>NC_090451.1:474770800-476130800 GCF_031143425.1 Pleurodeles waltl
TCAGTTTCTGATCCAAAGTTTGGTGCGTCTTTTATACAATGTAGCATGTAAATATGTGAAGCCCCTCTTGCCTGGTACTCTTTCCTCCAGAAGAAATTACTTATTTCTCAAAAAAGAGGATTTGTCTTGTTGGAGATGAAAGCAAGAATAGCTTGAAATCTGTGGTTGAAATGTCTACACACATTAGCAGGATCTAATAATCAGTGTTTTTACATTAATATTTTTGATATTAGAGTTTGCCTCTCTTAAGAGTTGAAAGAGGTCATCCCATGAATACTCTGCACAACTCAATGTTAAAAACTAGGTAGGTGGACCTAGGTTTCTCTGCATACACTTCAGATCTCCATGAAGCTGGAACCAATATTCATTGGTTCCCCGTAGGCACACCATCAAATTAATCAATTTGCATTCGAATTTCTCATCATTTCTTTGTACTTTGTTTATAAATTGGACGATGTGTGTCTCTTGCAGATATATTTAGAAGACCAATTCCTGTTTTTAGTATGTGATCACTGCATATGAAAGTCCAGACAAGTCACTCTAAAAAAAATAGCTGAAATATATATGGAATACACTGTCTAAATCTTGGATACAATCATATTTATTGGTTGGTTATCATACAGACCTCCTACTCCAGTGGGAAAGAACTGTGGAGAACAGAGAGCCTCTAAACCTTTTTCTCACACACTCATAGGAGCTTCCTTAGCTTGCTTCATTTGGAAAAGGTCAATAGCATCTCCAATGACTTCTTTTGAATATAATGGATGGATTCTACAGTATAGTGCTCATAAATTTGTTCTGCTTGGGATTGATGTACTTTTTCTATTTAGTCACTCCCTCCGAAATGTCATCATCAACATTTGGTACATCCGGTTCAACATTAATATTCCTTTAATACAGATTATTTTGTCGCAGGTATAAAGTTGCTTATTGAACTTTATTAACATTTACTAACTCTTGCCAAATTGTTTTATTCATAGTTGGTACACAATCTACCAAGATAACAAGTGGCTCTTCTTTGTCTTCCTTTGTTCTTACTGTCTCAACATTTTTTTAAAGACCAATGTCAAATACACTTCTGTTCCCTTAAGGCCCTTCAATAACTCTGTTGGATGCAATTTACCTGTTTTTGGTTCCAATCGTATTGTTGCTTGAAATTTATGTACAGACTGTAGAAGGATAGATTCATATACATTTAAATCTCGTAGTTCTTCTGGACTACTCACAAGTTCCAACCTATTATACACTGCTCTAGCTGGTATTTTTTTATCCTCTAACATCTCATAGCAGTACCTACATATAACTTGCTGAATGGACAAGTCAAAGAACTCCTCTACATATAAATAAGCAGCAAACTCTTGCCACTTTTCTCTGTTTTCTCCTTCAGTTTTAGAAATGACATCTGCATTTCATGTTTGGCTTTCATAGTTAGTGCGTCTACAGCAAATATAAACATATTTTGGTTTTTCAGAACGTGCTGTATTAAACTTTATAATCTCTTGTTGAAACTTGTCAGTAGCAACAGTTGCACTCTCTTCCTCAATACATGTACCTACAAATTCCTCATTTTTCCTACATTCGTCTTCAGGTCCAAAAAGACAAAACTGCACATCATCACAACCGTTCTCTACCTCTTCTTTGGTACTTTGCAAAAAAGTACCCCTAAAACTAATGCTGGATTCTTTAAAAAAAAAAGTCTCCTTAAAAGACTTCGCAATTTTGAATGGTGAACTGCCAACATCCTAAAGTGATGAAAGGTGTTTTGGCACACTTTCCCCGACAAACATGCTAAAAAATGTCCTTGTAATTAAGTATTCTTTCTTACTTTGCATGGATCTAGTTCTTGTAAACTTTTTATCTTCTGCTTGAGACTTCTACATGGAAAATCACAAACAAAAACTCTTAATAAATCCACAGATTCTTGCTGAGTTTTACAAATACTGCTACAATTTTATTTGTAAACAGGGGCCTGTCTACGCCTTCACTGAACCTCTTCAAATATTACCTCTTCCATATCTACAGGCACAATCTCTTCATTTTGCATAGAATTTCTATAGAAACAACAGGTTGTTGTTATCTCATAACAGTTGAATCTACTGCACAGACTAATATGGTGTCCCGCAAATAACCTTCTTCTTTAAAGAATAGTTCTGTACTGAAGGTATGCTCACCACTAAAAAGTTTGCAAAAATTGCTTTTTTTGATACATCTTTTCCTTTGGTTGCATCTCTTCATCCTTGACACTGTTTTGTCTAGAGTTTTCATTCTTTGAAGTATTAATACAAAAAGCTTCTTCTTTAAAGAAAATGCCTTATCTATCACATCCTCAACAAATTTATTTTGTTTCACTATTTGTGTTCTCTTTCTATACTGCTTCATGCTTTTTAGTAAGTTCTGAATTATTCTTGCATGGAACATTTTCGCTTAAATTTATTTGAACTGTTGCTGTCTTCTGCTTATAGTACCTGTTCTCTATAATATGTGCTTACTTTTCATTTGGAACGACTTTTCTACATCCTTGCTTGATTTCAAATCTTTCTTTACATACACCTCCTTACGCACACTTTGCAATTTTTTGCAAACCAATTTAAGAAATAGTTTAGTTTTCTTAGCAGTGGTTCCTTTGTTTTTTCCTGCTTTGTTCACATATTCACTGTACCGTTTTCCTCTTGCAATTGACAATATGTTTTCCTCTGTTTTCTACAGCTTTCTATTTTTTTGGCATTGTAGATGTATGTTTTTAATGCAAACAGATATCTGGAAAGTAAAAAAAAATACATTAACACTTTTACATTTTCTTGATAAACGGTTTACTAATATTTAATAAGCATTTAATTATTTTAGAAACAGAGAAATCACTATCTGGTGCATATGCTACAAGTCTTACATTTCATTTATGAACCACACTGTGGCACCCTGTACTATTATTGCTGTCACAGTAAAAATCATATCTTCACTATATACATTACTATATCATTAAATATCTCACTTTATTAGAACGTGCGTCCAGGTGCTCTTTTTAAAACAGTGTATATATAGGTAAACACTGCTGTAGATACCAATATCCTTTTCTATTCCTCACTGTGACCACCATTTTCTTCATTATAACTATTACTTTTCAAAATATATTCATTGATTAGTCTCCATCTCTCTCATTCTAACTATTAGTATGTACATGAAGATATGACTCCTTGCACAAATGTTTAGCTGACTATATTACTGCTGGACTCGATATCTACATACATATCATAGTGTAGATAATACTCTCTGCACACCTTTTAACGGCCTATAATACACTGACATCTCTCAGGCATTTTATTAAAGAAAAGTCTATTCTATTGATATTTCTTCAAAAAATCCCATGCAGAACATATACAATACATCAGATTTTCTTGCATTTATTATTAAAAAAAACTGGAAATACATGCTAATGCTACAGAAGCTCATAACTAAGGTAAAAGAGGAAGAACAGTGACAAATCACGTTTTTTTTTTCTTAATTTGCTCATGTTTATATATGGTAAGTATTATACACTTCACATACAAATAAAGAAACACCTTTAAAAATATTTCACATATACATAAAGTACCTTCAATGAATATAACCACTCATCCACACAATTTTAGGCAAATGCATATTTTACTATACTTTAAAACTATACATGTAATACCTGTTTGTGTCTATGTCATACAGAACCCACTTCTCTCCCTTTTATTAGTATTTACTCATCCTATTTATGCACATATCTGGAATTATACATGCAGTAAAATATATATACTGCTTTTTACATATATTTTACATAGCTCTGAAATAGTTGCTCCTGATAGTTATAATACTCTTGCAATAGTTTTCTGTAACCTTTTTTTTTCTATAATTATAAAACCTCAGCAAAAGAATAATACTGTACTGTCACACCAAGGGAACATTTATGGCAACCTATTGAACTCTACTCTCACTGGTATTCTGGTGCTCAACAAATCAGAAGGTATGTTTCATATTTAACTTCTCTTACTCAAGATCTGAATGGTTAACAACTTTTAACCCCTTGTTTGCTTTCCATAAAGAAGACTAAGGGCCAGATGTAGGAAACTGTTTGCGTCTCGCAAACGGCAAAAATTGCTGTTTGCGACTCGCAAACCTGAGTTTCCTATGCAGAAATGCATTTTGCGAGTTGGGACCGACTCGCAAAATGCATTTCTGAATCGCAAACAGGAAGGGGTGTTCCCTTCCTATTTGCGATTCGCAGTGGTATGCAATTCCATTTGCGACCGCATAATGGAGTCGCAGTTACCATCCACTTGAAGTGGATGGTAACCCACTCGCAAATTGGAAGGGGTCCCCATGGGACCCCTTCCCCTTTGTGAATGGACCACAAAATATTTTTTCAAGGGCAGGTAGTGGTCCAAGGGACCACTACCTGCCCTGAAAAAATTCAGAAACTAAAGGTTTCGGATTTTTTTTAAAGTGCAGCTTGTTTTCCTTTAAGGAAAACGGGCTACACTTAAAAAAAAAACTGCTTTATTTAAAAGC
The DNA here is from genome assembly GCF_031143425.1 of Pleurodeles waltl. Classification (NCBI taxonomy): domain Eukaryota; kingdom Metazoa; phylum Chordata; class Amphibia; order Caudata; family Salamandridae; genus Pleurodeles; species Pleurodeles waltl. The sequence continues at coordinate 474,775,331 of NC_090451.1, forward strand.
AGTCACGAACATGGAGGTCTGCTGACTACAGCAGGCCTCCATGTTAGAGAGTGCCCATAGTCGCTATGGGGCCGCAATTTGCGACCCACCTCATTAATATTAATGAGGTAGGTCTTTGCGACCCCATTGCTACATCTGGCCCTTAATGTGCTATACAATACTGCTGGAGCCAGGAATCCTTTGCATCCCCCAGCGTGGCCCCCCATGTAAAACCACAACAGATTTGAGACTCCAGACTGGCGTACAAAAGTTTAATAACAAATCCTTACCTTATTTTTCGATTAGGTATAGTGCACACTAATGGAAATATCCTATTCTAAGTTATTAGCTGCAAAAGACATTTCTTACCAAAGTATTCCTCTGCCCTTCAATCCAATCTCCCATCCCCCATAGTCTTTTGCTTGAGCTGCCATAGCAACCTTGTTTGCAACACACCACTGTACCAGAAGTTCAAAAGGTCACAGCACTGTCTGCAAGGAGCATGCTAGCTTTCAATTTGTCCTGTAGCAGGTGAGGCTCACTATTTGCTGCCTAAGCTTATCCAAAATGCCGCAATTGTTTTCTATAAATATCATCAAATCACAGATGCAGTAACTGAATGCTCTAAATTACAACCTAATTTTATATATTCATATATTTTAAACATCTGATCCTTTTTATACATTTTTTAAACCTACTGCCTACCTCCATTTTAACCACCTCACATTTTGAAAACTCCTTCAGTCAACTGCAGCCTTTTCTTCAGGGCTCCTGCTTGTACTTTTTAAAATGTTGAGAGTGTGGATTGTTGGTCACAGCTGTGTTTATTGGGCAAGGGAGTATACTGGAAACAATGGCAATAACAGGGACCTGAGTTTGCCTAATGTGGCTATCACTTGGGTTGGCCAGAGAGGGTTAAAATGACATCAGTTGCTTCCACTGGGTGAAAGCATTAGAGATTGCCAACCACCTCACCTCATGATTTTGCACTGTGGTGGTAATGACCTATGCACAGTCACTGGAGTAGGGCTGGAAATCCTAATGAAAGATACCATTGATCAATTTATGACACTTTACCGTCACACATTTGTGTTCTCAAAAATATCCCAGAGACAAAAATGGAACTGGTCAACAACATTTTGTCCACAGATTGACAAAGCTAGGAAACATGTTAAAAAACCAGGTTCAGCACATCACAAAAACCACAACATGGGCTGTATTTACAATAATAATTTGTGCTTTGGCATGCCAGGAATATGTAGAAGAGATGGTGTGCACTTTTACAAATGAAGGCAACAGAGTGCTTCTGCATAACTTCAAACTCTGCATCCACTCTTCTTAGAGCCACTCTACTATTTAAACTGTAATCAATTACTTACAAACCTAATCAATTACTTAAAAACCTACTTCACATTTTTTTTAATCGAAATTTTAGAATCACTACTCCATTGTGGCTTCATCTTGGCACCGCGACGGAGTCGCAACTCCAGATCACTTTAATCCTTTTGTAGGTGTAGATGGAATCCTTCAGACATCTTTTAATACCCCCATGAGGTCAGAAAACATGTACTCTTGCCCCTTCTTTATCTGTCACCCCTATTTTCATCCCCCAGGACCATGACAAGCTTTAAAAAATGGTGGCCACAACCATAACAACACGTAATAGACAATCAATTGCACAATGTTCATGTAAACCGTTCTCTCTCAAAGTAGGTCTGAGAATGACTTCATAAGTGTATGAGTGTTTCTATGACTGCATGAGTGAGTGTCTGTATCTGAGAGTTTTACCATTACTGTCTGAGTCGGACTATGAGTGGGTGTGTCAGTGTCTGAATGGGTCTGTGAGTGGGTGCATGACTGTCTGAGTCGGTCTGTGAGTGGCCGCGTAAGTGTTTGAATAGGTCTGTGAATGGGTGCATGAGTGTCTGAATGGGTCTGTGGGTCGGTGTGTTAGTGTCTGAATGTATCAGTGAGTGGGTGCATAAGTGTCTGAATGGGTGTGTGAGTGGTTGCACGAGTGTCTGAGTGTATCTAGCAGTGGGTGCATAAGTGTCTGAGTGGATCTGTGAGTCGGTGTGTAAGTGTCTGAGTGGGTCTAAGGATGGGGACATGAGTGTCTGAGTGGGTCTGTGAGTGGGTGCATGATTGGGTCTTTGAGTGGATGAATAAGTGTCTAAGGGGGTCTGTTTGTGGGTGTACAGTGCCTGTGTGGGTCTGTGACTGGGCACATCAGTGTTTAAGTGGGCAGCAGCACTCTGGATTCTTTGCAGCTTTTTTTGGAGCTTCTGAGTTGTGTTGGTGTAGAGTGCATTACTGTAGTCAAGCTTGCTGCTGACAAGTGCCCGGGTGAACGTTCTTCTGGATTCGATGGGGATCCACTTGAAGATCTTTCAGACCAGGTGGAGCATTTGGAAGCAGGAGAATGAGACGGCATTGATTTGGTGGTTCATTTACAGCAAGGAGTTGAGGATGATGTTGAGGTTGCATGCATGGTCGATCGGTGTGGTGGGGCTCCGAGCACCCGCGGGCCACCAGGAGTCATCCCATGTGGAGGAAGTGGTTTTCAAAATGAGTACTTCTGGGTTTTTTTTTTTTAGTTGAGCTTGGAGCTGCTTTTCTTTATCCAGGTGGTGACTGCCTTCATCCCGTTGTGGAAGCTGCTCTTTGCGGCTCCAGATTCATTTGTAGAGGGAGAAAATCTGTTGGGTTTCGTCGGCATAGGATACCATGTGGAGTCAGTAGTTTCTGACAATGTCTGCAAGCGGGGCCATGTAGATTTTGAAAAGGGTGGGACTCAGGGAGGATCCCTAAGGGATGCCACTTTTGATCTCTGTTGGTTCAGATAGAGGGAGCTTGACTCTCTGGGTTTGGCCAGTGAGGAAGCAGGGGATCGACTCTAGGGCCTTTCCACAGATGACGCTGTGTAGTCTTGTGCAGAGGATGTAGTGGGAGATGGTCATGACATGTTCTATGACATCATTAATAGCATTAGCGGTGACATCTCAAATGGCTCCATTGATGACATCAGTTAGCTTAATAACTTAATGAATAAGAGCTATTTTAACTCAGAAATTAAAAAAAAACACGAATTGATAATTTAGTTATCCATGAAATACTTTCTAAAACATTTTTTGTGCGTGATGAGATAGTTCTGCCTGTGCATTAGGATCCAGTTGATAGTGTTTACATGTTTAATTTTATTGAAAACATTCAAATAATATTTAACTTAGGCTTGTGTGGTAAGTCTCAAGCTTTCAGCCGGAGCCAATGTACTGTGAAAACTCAAATATAAAAAAGTGGTCCTGGAATGCTGATAAGAAGTTCTCCATTGTAAAAGACTAATGCAGGCAATTAAGCTTCTGCTTGACTTCATACACTTCATCTATTTGTGATTTAGTGAATCTGCTAGCAGCATAGTACACATTCCAGTTTTACACACTGATTATATCCAGCAGGTCACAGGAAGTTCAGCTTCTATGATACTGAGTAAAAATGTTGCTGGTTTGTCGCAGCTACATTGTGTAGCATGTTGTCACTCTTCATACCTGACAATAAACAAATACAAGAACAACTCAGAAGGTCCACGTGAACCTGGGTATATATATCAAAAACCACACATCCACATGAAACTAATTTTCAATCAATTTAAATATTATAGCAGAAAAATCTTGCTACTGGTTACCTCATACCAAAAATGATTAAACAAAGACAAAAATCATCTGTCTAGAAACTTTCAAAAAGCTTGAATGAATTCAATATCAACACATATGTGAAAAACATGTTTTTAATGTTTTGAAAGCTGCATCAGCATGTAATGGTGAATCATTTTTATAATCATACTTTAGGCAAATAAACAAGGAGTGATAGTTGAGAAAAGTGATCCCCACATGAGAAAAGAAACACCACACCATAAAGCAATAAGAAATTGCTTATAGTTCTGTGATCTTTGGTGTATCTCACAAAGCCAGCCTCTTGTTAAGTTATAAAGGATGCTTATCAATAGATTGATTGATAATTCAAAACATAATCAAAGAGGTCTTGTCTGATTAATGTGTCTAGCGCATTTTGACCTTCATGGTGGATACTAGGGTCTCATCAGGACAAAAATGACCTGGGGAATGGTGAAAGGTTGGAATTATTAAAGCCTACCATACTCCATACCTGGTCATTCGTGAGACCACATTCATACACCAAATCAGCCTGCTATCCAGCGCCGGCTTTAGTGCTAGTGGCCCCCAGTGCAACAATCTTATTTGGCAGCCCCACCTCATGACCACCTTCTTGATTCCCTCACTACTACACAGCAAAGTGCCCTTCATCTCTCCATAACCTCTCTCACACATGCAATTTGTTTATTTTAAAGCAATGGAAAAAGCTGGTTTTACTAATCCATTCAGCTATCTGCATAAAATACAGATCTGTTCTTTGCAGCAGGCATATTAAATCTTAGAGCTACTTTATGGCGAGTCACAATTTGCCCCTACACAAAACTCAATCTCTCTCTCTAGCAGGAACATTAATCACCATAGTTTTCTTGACATTTTTATTGCTGCCTAAAAGCTGAATGCCCAAGGAACTCTCTATCAAGTGCTTTTAAATTGTAAGTTACTACTAAAAGCAGTGCCACCCCTTGAAGACAGTTTCCCCTCCAGGTAACGCCCAGTATGTCTGCACTGGCTGCAGTCCCCTAAAGCCAGCCATGCTGCTGCCCACACTCACTGATAATTATTGAAACCTAACTACTAACACTGCACACATAGGCACATGAAATTGACAGCTAATCACCAAAAACTGCATCTTGTTTGGGAAAGTTCCCTCTTCTGACTCACAGATTCAAGAAACAACTAGTTTTACTAAAGTGCAAACACTGCAAATTCTTTAGTTTGTTGTTTTTTTGTTTTTCATAAATACAGGAGAAGTGTGATGAACCCATACATTTTCAGAGGGGAATTCTCCAGCAGGCCAGGAAGGATCAAGCTAAACAAATATGTTATGGACACCTGTACTACCCAATATTGCTTTGATGCTTGTATTACAGTCACAGGTCTATATACTATATGTATCTCTAATTCATTCTCCTCCCTCTTTCACAACTCACTGACGGAGAACAGAGAGCAGAGCACTAAATCATTTTCCATTTGTGAATTGCAATGCTAAGACTTCTTTAATGGGAGTCCAACCATTTAGGACAAATTGAAGAATTGACCAGAATTTGGAACCTCTTTAGGATTAATCTTGAAGGTTTCAAAGGTACTTTCAAAACTCTCCAAACCGCACTCACTGCACAAAGTGTCTTCGGTTACTATAACAACGTTACCAGTAAGTACTGTCAGGACGGAACAATATTGAAGTTCTATGAATTTCACAAATTGGGTTAAACAATTCCAACTTCGTAATGGTAGTAAAGTGAATAAATTGTAGAAACAAAACAGTTGATGTGGTTTTGGACACCCTAAGGCTTCATTTACTAGGAAATGGCACAGCTGCATTGAGCTGCATCGTTTCCAGAGCATAGGGGTGCTCTGTATTTACAAGAATACCGTGCACCCCTGTATTCTCCCCTGTGCTGCTGCTAAATTAGCTGCCTAGTGCCAACGAGGGCACCCTTGCACCTTATTGCAAAGGTGCCTGCATTGCAGAAAAATATTGTTTATGTGCAGGAAGATGTCCCTACCTGCACATAAACAATCATTAATCATGTTTTGCACTTTCTATGTGTGCTTCAGAATGCAGCACACATAGAAAAGGTAAAAACAAGGAGAAATAAAAGTATTTCTCCTCGTTGCGCCACTCCAATGCCACCCCTGCTTCATCTGTACAATTTCTCGCAAATCTGGAGCAGGGTCAAAATGCAATGAGTATTGCAGTTGAATGTCCATAGCAACAACCATTACATGACACCTTTCACGCAAAGTGATGTGTGTAAATGAGCCGTTTTTATAAGGTGCCATTATCCACAAAAAGTGGCTTAACGCCGTATTGTAAATATGGAAAAGGGCACAGTGCAAGGTTGGTGAAAGTGACACTCGGGTGGTGCCAGGGGCTTGTAAATGAGCCCCCTAGTTTCAAGGGATTCAGTGAAACATTTTATTACACAAACAACAGTTTATCTAGGCTACTGTCCCACTTAACAAAGGCAGAAACCTGTCAAAGGCAGGCAAAACATATAAGTTGTGAAGTTAGGCCCTTTGTACAGCTTCACTGCAGAAGAAAAACCTCACAACCCTGCTGTGCAGAAATAAATTTTGTGGAATACTCTGTGCATGCCTATCATCCCCATGGTCTTTTACTTAACTTGAGTAAATGTAATGGAGATAAGCCAATCCTCCACATTGTGCATAATGTGAACAATTTATTCTGACACGACTTATGATAACCCATACCTTGCACGAATCTTTAGGTGGCCATAATTTGTTTTGTTGTAGAAATATATTCCACTTTCATCTATGCTGTATTTGGTGTGCTACAGATTGACATACTAAACAAACCCTAACGAGTCCTTGGGAACATTTTATTTCCGAATAACAGAATGAATATTTTAGTTAAGATTATATCCTGTATGCTAAGCTTGTGACTTGTTGACTATGGATATTAGACTCGAATTGAGGCTCTGCTGCTAAAATCTTCAAGGCTCAATGGTCTGGCACGAGCATGCAGCAAAACTCTGACCTACTGATGCATCAAGAGTATGGGGGTCATTCTGACCCTGGCGGTCACCGACCGCCAGGGCCAAAAACCGCGGAAGCACCGCCAACAGGCTGGCGGTGCTTCCTGGGCCATTCTGACCGCGGGCCGCCATTGGGATTCCGACCCCCTTCCCGCCACCCTGTTCCTGGTGGTTGTTACCGCCAGGAACAGGATGGCGGGAACGGGTGTCGTGGGGCCCCTGGGGACCCCTGCACTGCCCATGCCACTGGCATGGGCAGTGCAGGGGCCCCCTAACAGGGCCCCATAATGATTTTCAGTGTCTGCTTTGCAGACACTGAAAATCGTGACGGGTGCCACTGCACCCGTCGCACCCGTCGCACCCCAGCAACTCCGCCGGCTCCATTTGGAGCCGGCTTCATCGTTGCTGGGTCTTTCCCGCTGGGCCGGCAGGCGGCCTTTTGGCGGTCGCCCGCCGGCCCAGCGGGAAAGTCAGAATGACCGCCGCGGTCATTTGACCGCGGTGCGGTCTTTTGGCGGGCGGCGCCTGCCGCCCGGCGGGGTCGGAATGACCCCCTATGTGTCTTACAGTTGAGCCATGTCCACCAGTGTCCTAGCATTCCTGCAACTGCCTATACTTCCACCAACCAGCCCCACGCCTACCACATCAGTGTCTGCCTCTCATTTCTGGTTCTGACCACAGAGCACTATTACTGCTTTGGATCCCCTGTAAGGAGACACCACAGTAGCAGTGCACTGTGGTCTTAACACCAGTACCAATGTACCATAACTGTATATGATCTCTGTTGAATATTAATGTTTAGGTTGATACTGTGTACTGTGTCGCTACTAGTCATGGCATCAGAGATACTGCTGCTTATTCTTTCTTGGTTATTCCTGTGTCCAATGTGGTTCTACTGTTCATGCAACATAGACTAACACTCTTCGTGTTGATTGTGGTATTACTGCTCATGAGCTGCAGGTTATTGTGCTTCAACATGGAATATTAGCCGTTTCTTGAAAATAGTTCTCTCTTTTGGTGCAATAGAGGGTCAGATTTTGCAAGGCCTTTGCCTTGGTCTGATTTATAGATGATGCACAGAACACATGCCCAATACCCTAATGCACACTTGATGATTCCAGTCTGGAAAAACATAGGGACATATTTAAGAGCCCCTATCGCCACCAGAGCGCCACTTTTTGTGATGCTCCGGCGTCGCTAAGCACAGCTATATATTAAAACGAGGTGTAACGCCACTTTTTTTGTGGTGTTACGCCTCTTTGTAAATATGGGTACCTCCAACACAGTTTTCTGCATCAGAGGGGCATGAAATGGGTGTTGCAGTGGGTGTTCCACTGCAGCACCCATTGCTTTTGATGCAGCCTCAGATTTACGAGTTGTTGTAAACCTGAGTCAGCTCCAAAAACGAATGCCACCCCAAGGGTGACGTTAGCATGGCAAAACAAGGAGGAATGCTTTTACTCCTCCTCAGTTTTTGTTTTTTCTATATGTGCTGCAGAAGAAGCAAAAAGCCATGGACTATAGTTCACGTGCAGGAAGGTGTCCCTTCCTGCACATAAACAATCATTCAAAATGGCACTTTGGCACTTCTATGTGTGCTGCATTTTGCAGCACACATAGAAGTGCCAAATCACCATTATAGATTGTTTATGTGAAGGAAGGGACACCTTCCTGCACACAAACAATCTATCCCCTCAATGGAGACACCCTTGCACAATGGTGCACGGATACCTGTGTTGGCACTAGGCAGCTTAATTTAGTGTCAGCACAGGGGGAAATGGGGGGGTTCGCCGTATTCCTCTAAATACAATGCACCCCTTTGTTTCAAAAGTGGTGCAGCGCAGCACTGCTATTTTTGGCGCAGCACCACTGTAGCATGAATCTGGACCATAGTTTAGTAGGGAAAAAAACCCTGTAAAGTCAGGGATTTTTTACAAAGCAACATCTAACTTTGTTTTGTTATTGAAAAACAAAGAAAAAATGTTAGCAGACACACCATACCACCAAGATATGGCGGGTGGAATTCAGCAGTTTTATTGGATGTGCTCCTACCATATTGACAGAAGAACCTTTGCCAGGAATATCACAGCTGCATAGCTGGTAGCTTTAACTATGTTGAGTGAGTTGAGGTTGGGGTAGCAGAGTCAGTGCCTTCTTCAGTCCAGCTGCCTGGTAGGCCACCCAGGTGACACCAGGTGAGCCCTTAATTCTTCTGTGAAAATGTTTGAATTTATAGTCTTTAGCTTACAACCGATCTACTGGAGTAGTGTTAGAAGCCATGAGTTGCAAAAAACAGTTATTCATGCTCAGATCTAGAACTAATTGAATGATTACCTTCTATGTCAAGACTGTACTCTTGAAGAGCGAAGGAGGAGGGACAGGAAAGTGGGCATGACAACAGTTCCAGACCAAGCCATATTTTTTATCTGGTTTGCCTAATTCTAAGAGCTTCATGTGACAATTGTTTGTTCAGGCAACTATGTGAGTCAAATAGTTGTCAGCTCAGAGGCAGGGGTTATTGGAAAATAGATTATAGGTAAGGGCAGGTAAGTTTCTACACTTAGCAATAGGCCACTAACCCCCACTAGGGCCAGTCAGGTCTCAATAAATTAATCCTCGCTCAACCCTTGTTAACTTGGAAAAGAGCGACAAGGCTTAACTTAGGAGACAGGTGTGTGAAGCATTTAAAAACCACAAAACAGAAAATAAGTAAAACACAATAAAACTTCAACACTAATTTATACAAGTAGAGTAGAAAAGGCATGCTGACAATTTATAGTGTTAAATGCATTTCTGTTGCAATGTATGGGGCAGGCCTATGGGGATATAAAAAGTACAATGTGTTGCAGATAGCGGAAAATTGGTTTTTAAAGTCACTTTTAAATGTTTCCAAATCCATTTTATCATTTGTGTGTCATTCAGAACTGGGGATAACGCATATTGCAGACTTAATAAGGATACAACCAGTATTGTTATGGCAAAAGTCTGGTCTTCAGAATATGCGAGATTGAACAGGGCGATTATAAAAGATTGTCAAACTTTAAATTATTCATTGCGAATTCCTTGGCTGGAGTACATTAAGAATTTTTTCATGGACTTGGGTCATAGGACTATTATTTTACACCAGAAATAATGGAAACATTGACTAGGAAAGAACATAAAATGGAATGTCCTACCCATCTGGCCGATTTAGGATGGGCTATAGAAAAAAAACAAGCGTCATGAGGAATCAATTGATGCAGTCGACGGACGGTATGGAACCATATCTACAGTATGTTTTGAATCCTTGGCATCGCTTTGTTCCTGCCCTCTCCTAATCTAATCAAAAGGGCACCTGGTTGTCTTGGTTTGCAGGAAATGGGGGGGTCCTGAGCTGCTCCAAATGTCCTTACCTCCTTTGAAGTCCAGTTTGGCTGCTCTTCCCCCGTCCTGTTTTCCCCATTTGCTGAGGCAGATCTCCTGCCCCATGCACATTCTTTGGGTTCAACCCAGGCCATTTCAAATCTCATCAAGGCAGTCTGGCCAGGCTGCCAGAAGCTGGAAAATCAGAGAAGGGCACTACAGAGTTGACGTTGGCAACTGTCAGGAAGAGTTCTAAAACTCTTCCCCTGAACTAGTTATATTAGATTCAACAAAAGCAAGTTGTTGGAATTATTATAACGATAAGTTTGATACCAAACTTCACATATCTAGCTCCTTTGAACACATTATTAATTAAAATAAAGTCTTCCTATTTTAGCCTATGGAGCCTATGCACTACAATGAGGGAAAACAGATTTGGCTATTCACCAGGGTTTATAAAACAATTTTTAGAAGGTTCCTGCTTATAGTTACATAGCACCCAGTCCTAGTGCCACTTAGGACACACCTTAGGGGTGACATATGTAAAAATAAGGTAGTTTAAGACTTTGGAAGTATTTTTTATGCCAAAGTTGAATTTAAAAATAACTTTAGTTTAAAAGCAGCCAGCAAGCCTCCTAAGCCTGCATGCCCTACCATATACTAGGGACTTGTAGGTAGGTTAACATAGCAAATTATAATTAGCCTAATTTGCATTCTCCTTTTACTCAAAGCACAGGAACTGGGACTGGTTATCAGTGCCCAGGGCACCATCAGAGTCAGGAAAACACCAGCAAAAAGTGAAAAATGGGGGCAGAAATTTAGGGGGGGGGGGGCTCTGCAATCAGCCCAGTTGTCTCACAAGTGTGGATTATGGACTTCATCGGCCCACTCTTTTCAGACTGTTGTTTGTCTGCACGCATATGTAAGGTCAAAAGTGTATGCCTCAGCATGTGTTACTTGCACTGATAGTAGAACATTGAAAGGGGTTTCTGCCACTGAACAGCTATAACAGGGAATGTCTAACAGAATAGTTTCATTTGCTTCCCTCTCAGCAGGGATCATTGCTTTCTACTAGCCATCTGCTTATCCTTTATTGCCTGAGCTCCCTGTCCCTTTTATATAAAAGAAGGGAACATGGATGTCTAACTAACAAAATGTTAAATAACTATGGGAAGCCAATCACCACAAGGAAATGTGATATGCAAATACAGCTTACTACAAGGAATGCATTGACCAGGCAAAGAACCCCACAAAATAACTTTTTGTGATTTACAAATAACTGGCAGCTCAATAAACATTTTCAGTACCGTTACTTCATTATAAGAGCTATGTGATAAAAGTATTAAATGTGTACACAAACTTATAGAGATCAGTATAAACAATGCTAATAACTGCAAAGCCGTTTGCACCATAATTACCCTTAACACCTCTGGCAGTTCATAATACCAGCAAATTCTGTACACCTGCCACCTTGAACCAATTTAATCTCATTTCACCTAATGATGTCACATTAATCATCAATAAACTCTGGCTCTCATGCTCAGACTTTGATATGGTTCCTCCTTATGTAACTAAAACCCTCATCAGAACTGTAGCAGAAAACATCTCACAAATCATTAACACATGAGTACAAAGACGAATACACCAAGAGAATCTGAAACAACCAATATTAAAATCCCTTCTACACACACTAGTAAATTAAATAACACCTTTTTAGCTCTTTACCACAGCAGACCCATCTTTTTTACCTTTGCCGTCCAATATCATTAGTTACACTACAAGCCAAAAATGTCCTAGAATCCATCCACTTACTCTCAGATAATCACTTCAGCTTCACACCAAGGAACTGCACAAAAGCTACTATGTTAAACATTAGAGAACAACTACTTAATCAAGGGCAATGGCCAGAATTCATCGCAAATACTAAGTCCATGGTATTCACATAAATGCTCAGTCCTGATTGTACTTCTTTCTCGCAGGAAATAATGTATTAGAATAGAACATTTCACATTCAACATTAGCTAACAATACTTGCAACGCCCCTAAGGGTTCATCCCTGTTTCCAGTTATTCTCAGCTTGTTCAACATACAACCGCTCAAATATAACTCCCCTTTTGGTATAAACTGCTCCATGCATGCTGGTGACAGCTAAAATTCTAACTGACCTCCATCAATGGAACACATCTCAAATGACCCATGGTTGTTGGGCAAAACAAAGATGGAAAACCAAAAAACCGCATCTGACTCATCACCAAAAAAGAGAATTCCTGACTTATGGGACCATTACCCCAACAATCATAACTTTAAAGTGGCCATCATACAGCAAATCACCTCCTGCACCTTTCAATATATTTTGAAATCTGAGAGAACTCTTTGATTCAGACCTCACATTTTCATCACAAGCTCAAGAAAATAAAAAATGCCCACTACCACCTCTACAAAATATCTGAAGTCTGCTCCTCAGTCAGCATTCTCCAACTGATGTTCATCCTTTGGGCAATGTTACTACTTAGACTTTTCTTTTGCTCTACTGTCTTTCTTAATGTCACATTCAAGACGCTTTCTAAATTGCAAATGGTTCAAAACAGAACACCCAGACTTATTTTGTTAAAAAAAACTCGATCACATTTCTACCTATTTATTTAAGGTATATTGATTTTCTAGCAAAAAATAATTCACCCTCTATGCCATTTGAACATCCACAAATCAAAAAGGCATAAGTGTCTCACAGACTTATCTGTACCAAACAAAATCTCAGCTCCCATAAATACACTAAGCTTATCATCTCCAAATGGTCAAGAAAAACACTTGGTGGAAAATGACTCTCCATGCAGGGGCAGACCCATGGAATGATCTCCCTATGCACTACAAAATCACACTGATACCAACAAGTTTCAAAAGTCACTGTGAAGAATATTTTTTTGAACAATCTTTCTCCTGAAATTCATAATAGACACTTGAAATTTTAGATGTATTTTGTGTTCAGTAATTGTTTATCGCTTGCACTTGTCCTGTCCCCATATGCCTTGGAAATTAATCTTTTTTTGGCATGTGCTGCACACAACAAATACACAAATAAATAATTAAATTCCAGCAGGTGTAATTACAACAGGTCTGGCGCTCCGGCAGAGTGCACAGAAATTAAAAAAATAAGATAGGATCTGCTGGCTATAATTGAACTATCACTGCTGAGATCAGCAGTAGATCCACTGTGATTTGCCTTATCAAATAACTTAATGTTAATTTAATGTGAGGGCCTCAACTCTGTGAAATGATGCCTTCCTATTTAATAAATTCACTACAACCCAAAGACTAATGCTAATCTTACTTTCCACATGTAGTATTTCTAGTTCAATCTGGTTCACACCTAAATGCAGAGTTTAGTAAATTCAACTGGCAAGGGATCTCCACAAAGTCAAGTCTGCTCTGGATTGACAATTGTTTATACATTGTACCATGCAAATTATGACATAGGTGAGCTATGCAGGCAGCAAAGAGGTAGAATGTCAGTGGATACACTTACACAACATCTGGAAGAGGAAGGACTCTAAAACGTTCTGAGACTTTTTAAACAGGTTGAACAGTAGGGTTATAGGATGTGAAGGAACTCATAAATAGCTTTAGTCTGGGATATGTCATCACAAGCTCATGTACAAATACAGCCTCATTTATAAGGGAAGAAAAGTGAGGAAAATATAACAAATGATCAGGAAGCCTCATGGTCACAAAGACAGAAGACAATGTCTATGATGAATTGGAATGATAGCAACTACTATGCCTTCAGAATTAAATAGCCCCACATAAAAGTGGGTGAGTAAGGGGAAGAGTAAAGAGCAAGTAACCATCTGAATAAGGTCCAACAGATCAAATTGAGCTCTGTGAAACAGAAGAGTCTACCTACAGCCCTATTCAAGTTAGAACATTTATGATAGGCAACCTTATTCCATTCCCTTTTTAACAAATTGAATGGTTCTATATTACATCCCTTATTAAGCAAGTTTCCTAAATCATACCCAGGCAACTACCGGCACACAGCCCTGCTGAAGGTGAAAGCAAAATAGTAAACAGCCTTCCTCCTTGCAGATATTCAAACATTGATTATAAATATTAACTTAGGGCCTTATATATTATTTGGCTGACAGAATACTCTATCAAATAATGGAAGATATCTCACTCACCATATTAGAATTGCCATAGGGTTTAATGCCCTTGGAATATCATAGATAAACATCTGCCTTTTTTATAATGGATTATAATATCTATCAAAAGTTAAGTAAGGTCCTTGCATGTAATGGTTTTGGACAGTTCTCATCCAGTATTTAGTATATAGACAATATAGCTGCCCTGTCCATGTTTATTTATTTCTGCTTGCATATTAGACAGGCAGCTGAATGAATGCTTTATTAGTGTCAAAGCTGCATTGTATAGCAGACAGAGGCCATTTGTGGAAGAAATTAGAAGTGTGGGGCATACTGGAGTTGATGTTCATAGCAACACAGACTTTATGCACTGATAGCATTGGTTCAGATAAAATTTGGTGGCAACTGAATCCTGACACGTGCAATTTATAAGGACAGGGGTTCATGAAAGGCAGAATCAATCTTTCAAAATTCCAAGGCTTTTTCACCAAATCTAAGGCAACATACGTTTTCTAATATGCCCAGTACCCTGTTCTTATTGTCTACAACAAAATTGGCTTACAGCACACAGTGACAACCTTAGCTAGGTATTGAAAGGAGAATTATATTTACAATAACTATACGGATGTGAATATTGTTGATTCATCTAAAAAGCATATTAGGACATTTCATGGGTACTGGAAGAGGCCAAAATATCACAGATCATTGAATGTACATACCTAGGGATAGTTTTCGCTGAGCATGCAATGATCTGGTTGACTCAAAGGCCCTAAAACGTAAGGTATTAGTCTAAAAACTTGCTTAGCTTGAATATCCATCATCTCTCTGGACTACCTTTCAAACCACTGCTTAAAGTTGCAAAACCTACATTTCAACCAGCTCTAAAATATGGACTTGGAAGTCTTTTTCTTGGCCTTTAAGTGGTAACTGGACAGTACATGGTGCAATCTTTACAGGACCGTAATTCTCTTCTTGTTCTCTTTCTCCCAAGCCTAAATTCATCTTGAGTTTTTTCTGCAAAGTTAACCACTGTTTATGGATGCTGACTTCTTATGTTTCTAGTTGGGGCAATTAGGCTGAATCAGGATCACTGAAAGGAAAGGTATGACTTGAATTAGAGCCCTAGAGTTTCAAATAATTTTACTCATTCTGTGTGGGTGAGAAAACATGGTAGTACATATGGGCCTAAGTTCATTATCTGTTAGTAGTTGCTCCTTTTGGTGATTATCATGAGTTCAGACACTTGACAGTTTAGACTGTGAATGTGTAATTTTGGCACTTTAGTAGTGGAACTTGCTGAAGCAGATCTTTTAATTAGAATTTAGTAATGAGTGTTTATGTATTTTGAATAATGACTTATGTAGAAAATGTATAACGTAGAGAAAAATAATGTGCACGTTTGACATTGTGACCCCGAAGAATGGACACCAGTGTTCACGAAATGTAGTAAATAATTATTAATACATATGAAATATTGAAAATGTGTGAGATTACTGTAGTAATATGTTATATTAAAGTTTATGAAGTATGTTCTAGCTTATTTACTTGTAGACCTTAACTTAGCGAGTGTCTTGGCCTAGTTTTACCAGACCTCATGCAGAAGCTGTATTTCTTAGTGCCTAATGAAAATGCTGACCGAGTGAACTAACGGCGAAATGCTCATTGTTTGGTTAAAATGCTTAGCAGAAGCTTCCCATGAGAACCAACTAACAGGAGACAGTGTCCTTAAAATGTATTGAGATGTGTGTAATGTGTGCAAGAGGTTCTTTCCCAGGATGCGAACAATAAAGACACTGACTGAAGAGGAAGATGCAACAAATTCGATACCTAACAAGCCGGATGATGAGAACATCGTAAAGTAGACCAATCAATGATGTGTGAAGTGTGAAATATTAAAATTCATTGATTTGGTATACAACTTTCACTAGACAGAGTAATAACGTACGATTAATTGACCAATTGGGAATTAGGGGATAGTTTGGGTGTCTTTGAAATAACAACGTGACAGAGGGAAAAGATCTCAGACCTTATTCTGATTTGTGGTGCGATATTTGGGAGAAGAAGAGATCCGAGTTTCTGTCATTGGGCTCATACTCTCTGACTGAGAGCCTGATGTTTTGATGACCTGAGGACGGAGACTGATTCTGCTTGCTGACCCATACCATGGATAGGTAGACATGACAATGTGACTGAATTGCATTTTTGTGCCTTTTTCTTTCTGGGTACCAACTGCGATGTCTTAATAGTTTTCTTTAGTTAGATGTTTTTCAAATTTGTGTTCTAATTTGTTTTTGCATGAAGCCCCACATGCTGATGCTAATCTGGGTTTAGTTGAGGTTATCTACATGACGACTAACAAATTGCAGAGACAAATGGTTGATGAATTATTTTGCTGAACTCTATGGATTATGCAGTACTATTGAAATTGACTTTACTAATGATTTCTAATGATCCCTTTGAATTGTGATTTAAGCTTTGATTAGGTTATATTTCTTATGTCTTTTTGGTTAACCAATATTATTATTTGTGTTTGATTTGATTTTAAGATAAATCTACATGACTTTAGCACTGTTAATAATAGGGAAATAAACTCACTAAACTTTTACTAATGGTGTGGTTATTTATGGCTGAAAAGTCATGGTGTGTGACAATTACTGACTTCATTGATTATTGATTATTGATTGACTAATGATTATTGATTATTGTGTATTGATTATGGTTTCTGATCTGGAACTATGGTAAGAACATCCTGAACGAGTCAAAAGGTTCATCGACCTATAAGCGTCCCCTTGTAAGTTTACTTATTAAGGTCCGAAGCAATAACAAACTGAAGCAACACATATCTCAAAAGTTAAGATTCAAATTAACTGCCTGGGATTGGGCTATTTTTACATCTAAAAAGACCAGTAGTCTGTTTTTTTAAACTCATGTTGCAAAGGATGTTAACATCCATCCCACTGAGAACAAAGATGGAATACCTCTGTCAGTGTTTCGGTCTATATGATCTCAGTGAAACCCGACAAGTTTGGTAGGAAGCAGATTTGATCACAAGAGTGGCCTGTGGGGCCATGTAAATGAAAGTTTATTGTTGGACGTTGTATGCTGTTTCTCAGCACTACCCTCAGAAAGCACCATCTAGTTCCATCTATACGTACATTGGGCATATGCAACATTATTGAAATCATTCTATCATTCTTTTTTACTGCAGTGGCTACCACTCCTTATTTGTTTTGACACATTTATTAACTTGGCAGCTAAGAAGTTATATATGTAATGTTGACACTGAAATGTTTACTTTTTTGTCTGAAGCAGCCCGTTACTACGTTTTTGAGACAGAGATTGGTCTCTCTCATTTTAATGTGTTGCACAAAAGATAATGAAATATTGAAATTATTTCTATTGACTGAATCAATGCACATTTTCTGACTTGTAGCTACAATCAATGGGTCCAGAGATCATGGTCCAGGAAATTTTGATTGCAATGACCAGCCACAATTACAGGACGGCTTCTGGACCTGGGTTAATCCCAGCACTGAAAGCCTGAACCTAGCCATAGAAAGGCATCAGAGGCAAAGTGTTCCATGAGTTGACACTGATGTTCATTTGCCGAAAAGACACTGTCACTTTTGTACTATACAATACAAGCCCCATCAAGTATAGTGTTTTCCACTGCTTTGTGGCTAGGTGCCCTTGTGATCGTAACGTGTAACAATGGAACTCACATGGACGTCATGAAAGAGACAAATAGCTTCAACAGAGAGAATAAGTGAAAAGCCAGATTGTTTATACTAATTATTTCGTTTTATTTATTTATATAAAATAAAGTAACATTAAGTATAAATTAAAGATAGTTAAAAGTAACTTAAAGATTGCATAAAAGGGAGCACGAACACTTTTAGGAGACATGCAATCCGTTTATACTTTCTTCTTCTACTACTTTGTAAAGTCACATGCATTCATTCAGTACACTACTGTAATTAGGGCAGGGATTAAAAACACTAACCCTTATAGAACTTATGGCACCTTAACAAACCGCTTCACAGATTTTAGTAGTACCCACAATTTGAACCATACTTAGACAATATTCCTGACATCCTCGGTAAAATTTATATGCCAGATTCCGTTTCGGGTCATTGCCATTGAAGTCATTGACGTGCAGATGGGGTACAAAAACAGATACAAGTACATGCCCAGTTTGCGGTGCAAAATCGGAAACGGTTGAACATTTTATGTTTTTTTGCCCTGCTTACTCCCTTCCCAGGTCTAAGTGGATTCGTCATATTTGCCGCGAAATGGGGATAAGAGACTGTGCCTCTGCTTTGAGGATTCTAAAAAGCCACCATTCTACGGTTCTAATAACTGCTGTTAGTAAATACTTATTAGTAGCATGGCAAATACGTAATTCCACTGTAAGGACTGTGTTTTAATCCAGAGCCCTGCTTTTTACTTTTTTATTCTTATAAGAACTGCAGGAGGGGGGTTGAAATCGTATGTGTATTATGTGTACTGAGAATTTTAAATGGACTATACTTTTAGGAATCCATGTTTTTTAAAAATGTTATATTTGTATTATTATTATTATTACTATTATTGGTTTTATCCTTATTCTTACTATTATTGTATATTCGCTTTGATGATCGATTGATCGAATAAAGCATGTGTAAATGGAATGGACTAACCCTTTCACTTTTTAAAGGTAACAATCCATTTCATGTTCCACTGCAGTCAGTTGGAACACACTGAAAATGCTTGGATTACGACTGAAAAAATTCCTTAGCTCACCCAGGCTTGACATTTTATTAGCATTTCAAAATGCATTGCCTGTTGAATTGAGAAAGTGTATTAATATGTTTTGGTTTGTGTTTTTGCATGATTCGAACTGATTGACGCTTATATTCAAGGGGTAAGGCGTGCATTCCAAATTGAAACCAAATTGTAATGACAACGGCATTAATACATAGTCTGACTGCAAGGAACATTATTTCCGACAGCATAATTTTGCTTTAAAAGTATCTGTTCTTAGCCGAATGCTTCCTTGGATCGCATGGGCAAATGGCTTCTTGTGCATGCAGAACAGCACCACGGATTTTATGTGGGTATCACTTCTTGTTAAAACATTGCTAATTATTTTGTAAAATTAAAGGATGGAACCTTGACAAATTTCAGTGAGCGAAGTACCAATTCAACTGTGAGTTGATGAAACAATGAATTATGTAGGACGCCTTCTTTTTGTGTACATAGAAGGCTAACCAAAATGAAAAAATAATGTTAAAAATATCTTATTACCTTTGATAACCAAATCTACGTTTAGAATCTGGTGGTAGAAGATACCTGCGACAGGTGCAATTTTAAACTTCACCACAAGTGTAATTCCGAATTAGAAGCAATCTGTATTTTTCTCTTATAGTGGAAACAGATGTACATCACTTCTGAGGTCTTTTCATAGTACATACAGTGATGCTGAACAATTTTCTGAGTAGGTGTGCTGAACAAAGGTTTAAGCGTCGTGTGTACTTTCATTCTGCTTTCATACAGTTTGTGAGATAATTGTAGTTTACTTTGTAATAACGTGTTCTCCCTTATATGAAGATGGAAAAATATCCTGAAACTCGGGTCTAGAGATAGACAGGACTGGGTGCACCAACAATGATGAAAGCTAAATACTTTTGAATCAAGTGACTATTATACATTGCATTTACCCTGATGCATCTAGGCGAATTGTGTGCACCCTCACGATTCTGTGAACACCTCTTTTTAAGTTGTCAGGATGACAAGCTCTGGGATGCAACAGCACTCTGAGAAGACTGTGACCAGTATTGCCAGCACCCTCAAACTTAACTTGTTACTCTATACTGAAGAATGACAAATATTCTGAAACAGTTGTCTGGAGATGCACAGCACTGGCTGCACCAACAAAGGTAAAAACTAAAGATGTTCAGCGCAAGTGAGTGTTATCACACACTGCATTTACCACAATGCATCTGGGCGAATAGTTTGTTGGTATTCCAAGCAGTGTTACCCTTCCTTGTGGTAGAAAATCTGTGGAGTACTGAGTTTTTTCACTAGTGTCACTAGGTAAAATTATAATATCACTTACAATTTCAGTCAGAGAAAGGAACAGTAAACACAGATTGCTATGTTATACGAATAAACAGCTTTTTGACAAAGGTACATGTCAAGAGAAAGTTTTTAATTGTTTGAACAATAAATGCCCACATCTTTCCAACCTGGTGACAGTGTGCCTGCCAAGGTCCTCAAAGCTACCCTATACTTCAACATGTACATTGTTTGTACTATGTATCCCTTATTTTCTTCTTCATTACTCTCATGAGACACTCGCAAGAACCATGATGCTCTCATTGCGTGGTTGACTCCAACAGACCTCTCACAAGCGCCAGGTGCACAGTTCTCCATGTCTAATCCGAGAGGACAGTATTTGCTGCTTTACGCTCACGAGCATCACGCAAGAGCGTAGTTTTATAATGGAATTTGTATTTTCACTGAACACATCCTGTCGTAATTTATAAGTACCAGACTTTTGTTCCCCCATTTTTCACATGCCTGGGAGACTCTTGCGAGATCACAAAAATACTTTCAAAGAATAACTTAGATTTTCTTCATTATAATACTTATGTTTTACAATCCCCGCTGCTAGACTATGGGGAGACACTGCCCACTCTATTGAGAGACTATGATATAAAAACACACTCCCCTTTCAGCTGAGACATCTCCCCAGAGTAACACATGTGCAAAATATTATGCAGGTAGAGTATTCTATCACTGCTCACACCTCTTTTCATAATCATGAATGTCATTAGTAGAGTGTAAAGTGGAGTATCGTCTCATTTGATAAATTAATCTTGCACAACCAGTATACACATTTGAATGTAAGGACACACCTCTATCTCAGACAACTCCTTTTGGTGACAGACATGCATAGTGTGATGTACACAAAGACATAGTGATGCACTGAAACTTTTCTTTAGAGTGACAAGCACATATACTAAGATGTGCAAAAGAACTGCCCTCCCAGTCGCAGTTGTGCGAAGTACACTATGAGAATGCATTCGCCTCTGTAACAAAGCCTGCCTTTTGTATTCACATCTTTATTCTACAGTGAGAGGAAGCACCAATCTCTCTTCAGTAACATAAACATGCACAAGAACAATTACAGTTCTCAAAGAATGAACTGCCACTTTATGGATCAAATCTGTTTATTGTTTTCAACGTATCAACATAGCAATTACAGCGCATCACAATATAACAAACACAGTGCAGCACTTCTAGTCCTGAAGCATTTACGTGGCCCATAGGGATCGTCTCCTGTGTAGCCATATCAGAGGGGACCTCCCCCTCGCCTCCTCCTTGTAATCACATGTGTAGGTGGGTCAGTCGTAAAAGTCTGTTGCACTGAGAGCCAAACTCCAGTCGTATTAGTACAAAACATAGAAATCACTAGGAAAACACCAACATTACTTCCCTTGGTAGGCCCTGTCATCCACCAGTCTCTCCGTTCCTCCCGCCCCCCCCTGTATAGCCCCAGTCCCCCCAAAGATCTCACCAGCAGACACACTCCCCGAGGCTCAGGTCAGCCCCAGCACTCTCAAATAAGCCGGGCATGTCAATTCAGTGAACTCTGTGGATAAAATCTGCAAGAACGGTCTCCATAAGTCATTCAGCTCCCCCACCCGCTGTTGAGAGGCCAGACCAAGCTTTTCCATTTCCAAAATAAACCACAACGTCTGCAGCCATGACAAATATGCCAGTATCCTGTCTGTGCCCCACAACGCTAAAATCAGCTGCAGCGCCGCATTGAGGGCCAGGGCCATTTGCCGCCCTTTTAATGATCTCAAATCAAAGGTGAGTGGGTTGGGCAGACCCAATAAGATGTACGATGGGAATCTAGGTATCTTGGTATTAAACGCTGTATCAGTAGTGTCTATAATGCTCTCCCAATATCTATGGAGTTTGGGGCAATGCCAGAGTAAGTGCACAAGTGTATCCCTGCCCCCACACCCTCTCCAACAGAGGCTAGACTTAGTGGGATCCCAAGGCCCGTATTTATACTTCTTTTGCACCGCAATTGCTTCGTTTTTTGACGCAAAAACGGCGCAAACTTGCAAATGCCATTGTATTTTGTAGGTTTGCGCCATTTTGCGTCAAAAAGCGGCGCAAATGCGGCGCTAAAAAAAGTATAAATACGGGCCCAAGTGTGTATCCTTGCTGGGGTGTAGTACCAGTAGGAGGCCACCTTATATGCTGTCTCCGCGCCTGCCGCATTATGGGCCGTATGATGTATCCTATAGAAGATACTATCCCATTCTTTGTCAGAAAGCTCCCTTTCCAGCCCCCTCTCCCATCGCAACTGTCCCTTAGACTTAGGCAGGTGCCCCTCCCCCTGCAACAGCCTGTAAAGCTCTGAGATTACTCGTTTATCATCCTTCTTCAGCAGTAGCCATTTTTCAAACGGCGTTAGCGACCTATCTATTAATGCTCTATTAACCGGCAACAGGGCCCAGTGCCGTATCTGATAATACATCATCCTATCCGCCTCTGTCAAGCCGTATGTCTCTCTCATCTGGTCAAAGGGAATCACTCCTTGCTCTTCAAAAAGGCTCCCCACCCTTTTACAGCCCCCTTCATGCCACTGTCGCAGCGCTTCCACGTGTAGCCCCGGCTCAAAGTCAGGATTCGCACCTATGGGGGTCATCGGGAACGGGAACGACGTCAGCCCCAACTGACCGGCCACCGCATCCCATACACGTAACATTGCTCCCGTGATCGGGGAGGAGTAAAGTCCTCCCGCCCTGTGCCGACACCGGAGCCAGGGCTCTTTCCATATATGGGAGCCTGCCACCGCCTGGTCCATAAAGCACCAATGTTTCTCAGTGAGTGAGCAACTCCACTCTAAAAGATAACGCAACTGCGTTGCCTGAAAATATCTCAAGAGGCAGGGAACCACCAACCCTCCCTCCCCCTTAGGGCAATTCAAAACCCATCGCGAAAGGCGTGCTGGCCGACCCTCCCAGACAAATCGCAGAACCGCCGCTTGTAGAGTCGCTACAGTCCGGGGCTGGTGGGGGGTCAGGGGAAGCACCTGAAACACATACAGTACACACGGCAAGATTGTCATCTTCACCGCTACCACTCTGCCCAACCAGGACAGCTTGAGTCTCCCCTAGGTCTCTAGATCTCGCTACACCTCACAAGCCAGCTTCGTGTAATTCAAGCTCGCCGTCTTTGCAGCAGAAGGCGCCAGGTCAATCCCTAAGTAGGAAAGCCGTGAGGATGACCATATAAAGGGGTATCGGGCCTTCAGATCCTCTTCATGCTCCACGCTGATAAACCGACTAAGGACCTGCGACTTCTGCATATTCACCCGGAATCCCGAGACCCGGCCAAACTCATCAAGCATCCCCATAAGCACATGCAGCGAGGTCGCGGGATCTGCCAGTGTAAGGATCACGTCATCTGAATATAAGGTAATGAGATGAGTATCGCCTCTGAATTTCACACAAGTGATCAGAGGGCTGTCTCGCAGACGCTGCGCCAGAGGCTCCATGTAAAGCGCAAACAAGAGTGGAGAGAGCGGCCACCCCTGCCGGGTGCCACGTTTAATTGGGAACGGCAATGAAAGCGTACCAGTAACACGGACAGCAGCGCTAGGAGACTGATAGATACAGCGGATCCACATCATGAAACCCGTGCCCAGCCCGTAACGCTCCAGCACCCTAAAAAGATTAGGCCAATGAACTTGCAACAATTGAGAGGAAGAGCACCTCCCTGCGGGAACGGTCTGTTTTGTCTAGCAAATGAAGCAACCGCTTCGTGTTATCGCTGCACTGTCTGTGCGGTATAAAACCTGCCTGATCTGGATCAACAAGACCCGGCATATAGTAATTCAGGCGATGGGCAAGTATTCCTGTGAATAGTTTGGCATCTGTTTTCAGGAGCAAAATCGGTCTATAGGAAGCGCACTCCTCTGGATCTTTCCCCGTCTTATGGATAACTGCAATAGTGGCATCCAACATACTGGTCGTTAGAGCTCCCGACGTCCGGAAGGAATTGAAGAGACGCACCAAAAGTGGCACTAGTTCCACGCAAAAAGTCTTATAGAAAAGTGCCGTAAAACCATCTGGGCCAGGGGACTTCCCCACCTGCAGACGTGAGATTGCTGATATGACCTCTTCCGCCCGTACAGGTTGGTCCAGTGAAGATGCCTCCCTCTCACCAAGAGGAGTTATTGCAATACCCTCCAGAAATGTATCCGGGCCACATTGCACCGTTCGTCCGTCGCATACAACCCCGATAGAACTCTGCAAACGCCTCTTCAATTTGATCACTCGTTCGCACTTCCGCACCTGAGGGGGAACGAACCAGCTTTATCGTCGACGCTGCGCTCGTAACCGGTGCGCCAAAAGCTTCCTGCATCTGTTGCTCCCCATATAATACTTGTGCTTAAGACGCGCGATTGAATACTCCGCCCTGTCCCAATCTAGCCGTTTCAGCTGTTGCCTCACCTTCTCCAACTCCTGCCAGATTCTAGGCACACCCATAGATATATGGGAGTGCTCCATTACCGCCACCTTCTGTTCCAGCTCTTCCCTTATCTCCCTCCTTGCTTTATTATCCCTAGTGGACAGTGACATCACCTCCCCTCTCACCACCGCCTTCAAGGCCTCCCACAGAGTCCCCATACAGGTGTTCCTGTCATAGTTAAAACTAAGGTAATCCATGATTGCACGTTGGATCGACTCTACCGTTGCCCCATTCAGAAGCTACGAGTCCCTAAAGCGCCAGCCCGAGGCACCCACCCATCTCAGATCCATAGTGACCTCTACAGTGATAGGAGCATGATCTGTCAAGGCCCGAGGCTCAATCGTGGTCTCCCTAACTCGGGAGAGGAGCTCCTGCGATGCCAGAAAAAGGTCAAGCCGTGCATACGTCTTGGTCGCTGCTGAGTAAAAGGAATAATCCCTAAGCGTAGGATGTGCCCTCCTCCACACGTCCTCCAGACCACACTCAACCAGCCACTGGCGACCTGCAGCCGTCAATGCCCCCGTCTGCCCATAGCGGTGACCAGAGCAGTCGGGATCATTATCCATCACCAAGTTGAAATCGCCTCCCACCAAAGTGGCGCCATCCGGCGAGTACAGCATCGGGGAAACAGTCTGCCTCAAGAAGGTTTCTTTCTGGGTATTAGGAGCATATAGGGAAGCAATAGTAAAGGAAAATGCCCCCACCCTCATTCTAATGGCCAGAAGCCTTCCTTGCACCTCATGTATTTTTGCCACTACTTCCCCAGGAAAGGACCTCAAAAGCAATATCGCTACCCCAGCATGTTTTGTGGGAGCTGAAGACCAGAATTGCCTAGGGAACCACTTGGAGCGCATGCGGTATGATTCCTTCTGCACTAAGTGTGTCTCCTGTAACAAACAGATATGGCTCCCAGACTTCTCGAGGGCAGATAGGATCGCCAACCTTTTAGGCCAACTGTTAAGTCCACGGACATTCAAGCTTATACATTTAATAGTCATGCATTAAGAGGAGAAAAGCAGTCAGGAAGGGAGGGTCCCCGTGGGGGAACCACACCCTAGAACAGACTTTCAACCACTCCGAGCAACAGGGCCATACCACTACTCCACTCAATAACCAATATCTCAGGGAAGCACAGCAACATACAACCGGTATGCACAACAGGTGCTCACAACAAAAAAGTCCCCGCACACACATCTCCGCCGAGGTGAAGTCTCAACAGGGCTGTAGAACCTCTGCAGTTCGTCGGGCCAGGTCCATCGATCCCGCCACCCGGGCCCATCTTGAACAGCCACAAGGCCTGAAGCGATGCGACCTGCAGCTGACCAGCTCTCCTCAGCCGCCTCTCCCTTAAGCATTAGTCCCAGTGGCCACGCTGCACAATGCAGACTCCCGTTCCGACATCTGCTCCAAAGCGGTAGGGCGCTACTGCTTCCTCCTTCTCTCCTACCGCCACCAGCGCGATCTCCGCCAGTCAAGCCCCCGCTAGCACCCGGGACCTGGCTATCATCCTCCAAGCGCAGAATCCGATTTGCCTCCGATACGGATCTCACCTGTCGGAGCTGATCCTCCCAGCGGAAGACAAGGCAGAATGGGTGACCCCACGAGGAAGTCACATCATGCGCTCGCAAATGCTCTGTAATGGGCTTGAATTCTCGCTGCCGCTGCAAGGTCCGTGCCGAGAGGTCTTGAAATAGTTGGAGCGCATGCCCTCTGAAAAGGAACTGCGGAAGATTTCGAGCCCGCTGCAAAATGCTTTCTTTAAGCCCATAGCTATGAACACAGGCTAAAATATCTGGTGGCCGGTCCCCGGCTCCACCAGCGCTGCCTACTCGATGAACTCTGTCTAACGTAATCTCCCGGGTCTCCTCCAGGCCAAGTAACGAGCGAAACAGTTCCACCACAAAGTCTCCAATGTCCTCCTTCTCAGCCCCAGACGGCACCCCTCTGATGCGGATATTGTGCCTCCACTGCTATCTGCAGGAGATCCTGCTTCTCCCACAGGCGGACAAACTCCTTTTGCAGGCCTGCCACTTCCTCACCCCGGGAGATCTTGCCGTCTTCCATCTGTGCCACTCACTCACCCAGGGATGTAACCTCCCCTTGCAGCTCTCTCACATCTTGTGATATGTCCCTTCAGAGTTCCTGTATATCACTCCGGAGCGAATCGAACAAGGAGGTAAGGAAGCCCTTCGTGACAGGGGACCCCTCGTCCACCTCCAGCTCCCCATGCATCTCTGGGGACTTCGCCGCCAGTGAGCCCTCAGCTGCGCCACCCGGCACCGGGCGTGCTCCAGTCAGCATTTCTCTTACTGATCGCTCCCGTTTGGACTTGGAAGCAGCCATCACTCCTGTTTGCTGCCGCGATTGTGCTATCAGCTGGCCAGACCCCTTCACAGTCTCTCCCGGACACCAGATCACTCCAGGCCCCGTATTGCCCCAACTGCTGCTGGCTTTTCCCACTTGTACTCCCTCTGGTCACTTGCCCCCTTGCTGCTTATTGCACCACAAGGTGGGACCACCTCGGGCCGCCGATCAGCGGCCTAGCACCATCTCTCCTCCTTGGGCCGTTAAGCCTCAGAGACGGGGCGACCAGATGCACCCCCGCCCCTCTACCGCCACCTCTAGGGAGTCCGTCCGTAGGGGGAGCCAGGCAATGTGGGTGCATCTGCCACCCATGGCCGCCGGTGCTCCTCTCCTCACCGGGTTCCTGATGCCCCACACTCTGTGCCACGGCCCGCCGCCTACTTCCTGAGCTCCCGCTGCTGTTCCTCCCGTGGCCAAATGAGTGCCAGGTCAGGGGCCCGCCACGTGGCTCAAGCTTCTGCGCGCCACCCACTTCGGCCGCAAGCGCCGACCTAGGCCCTCGTCTCTCTCCGCGGCGGCACCAGTCACTACCTCTGGGTGCCCCGGGCCATCAACCTCCGGGGTCGCGCGGCAATGTTCTGGGGCCCGGGCGGCGGAGCTCAGACGAACACATCCACTCACGCCGCCATCTTGGCCACGCCCCTGAACTGCCACTTTAAGACAACATTAGAATTTTCAAATCATTAAAAGCTATTAAGGAAAGAAATCATTAGTAAAGTCAAACATTTTATTAAAAACAAAACAATTTAACAACATAAAAACCATAATAATATTAATAAACAACAACAACAGTAAAAACAACCACAATTATAAATATTGTTTATCTTTGATCATTGGTAAATTATACAAAAAGGAGTTCAGCAGGGGCAGCTAGAACAAAGAATACACCATGAGTACCACTGGCATTCATGACATTTGAGGGTTATGTGCCCTCAATACCTTGCTTGCGCTGACTAAAGCTGTGCTGCAGAGCTTGATAACTCCTCAGACGTGTCCTTATCTTTTGAAACTAGTGACACTGTGCCTGCCGAGGTAATCAATACACATGCAGATAACAACACTCCTTATATGAATAAAACACTATTTTTCTGCTTAAGTAAGAAGATCATTTTGTTATCAAAAACAAGTAGAGTAGAGCTAACCAGAACAAGCTTCTGTTTTCCATTTTCTCCCTATAAAAAGACTTAGGGCCTTATTATGAGTATGGCAGTCCTAAAATTGTCCAACTCACAGTGGCAGTCCGACTGCTGCAATCCTGGCAGTCCAACTGCAAGATTAGGATCCTGGCGGTTGGAATACCAGGAAACCTCTGCCACTGCCGGGATCACGGATTCCAATGGGTTGACTGTAGTGAAAATGTCATGGTCAGCCATGACGGTGCCGAGTTCGCACCACCGTGCGTATCACAACTTTCCTTTCTGCCAGCCTTTTCATAGTGGGGTCACGGCCATGAAAAGTTTGGCAGAGAGGCAGAGTTGGGGCCACAGGGGGGCCCCTGCACTGGCCACTACCATGATGTGGCCAGGGCAGGGTCCCCTCTGTCACCAACCTAGGAATATGCTCTGTCTGCCACATTGATTCTGCCAGTCAGCATGACATACACATGGTAATACAACGTTTCCGCTGGTAAAGCCCAGCAGAAACATCGTAATATGACAGTGGTGAGGCTGCCGTCTTGAAGGCCGCCTCCCAGCCACCTTCTTGGAGTTCAGGCGGTTTAACCATTGAACTCATAATCGGGCCAAAAATAATAAAAAAATATAAAGTTACATACTGATCATTAATTGATGATCATCACTACATTCTCTGAAGATTTCTACATTTTTCACCCACAATCACATATTTACATGTACTTTAACACTAGCTTAAGGTTCCTTTTTCTTAACACATTCTACAGCCTGTTGTATAGCCATTTTGGTAATGTCTTTAGACATGTTACTTTAGCATTTAGGCCTTGTGCTTGTGTCCTTTAGAGCAGTTACATTCTACTGTATTCCGCTGCATTTTTATTATTTCAGAATCGGCCACCTGTGTGGTGCTGTGTTCTTGTTTTATGTTGTTGTTCTTTCGCCTAGGAAAGCATTGCATTTCTTAGCAAGACATTCTTTTCACTTTGTGCTTTCCTCAAGGCTGTAGGGATGTAGTGTTGCTTGCAAAGTGCCACACTGCATCTCCAACATTCACAGAAACATATACTTCCTTACGTGGGGAAATTTTCCCAGAACATCAGCTGCTTTATTATAAAAACACTTCTCTGTCTCATGTACGTTAGAGGGAGTTTCCAGCCAGATGACCACAACGGCATGCTGATTGACTTTGCTACAGCTGCTTGCTGAGACCATCGGTTCCCTGGCCTACATGGGGATGGTGTCTCTCTAGACAACAGGTTTCCCTGCTCAGGTATGGGGATGATGTTTTCCCAGGGGAGTCCTGGAGGGCAGATTAGGGATTTTCATGCTGTGCGCTAACATAGGTTAGGTAGGAACTGCATATATTACATGTATAGTGACAGTATGGTGGGACTTTTCCTGTATTTCAAGTTTCTCATCACCATTTTGCTTTTAGCAGGTTTCACCATTCTAATTATTTCAGTTCATGCCATTTTATCCAAGATGCAGTTGTTTCAATAAATCTTACTGAACCATTTTCTGACTCTGCTTGTCTTTGAATGTTTGAGACTACTGTAACTGAGAGAAAAGGATGAGATTTGATACATCACGATTTCCCTGGGAAGTCATTCTTGTCATGTCCAGGTTGCCACAGATCATCCCTGCTCGTGGGTGGAGTTGAGGCACTGCTAGTAGGCCAGAAACAGATTAGGCCGACAGGTGTCACATGGTGTGGAATTGGACTCAGTTCCCCACAATTCAGATGAAACTGCTGCCCAAATCCAGCAGCCTCATTAGGATAATGAGAGGTCATGTGACGTGGCACCACCAACTTTTGGTCAGGCACTGATTTTCAGATCCTCCTGAGTATCTTTGTCTCACTACGTGCTAAAGGCACCTCAATACTATAAACGGAGACATCCATGGTATTGAGGATTTCCTCCTCAGCTACGTAGGTAGTACCTATCCAATGCTGTAGGATGTTCAAGCTCGAACCTTAAAAGGATCAGTCCCCATTTGGTGTCCTTATCTCTGAAGAGGTAATTCCAACATGCATGCCCACAATGGGTAGCAATTGCCATAAACATGCAACCTCCCCTCACTGCTTATTTGCTAGCAAATGGCCTCACAGCCTGGGGCATCCTGTAACATTTGGAGCTGAGGCGCATCCAGCCTACAGAACAGAAATATTCTACTCATAGGTCCCCTTTCAATCAGTTGATAGGAGCACTAATACATTTCATCACCTCACAACTACTAACATACCTGCACAATACAGAGCATATGTATATTTAGAGATACCTCTGTCTTTTCAATACCATAATAATTGCTTGATGGTGCCCTACCACACACAGTAATACACATTAGGTTAAGTTCTCTGAGCAATGATGGTCCTAATTGGCCTTTATTGGCCACATATACACAGCATCCTGATGCAGCAACCATGGCAGTAGCTCAGGTTTACTGCTGGTAGGTTGAGCTTACAGCAATATACAGACAGTTAGTACAGTTTGTAATGCAGACATTTAAGTCAAACCCAGCACATGCTGCCCAGCACAAGCACATGCAGTTACACCAGGTATTAACCCTGTAACTGTACATTTGATCAAGGGTAAAGTACCTGCCAAATGGGAGGAGATTCCGTTTTGGTTAGCTCAAAAAATAAATGCGCCAGAAGCACTTTCCTCATACAGGACCTCAGGATAAACATAGAATACTCACTATGTGCTTGCCATTTGGGATGGTTCCCAGAGTAGATAATTGCAATACTTGGGGCATGGTAGTTGCCACGCTCTATACTACCACACATGGTACACCAACACTTGCCAATCTTCGGGTTGTGGTAAAACAAATTCAAGATTAATACGGGGCTGTCCCGGTCCTGGATTTGGGGATGCAATTAATGGGCAATTTTGCCACTGTATCTTCAATGATATGAGGTAACCTTAAAGGGGAAGCAGTTGCACTTGCAGTGCGCATGCGGCTGCGGGATATTCCTGCACAGGATCAAGAACGTGAGCTGCCAAAGATTATCGCCAGGACCTATTCTCAGTGCTTAATTTGTAAATACAAACCTGCCGGTGCCCAAAGCCCTTCTCTTAAATACACGGTTGCTGCAATTAAATGTGCAAGCACTGGCAGCCTAATCCTGAAGCCATCTGGGCCTCTTTAATCCATTTACAGCCCCTTCAGATCACTCCTGCAGCTTTCTGCCTTTTCCCATTGTGACGCTTTTTCGTTTTTCTCTTCCTCCGTCTTTCGCGTATTGAACAATATAAAATAATTATGTACACTGATTGGTCAGCCCAGACCTCAGTAGGCACTAAACATCAATACTCCGCTGCTTGCTCTGTTGTGAGGGGCTATATGAAAGACGGTGAATTCCATCCACAACACAGTTACATGCAGACCATGGGGACTGCACTGCACAGTTAGCAAAACTCAAGGCTCTGGTGATGGCACTGGAACACATAGATCCAGAACGGTTAACATTAATCATCAGTGATTCGTATTACTGTGTCCCAGTCCCTCAAGGAATATCTGTATTACTGGCGCCACAATAGGTTCAGAGATTGTAAAGGCAACACCATTGAACACTGACTACTGGGGGGGAAGTAGCAGATCTGAAGGAAACGCTACCCAATGCCCATGTAGTTCATACATTTTGACATCAACTTATTGGAGTACATGTTAATGGCAATAACTTGGCTGATAAAGCGGCCAAGTCAGCAGGCTTTTGCAACTACAATAACTCGTTCACGGCTGAGGCTGGATGATGAAACACTGGCTGCTGTTAAAGCTTAGGCTGTAGGCAAGCCCATGACAAAGGCATATCCTGCTAAATATTCCTATCACATACCTAGCCACAATACTGCTCCACTCGGACCAGGGCCCTGCTTTCACTTCAAGGGCATTCAGAGACACCATGGCTTTGTTAGGGGTCCATCTGTATTATTTGTCTCCATTTCATCCCAAGGGAAATAGTGTCATGTAGAGAAGAAACTGAGATTCAATACAATCCTTAACAGTCAGAGTACTAGGCACGGGTCGCAATTGGCTTAGTCACCTGTATTGAGTCCAGAGAACACTTAACATTCTGCCCAGTAGGTCCCTGGGGGTGTACCTCACATGAATGCCTGTTCGGAACACAAATGTATGGTCCAGATCTTGATGGTCCTGATTCGGAGGTGGCAGATACAGCTTTTTACATAAATGAACGTGTCACTATCTTGCAGGACTTTACAAAGTTCAGTGACAATGCATCTGCCAGTGCCGCCTCCTTCAGAATAGGGACTGCACCAATAACACCTACGAGCTGGATCCCAAAAGTTGCAGATCTAGCGCATGAACAAATTGCTGTGAAAAAAGGGGTTTGTCCCTTCCTATAGAGCACCAGTTCCAGACCTCGGAATACGCGGTAACAGAACTGTCATTCTACCACCGCTGCCTGGTTCTAAAGAAAATTGCTTTGTCTCCATCAACAATGTCAAGCTACACCATGTGGCTGATCCTACACAGCAGAGCTAGAGGACTCCTGGGTCGTACCCGAATCCCTCTCACTTCAGACCAGGATGTCCCTATACAAGTTTTAAGCAGCAAAGCTGATACTTCTCCAAGTTTGGAGAGGTTGGAAAAGTATCTTTCAATAATCCCATTAACTTCTTCTGAGAAAGGTAATGTCGACAATGTTGAGTGACTCTACTCAAATTCAATACAAATGGATGGAAAAGTCTACTATATACCGCCAAGGGAGCCAGCTCTCCCCTTCCAAACACGGATTCAGTTTTTGCACAAACCTCTTCGGGATACTTTGCCGACGTCATTAACACTTTCACCAACTCATCTACCTCTTCTGCGACGAGACTGTCAAGAGCATGTGAGCCTATAATTTGGCTCAAAATTAACTATTTCATTTTTCCATAGAACTATCTTTGGCTTTTATTAACTGTACTTGTCTTCCTTCATTGGATTTGGTTTGTCATCATCTTTTTTCTACTTCTAAATGGTCATTAACTTCCCAAAGCACTACAGTTGAACTGGTGGATGAGGTCCCAAAGCCACATTTTTCCTCCCATAAGGTACCACAGAGACTTGTCCCTAGTGAAAATTCCTGATGGGATTGTCTGGGATAAAGTACCCTTTGATATATACGGCCCGATGGAGGTTATTTAAATTCCATATGTATTTAAACTTTCCATTAATGATGTAATAACACCTGGAGTTATTTCTGATGATTGGGATGTAAAAACAGTTGATTCAATGCTATCTTCATTAGAATATTTAGCTGTATTTGAAAGTGAAGATGTTTATCAATCAAAAGAAAATCATAGATATATGTGCTGTTATAATTATTATGGACATTATTACATTTGCAGAGCAAGTACCCCATAGACTATTTTTAATGACACAGTGGGAACACTGTCCAACTCTGCCAGTTGGGAATTCCAAAACATATTCTGAAAAGTTTGCATATTTTTCTGGGCACTATGTTAAAAATGCTGAGTTGTGTTATTTTACATTGCCAGCTATTAAAATGCAACATGTCGTATTAACTGATACAAAATTGATTCCTTTGTTTCCTAGTTAGCATTAGAAGTCTATGAAAATTGTCTGAATTCGGTTGACTTGGAAAGTGTGGGGGGAACTAACAATTGGCAAATAAGGGGAAAGGAAGCTTTATTTAGAACATGCTTGATACCTGTTTAAACAGACTTGTATAACAGACAAGTTGTTTAGGTTTGGCAAAAATTACGGACTTGAATCCTCCCACTATCCCTACTCCTGCAAAATTTTACAAATGGCAAAAATACATTAATGCAACTGAAGACCAGCTCGATGAATGGGTCCAAAATTGAACATTTAACATATCACTTCCATGTCCTTGGTGGCGGTTATTGAGGCCAGTAGATACAAATGGTTATCATATATGATTTGTAAACTCTGCAGCAGCCTTTAGTACAAATAGGCCAGACCCTCATTATGTGTCATCAGAACATTCGGGTATACTAACAACATACAGTGTTGGGAAATTATGATAGCAATGGTTAAAGAGTTCCTCACTAGATGCTATTAAAGAAACACCTTGGTCAAGTCTAACAACACAGATTTGCAGGATTCCCTGAAAGGCCCCAGAAGACAACGTAAAAAGCACTTCTTAGATGATGTTTATAGTAAATTTGGAAACCTTCTCGACAAGAAGCCACTGCCCAATTAAGGCAAAAAGACCAGGAAAGCGTATCGAAAGCATTTGCCATTGTAGATAATAGAATCAACACCTTGTCTGATTGCATATACACTTTAAGTAACATTGTTTCTTCTGCAATAGGCATTGTGCAAAGTGACATGTCTTTTTTACAACATGGACAGAGCCAGCTAAGGTCCATTATGCCATTGGGTTGGACACTACAAACAGTGAAATCAGGTTGCGTTCCCTGGCAACACATTAGCACAAAGGACATATTTTCAACATTTAATTTGATACAACAGCAACAAATAGCGGCTAAGAAGGAAGCAACTTATGTTATGCTAAACATCCCGATATTAGAAAAGTTGACTTTTACTGTGGCTGAAATACTATCTGGTGAATGGTTACTACACAGACCTATTAATATGCCTATTTCAACATTTCAATTCATGTCCTGCTTGAAATCCATTCCAGTAGGCAGATATGAAAGGCTAGGAGATAGTTACATCTGCGAGGTGTGGGAGCTTCCCTTTTCATACAAATATTTCAATGGCATGGAAGAGGTCTTTCTTAGCGGCAGTGAATGCAGGACTTCTGTAAGCCATTTGATGGTTTGTAAGCAGCTTTCCTTGCACGGGGCATTTAACTCTTCTGCAGTAAATTTAGCTTGCTATCTGAAGTATAGATATTACCTGGTTTCCATAGACAGAGCGTTTTTTGTTTTGCCAATAAGCTTGGTGCTGCTTGATGAATCTTCCTGAAATCTGCAAAACTTATTCTTTGGTCAGTTCAGCTGCTGTCTTGAGAGATACTGGTTGATCCATCAAGCAGGGGCTGAGAAAAAATAAGGGGTCCCAAAATGTTCTTTCCCCATTTATTTTTCCATAGGGTCTTTGGACACACCTACAGCCCGAACTGCTGATCGGCATTACAACAAATTTGGCAGGAAGGTAGAGTCTGTTCCGCAGATTACGCTTTTTGTGGTTTAGTGTAAATCCATTCAGTAGTTTTGGAGATAATAAAGGTTGAAAAATATAGATATGTAGGGATGCGGATTCCTCTGTGGATTCAACTATCCTTGTGTTGATATCTGATTGGCTGTCAAGACTTCAACAAATAAGTGTGAGCAGGAGGAGGGGCTAGACGCCACACGTCAGGGCAAGGAGCCCTTTAAAAACATTGTCGCGCTCCCGCTGCCGCGGGTAGCGCACTTGTGAGCAGGAGGAGGGGCCAGCCGCCACACGTCAGGGCAAGGAGCCCTTTAAAAACATTGTCGCGCTGCCGCGGGTAGCGCACTTGTGAGCAGGAGGAGGGGCCAGCCGCCACACGTCAGGGCAAGGAGCCCTTTAAAAACATTGTCGCGCTCCCGCTGCCGCGGGTAGCGCACTTGTGAGCAGGAGGAGGGGCCAGACGCCACACGTCAGGGCAAGGAGCCCTTTAAAAACATTGTCGCGCTCCCGCTGCCGCGGGTAGCGCACTTGTGAGCAGGAGGAGGGGCCAGACGCCACACGTCAGGGCAAGGAGCCCTTTAAAAACATTGTCGCGCTCCCGCTGCCGCGGGTAGCGCACTTGTGAGCAGGAGGAGGGGCCAGACGCCACACGTCAGGGCAAGGAGCCCTTTAAAAACGTTGTCGCGCTCCCGCTGCGCGGGACGCGCGCGGGCGGCGCCCAGGCGAAGCCCGGGCCAAGGGCGGGCCCGTCCTTGCCCGTCATTGCCAGGAAGAGCCAGGGCAGGGCCACCCCCCTAATAATTTGAACGAGGTAGGCTCAAATGTGATGCCCCTTAAAAGCAGTGCACCTGGGTCTATTTAAGTACAAACAATCTTACCCATATCGCACTACCTCCCAATTAGGGCCTATCGGCTTCTGGAATTTATTACCCAAGGTATTCATAACTCCCCCTTTGCGCACTAGTTATAAACGTCTTTGAGGCAAATAGCTTACCAAGATGGGGAAAAGGAAAGCTACCAGTAATCCTACTGAGCAGGGAAGGGCAAAAAGAGCACCTCGACACGCGGCCGAAAATTGTACGCTCACCCAAATTGACGATCTTATAGAGGAAGTGGAGAGTTTGTTAGCCACGAAACCCTCAAAATCTCGTAGGAAAGATGCTTCTTCCTCCTCTAATGTCATAAAATCTTTTTTCGCTCCTGTACACAGAGATTCGCAGATATCTATACCCCAAGGCACCAGCACAGAACTTAGGAAGTTAGAAATTTTAAAGAATCCAACAGAGAGCCCTAACTTAAATTTGCCTAACCAGCAAGATGGTGTATCCCCCCTGCCAAACTGCAATAACAGTTTCTTACCCCTTGTCCTACCATCGCCAGCTGAATTAGAGAGAACCATCTCAAGGGAAATTGAGAAACCAGTCCCAGTCATAGCCACTCAAGATGAACATCTAGCTGTCTTCCAGCTAGTACAGATAAGAGATGAAATTTTAAGCCTTAGAGAGCATCTTACATCTTTTACTCATATGATATATGAGAAGCTGGACGGCACATCTGCAGTAATTGGGGATATAAGGAAGATACCACAAAAATTAGACCTTAATTCCTTACCAAAGTCAGTTGAAATACCGGAAACACCCATCCCACAGAGGCGTAGGCGTCAAAGGGTCGAAATGGTAACACAGACTACTCAGGGGGGCAATAGCGCACCTCCTGCAGCGTGTGTTCGTAATAACTACAATCCACCCTGGGACACAGGGAATAATTGGAAGGTGCACAGAGAAAGACACCTAGATACAAGCTCCAAATGCCCCTTGGGAAATAACCCCCAATGTCAGACTAGACATAACGTCTATGATATTTACATAACAAACGTCCCGAAGCTAAGTAAAGATCAATTTGAGCAAGGGGATTCCCTTAAAAATAAAGTTATACATTGGATAAGAAGGACAAAGAAGTGTAGATCCATTATAAGGGACGATATAGTCATTGCACAGAGACTTATAAAAATAGGTTCAACATCAGATCTCATAGGGATAAAATTGACCAGTCAGAATCTAGTTAAGGGCCTTTTGGCACTTGAGGAAAGAATGAGACCGGGCACCTCCTCCCAAATGACACTTGTTCACAAACTTCCGCAATCATTGACAAACCGGTCTCCACAAGAGATAAATAGTACTATAATGGTCCAATATTCTTGCCCGCAGAGAAGGGATCGAAAGCAAACCCATACTTCAGACATAGATTGACGCGAAGTCTCTGCCGTTGAAGTTCCTGCCGTTGAAGTTGGGAGTAATGGCATACCCAATCCCGACTCTTATACTACAAAAAATGACTTACCTAATATCCTGGGAGCAGAGCCTAAAACTTATTGTAGTGGCTCGCCAAAGGGAAAGTCCCAGCAAGAAATATTTTGTACATATGAGACTAGGGAAAATCTACCAGAAAATGGGCATGACCATGACCCACCGATTAAGATTCTATCCTGGAATGTGGCAGGCCTGACTCAGAAAATAGCTAATCCTGACTGGTGCAGACTTATAGATCAACACCACATCATTTTATTACAGGAGACCTGGGCGCCATCTGTAGTAAATAGAGAAGGCTATTGGACCTTCCAGAAGGCTGCATTACCATCACCATCAGGTAGGGCTTCAGGCGGCCTGATAATTTGGTTAAAACACGACTTGTTCCCAAAAGTTAAAGAGATAGTATCCCCTTTGAGGGATTTATTAGCCGTTGCAGTTGAAATTAGTACTGTTAAAGGTCTTGTTAACATAATAATTGTAAATTTATATATTAGACCTGGCACCCAAAGGACCCAGACCATCCAGATGAGTTCAATAGTAGAATTTCTTAACTGCTTACCTATTGGGCGGGGTATAATGGTTGCGGGCGACTTCAATATGCAATTGAACCGCGGAGATGGCAATCAGCAAGAGGGATCCCAGTTCACAGACTCATGGGATAGATCAGGGCCGGTGCAAATTACATCTAAGAAAGAAGGAGGAGCCTTAGACCTACTGGAAGACCTAATAAAAATAAAGGGATTAAGAATAGTAAATGGGAATACCAGATCAGACAATCCGGCGTCACCTACATATAGGAGAGGTGTATATACTAGCCACCTGGACTATGTCTTAGTAAATGACGCCCTCTGGAAATCCCTAACTGACATGATAGTTCTCCCTCGCATTGATAGTGACCATCTAGCCTTAAGTACCTCCTTTTCCACTATCTTATTTAGTTCCAAGACACTATCAACGTGGACTTCAAATAGTGCCCTCATTAGGACCAATGACCGTAAAAATGTGAAATGGGATCGGGTTGAAAGTGATGTAAATTTCCAGCTAGCGATCTATAGAACAGTTGCAACAACACTTTCCCCCCTGAAACATACAAATATCAAATTGGTTGATTTGGTCTATCTTCATAATATCTTGGCCATCCGACTAAAACCACACTTTCAGACGGTAAGGAGGCGGACAGAGACTGTGATTAAAACCTCTAGGTGGTTCTCCAACTCCTGCCGTCAAGCTAAGATACACTTACTGGGAGCACTTAAGGAAGGGAATTTAAGAGAGATAAGGAAGAGCAGGACTGTATACAAAGATGCACTTAAAAATGCAAAAAAAGAATGGGCGAATAGGAATTGGAACAAGATGGTTGTGGCGCTCCAGGAGAAAGATCTTAACCTATTCTGGAAACTAGTGTCAGATAAGAGTAGCCCTCAAGAAATGGAAAGTTACCCTGTCATCCAGCCAGAAATTTGGATGACGCACTTTTCAAATATATACAGAAAACCACATACCAATAGCACTATTACACCCCTACTAAAACCTAATGATCCTGTTGGCAATACCCTAACGTGGGGGAGTACAACACCACCCAAATTTGACCTGGACTTATTCTCCATAAAAGAAACAACAGAGGCTCTCCAATCCACACGCAAGGGAAAGGCCCCTGGTCTTGATGGTATCCCAGGAGATGTATATCTTTCTCGTCTGACAACGTGGTCATTGTATCTAAACGCACTTAGTAACGAAATACTGAGGGGGGGAGGACTCCCTACTACATGGCAAGGAGCAGTTATAGTCCCTATTTATAAGAAAGGGCCAAGGGAACAACCTAACAACTATAGACCTATCAGTCTTATTGATGTTAGCCAAAAAATCTTCGCTAAGCAAGTGCTGAACAGATTACAGACATGGATAGATGATGCCCAAATTCTCTCAGAATCCCAGGGAGGCTTCAGAAGAGGAGTGAGTACAATAGACCAGGTATTTAGGTTTAACCTCCTCTGCTGGAAATACCTGTCATTCAACAAAAGTCAACTGTATGTAGCTTTTATCGACTTAAAAGCTGCTTTTGACATGGTACCTCAGGATACATTATGGGAAGTTATGGAGAGTTATCAACCCAATAGCGAACTACTAAGACTGATTAGATATCTCCATGAAGGGACTTACGCTCATGTACGTTGGTCAGATAGTGGCGACCTAACGGAAGCCATACCCGTCAATAGAGGGGTTACGCAGGGCTGCATCTTGGCACCAACACTATTTAATCTCTACATAAACGGTGCTGTGGACCAATTGCTACACTGTAATCATGATGCCCCTAGATTAGCTGGAACCCCAGTCCCTATTTTAATGTTCGCCGATGACACCTTACTAATTTCAAGAACACCTATGGGCTTGCAAAATGAATTGGACACTTTTTAGAATTTTTGCTCTAACAGAGGACTTGAAATTAATTCAACAAAATCTAAGTTTATGGCCTATAACCCACACAAACTATTTAGGGGGAAAATGATGATAGCAGGCCAGCCAGTGGAGAGAGTCAGACAATTTGATTATTTGGGGATTAGGTTAAGTGACGACCAACGTTGGTCGGCACAGATTAAGAAGAGTCTGACAACACTTAGGCAAAGGTCTATAGTGATAGCTAAGAAAATAGCTAATACTTGTGAAGGGGAGATAACACCTGCCATCACCGTTTACAAATCAGTGGCAGTAGCGGCCTCAATTTATGGTGCCGAGCTTTGGGGTCATACCAACTCTAGGTGTCTGACCACTGTAGAAAACCGGTTTATTCGAAATTTCCTAAAGTTGCCGATGAGCACCCCTCTCACTCCACTAAGATTTGATTTAGCCCTAAATGAAATACACAATGAAATTGCATTAAGACCCCTAATGTATTGGATTAATCTTTGGTCCTCAGAGGACCGGTCCATTCTCCATAAAGCACTAGATGAATTTCTTGCAAATGACAGCGTCTTAAAGATCCCTTGGTTCAGATACATCAGAGATACGTGTAAATTTCTTAAAATGGAGGAGGTGTGGAGTGCTCCCCACAATTTGGCAAAGGGAACAAAGGAACGTGTAAAAAGGTGTTACTGGGAGAGCATTCTGACCCAAATTTGGTTAAAAAATCATGGTAGTCTGACTTTGCAGTTCTTAGACCATAAATGTAGTCCCAATTTCGAGGCCTATATGGATAATGTAAATCCTCCATATACCAAAACACTATTTATTAAATTTAGACTAGGGACTCTTCCGCTTAAGTCATTTACAGCGCAATGGAGACCGGAGGACTGCAATTCAATATACTGCCATCATTGTCAAAAGACAAAAGAGTCACTCGCGCACTTTATGTTTTTCTGCCCTAGATATTTGGTACCTAGGAAAAAGTGGATTGCTCCACTATGTAGGGCTATTGGGATAAGGGAATGGAATACGGCATTACGACTCCTAACAACTGATACAAATGATAAAATAGTTTTTTCTGTGGTGGGATATCTGCGAAGTGCATGGTTACTAAGAACAAAAGAACTATTATAAATGTGTAATTTTAATACATTGGTTCTAGACTATATTCACTTAATACATCAGTTTTTAACCGGATGAACCTAAAACCTAAACGGTCTGGATTTTAGTTTAAAGAATAATGACGATTTGTATGTTTTATAAATATATGACCTCACTATTTATTTAGGGTTCTAAAAAAAAAAAAAAAAAAAAAAAGTAAATTATGCAATTTTCTTCTTTTATCTCGGATAACAGAGACAAATGTTAAAATTGGTCACTCAGCGGCAAGGTTCTTGTAAAAATACACAGGTGACACGAACTAGAATTCCGATAGTCATGTGCTTCTAATGTCCTGATTTTAGATTATATTTAATTAGTTTGATAAAATTTTAATTAATTGAAGTTAAATTTTAACAACCTAATACTTTTATATGTCTTTGAGATTTCGTAAAAACAAAAAATGTTTAAAAATAACGTTGTCTATACATTCTTAAAATTTTTAAAGTGCTATGCTTCTTAATCATGTTATGTCTTGTATTGTTTACTTTTATGGCTTATAGCCGAAATAAAGTTATATATGATGATGATGATGAAGTGTTGGCAGTCATCTTGGTACAAGGCATCAGCCGAGTCTCAGAAAAAAAGTAAAACAAAACAAGAAAAGGGGCCAGTGTAGAGTTGCCCTGACCCCTTAGCTCTGGTGCTGGGGTCAATGAGGGTCCCTGCTAGGACTAAAAACCATTGTTCTAAAAAACAAAATCTCAGAAAAATCTGCAGATCTGTGAATTTTT
The DNA here is from genome assembly GCF_031143425.1 of Pleurodeles waltl. Lineage (NCBI taxonomy): Eukaryota > Metazoa > Chordata > Amphibia > Caudata > Salamandridae > Pleurodeles > Pleurodeles waltl. The sequence goes on from NC_090451.1 coordinate 474,817,205, forward strand.
CAGAGATTTTTTAAAGAAAAGATTGGTCTCCTATTCTTTTCTTTTTATTAGCCCCTGGGGGTGCCAGGTCCTGAGGGCACTGGGGACTTTAATAAGGAGGGGTGCACACAAGACCCCCCCTACAATGGCTTTCATTAGCCCTGAGGGATGCCTCCTCCCTGAGGTGATGAATAATTAGAATGTAGGGAGCCACGTGGCCCCAATGCCCTGGGGACCACCATCTCCCCGGGTCAAATTCTATTGTTTTTGTGGGGGGCGGCCGCCCTGGGGCGATTGGTAAAATATGTGCGGGGAGGCTGCTCAATTAGTAAAATTCCCCCATTTTAGGGACAATCTCCTCCCCGGGACAAATTCAGTTGTTTGTGTGGGGGAGGTCCCCAGGGTGATTAGTAAAATATGTGTATGGAGGCCGCTCAATTAGTAAAATATGTTCGGGAAGGCCACTCAGTAGGTAGAGCGTTCAAATCCTAGTATTGCTTGGTAGTGTGTTTGTTTACTATTGTTTTGACTGTCAAAACATTTCTGCTTGACTGTTAAGCCTGCTCCACAGCCCCAGGGGCCACAAACTCCCCAGGGAACTTCTTATATTGAATGCGGGGGGTCATGTGGCCCCCCTCAGTTCCAGGAAGTGCCACCTCCCTGGGGCTTCAATAGCAAAAGGGGCAGACCCCTAAACCCTGGGGACCACCACCTCCCCGGGGCAATACTTGTTGGACGGGGCCACACAGCACTCCTTGTGGAGCCAAAGATGGCCCTAGGGACCACCAGCCCCCTAGGGCTGGCTCCTGCTATGTCCTGCGTACCCACCACCGGAACGTAACTGTTTGCTGTAATTTGGCGGCAGCCTTATAGCTACCGCCAAGTCATAGAACACACTATACTTGCAACAAGGAAGAGCTGTAAAACAGCTCTCCCTCACTCTGAGTACAGGTGTCCTCTGTCTCCCTGCCCGCAAGGGAAGACAGGCAGGGAGACAGAAGAAACAAAGCAGCTCCCTCTTTGTGACAGCAATCCTGGCTCCTGCAGGAGGTGGGGAGTCAGCTGGGACTGTGGGAGCCTTCAAGCTCCCCCACCGTCCCCAAAATTGCGACTGGGTGCCCTGAGGGGCACCCAGGTCACAAGACCTGACCCTTGAGGATGGTGTCAGTGTGGCCCGAGTTCGGCCTGGGGAGGTTGGCTGCGTGCTCCCCCCCAAAAACAAAATATTTATGCTGCACCCCAGGGGATGAGGTCCCCGGGCCTGAGATCAGCCTTGAAATGGGGGTCACAGCAGACCCTCCTCTTAAAAATATGTAATATTTAGGCCTGCCAGGAGGGATGGGGACTCTGGGGCCGAGCTCAGCCTGGGGAGGGGGTCTGCATGCCCCCCTAAAAAATATTTAGACAACACCCCAAAGGATGAGGTCCTGGGGCTGAGATTGGCCTGTGAAGGGGGCCACAGGGCCTCCAACCCTCCAAAAATGTAATATTTAGGCTGGGCCCTAAGTAATGAGGTCCCTTGGACCTAGATCACCCTGGGTAGCAGGGCCACGCAACCCCCCTCACCATATTTTTTTTAATCTTTAGGCTGGGTTCTGGGGATGGGGTCACTGGGGTTGAGATCAACCCGGTGGGGCCGTGCTTCTTCCCTCTACCCCGAAAAAAAATAAATTTAGTCTGGGTTCGGTGGTATAGGGGTTGACCGCATGGACTAGCCACAGGCCTCCGCACAGGGCTGGGTTGTTATGGGAGCTGGTGTCAGTGCCTGGCCGCTGGCCAGGCTCTGCGGTCATCTGTCACCATGCATGGCCAAAGGCTGTGTGCACTGGTTGTTGAATTATTGTACAGTAATGAAAATTACTCTACGGTAAAAAAGTTGAATTTCACTGAAAAAAACAAAGGTTACAGGGACTTTATTGTTAGGAAATAGAATTAAAAAACATAGAAATTCATTTAAAAAAGCAATGGTTACAAGGACGTTATAGTTAGGCTCATATTTTAAATGTACACAACCGTAGAAATTCAGCTGTTATCGTTAGAGTTATCTCAAGAACCTATAACGCGTGCACTAAAGTAACTATAACTCATGCCCCGCCTAGCTATAAAGTCCCTGTAACCTTTGTTTTTTTCAGTGAATATATATATATTATATATATTTATTATGTATTTTTATGTATATAAATATATATATATATATATATATATATATATATATATATATATATATATATATACACATATATATATATTTTTTTTTTTCTCTAAAAAAGCAAAGGTTACAGGAACTATATAGTTTGGAAATAGAAATTAAAAAACCTTAGCAATTCACTAAAAAAACAAAAGTTAGTGGGACGTTATGGTTGGGTTCAAATTTTGTGCGCACAACTCATAGATATTTAAGAGTTATATTTATACTTATCTGAAGAGACTATGACTCGATGGTCTAAGGTAACTATAACTCCTCCCTCCTTCATGGATCAATGATTTTATTGCAAATGTTGAAGTTATATCATAAATGATGTCATAGAAGATGTCATTACTGATGTATTATGTGGGGTAAGTAGCACTGCGTGGCGAGGGCACAAGTTATAGTTAACTTAGAGCACGAGTTCTGTCGGGTCCTCAGAGGGTAAACATCCCTAGATATACAGTTTTGTTTCTTTCTTTAACTACTCAGAAAGTACTGTATACCAAATCACCAAAAGGGCTCTTTCTGGACAAAGAGCTAGCTTTCTGCCAAATTTGGTGTAATTCCTTCCAGCGGTTTGTGCTGTAGTCATGTCTACAATCCTTATTGGAAATTGCATGGTAAAAACGTGTTTTGGGACACACCCTTTTTTCTTAGGCCCCCACTTGGCAAATCACCCAAAAACTTTCCGAATGCCAGCAGAAGTGAGTGGCAAACGTTTGTGAAGCTCCGTCAAGCAGTGCAAAAGTTATTACCAAAAGCAAAAAACACGCTTTTCCTATGGAATCTATGTCCTACCTGTAACTACCTACTGGTGACCGCTGTTTATATATGTTATATATTAAAATATTTAAGATGTACTATGTTAAAGTCTATATATACATATTAAAAAACTATATTTTTGTATCTTTTTAATGATATTCGAGTAAAACAATATTTTTGTCTCAATATGTCTAGTCACAAAACTGTTGGCTCTGGTATTCTTGGAGTTACCAACAGTGAATAGAACTGCAAATTAAAGCAGGACAATGGCCTTACCTTATGTCGGTGTTCAATTTACCCATTTTGGTTATCTGTGTTTTCCATTTTAAAACATTGGTCAGTATAATAGGGAACTCATCAGTGCAATAGTGCAGTGGTTCCCAACCTGTGGTGTGGGGACCCCTGGGGGTCCGCGTAGTCTCCTCAGGGGATCCGTGACTGCTTAGAAAATTACATAAGATAAACAGATTAGGCCTCCAGTTTTAGTACTGACTCAGTGGGGCAGGGGGGCTCCCTGGATTGCAATAATGATTCAGTGGGGGTCCCCGGGATCCAATAATGATAATGTGGGAGTCCACAGAAGTCAAAAGGTTGGAAACCACTGCAATAGTAATCTCATCAGTTTAATGAATATATCGATGGATGACTAAAGAATACCTTGCATTCCTTGCATGCCTCGCAGACCAATATAAACTTAGAAATATGCATTCATAAACATAATTCATAGTGTATTGTACAAACTATAAACTATGATTCAGGTCACCAGTGAGGTGGCTCAATAGATGTTATTTGCAGTGTTATCATTTGAAAGTCGATGATTTCACAGTGTTCAGATTCTAAAACCTCCTTCTGCAAGGGAAAGCATTATCTGAAGACTGATAGCAGAAATATGCCTGAATTTCACCTTCCACCAAAATTAACAACTTCAGCCAATTGCTGATGGGTTGCTTCCCGTGACACACATATGCCACATATTTATTTGTGTATCTTATCACAAATGAACAGTCTCATGTAAAATATATAATGAGACACACATCAGTGGTCTGCCACAAGGGGCAAGGAGCAACAACAACACCATACTCCAACACCTTGTGGCTATCACAAGATTCTCTGTTCACTGATACCAGTAAATTGGCTGCAAAACTGTTGCTCAGCATTTATTGAAAGTGGTGGGTAAATGTATGCTGTTTGGGAGGTAGACATTATTTTTGGGGGATGGAGATGGGCAGTGAGGTGAAATAGATTTGTCAGACTCCCTAAAGTTTTTCGAAACTGGGCTGGTACAGTCGGTCTGAGATAGTGTTTCTCTTTAGAGACGTAAGTTTGGGGACCCTGGCTTCACAAGCTTATTAAATATAACATGATTGTCTCCACACCTGTAGCTGTCATTAATTATGGTACTAGCAGGTTGAGAATCACAGCAGCAATCACATACATTTTCATTTTAATTTTCCACATATCATGTGGTCCTGCTCAGTGTTGGTGAATAGTGTATTTATTGTCTGAACAGGTAATTCATTCCTTTGCCGAATTACACAAAGCATAATGGAAGACTGTGGTGAGAATGTTCCATTTCTGATTGAGAAGCATGGGGCTTGTTTGAGCAATACATAACAAAACAGGACTCTGTGACTGGCTTAAGTCCTTTCTGGACATCATAAGGAGTGGAGTTGCATTTTTTTCCTTTTATTGAGGTGTTTATGTTGTATTAATAATGTGGTATAATTCATATGATGACTGTATTGTCTCAAACTCTCTCTGTAGCTATCTTTCTTTTTGTCTCTACCTAGAGTGTATTTTAGGTGCATGGAGTGCATGGAGTTTAAGCAACACTCCAGTGCAGACTAAATACATTCACCATCATTTCTAAGGGCCACCCTACTTCCTTGGAAGGCAGGATTATTTTTCTTCTGTTGTGTATCCTTAAAATAAAGGGATACCTTGCTAAAGTCCCTCCTACTTCTTCTTTTGTTTTTATTGAGCACAATCAGAGTCAACAATACAATATAAAAAATGAATTAATTCACCAGACTGAGGGTCCCTCATAGCCGAACAAAACGGAAATAAACTGACAAGCAATCATATCGCTCTAAACCTGACCTGCCCCAAGCATAGATTAACTCATCCTCTTCCATTTTTAGTATATTTAGGCAGCTTTACATGAAAACAAAGAAATTTACCAAGGTGCAGAAATTATGTGGTGCAAAATATCTTTCTGGTGCATAAGTGCTGCATTGCTACAGTGCTAATCTAAAAGGTATTACACCTTAAAAGGAAACTAGATGACTAACAATGCAGCAGAATTCAGTGCAAAGAATAGGCGGTTTGATATAGAAAGTTCTGTAGTGCATAAGTACTTTTCTACAAATAGCATAACTTATTTATCCCACACAACACCTCCCACGTCTCTCTTGCTTTCTCATATATCTCATGAATGCAAGAAACAGGCTCCCATCCTTTGCATTTCTTTGAATCGTTCAGTTTGTCCAATCCACCTTCCTTAATGAATGTACTGGCTCTTGACTGGATTTTTTATGTGTGTCGTGTGTGCCATACATCTTCAAATATTCCCAGGAATTGTGATTTTTGTGAATTAATCAAAATTGAGTTTCATGAGTTAGGGGTCATTGGGCTGGTGTTCTTCTCTTTTGGTTGTTCTCCTAAATGATGTATAGCCAAGGTGGAAGAAGGTCGTCTCTGAATATTATAAGCATGATCTAAGTATACTCAGACAAGTTTTTCATGTGAGATGATACGCTTGATAATCAAATTAGGAACCAACAGTAGCTTCATGTGGTAACTATTAAGCATCTTAAGAAGAAATCTATGCTATTAATGGAGAGGAGGCAGACAAACAAGAAGCAGTCTTGGTTGGTTGAAGGTCGTAAACTGCAAAACAATGCTGCTAGGTGTATTTAAAGGTATAAATTACTCGTGGGTCATCAAATAATGATGTAGGAAGGGCAAAGTCCTGTGAGATGTTCTTATTATTAGGCATACAACTCTTTCTAACCTCCATTTCTTGCTCCCCCCATCAGCCCTTAACTAACTTTTACTCCTCATTGTAGTGGTGAAACCTAAACCCCCCACTTGTTCCCACCTTCATGTAAAATCCTCCCACCCAACCCACCAAGCTGTAGATCCACCCTCAACCACTACCCGAGGCACGGGCCACCTGCCACCCCCAACTGAGGAGGAAACTCGTCCCTGCTTATAGTCAAGGAAGTGAACTCCTCCCCGAGGTACTCTTAGCCCAAAATGTAGATAATGTCAAAAGACCCATATACCCCGAGTCCGACAGATCCTAAAAGAACAAGACAGAGACTGAAGCAGCACGCTAGAAAGAAGGGAAAGCCCATAAGATGGTGATCCAGAGCCAACATGCGACAACAAGTCCATCCATCTGTCCTTGAGGTGCTTCCATTCCTAAAGAAAGCCCTGGACAGAAGAACTGAAAGAGGAGCCAGTGATGACAGACAATCATTTCACTTGCTGCCATTTCATCAATAGCTCTACCACCTTTAGGCCCATATTTATACCTTTTTTAGCACCACATTTGCGCCGCTTTTTGACGCAAAAGCAGCGCAAACTTACAAAATAGAATTGTATTTTGTAAGTTTGTGCTACTTTTGCGTAAAAAAATAATGCAAATGCAGTGCTAAACAAGTATAAATATGGGCTTTAGAGCGTCAAAGCAAAAAGTGAAGCAGTAGCCCCCAGTTTTTGGAGTGCAGGAATATGCTCCCTGAGCTGTCACTGCCTAACCACTGTCTCATGACAGAAGCCTGACAAGACAAAGAACTCAACTCCAAAAGCTTTAATCGGTGACCTTGGATGGGCTGCTCAGAAGTTCTCTTGCCTCAGAAGAAAATCACCAAGATAAATCAATAATACCTGTGGGTTCGGAGCCAACTAACACTCCCTGGGCAAACAAAATGGAAAACGATGAGCTGCGTGGATCATGCTATACATGTCCCAATAATTCAATGCAGGAAAGCACTCCCTGAAAAGGTGAACTATATAACCTCTGGAGTCATCTCCTTCAGCACCTTTTGAGATGCCAAGTACCCTAAGATTAGTCCAACAGGATCTATACTCAAGGTCCATGACCCTTAATGAAAGTGTAACCAGCTGAGAGTCCTATCACAAGGGCTATATTTTAACTTCCCCTACAATGGTCTGATGGGCCTTCTGAGTTTTGATGACTTTTACAAGACGTGAACTAAGATTATCCATATTTCTAGATAACTTCCTAAGGACATCTCCAGTCTTTAGGTGAACAGTTTTAAGTGTAAGCAAGTCCTTATGATACTCTTCTCTGTGTTGTTGTAAGAGATCATAATTAGGAGACAGAGTAGGACACTAAACTCTGTAGTGGCGATAATAGAGGTGATGAAAGAGGCCAAAGCTCTACTACTGGCTTGTGCTGGGGCAGTATCCATCTCAAAACCGGGGGAGAAGGAATTGTTGGGGTGAGCCCAGTACCACCAGGCAACCATAGTATCATATATTCTGGTGCCAATACAGATATTATGGGAATGGGAGACCCTTGCATAAAGACTTGTATTACCAAGTCTTCTACTGGAGTGGCTGTGATGGAGCCATCTCCAGCCTCCTGACCATTACTGCTTGAAGTTGAATGTCCCCTGCGACCTTGACTCTCACAGGCAGCCAGTCCTTAAGACTACTAATTGCAGCAATCTCCTCAAATTCCTGATCTTCCATGTCAGAATCCAACTGAATTCCAGAGTCTGATAGTAAGAAAAAAGTCCTGGGGATTCCTATGGAGCATGTCCCTGCATTTGCAGTTGAGGTTGGTGCTTCAAGATCTGAATGCCTACACCAGATTGCCTTGTCTCAGCTTTTGATGCCCCATAAAATGATCTCTGAGTTGTTGTTCTCTGAGATTAGCCCTCGCAAGGATCAAGATTAAGATTAGATCTAATTGACAATGTGGAATATACTACACCTCCTGATAGCAACACTCCTGAGCTGGCAGTGACAGTGTCTGATGGGCCCTCATGGACGCTTGAGATCCATTTCCCTCATTGTATGGGCAGCTGGCTGAAGAGCAGAAATATAGTGATCTAGAGTCCTCTGGGAGTATAATGAAGAAACTGATTTGGGTAGAGACCCTTTCAACCCAGAACCTACTTGACTTGAGTTGCCTTCTGAGGCTTTATCCTGACTTTGTGGTATGCAGTTCTTGCTGGATTGGCCCCTGGATGGCTGATGATATCCCCTCCACTACTTTGATTCCTGCAGTCATATGCACCAGACTACTTGTCTCACTGACAGTAACTTTCCCGCGCTAAGGTCTTTTTTTTCCAATGGTCTGTGTACTATTGAAATTAGGGCGAGCAAGAGCCCCGAGCAACTGATTTTAATGGTATCTAAAATACACCAAGGCTGGGGAATGTCTTTAGAATGTTGCTAAAACAGAGATTCAACCAAATGTTAAAGAATCTCTCACCCCAACATCCAGCAACAACTATACAGTAGACAACAAATGGAAAACAGTTGAAGCAAAGTTTCAGGCAAATACCCAGTCTTTTCAGCAGCAGTTCTCCCTACTGCAATTTATTACTGGGGTCGTCTAGCAAAGCAGGATTCCAAGAAAACAAACCCACCCACTATTCGGCAAGGTAGTCTGACTAAAGCAGCAATATCTCAGTCTTAATCTCAAAGGGGGGGAAGCCTTCTCCCATTCCAGGCAATGGCACCCCTCAGCAGGGAAGAGAAACACCGCTTACCAGACTCAATCCAACTCTCTCTAGGGATTCCAAATAATTTTTCCACATGCTTAAGGGTAAGCTCGCCCGCTGGGCAGTAATCTTGAAAACCATCAGCATGGAAAACCATGAGCCTCCGTGGTCAAACACCACTTCAGCATAGCCAACCCACTGCGATAAAATCCTTGAGTGTCCAAGAACTGCGAAAAGCCACCAATGTCACCAGCTAATGTGTCTCTTTGTTTTTTTGCAGGGTATATCAGATGTTGGATTGATTATGTTGATAGCTAATCATGTGGATAGTCATGACAAGCAGATACATATCCTCTTGTGGAACATAAAGAGAAGAGCTATGTTATCTGCTCCCACCTACAGTCTGCCTGTAGGAGATCCGCCTTTCTAATACTCAGATTCCTTTGTTATCTGGGCTGTCATGCCGTCCGAGATACTTGTTTCACCTCTTCCCAAAGGGGAACAGCCCTTCTAGCCAGGAATAAGAGATGGGGCTTGGTCAGACACACCTTGGATCCAAATGGCCGATGGATTATCATGAGCCTGAAGTTTTTAATGGACTTCTGTTTGCGTTGCATCAGTGGCCTGAAACTGATATTGTGTGGTGACTTTATTGTTATGCTTCTTTTGTGGCATGATTCTTCTTGTCTAGGGACAAGGTCTACTGCTCCTAGTGACACTACTACTAGCAGAAATGAATGCCCAGTCGAAGCCTTGAAGCAAATCATGGCTTCTCATGCTCACACTGATGCCTGCCGACATTGCCTTCCAGGGGTGACTAGGTTTTTCTATTACTCGGTCCTCCATAATTCAGTCTTTTGTATCAACATGTTCTTCACTACTTTCTCTTTGTTACCATTCCTCAGCAAATCCCTAATCTGAGGGTGGTCCCTGACCCTAATTCGCTCTCTCTTTACTTTCACCTAGAGGGCGTCTCTCAACCCTCTTGACCTCACCCTGGACATTCAATAGGAAACTTCTCTTGATGCTTTTATTCATTATATGGATAGGGAAGTGAGGATCCTTCTGTAGCAGAATAATTGATTTATTTCTATTCTACTGGTTTAAGATGCCTTTAGAGCCTTCTGCAAATGCCAAGGTCAGGTCGAGGCTCACATACAGTCTTCCCTTGTCTATATGGAACACCTTCTGGTACGAAACATAATTTGTCAGGATAGGGGGACATTCATATTACTGTCTGATCAATTAGCAATTGCTCAAGCCATCCTCAGGGAAATATTACCTTACAACACGGTTAAGGAGGGCTGAGCCAAACAATTAGCCACTTTCAAAAACATTGAATAAATGGAGCGAATACTTTCCTTTAGCATTAGGGGCATGGCTAGTGCTTGCATCATTCGAGCAATCATTAATGATACGGGAGAACAAGCAAACAATCACAAGCTTATCTGGGAGGAATTCCGCTGGCTCTTTCAGAAGCTCTATAGTGAGGATTGGGTTGCTTCCACAGATGCTATTCGTCAGTTTACCCAGACATATCATCATCAGACATGATCTCCTTATCTGGAGTTAAGCTGCAGTCAGACAGATAGCAAAGGGAGAACTCCTCTGGCCCTGACCAAACTCCTCTTGAATTCTATGCTACATTCTGACATATATTGGTGCCTGTCCTCTGTGATATCCTTACCTCCTTTAAGTCACTGGGACAGGTTCCTGGGTCTTGGACAGAGACTAATGTAATCTTCCCTATGAAAGGGAACAACACCCTGCTGAGTTGCTCATACCGACTCCTTTCCTTTATAAACATTGACTCTAACATCTACACCCAGGTGCTGGCCAACAGATTATCCTTGGTAATTACTGATTTAGTAGATGCGAATCAGCATGAGTTCATCTTGGGGCATGACATCACTGCTCATGTCAATACATCAATTACTGCTTTGAAGGCCAGGGCAGCTGAAGAGAGCCTTGTCAGAATGTTAATGCTTAATGTAGGAAAGCCGTTTTCTGGCCACTTATTAGCGCAATCATGAGTGCATCAGGATTTGGCCTGTGGTTCATAACCCAGGTTCTGCAATTGTACCAGGGACTTAAAGAGTTCTTTGTTTGGGTAATGTCTCAGACCCTACATCAAATGACAGGGGTACTCGGCAGCGGTGCCCTCTTTCACCTCAGCTCATTGCACACTATATAGAGTCCTATCTCAAAACCCTAAAAAAAGTCTAATGATATCTTTCCGCAGCAAAACCATCAACTTCAGTTTAAAGCTCTAGTTTATGTGGATGATCTTGTTATCTTGACTTGATCCAGCAGCCTCTTTATCAGCTTTAGAAAAAATAGCAAGTGAATCTGGGGCTGTCACAGGGTAAAAACACAATCTTGATGAGCCAAAGGTCTTAGCAAACATCTTTGCTCCTGGGCAAGACAAGAGCTGGATAAGCTCATCTAAATATTTAGGAGTAGAGCTATCATTAAAGATGGAGGAGATAATCAAATGCAACTTTGGTCAGGAGTTCATGTGGATTGTAGAGTTCTTAAACAAGTGGAACAGATTACATAGTGGGTTAATTGGAAGGTACAAGCTCATAAAAAATATTATATTGCAAAAACATCTATATATGTTTTTAGATGTATAACTCTCTACCTTTCTAAAGTCTTTTTTGTCAGATTGAGATCTATTGACAAAAATGTGTATGGGGCTATACAAAGCCCAGATCCACTGTACAATTTCTTCAGATGCCTCAGGAGAAAGGAGGTCTCTGCCTACCAGACAAAGGGGTCATTATCTAGCCACATTTAACCATGGTTTTGGGTAGTGAACTATGTGAGTTTGGTTGTACATTCCCAGAATGTTTATCTTGGAGTGAAGCCTTTTTACCCTACAGATGTAATATCAACATGGTTTACATTCAAAGGACTCAGTTGAAGAAGATGAGAGTTTTTTACTTCATTTGGGTGCATCTGAGAAAGAGGCTACCGGGCATTATTCTTTATACTACATATGCATATTTGGAGTTTTTTGGAATGCTTGGAAGGCTTTTGGCTTTTTATGTTTGGGCATTTTTATGATAGTTATACCCTTCTTTCATATGAGACTCTATGCTAAAGGTTCTCCCTTCCCAGTGCCAGATTTGTACATTTTCTACAGCTTCGGCATATCCTTAGGAGTTTGAAGACTAAAAATATGGTATATTTCATGTGATATCTGCCTAAAAGGGACATTTGTCTGATCTTCAAAATTATTCTATTGGCTGAGATGGAACGCACACTGATTGTTTTCAATGTGGGACAGATAAGTAGAGTAGGCACCTTGGTGTGGAGGTGACTCTTGATGACATAAGACATACAAACGTGACTGCACCAAGTGTTTTAAATTTCTCAAGGGTTGAAGCCCTTCAGTTCAAAATTATTATTGATTTCTATTACAGTCCCTACTGTCTCTATATCAAGAACCTTAGACAGGTTGCTAAATGCTTCTGATGCTTGGCAGATCAGGCGGAAGCTGTGCACATCTTTGCCACCTGTCCTTCTATTGTTCATTATTGATAGACAGTTATTGGAAAACATAACTGGTTTTGTCAGAACAACATGGTCTGGGACTCTAAATTAAGTGTATTAGCTCATTCATTGTGCATCCTAGTCCATCTCGCTGGGATCTACTTTTTTGTAATTACTTTGGCACGATTAATCTTGGGTCGGCATTGGCTACTTGCTCAGGCACCTAATCCTATCTTTTGGTGGCATGAATTTCTGAATAACAGCCTTCCCAAAATTCTTTTAATGGATAATGATGAGAGGAGAGCTAGGCTAAGGAAAATTTGAGACCAATTGAGGAGACTGCTGATTTGCTCTCAGGCTGGTCATGACTATACATCACCATGGCTGGTTCTTTTTCTTTCTTCTTTTGTGTCTGTCTATGTTGATATGATGACCCAGATACACCTTGCATGGTATCATAAGTCCCTGTATTACATCTCTGTGAATAAAAATTGTATGTTGGTTCTTTTTTTTTGCTCATTTATATGATTTGGAATATTTGCTCTTGTTAATAATAACTGTGTAGTTATAATGTATTCCGAATAAAAAATATAGATATATAAAAGGAAGGGTCAGTTCTTGTGACATAATAAAATGATTGGAAGAGAACAATCAGGAGTTTCCAAAGATTGCAGAAATAGTGAAAAGGAAAGTTGTTCTGGAAAAATAGTAATTAATGGTCGAAATTCTACAAGAGAAGTCCAAGGTACATATATCTGTGGCTTTATAGTTTGAAGCCTTCTCTTACAAGCATAAAAAAGGACTACCTAGGGCATAATATTAATTTGAGAAATTTGAGTTAGAGTGTCCCAGGGCAGTCAGATGGTTTTGGCCCCAATTGGAACAATTTAGATATTTTGACGGCTATGTGATAGAATATTAAAGCTAAAAATATGGGGTGGATAGAATATAGGGCCAGATTATGACCTTGATAGATGGGACACTCCTTCCCAAAAGTTACGGATATCCCACCTGCTGTTTTACAAATTCCATAGTATAAAATGGAACTTGTAATATGGCGAGCAGGATATCTGTCACATTTGGGAAGGAGTGATCACCTCCGCCAAGGTTGTAATGAGGCCTATAGTGTCAGAAACATTGAAGCCCAAATTATCAAGAAATTAAGTGCAAATAGGTCAAATATGTAAGTGTAGATTTACTATGCTTAATTCCACTCCTATGTGTAATATATCATCAAGGTAGATATATGCGGAGGTAGGTATAGTAAAACTTTGCTTACTCATAGAAACTTACATTCAGGATATTTTTGTCCTCGATATTCTTGTCACAACACTTTATCCACACTATATTTTTGACTGAATATTTTGTTCTAACACCACTTTTACCATTTTGCCTCTGGATTGCTGGGTTCCCAATACTGCAACTACCAAACTCAGAACCAATTATCCCTTTCTAGTACTTAACTTTGAGGATTCTGGTGCAGAGCAGGACACGGCTTATTCAGAGGAGGTGCTGTGGGCTAGAGACTCACAACTCAGAAAAAATTAAGCTCTGAAGGCGCAGTATGTTGCAGTGAAATCTTGTAGATTTCACTGCGCTATTTCTGTGGGCCTTATATGTGGGAGAATGTATACCTGCATACATTATACCTGCTGCACGTATAATGTAGGGCAAGGCTTAACAAACTGGCACAATGGTCCCATTGCACAAGTTTGTGAATGTGGTGCTGTGTGGGGGACTTTTTGCACCACCATAGCAAAAATAAAAATGATGCTACTGAGACACAAGGGACTTGTAAATGAGCCATTAAGATTACTACATTACTGTCCAGTCAGTGCTTTCTGTAATCAAAAAGAAAAGTGCTTTATCACACACCAAACTACAACAATGCACCAATTAACAAATATTTACAGAATGACAGGTTGAAACATTTAAGGTGTTCCCTTCTAAAGGGCCTCCCAACCCACATCAGGCATTCAAGAAGCAAAGCTCACATAGATCAAGTAATCCCTTGGACTCCTTATGCTGGAGACATCTCTAATGCTCTAGACATCAAAAAGTCCTAATTCTTTAAAGCAGAATATTTCCTCTAAGTTCCTAACACAACATGAGGGTGAATAAATAAAAATTCAGGCCTATTGGCTTCGTCAGGGTGTTCGTATATGGTCAAAATTAAAATGTATGTCCTTCAAATACAATCCATTGCCTCATAGAAAACATCCTTTCAGAATTAAGAATATGCACTGTTTGTAAATTTAACTGGCATCAAAAGTATGAATTGATTTTAATTTTATTTTGCACATCAATAAACTTTATAGTTGAATATTTTAGTGCCATGATCATATATATACATTAAATGAAGATTGCCAAGCAACCTTTAGACCTAACAACCTAGAGCCGCTGAACAAAAGCCCACAGACCCAGGAGTGTTCAAAATCTAACAAAACTCTCCATGAGTTACTCTTTCAATGACCTGGGAGACTTGATGGTAGTCAGATTCAAAAAATATGTTGACAGAGCTTAAGGGTGCCCAATCACTACCCAGAGTGGCCCTGCCTTCCTGAGGCAAGCCGCATTGTCATAGTGCATTTTGTATCAGACTTTTGTTTCTTAGCCTTTATGATGCACTGCTCTTAGCTCTTGTTTTCTTCAACTTTTAAACCAAAGAAGGCTCACTGCACACTTGTTTCTTCATGAGACAGCACCCATGCACTTTGTCTAGAATTGCACAGGAGTTCAAATATCAGTGCTCTGACAAACTTCACTCCCCATGGTGGAGGAGCCGGGTGTTCTCTCTCTCAAGGGGAGTAGGAAGGACATATGTGCTCTGTGTGATCAAGAATGAGGAAACATCACCAGGCACCAGGTTCCTCTTTACAATCCGAGGCACACCCCTGCCTTCAAAAGATGCATCAATCCCAGGGTCACTGGTCATCCCTAGGGGAGAATTGACTGAAGGAGTGCCATGTGGTCAACTGGCACTAGCACCCTTGGGACTTAATTGACAAATCAACAACTGCTGTAAGGTTCCACGCAGGCTAATGACTCTGTGGACCCATCTGCAACTGTTTGTTCAGTGGGAAGGAGGAGCACAGCTTTCTCAGGCTGTCTGGGCAGATTTGCTGGAGATTGATGACACATTGCAGCCACCAGTGGTGTTTTTAATGGGTCTCCTGGTCTCTTAAATTTGGTAAACTTGAAAGCTTAGATTAAATGGGTTGCCGTCTGTTGAGATAGAGCTTTAAGGGCCTTCACACCTGCCCCACAGCTGGCCACAGTACCCTGATCACTTGCAGGCCAACTGCATTTCTTGCAGCAGTCTGTGGTACTCCTTTTTAGGACACCTCCACCTAGAACTGGTCCATAGAAGCCAAAATGAAGCTTCTTCTCCCCAGGAAGTTCACCCTCTAATATTTCCCAAAGGGAGTTGGTACCTTGTTGATGATTCCCAACCTGGCCACAGGCCTGGATGAAGTACATAAATTACCAATTTGCAAATTTGTAAATGATGCCTTGCGCACCTTTGACAATAAATATACCTGCCTTCTGATTTTAATGGACCTATCAGTAGCTTTTGATGTAATTAACTTTGGTATTCTAGTTCAAACATTAAAAGAACACACAATTTTCAAAGACAATGTCCTCAAATGAATCACTTCTCATCTAACTAACCAGTCTCAAAACATGATAGTTGGCAACTCCTGTTCTGCTCCTCCCCTACATCCCTACATCCCTACATCCCCACGGTGTCTCTAAGGGGTCTGTTCTAGCCTCTGCAATCTTCAATCTCTATCTTCAGTGTGTGAACCATATTTTCAGAGACTCTAAAACACAGATCTACCTGAAAGTCGCAACCCCTTCAGAGCTGTGGCATGGAGCACACAGGCTTAACATAGGGCAGTATGTAAAGAATTTATGCAGTAATACAGTTTTGCACCTAGGAATTATTTCACACCCTTTTCACATTTATTCAAGACTAAACAATGGTTGACATATAGGCCCATATTTATACTTTTTGACGCAAAACTGCGCCGGCGCAGTTTTGCGCCAAAAATATTACCTCCGGCTAACGCCATTTTGGTGCGCTGTGCGGGCGTCATATTTATACTTTGACGCACGGCGGCGCAAACAACAGGTAGGAGTCATTATTTTTGACGCACACGGCGGCATCAAGTCGTAAAGGAAAATGACGTTAACGCGGCAGAAATGACTGTGGGTCGATTTACGACACCGCAAACCGGATATGCGCCGTTTATTTGGATGCAATAGCGTAAAAAAACACAGCAAACACAGCCATTTCACCAGAGGAGAGCCAAAATGGATCCCAGATGCCACTACAGACCCAAGAAGATGACAGCAGACCAGGAACCAGCCAGGAGGACCCACACAAGAACCAGGACACTTTTAAGAAGAAAAGAAAGTGTCGCTTTAGTGCAGAGGAGCAGGAAATTCTGGTTAAAGAGGTGACGGAACACCAGCACCAACTGTTTGTCACATCAAAGTTGCCAATCAGTAGGAGAGAGGCTATATGGCAACAAATTGTCGACAAGATTAACAGTGTGGCTGAAGTACGCAGAACAGTCATTGAGTGCAAGAAACGCTGGCATGACTGCAAACGCAGGACCAAGGAAAATATGGCAAGGAACAGGAAGGCAGCACTGCAGACTGGAGGTGGGAGTCCAGCACACCAGGAGGCCCTGGACCACATGGAGGAGATGGTCGCAGCCGTCATCCCTGAGGAGATCGTCACAGGGATTCACGGACAGGACATTGCAGACTACCAGGAGACAACGCACATGCAGGGTAAGTCGCATGGGGAATTATAATGCAATAATGTTAACTGCAAGCGGGGGGGATACCGACCACAAAATGCATGGAAGTCAACATATACATGGAGTGGCATGGGTAAAGGGGCATGGCATTGGGGCATGGCCTGCACAGACAGAAGCTGGGGCACACAATTACACTACACCAACAACAGTCCCATGGGGGCATGCTGCCATGCCAACGATGGAGCAAAGGGAAAGCCACGCCAGGAGGGAAGGGCACAACGTCAAACTAACATCCTGGCACACGTCAGCCACCATACCCCCTACATTAACTAGGGCCCTATTACCAATCCTCTAGCCAAACCGACAGCTGCAATGTAACTGCGACAAAAGTTCCCACTACCACCTCTGATCTGTGTGCAGCTCAAGTAGCCAATGGCAGTAACCTCCCCATGGATCATACACACCTAAATTAGGGGGTGAGGAAGACATCTGCAACACTCCCCTGAAACAAGACAAAGGCCCCAGTACACTCAAATGTCAATGCCCATAGTTGTCACAAACATCAGCCAAAGTAAACAACAATAGGAGTGACACAGCACTAAGGACACACCCATGCTGCATATGTCAGGGTCCATCCTTTGCCTGGGTAACAAGGAAACATCCCAAATGTCATACTGCTCAGACAACAGCATAGAGGAGGGGACACATGTAACTGGTCACTGAAATACACCTGCACAGTCAGAGAAGGAAATAGGACACTGATACGACTATCAGGGCAATCCAATGTAACACACATTACCCAACATCAGCCGGACCCATTAACAATGTCAACATCCATATCGGATCATAACATTGCCATGCATAGGATATGCCACATGTCAATTACATTTAAGTCGATGTGAACGATCAGAGATTGGGGCAGGTCCAGATTGTGAAGTGTGCTGCCAGGGCCATCAGAACACCCACAGCCAGTGAAAGGTCTCACCATGAGAATGGATATACACGGAGGGTCGAGTAGGAAAAGAAGGTGGCAATTCTCTATTTGGCTAAAATCAACACCTAGAGGCGATGAGGCTGACAAGTCTAATAACTCAATAACATACATGTGACACACAGGTGGGCCATAGGCCTGAAACAATGCCGATGTGAAGGACTGCAGATATTAACACAAAACAAGATCACAAAGTGAATTCATGAAAAGGCAAGTCACATTAAAATTGCCACAACACAGACACACTAATTGTACCCTGTTTCATTGCAGAGGAAGATGGATCTCCTGCCGATATGCCTGTCCCAGATTTCCCTGATGACATGGGTGACGAGCCGATAAACATTCCCCAGGAGACTATCCAAAAGGTCCTTGAAACCCTCCAGACCCCACCGTCTGTCAGAAGGAGGAGCACAGAACAAGCAGCCATTGCAGAGGAACCACCCCAATTGTAAGACCTGCCAGCTCCAATACAGCTGAGGACTCAGACGACACTGGCACCCGCTTTGACAGAACTGTAGTGGGAGTACAGCGGGAGCTGGCCAAGGAGGTGCGGTGGGGATGCAAAATATGGCAGCCAGCCTTGAGGGGGCTCGTTCGTGCATGATGTCATTTGCAGATCAGGCAGCAGCTATGCAAGCCCTAACATCTATCTTGCAGGAACTGCTGAAAACCCAGAAGGAAATCAGAACAGCTGTAATACAGTTGACCCAGCACCTACAACAGCAATCCTGTCAACGCGTGCACGAATGCAACATTGAACCCCTCAAGGCCGACCTGGCTGCCTACCATCATGATGTGGCTGCTATTCTCAAGAACCAGCAAGCCCTCCTTGCAGTAGTACTGCCCTTAAGACCTTCACAGGGAGCAGCCACCGGGATGTCTGACTCCACGTCTTCTAACACTGAGGTGTGTGTTGTCCCTTCACAACCAACAACAACAAGGACAAAGCAGGCAACACACACATCAGAAGAAGAAGACATGGAACAGATCACATTCACAAGGAGAAGTACCCGGAAGCACTAGTCCCTGCCACATGGCCAACTATTACCAAAGTCCTGCGTTTTGAAGCATGACAGTCTTACAACAACTGTACTCAAGCACTGTTCTGCTAACCACTGTATAACTTGTCACCCAGCCCAGTGATTGTCTTTCTCCTACTCATTGGCTAAGTCTGTCCCTCTGCACTGTCTGAAACAGCAACCCCAGCATGACAAAAGCATTTTGGTAAACCCTTGTGTTGGATCACAATGGAAGATATCACTATAATGGACTCACAATCATGGGCAATGTACATATAGCACTACAGCACTTTTCAATAAATAGCACTTACACAACAAATCTGTCTCTGGGTAATGTGACATCAACTGTGCAGTAGATAACTGAAATGTGCCTACTGTCAAGTTACTTAGCTTGTCAATACAACTGTCCAGATATTATGTAGTTAGAGAAATCTGCACAGTGACCATGATTGCATCATACTCTGCCCATCCTGAGGGAATAATCTGATGAAGTGAGAAACCATACACCACCATGCTGTGTAGGACAGAAGAATGCTTCCTCAGGAGATAACTAAGTCATAAAATAGTGCCCGCTAAATGTTGTCAACATGCAACAATAACACAATAAACATGCCACACTAATCTAAGTAAATACAAAAAAATAACTGCACAAATGTAGGTGTCTGAGTTAACATACAAATAGGTAATCATGCCAAACTGTGTCACAAATGATGTATGAGGGTCATGAAGACAAGAATACAAGATTGCCCATGAGAACTCATCTTATAAGTGTGTGCATGATCATCACACTGCAGTCAGACCTAAAACTGTTTCCCCAATGTCAAGTCTGGAAGCACTGTTAGTGACTTTGAAAACACACTTATTAACAGAAACACATTGGGAACCATATTAACTGTGATTGGTGGCTGCAACAAAGGGTGGACACTTTGCAAGGTAGCTCTGGGGTAGCTGCCAATCGTATAGCTCAGTTGGGATTTGTTTGTAGCATAGGATCCAGATGTTATAGTACAAAATTGATGTACACTGAATCCAAACCCACGATCAAGTACCATTCAACACATACTATTAAGGGGTAACCAAATATTTATTAAAAGCTAACCATAGATGAGGAAACTGAAGGAAAAATCTTACCTACCCTAACCTACTCTGACTACTCATTACCCACAACTGTCCCTAACTAACCTAAGCTACACTTACTAATCACATGTAATGAAACGTTCTAAACATCTACCCCCCACCCACCTTATGAGACGGGACACATTGAGGACAACACATACTAACCTAAACACATACTATACTATCCTAAACAAATATATATTTTTTTGGTATTTTTTTTTTAAGAACCCCAACATAGCCCCCCACCCACCCACCCACACATGTAATAAGTAAAAAAAGAAACAAGCAGTACCCCCTACCCCCACCCACTAACACTAACTAAACTATCAGCCTATACAAACCTAACACTAAGCCCCCTAAGCCCACCAACTATAAGAACAAGGAAAGAGGAGGGAGGGGAGGGTATCATGTCCATCAATTCAACTGTCTAGAGGTTGGCCCTCCGGAGGGTCCTCTTTATATCCTTGACCCGCCGTTTACTGTGCCGCACGTCCCGGCTCAGGTGGCTCACCTTGCGCAGCACTTTGTCTATCTTATGTTCAAGTCTATTGAAGGCTGCAGGGTCAACAGCTGGAGCAGTGGCAGTCTGGGTACCGGTGGAGGAGGTCTGTGTGGCCTGTCCTGCACCGGTGGCAATGCTGGGGCCAGGAAGACCAGCAGATGTTGGATCAACAGAGGCAGCTGTGGGTGGGGCCACCTGGCTCTGATTGGTGGTTGTTTCTGTGGTGGGTGTGGTGGGCAAAGTAGGCCCACCCTGTGGGAAGGCTCGCCATGCCCCGGAGGCACGTTCATGGCGATATCGCCGGGCCATCCTCCGGAACCCCGACTCCACCAGCAGGATGTGCTGGTATCGCATGGCCCAACGCTGAAATTCACAGACCTGGTCTGGAGTCATGTTAGCTGCTGTGAAGACAAATGCAGATGTGCTACATTAGTAACTGCATTGTGTGAAACGGCACAGCAAGTTAATCAGACATTACATCTACTGTACTTGTAACAGCTCATATCACGATACAGAGCATTGAATGTCCCTGAGGAAGTATATGGCAGGCCAGACAACAAAGGTCACATCACACAAAGCACATCCATAACCCACAAGATGGGTAACAACTGGCTTTGACTTGCAATCTGAGTTCTGACAGTTAACATCTAAGAATCATGCTGCATATCCTCCACCAAGAGCTGGGCTACAAATGTCAGTGTACGGAAAGCAAAACTAAAGCCACATGGTCTGCAAGTTGTAACTGGACTTTCCAGTATGGTACCAAGTGACAAACCTGAGTGTGTATACTAGTATGCAACCAAACCGTCACTTATTCACAGGTATGTGTAACATACTGATAGCCTCAATACTAGGTACCCAATTCACAAACCCATGGCCGTGTTTGAGGGGGGGCGGTGGATATACAACTATAATTTGCCAACAACATGTACACCGAGGAGTGTATAGGCAACTCCACACATGTTTGTCTCTACAGACAACCCACAGGTAAGGTCTATCTACAATTAGGAGTCAGCAAACCCTAGAGCACTCATAGGGTCAGACATGTCAGGAAATGCAGAACTTAGTACACAACATATACTTCCAGTGAGGCCTGACTTACATCAGACACAGAGTTGCTAGAACACCCATGATCATGAATTGCATGCACACCTAGGCCATTACACTAAGGTTCCACAGACTTGATGCACTACATGTGGAAGAACATGCTGCTATGAGGTTCTACCTACTGTTTCAAACTTACGTAGGTAAATAGGGAAGCAGATGTCTATTGGGAAGCTATTAGCTCCACCAATCTTAGAGAATGTGGGTCTGACAGGCTGACTAAATAGGGGCTGACTTTCATTGCGACTCTTGGTGATACAAGTGTCCAACACATGTCTATCCCCTGTACTCACAGTGGGGCCAACAGGGATGTCCTACAATCCCTACATGATACCATTGGATACGCATTGGCAAACTCAAAACATGTGAGAACTAAATTCCCACTCATGAAACAAGTGAAAAACTTGCCCAACTCATCACACCTTGCTATGCGTCCAACTCACACGAGTCCATAACCAGCAAACACAACACATAACAGACATATCAACACTTACTGGAGTGGTCGGGGTCCTCAAATGTCGCCACCTCTCCCACAGTGTAGGGTGCCGGTCCACCTGTAAGGTATGGAAGGAAGAAATGTGCTCAAAATCTGTGCACAGTGCAACAATTTCATAATCATTTACAATGTGTAGGCTGAATAAGGGCATGGCAGCCATTCAGACATGATGGTAATCCATCTGACATTTCAAGGCCAACTTGTACATAGCATGGGTCTCCTGTGACAGTTACACACATATCTGCACACATACATTGGCCCTAACTATCATGTGGTTGCAAACTTGCCCCATAATTTGTGAGCACTAAAAAATATGGAGTGTAATCTTCTCATCATGTGCATCCAAGAGAAACATCCAACGCCTGGTTACTTGAGGACTGCATTACCAGTCAAACATGCCTTGTGGCCATGACACATTTATTGCACATAGGCCCAATGTACAGAGGAAGGAGCAGGGACTCCTGTAAGCCATCCTGTTGTTACAGTATAGTCAATTGATGTGGCCCAGCTAGGGTGATTTGCACCAACCATGGAGATGTGAAGCCATGTGCATACACTTGGACTGCCATCCATAATTGGATTGTGGCTCAACTAATTCCAATTCTTAGGATGTTAGTTGAGGGCACCTTACACCTTTTCACGATGTTTTCAAATCATGAACTGACATGTATCCCAAAAGATCAAGAAACCAAATAATCCCACACATTCATAGTACTTCTGTGAACGCTTTCCTTCCACACTCACCAGACTAACATGAGACCAATGTTTGAGCCACTTTGCTATTATGAATTGACGTGAAGGCAGCACTCATTTTCAGCATCATGTAGTGATTCTAAAGTCAGTCTAGCAATTGCGTCAACATAGTTGGCCTAAATGTTGGTACATCTGTACTTCTCTGTCAATAATACCCTATATAGACATGATTGGATCCTATTTTGTTAGCTGTGCTGATAAAAAGGCCGCACCAATTTCCTTCATGGTAAAGTAACCTGTAAGTTTGCTGAGCACGTGCTACCTGACAGCTAGCAATTGTGATCCTTGCCATAGTGCAACAATGATCCCCTTATATTTCCCCAGCATTACACACAGTCATCAAGTTAGCTGGCAGACATTGTACTAATCCCCTGATGTCACTACAGAGCATTTAATCGTGCACATTAACAATTGTCGTACTCACCAACAGTGCCACCAATCATGATTCCCAGGTGGTCCAAGAGATCCTGCTCCCTGGTGAAGAGGTCAGCCCACCGGTGCTTCAGCTGGTGGTCACTCCTCTGGCTGGCATACACACGCTGCAGGTGATGCAGCACCTTTCCCCACCAGATTCTGTGCGTCTCTGTCGGGTACCCCTGTATGACCCTGCCCCCTGCCTGGATCATGAGCGGCAAGAAATGTGTCACCAGCCAGATGAAGCCCCCCAACTCCTCTTCCCCCATCCTGCCAAGATATGGCCTACCAGACATACTTATAGTTGAAGATAAGGAATAGGGGTAAAATAAATAGAAAGGGGAAATGGGTGAAAGTAGGGGTAAAAAGACAGAAAAAAGTAAACCTAAACATTAAGAGAGCCCAACTATCCCCAAACTAACACTACCCACAACAGACTCCCACAAACAAGAAATACACAAGATAAATGGACAAATGTAGACAAAACACAGTACTACAGTATACACAAACAATATTTATTTCACAAAAGGACTTTACAGATAGCACACAGGACAAATACAGCACAAAATCTCTGGACAACACTCTCTACACAGCCACACAGTCTAGCATGATCATAGACTGCAAAGTGAAAGTGAAGGTACACCCACTGTACATGATCTGTAAACAGGATATCCTATTACATCACTTCCTGTATGAAAAGTCCCGCCTTTTTCGTGTTATGCGTCATTTTTTCTTTACCAAAACTGTATTTGCATCATTTTTTTTTGATGCACAGACATGAATATTAACCTGCATCCACATAATGATACATGGACTGTACAAATATCTGGATGTGGGCTAAAATTCACTCCTGTGCATCAAAAATAATGAAGCAAATACAGTTTTGGTAAACAAAAAATGACGCACACCGCTAGGGACGTCAAAATTACAGTGCATTAACTGGTTTGGGGCATTTTTACTTGTTTTTTGGTTATTTTACATTTGGAACCCATCAGAGATTGGCTAATTGAAGACAGTATGGTGTTGGTGGTGTATGTTCACATGTGTGACATCATACTGCAGCGGAACATCATCCACTACACCCTTCACAGTATATGTACAGTTTGCTGACGTCATAGATGGTCATAAGTGTGGCCTACATATATGTGTGGCACAAATTGTGCATGTTTGTCATAAGGAGAGGATAGCAATGTGACGCACATATGTACAATACCTAAATGCCTTTGGCTCAAAGTGTGTGCTTTGACAACTAATGTGTTGGTTGTCCAAGTGTGTGTGTATATCACATGAAGCATTATTGTACATATGGTTGTATGAATGTGACGTCCATGTGTCCAATCCTAAGATGCAAGTCAAATTTGGAATGAGCAAGGGCATGTGTTAGTCATACATGTAACAACACCTGTAAAGTATACTTCCAAGTTTTAGGGTCACGTAGACACTACATGTGACATAGCATGCACCAGATGGATGGCAGACGCATGCTCATGTCAATGATCCACATTTTCTACATCCTATGTCTTAGAGTATTGGTAAGAGCTTCCTAGGCACTAGTTGATGAATCCCACAGTGAGTCATACACATGCATTGAGGAAGTGGGTACCATGTTGTTTGCACAGACAGACAAGGGTCAATCTCATATGTATGATGACACCACAGTTGAGGCCATAGAAGTAAGCCCCAACTATCAAGTGACTGTGGTGGACCAGCATACAAGACAGCACGTGTCCACATATTTCAAGTGATCAATTGCACATAGGTGTCTTGTTCATGTGTGTGGTCCAATGAGGATCCTGTAGATTGTTTGGGGTGTAATTTGTCACAGTTCAGACCAGGACTCATCATGAGTCAGTGGCAGCTATTCCTGTAACTACTGAGTATCCTTTGTTGATCAATGTGAGTAAAGTAGATGTGGACATGTGAACCAACATGTGGATGGTCCCACCCTGTCACTAAAGACGTGTAATGAGACAGTCAACAGGGCAACCTTGGTGTGCTGAGTGAGATAATGTCTAAATTGTCATGTTCCGGCAGGTGTCATTACAACATTTGTACCCAGGTTGGCCTCTGCACTTCCCACTGCATCTGGGAACGTCATAGCCTCTGTGCTGTTTATTCTCGCAGCTATTCACTACACACGGCCCATCACTATGTTGTGCGCACTGTGATTCTGTGTGTGAACTGTCATGGTTCTGACATTTGTGTATTATTCATGTACATTATCTGAGGTTGCTGGTTGTGCTGAAAGCCCCGTACCCAATCCCTGCCTATGACCCTGGGACACTGTCACACTTTGTCATTCATGCATAAATGCAACCCAGACAAGGGATGGGCCATGAATTTTGCATTTCCAAGAGAATGTAACTCAAATGGTACAGTTAAATGGCAGATGATGCTATACAATGTATTTGGGCATGCATGGAAGAAGCCCATGCCCAATGCCCCCTGATGAATGGGAGGTTTTCTTACGCACGTGTGGTACATATGTAGACACATGGCTACTTTAGTGTGACGCACAGACAGTTGCCAGTCAGGCTGACAGAATGCAAGGTGATTCAGGAGCCAGTTACTTGACAAGTTACGTAATCAGTGGTCTGACTGAGACTGTTTGGAGGACAAACTAGACAGTTGACATGTCAAACTGTGTACGTCCTGTGTTTTTGAAGGTGACAAATGAACCCAAGGGCTGTGATACAGGGCTTAATTAGTATCAATGGTTGACGGTGTATTTGACATAATGGCAACTCCTATGCTGTTCCAGGCATCATCAGGGGCAGTGCTTTTTGAAATGGGTGTTGTGCATGGAGGTGATCACAGGTGTGGGCTGCATCTGTTTCTCACCAGTCCTGTAGGTGAGACTTGCATTCTAAGGGCCAACAGACATTTTCACAAGGGGAAGCAATCTACATGTGCTAACAGGGCTTTGAAACTAGAAGACAGTGTATAACTTGACCTGACGTCCATGCAGTCAGATGTTCTATGACAATGGCATACCTTAGGAAAGGGTGTAGCACACTGGTTTGCTAATGTTGGTCTGTGTGTGTAGAGGAGGTATTATCAGGGTATACATCTTAGTATTCCAGGGACCTCTTCCGTCAGGTGGGTTGTGACCAGGTGCATGGGTGTGTCAGGAGTTAGGAAATGGGCTGACATGTGCATGGAATGTCATGTGCGCAATGCATGTCATATGTGTGGCACTTGTGCTGTCTATGTTCTGCTTCTATGGGACTCTGGTCACAGATATTCCTTGCACATATTGGATGCAGTTGGACTAACTGCTGTCAAGGGTCTTGTCAGACATTCCTGTTAGTGATGCCAAAGCACATTGACTGCCTCAAGTATGAGGCTTGTTTTCCCCTTATTGAGTGATGGTGTCATAGTTGTGTGCCATATGCTGCGTTGGACCTTGCTTTCAACATGTATGTGTGAAGTAGTTGTGGTCCTCTGCTATTGGCCTTCAAAGGAGATATGCACATGATATATGTCATTAAGAGTGTGTGTGTGTATGTGACCATTGTATGTTAGGCATCACATTAGCTCTGGCATGTTCCATGTCCTACTCAGTATCTCAGCAATGCTCCATGAGGCAACACTCTTATTCTGACAAGTACAGATGAAGGTGTGCAAAAAGGAATAGCCAGACCATGATATGGTGATTAGAATAGGTGTTTATTTAAATTAGTTAACTAAAGTGGTGAAGGTGATCATATTCAGAAGAAATTATTTACAATCTGTTGCCGCCTGCGTATACCAGCAGCTGTGTTCTGTAGTTCCCCCTCCTGTTGCAGGCCAGCATCCTCCTCTTCCTCCTCTTCAGGCATGTGTGGCTCTGGCTCCAGGAGGGGAATGTTTCTTCTGATACAAATGTTGTGCAATATTGCACATGTGAGGATGATCCTACAGACCATCTCGGGGGAATATAGGAGGCCACCACCAGTGATGTTGAGGCAGCGGAACCTTGACTTGAGGATGCCGAAGGTCCGCTTGACAATGCTGCGTGTCCTCCTATGGGCATTGTTGTATGCACGCTCTGCAGCTGTACTTGGGTTGCTAGATGGTGTCATAATCCATGGCTGGATGCCATACCCCTGATCAGCTGCAAGAGAAAATGAATGGGATCATGTTGATGTAGCTGGCACTATTGAAAAGACCTTTAATGGCAGTAGTTGTCTTGTGCTGTCTGTGACTCTTTTGTGTACTAATGTGACATCCTATGCTTGTAGGCTGTACCATCTGCATGGTGTTGTTTCCTTGGCTGAACGAGTGTTTGTCTGCTGACCGTTTGTCATCAGTATGTTTTGGGATTTGCAGTACAGTGTGCCCTCCCTAGCATTGTGACTTGTGATACAGGTGTCCGTGTGTCTTCACTGGGGGTGAGATGATAGTTCCATGCACAGTTAAAATTGAAAGTGTTGTTAACACGTTCATATCAAAGTACCCTGGACATCCCATACCTTGAAACTTATGCAATGTATTAATGTAAAGGTCATTGGGACACTTACAATTTACAAGGTGACATTTAGGCAACCACACTCATTGACGTCTTAACATTAGGCTGTACAGTAATTTCCAAGGTGTGACAGGTTCAATGGTGGCTTAAGAAACATGGCTCACGATGTCACGACCTCAGTGTGTTCCTGTTGACATGTTGCTGTTGTGGTGTATGTGTTGTGTGTCCTAGAGGGTTGCTGTGTAGTGAGTATATAAGTAGGTTTTTGTACTTACCAACAAGTAGTCCATTGCCATACCGTCCATCCTGGAAGTGTTCATTGATGGTGCAGTGACGGAAGATGTATGAGTCAAGTATACTCCCAAGATATTTAGCCACGATGTTGGTGATCAATCCTTGGTGATCGACTATGGCCTGCACGTTGATGGAATGTGTGTGCTTCCTGTTGCGGTAGAGGTGTTCAGTTGCAGCAGGTGGCACAAGGCGTACATGTGTGCAGTCGATTGCACCAAGGACGTGTGGGAAGCCACTGATTGCGTAGAACCCCTGTTTTGTTTCCTGCTGCTTCTGCAGTGTGTTAGGGAAGCAGATGTGGCGGGTGTCAGTCAAATGATGGCATCCAGTACTTTGGGCAAAAAGGCGGAGAATGATGGTTGTGATATTCCGCCAACCAGTGCACCAGTTGTTTGAAAGGAGCCACTTGCCAGCATGTGAAGTACGGCAAGCAGGTTTGTTTCTGTTGGGATGGTGCGGGGTGTCACCAAAGCGGGGGCCAACTGCTGTTCAATGTTGCGCAGCAGCTGCTGAATGGCCTGCCAGTTCAACCGGTACCTCTGTATGATGTCGTGTTCCCTGAGGCTGAAGGGTTGTTCTTGGGCGGAATATCCTCTCCTGCCTTCTGCGCTGCCTTTGGGGTCCCTGCTGGTGTAGTTGTAGCTGCTGTTGTTGCTGCTGGGCTCTGCGTGCACGCTGGATTAGAATCACCTCCATGGCTCCCTGTTGCTGCTCTGCTGCTCTGCTGTTTGTTCTGTGTGTTCTGATTAAATACAGGTGTGTTTGCCCCATTTTAACGCCTGCCCTGACCCAGGCGTTAATTTTTGATGCAAATCGGGCTGTGCGTTATTTTCTGGCTCTGCCTCCTGGCCATGCGTCATTTTTCCCTGAAAGCATAAATACGACGCACGGCCCTTTAAGCCATTTTTTGGACGGGAACGCCTACCTTGCATATAATTAACGCAAGGTGGGTTGCCGCATCCAAAAAATTACGCACATGGTGGAATTTTGTCGTCCGCTGGGTCGGGCGTCAACGTTTAAATACAATTTTTGATGCAACATCAGCGCAGACGGAGTATAAATATGCCTCATAGCCTTCTGACAGATCAGGCAGGTGAAAGGTAACTTTCAAAAAGTTGCTTTTACATATTATTCATAACAAATCTGACTTCACCAAAGAATTTTTTCTTTAATAACTAATGAAAATAGCTGTTTAATTATTTTTCTGGCCTGGCCCATCAAACAATATTACTATTTATTATTGTTTCCCAGTCTTACTCTATCGGACAGCCAGCTTCACTGAAGTGAAAATAGCTTTTGGGTGCTAGTTACTGTATGGCATTTGAACTTTCTATATGTCCTGCTTATAAATATCATGCAACCTGTGCTATAGGCTACAAAGCATAGATAAGAGAGACACTGGCACATACCTTCTGGGGCCTGGGTCCCCTTTGGACACCATATACAAGGGACTTATAGGCAAGCTAATTAAGTCAGTTAGAAGTATGCCAATTCAACCATACTCAAACTAGAAGCACATGCTTTTTACTACTGGTTAGCAGGGTAAAGTGTACAGATTTCTAAAGCCAGCAAATAAAAATAGGGTCCAAAAAAGGTGAAAAATCCAGGATGGCCAAGCAGAAAATGTAGATTTCCTACACAGGCCTCCCTCAGACAAGAGTGAGGGTAAACTAATCCCTTGATGGACGTCTCAGCGTAGGAGATAAAAGGTGAACAATTTGCTTCCTGTAAAGTGGCACTTGTCTGTTTTATGACCTTATAACCCTACCTACACCCCGGTCAACCACCCCTGTCAACATCTTCCATAGTCACTAACCCTCTCCATGAGGAACCCGTCTCCTCTGTGGATCTCATCAGGTATAGTACTAACCCTAGTTTACCCACATATGTATCCCAGCAGATGAAAAGTACCACCATGGTCAACAAGGTAAGGTGGCCCAGCCTGCTTCCTATGTCCGACCTCTGTCCCCAGGTGAGGATCAGCTGTGTCCAACAGCAAGCAACCAAAAGAGGGAAAATGACACCTGTCTGTATCATGCATCAGACTCCTGGCCATCAACTGCCATGTGCAGTCTCCAAACTGGGGCCTTAGGTAGGCCTCACATCCAGTCAGACACCTGCTTCTGAGGTCCTTTTGGCCTCTTAGGTTTCGCTGAGTATGGGGCTACAACTTCAGGTTGCAGACACCCTCCTTTATCTCTCACTTCTATCATATCAGAGGTGACACCCTGACACTCGTTCCTCAGCTCAAGGTCTTTTACCTGTGCCACAAGACAGAACATGTGCCTAGTAGCCCAGGATTGTTACAATGGTCTGTGACAATTCTTGGCCTCCTCGTGCTCAGTGGAAGAGCTGCATGGGGTGAAGTACAGGTTGGCTCACTTTGACCCTAACAGTGACAGAGGTAATTGGGCAGGAACTGGATGTTGAGTCGTCTAATGCAGGTCACACAGAAAGTAGAACTGGGACCTGATGGTAAAATAGGTTCAGTGGACTGACACAAGAAGGGGGGCCTCACCTGTTTGAGATAGACTTTATATGCTTTTAAACTGCCAGCAAAGCCAAAACATAGTGCTGATCTGCTTTGACTGAGGGGGATTCAGAGGTTATAGGGGTTGCCACAATTGTATCATTTATAGGGAGCTACTCAAGTTAAGGGTGACAGCAGCTTTAGGGGTGGAAATATGGAGAGGTAGGAGCTGGGGGCTTTAGACAGGGTAATTCTAGCCCGGTTGGCTGAGGTTCACATTGTAGCACAGACACAGACAGAGATCCAGTCTAGACCCAGCTTGGCAAACACCAGGGCCACAAGGGTAGTTGTGCTAAATTGGCACAGATGGGGAGGACACAGGGGCCCAGATAGGTAGGCCTGACCCATCTATGTATTGAAGACACCTCCCTAATGGCACACCTTGAGATTATGACACAGAATGTGAATGGCCTCCTCGATTGTATCAAGAGTGGAGCTGTCTTTGGCCTGGCAAAATGTCACAAGCCTGATGTGTTAATGCTGCATGAGAAGACCTTGCAGGGTACCAGATTCCTGCTTATGCCAAGATATGGCTAGGACAGGGTGTTTCATGAAGGGTTTACTATGGGGTACAACGGAGTAGCGATCTTGCTGTACTACGAGGTGCCACTAGTGGTGACGTGTGCAGCCTCCAACCCAGAAGGGAGATATGTTTGCGTAGAGGCGATCATTCTAGGACAAAACTACAATTTCTTGAGCTTATATTTCCCCCCAAAGCTAATGGGCAAGAGCCCAGACGTGTGTAAAGATGTCGTGATAGGACTTCTCCAGGGCATCACCATCAAGGTTGGGGATTTTAACACAGTAATGGTTCCCCGTGTAGACTGCTCAAAGAACCCCCTCAGACACAGGAGAAGGAGTCATGGCTGGCAGCCTGGGCTTCAGGCATGAGGCTGTGAGATATTTGGTGAGTTTGTCTCCCAAAAAACTAGGTCATGCATAGATATGTGCTTTGTACCCTGCTGCCAACCTGTTGCCACGACAGGAACATATATGTTGCCCAGAGAAATCTTGGACCGACTGCCTGTAATGTCATTTGTGGGTGGTCCAGGCCCCATTCATAGGCCAATATGGAGGCTGGAGGCATCGCACCTTGTAAAGGAAGAAGTGACCTACCATTTGTCCACTGAATTGGATTGCATTGTGGAATTGAACAAGGATTTGGTAGAATCACCAGGTGCCTTATGGGGGGTCGATAAGGCTTATATGAGGGGGATAGCAAGGTCCCATTTTAGGGCTTTGGATCATCAGTATGAACAACAGATTGTAGACCTAGAGGTGCATATTGCTTTATGAGATCACAGGAGTGCCACAGATGAAAGGAATGAGTGTCAGTTGGCACTTGATGGGTTGGAGCTGTGACAGCTATCTCTTAAAGAAGCTGATCAATGCTGGCTGACCAACCAAAACAGGATCTACAAGTAGGGGGACAAATCTAGTAAGTTACTCTATTGGCAGGCTACTCAGGGGGCAGAAGAAAGAGTTATTCCTGTGGTGCTGGACTGGGAGGGCAGGATAGAAAAGGGAGCCCAAGAGATTGCTATGACTTTTGTAGACTACTATGGTTCCCTCTATGCAAGCATAATGGGTCCTCCTAGGGAGAGACTATGGTGGTCATTACAACCCTGGCGGTCGGTGTTAAAGCGGCGGTAAGACCGCCAACAGGCCGGCGGTAAATATTTTGCAATTACGACCGTGGTGGAAACCCCCAACAGAGACAGCCACTTTAACACTCCGACCGCCACGGCGGTACAAACAAACAGCGCAGCGGTCACTGCCAACAGACAGGCGGAGGACAATGTACCACCCATAGTATCACAACAGGCCAATCCGCCACTTTTTCCTGGGCGGATTCGCCGCAGATAAAAACATGGCAGAAACAGGACTTTGAAGGGAAAACGCTCACCTATACACACCCCACGAGGAACGAGGACGCCATGGACCTGGAACTCCACATACTCCCTGCGATTGTCTTCCTGCTCCTCTACCAGGAGCACGAACGATGGCGGCGAAGACCACAGTGAGTACTGCACCTACGACACAGGGGAGGGGGGAGGGAAAAATCAGGGACACACACATGCAACACGCAACACCCCCACCCCCACCCACTACAACACACACACTAATACAGCATGATACATCACAGTTACACCCACTGGAAGAATGCAAAGACAATAGAAAATTAGTGTAACCATTGTAATATATTAAAAGCAAGTAGGCAAATATATATATATATATATATATATATATATATATATATATATACACCATGTACAAAACATATACCAGGCATAGTAGTCCAGGTAGTGCTCCAATTAAGTCTGTGGAACACTGGGCCCACATGGTATGGGCGAGGCCCACACAAGATCCCCGACCATGACAGAGAGAACACTGCAGGGGCATCAGAGAGCAAGCAAACAGGCACCTCAGGGGGAGGGAAGGGGGGGCACCTCAGCCGGTTGAGTGCACAATGCCAAATCCACGAGAGGGCCACATGCCCACTGTTCAATCCTGGGGAGTGCAAAGCCACAGTCTCTCAAGTCTCTACAGTGGGTGGTTTGCCCACTGTTCAATCCTGAGGAGTGCAAAGCCACAGTCTCTCAAGTCTCTACAGTGGGTGGGTTGCCCACTGTTCAATCCTGGGGAGTGCAAAGCCAAAGTCTCTCAAGTGGATAACAGTCTCCACTGGTTCTGGAGGGGGCATGGTGCCCAGAGTGCTTCATCTTGCTAAGGACAGAGGTAGTGGATGGATCTCTCCACTGGTTCTGGAGGGAGCATGGTGCCCAGAGTGCTTCATCCTGCTAAGGACAGAGGTAGTGGATGACAGTCTCCACTGGTTCTGGAGGGGGCATGGTGCCCAGAGTGCTTCATCCTGCCGGTGACGGAGTCAGTAGCGTCAGTGCCCTTGGTGCTCATGGGTCAGCGGTGCTTGAAACGGTGGTGCCCTGTTCAGCGGTGCTTGAGACAGCGGTGCCCTGTTCAGCGGTGCTTGAGACTGTGGTGCCCTGTTCAGCGGGGCTTGAGACGGCGGTGCCCTGTTCAGCAGTGCTTGAGACGGCGGTGCCCTGTTCAGCAGTGCTTGAAGCGGCGGCCTCCTTTGCAGTAACTCAGCTGCTGGCGGTCCTTCAAGGACCAGCGGGGCTTGTGCTGGTGGTCCTCTCTGTCCCAGCGGGGCTTTTGCTGGCGGTCCTTCATGGCCCAGCGGGGCTGGTGCTGGTGGTGGCCTCCTGGGCATCTGGGCAAGTGCTGGCAGTGGCCTCCTGGGCAGCTGGGCTTGTGCTGGCGGTGGCCTCCTGGGCAGCTGGGCTTGTGCTGGCGGTGGCCTCCTGGGCAGCTGGGATGATGGCGGTCTTCTCCGCTGTGCTGCTCCTCCCAGACTTGCTGACTTTCTTGTGCCTCTCCCCACCTTGGAAGGTGTCGCAGCTGACTCCACACTCCCACCTGTACCCCTGGGAGCGGCTTTGGTGGCTGGAATCTTCCCCCTCTCCCGCCGGGCACTGGGCAACTTCTGATGCTTCACAGGTGGGGGACTGTCTGTGCTGTGGCTCCGTGCCACACTGGCTGCCCTGGTGGCCGGGGCACTCCAGATTTCGGTGACTACAGGCACCACTGGTCCTGGAGATGTTGTGGCTGAGGTGCTAGATCGGGCCCTAGGAGACAGACAGGGTGGGGGAGGTGTGAAAAAGAGGTCAAGTTTGGACAGGAAAGGTTTTTTGGACACACTGGGACGGGTAGCTGGAGGGTTTTTGGGAGTAGAGGAAGAGGTTGTGGTTGTAGGAGGTGTTCGTTTGCTGACTTTGGGTGAAGGTGCATGCCCTGGAGGCTGTCGTGAGCTGGATGGCTGTTGGGTGGGTGTGTGCCTGCGTTTGTGTATCTTGGGAGGGGGCGTCACAGACACATTGGGAGAGAACACAGGGGACGTGTGAATGGTAGTGGGGGTGGTGACTGCACGTGAGCGGGATGTGGTGGTGAGTGTGCTGGTGATGGTAGTAGTGGATGTAGAGGTAGTGCATGCAGGTGTGATTGTGGACGAGACAGGGAGGGAGGAGGGAGATGAGGAGGAGGGGGACACAGTGGAGGCAATGGATGTTGGTGTGTCTGCCTGTGTGTGATGCTTGCGTGAGTGCCTGTGGGATGTGTGGTGCTTATGTTTACCAGAGCTACCCTTGTGTGTTGAGGTGTGTGCATGCTGGTCTATAGGTGTGCTTGGGATAGGCTGAGGTACAAGGGATTGGGTCTGGGTGGAGGAAGTTGGAGGGGGGAGGCTAGACACAGGGACAAATGGCTGCCATCAGTGCTGAGGCCAGAGACTGAAATGCTCGCTGAAGGGCCGCCTGGCCAGAATGAATGCCCTCCAGGAATGCATTGGTTTGTTGCAACTGCCTTTCTACACCCTGGATGTCATTCAAAATGGTAGACTGTCCAACAGTGAGGGACCTGAGGAGGTCAATGGCCTCCTCACTGAGAGCAGCAGGGGTGACTTGGGCAGGGCCTGAGGTGACTGGGGCGAAGGTGATGCCCACCCTCCTGGGTGAGTGGGCACGGGGCGAAGGCTGAGGGGCTGCTGGGAGGGCGGTGCTGGAAGGGGTGGTGGCGGCTGTACCTGTAGATGGGGGGGCACAGATGTTGCCGCCACCACAAGGGAGCTCCCATCAGAGGACGAGCCCGTGTCACTGGTCTCAGCTCCTGTCCCCGCTGTGGAGCTCCCCTCGCCCTCCGTCCCACTGGTGAAGTTCGATTCCGTAATGTGGCCCTCCATGGCCATGTGGGATGCAGCCCCCTCGTACTCCGGTGCCACTGCTCCTCCGCCTGATGATGCTAACGCACACAAGAACAGGGAGACCACAAAAAGGGGGGGACGACAGAAGAAAGACATGTTGAGTGCATGTATTACCGCTACCGTTGGCGGACACGACAGACACAGAAGCCCCCTGCACTACACGCGCTCTTGGGCTTCACTGTTCAATTCCTGGGAAATGGCCTACTAGGCTATGGACGACATCTGCACACATGGATGACACAGGGGCATGACTAGGTGTACTTGGCACTCTACAGAGGTTGGGTGGGGTGCCACATGGCCTGCCTTACGGAGGGACCTTGCCTACGGAACTCGCCCTGGCATAGGGAAACCCATAGCCCACCTACCTCACCCAGACCCCTCCACTGCACACAAAATCAGCAGAATGAGAGTGTACACACCCCCTTGTGGCTGCTGTGATGCCCTTAAGCGCCCATCCAACTCCAGGTAAGCCACCGCCATGATCCTGAACATCAGGGGGGTCATGGTGCGACGGGCACCCCTCCCACGTTGGGATGCCATCCCCAGCTGAGCCTCCGCCGTCTTCTTGCTCCAGCGGTGAATGTCCTCCCATCCTTTCTGACAGTGGGTGCTCCGTCTGTGGTAGACCCCCAGGGTCCGGACGTCCTTGGCGATGGCACGCCAAATATGTTTTTTCTGGTGGGCGCTGACCTACATGATTTGTACAGGGGGAAGAGAAAGTTATTACCAACTGTACCGTCAAAGTGATTGGCCCCCATCCCTACCCTTGATCTGTGGCATATGCACTCCCCGTTGTTTCATGCACGCCGCACTCTCCCCCTTCCTTCTTACATCCACCCCTCTCCACACAGGCATAGCCCATACAGCATGCTCCCAGTGTACTTAACTGTTTGTCTGGAGGACCGTAGAGTAGCGTGTACTGGGGGAGGACCCCATCCACCAGTTTCTCCAACTCCTCCGATGTGAAGACAGGGGCCCTTTCCCCAGACACTCGAGCCATTGTCTCTTCCAGACCGAGGTCACAGCAGCACTTGCAGTGTAGGTCCTCTACTGTCGAAGATCAGGTATCAAGTGATTGAACAGATAGAAAATGGCGGTCACGTCCGCGGCGGTGCGTATCGTCACCGCCGGCGTACATCGTCATTACCTCCTTGGACCCATAGGGTCCAATGTTAACCAATGCAGCATTGCGCCGCGTTCTTCGACCGCCTACCACGACGGTGTCCAACGCCAGCGCAGTTACCTCACATCCCATTGTCCCACTTTGCAGGTCAGACAGCCGCCATTTCAGGGGCCCACATGCCTACAATTTCAACTGCGTCACACATATCTAGGCCTAGACTCAACACACATACAGGCCACTTTTTAGATTATGAATGGTGTTCTGTGTAAGCTGTGGGTACGTACCTCTGAGTTGTTTGACTCTGTGCTCGCTGTTGTCCTTCATAGGCACCGTCCGTTGGGACATATGAGGAGATGGCGGCATCGTCGGGTGTACCGACCATTGGTGGACCTGTCGACAATGGAGGAAAGACATGTGATTATCACATACAGGCTTGACCGTGCCACAATCCAGGAACTATGTACCCAGTTGGAGCCAGACCTGATGTCAGCTATCCGCCATCCCACAGGAATCCCCCCTCAAGTGCAGGTGCTGTCAGTACTCCATTTCCTTGCAAGTGGGTCATTTCAAACAACAGTGGCCATGGCATCAGGGATGTTTCAGCCTGTGTTTTCCAACATGTTGTCCAGAGTGTTGTCTGCCCTGCTGAAACACATGCAGAGCTACATCGTTTTCCCTCAGGTGGAGGATTTGCCTTCAATGAAAGGTGATTTCTATGCCCTGGGACATATCCCCAACATCATAGTTGCCATTGATGGGACCCATGTGGCTTTGGTCCCCCCCCACAGGAGTGAACAGGTGTACAGAAACCAGAAGAGTTATCATTCCATGAATGTACAGATGGTATGTTTAGCAGACCAGTATATCTCCCATGTGAATGGCTCAGTGCATGACACCTACATCCTGCAGAATAGCAGCATCACTTATGTGATGGGTCAACTCGTGAGGCACCATGTGTGGCTATTAGGTGAGCACCTGGAAGCTAGTCAGTAGGGATGGTTGTCTGCTGATATCCCTCCAGGTTAGTGTGTGTCTATCAGTTGTCCCTCGCCATTTGCAGGTGACTCTGGTTACCCCAACCTGTCATGGCTACTGACCCCAGTGAGGAACCCCAGGACAAGGGCAGAGGAACGCTACAATGAGGCCCATGTCAAACTAGGAGGGTGATCGAGCGGACCTTCACCCTCCTGAAGGCCAGGTTCAGGTGCCTTCATATGACAGGTGGATCCCTATTCTACTCACCAAAGAAGGTGTGCCAGATCATCGTGGCCTGCTGTATGCGTAACAACTTGGCTTTGCGACGACAGGTGCCTTTTCTGCAGGACGATGGTCCAGATGGCGGTATTGTTGCAGCTGTGGAGCCTGTGGACAGTGAAGACGAGGAAGGAGAGGAAGAAGACATGGGCAACAGGGACTCAGTGATCCAGCAATATTTCCAGTGACACAGGTAAGAATACAGACCTGCCTACTACATGTACTGAAACACTACTGCCTCTCTACTGTCTGTCGTTTTCACCCAGTGTATGGTCACTGAGTTGTCACTTTCCCTTATGATTTCACAGATGTGGGTCCCACTGTGTGACATCTGCTTTGATTCCTCATGATCTAGAGCTGTGTGACATAGGTATGTTGACATTACCAATGAAAAAGCTTTTTGACACAGTTCTTGCTAATACAGTATTCCGAAATCACAAACAGACTCCAGATTGTTTTGTGCTTTAAGGGTGTTTATTTAAGTGCTCAATATTGGAGGGGGTAGAAAAATGGTGACGGGTGATGGTGGAGGAATGTCCATGGCAGAGTCCAGTCTATTAGTCTCACAGGTGCATTGCCCATATGGGCATAGGAAGTGGAGCTGGGGCAGTTTAAGGATGGACAGGGTGACAAAGTGGGACAGTAGTATGCCAATCAGGGTGGTCTCATTTCTTAGTGGGGGTCTTGGCATCGTTCTCTGTCTTGTTCTTGGATCCCAGGGACCGTTTGCGAGGTGGTTCTCCCTCTGCAGGGGCTGGGGTGCTAGTGTGGTGGTCCTGTGGCGGGGCGTTCTGTCCACTAGTGCCGGCGGAGGTGGTGGGCAGTTCATCGTCCAGGCTAGTGTCAGGGGCCCCTTGTAGTGCCACAGTGTCCCTCCTGGTGTTCACGAGTTCCTTCAGCACCCCTACAATGGTGCCCAGGGTGGAGTTGATGGTTCTGAGTTCCTGCCTGAAGCCCATATACTGTTCTTCCTGCAGGCGCTGGGTCTCCTGAAACATGGCCAGTACCGTTGACATCGTCTCCTGGGAGTGGTGGTAGGCTCCCATGATGGAGGAGAGGGCCTCGTGGAGAGTGGGTTCCCTGGGCCTGTCTGCCCCCTGTCACACAGCAGCCCTCCCAGTTCCCCTGTGTTCCTGGGCCTTCGTCCCCTGGACCGTGTGCCCACTACCACTGCCCCCAGGTCCCTGTTGTTGTTGGGGTGGTGGGTTAACCTGGGTTCCCTGTAGTGGTGGACACACAGCTGGGTGGGTGCTGTGCTGGTGTTTCCAGAGGGGGGAAGCTCTGTAGTGGCCTGTGACTGTGTCAGGGGAACCGACTGTCCAGGGGTCCCCGATGGGCCGGGCTGGTCACCTAGATCCAGTTGGACCGAGGTGCTGTCATCACTGTGGGCCTCTTCTGTTGGTGGTGTGGACATGTGTGGACCCTCCTGTCCGGTGATGTTGGGTAGGGGTCCTGCAGGGGTATAAAAGGATGGTTATTACATCTGTGTGTGTCATGGTGTGCAATGGGTGGGTGAATGTGTACCCCAGTGCTTGCATTCCTGTGTGGGACCTCGTGTGATGATGGTTTAGGGGGGTGTATGGGTATGTGCAGTGGGCATGCTTTGGTGATGGGTGTCCATGCTTTGGTGTTGCATGCAGGGCTTGCTGTTGGGATGGGTGGTTTGTGAAATTGGGACATTTGTGAGGAGTTGGAGTGATGGGGGTGTTTGTGAGGGTGGGGGTATGTGATGGCATGCAGGTAAGGTGGGGGATGTAATAGTTCAGATTTGACTTACCAGAGTCCATTCCTCCACCTACTCCTGCGAGGCCCTCAGGATGCAGAATCGCCAAGACCTGCTTCTCCCATGTTGTTAGTTGTGGGGAAGGAGGCGGGGGTCCGCCGCCAGTCCGCTGAACCGACAGGTGGTGTCTTGAGACCACAGAACGCACCTTCCCCCGTAGGTCGTTCCACCTCTTCCTGATGTCATCCCAATTTCTTGGGTGCTGTCCCACTGCGTTGACCCTGTCCACTATTCTTCACCAATGCTTCATCTTTCTTGCAATTGAGGTGTGCTGCACCTGTGATCCGAATAGCTGTGGCTCTACCCGGACAATTTCCTCCACCATGACCCTGAGCTCCTCCTCCGAGAACCTGGGGTGTCTTTGCCGTGCCATGGGGTGGTGTAAGTGATATGTGGTGTGGTGTGTGGGGTGATAAGTGTGCTGATATGTAGTGGTGTGTAGTGTGCGGTGCGTGGAAGTTATGTGGGTGATGGTGTTGTGTGCCTGTGGATGCTAGTGTTGTTGATGGTGGTGTCTCTATCTGGCATTTGTTCGTGATTTGTTGTCGTAAGGGTTTGTGGGTGATGTGGGTGTGTGTTTTATATTGTATTGGGTGTGTGGGAGTGGTGTGTGTATGTGTATCAGGTGTGTGTATTTTCAATGTGGTTGTGTTTTGTAAATGTGTGTGTATTTTGAGCGCGGCGGTGTGTACCGCCAATGGAATACCGCGGTTGAAAGACCGCCGCGTGGATTCGTGTGTAGTGATACTGTGGGCGTATTTCTGTTGGCGTGACGGTGGAGGTTTTGTTTTCGCCAGTTTTTCACAGACCTTTGGTGTGGCGGACTTGTGTGGGTGTCTGATTTTTGGAGGATTCCGAGCTGTGGGTCATAATAGCTGTGGCGGATTTCCACGTCCTCGGCGGTGTGTTGGCGGTCTTCTGCACGGCGGTAAGCGGCTTTTACCGCCAATGTTGTAATGAGGGCCAATGTCCCCATTGATTGGAGACTTGCCTCTTCCATTGCTGTTAAGTGCTCTAAGGGAGGAACAGATGTACGAATATTAAGAATAGCAATTACCTAAATGTGAATTACTGCAAATCTAATTTAAGAAATCGCTATTCCAAATGTGTGAAACTCATTCAGTTTCAGTTAGTGATTCCTAATGGGTCGCAAATTGACCTACCTCAAGACTATTAATTAGGTAGATCTCAAGTTGTGACCCATTACGAATCACAGCAGTCAGCAGTCCACCATGTCTGTGATTGCTTCTTATTAAAGCAATCTTTTTTTTTAGGCAGCTCGTTTACCTGAAAGGAAAACAGGATGCATTGGTAAACAAAATGGAACTTAAAAGTTCCATTTGTTATGAGTTGGCAGTGGTCCCTGGGAACACTGCCTGCTCTTAAAAAATATGATTATTTACATTCTAAAAGGGAAAGAGGTGCCAAGGGACCCCTTCCCCTTTGTGAATGCATCACCACTCCACTTCTGTAATCAGTCAATTATTGATGTTTTGCAACCAGAATTCAACCCCAAAACATTAATGTATACAATTATGATTCAGTATTTGGAAGGGATCCCTTCCAAATACTAAATCTGAATTTGGTTGCAAACCAAAATTGCAATTTGGTTGCATGCTACTGAATCACAGTTTGGGCTTGAAGCATGCCAAACATTTTCGGGTCGCAAACAGGATGATTAGCACAATTGGCCCGTTTGCAACCGGAAAAAAGCTTGATACATGTACCCCATTGTGGAACGGTCCTGCTTTTCAGTTAGAAGTGTCCATCCTCAGGGCTGACACTATTGAGAACATGCTCTATGGTCCCCACCTCCCTGGGTCACTCCCAAAGTTGGCAAAAGTGATATTCCAGGTGTGGAGAGTGGTTCCACGTTGGGCTGTGTGGGACAGAAAGATTGCGCTGCACCCTCCCCTGTGAAGAGGGTGATGGTTGGGTTTGACAATGCAGCTTCATGGCTTCCTGTGAACATAGTCATAGAGTACTTATGTAAGCAGTAGGCTGAAGCTGGAATGCTATGAGGTCATATGGAATGCTGGGGAAAAAAAGAGAGACAGGGAGAGAAAGCTGGATGGTGAGAGGCTCTGCTGGAGATGTCATGTGTGCTGATCTTATGTAAATAAAGACAGAAGAAAAGGAGAGCTACGTGTCTTTAATCTCTACACTGGCGACGAGGATGGGATTCGAACCCACGCATGCAAGGGGCAGACTTCTGAAGGACATCTCTACCCTTGGAAATTTCAACTTCAAGAAAGTCAAGAACGACATATCTTAAGGCAAGTGAAGTAATTTTGAATAGGAATCTTCTCAGAGACAGCGGCATGAACTAAATGAATGATTTACTTTGAAACGCTTTCCAATTCAAAAGCGACAAACTGGATGTTAAGTGTGCATGCCAAACAGTCAGCATCGCGTGCATCTAGCGCGTATAACTAACGCATGTAATTAGCACCTGCCAAACAGTCTGTATCGCGTGCATCCAGCTTTCTCTTTCTGTCTCTCTTTTTTTTCCCCAGTACTGTGGCTTTGATAACATAGAACCAGCTTATGTGGAATTTTAACAAGATGTATATAATGTACATAGTGTACAGTATTGACTATGTTTACTGGAATGTGTTAAACTGTTATGTAGT
The DNA here is from genome assembly GCF_031143425.1 of Pleurodeles waltl. NCBI lineage: Eukaryota > Metazoa > Chordata > Amphibia > Caudata > Salamandridae > Pleurodeles > Pleurodeles waltl. The sequence goes on from NC_090451.1 coordinate 474,859,351, forward strand.
GTATCAGCATATAAAAAAAAAAAGACATATGTACAAAAGGGCAAAGATGTGCGAAGATAGTCATAGAGTACTTATGTAAGCAGTAGGCTGAAGCTGGAATGCTATGAGGTCATGTGGAATGAGGGGGGAAAAAAAAGAGAGACAGGGGGAGAAAGCTGGATCATGAGAGGCTTTGGTGGAGATGTATTGTATGCTGATCTTATGTAAATAAAGACAGAAGAAAAGGAGAGATATGTGTCTTTAATCTCTACATTTCCGTAAATGGGATCTTATTGGTATTGATCAGTTGGGGGATCTCTGGCACCCTGCTCATACGAAGTGGTTCCAAGACCTCAAGGAAGAATACCACCTACATCAATCCCAGTTCTGTAAATACCTAAAGCTTCAACATGCATTGTTGGCCTATGCGGACATTATAGAAACTCCCCCTGATTTCAGCCTAATAGATGCATGTCTGCTTTCCAGGGCATTAGGGAAAGGGACTATCTCCTGTACATATCTGTAATTAGTCAGTACCTCAACTGATTTATTTATCCCATTGAGGGCTAAATGGGAAGCATGGGAAGACCCATGGAAAGATGAGGAATGGAGGGAAGCCCTCATGGCACCAAGACAGTTGTGAATCTCCTCCAAGCTGCGATTGATTCAACACCACTATTTATATACCACAAAGCTGACCCCACTGAGGTTGTAGAGGGCCCACAAGTTTCTCTTGTCTTCCTGCACAGGCTGTGAGGAAAAGGAAGCAAAGGTTCATGTAGTCTGGCCTTGCCCTATTATATCTCTCTGTTGGGGTTCTATTTTTTTATACATTTTCACACGATTTTTGAGGATACAATAGAGAATACAGCTCACATTGCCCTTCTGGGTCTGACGAAGGACCTGGGAAGAAGACGAGTGGAAAGGAAATTAGTTGGGGTGGAACCTTGATTGCAAAAAGGGATATTACGCGATTGTGGATTTTGGCCATGCCCCACAGGATAATGGACTGGTGCAAGAGAACACGCTGGTTTGACAAGATGGAGGAGCCATGTATGTGGCAAAAGGATGCCCACATCAACATAGGGGAATTTGGGGGCAATGGTAGAATTCTTCTTATTTACATTGAACTTGAACAAACAAATGTGTATTCTCTGCTATTGTAAGTATTATGTGGGTGTGTGCACTGGGCATGCTGCTAGTTACTTTTTGATGATGCTTCAACCAATATAATTGTGTGTCTTAGTTTCCATGGGGCTGATAACATGAGATACTGGTACCTTTGGAATTATGAGATGTGTGGTAATTATGCTTGTCTGAGGGTTCTGACCTGGAGACTCTACCTAGAATGAGGAATAACCATAAGAATTAGGAATTTAATTATGATTTTCCAAGGGGGCACTGAGGATCCTACTCATAATACACACTACCCCTACATAGGGTTCTGATGATTCTGGTATTAGCAATACCAGTAGTGAGAGTTGTTTTGTTGGATTTCAGGGGACTCAGAAAGTGCCCCTCACTGTTCTGTTGTGAAAGTTTATAGAGAATATGGTTATTCACGTGTCTGATATGCTTAGAAATTGTGTTTTTGGTTTGTAAAAACATTCATGGGGATTTTAATATTTCATCACAGGCATGCACTAATGTCCCTACAAAGCATGTCCTTCTATATTATTCCCATCTGTGATGCCAGGAGGGATTGCCGTATTGTGCTGGGGAGAGGTCATTGGAGTGGAAGAATGAGTTGAGTGGCAAGAAGTCAGGTAGAGGTATTTTTTCTATTGGTAGAGGGTGAAGGAAAACAATGTTCGAAGAGAATTGTGGAAAGCCGACAGGGTATCTAGATAGGATTTTTTGTGTGGAGGGAAGGGTGAGTGGATGGATTGTGTGCAGTTCCCCCTTTATTTCTCTTCCCCAGGAAATAGGGTTTGACAGACATACATAATGTAGCATTGTAGATGGAAAAACTATTTAAAGGGGATATTTTTAACTTTATCCAAAACACCTGTTATTCATTGTTACCCATCTTATAATTCCCTAAATCTGCCAGCTGATAATTGCTTTTTAGTTTCAAATGAATAAATCTACCAATGATAATTAATATCTCAGAATGTATTTATTACATAGGAACATGAAATAGCTCCTGGAATCACATTTGGACTAAATACAAAGAACCTTCAATGTTGCTATATTGCCATGTTTTCATGTAATGCTACTGGCACAGAAGCTTATGAAAAGGTTCACCCGGGCTTTTCAGTTTGCGAGCTAAACTGAATATAATGCCTTATAAGTGTATAAGTGAAATTGCAACCATCTAGGCAATTAAAATTAGGTAGAACAACACAGAAAGCAGATTCATTTTTAGGTCTGATGTTGCCCAAGGTTTGATTTTACTAAAATGACATAGAATATGCTTACATATATGGTCTTCCAGTAAGAACCCTCCATCCATTGGTCTGCCACTGGCTAACTTCACTGTGACTGATAGTATTCTGCTGTTTCAGGAGAAGCACTTCCACACAAGCAGCTCCCTGAAGTGACAGGGAGGACTATAGCAAGGTGTGCTTTGTGAGAACAAAAAAACAATGTTTTGCTTCTTGTCATTGTTTTTTATATATTAGCGAGGACCTAGCAGCTCAACAAACAATACCATTTTACAAAAACCTTAACAAAACAAGCATTGAAAAAAACTAAAATGCTAGCTGGTAGTCAATGCCAGACCTATTTGCTTTGTCAATGCTTGTTCCTTTTATATTTGAGGCAGTCATTTTATCTCAGACTTAACCATATAATCTGCATGAGGCAGTTAGTTCCCCTCAACTCTGCAGCTCTCCCTCTCCCCAGGTGCAACATGGATAGGTAGCCATCTTAAAAAAACGGTCTGCCTGACACAAGCAATTTTCTACACTACCACTTATCATCTGATTGACACCTCAAAACCCTGTTAAAATGTGCCTTCACCCAAGATTGATGATTAACAGCTTCATTTCCACGTTCCCAGCACTACTTACTAAGGGCCTCATTTACAACATTTTGATGCAGGGCAGAGCAACAAGCCTTCTTTCTGCGCCTTCTTGCTGCGCCTTCTTGCTGCACTGTCCTGTTTCAAAACAAGAGGACAGGAATGCACCATATCTAAAATGTAAGGCACATTGCTGTCTTTTTTCCCTGTGCTGGCACGCAAATTGCTACCCATGTGCCAATGAAGGCACCCTTGCGTTACAGGGATTATTGTTTTTGTGAAGAAAGGAACACCTTCCTGCACAAAAACAATCACAGGAAGTGTTTTTCTCTTTCTATGTGTACTGCTAAATGCGCCACACATAGAAAAAGAAAAAAATGGAGTGAAATAAAGATATTTCTGCCCGTTGCTTCCCTCTAAGGCTTTTCATGCATTCCCTGGTTTACAAAATCTTGTAAATCGGTGAATGCGTCAAAATCTGTGGATGTTATGTGGGAACACCCATGCAGAACCCATGGAAATGCCTCCCTGAGGCAAAGTAATGCAACACAACCACTTGCACTGCATTGCCATCCTCCATATCTACAAGGCCATGAAAAGCCACGCAAAGTGGCTTTGCATAGACTGATAGATATGGTTCAGCAGCCTACACCGCCAATGCGTTGCAAAAAAGACACACGTCGGCGGCACAGCCAGCTTGTAAAGCCCCTAATTAGGGTTGAGCACACACAATGCTCGGTCCCTGTTGTTATCTCTTTACGGGCTTGTAACCACGCCCATCATTTTTGTTGGTTGGTGGGCTTGCCTTTTGAAATTGGCTTGGTTTGATTAATGAAAGGCATGCATACATCATGCCTTTTCCGGTGTTTAGCCTTCCTCAAGCGCACTGGCCAACTCCTGAAGACATACGAGGCTCCATGCTTTACATATGGTTCCTGGACTACTTTTTCTATTTGGTTTGCAGGCAGTGCGATCTTGCTTGCCAGTAGTTGCGCGCTGTGCATGACATCGATCCTTTTACATAGGTAATTGCACTTTTGTCGATACACTTCACTGCGAGCGAACTTCTGTTTTGTTTTGTGCGTTTGCTTCGCACTCATGGTGGCTGTCGGCTCACTTATGTGTAACTGTTTATCCTTTCATTTTCAGTTTATGTGGCAAGAAAAGTCTGGTTAGGAGTTTACAACGTTAATAGTTCTAACTCGAGCAAACGCGAGACCCATTGCATTGCAAATGCTTGTTTTTTACTTGCAACCATTGATAAATGAAGCTGTAATGCTCTCTAACCGATAAAACCCTTTTTAAATCTAAAATATAGCTTTCTTCATTTAATCTGGACTCATTTCGAAGCCTGCTTGATATATTACTTCAAAGCTTTTATAAGTGTTGCATGCTGGAAATGTGAAAATAAATTCAACTCAAGGCCCATTAATTACACATGGCATATTATGTTGTGAATATTAAATTGAATTAAGTATGTTTTTTTTTTTAAGTAGATGTGTGAGTTTCTGGTGTGCTTAAGATGTCGATCACTGCAGAAGTTGAAACACAATTAATCAACACTTTTTGATAGCAAAAGCAAATACTGTTTCCTCAACACTAGAAATAAAAACATTTCTTAATAATTATTTCAACCCCCTAACATCAGAAAGAAACTATTAATGCTTAAAAGAGAATACATATGCTATATTGGTGACAGACACCTACATACATAAGTTACATGTTAAACACTAATATATGCATCATACCTAACTACTAGGAAATATTTTAAAGTACAGAGCTTACTCTTCTGAAAACGAACTCTCATTAACAAAGACGAGACGCAATTCTTTAAGTGAATGGTTGATTTCAATCCTCCACACTCAAATGGTATATTTAAAATAACACCCGACATCATTTGAAATAGTCGCCACCTAGGAGTTATTCGAAGTGTGAAGAAAAATTGATAAATTAGTGTTAGTCAAAGAAGAAAGTCACATCTCCAACCTCAAGGCCTCAATCACAGATTATGGACTGCAAAGTATCGCTAAACAGATTTAAAAAATCCCTTGGACTATTCAAAGGAGATCATTCGAGTAAGGCTTAAATCATCGTGTCTAAATGATGCAAAGGCAATGACTGTGACTTTGCATGCCTGCAGTAGTGGTTCAATATGTAACCCACCATTTTGCCTAGAGAAAGGATATAAGCATGTACTATAAAAGATGTTTGTGAAACAACATATTCCAAACTAAATTTCCAATGTAAAATTTGAGTGAATTTACAGTTTTCAAATATCTGTTTCAGTTTATTTCTGAGGCTGAATGCCGACAGGCATCTATTCAAGGGTGAGTAAATCATCAGCATTTAGGAAAGTCCCTAATTGCCTTGGGGAAGAAACCCTAAACTTTAAATTTGTTTTTCACTACACCAAGGCCTATGTCTCCCACAGGTTAACATTGGGGTTGCCTTATTTGATTTTATAAGTGTAATTTTTGAATTGGGACCAGATAGTTATTTCCACTGTAGTGTCTCTGGACTTGCAAATTGAGATCACAACTTATGTTAACGTTGGATTTTAGGATGCAAGTCTGAAATCGCCACTTTTAAAAAGTTTGCTTTTTCTTACTTTAACTACTTTGTCACTCTGCCTGTCTCTGAGTACACATTTGGGTCAGTATCAGCTGGGCTCTTATCCATTCCCACTAGACAGCCTCACACAAAGAGAGCTTATATGTGCCCGATGAGCCATTCACATGCTGACGGACCATTACCATCTTGATGAGGCTTCCTGGGTAGGATGGGAAGGAGGAGCTGACACACCTGTATGGGCCTGGTCCTAATCTCTCACAAAGGAATGCATAACCCCCTGTAGTGTGGCTGGAGTAAGGGTAGGAAGGGCAAGTACTTTGTGCACTTCAAAGGCCTTTCTTTCAAGTCCCCCCACTTCAAAGGCTGAACTGGGTATAATTACTAGACATCAGACACCACCAAGTCAGTACACTTCTGGACCTGAGGACATTCTTTCAGGAAGAAGGACTGCTGTGCGGAAGGGAGTGTCCCTTTGCTGGACCTCTGCTGGACATTGTGCTGGACTCCTGCTTTGCTGTACCTTCCCAGCTGCCTGTTTCCCTTCTTGCCTGGGAGGGAGAATAACTTGACCTGCATCTCTACATCCCCATATCCAAAGTGGCTTCAAGGGCTTGCTGGCTTGCCTCCTGTTCTGAAGTCTCAGGGACATCAAAAACTTAATTCTCCTCTGTTACAGAGTCAGGAGTCTGCCAACTGTGAGTGCTGCCCTGCCTAGTAGTGGAAATCCCATCCTGGGCCCTTTAAAGTGGGCCCCACAGCTTTTTCCCACAGAAATTGAAGCATTACAGTCACAGCACCGCATTCAATTGTGGCATCCCTCCTGGACATGGATGCATTGCTGCTGCGGCTGAGTTCAAAGACATCACAGCACCAACTGCGTGGCTCAGAACCAATACATCACTCTCAGCCCCGACACATCTCCTTCACATTGCTGGCTGCATAGCTCAACGACGATGTGTCACATCCAGCCAAGGGGTTGAAACTGTACCACTGCTCGAGTATCAAAGGCTGCAGGAATCAGCGACGATGCATCCCCTGACTGCCTGGATTGGACTCAACACATCGCCTCCACATCGTCTCCTCTCTTCCTTGCATTGGATCTTTGACATCAACACAACCCTCCATACAAGGTACTCTTTCAATGGAACAAGGTTGGTCCCTTTTGCCAGGCTTTGCTCCATCGCGGTCAGCCTGAGCTTTGGATTTACCCCCGCCTAGCAGATCCAGATAGCCCCAGTTGGTGCTGTGCTTTAACCTTTTATTTAAGTACTAAATTTACAAATATTCCTTAAACATTCATATCTTGACTTCTACATATTGGATTTTTGTAATTTGGGTCTTGCTTTGTTGATTACATTAAGCTCTATTTCTCTAACTTGGTGTGGATTGTTTTGTGTTGTGTTCTCTCTGTTTTACTTTCTTAAGTGTTACACAAACACTTTATATGTTGTCTCGTAAGTTGAGCCTGCCTTCTCCGTGCCAAGCTACCAGAGGGTGAGCACAGGTCAATTTATGGTGTGTAACTGACTTATCCCGACTAGGAATATGGCTCCTGCTTTGACAGGGTGCATACCTCTGTCAATCATAAACCCAATTTCTAACAATAGTAAATTATGTAATTGATTTTTAATACGTAATTTATGGAATACTTATCCATTTTTACTTGTATGTTAGATGCACGCTGCTAGGTTTGTAGGGGTCTATGGTGGGAAGTTGACTAAGTAGAAATTAATTAATGATATATTGATAATTATTAATTAATTAACCTAATTTTAAATATGTAAATTATGGAATAATGATTTACTTAACTTATATTTTAGTTGCAGTGTACTAGGTTTGTAGGGATATACGGTGGGAAGTTAATTAAGTAAAAATTAATTAACTTTTAACTAGTATTTTTAAATTAATCATTTAATTGAATTTTTAAATTTGTAAATTATGGAATAAGTATTTTACTTATACTTTAGTTGCGGGCTGTTGGGTTTGGATTGTAGTGGTCTAGGTTTGGATGGTAATTAAGTATTAATTAATCAACAATGTTGAAATCCATTGCATTTCCTACTGTTGCACAGACTTGAGTGTGAATAGTAAATTTTACCCATCCAAGTCTAACATTTCCCTAATGTTGCACAGTTTGGGGTGGGAATAGTACATTTAACTGTTAAACCTGTCAGCCATAGTGCGGTCTTCCCTCAAGCTTTTTGACTCTCCTTCTCCATTTTGCTGAACTTATTTTGTTGGCCTTAGGACTCTGTGCACTTTACCACTGCTAACAAGTGCTAAGGTGCATTTGCTCTCTCCCCTCAAACATAGTGACATTGGCTTATGTCCAATTGGCATAGTTAATTTACTTATAAGTCCCTAGTAGAGTGGTATAGCGTTTACCCAGGGTCTGTAAACTAAATCCTATCAGTGGGGCAGCAGCACTTATTGTGCCACCAACTTAAGTGGCACTTCAAAACATATCCCAGGCCTGCAGTTTTAAACCGCCATGTAGACTTGGCAATAAATCCCCTTGCCAAGCCCACAACTTCCCTTTTATTACATCACCCCTACGGTAGGCCCTAGGTAGCCCATAGGGCAATGTGCTGTGTAAATAAAAGGTTAGGCATATATTTTTAAATTTTACATGCCCTGGTAGGGAAAAACTCCTAAATTCTACTATGAGGCCTACCCCTCCCGCAAGATCACACTGGGGATTCTTTATTACATTTAAAATGTCACTTTTAGAAAGTGCTTTGATTTTTTATCTTTTAGGTGCTGGTTTTTATTAAAAACTCTAAAAATTCATAATTCTGGATCTACTGATTGGAGTTTTGTCATTTCGGTGTCAAATCAATTTGCTTGTGTTATGTTTTCACTTTATGTCTGTTTGTGTGCTGCATAAATACTTCACACATTGGCTCTAAGTTGAGCCTGACAGTTTTTTGTGACAAGCTACCCAGGGTAAAGCACTGGTTATTTAATGACTTTTGGTGGTTCACCTTGCGAGGGACTGTGGCTTTTGCTTGACCAGTGATCTCACCCCAGTCAACCAGCAACCTCATTTCTTACATGTTGAAAAGACTGGAGTAGGAATAGTAAATGTTACCCTTCTGAAGTCCAACACTTTCCCCAGTGTTACGTCGTCTGGAGAGAGAATATTCAATTTCACCCCTCCAAAATCCAAGACTTTCCTTCTGTTGCTTAGACTGCAGAAGGAATAGTTGCTGTTGAATATATTTGAGGTACAACCAGAAAGGATGAAGACAGAAGGCTTGATTGCGAGTTTGCTGGTCAGGGGACTACCAAGGCAGTGGTAGCGGTGGTCTGACCACCACAGTGTTGGCAGTCAGATTGCTGTATTATGATACATGCGGTTACATAGAAGAAAGACCACGACCTTCCAGCCACACTACCAGCAAATCTAGACCACGGTGCTGGCAAGACAGGCCAATGCATCTATTGGAGGGTGGATCGCCAGTACAACCGCCGTCCCAATCATGATGTTGCTTCCCACTGACATAACCGTGGTGGTCTAACCACCACATTTGAGCTAGGTTAAACAGAAGGCTATGAGGTCGAAACTCACCTCTAGGTAGCCTCACATATCCAGTGCCGCCTTGGAGCCAATCCTACATATCCTGCTGCTGCTTGTACTGCTCGATGGTACACAAAATCGACATTGTCACAGATGCAACCAATGGTAAGTCAAACACCTACCCATTTCTTCCAACTCCACTGCAACTCGATGGGTCACCATTTACCTGGTATGTGGGCTATGCTCCGTGCTTCAAATATATGCTAGGTGCCCTGGTTTAGAGTTGTACACAACGTATGTCCCAACACAGCCTCATGGTGCTCCCTTTGGTCAAGTCACTGACACTGCACCACCAGACTCTACTTGACTTGATACGTGTGCATATCCCAGTTTCAGGGATAGTGATGAGTTCAAAACATTGTGTCACACAACAGCAAATCCACATCAATATCACACCTACAAATTGAAGTAACACCCTCACATTGTACCCATGCCATGGCCTGTCGTCACAGAACACATACATGTGTATGGATCTCTCATTCAACCCCAACATACCTTCCCTGCAAAATCCTTGTAATAGACTCACACATATCAATCAATCAATCAATCATCACATTTGTAAAGCACAGCACTATCATCTCTAAGGGTATCTAAGCGCTAAGGGTGCTGTGTCTCCACCAAAAAGCCACGTCCTGAGTCTCCTTCTAAAGTCTATCAGGGAGGCAGCTGTTGGGAGTTGGAGGGGTAGATGGTGGTTGCAGATGACTCTGGCTGTGGTGTTCTGTAGAGTCTGGAGTCTTTTAAGTAGCTGGGAGTGTTGCCATAGTCAAGGCGGCTGGTGACTAGGGCATGTGTGACTGTCTTTTTGTTGTTGGTTGGAGTACATTTGAAGATTTGACTGAGTATACGGAGGATGTAGAAGTAGGAGGAGGTGACTGAGTTTACTTGTTGATTCAAGGATAGTTGGCACTCGAAGATGCAGCTGAGGTTTCATGCATGGTCTGATGGGGAGGGCATTGGTCTGAGTTCTGCTTTCTACCAAGTGTGGGCCCATACGGCGGTGTTCTTCTCAAAGATCAGGACTTTGTTTTGTTGTGTTTAGTTTGAGGCAGGTGTTTTTCATCCATGTTGCTACGTTGGTCATGGCTTTGTGGAGGTTGGCTTCGGTGTTGTGGGGGTCTTTGGTGAGTGAGAGGATTAGCTGAGTGTTGTCAGCATAGGAGACTATATTGAGTCTGAACAATCTGATGATGTCTACGAGGGGGGTCATGTAGATGTTGAACAGGGTTGGGCTGAAGGTGGATCCTTGGTGTATGCTACAGGTGATGTTCTTGGGTGTAGAAGTGAAGGGAGGAAGGTGGATGGTTTGCATGCAGCCTGAGAGGAAAGAGGCAACCCACTAAAGGGCTTTTTTTTTAATGCCTATGTTGTGGAGTCTGTTGAGGAGAGTGTGGTAGGAGACAGTATCAAACACTGCAGAGAGGTCCAGAAGGATCACAGCTGCCCACTCTCCTCGGACCAGGAGGGTCCTGATGTTGCCTGTGTCAGTGATCAGTGCATTCTCCATGCTGTGGTTGGCCCAGAATCCTGATTGTGATATGTCAAGAAGGTGTTTTGTTTGAGGTAGTCAGTGAGCTATTGGTTGACGGCTTTCTCAAGCACTTTGGCTGGGAAGGGGAGCAGGGAGATCAGTGTGTACTAATTTTTTAGGTTGCTGGGGTTGGTGGATGCATATGAGGAGTCTGACCTCTACGTGATTCCATTCATCCCGGAACTTTACTGTGGCGATGGAGGTGTTGAGGATGCAGGTTCTGTGATAATTGTCTGGCTCTGAGGTTGAAAAATCAGGGTGAGCAGGGGTTGGTTGGTGCCTTGGAGTGGATGTAGGACATGCAAGCTGCCATGGTCTGTTTGGTACTTGGGGATCAGTAGGGTATTGTGTGGCTGGTGTTCATTGAATGTGAGATGTTGTGTAGGCTGGAGGTGGAGTGTTGTTGGTTGAAATTGTATATGGTGATGATATTTCTTTACAAGTAGTCTGAGAGGGAGTCGTAGAGTTCCTGGGGTGGGTGCATGGTGGTCTTTGTGGCTATTGTGGTAGGGAATTTTGGCTGCGGTGTCGATGTGGGCAGTGATTGTTGCGCTTTTTGTTGCCTTGATATTTTGGTGGAAGTTTTTGAGATCTGCCTTGTAGGTAGTTATGTCAAAGGGGTCCTTGATCACGCACATTGTTTCTCCAGTTGGTGGCAGTCGCATTTGCAATTTGTGAGCTCTGGAGTATACCATCTTGCTGGCTTGGAGGTGTTATTGGATTTAGCTGGTTTCAGTGGGCTGACTGTCAGCAGATTTAGCGATCCGGGTGATGAAGTTTTGGACTGCCTGGCTGCTGTGGGCTTAGGGTGTGCAATGCCTAGGGACTTTGCCCATGGGGTCTTAATTACATTGCCCCAGCATTGGTGGGGGGTACAAAGGTGCTTGGAGGTGGTGTGCTAGGAATTGGAAATGGTAAAGTGGACAATGACGTGGTCGGTCCAGGTGAGTTCAGTCACATGTGTGAAATTGATTCTGTCACTAGAATTGAAGATGACATTCAGTGTGTGTCCGGCTTTGTGCTTGGGTTTGAGGACCAGCTGGGTGAGGCTGATGTTGCTGGGATTCTCTATGAGGGAAGTGGAATTGGTGTTGTTGAGGTAGTTAAGGTGGAAATTGAGATCGGCGAGTAGGACGAACTGAGGGGAGTCGATGGTGAGGGGGGCGATGAGGTTGACACTGGTGTCACAGAAGGTTGGGCATGGTCCTGGGGTTCTGTATGCGAGGGTGCCTCGCATTGTGGTGTTGATATTGGTCTGGAGTTAGAATTGAGGTGCTCCATGGGTGGTGATGGTGATGTTGATGGTGTCCCAGATTTTTATGGCATGTTTGTATAAGGAGCAGGCATATAGCAGGATGCACTGGAGTGGTGCTTGGTTGTTCGTAGTCTTCTGTGTGGGTGCAGTGCGAGCATTAGTATGCCCAAATGGGCCCACATTGCAGGAGAAATGGCAGGTGAAGGGTCCTTTGTTTGAGTGTGGGGAGGTTGTGAAGCAGCTTTTGAAGAATGTATGTCAGAACGACACCTGCCGGAACAACGCATGCCTCAACAACGAGGTCGGAACAACGACCTCGTTGTTACCACTAATGCCTTTACCACGAATGCCATAACAACGATTTTTCATTGTAAAGGCATTTCTGGTAAAGGCATTAGTGATAGGCATCCATTGTTCCTGCATGCTTCCCCCCTGGCCCCCCACCCCACCCCACCCCTAAAAATTACCCCGATCCCCCCACCCCCCTAAAACCACACCAACACCCCACCCTTGCCCCTAAAACTACCCCAACCCCCACCTCCTCCCTAAAATTACCACGACCCCCACCCTACCCTCAAAACCTAAAACAACCCCAACCCCCACCCCATCCCTGAAACCTAAAGTACCCCAACCCCACCCCTAAAACTACTCCAAGCCCCCCACCCTGCCCCTAAAACTAAACCCCCCCAAGCCCCCACCCCGCCCCTAAAATTACCCAATCCCCCATCCCCCCCTAAAACCTAAAACCCCAAACCTCCACCCCCACCCCGAACCCTAAAACTGAAAATACCCTCACCCCCCAACCCGCCCCTAAAACTAAAACCCCAACCCCCACCCCGCCCCGCCCCTAAAACTGAAAATACCCCAACCCCCACCCCTGCCCTAAAACTAAAACCCCGCCCGCACCCCTAAAACTGAAAATACCCCGACCCCCCACCCCGGCCCTAAAACTAAAACCCCAATCCCCTCCCCCACCCCTAAAACTGAAAATACCCCGACCCCCACCCCGCCCCTAAAACTAAAACCCCGACACCCCACCCCGCCCCTAAAACAGAAAATACCCAGACACCCCACCCCGCCCCTAAAACTAAAACCCCTATCCCCACCCCAAAAACTGAAAATACCCCGACCCCACACCCCGCCACTAAAACTAAAACCCCGATCCCCCACCCCGCCCCTAAAACAGAAAATACCTCCACCCTCACCCCTAAAACTAAAACCCCGATCCCCACCCTTACCCCGCCCCTAAAACAGCAAATAACCCAACCCCCCACCCCCACCCCTAAAACTAAAACCCCAACCCCCCACCCCCGCCCCTCGCCGCTCTCCCCTCGCCCCTAAAACTGAAAATACCCTGACCCCCCAGCCCCGCCCCTAAAACTAAAACCCCCACCCCCCACTCCTGCCCCACTTACCTGAGTCGTTGCTTCATCGCGTCGTCCTCCTCAGCCGACTCCCTTGTTTGTGCCTTAACCACACATTTGCATTGTTCAGCACATGCGTGGTTAAGTCACAAAATAACAAAGTCGTGGTCAAGGAAAGCTTTGTTCCGCTTTCATTAACCAGGACTTCGTTGTTCCGGAGTCGACCTTAAGGGCGTTTCCCGCTCTTGATGGGGTGTCCAACGTTCAGGGCCAGTAGCTCCTTGGTGGTGTAGTGGTGGGGGGTGGGAGGAATAGGGGTCCTGGTGCTAGACAGGGTCCCGGCACTGATGGGCACAGACAAGCTTGACTTTGGTGCGCTGCAGCCTCCATTTTATGTCCTGGGAGGTGGGAAGGGCTGGTTTGGGAGGTAGGAAGGCAGTAGGGTAGGAGTGGCAGTAGCACAAAGAAAGCAGGGCTGTTACCAGATGCAGTCAGGCTCAGGAATCATCCACATTGTAAGGTAATGTAAGGTAAATGGGATGCAGAATAATTTGTGTGACAAACATCTTAAGCACACATTGTAAGCAATCCCTGCAAAATAGGTATGGCAGTATTGGGGGGACCCCAGGAAGGCTGCTGCCCTGGGATACATTTCACTTTGCACATGCCTCAAAAAACACTATTTGCACAGGAACTGTGACCTGATGAATTTCAGGGACAACCAATAGCCTAACCAAGTGCCATGCCAATTTGGCAAATATGTAAATGAAAGTCTATAAAGCAAATATATCAGTAACAGCATGGGTTCAACCATTAGATAAAGTAGGTGTAAGGTAGATACACAAAAATGGACATGTCCATTCAATTGTACAGGAAGGTAGCACAATTGAAAACCCTCCATGTGTGGACAAACAAACCTTTAGCTAGGACACATTAAACAAATGATCAGTCGCCATAGGGTGAAGAAATGTAACCCAACAGATGTTTACAGTGACCAAGCCAATAAGAAATACGTACTATATGAAACAATACCAATTGCAATGCCACCCCAATTGGATCATATCCCACACATCCATCCATAGAACATTTTCCATTGTCCTGGGTGACTCTAGCACTGGTTCCAAAGTCAGATATTACCATCCTCAGCAAATGTGTCATCAGTCAGGGTAAAACAAACACAACTGTAGTCAAACCTCACAAATTATTCATGAACATCAAAAAGGTAGAAAAGTATTGGCACGACCAATGTATAGCAAAACAGGCAACTGAACTTTATAAACAAGCCTCCAAAAATGGAGAAGAGGCCAATGGCTAGTCTTTAGTAAAAGGTGTGCTGAGCACACTGTATGCCCCACAACTTGGCTCACAGATCACTGCAACAGAAACCTCCACAGGAAGGGGCATTTAGTAGGCATTCCAGACACCTCAATGATTACCCTTGGGTGGGGTGGGGTGGGGTGGTGTCATGTTTTAGATGGATGGGTTTGGTCATGGGAGGGGTGGGCTTTTCTCAGGTGTGGCATTGGGTGTTGATGGTGCTGGTGTGTGTGTGTCTGAAGTATGTTTGTGTTTAGTTGCTATCTGTTGCATGAGTGAGGGTCAGTGCTTGCGTCTCTTGATGAACTGTGATGTGGATGTGATGGGTATGGTGGGAGTGGTGGATGTGTCTGTATGGATGGGGTGGGGTCTGGAGGTATAGTGAATGTGGTGGCTCTATGTGTAGGTGTTGGGGTGGTGTCTGGGGTCTGGTGGATGTAGTGGTTGTTTTTGTAGGTGTTGGGGTGGTGCTGGAGGTATGGTGGATGTTGTGGCTGTGTCTGTGGGTGTGAAGGTGGGTGTCTGAGGGTATCGTGGATGTGGTGACTGTCTGTGGTGGTAGTATCTTGAGGTATGGTAGATGTGGTGTTTGGGTCTGAGGGTGTTCGGGTAGTGTCTGGGGGCATGGTGGATGTGGAGGTGGTTGTGAGTGGGGTGAGTGACTGTTCAGTGCTTCAGTGCTTGTGTCTTATAGTGTTTGTGTTTATGTGTGCTGATTGTGGTTATTGAGGTGTGTGTGTGTATGTATCTGCCTGAGTATGCTTTTAACAGGTATGGAAATAGGAAAATTGAATGGAAAAGAGAAAGGTGGTTGTGGAAGGATTGTGGGGGGTAGAAGTTTAGCAACACAGAAGGATGATGGACGGAGTGCTGAAACGTTTCAAACACTCACCCACAGTCACAGATCTGGGTTTAATCCATCATTCTTTTGCTCACCATGCAACCCCAGTTTGGACCAAGCCATATCTAAATCAGTCTTGACCCTGTTCCCCATGGGAACAGTCCATCCCAAACTGCCAGACCAGGTCCTCCCTGGGGTAGAAGATTGCCGTAAGGTAAGAGGCCAAAGCCTGAAAATATGTCTATAGGCTAGACATAGCACTGTGACTGCCTTCCAGGTACGCAACTATCTGCTGGAGCTGGGTGCCCTCCACCTGCATGGCATTCAGAATGACAGTCTGACCTACAGGGATGCTCCTTGGTGGTCAATAGCCTCCTCGCTAATGGCAGAAGAGTAACAGGTGCAGGGTGTGAGGTGCCTGGCGTAAATGAGATGGTTACCCTCTTGGGGGAGCGGGACCAGCCAACTGGGTGGGAGGGTACAGGGAGGGTGAAGATGGAACTGGGGGTGATGGACAAGGATGGAGCAGGTGCAGGTCTTAAGTATTCTGCCACCAGTAGAGAGTATCCACTAGAGGTCAACTCTGAAGAAGATAATTTGAAGCCAGTCTTTTCTGTGGCAGTCCCCTCAACCTCTGAGCCACTGGGTCCCTCTGTGTCTGATGTCTTGTGACCGGAGGTACCATGGACAGCTGCTTTCCCACTGATGTTGGTTGTGTTTCCTCTGCTTGCCTGTGAGGATGCGGAAATGACAAATACAAAAAGGTTCAGTCCATGTGTCGAAACACACTTGAACAACAGCTTTGATTACAAAATATTACCATAATATACAGTAACCCACAGCCACAAGGTCCTCTCATGTGCCTCCAACATTTGCAACACATGGACTGTAAACATTTGCACACAGGAGATCAGAATCAAAGACAACTTCATTTGAATGAATGAAGTTGTCCAATCACAAAACCCATGGATCAAGTAGGAGACCCTGTCACCTTGAACGGTTTGGCTCTTTTAGCACCTCTCACTAATCTGTTGGCATCAAATATGATGGCGATGTCAAGAAATTCTCACAGATTCCAGACAAGGTCCTGCAATCAGCAAATGTTCATATACACAGTACCACATTATGATGAAATGATGAGCAAATAATCCAGGTATGTTGCAGTAAGAAGTATAGTAACCCGAAGAAGATGATATGAAAACACCCATGTTGCACTGTAAAAAGTACAAATGGCTATTTCACAATATCTACATAGTTAAAACAGTGTCATAGAAGTTGTACTAATGTTGATTTGCTAGATAACTTATCTTGCACAGAAACGTACACTGGAAACAATCTGGTCAAACTGTCTAGGAGATTTATCGACAAATACCCACAGCACAACAAATCAGCTGTTTCGATTGGTACTGGTGAGAATACTCTTCTAACATTGCATTACTAATAGGGAATAATCTGTTGAATGTTGTTGTGGATCAGGGAATCTCCAAAATCTGAAGAGGGCCTTTAACATGTTTCTCAATGGAAAGGCACATCCCAGTACTTTTATGTCATGCAAACACAGATTCCATTGGATTACTGAGTGTACACACTCCCATATGATTCCAACATTTCTACATGTCTCTCCCTGATGCATGTCAACAGTTAGGTAATGAACCTTCAATAACTGAGATGTGCAAAGCACTTAGCCAAATGATTCAACATCAATGGCATGGAAATGTACAATGTGACTAAGTACTGTATGTCTACCTTTCAGGTTATTTAATGCTTCTGCAATTGTTCATGATAAATTATGTAGACTAACGGGTTAGGGTATGCGTGAGCCAACAAATAATGTTCACACAATCCTGTCTGTGGTTCCTCTTGGACTGTATACCCATCACATGAAACTATTTACAAGAGATATGGTATGCACACATATGTGATGAAATCAGCCATCATCCCATGAAGGCAGGTAGTTTATGTATAAACAGTAGTGGAAATGGTACTACAAAAGTGCAAGGTACACAGTATAACATGTAGACAAAAAATACTAATGCCAGTGTTGTTACCCAAATCATTTAACTTTGCATTCCCTACTTACCAGGGGAAAGCATTGATCAGTGACTGCACACAGAGGACAATGGCCCTCAGTTCAACCCTGGCGGTCGGTGATAAAGTGGCGGTAATGCCACCAACAGGCTGGCGGTAACTACAGCCAAATTATGACCATGGCGGTGACAACTCAGATAGACAGCCACCTCACCACACCGCCTGCCAGGGCCGCAACAGGCACCACGGCGGTAGCCGCCTAAAGCCAGGCGGAAGTCAATGTTCTGCCCACCGTATTATGACCTCTGAAACCACCACCTTTTCCGGGGTGGTACCAATGACATCAAAAGCCTGATGGAAACACTGCACAGAAGGAAAAAGGACTCACCTATGGAGATACAGGGAAGAACCACAACACCATGGAGCCCGAGCTGCAAATATTTCCCATGATATTTTACATCCTGCTCCACCACGAACACCAACGACGGTGAAGATGACCACGGTGAGTACAGCCGCACATTACACGGGGGGAAGAGTGACACACACATGCACAACACACCCACCCACCCTGAACACCTTACACACAATCAGATACAGTAAGACAATATATTTACCCGTACATCTCAGAAATAATCCAAAGAACACAAATAGATGAAAGCGAGTGTAATAATATAAATACAGTAAAAATACTAACAATCAATCCAAAAGTATATACATATGTACATTACAAGGGACACTGTCCAGTCCTCAATGTGCGTGGGCCCCAGGGCCACATCACAAAGTCCAAGGTCCCACCTGTCTCCTGCACCAACACTGAGAGAATACTGCAGAGTCATCATTTGGAAAATAGGCAGACACCTCAGGGGGACAGGGAATGGGGGGGCGCCTCAGCCAGCAGATGGAACAAATCCACTGGTTCTGGAGGGGGCAACATGCCCTGTGCTTGGTCCTGGGGAGTGCAAGGCCACAGTCTCTCAAGTGGGTGACTTGCCCACATGCCCTGGAGGGGGCAACATATCCTTTGTCTGGTCCTGGGGAGGGCAAGGCCACAGTCTCTAGAATAGGTGACTTTCCCACTGGCTCCTGAGGGGGCAACGTGCCCTGTGCTTGGTCCTGGGGAGTGCAGGGCCACAGTCTCTCAGGTGGGTGACTTGCCCACTGGCTCTAGAGGGGGCATTGTGCCCTGTGCTTCTGATCCTGGGGAGGATGGTGGGGGATGGCATACCCACTGGTTCTGGAGGGGGCATTGTGCCCTGTGCTTCTGATCCTGGGGAGGATAAGGTGTGTGGGTGGCAAACCCACTGGTTCTGGGGGGGGGCATCGTGCCCTGTGCTTCTGATCCTGGGGAGGATGGGGTGAGTGGGTGGCATACCCACTGGTTCTGGAGGGGGCATCATGCCCTGTGCTTCTGATCCTGGGGAGTATAAGGTCACAGTCTCTCAGCTGAGTGTCATACCCACAGGATTTGCAGGGGTCAGGCTTCACAACAGTCCATTGAGGCAGGACCATAGACCGTCCGCCTGTGGTGATGGCTGCTCAGTGGTGGTAGGGGTGCTGCTGCAGCCACTGGTGGATGGAAGCTCCAGCCCATCCCCTGCAGCTTCGGATGGCTGCCCACTAGTGCTGGTGCCCACTGGTGCTGGTGATGGAGCTGTTGGTGCTGGTGGGGGGAGGCTCCAACCCATCCCCTGCAGCCTCGGATGGCTGCCCACTGGTGCTGGTCGTGGTGCTGCTGCTGCTGGTGGGGGGAGACTCCAGCCCATCCCCTGCAGCCTCAGGTGGTTACCCACTGGAGCTGGTGGTGGTGCTGCTGCTGCTGGTGGTGCGGTTGTGGGGGGAAGCTCCAGCCCATTTCCTGCAGCCTCGGACAGCTGTACAACCATGGTTGGTGGTGGGGGCTCCGACTGAGTCCCTGCATCAGGCCTTGTCCTTCCTGCCTGCTGGTGCAGGCTCCTTGCGCTTCCTGACAGCAGCTGGGGATTGCTCCTTGGCCTTCCTGTCAGCACCTGGGGATGGCACCATGCACTTCCTAGCAGCACTTTGGGGCAAGCTCCGTGCCCCTCCTAGCAGCAGCTTGGGATGGCACATTACTCTTCCAGGCAGCAGCTGGGGCAGGCTCCTTGCCCTTCATGTCAGCAGCTGGGGATAGCAACTTGCCCTTCTTTGCAGCACTTGGGGCAGGCTCCTTGCCCTGCCGGGCAGCACTTGGGGATGGCACCTCTTCCTTGAGGGTGCCAGGTGCACTGGATCCTATACCACCACAAGTGAGTGTGGACACTACTGTGCCCATGGACTGGGTGGCTGAGGTGCTTGCCTGGGTTTTTGCCACCCTGGCCAGACGTGAAGGACGGGGGGAGGGGGAGGGAAGAGGTCAATGGTGGACACTGGGGCGGGAAGAGGGGGAAGGTTTGGGAGTGGAGGAAGAGGGAGTGGTAGTAGGAGGTGTCTGGCTGCTGTGTTTGGGTGCAGGTGCATGGGCTGAATGCTGTTGTGAGGTGGATGGCTGTTGGGTGTCTGAGTGCTTGCATTTGTGTACCTTGGGGGGACAGACACAGTGGGAGAGGACACAGGGGACATGTGCATGGCTGTTGCAGTGATGTCTGCAAGTGAGGTGTGTGTTCTGCTAGGTGTGGTGGAGATGCTGGTAGTGGATCATGGTGCAGTGCATGCAGTTGCGAGTGCAGACACAACTGGGAGGGAGGAGGAGGAGGAGGGGCCCACAGTGGAGGCAGTGGATGTTGGTATGTCTGCATCGAGATGGTGTTTGTGTGAGTGCCTGTGGGATGATGTGTGGTGCTTGTGTTTGCCATGTCCACTCTTATGTGTTGTCCTGTGTGCATGATCGTCTGCCTGTGTGCTTGGGATAGGTTGGGGTTGAGGGGAATGGGATTGGGAAGAGGAAGTTGGACGTGGGAGGGTCGAAACAGGGACAATGGCTGCCATTATAGAGGAGGCCAGAGCCTAGATTGATCTCTGTTGGGCCGCCAAGCCAGTGTGAATGCCCTCCATAAATGCATTTGCCTGTTGCATTTGGGGTGCCAGCCCCTGGATGGCATTCACTATGGTTGACTGCCCTACAGAGATGGATCTCAGGAGGTCAATAGCCTCCTCACTCGGGGCAGCAGGGCTAACTGGGGCAGGGCCTGAGGTGCCTGGGGCAAAGGAGATGCCCACCTTCCTGGGTGAGCAGGCACGGGCAACTCGCTGAGGGGCTGCTGGGAGGGCGGTGCTGGTACGGGGGTGGCGGATATACCTGTTGCTGGGTTGGTCATGGAAGTGTCCACCACCACCAGGGAGCTTCCATCGGGGGAGGTATCTGTGTCCGAACTGTCCCCTTCTGTCTCCGCCGTGGTGCTCCCCTCACCCGCCAAATGCAGCATACCTGGGACCCATAGAGCCCTGCCCAGTAAAGAATACCTACAAGCTAGGTAGGAGGACTATCACTTCAGAACTCTGCTCAACATGGGACCTACTCAGTAACGGCAGGCCTGGCCTAGGGGCACCCACTGACATACATCCCCTATCCAGGTACACCCTACCAGGCGTAAGTTGTAATGACGGGCACTGTACTCACCCCCTTGTGGCCGCTGTGATGCCCTCAAATGCACATCCAGGTCTGGATAGGCCACTGCCAGTATGCGGGCCATCGGGGGGTCAGGGTTCGACGGGCACCCCTTCCAGCTGGGCCTCCGCCGTCTTCCGTGCCCAGCGTCCCAGGCCCTCCCACCGTTTCTGACAGTGGGTGCTCTGCCTGGTGTAGACCCCAGGGTCCACACGTGCTTGGCAATGGTATGCCATATACCTTTCTTTTGATGGGCGCTGACTTGCAGAGAAATACACAAAGGGAAAGCCATTATTCAAACCGTCCTAGCTGTTACACTTTTGGCCCACCATATCCCTTCATATCACCATTTGCACCGAAAGCGCCCAGCTCACAAGCTGTACCCTACCCAGAAGACATCCACCAACCCCCCAACAAGATCCCTTCACACACACCACTCCAGTGCATTCATGCCCCATGCATCATACTCAACGGTGTACTCACCTGTTGGTCTGGAGGCCCACACAGCAGTCCGTAATGGGGTAGGACCCCATCCGCCAGTCGCTCCAACTCCTCCAAGGTGAAGGCAGGTGCCCTTTCCCCAGTCACACGTGCTGTGGTCGGTCCCAGACACAGGTTACAACAGCACATGCAGTGTAGGTCCTCTCCTGTTGACGGTCAGGTAGCAAGTGAGAGAACAGATAGAAAATGACAGTGACTTCCGCAGCGGTGCATACGCTCACCGCCAGCATACATCACCATTGGCCACTGTACCCCATAGGGCCTAATGTTATCCAATGAGGGGTTGCATGGCGGTTATCGACGTCCTCCTGCAACGGAGCACAATGTCAGCGGGATTACCTCACTTCCACCTGTCCCTCCACACAGGACAGGCGGATGCCATTTCAGAGGGGGGATGCAGGCCCTGGATTATAACTGCGTCACAGTTCACAATTGGACATACAAGACAAATGCCACTTATACATTTTAATTGACATCATGCATTTTACTGTTGTGGCTCCAATGTTCAGTCTGTGACCAGCTTCTCACTCCTTTGTCCCTTAGACTGCAACCACTGCAGATGAATAGGAGATGGAGACATACCCCCGTGTACAGACCACTGATGGACTTGGCAACAATGGAGGATAGGCACATTATCCTCACCTATAGACTGGACAGGGATACTATAAAGGATCTGTGTGCCCAACTGGAGCGTGACCTGATATCTGCTATCTGTCACCCCACTGGGATTCCCCCTCTCGTGCAAGTTCTATCTGTGCTCCATTTCTTGGCAACTGGTTCTTTCCAAGTGACAGTAGGCTTGGCAGCAAGAATGTCACAGCCAATGTTCTCAATAGTGCTGACCAGAGTGTTGTCTGCCCTGATTAAACACATGTGCAGCTACATTGTTTTCCCCCAAGTGGAGGATTTGGCCACAGTGAAGGCTGATTTCTATGTAATTGGACATATCCCCAACATAATTGGGGCAATTGATGGAACACATATTGCATTTATCCATCATCCCAGCAAAACAAACAGGTTTTCCGAAATCGAAAAAGCTATCATTCCAAGAATTTCCAGATGGTGTTCCTGGCGGACCAGTACATCTCCCATGTCAGTGCTAAGTATTCTGGGTCTGTGCATGATGCCTTTATCCTGAGGAATAGCAGCATCCCTAATGTGATGACCCAACTAGAGGCACAGGTGTGGCTAATAGGTAAGCCCTGGTTCCAACTAAGTGGATGTTGGTATATGGGTATGGTGTAGGCCATATAGGATGGTGTGTGGCTAAATGTTGTCCCTCCATCTTTGCAGGTGACTCAGATTACCACAACCTGTCATGGCTACTGATCCCTGAGAGGAATCCCAGGACAAGGGCTGAAGAACGTTACAATAAGGCACATGGGCATACAAGAAGGATTTTAGAACGTACCTTTGGCCTCCTGAAAAACAGGTTTTGCTGCCTCTATCTAACAGGTGGATCCCTGTGCTACTCACCCAAGAAAGTCTGCCGGATCATCGAGGCATGCTGCGTTTGCACAACCTTGCCTTGAGATGCCATGTGCCTTTTCTGCAGGAGGAGGAGGTTGGGGATGGCCGTGTGGCAGCAATGGACCCTGTGGCCATTGAGGATGAGGAGGAAGAGGATGAAGATGAGGACAGCAGAACTGAAGTGATCAGACAATACTTCCAATGACAAACAGGTAGGACAGTGCTACTTCACATTTCGTTGTCATTTTTTTATTATCTTTGACAGTGGCATGCTGTTACTTCCCACTTCAATGCCCACTCACTGTACCCTTTGGTAACTCATTTTTCGGATGTTGTTGCCCCACTATCACTCCTGGTGTGATCACTGCAGCCAGCTGCAGGTCTTTACAATGTGAACATTACTGTACATTTGGTAATGCAATGTTTGAATCTGGTTACACAAATACTTACTGAAATCATTTGACATACTCCACACTTGTATTTTTTCAAAGGGTGTTTATTTAAGTGCTAAGGAGTAAGGGGGCAAGTGCATTGGGCTGGGGTGATGATGGAGGAAAGTCCAGGGTATAGTTCTAGTCTATTTATAGCACAGGTGCATTTTCCAAGGGGACATAGGAAGGGGAGCAATGGCAGTTCAAGGTGGACAGGTTGACAGAGTGGGACACAATGGTGACATTCAGGAGAATCTCATTTCCTGGCTGGGGTCTTGGCAATAGTCTCTGGCTTCTGCCTGGATCTCAGGGAATGTTTGTGGGGTGGTTCACCTTCTGCAGGGGGAGGGGTGCTGGTGGCCTGCTGGTCCTGTGGCAGGACCTCCTGTCCACTAGCAGCAGCAGATGTGGAAGGCAGTTCAGATGTCTGGCTAGTGGCAGGGGCCCACTGTGGTGAGGCTGCCTCTCTCATAATGTTGGCCATGTCTGCCAGCACCCCTGCAATGGAGACCAGGGTGGTGTTAATGGCCTGCAAGTCCTCCCTGATCCCCTGGTACTGTCCCTCCTGTGGCCGCCTGTTCTCCTGCGCGTTGGTCAGGTTCTGGCCCAGTGTGTCCTGGGAATGTTGGTATGCTCCCAGGATCTCAGTGAGTGCCTCCTGGAGAGTCGGTTCCCTGGGCCTGTCCTCCCCCGGCTCACAGGACTCATCCCAGATTCCCTGTTGTCCTGTGCCGCTCTCCCCTGAACTTTGTGCCCACTGCCATTGACCCCAGGTTCCTGATTGTCTTGTGTATGAAGGGTGCCCTGGGGTCCCCGTAGAGGTGGAGACACTGCTGATTGATGTGCCCGGGGGACAGAGGAATGGGTATGCTGGGTGGGTGCTGTGGTGGTGTTTCCTGATGGGGAGGCTCTGTGTTTGACTTACCAGAGTCCAGTCCTCCTGCTACTCCTGCCAGGCCCTCAGGATGCATGATTGCCAAGACTTGCTCCTCCCATGTTGTTAGTTGTGGGGGAGGAGGAGGGGGTCCACCGACAGTCTTCTGTACAGCGAGTTAGTTGGTGTTGCTGCAATTGAACGTACCTTCCCCCGTAGGTTGTTCCACCTCTTCCTGATGTTGCCCCTGGTTCTGGGGTGCTGTCCCATGGTGTTGACCATGTCCATGATCCTACGCCATAGCTCCATCTTCCTAGCAATGGCTATTTACTGCACTTGTGCTACAATTAGCTGTGGCTCTTCCTGAATGATTTCCTCCACCATGACCCCTAGCTCCTCCTCTGAGATTCGAGGGTGTCTTTCTGGTGTCATGTGAGTGGTGTGGGTGAGGGTGTGTAGGGTGATGTGTTGGGGTGAGTGATGTAAGGTGCGTGGGTGGTGTATAGGTGATGGTGGTGTGTGGGTCTGGTTTTGTCTGTAGTCGTGATGTCAGTCTGTTGGCAATGGTTTATATTCGTAAAAGGTTATGGGTAATGTGGGTGTGTGTTTTATAGTGGTGTGGCTGTGGTGTGTGTTTGGGTGTCAGGTGTGTGTAGTTCAAATTGTCCAATGTGGTGTTGTTTTGCATGTGGGTGTGTATTTTGAGCGTGGCGGTATGTACCGCCAATGGTTTACCGCCGTTGAATGTCCGTCGTGGTGATTTGCAGGAAATAATGTGATGGGCATAGTTCTGTTGGCGTAAAGGTATGGGTTTTGGTACCGCCAGTTTATCACTGAACTTTGGTGTGGCGGACTTGTGTCTGTGGCTGAATAGTGACGGATTGGTGTGTGTGTATCATAATATTGTGAACGGATATCCGCCACGGTGGCGGTATGTTGGCTGCAGTCAGCGTGGTGGTAAGTGGGATTTATCACCAATGTCATAATGAGGACCAATGTCTGCTCTGTCACATGTATGATGGCCACCACCACCACATGAGAGACAGTAATGAGACACCAACACTCTTATCACACTCTTAACAAACTGAAGACAAGTGGCCTGTTGAGTATAGATGCAAAAATACTCTCTTGAGCAGACACCACATGGCTGAGTACAGTGATCTATTACTTCATGTTCTTTGATGTTGGGGCTGATTCAATGATCACAAGTGGACTGTTGGGTACAAATTACACCCACAAAATGAAACAACATGAGATGATTGACCACTGCACTCAACCATGTGTCTGCTCAAGAGAGTATATTAGTAATGAAGTATACTCTGTTGTTTCCTGGGCCACTAGGACAAGAGTGAAGGCACATCACCACGCACCAACTACCACACCTACACAAACAAGAACTCATCTTGTGTATTGCACATTGGCCACCTCCAATGTTTGTGGGGAGATGGCTTCCTCTAACACATCAACCTGGCAATGTAATAGGTATGAATCTGCTGAAAACTAACACCCTTATAGCTGCTGTGCTTCCCTCAGACACCCATCAAGCTCTGGGTAGGCTACTGCCAGTATGGGGGCCATCGTGGGTCAGGGTGTGGCATTTACCCCTCCCACATTGGGAGGACAGCCCCAGCTGGACCTCTGTGATATTCCGGGCCCCAGAGTCTCAGGTCTTCCTACCTTTTTTGACAGTAGATGCTCTGCAGGAGATAGACCCCCAGTTTTCGGACAATGGCTCTCCAAGGGTCAGATGTATGAAGCCCTTTTAGGTAAAATGCATTTGGGCATGTACCATCCCCATTTTGCGAGTTAGGAATCGATTACTGACTCACAAAATGGGGTTGTGTCTTGCTATTAGGAAGGGGCCTGCCAAGGGTGTCCTTTCCTAATAGTGACTTGCAGCAACATGTAAGAATGTGCAGTTACCACCAGCTTCCAGTTAGTAGTAACCCATTTGCAAATACAGGTGAACATTTTTTTTTAAGAGCAGGCAGTGGTCCCATGGACCACTGGCTATTCTTAAAAAATGAAAAGAAAATTTTACAGCTTTCTTTTTGTAATGCACCCATTTTCCTTTAAGGGAAATGGACTGCATTACAGAAAAATAGCTTTATTTAAAAAACTATCACCGACCTAGGCCCATAGTTATACTTTTTTGCATCGCATTTGTGTCACTTTTTGTTGCAAAAGCGGTGCAAACTTACAAAATACAACTTTAGTGGTCTCCTGACCCCAGCAGGCCACTATCCCTGTGTTGTAGCCATTCACAGTGGGTTGCACATTGCAACCTGCCTCATGAATATTGATGAGGCAGGTCCGTTTTTGACCTACTGCGAATTGCTAAGACAGTTGAAGACACTGTTGTACATTTGGTATTGCGACTCGTAATTTGCAAATCACAAAAATTTGAAATTGCGAGTCCCAATGCCAAATGGTCATACATCTGGCCCCAAATCCCTTGCTTTTGATGGCCGTAGACCTGTATGAATGCAATAGACAAATGAAGAGGTCACAATTGCAGAGTTTTTAGGGTAACTGGTTGTTTCACACAGGTTTTTTAAACAACTAGCACAACCATGTTGTAATTGTCAACAAACAACATGCGTAAAGCACACATGGTTATAAGTATATGGACATAAATACACACTTTTGGAGTAATTTTCCGACTATCCACAAACCTGCTCATGACCTACACTGACTAAGCAAGCCCACTGACATCATGTAGACAAGGGCAAAGAAACATGCAAAGTGATGTAAGCCACTAGAAAACAAACACACCATTATTACCTTCTGAAGGGTAAACTACTTGCACATGACTGCACAGACACCTTTACATACAGGCACATTTACTGCCTGCATATGGGCCATACTGGCAGCTACCATGGTACAGACTACACTGTAAGACTTGGGTGACAATGAAAGGGCTGGTATGGGTGTCACTGAAAGCTTCTGCTCTGTGGATGTGTGGAAATGTGATCTACATAATTGAAGCTCATCCCAATCCTGAGTGGGTTTGTGTGGTATGTACTGGTATCACAGGAAACACCTTTTACCATATGTGGCACTCCTACAGAGTGCCATTTAACATACCAAGGTATGTTTGGTCTGACTGGTTGCATGTAACAAAGCTGGTGATTCACATGTCATGATCTCCTCTGCATCAACCAAATATCTGCACTGTTGGTTTTTCACCTGTGAAATAGGCCTGTAATGTACAGACATGACTTCTGGAAAGGTGAAAACACACATGCAGGAGTAAGGGGCCTGTCATTAAGCATGATACACATTGACAATGAGGGTCAAAGTAAATAAGCACTTCAGATCAGGAAACCACCCAGCTGGCCCTTGGAGTCACTCTGAGTTCTGAGTTGGAGAGTTGGCGGTCTATTCCTTTTCACCCAGTCAAGTGGGACAGTAGGCAGCAGGTCAGCACAGCCAGGCAGCAGATCTTCCAGAGCAGCAGCCCATCAGAGTGGCAGTCCTTGTGGCAGCACAGCAGTCCTTCTTCCTGGCAGAGTATCCGTGAGACAGAAGTGTAATGAAGTGGGAGGGTGTGAGGTCTATTTCTTATACCCAAAGGTGAATTGGAATTGGGTGAGACTTCAAAGATGTCTTTGAAGTCCACAGAGGTCCTCCCTTCCTGATATGTCCTGTATAGGGTAGAGGTTGATTCAGGATCAGAGTCAGCCAAGCTGCATCTCGGGCACTGTGTGCAATGTTGCAGGATAAGCACAGCAAAAGTGCTCCTCTATTGCATATGGCACAGACGCAGTTTTTTAAATGCAAGCACCATCCATGTCACACTGTGTCAGGGGTTGCACGCTTGAAGCTGGAATATGTCTACAAATGTGGAACTGTCTCCGCGGACAATCAGAATGTTTAGGCATTGTGTTCTGTGTGCTCAGCCTTGGACAGAGTGTACAGACAAGATGTCATCAATGCTTACCAGGAAAGATCAACATACACAATGATTTCACAGCACATTATCACATAAATGAAAAGCCATGTAAAAGGTTACTGGCAGAAAGAAATGCCAACTTAAAAATTAGCAATACAAAATGGATGCTCTAAGCATGCCTTAATGTGCTTTACTACAGTCACTCAATACATAATTGACAGTTAGTGTGGTGGGTCTTTCCACTCCTGTTTGTGAGGAAGGTTTATGCTAGGCATGACTGACCATTCCAAGAGTCACAGAAGATATAAGAACAGCTCTGACGCCCGATGAACAAGTGTTCATTTCTCACCAAAGCCAAAGGATTGACTCCATCGGCCACTTCCCTCCAGCATAGGTTGCTAATGAATAGAGCGTGTGGCGATCACTGATATCCCTTATGGGAGTGGTGGAGTCAGCTGAGAAATTGACGCGCTGACATTGAGCACCCTGGATACCTATGAAGAGTGAAATATTGAACCAAAGCTAAGAACTGTGATTGAAAATGCACACTATTTTATCAGAAGCTATTTACTCTACACTTGCAGAGCATATTTGCAATTCGGAGAAAAACAGCACATTCCTGCCCTTTCCCTGTGATGCAGCACAGCAATGTGACTTGCCATGCTGCAATGTATCACTTGGCATACATCTGGCCCTAGGTTTTGAGCCTCTTAGCCCACAGTTCCTCCCTGAGTAGGCTACTCTCTGTGTAGCCACCTTGAGGGTGAGTTGCTAATTCAGAGCCAATACTGTTCAGTTTTGGGTCCAGTACTAAGGAGGCCTCAGGACCAGAGAGGTAAACATCCCCAGATAACAGAATTGAAGCCACTCTTCAGTTTGCGCTGTCAAGACCTACAATAATTTCCACGGGGAGCCTGTGAAAAAGCATAAAGCCAGAATAAAAAAATAAAATATAGAAACATGGAGCAGGGTCATTGGAATAGAGATGGCAAGAGTGGCCCTATTGACAGATAGTAAAAGTTCACAGTAAACATAATTAACCTAGGGTTAAAATATAACTAGGGTTAAAACATATGCTGCTTTTAATTGAAAACAATACACGTACTATGATAAAACATGTTTGCAAATATATGCGGGCACACTTTTGATACATCTCTATGAATAGCGCTTTATAGTGAGGGTATCAAGATGTACTAAGAAAAAGGAACACAGAAATGAAAAAAAAAAATGTATCCTGACAAGTTCAGCCACTCGATCTGCGAGCAGTTCCTGCAATCTATAGAAATGAAAACTTGTATTGTCTGTCAGATGTTTAAAAAAAAAAGGACATAATAACCAGCTCTCCATCGCGCATAGCAGAGTTAGTAATTAGCCATAGGTGTTTCTCTTATTATTTACACTTTTGTTACCATATTATCCCTCTCATGAGTAGCTGAGGGACAAATGTTAGAGATTTTGATAATGGATGAAGCAGGCCAACAGTTGAACAAAGATTAATGAATTCCAGGATAGAGAGAAAAGTGGCTGTGTATAGATTAGCTGTTATTTAGATGGATTGACCAAGTTGGAAATATAATTTTAAAGATGTTATCCCAGAGTAATTTAAATGAATTTGTCATTTACGGCTACACTCATTTATCATCATACATTCAAAGTCTGTGATCGTTCACTAGGCTCGAATTGTATCTGATGGAGGTGCCACGGTGGAGCGTTCGCTCTTTTACCTGTCATGCAATTTTCGGGCTTAAGGACACCAAGAGCTGACAAAAAGTAGACAGCTGATTTTAACTTTCATATTACCAAATGTAGGATAGCAAATAATAGATCAAGGATGAATCGTGTAAAGTTTGATTATCGGTTTTAATTCCTCTGCCTGACTTATAGAATAGAAACTTCGAAACATAACTCAAAATACAGAAAACAGCTCTAAATGAATGATGAAAATAAGCAAGATCAATTTATTATCACTATCAGAGGCGTGTGATGTGCCGAAATAAATGAAGATGATCTTTCACCCGGTGAAGATTGTACAGTTTTAAACGTTTTTTTGTTGAATAGTTTTATTTTTTTAAACCATTTTTGCTTTCCGTATTCAAAAACACTCTTTTGGATCATCCTTTGGTGTGTGACTCATGGCGATTATTTTTTAAAAAATGTATCTTTTGTCAATTATTCAGTGGCTTCACAGTCCCCTGCAGCACAGAGGGCCCAGACCCCGCAGTAGAGGGCCCCCAACTCTTCAAGGGGTCTCTTTCAGTCAGGGACCAATGAATATCTATGAGATGTAGGAGACATAAGGGGACCCATCATATCCTGCAGATGGGCACTGTCATTTTGCGTTACACCACTGCAAGTATTGTCTTCTGGACTCAGGTGGGATTCTGTACAATTTAGCTGATGCTGTTTTTATTACTCAGATTTTGAATTTTTTCTCTGCTATTGTGAGGTACACAGAAAGGCTTCTGGATTTCATCTTATTGCTCTCCAGATGACCAATATTTTTCATTCCTAGCATCTAAAAAAAAATGTGCAGGTGCAAGCAAAGAGACAGCAAGCAATTGAAGTGTGAGATTTTGACTCTGTTGTGACTCAATTAGAGTCTGAGTCAACATACCAAAAACCACATTGTCAATTTAATTTTACTATTATGTGGCGACTGTTAAACGCTTAGGCGCTGATTGTGATTAGAAGTGCTATTTCTCACACCTGAGAATTTAAGATACAATGGAATAAGTTATTTATTGGTTGGAATAAATAACATCTATTATGGGTTTGTGGGGAGTAACATTCGATTTCGGTGTTTAAAGCACCAAAAGCTGCATACTAGGTTAAATACCCCATGCTTTTACCCAGTCAATTTCACCAGGTTTGACTTGACAAAATTTACCGAAGGTTGAGGCATTTAAAACCACTAAAAATCATCGGATACGTTAAATACCTTTCAACTTGTAATTCCTACCCGGGTGTAAACAACTCAAGGGTAGGTTTCAGTGTTTAATTTGTACCGGTCCCCAAAGCCCTCCTCTTAAATACGCGGCTGCTGCAATTAAATGTGGGAACACAGAATACTGAGGCAGTGTAATCTTGAAACCATCTCGGCCTCGTCAATCCATTTAACTCCTCTCCCTGCCTTTTCAGCTCACTTTCTCCCATTATAACGCTTTTTCGTTTTTCTCTTCCTCTGTCTTTCCCATATGTGTCTTTTGCTTGCAGCAACTGCTTAAGGTAGAAGAATAAGTGCCCGCCCTCAAAAATAAGTGCTGGTGCTCCGCACTGGAAACAACAAGCACAAATTAAGCACTTGTCGGAATACACTAATTAACTCTTAACAAGGCCCTCAGTTTTTCAGAAAAAGTTTCAATTTTTCCTTGATTGAAAATGTGAGCCTGATAGACCCAAATGAGAGTCTTTTGTGTATCTTCAAGAACATATAGCGTTGCTGAAAAAAAGACAAGATAACAACGTGATTTTTCCTATTAACTTCAATAGTTTTCGGCTTTACTAGCAAACTGTATCAAAGATAGTCCTGGTATCTTAAACACAAAAAACACTGACAAGCATATAGTTCTGCCTTTTTGTTACAGGGATTTTTTTCTTACATTTTGGAACTTGCTGAGCTTTGTACCCAGCTGTTCTCGAATGAAAATTACATTATAAAGCAACATCTTGAGATACATCAAAACTGAGTCTTGCAGTAGGGCCATTGGTGTAGAGAGTAAATTAGCACAGTTACGCTTTCCTGCTACCTACTGACTCTCTTTCATGATAAAATGTCCATTAGTTAAGGTTTCCCAAAATCTACAAACAATATGTTTTTTGCACAGCAGATGCTTTTGACAGAGTCAGTATTTTCATTGTGTCTTTAAGAAAGCTGATGAGCGTGCAAATCTTTTTTGTGAACTGAAAAAGTCTTATGTCCAACAACATAGTATTATGACAGAAAGCAAAACTAATGAAAGTGGAACTTTTTGAATAGAACTGTTTCCTTATGAGAGGCTATGGTATCCACTATGGTACCCACACAGAATACAGGGCCAGGTTAACACAGAAGTCACTCAAAGCAGGATAGATGAGCTGCATTAAAATCCATCAATCAATCATGGGTTTGTAAAGTGTGTCTAGTCACCCATAGGGCCTCAAGGTGCTGATTGAGGGTGTGCTGCTCGTTCGAAGAGCCAGGTCTTGAAGTCCTTCCTGAAATGCATCAGTGATGAGTTCTGCGAGTGCATGGGAGGTAGCATGTTCCATGTCCGGGCTGCTAGGTAGGAGAAGGATATTTCTCCTGCTGTGTTGTTCCTGATATTGGTGACGGCTACAAGGGCGAGCTGAGAGGAATAGAAACATCTGTTGGGTACGTAGAAGGCAAGGGGGTGGTTGAGGTATGCTGGTCCAATGTTGTGCAGTGCCTTGTAGGTGTGGATCAGGAGTTTGTATGTGATGCACTTGTTGACTGGGAGCCAGTGTAGGTCTCTGAGGCGGGAGGAGATGTGGATGTGTCGGGGAATGGCCAGGATTACTCTAGCTGCTGAATTCTGGACTCTTTGAAGTCTTGATTGAATGGCAGAGAGCAGAACAGTGCCATATCAACTAAGGTGTGGCACTATTCTGTTCTCTCCATGTGCCAGTGCAAACATACTTGTGCCATAGTGCAACGGTGTCTGCATTGCCCATAGCAGTGTTTTTGTACTGGAAGGGGCCCCCTTTTAGTACAAAAACTATGCTTTAAGGCTTTTCTCACTTTTTAAGTGTGTGTTGTGCAATTCAGTACACATGCAAAGTGGAAAACACAAGGAGAAATTAACACATTTCTCCTTGTTATATTTGCCTCTAGGAGGCAAAGAACCTTGGAGCAAATACTTGGCTTCAATTCTTTATAGATAGGGATTTGCGTCAAAACCCATGAGTGGTTTCATAGGGACATCTATGCACCACTTATGGAACTCCTCAAGACAAAGTGACACAAGGAAGTACACTTTGTGTTATTTTGGGTTACACGCTAACACAAATAGAGATATGCATTAGGTTGTACATTCCACCTCAACACTTTGCATCAAGTTTGTGTTGGCAAACCCAAAGCAAAGCATTTGTAGATCTAGGTCCCAGTTCCTAAATAAAACCAACAACATCACTTAGCAATCAAAATGTTACTGTGTCACCAAAGTAAATGCATCAAAGAATGTCATGGCACTCAATTACAAGTTACAAATAATGTTGGATCAACAGCCTACCTAATGGACTACTTGATGTTCAAACACCAAAACCTATAGGGGAGGAAAATTGGAAAGTTTGCCCGTCCACAAAATTGCAAAACTGAGATGAACAGCCCAAAACAAAATTTGACAAACCATAAAACATGCAAAAAAAGGCTGAAGTAGTTGATGCAATTATCTCTCTGTACTTCTTATGCAGTTTTTTTAAAGAACTGGTGGCATGAGGTAAACCCAGCTAAAGTTGTTTGTAGCCAGACCTAAAAAGGGAGTTGAGTCTGTTTTTCAGATGAAGCCTGAGATGTGCTTCTGGGATTCATCCAACAAAATACAGATTACAGTCGAGGTTTTGTAAGAGGAAACAAGAAAGCATGTATCTGCATTTTCCTGTGAACTTGTATTTTTTTTTATTTCACCCTGGATGGTTTAAAATGTTCAGCGTTCTGTTGATAATGTTGGCAAATCCCCAGGGTGATGTGAGAAGGGATGAAGGAACAGTTTTCGTACTTGGCATTGCATTACAGTCCTTAGTCAGCTTATATATGTTGTCCTGCTGACTTTTTAATGAAAATGAAATTGAAATATTGGCCTGCAACGGTTCAATTAGATATGATCTCATCAACTTCCTTTCCATAGTACTTTAAAATGTTTTGATTTAGCAAGGTAATCATGTATTTTCAGAAAAGCAATACCTCCGGGCAACATTAATTGATATGTATGATCGCATGTATTGTTTTTTCTAAGCAAAAAAGTCTATGACTGGGAGAAAAAGACATAGGGCCTGATTTAGAACTCTGCAGACAGGTTGCTGCGTCACAACGGTGACGGATATCCCATCTGCAGAAATGTAAATCCCATTATCCAATGGGATTTAGATTTCAGCAGACGGTGTATCCATCACTATTGTGACTGGGGTACCCATTCCCCAAGTTTTAAATCAGGCCCGTAGTTCTGTTCTGAGAAACAGGAATATCCTACTTTGAATACGTAAAACGGGTTAAGAATAGGAATAAAACATCATTTATGTTTATGAATTGGATAAAGCTATTTTAATAACATTTTACATCCACGTGCACCAGAGGGCTATGCTTGTGTGTCCTTTGCACAAACTGTAGACTGTGCCAGATACGGAGAGACATCAACATTTACTCAAAAATACAAGTGCAACTCCTTTTGTGTATTGTGTTTTTGATGTGACCTTGGAGGATGAGACCAGGGTTAATGCACAAATCATACAGCAAATACATTTCGGCAGATTTGCAACAATGCAAGTCTCATTACCTATAGAGATTGTGCTTGAAAATGCATGACTTGGGAAGTGTCTTTAAATGGCAGAGCATACCTTCAATATTTCTGAAAAATACTCTTCATGTGTAAGTAAATAGAGACCAGATACTAGGGGCCAGATGTAGGTAGGCTTTTGCACCTCGCAAACGGCGAAAAACGCCGTTTGCGAGGTGCAAAAGCCCTCAAGCGATGCAGAAACACATTTTGCGAGTCGGAACCGACTCGCAAAATGTGTTTCCGACTCGCAAATAGGAAGGGGTGTTCCCTTCCTATTTGCGACTCGCACCGCGATTTAAGTTGATTTGTGACCGCGAAAGCGGTCGCAAATCAACTCGCAGTTACCATCCACTTGAAGTGGATGGTAACTCATTCGCAAAGGGGAAGGGGTCCCCACGGGACCCCTTCCCCTTTGTGAATGCTCACAAAATTATTTTTTCAGAGCAGGCAGTGGTCCTATGGACCACTGCCTACTCTGAAAAAAAACGAAACAAAAGGTTTCGGTATTTTTTTCTATTTGCAGCTCGTTTTCCTTTAAGGAAAACGGGCTGCAAAGAGAAAAAAAAAACTGCTTTATTTAAAAGCAGTCACGAACATGGAGGTCTGCTGACTATAGCAGGCCTCCATGTTTGCGAGTGCCTATACTCGCTATGGGGCCGCAATTTGCGACCCACCTCATGAATATTCATGAGGTGGGTCATTGCGACCCCATAGCGAGTTGCAGTCGGTGTCTGAGACACCGTACTGCATACCAATTTGCGAGGTGCAAATTGCGAGTCGCATGGACTCACACTTTGCACCTCGCAAATTGGCGTTTTTCTACATCTGGCCCTAAGAATCTATTTGCAAATTGCGGTCGCAAATTGTGCACTGACTTTTTGAGAATTTGTTCTGCGAATCTACCTATATGCTGATTGGTGGTTGCAATAGAGAATGAATGTACAGACTTGCCTGATCACAATTTTTTTTTTAAATATGATATTTATCTCATGTGCTGAATAACACTTGTCTGCGGGCCATGCACACGATTTAAAGCATGTGCCAGTGAAAACATGGGGTATTTATCATATGTGAAAATAACGCATGTGGTAAATTACACCCAATTATAAGTATGAAAGTTTGGTGGAATCCAGGGATAAACGGCACCTTAAAATACCTCTAGATAAAAGAAATTGGTAAAAATTCCTCAAAATGTAGGGAATTAAATAAAAGTTGTAAAAAAAAAAAAAAAAACTAAGACCAAAATCATAATGCAAAAACACAGTATATGCACTGTTTGAGCTGAAGTAATACATCCTCATACACACACAATGGGCCAGATGTACATAAACAGCCATGGACAGGTGAAGCTCTTACTTTTGAATACATATAGTAGTGTACTGTGTCTACAGGACTGAGAAGGATGTTATGAGTAAATTGTGTTAGGCACTGAGGTTGAGCACTACTAAAGATGGTGCATATGATGGGCATTTTTAACATGGACTGAATGAGGCTAGTCAGTGCTAACAAAGGTTGAACGTACCTCTACAAAATCTTGTAGGAGTGCAAGGTCGACATAAAGTTCTGATCAGACAGTGCTGAGGTGCTATGGTTGAGGCTTACTGAGAGGCTGTGTTAGAGAGGCAAATTTAAATGCGGGCTGAATATTATGATGCCACTGAAAAGCAGTGTTGAGGAGTGCCTGGTATGAAGGTGCCGGGTAGGTTGCTTAGATTGCCTAGAGCAACAAAAATGAGGGTGCTTTAACTTGAAGCAGGGTTGGTAGGACATGGTTAGTGGAGGAATGCAGATTTGTTGCACTGATAGAATTGGGAGTTAACAATGTGGTTTAGTGGGATAAAAAATACAGCACACAATGAGTGCTCAATGGTGCTGCTCATTAGGGGTGTGTGATGCTGAGTTGATTGTTGCAATGACAGTGCCACGATAATATGGATTACTGGGAAGCTAGCGTATTTTGCAGTTGTTGTGGGAGATCAGGGTCTGGGGAATATTGGGTGTCATAAAGTATTAATCAGCCATGACTGAAGTTGCTTGAGGATGTGAGGGTGGACTCTTAATGCTAGGAGGGTTAAGAACTCAGACTATCCATGCTACTGACGCTAGATGGCACCATCTACCCAACCATAGAGATCATTCCTTCTTTGTCCATGACATGACCACAAGCTCAAAAGTGTAAATTTAAGGGGATGCTTACACACCATCACTTAAGATACTTTCCTGCCCATAGGAAATCAACAATTCTAGTGGTAAATACAGCATGAACATATTCCCTTTTCACTATCCCACTGGACCATGCCTTAAATGCATTTATTTTAAAAGAAGCTTGGTGCTGCCACAGCAATATTCACTGCTGGAAAGAAAACTGTAAAGCCCAGCTTGAAATGGCCAAAATAGTGTAATGCAGGTCTGCTGGGTGAAAAAGTCCATTGCTCTTTGTAAGAAATTGGGGGTATTAGTTGATGAGGTAAGTACCCACCTCAAAAATAACCACAATCCTTGACAGGGTGAACCACTAAAGTCACTAACTTAACCTCAACTCAACCCCCTGGTGGCCATTGCACAATGCAGACAGGTACAGCTTAGAGGCTATGTGTAAAGTATTTATGCAGTACTCAAACTGTAATGACATTAAAACACACACAAGAAGTTTCCCAAACCAATTCAGGACAGTAAAGTAACTTTTAATACATAAAATTACACCACAATGTCTAAAATGTAATAAGATGCACAAGAGATAGGAATTTTTTAAGGTTTAAGGTTCAAAATAGCACCAAAAAGTTTTAATCCACAACCGCAGTCCTCTGGTTGACTGGTACCTAGGTGCAAGCTAAGGTCAACCACGATGGAATGCGGGTCAGATGAAGGGACCACGTTCATCCCAGTCAAAAGGTTACCTTGGCACTTATAAGCTTTTTTGAAAGTGAAAGTCCTGGCAGAAGGCTGTAGTCAAAGATGGTTTGAGGCTGGCGTCAAAGTCTCAGGGAAGCTGTTGGTTTAGGTGAGAAGAGCTTTGAGCTGGAAAACCTCAGATATTATGCAGTGTGGGCCCTCAACATCGGCTGAGTGCCTTGGGCAACTTCATCTAGGGAGTTTCCATAGTTTGGAATAGTTTTTTTCAGAGCTTAGATTCTCTCCGTGGGGTAAGGTTGCAAGTGATAGTTGAGATGGAAATGGTCAGGAGGAAAAGCACAACAAGGGGAATCTTGGAATTTGTTGTCTCTGTAGCTCAAACAAGAGGCCAGCCTTATGACCCTTGTAGTCACATTTGGTGCCCTGGATTCAAAGGAGTCTAATCCAGTCTTCTCAAGTGTTCAGACAGCAGGGTAGCCCTTTTTTAATCTTTCTCAGCAATGTTTTGAGGAGGGTAATGGAGATGCCACATTTATGTCTAGTGCCAGCCTGTAGAGGACATAAACAAATGGCCACACGCTAAACAATGGGGATAAACAACCCTGGGGTGTTCCTGTCAACTTTCGCAGCACTTCCTGTGTGTTTTAAGGTAAGCAGTCTCAAAGTGCCTCCCTTTGCCTACCAATATGGCAGAATAATCTTCTTCTGAGCAGAGCTCCGGTACCTACCCTGGAGGCGTGGTCAAAGAAATGAGCAACCCCTCATCTGTGGTCACTCTAACCAAGTTTTAGGGGAAGCTCCTCTCTCAGTGGTACTAGTGCTTGGCTGGCTAAAAGGACAAAGGAAGGTGGGTGGCCTTGTTATTAGCTACATCTGCCTTTGAAAGGGTAGGCCACTTTCTACTTATTTACATTTCTGGACCCGGACCAGATGATTTGCCTGCCAGAGGAACAGAACATTTCCCTACGCTTAAAGCCTTTGTCTCAGTTCTGGGAGCAAGTTACTCATCATCAAGGGAGTTATTCAGCTCCTGGGTGACAGTTGACAGCTTAGGCAGATGAGCCTCTAAAGGCTTTAGGGTGGTAAAATATAACTTTCTAAAAGTGTTGAGTTCAAGATATGTTTTTTATTATAAAACCCACTGCACGACTGAATTGGGCTTGTAATAATTATTTAAAAAGTCAAAAATGAACCTTGTAGCCAGTTCCCGGGCAGAGATAACACTATTTAAGTTTAATATTTTATCCCAATCCTTTGTTATAGAACAACCAAACCTGCTGCAGTAAAAATAGCTTTAGGGTTTTTTCACTGTAAGTACATGTTTAAAATTAAACGTTTACATGGTCTACTTTTTAAGACCGTATACCTTGTGTTATTGGCAATATGAACTACTTAGGTGTAACTAATATTTAAAAGGAAGGTTTAGATTTTTCAAAAGGTGTTATTTGACAGATCAAATTTGCAATTAAAACCTGAAAGGCCAGCTGCACATACCAGGCCAGCAATCCTCTTTGCAGTGGGTGACACAATGTGTGCTGCAGCCTCCTGGTGGCATTTAACTTACAGGCGGGGGTACACTTTGTGCGCCATACACTATTGACTTATAGGTAAGTTAAATATGGCAACTAGGGGTATATATCATGTTGAAAGGGGGAGCACAGGCACTTCACCTCTGGCCACCAGGGGTAAAGTGCACAGAGTTCTACAACCAGCAAAAACAGTCTAGGAACAAACCTGGGGGTACACAGCCCAAAATATGGTCATTTAAAACACCCTTCAACAGAAGCCCAAAACAAGCAAGAAAAAAACCTGAAAGACACCCAGGCCCATGTAACGATGGCAAAAGGCTAGCAAATAAAGCAAATAGGGAATTAGAGATACACCAATCTGCACTACTTAAACATTATATACTAAAAGCACAGTTAAAAAGGATTCTACTGAAAGGGAATGCCACATTGGAAGAAATAGACAAATTAAGTTGTCTAGAAAATGAAGGAAACAACATTTAGACCCTTGAAAACATGATAAAATAGAGCTAAATAAAAAAAATCAGACATGTAATTTTCAGTGATAACATAAACACGGCACCTTAGAACAAGTCACATTATTTTGCATTTGTTGGCATCCCTTTTCATATCACAGTGCAAGCTTGGTGTTGTAGTTTTAACTCATTTAACCAATAAGATTAACATGGCTAAAACCTATGGTTTGTAAAAGGAGGTTCCCTTAGGGAAACGTTTTGCCTCTGGCACACTGGGTTTACATTACAACACACAAATATAAAATATAACAACATAATTATGTGCACGCATTACAAGTTAGCTTTAGAACATAATTTTAAGATAAAAGGAAAATACAAGTAATTGAATGGGATGCAAATAGCTGGAATGGAAGCTTCTAAGGTCAAACAAGCGATTAGAACATTTCAAAGACTACCCTTTCTTTTTCTACTGGTAGTTTGCCTCTTTTTAATGGCTATAGCGCTAAGAGATTGTGTAATATTGGATAATTTGTTGACTTGAGAACTCCAGGATTAGAACCTAGAACATCTGGTTCTATACCTAAACGCTATCCATTAGACAAGGAAATTGAGGTTGGCCAGTGACCAAATTCTGGTGGGGTGTCTTTCCATTCAATGTGATGTATTTACCTGCAAAGATTATTTTTTCATGCGGTGCCTAATACTAGAGGCATAAATTAATTTTGAGATGTACCCATGATTAAAAATGTCATTACTACTCCTTTGTCTATGATCACACAATTTGAGTCTTGTGGACCCACATCCACATCTTACCCCAGAGCACTAAGAAGGAGAGTCTGACAGCAAGAATCATTTCAGGAATACCCAGAGTCCTTTGATAGGAGGAGCGACTCATGTACTTTTTTTACACAGTCCCGCCTACAAACCTTTAAGCCTTTTTGTGAGCCTGTTCAATTGAAGAAAAAAAGGGACTTAAGACATTGAGGAATAAAGTGATTCACCAAAGAGCATAACATTTGGGCAATAATGAAAACATAGATCAGAATTCAGGTCTCTAGAATGCAGGTGCAAACATTTTCCTCACTAGAGCCCATGAATGTGGTATTTGAGTGGGCCTTGAATCTGGGGTCTGTAATAAATATCACTGTAGCATGTGAAACCTACTCCCCCTACTTGCCCCCCATATAGTTATGCCAGCACTTTTGACTACTAATTTCTGGACTTTTACTGTGACCAGATCCCACTACCTGAGTCTTATTCATGATAATATTTCAGAATTGGACTGATCATGTTAACCACTAGTGTTTCAATTTTAAAATACAAATTCTGCTGCCAATCTAGGTTAGATGGCTCTGGGCTGATTACACATGAAGATATATACACATATATATGTAGGCTGCGCTTGTCAGACTACTGCCCTGTGCAGCTTTCTATCTAGACACAGTTGCTTGCAGAAGGGACTCTTTAGGTACTGATGCTGATCTGGGGTAGTCTTTATAATACAAGTAGGCATTCATAGTGTAGATCTGCAGTGTTTACTGAAAGATCTGAGGTGCTCACACTGCACACATTATAGGCAAAATATTCCCTAAAGAACAGTTTTGCTCTACTTAGGCTGATAGGGTCCAACAAGGTAGCAATATGGACATGGAACGAACTCCAAGCTTGGATTTAAAGTCCAAAAGAACCCACATACCCACTGTGTAGCACTTCAAGATATGTAATATTTCTCTCTGTTTGCTCATAATCAGATTCCAGGCCTTTCTACCCAGCTGAGCCACATGAATTACTCTGATCCCCAACACAGGGACAAAAGGCCTCACTACATAATAGGGCAAAAAACAGTGCTTGGCCCAGTTCCTGGGAAAGTAAGCGGTGGGATAACATTTCCACGTGTTAATTAGCTTGGCACATTGCTTCTGGGCTCAGACAGTGCACTGGAGAAAAGAAGGAAGCCCAAACCTCAGGAGCCAAAACTGGAGGGACATATCTTTGAACCTTTCCTGGGAAGGGTTCAGGCAGCTGTGTCAGCTAGGAGAGGATCTGAGGCTCTCAATGGAGCTCTCATCAGAGACAATGTGAAATCACCATTTTGGATTTTACCAAAATGCTGTGCAGGAGGGTTAGGATGTGAGTGGGAAGATGCTGTGGCATCTTAGGATTGACCAGGGAATTACTGGATCATTAGGGCCATATTTATACTTTTCGACGCACAACTGCGCCAACGCAGTTGTGCGTCAAAAAATCTAACGCCGGCTAACGCCATTCTGAAGCGCCATGCCGGCGCCGTATTTATTCAATGACGTTAGCCGGCGGAGCTGCCTGGTGTGCGTGAAAAAAAATGACGTACACCAGGCAGCGCCGGCGTAGGGGAATATGGAGCTTGGGCGCCAAAAAATGGGGCAAGTAAGGCTGAGGCAAAATTTTCGCCTCAACCAGATTTGCGCCATTTTTTTAAACTCCCAACCCCCATTGAAATGACTCCTGTCTTAGCAAAGACAGGAGTCATGCCCCCTTGCCCAAAGGCCATGCCCAGGGGACTTCTGTCCCCTGGGCATGGTCATTGGGCATAGTGGCATGTAGGGGGGCACAAATCAGGCCCCCCTATGCCACAAAAAAAAAAAAAAAAATTACTTACCTGAACTTACCTTATGTTCCCTGGGATGGGTCCCTCCATCCTTAGGCGTCCTCCTGGGGTGGGCAAGGGTGACAGGGGGTGTCCCTGGGGGCATGGGAGGGCACCTCTGGGCTCCTTCCGAGCCCACAGGTCCCTTAACGCCTGCCCTGACCAGGTGCTAAAAAACGACGCTAAAGCGGCTGGACGTCATTTTTTTTGACCCTCCCACTCCCGGGCGTGATTTTTGCCCGGGAGTGTAAATACGGCACACATGCCTCAGAGTCCATTTTTTAGACGGGAACGCCTACCTTGCATATCATTAACGCAAAGTAGGTGTCCACGCTAAAAAGTGACGCAAACTCCATGGACTTTGGCGCTAGACTCGTCTTACGCCAGAGTATAAATATGGAGTTAGTTTTGCGTCGAATTTGCGTAAAAAAAAACGATGCAAATCCGGCGCACACGGAGTATAAATATGCCCCTTAATGTTTCCACCCCCACTTAAAAGACCCTACACAATGGGAGGTACAGATAAGAAAACACTGGTCCTGTGATCGACATCTGCAAAAGGAGGCCCAGCTGGAAGGAGGAGCCATCTGATATCCTACAAAATGGACATGAATACAGCTGACCCCGGAACTATGATGAGTATCCCCAGGGCCAGTGGCGTTGGCCCCCTTATACCTCCTGAAGAACAGTTGGGGAAATGAACATAGTGAGAGGGTCCCTGGTTGATTCTGCTCAGACCTCTGTCTACTTGTCTTCCTGGACTCTGCTGACCCACTGGTGACCTTCAAGAAGCCAGGAGGTTCTGGGCCTGGAGGAGTGCAGGAGGGAGGGGAATTTACTGGTTGGTTGCAGAAGAGCTGCACTAGATGCTCCCACTAATTGGGACACAGCACTCGGAACAAGCACAGGACAGGTCTGGTGTGGAAGCAGTAACAATTCAGCTTTCCGTGCAGTGTCCTTTCGAGACCAGGAGGCTGGAAGAATATAGTCCTGGCAATAAGGAGCAAAACAAGGCCAAGATGATGAGAAATGTCTGGAGCAATAGGCCTAGGAGCTCAGGACCCTTTGTGAAGAAAATTGTGAAAACAAGCGAGCACATGATACTCTGTCCTATTTACAAGGCTTATCCCCACTGTGGACCAACCACCCAGAGGTCAGCTCATCCACTATTTATTTTCCTGCAGAAGGGGTCCCTCAGACTCCATCCCCTGGGTCCATTACACGTTCTAAAATGTCACATGGACCTTTTTATATAATAAGTAGGAAAGCCCATTTATTATATATTAATGTGTCTTGGCCTGGAGTGCCCCAGTATGCATTAAAGGTTCAAAATTACTTATTTAAATTCTTGTAGTGTCCTAAGGAATGGCCAGGGAACCACCAATGCTTTACTAATGTTTTTAGGGGACTGA
Organism: Pleurodeles waltl; assembly: GCF_031143425.1. Taxonomy (NCBI): domain Eukaryota; kingdom Metazoa; phylum Chordata; class Amphibia; order Caudata; family Salamandridae; genus Pleurodeles; species Pleurodeles waltl. The sequence goes on from NC_090451.1 coordinate 474,902,878, forward strand.
AGGAGGAGCAGCAGCCCCCCACCCCAGCCTTGGTGGCCTGTTGACTGTGAAGAATGAATATGACCCAGATGTTTAATTTGAAAATGATTTATTAACAATATTGGTAACTATTAATACAATGTTAATACTTATAATGAATGCTTTTGAATACAATGATGTTCTCGTTATTTCCAATGGAGTTGCATGAAAAGTATAACATCTAGTTATTGTTATTAATGTGGTGACACCCAGACCAAGTGGCTTGCCCAATTTAAAATGGCATGCCCTTATACTGTGATGCTGCATGCATTATAGGTGGTGGGTATTGTGAGTATAGTGTTTAGGACCCACTAGTTGTGTAATGTCATGTGAGAGTACCACCAAAGGTATTTCCATCTACACGTGTACATACTTGTAATTTAATGCATAGAATTTAGTTGGGTGTGTAAAAAAGTACTTTTCCTTTTTTTAAAGAAAAGGCACTGACTAGACAACAATTTATTGAGTGTTGTTGGGACACTGAAGATATTGGCTTAAGGCCGCATTTCTCACACACCATCCAAGGAGACGCGATGAATTTAGTGACCCAAAAATATAATCTGTCCTTTGCAAATGAATTACATTTTAAAGAACCACAGTTTAAACCAACTTTTAATGGAAGGGGCACTGATACGGTGATTGATTATGTTTTAATGTCAACCCATTTCTCACATAAACTTATTAACCATTCAATCTATGACATTGCAATAAGCGTCCACTTTCCTCAGAGCTTGGAATTCTCACTAACTCCTGCCACATCGGCTAAATAAGAGAAGATTAGGCTGGTAAACGATATTGAAACAGCGCAGAGTAATGGATATTTATTGAGATGGTCTCAGATAGACTCACAGGCTCTACTGAAACAGCTGTTATGTAAACATAACCAAGCCTTCACTGACTGCCTTAGTGAGGATATAGAACCAGGAAAATGTTTAAGTGCCTTTTCTCAGATAACTCAAGGAGTGAAGGAATTCCTTACCATTAGGATTCCTTACCATTAGGCAGGGAAAGGGAGGAAAAAAAAGGTAAAGCGGCTGGTTCGACCATGATTGCACAAAAGCACATACGAGTTTAAAAAAAGCTTTAAGTGCCTCAACAAGATGCCCGACTGAAATACACATGTGTAGACAGGCATACAAGACAGCTATAAAAAGGAGGAAACGTACCCTGAGAGTAAACTTGCGGGAAAATCTACATAAAGCTAGTCTTTCGAAGGATAACATCCTCTTCTGGAAAATAATAAATACTCCTGTGTTAGGGAATAGAGATATCCCCAGAATGGATAACGCAATTCTGGAAGAGGATTGGATTATATACTTTTCTAAGATATACCGCCAACCTACTGACATAGACTCTGAGGTCTCTTCAAAGGTCCCAGACACTCAGGAAGGCCCATGCTCGGCTGTAATACCTCAGTTTAGCTTAGAGGAGGTAGTGGAAGCCATAAATATAAGCAAAGCGGGGAAAGCGCCGGGCCCGACGGCGTCCCAATAGATTTATATAAAGCAAACACGCACCTTTGGGGCCCTCTAATGACTCAGGTATTGAGGGCATTTTGTACCCAATGCCCCCCATCAATGTGGCGAGATTCCATCATCATCCCTACACACAAAAAAGGTGATCGACTCAACCCAGCTTGTTACAGGCCAATCTCCCTGCTTGACACAACAGCTAAAATAGCGGGGAGAATAATTTTAAATAGACTTCAAACATGGGTGGAAGGAAATTATATCCTATCTCCAGTGCAGTATGGCTTCCGCGCAGGAATAGGTACAGTGGAACAGGGCCTGAATCTAAGCCTCCTACTGGGGAAGTACACAAAGATCAGAGAGGGTAACGTGTACCTGGCCTTCATAGATCTATCTTCAGCATTTGACTGCGTGCTACATGAGAAGTTATGGGACATTTTAAGTAGTATGGGGGTTGAATTAACAATAATTCAGTTCATACGGGACATGTATACAGGATGAAAAGCAAGAGTAAGGTACGGGACGAGAGTGGAATACACTAGGCCTTTTGGCATATATAGAGGGGTGCGCCAAGTCTGCGTTCTTGCTCCACTCCTGTTCTCATTATACATAAACCACTTAGAATGTGATCTGATAAGAAAATGTAAAGACCTTCCCCAAATAGGCAACCGTCCTATCCCCGTATTGCTCTACGCAGACGATGCAGTACTTATGGCTAGGACACCATTAGCCCTCCAAAAACTCTTAACTACCTGCATAACCTTTATGACAGATCTGGTTCTTACAGCTAACCGGTCTAAGTCTTTTGTAATGAATTGCGGTAGGCAATCAGGTAAGATCTATAATACCACCATCCACGAGGACAAAGTGAAGATAGCTCGTACCTTTTCATATCTGGGCATAATGTTCGATAAACAGGGTTCCTGGGCACATTGTGTGAAAACTAAAAAAGACCAGATTATTAAAACAACGGCGGCTCTGAAGATCTTTTCTAAAAGGCTATGGGGGTTTACCCCGCTGAATATGGTAAAAATCTAAAAAAGCTAAGTGCATCCCGGCTGCCATGTATGGTGCTGGTATTTGGGGGTATACTAATTGTAATCCGATTCAGACGGTGGAGAATGATTTTCTCAGATGCTTACTAATGGTACCAAACAGTACATCGTCATACATTAGCCATGTGGAACTAGGGGTTCCTTTTGTAGCTGACCTGATAAAGTTCCAGCCAGTATTACTATGGCACAAAGTGTGGACCTCGGAGTACACTGGACTAAACAAGGCCATATTATCTGATTGTATGAGGCTAACTCACTTGTTAAGAGTTCCCTGGTTGAAATATATTATGCTCTTTTTTGGAAATATGGGTTGTAAAGACTATTATACAAACCCAGAGTCATTGAGGAAAATATCCAGGAAAGAACTGAGGGCCTTGTCATTGAGGAACCTGGAAGATCAACGATAGGAAGCTGAATTGAGAAAGTCCAGTGTCATGTCCAACCAACTAATTTTGTCCACGGAAGGCATGCAGCCTTACTTAGCAAATGTGACAATCCCTCGACATCGTTTTGTCCTTACAAGACTACGATTAGATACTTTCCACCATCTTGTAACTTTCCCGATTATGAATGACTGGAGCACAGCCTTAAAAGTATGCCCCTGTGACGCAAAGGCATCCCAATCTACGATGCACGTGGTCCTCTTTTGTAAATGTTATGCCAAGCAGAGAAAACGTTTTTTATTGCCATTTTTAAGATCGATTAATTTGCGTCAGTGTCGTGATGCGTATCTTAGCTTACAGGTTTTATCTTCCACCGAAATGTGTGGAATCCTGGCGAACTTCTTATGCTAAGTATTAACCGCAAGGAAGTCCATGGGTGTATAGGTCTAAATTTCGTTAAGGTTATCTAAATATTTGTATACGGACAAACTAATGATGTGTAGTTTAACTTTTATTATTTATTTTTTATTATCTTATCTATTTATAGTGTTCACATATATAGATGTGTTTTATTTGCTACTTTTATGACTTGTTGAAAGTCGAATAAAGTCTGTTTGATGATGATGAGTGTTGTTGCATACGAGTGGACTGAGGTTTAAGCCCACATTATCTTGCCTTAGAATACCTTGGCTGCCCTGCCTCACTACTATGTGATGGTCAAGTGGCTATAATTGGGGTATTTGGTTCCCAGATAAAAAGACAATTGCAGACTTATTAATTCTGAAGGACTCACATCCTTCTCAATAACCAAGGGCCAGATGTATGAAGAATCCACTTTGCGATTCTCTAATAGCGTTTTTTAAGAAATCGCTATTTCTGATTCGCTAAATGGTATGTATCATATATGCCATTCGGTAATAGCAATTTCTTAAAAATCGCAAATGTTATTACCGAATCGCTAATAGTGATTCTGAGCCCATTCACACCTATGGCCCTGTAGGCCCATATTTGCAAATGTTTTGTATTTCCCAAATTGCGAATTCCTAACTGGAATTCGTAATTTAGGAAATGCAAAACCCCAGGGTGCGGGGGGCCTAAGGCCCCCTCTGCTGCACCCCAAAAAAATATTTCAGGACATGTAAGGCGCACATGTTACATGTCAATTTTAAAAATGCCTTTTTAATGCATTTTTAAAATTTGCACATGGTTACCACCAAGTTTTAGTGGTAATTGCGATTCCTTAATTCTCAATTCGAAAAGCTTGATACACGTGCTTAAGAAATCGCAAATAAGAACACCTTAGTTGTGATTTCTTATGGGCTCGCAATTTTAAGGAATCACTATTTTAGCGATTCCTTAAAATTGCATAGCGAATGCCTTTCGTACATACTGAAAGGCATTTTTACATTCGCAAATGGCCATTCGCACCATTTGCGAATGCAAAAATGCTTGATACATCTGGCCCCAAATTCCTTACAAGCACAGAATCTGAACATTTCCCCAATAATGTGGAGCACCTTGCAGGTTTTTGTGTTTACTGCAGCAAAATCTTCATGTCTTGGTAATTATTACTCTTTCCCCCAATTTATTTTTGTATATTTAGCCTGCCATAAGTTATCTGTAGGTGTGAACTTTACTGTACTTGATAATTGCTGGTATTGGTAATTTACTACTGGCAATTACTTGTATCCAGCACAAATCAAAATTCTGACTCCTGCACAAAATCCTGCTCATGCAGGGATCAGAGTTTTCTGGCCTAGTTGTAATCAGGGTTTTAGACCTGAAGGTGTTTTAACTATTAACATTTTGTAAAATGTTGTCAGATGGCTCAATGACTGAAGGTAAAGAAATTGCTGGAGTCACAATGGGACAATATATTAAATTATGAAAGGACAAACAGGACTACCACAAAATATAAACTGCACCAAGTTCTAAAAATGGGATTTTATGAATGGCAAAGGAGCTAAAAATTGATTAAGAGGATGATGTCTAATAAGCTGGAGCAAGGTTCTTTTCGGTGGGCCAGCTGGGTGTGATAGTTTTGTCACAGCCAGTGTTGAAGGTGTAATACCTGCTGACAACATAATAATATCAGCTAGTACTATATTACTAATGCAATTGTTACTAACTGTGAACACTACATCATTACATTTGCATAGGTTACAGAGACAGTGCAGCAACAGCTGCTTGATTGTCCCCCCAGCTTTGGCTTTCTTTGAACAGCATAGTTGTTGGCCATAGATAGCAAGCTGTGATGTCCAAGTGAGGTTTCACTAGCGCTAGTTCCATGATGGGCGGCACCTAATAACTGGAGAATGCACTAGGCCAATGAAGTGAGCCTGCCACCATGAGGATATTGTGCAGCTTCAGAAAAGTGGTTAGAATATGATAGACACTTACCCTTTGGTGGTCAGTACATGATGTGTAATACATGGAACTGCCAGGTAAACAGTCTTCACACCACCTGGTGGTATTAGTGAACACTTGAATAATTGGGTAGGCTTTGGTAACCACACTGAAAGCCAATATTGGCTGCCCACTAAATACCGGCTTCAGTGTCATATTCAGGGGAGATAACTGCTCCCAGAGGAGCATTCCTGCCTTCCTACCATTCCTACCTATAACACAAATGGTAGCATTTCCTTCCACTGAGATGTTCACAAATGAGACGGATGTAGTCTGACAACTACTATTCCACATCATTTCCTTTACACAGTGAAGTTTAGATTGATGATCTGTTGTACAAACCCTCCATCTGGTTGCTTTACACCATATCTGGCCTGTTTAGCGCATAGGAAATTTAAAGAAAGAGAGAAGGGGTTATGGAAAGGTGACGAAGGGGAGAGGAGCAATAAGTGAAAGTGACAAGAGGATGACTGCCAGCTTGTATGTAGTTAAGAGAGGTTAAAGAAGCAGGAAGGCTTGTGCCTCAAGTTGAAAGACTCAATTTCACCTGCTTTCCCTGTCACCTTTTATGTTCTTGGGCTTTTTCACATGCTCTATGTGTTGTGTCCTGAGTGCTTAGATCCTGGAACTATGATATTGCTCCCCTACAAATCCTTTAAATTTGTCCCTCAAAATCAAGAATACAAGCCCTAACAAAATGTTTTCATAGTGTTTAGTGTTCGTAGTGCTTTATATTAGGGCAAATCTGTCCTAAGGAGTACAAAAAAACTGTTCTGTTCAGGTATCTGAATGAAGCCCTCCTCACATTAAATACACCAACTGCTTTCAGTGTTCTGGATCAACAATGCTCCCATGCTCCAGTCCTGTTTACTGTGCAAGCCACTGGGTGATTTCCACTAGCTCCCATTTGGTTTTCCCTTCATCTCCCCAGGAAAAAGAAAATATTTTTTAATTGCATTAATTGAATTTATTGGTTTACACAACTATAGCTGAAATTCAACAGACTGTTCAGAAATTAAGTATGCCCATTTCCTTCTCACCACCAGTTGTTTTCCAATCCAGGCTTCTGCATTGTCTGATTATTGAGGTTGTGAAATGTCCCAATACCGGGGCTGAGCTAAGTCCCAACAGTGAGCTTATGTTAAGTTTTCCGTACTACCCTTGCATAATTACCAACACTGAACTTGTGCCATGTTGCATTAAGGTGATTATAATGTGCTCTTATTCTGAGCTTGTGATGTGTTCCCGTACTGATTTTGTTCTACATCATCATACTCAGTTTGTGCGATATTCAAATAGTAAGCTTACACTATGCCTTGATACTTAAGACCTGATTATGAGTTTGGCGGGCTGACCTTTGGCCGTCCAGACCCGTAGGGAGGAGACGGCCGTGGAGCTGGCGGTCTCTCCCTGGCCAATTTACGATGTTTCCACGTGGCTGATGGGAAGAAAGCTCTGTATTAGGAGGTTTCTGTCAGTCAGCCCAGTGAAAACAGTGCAGCGGCATTTGCTTTGACTTCTCAGGGAGCCAAGGCCATGCCGTTGCACACAGGGTACCCCAGGCACCCTCAGAATGCACACTGTCTGCCATATCAGGCAATGTGCATTCCAAGGTGGTGGGCGGGGGGCCTTGCACTGCCCATGACATGTTCACTGAGGGAACCGTGCCATGAAAAGTCTGGCAGAAAGGGGAGTCATGAGCAGCACTGAGGTGCTGAACTCAGTGCCACCGTGGCTGATCACGACTTCGACTGCTGCCAACCCGTCGGGATCCATGATCCTGGCAGTGGTCACGCCAGGGTCGTAATCTGGCAGTTGGACTGTGAGAACTGTGGCAGTCTGACTTCCACAGTGAATTTGGCAGTTGCAGGACTGCCAAACCCGTAACTAGGCACTAAGCCTTTTTTCTGTCCCAGTATAAAGTGCATAAGACCAATACTGACTTTGGGCCCTCTCGAAACATTGAGTATGATTAAATTTAAATACTGAGATTTTTTTCAAGTTTTCTTCGGCAATAGATTTGGCTGTGACTTGGCAAGACACATGTGAGCTTTTTCCTGTTTCCAACTGATAGAGCCGGTCCGTACTAATAATTTACCTGTATTTGGACACTCTTTAGGCCGATGAATCTTTTGACTAAGTGGGACTCTCCGTACTCTATATCGGTTAATTTTAATCAAATCAGTAATCAATAACGAACATAAGCAACACCCTGATCAACGTAACACTTAACAATTAATCCAGAATACATTTTCGGCGAACCCTGACCTTTCAGTCAGGAATAACCACACCAGTTTATTCAAAGTTAGTGAATTTATTTCCCTATATTAACAAAGCTAGCACAATATAGATGTGTCTCAGCACCAAATGATAAACGTAAATGAACATTAATAGCTGTCCATAGCGGCGAAACAAGTGCAATCTATGCAGCATTTGAATAACAAGGCATTCGATAATAGCAATGCAAATCACTAATACGATAATCTGTAATGAACTAATTGCATACATTTAGTCAGCATAACTAGGTCTCAAATTGCATCGTGCAACAAAAGGAATCCTCATCTAACCTCAAATTAGCATCGGCATGTGGGACTTCATGCAAAACCAATTTAGCAACATAAATATGGAAAAAACTCCTAACTAGGGATCTTATCAAAATCAGCAGTTGGTTACCTAAAAGAAACACAATTCAATTGTACAATTTCCTTTCATATTTACCAATTACGATCAGCATACAAGGAAGTCTTCGTCTCGCAGGTACCGTTTCTCGATCAGCATGGGACGGGGCAAAGGGGCAGGGGTGGACGGGGCAATTGCCTCACGGCGGCAAGGTAAACTACTACTTCATGCAAGGTATCAAAGTTAAAGTCTCTAGGGCAAGAATCATTTAAAGTCTCTTTCTCTCGATTAGAGAAAGCATCAAAGTCTCTTTCAAAATGGCGTTGCAGCAAAGTGGGCCATAATAGCTGCAATGTCCTGCAAAATGACGGGTATCGAGCTGATAATGGATGTAATAGCTACTTTCTTCTCGTGCACCTGGTTTAAATAGACAACAGTTCAAATCCAGTAGGGTCTTCCATTGGAGGGTTCATAGGTTAGCTTCAAATTGTCCAATCAAAAACGACAGTTCTCAAGCTTTTACTTAAGCATACATTATCCTTGGAGACGAGTACGCAAGTTGCAACATTTTATACCAATTAACTCACTTTCAGAGCTTCCATTGTCCGCACCTGCAGATTGACCTTGGAGTAAGGAGAGAAATATGCCAGGCTGGCACGAAACCTTAAGATAAGCATGTGAACGATCTCAGTGGAAAAGTACAGCTTCAAGCAAAAATACACGTTTAATAGCACATTGGAAAAATACGAGCATCTAAACCGTGAGACCAGGCAACTAGGCCGAAGCCTCCACTAAAGTAATGCTAAGCTAAAGCATTCCTAACAAGCGAATCATAGCACACGTTTACGATTATGTCGGATTAGTGCAATTCTAATACACCACGTTATATAAAGCACGCTTATAAATGTTGGCAAACTACTCTGAGGGCACATTTTGTCCCCGTACAATCTTTATCAGTTCGGTTGTTAAAGTCACACATGATTATTTCACACTACGTTTATGCGTTAATAAATGTAAAACCTTCATTTTCTGCTTCATCAATCCCTCCTCTGATGACTACTTGTCATCACACCAAATCATGCCCACAAATTTTATTCCATTAAAATTCTGTCAGTTCTCTTTTCCTTTTAGTTCCCCTAGTTTTCGCTTTGTATTCTTCTGCCATTCTCTTCATTATTTTCTCTTCCTTCCTTCTTCTAATTCTTTCCATAATCATTATTATTCCCCTTTTTATTCCCCAAATTCCAAATATGCAAATTAGTACTATTAATATTCCTTGTATTATTTTCAGTAATATTCCATTCCAAATTCCCCCAATCCAATGTCCCACTGAAGCAAGTCCTTTTCCAACCTTCTCCCACACTCCTGGTTCTTTCAGTTCCTTCAAATCTGCACTCTCTTTTGTTAGATTAGCAAGCATAGTTTTAATTTTCACACTATTGTCTGGAATATATGTACAACAGTGTCGTGCACCAAGCATTTTGCAAACGCCGCCATCCTTTGCTAAAAGAATGTCTAAAGCAAGCCTGTTTTGAAGAGTCATAGCTCTTTCCGCTGCAAGTTCAGCATCTATCAGGATTATAGCTCCTGAAAACTTTGTCAACATGTTATCCACTATAGTAGACAACTTTCTTATTTTGATGGAATTCAGCACAACTCCCAACGAAGGAATCATAGCTCCAAATATATCTCCTACCACAGCAGCTGCGGTCTCTCTTTTCTGGATACGATGGGATCCAGATGTCTTTTGAATCATCGATAGGTCATCCAGTTGATAAACCTTTGGGAACACTATACCCAAATAACATCTCCCCCACCATCCCTTTGGAAGACGATAATAGGCATTATACCCACAAATGTAATATACACCTGGAATGACAGGGTCAAGTCCGTTCATCATGAATGTCCATTTGGCCTTAAAGATAAACGTATGTTTACACTCACTCGCTCCTACAAAAATGTTGTCATAATAAGATTCACCCCGATATATACAAAATTTCCCTACATGCCAAGCATCTAAAGCTATTCTCCCTTGTGTCTTTATTGCGGCAAAATCATAATTATCTACTGAAGTCCTCTTATGTAGCTCTTTTTCTAATTTCGCATTCATTTGTGCTCTTCTATCATCTGTGCAATCTAAAAAGCTTATTTCTATTGCAGAGAGCGAGCAGGTAAGGTTTTCCCTATGAGCGTGAGCCGTTTCAAAAGGTTGCATTGGCTCGAAAAATTCCCTCATTATTTTAGCATCCCAATCTTTAGCAATCTGGCTTAGCTGCGCTATTATAGGAACATATGCAAAGGTAACATCATAATTTGAGTAAAAATACAGTATGTTAGTCTGACCATAAAACCTAGACATTACTATACTACATGTAATCCCGTATGTAAGAGGCATGTGGTGATAAGTCACCCCTTCCTTCACTGATGTCGGTATCTGGGTACACACATAACAATCCTTCGCATCCATAGTCTCAACATATTCTGTTAGCAAGCAATAGAAAACATTATACGAAAGCTCTTTCTTATCATGCAAGTGTCTCTCATCTAATTCTAATCTTTTCAGTGCGGTTAGTTCAGTGACAGTAACAGGAGCAAAGGTAGAAGCATCAATTTTCTCATTCTCACCCTTTCCATGCATTCCAAGCACTATTGCCATTATTATTAGTACACATGCAATTACCAAGCCTACACACACATATTTACAATATCTCTTTCTACTGTTTTGCGTCATGATCTGTATAGAATCAGAGAGCTAGAAGCACCTGTAAAAGAAACTATTTAGCAATTCAGTTACAAAGCTGAGCGAGCGCAATGTTCACACCGTCTTCTTCAAGAGGCCAGTCACTTATCGGTTAGCAGCATTTGTCTCAATTCGGCAATAACTCAGTCCTTTTTTTTTTTTTTTTTTTTTTTTTTTCCAAAGTTCAATCAATAACTCAGTCTTTTATCGGTTCAGCGAATGTCTCATCCGGTTTAGCAATGTCTCAGCTGGTTGTTTGTATCACGTTAGATTGTAGCAAGCAATGTCATTTATCACCCTTTCAATCGACAGAGTCCATAAAACTTTTCTTTTCTATTGGTATCTCTTCTTCTTCGTTCTCGAGGCTAAGAGATACAAATTCGTCAGTCCAATCGTCATTGACTACATATGCCCATTCAGGACCGGAATACCTTCTGTTCGGTATCCTTTTCCTTTTCAATTTTGCCTCTCTTTTCGATTCTGCCTCGCTGGTACTTTCCTCTTTGGCCAAGTCTTTTCCTTCACTTGAGGATTGTTCCACAACAATCCCTTCCTTTCTTTTCTCTTTCACTTTTGGCCTTTCTCCGTCGTTCAAACTTTCTTTAGTCCTTTCTTTTATTGGTGATATACTTAGTCTCCTCTTTGCACTGTGTCCATTTGATGGACCTGCGATCTTTTCTGTGGAAGCTTGAACTTTTTCGTTCTGTTCTGCCTTGTCCCCTCCTTCTGGGGAATCAATCACGTTCTCCTTTTCTTTTTCTCTATTGTCTGCTTCTGGGAAAGCCCTCCTCTGATCAGGGTCTCCTGCTTTCTCACCTTTTTCGAGCCCTTCGTCACCGTTACTTTCTTCAGGCTCTTTATCACTTTCAGCTGCTTCAGGTTCCTTGTCACCTTCAGCTGCTTCAGGCTCTTTGCTACCCTCAGCTGCTTCAGGCTCTTTGTCACCTTCAGCTGCTTCGTCGCTGTCTGAACTTTCTCCTTGGTCTTCCCCAAGTGAGTCTGCTTCGTCCCCAGATAATATTTTTCTCTCTTCCGTTCCTGCCTGTTCGCCTTCAGTTCGGTTTTGCTCTGTCTCAGCACTCAGCACTGTTTTGTCAGGCACTGGCAGTTTCAGCGCTTCTACTTCCTCATCTGTGGGACACAACACCTTCTTTGTGTGACTGGCGTGAATCCAGTTGGGAACTCCCGCACACTTCACAGCGCTAGTTGTCGTCAGGATCACTTGGAAAGGGCCTTTCCAACGGGGTTCCAGACACAACTTTCTCACGTGCTTCTTTACCACGACCCAGTCACCTGCTTTCAGTGTGTGTCCTGGACCTTGAATCGGTGGCAAGGTGGTCGCTTCCACCTGGTGAGAGAAAGAGCGAACCACGTCAGCCAGACCCTTGCAGTAGTCTAACACCATATCATCTGTAATATTCAAAAGCGCATTTGCGGGAACTGCAGGAAGTCTCATAGCCCTGCCCATGAGAATTTTGTGCGGAGACAATCCAGTCTTTCTATCAGGGGTGTTTCTCATTGACATTAGCACCAAGGGCAATGCGTCAGGCCATTTCAAATTTGTCGATGCACATATTTTCGCCATTCTTGATTTCAGTGTACCATTCATCTGCTCCACCAGTCCTGATGCTTCAGGGCGATAGCTACAATGCAGCTTTTGCTCAATGTTCTGCGCTTCGCAAAGTAACTTTATCACCTCGTTATTGAAGTGACTTCCCCTATCTGATTCTAAAGAGATCGGGAATCCGAAACGTGGTATTAACTCCCTCAACAATAGCTTTGCAACTGTAAGGCTATCATTTCTACGTGTGGGGTACGCCTCAATCCAGTGACTAAAAATGCACACAATCACCAACACATACTTCAGACCTCCATGCACAGGCATTTCGATGAAGTCCATCTGCATTCGACTAAATGGTCCACTGGCCCTGCCAATGTAGCTCGCGTTCACAACTGTTCCCTTTCCTGGGTTCATCTGCTGGCAAGTGACACATCGATGGCAAACTGCTTCTGCAGCTTGACGAAATCTGGGGTTAAACCAATCAGTTTTGAACAATCGTATCATGGCATCTCTCCCTAGGTGAGCTTGCCCATGATAGAACCGCGCAAGCTGTGATAAGAGACTATTTGGCAAAACAAATTTTCCCTCATTTGAAACCCATAATTCGTCTGGTCTCTTTATACATTGTGATTTAATCCAGGAATCTCTTTCGTCCTCCCTGACGTTATTCTGTAATGCTTTTAGTTCATCTATTGTATCTACAACCTTCAAGGCAAATGCTTCAGCTGGTTCGAGTTCTGGTTCACTTATCGAATTCCATTCATCTCTGAGTAATATACAGTTCAAGGCACAAAATCTTGCAACTTGATCCGCATATGCATTTCCCAGAGAAACATAGTCTTGTCCTTTCGTATGGGCACTACACTTTACCACTGCAACTTCGGCTGGCATTTGAATGGCGTGTAACAATTCCCTTATCCTTTCCCCATTTTTCACTGGGGATCCTGAAGAAGTCAGGAAACCTCTCTGTGACCATAGTTGTCCAAAGTCATGCACAATCCCAAACCCGTACTGACTATCAGTGTAAATGGTGACTTTCATCAATGCAGACAGTTGACATGCTCTTGTGAGGGCTACAAGTTCTGCTACTTGTGCTGAATAGACTCCTTGAAGCCATCCCGCTTCCATGACACCTGTTACAGTGCATACAGCATATCCTGCTTTCAAAATTCCCATCCCATCTCTTAGACATGAACCATCAACGAAAACAATTTGGTCATTTTCATCAAGCTTAGTATCCTTAATGTCAGGTCGAGGTTTTGTGCAAAATTCAGTCACCTGAAGGCAGTCATGCTCGACGTCTTCAGCGTTCTCAATTTCAGCATTTTCTCCAGGAAGCAAGGTTGCTGGATTCAACGTAGTGCACCTTTTCAGCTGCACGCTCGGTGAGCCCAGAATTATCGTTTCATACCTTGTGAGTCTTGCTCCAGTCATGTGTTGTGTTCGGGAGCGGGTCAAAAGTATCTCAACTGAGTGAGGGACCATGACTGTTACGGGGTGTCCCATCACTATTCCTTCACTCTGAGTGAGGCTGATACCAACTGCTGCTACGGCGCGCAAACACCCTGGAAGTGCTGCTGCGACCGGATCCAAAGTAGCTGAAAAATACGCTACTGGTCTGTTTACGCCACCATGGGCTTGAGTCAAGACAGACAAAGAACATGCATCACGTTCATGACAAAACAATGTGAAAGGCTTTGTGTAATCAGGCATACCTAAAGCTGGAGCCCTGCACATGCATTCTTTCAACTCAATGAAAGCATCCATCTCATCCCCTTTCAGCTCAATTTGATCCAAGGCATCCTTCTGGGTCAATTTCAGTAAAGGCTTTGCTAGGGTCGAGAAGTTGGGAATCCACTGGCGACAATAACCCACCATTCCCAAAAACTTCCTCACCTCCCTCCTTGTCTTTGGTGGACTCATTTGAAGTACACTCGTTATCCTTTCCTTCATTATTCTCCGTGACCCTTTCTCTATCTGATGACCCAAGTATTTCACTTTCCTCTGACAGAACTGTAATTTGGAAGGAGACACCTTATGTCCATTCCTTCCCAAATGGTTCAACAGAGCAATGGTATCGGCTGTGCAGCCACTTTCTGTCTTTGATGCAATCAATAAGTCGTCAATATACTGTACTAGAGTTGACTCGAATGGCAATTCTAATGCTTCCAAGTCTTTCTTTAGAATCTGATTGAAGATTGACGGTGACTCAGAAAACCCTTGAGGAATTCGACACCAACTGTACACTCTGTCTAAGAATTTGAAACAAAAGAGAAATTGGCTGTCCTCATGAAGAGGCACCGAGAAGAACGCTTGTGACAAATCGATGACTGAGAACCACTCGGCATCGCAAGGGACCTGGAACATTATCACAGCTGGATTCGGTACTACTGGGCAGCACTTGACTATGATGTCATTTATTTTCCTCAAGTCCTGCACGAGTCGGACCTTTCCACTCGGCTTTATTAGTCCCATTATTGGTGAATTACATGGACTGCTTAACACTTCTTTCAGTACTCCCTGTTTTACAAATTTGTCGATAAGTTGGGCAACTTTCATGAGGGTGTCTTGTGCCATGTGGTATTGTGGGGTCTGGGGAAAGATTGCATTGGGCTTTACAGTCACTTTCACTGGTTCACCTCCTTTCATCAATCCCACCTCTTTCCCTGTCAAATCCCACACTTCCTTTCCAACTGTTTCCCGTAATTCGGCTGGAATATCTTCTTCAGTTATCATCGGGAACAGACAAATCAGGGGGTAATCTTCATCGACAGTTTCCATCTCATCCCCCTCTACACTGTCCTCTTCTTCCCCATCACTGCTCGTCTGAATTTTAATTCCCTTGTTCGAACACATAATCGAACAACCCAATTTGCACAACAAGTCTCTCCCTAACAGTGCTATCGGGCTTGAGTCACATACCACAAATTTGTGTAACCCTTGATAGTTGCCAATACTGACTGGTACCGGATCTGTAATCGGGTTTGTCAGGTGCCTGTTTGCTACTCCCACCACTTGAACTGTACTCCCTGAGAGTGGCAAATTTGGTACTTCACTGCTCTTAACAGTTGAACGTGTGGCTCCCGTGTCAACCAAGAATGAGACACGATGACCCATTACTCTTCCCTCCACGTACGGACCCTTTTGATCAACTTCCAAGGATGCTGCAAGCACACAATCTCCTTCTTCTTCTGAACTTTCACTCTCCCATACATTGTTTATTCCACTCTCACTGTGTAATGGGAACTGTTGTACAGTGCCATTTGTACTCATTACCTGACCCGAGACCTGTGGAGGAACCATCACTTGCTGCTGACTCATTGGTGCCAAAGGTATTTGCATTTGCTGATTAGGTACCATGGGTAACTGCTGTTGCATTGGCTGCATTTGCGTCATCTGCATACGAGGCATCTGCATCTGCTGCGGCTGCATAGGTTGTAATCCCTGCAACTGATTTACAGCCTGAAAATTTGGGTTTGGACCTCTCATTTTCGGTCCCCTCATTGTCTGAAATGCATTGACATCATTGTTTTGCTGACCAACACCTGCACCTGCACCTTCCTGCACCACCATCGGGCACTCGCGTTTCCAATGTCCGACAATTCCGCACACGTGACACGGCATCACCTTCTTCATTGCCTGCACACCATTCACAACAGTGTTCAAATCCGGACCATTATTCACAAAACCTCCTCTGCCTCTGCCTCTCGCCTGTGGCTGAAACGCCATGTTTCCCTTTAACTGCGGCTGCGGTTGCGGTACCTGTTGTTGTAACCCTTGCATCCCTTGCAAACCTTGCAAACCTGTCTGAGCTGCCTTAAGCTGCATCATCATCACCTTCTCTTTCAACCTTTTCTGTTTCACTTCAATTTCGTCGCTACAGTATTTCGCATAATTCAACACCTCATCAATCGGTTTCGACTGCCAGCAAATTAAATGCGACTTTATCATCTGACTTATCTCTGGTCTCAGCCCTTCCACAAATCTAAACACAAAATGAAGCATGTCCTTGGCCTCTATTGTTTCCGTGCCACTGTAGTTCTTGAACGCCTTCAGCAAACTCTCATAGTAACTATGAATCGACTCTTTAGCTTCTTGGGCAGTTCGATCGATCTTCTGCCAATCCACATTCTTCGCGGGAACCTTCGTCTTCAAATGCTCAATCACCTTATAGTACAAGCTCATCACCATAGGTGATGGTGCACCCGTCTCCCTGTCTCTCTCTGGTTCACTTGTCGGCCAACCTACAGCTCTTTTGCAATCCTCCCACAAGTCTGCTGGAACCACAATCTCAAAGAGAGTGTTCAGGTCTTCCCAGAGACATTTTGCAAGCTTCACAAACCTATCAGTCTGTTGATACCATTCAATCGGCTTCTCTCTCAGTTTGGTAAAATCGTCCGTAAAAGACTGAATATCGCTTCTGTGCCATGGTACATGTATTAATTTTCCCCCTGCTGTTTCCCTCATTGGTACCATGGTTACTGCCTCGCTGCTCTGTGGTCTTTTCTCATTGTGCTCTGTAGCACTGTCCCTCCTCTTTTCCTTTCTCTTTACCCACCTGCTTTCCCACTTGTCTAAACACCTCCACACTTGTGCACTCTGCAGCAATTCTCTAAGGTGCGCCTTCATGCCTGCTGACCTCATGTGTTCAAAATCTGTGGCCCCAAAATCCAACCTGTAGCTTCTGCTCAAGTGTTTTGTCTTGTCTATGTCAACCCCGTTTTTATCAGCTATTTCCTGCAAGCTTTTATGTACCTTGTTCACTTCCTTTGTAATCCTGGGACATAGATACCTCAGCTCTTCTTCCGAGTAGGACTCTAACCTATTCACACCCGTAGTCCCTTCCACCAATTCTTGTGCTTCCATGTTCAACCTCATCCTATTCATATAATCTTCTCCCTTCCCACTGGCTGAGCTTTGTGTGGAATTCAGACTGTTGAACCACTGTGTCAGTTGTTGCGCATTCAACCCCATAAGTGTAGCATTTACATCGACTGCCATTGATGGTTGCGGCAACTTTTCAGTGTTCGATGTTAGAGGTATTATCAGTGGGGGACTCGACCTCACCAGTGTTGACTGAGCACATATGGGACTAAACTCCATCAAGGATCCAGATCCAGTTTGTTGAGCCGCTATCGGAGTTATCCCTGGAGTGTTTTCTATGCACCTCCTTTCTGTCCCACTCTGCAGCATTGATCCCTGACCGCTCATACCTAAGTTAGGCTGACTGTACAAAGGTACCGGTGGACCTACAGTAATGGGTAGTGATATCGCATCTGGGTTCTGTGCATTCCCCATGTTCTGAGGCATGTTCATTCCCACACCATGGGTCATCATTGCCGGCATGCCCATCTGACTCCCCGTCATTTGAGCATGTGCTGTTCCCCCCTGCATCTGCTTTTGAGGCATCAAAAACTGGGTTGATTCAGCTTGTGCCATGGTTGGGTTGTGACCATTCTGTCCTCCCATTGCGGCTCAGTCTAAAATCATTCCCGTACTATTGTCGCTGCTGTAATACCTTGGGACCTGCGGCTGATAATTTTCTGCTGGTTTCAACATGGGCACATCTGGATATCTTCTCCTAACCTGCGGTATCTGCGGGGTGAACGGTAGACTCGGGTCCTTAGATCCCGATGATGCTCCTGAACTCTGAATTTCACTGTTCTGTACCGGTGCCGGAGGGGCAGAACTGGTACTTGGACCTTGTCCACTCTCTGCATAAGGTGGTGGACGGTCGTTCAGCAATTGCATTATTAACTCCTCATCCTCTAACTCCTCTTCTCTTCTCAACTTTTCCTCTTCCTCTCTATCCTTGGAACACTTCCTGTCTGTCTTACAGGTAGCTTTCTTACCTGTCTCCTCTTCTTCCTTAGTAATTGCGGGAAACAATTTTATCCCCTGCAATACATCTGACCTCCACACCTTCTGTGCATTATCCCACCTAGCGTCCGCTAGTGTCTTTTCTACCTTTCTCATCCTGGTCTCGAACTTCTTCTGCTGTTGCTGTCTGGCCATTAGTTCCCAAATCGCTAGAGCCTCAAACTGGGCTGGCCTTGGAGGCACCTTCATGTCGTACATCGTGAATCTCAAATTCTCTAGGATCCTTATATTGAATGTCCCATGTATCGGGAACGCTACGCTCCCATGTTTCTCTGTCAGTTTGTGCCATTGCTTTAGCCAAAGACACGGAGCTACCCCCTTCTCTTCCATTACAATGTAAGCTGGTGTGCCCTCAGGCGGCGTCTCCTCTCCTACGCTCGCTTTAATGTAAGACTCCCCCTTCATCGCACTCCTAAATGCTTTAAAGAATTTCATTTTCTCGTCCTTTTATTTCACAAAGTTTGTAATCAATGGGTGACTTTAATTCCCGGAATACTCTTCGCTTGCCTTTCCCCTTCCAATCGAGCCCCACGGACTGCGTCCAATCCGTGCGCGACCCTTCTCTGCAACCAACCTATCCCAGCGCGTCTCCTAGTGACATCACACTCACACACACTGCGGCTGACAAAGCCTCGCGGCTAGTCCTCCTTCACTCAGCTCCTCTCGTAACAACTTCTGGCATGTATCGCGAGCTACCAAAAATAAAACAGATCTGTCGGTTTACTACAGGAAGGGTAACACAATCGCTTCAGGACCTTAGGGATTTTTCACTAGCCTCGGCAGTTATTCCATCTTTCTCGGTCCCCACGTTCGCAAGCAAATCTGACCCGCAGACCTACTCTCAACTTGTCAATGATCTATTCTAGTGCACTTAGAATTTTGTCAAAGCCCGAAGTCGAAGTTTCTTTCACTCCCTAACACACGTACCAACTCGTTGACCACGCACGATCAACCTACTAAACCGCCCAGACCACAACATAAAACAACATACTCCGGAGTCTCTTGACCTCGCAGGGCCCGTCTCAACAACAACAACCACGTGGACCTTTTTATGCACGAAGCGCCACACGCACATGAAGTTCGACGACTTCCCTACTCTCACCCTCGGAGTCGCACCTCCGCTATTTCTATGAAGTTCGACGACTTCTCTACTTCTACACTCGGAGTCGCACCTCCGCTATCCTCTAAAAAGAAAAATAATTCCTCGCAACCTTCTCACACAATCTGCGGCAATAAGCTGTGCAAGCGCAAAACCCTAACTTCACCCATACCATCACTAGTACCGCCAACGCCGATTCCACACCTCCATTCTCTCCATTCGCAAGCTCCGAGATCCCGGGAAAGTCGCGGTGGACCTAGCCCATCATCATTCTGTCAATCGTTTTACCCAAGAAAAATTTAATTCAACTTCTCGAGTGGGGTCTCAAAAATGCGTGCTCGTTAATTCAACACCATGTACTCTAAGAGTACAGGGTCCCAAAAGACGAAACCGTCCTCTGCTACCATCTACTGGTAGAGCCGGTCCGTACTAATAATTTACCTGTATTTGGACGCTCTTTAGGCCGATGAATCTTTTGACTAAGTGGGACTCTCCGTACTCTATATCGGTTAATTTTAATCAAATCAGTAATCAATAACGAACATAAGCAACACCCTGATCAACGTAACACTTAACAATTAATCCAGAATACATTTTCGGCGAACCCTGACCTTTCAGTCAGGAATAACCACACCAGTTTATTCAAAGTTAGTGAATTTATTTCCCTATATTAACAAAGCTAGCACAATATAGATGTGTCTCAACACCAAATGATAAACGTAAATGAACATTAATAGCTGTCCATAGCGGCGAAACAAGTGCAATCTATGCAGCATTTGAATAACAAGGCATTCGATAATAGCAATGCAAATCACTAATACGATAATCTGTAATGAACTAATTGCATACATTTAGTCAGCATAACAAGGTCTCAAATTGCATCGTGCAACAAAAGGAATCCTCATCTAACCTCAAATTAGCATCGGCATGTGGGACTTCATGCAAAACCAATTTAGCAACATAAATTTGGAAAAAACTCCTCACTAGGGATCTTATCAAAATCAGCAGTTGGTTACCTAAAAGAAACACAATGCAATTGTACAATTTCCTTTCATATTTACCAATTACGATCAGCATACAAGGAAGTCTTCGTCTCGCAGGTACCGTTTCTCGATCAGCATGGGACGGGGCAAAGGGGCAGGGGTGGACGGGGCAATTGCCTCACGGCGGCAAGGTAAACTACTACTTCATGCAAGGTATCAAAGTTAAAGTCTCTAGGGCAAGAATCATTTAAAGTCTCTTTCTCTCGATTAGAGAAAGCATCAAAGTCTCTTTCAAAATGGCGTCGCAGCAAAGTGGGCCATAATAGCTGCAATGTCCTGCAAAATGACGGGTATCGAGCTGATAATGGATGTAATAGCTACTTTCTTCTCGTGCACCTGGTTTAAATAGACAACAGTTCAAATCCAGTAGGGTCTTCCATTGGAGGGTTCATAGGTTAGCTTCAAATTGTCCAATCAAAAACGACAGTTCTCAAGCTTTTACTTAAGCATACATTATCCTTGGAGACGAGTACGCAAGTTGCAACATTTTATACCAATTAACTCACTTTCAGAGCTTCCATTGTCCGCACCTGCAGATTGACCTTGGAGTAAGGAGAGAAATATGCCAGGCTGGCACGAAACCTTAAGATAAGCATGTGAACGATCTCAGTGGAAAAGTACAGCTTCAAGCAAAAATACACGTTTAATAGCACATTGGAAAAATACGAGCATCTAAACCGTGAGACCAGGCAACTAGGCCGAAGCCTCCACTAAAGTAATGCTAAGCTAAAGCATTCCTAACAAGCGAATCATAGCACACGTTTACGATTATGTCGGATTAGTGCAATTCTAATACACCACGTTATATAAAGCACGCTTATAAATGTTGGCAAACTACTCTGAGGGCACATTTTGTCCCCGTACAATCTTTATCAGTTCGGTTGTTAAAGTCACACATGATTATTTCACACTACGTTTATGCGTTAATAAATGTAAAACCTTCATTTTCTGCTTCATCACAACTGAGGTTTAATATATTCATTTATTTATTTAAATACTGAGCCTAGACAGTGTTCGATCTGCCAGTGGTGCATGACCTTTTTATAGTAGCCACTTTCCTTATAAGCAAAGTATCTGTTTTTTCAATTGCTGTTTATGAAACGCCAAGGGGCCAATATTACGTGAATAAACTATTGTAATTGTAAATATATTTATATAGCGCTCACTACCCCTGACAAGGCGTCAAAGCACTTTTCGGCGAGTAGCACACTACTCCGGAACCCAAGAGGAATTAGTGGTGGATTAGTATAGGGAAATCTGAGTACAGTATTAGTACTATTATTAATTAATTTGAGCAGAGGGTATGTGAGTTTGTTAGGTGGATTGACTAGAGTAATGGAGGTATAGAGAAGGGAAGAATCCAGAAGTGTTAATTGGGAGTTTCTAATAATAGGATGAGGCTAGGGATGAGCAAAGGAGAGATGTAGGAGGGAGGAGTCTGTGGAAAGGGGTTAGGGAGATCATAGTAGCAGGAGGGACTTTGGATCAGTTAAAAGTGAGATAAATGAGGGGGAATTTAGTAGAGTTGTTTGGGAGATCATGGTAGTAGACTGAGGTTTGGGGTGAGCTAGATGCGGTTGAGGAGGGAAGAGCTCAGGCAGGGTTATTTTGAAGATGAAAGTAGTAGAATGGGTTTGGGATGAGTCAGAGTGGGGATGGAGGATAGATTGATAGAGACATATGGTGATGGGGAGACAACTAAGCTAAACATTAAAGATTGTATCACGCTTATGAAATGTCTAGAGTAGGCAAATACACAGAATGAAATGTTTCATTTTCCACATGTACTGCAACCAGAGACAGATACTGCAAACATTACATCTGCTATATTATGGACTTAATACAAAATCATTCATGTAAATTCAGGAAGGAATATTGGAATTCAGACACATTCATCATAAATATTATGGATGGACAATATTAACACTGGGTATTTGCTGTTAGGCATCAAGTAAAAATAGTTGCAGTGTACTGTTTGGTAAAGTAAATGCAACAAAAAAGTGATGGAATGTCAAAATGGCACTGGTTGGGAAGCAAGTTGACTAAAGTAATGAAATCTTCTAAAATGATTTGAACTTTTCTGAGAAATTTAAGTACAATGGTTGTTTTGCTTTTGATTTAATCAGCAAATCATTCTTTAAAATCTTGTTTGACATGGAGCCAGCCTGTCCCACCAATCTTTCCCAACCAGCACATTATTTCTCCTTTAAACTTGTGGTCAGACGTCTTAATATCTAGAGTTAAATACATTTATTTCGTTTTTGATGTTTGCTTTGTTATCAGCTGATACAATCTGACCGACTTCTACACAATATATGTAACATAATTCTAAATATAACCCATCATTACCAAAATTCTACAGAATGTGATACTTTCCTGTAAGCACCTGTGGTGGGCTCCTAGAGAAACAATTTTTCATTTTTAAATCCTAAAATAATAAATGTAAGTAGAATTAAACGTTTTTATTCACTAATAAATTTAATCTCAGTAAAGGCTGAGCCAGACGTTCATACAAGTCCAATGAAACAGCCTCGAGCTAGTGTGACTGTCATCCGTCATTGCAGCAACATTAACACAAGCTATTCTGTTCTGGTTTCAACCTGCCGCACTGCAAGGGGAATATTTAGCAGCCCTCACAGGGTTTGATGTACTTTTTTATCTGATGAACTTAGAAGGCTCAATAAAATAATACAAAAGTTGCTAGTCCTTTGCGTTATGTTTTACAATTCACACTGTCAAAACAAGAAAGAAGCATTTGACCTCCAAATGCTGAACAGTGAAATATTATCTGACAAGAATTCCCTGAATTTCAATTAAACAAATCTCTATGACTTCACCATGACTGGAGGATCAATTTTGTTATTTTTTCGATTTTGTTCACAATATTCAAAGGACACATATATGTACAGTAGAGTAATACTAGTATAGGGTTTAAAAGCTGCTAGTACTGTCTCAGCATTAAAGGGCCCAAGAGAAGAGGGGTCCAAATATACAAAGTAGTTTTGAGGCTGAAAATGGCCTGATTCTCAGAATGGCGCCAATTGAAACTACAAAAGACGTATTTTAATGTGCATAAGGCAAATTGTGATTTAGTGACTTGTTACCAAAATGTAATTTGCATTTATGATTCAGTATTTGGAAGGGGCGTGTTTAGAGCATCATTCAAAATACTGATTTGCAGTAATATGTATTTATGTTAAAAATAATACTTTACCACCAATTCAAAAGTGGTGGTAACCACTTGGCAAATGTGAAGGGGTCCTCGTGGAACACTGCCTACTGTTTTTTTAAACACCTTCTATTTTCCTTTAAGCAAAATGGGCTGCATTAACAAAAAAAACAGCCTTTTTGAAAAGCAATCATAGACATGGTGGTCTGCTGACCCCTGTGGGCCACCATCTCTATCATTCCTAATAGGTTATAAATTGCAAAGTACCTCATTAATATTAATGAGATGGGTCGAATTGTGACCCACTAGGAATTGCTATTTTAAAATTCAAAGTTTCATACATTAGGAGTAGTGATTGTCGAATTCCAATTAGGAGATAATCACAATAAGGAAATTGCTATTTCTAATCTTGCTATATCCGGACCAAATTAGTCAATATATACACAAGACGCCTTGATGAGAATACACAACATGCATCTATCTTTTACACAACTTGGACATACTCGATTATTAGAAGATGTCCACAGTTCGTGGCCTTCTGACTCTGCATCACAGTGTTAACACTTTTTTGAAAAATAGCAGATTTGGTTGTGTCAATAAAAAGGATAGAAATGCTTGGAGCATATGAATGAATGCAGAGATTTGTTGAGCGTGCAGCTACTCAAAAAGATTGTCTCAGCACTAGGCAGAATGTTAGAGGG
The DNA here is from genome assembly GCF_031143425.1 of Pleurodeles waltl. Classification (NCBI taxonomy): domain Eukaryota; kingdom Metazoa; phylum Chordata; class Amphibia; order Caudata; family Salamandridae; genus Pleurodeles; species Pleurodeles waltl. The sequence goes on from NC_090451.1 coordinate 474,927,021, forward strand.
GAAAATGAACAGAAAGTTTGAAGTGTAAAAAGATGGGTCCTATGTTCCATTCTAAAAGGCCTTCAATTTCAAGCAGTTCAGAAGGAAGCCCGTTCCAGGTTTGTGGACTCAGAAGAGAGAAGGATCTTTCTCCTGCTTTCGTAAGCTGCACCCAACTATCTTTGGCCAAGTGTCCACACAAACAGTGCAGGATTCTCAAGAGAGTATAGTGATACATCATGGATGACAAGTATTGCAGACCAGAGCGGTTAATTGCTCTAGCCATTAAAAAAGGGTTTTGTGCAGGATACTGTTATTAAAAGGGAGCTAGTGTAGGTGCCTCAGATGCGGTGAAATAAAAGCTCATCTAGAAAAGTTGGTAACCAAGCCAGCACAATTGAAATTTACTGCCCAAATAATTGTGGAAGCCCTGCATGTAGTGCATTGGCGTAGTCCAACCTGAACATAATCAAAGCCAAGATCACCATTATCCTTACAGGTAGGGAGAAGAAATGCAAGAATTTTCTAACTGTGCATATGGGACAAAAACATTTACCAACTACTGTTGATTTGGTTGTGAAATGTCAGTTGTTTGTCAAACTTGACTGCCAAACTTTTTACCCCATCAGCTTGTAGGATGGATGGGAGGACCCATCAGACCAGTGTTCTTGCAGGTCAAGATTAAAACTGTAACTGAAGTTGAAGACCTCAGTCTTATCGGTGTTACATTTCAGTTGACTGAAACTCATCCACTTAAAGACTGCTGACCAGCTGGATTTAATGGCATCTTGGGTGATTGCTTCACCCTTCTTAAAGGAGAACACTAGCTCTGTATCAACGCCATAGGAGATTATTTTGGACCCTAAGGTATCAGCTAATTCCACTAATGGGGCCATGTAGATATTAGTACACCTCAAACACATTTTCTATGCACTTATTACCAACAATTATTATTCCTGAAAGTCTGAGTGTGCCCAGATTGTGAATAGGCTTGTCATCTCTATGTTAGACTCAGATTACAGCAGCTGGGATCTCAACCCATTGAGCTATGATAATGATTTATTTAGTTAAGGCTGACTACAAACAAAGACACACATTTACTAATGCTTTGCACAATCGTAAGGCAACTCAAAGCCTTGTAAGGGTATTTACAATCCAGAAAAAAATAGTTTGTGCTGAAAAGGTGTATTGATCTCATTGTAAAACCTCCTTTGTGCTGTGATGTGGCAAGGGGACATTACCAGGCATTACTATAGCAGACCAGCACAACTAACCAGAGGTTCGTCTCAAACCCAGTCTACTAAAATAGGTAGACTAGAATTTGGGCCTGATTACGACCGTATCGGAGGGGATTACTCTGTCACAAACGTGACTAATATCCCGTCCTCCATCTTACAAGTTCCATTATATCTTATGGAACTTGTAAAACGGTGGGTGGGATATCCGTCATGTCTGTGACGGACTAATCCCCTCCCCCAAGATCGTAATCAGGCCCTTTGTGTCAATAACTAGTGCTTCCCTAAACCAAATGTTACAAGGGGAAATGTTGTACTTTATCTAACAACCCACACTTTGCACATATGCCACAGAGGACAGCACACATCTAATGAATGGAGCCATTCTGAGTTTGCTTAGGCATCCGATTGTGTACCAGAAGGTTACGATTCCAGTACAAATCCTATGCTAGGCACCTACATTCACCTCTGTCACATGGTGCAAAGCCTTGCATCATACAAAGCAGCATGGTTGTGTGAGAGTTTAGTGGACGACTGCAGCTGGATGCCAATCTTAATGCAGTGCAGTAAATGTAGTTGCTGTCCTGCATTAAAATATCTAAATCTGGCCCAAATATTTTTGATCTTCTTGCAAGTGGGGTTTTGTCGCGCACACCTCAAAGGAGGTGAGAAGACTGTACAATTTCCAGACAAACTGAAGATCCATCTACTCAGAGATCTCTACTTTCCATCGAATAGCAACCTCCAAATAACTTGCTTCCCAAAAAGCAATAATGAATGTTATGCCAGAGCACAGCCCCGCTCCTCAGCACCCCATGGCTATTCAGCTAATTTGAGGTATAAAAATATCATCACATAAATAAAGAGAGTGGGGGATCATAAGTTCAAAAGGCACAAAAAACGGGTTTTATCTAACCAGAGGGAGAAGAGGCAAAAATGGGAAGTAAAGAACTTAAATATTACACCCTTCCCCCCCTCTAAAAGACGCCCTTTAAAAGCTAACTTTATCAGTGGATTTCCCTTGTAAAACTGATCAGTACCTCCTCTATTTGTGTCGATTTCTGTTCCTTTGCCTGTTTTTCCTTGAGGTACTCATTAAGTATTCTGCTTGTGTTTCCACTCAGATGCGCAACCTGTCTCCTGCTTTTGTAATATTGTGTATGCTTTGTTGGAGGAGGAAACAAGTCGTAATTGATGTATGGTGTCCATGTGAGTCCGAGGTATAAAATTAGCCACAAACCCTTGCTTTAGGAAGGGTTGAACTATTCACCTGAAGGCGAAAAACTGGAGCAAAGAAACATTCTTTGTTACAAAAAACCCGTGCAAAGCTGAAAACAGATACCATTATATTGATCTCAGTATTTTCATTTCACTGGTCTCTTCAATAGGTGTAAGTCTGTCAACCGGCCGAATTTGCAGTTAATAATTACAAGGAAACAACGACTTCTAGAGAGTGAGTGTAGCAAATTCATCCAATTGTTGTCAGTCACGTTTCCTACTTCGTGTCACTATTCGAAGAGACAGAAAAATGTGAACTTCAGAAAGCTTTCAGTTTATTCAGTTTTCACGCTTTCCGGATTTATGTGCATTTCTCCTCGTAACTTATCACTATTAGGCGCTGACTATCATAGATAATCATTTGACCCCTTAATATACAGTACGTTCGTACCCCTTAATGAACAGGACGTTCCCATAAAAAAGACTGCAGGTATTTAATAGATATATTATAATTGGATAGATTGCTCGTCACAGGTATATCCAACCAATTGCGCAAAACCTTTGCAGGAAGTGTTTACTAAGATAACGTCCTACATTGCAGAGAAACTATATTTTATTTATTATGCAATAGTACATAGAAATCTTAAAACAGTGAGATTGCAAATACATGTGTTAATGCATGCTACCTAAAAAAATAGAATATGAAAAATATGTTTAGGAAAACAGACATAGAGCCTTATTTAGCATTTGGTGGAGGATGGGAACCATAAGTCAGCCTACTTGGAATGATGATGAATTTTCTGGCCGCTCCTTTCATTGGGAGCACTTTCTTTACAAGTGAACTGCTACTTCAGAGGTTTTTCTAAATACAGTGGGTTACTCTAAACAATGCTGGTTGTACCCCAGTAGCGTCAGCAGGGCCGGCTTTAGGACTGGTGGCACCATGTGTGACAGTTTATTTTGGTGCCCCCCACCCAATGACCTCCTACTCGGTTTCACTCACTACCACCCGGCCAATGTGTCCCTGATCTCTCCATCGCTCCCCTTTCACATACATTCATATGTTTTAAAGCACTGGTAAAAGCTGGCTTTATTAATCTGCTCAGCTATCCACATAAAATATAGGGGCATATTTGAGAGCCCCTAGCGCCATTCTAATGCATCATTAGCTTCATTTTTTTTACGTTAATGTGGCGTTACAAGGCCAAAAATGCTGTGCCATATTTCCAAAAAGGTGCAATACATGCATTGCGCCACTTTCTTTCCCTTTGCGCTACATTATGCCTGCACCAGGCATAATGTATGCAAAGGTGCATTCCCCTGTTGTGGGGGGGGAGGGTGCAAAAAAATGGGGCAAAGAAATTGACAGATTTCTTTGCATATTTTTTTTCCGGCACATTTAACACCTGCTCAGAGCAGACGTTAAAAGGAGGCTTCCATTGGTTACTATGGGCCTCTAGGTGCTTTGCAGGATTAGCATCAAGAATTTTTATGTTAATCCTGCAAAGTGCCAGACTAGCGTAAATTATTCTGACACTAGTCCCCTAATTACCTCCATGGTGCGCCGTATTTTAAATACAGTGCACATATGGTGGCGTTGGTGGGGCGCTAAGGGGCACATGAAAAGTGGTGCAGCACTGTGTGCAGTGCCACTTTTTCAAATATGCCCAATAGGGGCATATTTAAGAGCCCCATTAGCATCATTTTTTTAAAGCTAATGTGACGTTAGAAGGCCAAAAAAGCTGCACCACTTTTACAAAGAGGTGCAATGCATGCATTGCGCCACTTTGTAACCTTTTGCGCTACATTGCGCCAGGCATAACATATGCAAAGGGGGCATCCCCCTTTAGGGGAGCCAAAAAAATGTTGCAAAGAAATCTGACAGATTTCATTGTGTCATTTTTTGCCGGCACTTTTAATGCCTGCTCAGAGCAGGCATTAAAAGGAGGCTTCCATTGGTTACAATTGGCCTCTAGGTGCTTTGCAGGATTGGCGTCAACATTTTTTATGCTAATCCCTCAAAGCACCTGAATAGCATAAAACAATTCTGACACTAGTTCCCTAACTACCGCCACGGTGTGCTGTATTTTAAATATGACGCACACATGGTGGCGTTTGAGGGGCGCTACGGGCACAAGGAGAGTGATTCAGCACTGTGTGCAGTGCCACGTTTTATAAATAGACCCTATATAGGCATATTTAAGAGCCCCTAGTGCCATTCTAATGCCAAATTAGTGTCATTTTTTTATGCTAATGTGATGTCAGAAGGCCAAAAACGCTGCACCATATTTACAAAGTGGCACAATATATGCATGGCACCACTTTGTAACCCTTTGTGCTACATTCTGCCTGCGCCAGGCATAATGAATACAAAGGGGGCATTTCCAGCACTTTTAATGCCTGTTCAGAGCAGGCATTAAAAGGAGGCTTCCACTGGTTACAATGAGCCTCTGGATGCTTTGCAAGATCAGCGTCAACATTTTTGACGCTAATCCTACAAAGCACTAGACAAGCATGAACAATTCTGATGCTAGTCCCCTAACTACCGCCATGGTGCGCCGTATTTTAAATATGATGCACACATGGTGGCGTTAGGGAAACGCTAAGGGTGGATAGAAAAGTGGTGCTGCAGTGTGTGGAGCGCCACCTTTCTCAAATATGCCCCATAGTTCTCTTTTTTTGCAGCAGGCTTTTTAACCCTCTATGCTTTTTTATGTTGAGTCAAAGCTGCCACTAGGCAAAACTCCCATCTCTCTCCCTAGCAGGAACATTAATCACAAGAGGTATTTTGACATTTTAATTGTTTCATGAAGGCTGGACACACAAGGAACGTTTCAGCAGGTGCTTTTAAATCGCAAGTTGTGGAAGTTATTGCTAAAAACAGCGCCACCCTGAGGTCAGTGCCCGGTGCAGCAGCAAACTTTCTGATCACCTGGGGAGATGTGTGAATGACTTCCAGGCTCTGGAACAAAGACAGTTGCTGCAGTGTGAGGTGGTCCCTCCTCTCCCAGGATGACCACTCAGGGTGTTAGCTCAAAAGGTAAGCTTCAAAGGTGTAGCTAAATTTGTGAGGGAAGTACTGATAACACCCCTGAGGAGGATGCTTTTTGTTCCTGCAGACAAAGTGGAGACAGGGTCAGGGAGGAAAACTGCCCCCTAATCCATTTTTTGGGTGGGTATGTAGCCCTCTGGTAGCCAGAATGTTGCACTGTGGGATGGCCAGGTGTCACACATCACTGGAACTTCATCACTAAATAGGAGGGGACCCAGTAGCCCATTGGCTAGTGACCTCATGATCCCCTCAGGGCACATTCCAACCGATAGATTTGACACCCTGGCACGATGCCTCTCAGATCTCGTTAGATTTGGTGAGAGGACCGAAAAAGGATCACCAAGGGGTCCTTGGAATTACACAAAGAGAGGCAGCACAGCCAGAAGGACTGCACTTGCTCACTGTTGGGCTAATGAAGATTGGACTGTGCCTGCGGGTTCTGGCTTGGGGAAAAATTTATTCCTAGCCCCAGATCAAACCATTGACTCCAAGGATCAGTCAGCTGCTCTCTTGAAACCAGCCCCAGGGACACAAGAGTTGAAGAAGCCAAAAATGACATGCTGATAGCCACCACAGATGTTTTGCTGCTACAAGTCACCGGGCACACAAGAGGACAAATCCAAGACGGGCAAAAGTTGCACTTAAGTCTGCCTGACCTCGGAGGGCCATCCAAGTCCAGATTTGCCACACCCTAGGGAAATTAGCCCCCAAGTAAGGATTTTGCCCCAGTGGTAGTGCAAAGAGACCAGTAGCCCATCGTTGTCTGGCCTGTTACTGCAACATAGAGGACTTCAAGAAAATCTGATCTCTGTGGCCAAAGTCACCCCACTTTCTCCTGTGGACTAAGGAGCAACCACAAAGGCACCTCGCCGACCTCACCACAACCAGAGCATCATTTGAGCATCTTTTTCCTGTATCCTGAGCATCAAGACCACTCCATTGATGTTTATGGTGGATTCCCTGTAAACTTTGGAACTCACCTTAAAAATGCTCTGGTGGCCAAGAAACTGTCCAAAGTATTGACTTTGGCCCTCCAGGTCTCTTATCAGTCAAACCTGGTCACCCAAACTGTGCCAGGGTAGTTGAACTAACGTTTCTAACTTTACAAAAATGTACAATCTTTTTGTTGACCAATGCTTGTTTGTGGTTGCATTTAAAATGAAAATACGTTCTGAAATCAATATCTCTGGGATCCTCTGGTGGATTTTGTTCATTAAGGTCTAAAAATTCATAAAAATATAATATATTTTTATAAATTGATGTCCACTTTTTTTTCGTGTTGTATGACTTCCTTATTTTGTTGTTTGGTGCTGTTAAATGCTGTAAGCTAAGGGGCATATTTATACTCTGTCTGCACTGAATTTGCATCAAAAATGTTGACGCGAATTTGGCACAAACCTAACACCATATTTAAACGATGACGTCTGACCCCGCAAATGTAAAAATTCCTCTGTGTGCATCATTTTCTGGATGCGGGAAACCGCCTTGTGTTAATGACATGCAAGGTAGGCGTTCCCGTCCAAGGAATGACTTTAAGGCCTGTGCGCCTTATTTATACTCCTGCATCATTTTGACGCACAGGAGGGTGCAGGCCTTAAAAAATGGTGCACAGCCTGATGTGAGCCGTTTTTTAACGCCTGGGTGATGGCAGGCGTTAAGGGGCCTTTGGGCTTACTTCCATGGTCTCTGACCATTGACCACAGAAGCCCCTTGGGCATGGCCATTGGGCAAGGGGGCATGACTCCTGTCTTTGCTATGACAGGAGTCAGTTCAATGGGGGTTGTGCGTCAAAAAATGCTGCAAGTCCATTTAAAGCAATGATTTTTTACACTGACCTGACTTGCACCATTTTTTGATGCACAACCCCCATTTTTCCCTAGGACGGCGCTGCCTGGTTAGAGTCATTTTTTTTTTACTCTGACCGGCTAACGTCAATCCATAAATAAGGCGCCTGCCTGGCGTATTGGAATGGCGTTAGCCGGCGGTACATTTTTTGATGCAAACCAGCGCCGGCGCTGGTTTGTGTCAAAAAGTGTAAATATGGGCTTTATGGAGTCTCACTGCTTGTAGCCACAGCTATGGAGATCTGAGCTTCAGGCTAAGTAAATGAGCCTGACTGCCCCCAAAATGGCATTTAAGAGTATACTGCATGATCAGTCCCCAAAGCCATATCATATACTACACCCGATTCCTCAAACGTTCTACTTTTTTAAATACAATACACTCTGCCCTTTGGGCATTTTAGTGGCTCCCTTCAGTGTGAATTAAGTATCAACAAGGAAGGTTCAGGCTTGGAAAAATGTTTATTTTGCTAGGACAAAATAGCAGTTTTAAAACTGCCCCACATGTTGCAATGCATGCCTTTGACATGTTTTAACGCACTACTCAAGTGTGTGGCACAATTAGTGCAGCAGAGCCAGAAGTAACATTTAATGCAGTTCCTGGGTACTGGTAGTACCATATACCACGGACATATAAAACATCAAACATGTTAATCAGGTGTAAGCCAATAGTACTATGTTTTAAGGAGAGAGCACAAACACGTTAGCACTGGTTAGCAGTGATATGGTGCAGAGTCCTAATGCAAAAAAAAACACACATTAAGAAAAGGTGGAGGCTTGACCATAAAATGTTTGGTGATGACCCTGCAGAGAGAAATGTGTAACACCTTCTGTGATGGGATCACCAAAAGCCTCTCCACAAAGCTGCAGATCATTCAGAACTCTGCCACCAAATTCACTCTCAATCTCCCACTCAGCACTCACATCAAACCATATCTGAAGGCACTCCACTGGCTACAAAGTACGACCATTCAAACTCTACATAAGACTGGCCCAGCATACCTCAACAAACACATCCGCTTTCACAAACATTCCAGACACCTTGCTCCTCTGGAATCCTACTTACACAATCCGACACATATGGAAAACCATGTCTATCAGAAGAATGTTCATGTCTATATCGCTCGTAAAGCATGGACTGACCTGTGCTAAACATAAGAGTCCCCTGCCTACTTCTTGAATTCCACAAGACGTTGAAGACCTGGCTTTCGAGTGGTACCACTAGGCTCTAAGTGTGGATACACATACACCTGCTCTGCGCTGGATAACGTCCAGGGTGATAATGTTCCCTACAAATCAGCATAACATAACTTAATATCAAGTTGTCCAAAGACAATTGGAAAGATGTATTGGCAGGTCATGATGCCTATCTAATGAAAGCTATACTTAACTGTATCTAGTTTAAGGTTCTAGATCATAGGCCCTGGTCACAGACACACTTTCACAAGGCACAATTACATTGAAATTGCTGGAAATATGGGTGCCCAAACTGTGATATTTTTAACGTACTATGTGAATGTCTTTCATTGATGAGCTACTGGTAATCTATTCTGACTGTGTTAAAGTAGAAATTAAGTATGACATAATCAAAAGCTGCCAGAGTCATACTCTTCTGACATTAGTTATGCCATCAATGATGTTATTGAACATGTAATGAGTAATGCAATATGTGAGGCTAAGAGCGGTGTATGGTGGGGGGCAGGTTATAGTTATTTCGCTCAAATATAATTGGAGAATTTCAGTATTTTTTTAGTTTGAAACATCCTGTTACTACTGGCATTGTCACCTAACTACAAGGTTCTTTAACCTTTGTTTTTTTGGTGAATGTATATGGGTTTGTTTTAATATAAGTCTGAGAAATTGGGTCACTACTCAAGCAGAAACCACAATTCTTGCTGGGTAAAACACAGGCTAACCTCAAATTAACCTGTGAGTATGCCTCCAGCAGCTTGACACAAAAAAGTCAGGCTTTTAGACACTATGTGTAAAGTGTTTATGTCAGTAATTATTTAAAAACACAACAAAGGAAAAAACCTGCACCAATTTAGAAAAATGGAGTAAAATATTTGACACCAAAATTACAAAAATCCAATTAGTAGAACCAAAGATATGCAATTTAATTTGTTTTTGTAAAAATCAAGTGCTAAGAAGCAAAAAGCACCAACCACTGTTATCTGGTCATGGTAGACCAGATCCAAGTCACAAGTTCAGGCTGACCACAATGGAGTGTGGGCTAGATACAGGAGTGAGCTCAGTCTGCTGAAAAGTAACTTGTGGCCTGGCTATCGAGATGTGAATTATCGGCATCAAGCTGATTGGGGTGGCATTGAAGAACCATCAATGAGGAGCTGCAATGCAAGGTCAAGTGCCAAGATCTGTGATGCAGTGACTTTTGATGAAGACCTTTGATGCGAGGTCCTGCGATATTGTCAAGGAAGACAGCTGGGCTTGTGCAGACTTCCGCTGCAATGTATTGGTGCAGTGGATGAGGTATGTCATACTGGGCCGGTGTCAAAGTCGGGCTGCTTTGGCGTCAAAGAAGCCACAGGAGCTTGTGAAAACTTGGGATTAGATGCGTTGGTGTAGAGCCTCGCTGATCCAGAATCATTGGTGGGCTGCTTCATGCTGAGTTGATATGCAAGGAGATGCGCCAATATCAAGGAAGCCTGTTATGTTCCTGTGGTTTGAACAGAGGGCCAGCCAACTGACCCTTGGAGATTTCCCGGAGTTCTGGGTCCACACAGACAGGCTGGATTCAGCAGGGCAGCTCACAGCATCAACAAAGTCCTGGTGCAGCAACAGCCAACCTTGGTCAGCAAGCAGGTCAGCAAGGCAAACTTCACAGCTGGGCAGTCCTTCTTCCTGGCAGAGTCCACAAGTCCAGAAGTGATTTGAAGAGTTGGATCTGAAGGTCCACTATTTATACCTGGTGCTCACCTTGAAGTGGGAGAAGGTTATAGGTTCCTCCCTCTACAGTAGTGTCTGGAAATTCCTTAATCCCTGCCCTGTCCCCAGCTAAATTGGGGACACAAAAGACTAGTGGGAAACCATTTGAGATTGTGCTGAGGCAAAGTCTTTGTGAAGTGCAGGTGTGGTAGGTAACAGCCCATCCTGCTAACACCTATTCTCCTTTGTCATACTGTCTGGAAGCAATTCACAAAGATCAACTGACAGGTACACCTGGTCACATGACCAAGAATACAGACTGCAGGCATCAAAAAGTTGGGACAAGAAAATGTCAACTTTCTAAAAGTGCCATTTTCATTATTGTGACTTAAAAGCCAACTTTACCATTAAAGTGGTTTTAAAATTACAAATCTTTAATTTAAAGACCAAACTTTACTTTCCTACCTTCTCCTTATTGAAAGTGATCACATATTAGGCGTTCTCATATGGGAGAGGCAGGCCTGGCAGTAGTGAAAACTTAATTTAAGGGTTTTTCACTACCAGGACATGTAAAAGTCAAACATAGATGTCCAACATTTTGAATACGCTGCACCCTTCCCTATGGACTGTTTAGGGCCTAACATAGAGGAGGCTCTCATCTATCAAAGTGGAAGGGTCAGGCCTGGAAAGGGAGCTATATTTTGCCAGGTTGAAATGTCAGTTTGGAACTGCACATGGCAGGCCTGAGGCATGCTCAAAACTCTACTTAAGCGGGTAGCACCATATGTGCAGCAGTCCCACTAGAAGCATTCCATTTAAAGGCTCTAGGTGCATTTAGAATTACTCTACTAGGGTCTTACGGTAAATTAATTATGCCTCTTGGAACTAAGAACATTTTACAATGCTTAGAGGACAGAGTCTTAAGGCCACACCATGGATATCAGGTCCAACTGCAAATGATTGTCTTTTTTATCTGTCTAATTATAATTTTTAGCCACCGCTTCTCCAGTGAATTTCTAATGTTTTTTTAATTTATTTTTAACATATGTTAAAGCCAGTTTATGCACCTAAATATAGTATCATTTTAACCTTTCTTTTTTTCACTGAAGATCTGTTTTTTTTCTTTTAACATAAAGTAAAATGTTTGGATAGTTGACTTAGCCTTTGTCCACTACTTTAAGAAGAGTTTGACGATGGCAAGTGGCTCAACGAAAGAAGCTCAAGGGGAGGTGGAATCGTAGCTCAAGAAGAGAGACACTGGAAGCATTGCAGAAGATGGATAATGGAATCATAAGAAAGGCGTGGAAGACTAGAAAGTTGGGGTTTCGGGGTGACTTAGAAGATGAGCCCAGGGACAAGGCTGGTGCAGGGCTGGGGAATTGAAGGTCGGTGCGAGAGCAGAGATGAAGCTTGCGTTAGACTAGAATGCATGATGATCTGGACGCTTCAGGAGGTGAGTGCAGGGACCTTGCATATGCATGGCAGGTATGAGAAACAAGGTACGAGGCCAAACCCTCATAGAAAATTCCAACAAACCTATGGAAAATCATGTGTTACATAACAACTGACATGAAGCCTAGCAAGTGGCAGGCGCAAACAATTGACAACAATAGCATTTACAACGGAACCCCAAGTGCAAGATGATACAATCCAATGGTTCACAGTGGAAACGTGTCTGTTCTAAATAGACACATGATATCTGCAGGTGCAAACTAGACGATTCTTACGTAGCAACAAAACAGGAGAATCAAAGGTTCCCCAGGAGGGGGAAGCCACAGAGTAGTTGAGGAGGAAAGGTGCACAGGGTTAGGAATGGCATTAGCCCGGTAAGTAAAACTCACCGAACATAGGGCAGAAGATGGAGTTGTGGCAGAACACATGCATTCCGTTCATCCTGTATGCTGGGCACATGCAGAACAATAACAAGATGCAGAGGAGGCATCCACCAGTACATCTGTGCCCTCCATTGGATTAGGAGATATGGTGACAGGTGAAGTGTAAAAGGACAGTTAAACCTCAATCCTGCCTATCAATATTAGATAACAAACTGCAGGACGTGCAGTAAAGTTGTGTATAGTGGAGTGCAAAGCACCACAGTGAAGAACAAATTAGTGTCAGAGCACAAGTTGTCCATAAAACACTTTCTCCTTCAGAGTTGACATGCCCAGTTTTTGTTGTTCATGTTTAACTCCACAAAAATAAAAACAATATAAAATACAAAAAATAAATAAGTTTAAAACCTACATAAAAATTGTTCTTTTCAGAACTGCCTTTACTGGTTTCAAAATAGAAACAAATTGTGCTGTTTATTGTATTTGTCTCTTTATGTCAGTCCATCATGATATTGATATATTCTGTTAGAGCAGTTTACACATAAAAAGGTAAGTTTATTATTATTAGTGTAGGGAAAACCAAACACTTACAAAAATTGATTTCTGTGAGAATGTCAATGATTTTGTGTCAGATTTTCTTTACTTTCAAAATACAGACCTAACACACAATTCATGTTTATATTTATAAAGCAAAAGAAATCTCTATTTGTGTTGGTTTAGAAACAAAAGTAATTCAATATAGTACAATGCACTACCTTCAATTAATTTCTTTAAGGCAGCATTCTTTGGGTAGTGTATGGACAATCCTGTGCATCCACCCAAGGATTTTGATGCTAATCAATACCTACAAGCACTTGTAGATATTGATTTGCGCAGAAGTCCTGGGTGTCCCTGAGATTGGCATAATGAAGATTAATATTTGTATTCTCTTCTTTTTTCCTCTTTGCATGTGTGCCACATTTTACATTTTGCATACATATAGGACATAGCTTTAAAGGATATTTTATGTGGAGGAAGGGATCCCTCCTGCATTCAAACTGTCGTAGAGTGTAAATATCCTAGCATTATTGTCTGTTCCTGTGATGGAAGACACCTGTAAAAAGTGTGTTGGCAGATTGATAGAGCCCAACTACACCTATTCTTTGTAGATACTGCATTTTTCTGCACTCTCTGAAGTCTAAACAGTACACCATAACAAGTGTGTTTGGTGTGCTGTTTTGTGCTAATTCTTAGTAAATCTGGACCCCTATACCAAACCTGTATGTCTGTCCTGCATCTGAGACTCTGTATTGCTGTTAATAATAGCATTTGTCAGCCACCTTTGTTTGAAAGAGGTTGCAATAGGAAGATGATTTACAGGTAAGCCACAGAGTTACAGTTGTGGAAGAGTGACACAGCAACTTCTCTGGTAATCACCTTAAAGTTACTAATTGGTAGAGATGTTTGTGTTCCATTTAGAAAAATGACATATATATACTCCAGAGAGAATACATCATCCAAGAGGGTGAGAATATGGGACCAATAAACTAAACATGTGTATCGATGATATGCATTATTGCGCCTTAATAAAGTATTCCATGCTGATAAACACATTATATCATTTATCAGCATACTAAAAGCAAGATTATCAAACCATTAGATAATGATTTTCTCTTTTGATGTGCAGTATGATTTTTTAGAGACTTCTAGTTTCTAAATACCTTCAAAAACAAAAGTTGAACAGAATTTAAATACTTTCAGTTGTCATGTTGCTAATTAAGTTCAATATATAGTCATTTAAGTATTTCAACTTCTGTACTTGATGTAGTTACTTCTGGTTCTTCTCTGTTATAATAAATACAAATACAAATGTTGCAAAGATCTATTTAAAATGTTTTTTTTTTTTTTCATGGTATACATCATTAGTGTCATGGCCACAGCAATAATGAAATTGTCTGTATTTTGCATATTAAGACGTAATTCACAGAGTGCACACGCGGGTGTTCATGTCTACATGGATCAACCAAGCCATGAGAGAAATGAGAAGGAACTGAAGGCTAAAATAGTGGCCCAGGTGCCTCCTAGAAATACAAGAGGCAAATTATGTGGGAAACTTGCTTTGCACGTTCCTACAGTTTCAGATGTTAATGTCCCCAGGTGGTATGCAATAGTATATATTAAACAAAATGTTTCTATCCTGTCAGACCTCTCTGAGGTGGCCGGATGAAGCTGCAAGACAACTATCAAAGGCAAAGTTTTTTGAGCTGCACAAGAAATGCTCCACTATGGAGGGCCTATGGCAGCAGGCTAAGTCCTACTGTAATGGCAAGATCACTAGTGATTGACACATTTATTGGGTGCTTGATCTCATGTATAGTGAGCCTACGGTCCATCAGCTTGGTTCAATCAGAGTGTTGTAGTCCTCCAGTGCTTTATGACTTTCTTTCTAGAGCTGGTTCATAACATGCCTAGAAGGACATTTGGGATAGGCGAATATCTTTAGCCATCTCCTCAACCTCCCTCATATACCGGCCAGAGATGAAGACCATGTGAGATGCATTCTGCATATTCAATGTCACTTATCACTTGTCAGGGCACTAGCAAGTCAGGAGTGAAGAGCAAAGTTCTATTAAAGCCTTTTCCCATGGTGGAAACATCTTTTGAGAGCATTGATGTACATAATGTTAAGCCACTGGAAGATTGTTTGCAACTGAACATTGCTCCTGTTTCTCTTTATTGTTACTGTGTTACCATATCTTTTTGTACTAATAAAAAAGAAAATCTTTGATCACACAACATTTATTTGTCTAGTAATGACAAAATAAAGACAAAACATAAAAAATGTGGCTTGTCATCATGTAACTTACATTTTCTTGTTTGGTAATTTGGCAAGGTACTTGGTATCAGCAATCTTTATTTCCACAAAGGTAACTCAAATATGCCCATGCTAACACATGTTTCATCTCACGCTGCAGATGTTGTTGGAGACATTTTCAGAGCTATCATTAAAATACATAGGCCCTCATTATGACATTGGTGGAAGGTGCCGCTTATCACCATGCTGACTGCCGCAAACATGCCGCAACCCTGGCGGTATACCGCTATGGGTATTATGACCCACGCATAGAAATCCGCCACTATACAGACACACACATAAGTCCGCCGGCCCAAAGGTCAGTGATAAACTGGCGGTACCCAAACCCACATCGTTACACCAACAGAAATATGCCCACAGTATCATGACCCATGAATCTCTGTGGCAGTCATTCAACCGCGGTAAACCATTGGCGGTACAGACCGCCACGCTCAAAATACACACACACTAACAAAACAACACCACATTGGACAATTCAATCTACACACACCTGACACACATACACGCACCACAACACTATAAAACACTCACCTACACTACCCACAGCCCTTTACGACCCAAAGAATTTAACAACTGAGCCAGGAGCACCCACTGAATATGAGCCACAAAACACCATCACTGATACACCATCCAGGCACCTCACAGCACACACACCAACACATCACCCCACACACCCTCACACACACCACTCACACTACACCCATGGCAACACATCAACACTCCAGATTCTCTGAGGAGGAGCTAAGGGTCATGGTGGAGAAAATCATCTGGGTAGAGCTTCAGCTATTCAGATCACAGGTGCAGCAGACATCCATTGCTAGGAAGATAGAGCTACCACAGAGAGTCATGGACAGGGTCAACGCCATTGGCCAGCACCCCAGAACAAGGGATGACATCAGGAAGAGGTGGAACCACCTACGGAGGAAGGTACATTCCGTGGTAGCAAGACACTAAATAGCTGTACAGAGCACTTGTGTTGGACCCCCACCTCTTCCCCCACAACTAACAACATGGGAGGAGCAAGTCTTGGCGATCATGCATCCTGAGGGCCTGGCAGAAGTACTAGGATGACTGGACTCTGGTAAGTGACATTTTTAGTACTTTATCCCCCCCACCTGCATGCCGTCACAAACTCCTACCACTACCCTCACCATCACCATCACTCCACCACCTCACATAAACCCCACCATCACAACCCAGCCATCCCAAAACCAAGCTCTGCATGCACCACCAATGTATGGACCCCCATCACAAACCTGCATGGACATCCATCACCACAGCATGCACACTAGTGACAATCACTTAGCCAACCAAATCACAACTCACACAAGCCAAAGCTGCCTTGGTAATAACAACCATAGAGGGAAACATACCCATGTACAAGATGTTAAATGCAGAAACAATAAACTGCATTTACATCCCCACAAGACCCCCACACAACGTCACCAGAGAGGAGGTGCCAACCACATACAGCCCCCCCTGAAGAAGCCCACAGTGATGACAGCAGCTCTGCACGCCTGGATCAGGATGACCAACCTGGCCCATCAGGGACCTCTGGACTGTCGGTGACCCAGCCACAGTCCCGAACAACCACAAAGCCTCCCCCTCAGGAAACACCAGCACAACACCCACCAAGCGGGCCCATCCCTCTGTCCCCAGGACACGTCAATCAGCAGTGTGTCCACCACTACAGGGACCATAGGCAACCCCACAAACACCGGACGATCAGGGACCTGGGGTCAGTGGCAGTGGGCACAAGGTTCTGGGGACAGAGGCACAGGACAACAGGGAAGCTGGGAGGACTGCTGTGCGACTGGGGGATGATAGGCCCAGGGAAACGACTCTCCACAAGGCACTCACCAACATCCTAAGAGCATCCCACTATTCCCAGGAGACCATGGGCCAGATACTGGCCAAGCTGTAGGAGACCCAGTGGCTGCAGGAGGGACAGTATCTGGGGATCAGGGAGGAACTGAGAGACATCCACACCACCCTGGCCACTATTGCAGGGGTGCTGGCAGACATGGCCAACACCATGAGGGAGGCAGTGGCACACCAACGGGCCCCTGACAATAGCCACACCAAAGAACAGCCCTCCACCTCTGCCGACGCTAGTGGACAGGAGGCCCGCCACAGGAACAACAGGCCACCAGCACCCCACCCCAAGCAGAAGGAGAACCAATACACAAAAGGTCCCTGTGATCCAGGCAGAAGTCAGAGAACATTGACAAGACCCCTGCCAGGAAATAGGACTCACCTGATTGTCACCCTTCTATCCCACTCTGTCACCCTGTACACCTTGAACTGACATTGCTCCACTTCCTATGCCGCCTTGGACAATGCACCTGTGATACCAATAGACTGGACTCTATCCTGGACATTTCTCCACCATCAACCCAGCCCATTGGAATACCATCTACACATATTCGCACAGAAATAAACACTCTTGGAACAAATACAAGTATGGAGTCTGTCAATTGATTGAAATACATATTACTTAAACAAGCTGTAAACATTGCAATTCAAATGTACAGTTATGTTTACATAGGTATGACCTGTAGAGGGCAGCAGTAAACACACCAGGAGCCAGAGTGGGGCACAGATATCTGAAAATAGAGATGCCAAAGGGTACAGTAAGTGGCCATAGAAATAGGGAAATCAGGCTGCCATGTACAATGTCCAACACAAAACTGTAATGGAAGGTGAAGTTAGTGTCTTACCTGTGTGTCACTGGAAGAACTGTTGGATTGTTGTAGTTCTGCTGCCCACATCCTCTTCCTCTGCCTCCTCTTCGTCTCTGTCCACAGGCTCCACCGCTGTCACACGACAATCCAAAACCTCATCCTCCTGCAGAAAAGGCACCTGGCGTCTCAAGGTCAGGTTGTGCAACATGCAACTTGCAACGATGATCTGGCACACCTTCTTGGGTGAGTAGTCCAGAGATCCACCTGTCAGATGGAGGCACTGGAATCTGGCCCATAGGAGGCCAAAGGTTCGCTCAGTGATCCTCCTTGTACACCCATGTGCCTCATTGTAATGTTCCTCTGCCCTTGTCCTGGGATTCCTCACTGGGGTCAGTAGCCATGAGAGGTTGGGGTAACCAGAGTCACCTGAAAATATTGAGAGATACCTGTTAGCCAGACACTCTTAGGGAGAACACCACACCCATATACCTACATCAACTGGGTGGGGACCATGGGCTCACCTATTAGCCACACTCTGTGCCTCTGGAGTTGAGACATCACATATGGGATGCTGCTATTCCTCAAGATAAGGGCATCATGCACAGTGACAGGATACTTTGCATTGACATGGGAGATGTACTGGTCCGCCAAACACACCATCTGCACATTCAGAGAGTGAAAGCTCTTTCGATTTCTGAACACCTGTTCATTTCTCTGGGGGGGGGGGGGGGGGGGACCAAGGCAATATGTGTACCATCTATAGCACCAATGATGTTAGGGATATGTCGCACTGCATAGAAGTCAGCCTTCACTGTGGCCAAACCCTCCACCTGGGGGAATACGATGTAGCTACGCATGTGTTTCAGCAGGGCAGACAACACTCTGGTCAGCACGTTTGAGAACATAGGCTGTGACATCCCTGATGCCATGGCCACTGTCGCTTGGAAGGAAGCACTTGCCAAGAAATGGAGCACTGACACGACCTGCACTAGAGGGGGAATACCTGTGGGGGTTGCGGTTAGATGAAATCAGGTTTGGCTCCAATTGGGCACACAGCTCCTGGATTGTGGCCCTAGCAAGTCTGCAGGTTAGGATAATGTGCCTGTCCTCCATTGTCGCCAGGTCCACCAGGAATCTGTACACTGGGTTGTGTCTCCATCTCCTATTCATCCTCTGTGGTTGAACTCTAGAGTGAAAAACGGTGGGCAGAATGTGATATTCAAACATGTACTCAGATTATTATGCAGTTTTTGTTTTACAGAAAGAGTATGTGAACTAGTAAGTCAGTTGATGTTCCTATGTCTGCTGTGACGCACTTAGGTGCCATGGCCTGTGCCCCCCTGAAATGGCGGCTGCCTGACCTGTGAGGAGGGACAAGTAGAAATTAGGTAATTCCGCTGGCCTTGTGCGCCATTGCGGTTGGTGGTAGACGAACGCCGTGCAACACCGCATCAGTTATCATTGGGGCCTACGGGTTCCAGGAGCCAGCGGTGACGGTACGCACCACCACGGACATGACTGCCATCTTCTACCTGTTCACTCACTTGCTACCTGACCTTCAACAGGAGAGGGCCTACACTGCAATTGCTGCTGTGACCTGTGTATGGAAGCGACCATGGCTCAAGTGTCTGGGGAAAGGGCCCCTGCCTTCACTTCAGAGGAGTTGGAGAGACTAGTGGATGGGGTCCTACCCCAGTACCCTTTACTTTATGGTCCTCCAGACCAACAGGTGAGCACACTGTGAGCATGATGCGTGGGGAATGAATGTATGGAGTGCCTCATGTAGGGGGCCTGATTGGTCTGGGCACAGTGCTGCATGTATGGTGGTCAATGTCTGTGCATAAGGGGATAGGAGTGATATGGTGGGCCATGAGTATGACAGTCCGGACGGTATGACTAATACCTTTTCTGCTGTATTTTTCCTGCAGGTCAGCAACCATCAGAAAAAGGGTATTTGGCGTGCCATCGCCAAGGAGGTGCGGACCTGGGGTCTTTGACAGGCAGAGCACCCACTGCTGCAAACGGTGGGAGGACCTACACTGCTGGGCAAGGAAGATGGGGTGCCCGTCGTACTCTGACACCCCCCGGATGTTCCACATCCTGGCGGTGGCCTATCCGGAGTTGGATGTGTGCTTGAAGGCATCACAGCAACCACAAGGGGGTGAGTACAGATTCAGATTCTTGACTTTGCACACGTTAAGGTGTTACCTGGGTGGGGATGTGGGCTGTGGTGCCCTAGGTCAGGGCAAACATGGCAGGGTAGGTTCCATGATGGGCGAGCTCAGGTGCACTCCAACCACAATAATGTTGGTAGGCATCTACTACTAGGCAGGGTCCTGTGGGTTTCAGGTGTGCAGCTAATGGTGTTAGGCATTGTACATCATGGGTTGGTGACAAGCATTGTAACTGGTAGTGCATGGCCTAGTGCATACAGCTGTTCTCTGTGAGTTGTGTATGCCAACGGTAGTGTTGTTGTTGGCATTGACCAAGTGTATCCTCTGTCTCTCCCCCACTTTTTGTTTTGTCACACTGTTCTTGTGTGCATTAGCATCATCTAGTAGAGGAGCAAAGGCACCGACGACAGAGAGAGCTGCATCCCACATGGGCCTGGAGGCCGAATCCACAGACAGTGAGGGCACTAGTGGGACGGAGGACGAGGGGAGCACCATGACGGAGACAGGAGGGGACAGTACAGAGAGCGACTCCTCGTCTGATGGAAGCTCCCTGGCGGTGGCAGACACCTCTGTGCCCACCCCAACTACAGGTACAGCTGCCACCCCCTGTACCAGCACCACCCTCCTAGCAGCCCCTCAGCGTGTTTCCCGTGCCCGCTCACCCAGGAGGGTGGGCATCTCCTTCGCCCCTGGCACCTCAGACCCTGCCCCAGTCAGCCCTGCTGCCCTCAGAGAGGAGTCTATTGACCTTCTGAGATCCTTCTCTTTTGGGCAGTCAACCATACTGAATGCCATCCAGGGTCCAGCAGGGCATATTCAACAAACAAATGCATACCTGGACGGCATTCACTCTGACGTGGCGGCCCAACAGAGAGCATTCCAGGCTCTGGCCAACTCACTGATGGCAGCCATTGTCCCTGTCTCCAGCCTCCCCCCTCCAACTTCCTCTACCCAGTCCCAATCCCCTCAACTCCAGCCTATCCTAAGCCCACCTTCAGACCAGCAATCACCCAAATCAACACACAGAAGTGACTCAGGCAAACGCAAGCACCACACTTCATCTCACAGGCACTCACACAAGCACCATCCACATGCAAACACACCAACATCCACTGCCTCCACTGTTTCCCCCTCCTCCTTCACATCCACCTCCCTCCCAGTAGCATCTCAAATCACATCTGCAAGCACAACATCCTCATCCACTACCTCCATCACCAGCGTGCCTATCACTACACACCCCTGAAGGGCAGTCACCACCCCCACATCAATGCACAGGTCCCCTGTGTCCTCTCCCATTGTGTCTGTGACCCCTCCTCCCAAAGTACACAAACACAAGCACGCAGACACCCAACAGCCATCCACCTCAAAACAGCATCCAGCCCATGCACCTGCACCCAAACACAGCAGACTGGCACCTCCTACAGCCACTCCCTCTTCCTCCTCTCCCAAACTTCACCCTCTTCGTGCCCCAGTGTCCCTAAGAAGCTTTTCTTTACCACCATTGACCTATTCCCTACCCCACCCCACCGTCCTTTACTTCGGGCCAGGTGGCCATAACCCAGCCCAGCACCTCAGCCACCCATACCACGGCCGCTGTGGTTTCTGCAGCTACTGCAGGTGTGAGAGGCTCCAAGGAGGCACCGGTCAGCACAGCCAGTGTGCCAGCACCACCTGCCGAGGCCAAGAAGGGTCCGCCACCTAGCAAGGGCAAGAAGGGGACACAAGCCAGCAAGGGGAAGGAGGAACCACCAACTGACAGAAGCAAGGATGCACCACCAATGCCAGCCATGGCACTACAGACGTCCGAGGCTGCAGTTGAAGGCCGGGAGCTTACTACAGCTGCGGCCAGCACTGCTTCCTGCACTGCGACC
The DNA here is from genome assembly GCF_031143425.1 of Pleurodeles waltl. Classification (NCBI taxonomy): domain Eukaryota; kingdom Metazoa; phylum Chordata; class Amphibia; order Caudata; family Salamandridae; genus Pleurodeles; species Pleurodeles waltl. Next base: position 474,948,647 of record NC_090451.1, read on the forward strand.
AGCACCGCTACCTGCCCCATCAGCAGCAGCACCACTGCCAGCAGCAGCAGCCCCAGTGGGAAGCTGTCTGAGGCTGCAGGTGAAGGGCTGGAGCCTACCACCACCGCGGTCAGCACCACCACCTGCACCGCGGCCAGCACACTGGGCACAAAGCCCCCTCCAGAACCAGTGGAAGAAGGCATCCACTCACCCTCTCCTTGGCGGGATGAAGCACACTAGGCACAAAGCCCCCTTCAGAACCAGTGGAAGAAGGTATCCACTCACCCCCTCCTTGGAAGGATGAAGCACACTGGGCACAAGGCCCGCTCCAGAACCAGTGGGCAAACCACCCACTTGAGAGACTATGGCTTTGCACTCCCCAGGAGCTAGCATTGGGCAAACCACAAACTTGAGAGACTGTGGCTTTGCACTCCCTAGGACCAAGCAGTGGGGAAACCACCCCCTTGAAAGACTTTGGCATTGCACTCCCCAGGAGCAAGCATTGGGCAAACCATCCACTTGAGAGACTGTGGCTTTGCACTCCCCAGGACCAAGCAGTGGGCATGGAGCCCCCTCAAGGCTAGTGGCGTTGTACCATCTTTCAGCTGAGGTGCCCTTCATTCCCCATCCTTCTGAGGTGCCTGTGTTTTTTCGACCTGATGCTCCTGCAGTGTTTTCTCTGTATTGAGGTAGGAGTCAAGCGGGTCCTTGGCCTATGTGTTATGGCCCCGTGGGCCACAGACATTTTGGAGTGGGCATTGTCCCTCCTTTTGTATATATTGTACATACTGTTTATTGTTTAAGGACGTATTTATCTAAAACTGTACTATTACACTCATTTTAATCCATTTCTTTTGTCCTTGCGTTATTCCTGAGGGTTACGGGGTGTTTATGTAAAGTTGTTGCATCTGTTTGTGTGTATGGTGTTGGGGGTGGAGGTGGGGGTGGGGGTAGGGGTGTTGGGTGTGTGTGTCACTCTCTTTTTCCTCCCCCCTCCCTTGTGTGCTAGGTGCAGTACTCACCGTGGTCGTCTTCGCCGGCATTCATGTTGCTGGTGTATGAGAAGGTATACCAGCATTGGAAAAAAGTGCATCTCAGGCTCCATGGCATTGTGGTTCTTCCTTGAGTGTTGAGAGGTGAGTCGTTTCCCTTCGGTATACAGTTTCTGCCGTGCTTTTGATGGCTTTGGTACCGCTCTGGAAAAGGTGGTGGATAGGCCTGTTGTAATGCTGTGGGTGGTACATTGGCTTCAGCCTGGCTGTTGGCGGTTACTGCTGCGGTGTTTGTTGCTACCGCTGTGGCGTTCGGTGTGTTAAAGTTTCTGTATGTGTTGTCAGTTTCCTCCGTGGTCATGATTAAATTTTTTTTAACCGCCAGCCTGTTGGTGGTGTTACCGCTGCTTTATCACCGACTGCCAGGTTTGTAATGAGGGTCATATAGTCTTAGGGAGAAGCCTCTAATCAGGAGTTAAAGAGAACCATCACTTGGGTCTGGGTGACCCAAATCACACTGTGCACAAGCGACTAGAGTGGTCTATCATAATTGATAGCATAACAAGTAACTTAATTCATTTGAAGGCACCTACAGTCCCTAGATAGTGGAAAGAGTCACCCAAGATCACAAAACCCAGTCCATGTGTCATTGTTATGTTTGAAAGACACTAAGGTACAGAAGTCATAAAGGAAACAGGACTCACCTGCTCTGGTGTCACTCTGTCAATATTGCTCAGCATGTATGTGACTGTTTTACCTAGAGTTGAAGAGGATCCCCATTCAGTGTTGGCATGTTACTAAGTCTAATATGTAAGCTTCCAAGTAAGCGCTTTTCCATTACCTTACTGTGCCTGATTATCAGTATCCTGTAAAGTCTTTTTTCTGTGAAAGTTCATTACATCTCTAAAAATTAATATATGCACTAGTAAGTGACTGTAATTAGTCACACACCAAGACACTTCTAAGTTAATATAATCTGTGCTCTCTATGAGCCATATATATTTTCACTCCTAAAACGTAGATTGTGCATCTGAGTTATACAACAAAACCCAAGAAAAAATGACACAAACATTTCATTAGTTTAAAACTAGGAGTATGCTCACATATCCCATGTGTGAAGAAATAAAGTATCAACATGTTCATTTTAGGAATCCAAATGTATACTGTATAACCTCTATGGCTCAAAATAAATAGGGAGTTTGGTCTTTCACCAAATACCTGTTTAGGAACTTCTAATTTAATTATAGGCCTGAAGAATTCTTCTGCGGCGTCTGCAGTGTGAAATAAAACAAGTGTTGGCATGGGATTATTTGTTCAAACCTAGGAGTGTGCTCACACATCACAGATGTACGAAAATAAGATATCAACGTGCCCAGTTTATGAATCCAAACATTTACTATAACCTCTATAGCTCCAAGCAAATAGGGTGTTGTGTCATCACCCATAATTCCTGATTAGGGACTCCTCCCTAAGACTATATGGCCTAAATTCAAGAAAGCCTAGCGCCATATATCACCACATTAGCATCATTTTATTGTACGCTAAAGTAGTGATGTTATGGCAAAAACTCGCAATACATGCATTGAACCACTTTGTAGCCCCTTGCGCCACATTATGCCTGTCCGAGGCATAATCTATACAGGGGTGGAGTTCCCGCATTAGGGGACTGAAAAAAATGGCACAATGAAATCTAAAAGATTTCTTTGCGCCCTTTTTAGTGGCATTTTTAATTCTTGCATAGAGCAGGCATTGAATGGAGGCACACCCTTGTTTTCAATGGGCCTCAATGTGTTTTGCATGATTAGCATAAATGTTTTGGTGCTAGCCCTGCAAAGCGGTAAACTAGTGTCTAAAAGTTTGACGCTCGTTCCCTAACAACCTCCATGGTGCGCTGTATGTTAAATACAGCACACATGGTGGCCGTAGGGGAGTGCTAAGGGGTGTAGTGAATCTTAATTTGCTTTAATGGGATAACAGGAGTTAACTAAGCCTTTGGCTTGCAGACACGTGCCCTCGTCACCTAGTGACTTTTAATGTACTTTGCTTGCTCTGTCTTAGCCCGTTTATTTAATTAATTATTTTAAGATGGCTGCCTTGTTTATAGTTAGGCCATTTAAGTTTATGTTATCAGTACCACCATGCTAAGGTGTCAAATCAAGCAACAATGACAAACAAACTGTAGGTGTTCACATTAGGCACTTTCCCTCTTCACGTTTTTGAGGGAAATGTTTATATTAATTACTGTCCCAAACATGCTGTGTTATCTATTGTTTGTTTCTATTGTTTGGGAACAACCTACATCAGGGGTCCAAGTCAGTGCTTTAAATGGAAAAATTAAAGTGCAGGTACTCTGTGCCAGAGTACCTGCTTGTTTCTGAGAAGTGCCGGTACTCTCCAATTAAAAGTATTACGTTTTTCTTGAGATATGCCGGTACTCTCCTTCGCAAAATAAAAAAGTGCTGGTACTCCGTACCGGAGAGTACCGGCACATTTAAAGCACTGGTCCAAGTAGATCTGTATAAATACACCTCACTTTGAACAGAGAATCCGAGGGATTCTGAGCAGATACCATCGCTGCTATCGATGCTGCACTTTGCCTTGACGCTGGCCCAGACTTCGTGTTCCTACGGAGTCTGTGCTAGAGACCTCATTCCAAGGTAACAAGGGTTGGGGGCTCTTCTCAGGGACATGGCAGTGGCAGATTAGGTTTAACATGCCCAGCTCTCCTTTAGGTAGAAGGTTAGGCCTATGAGAATAGGATAATAGGACATATTATATACTCTATGTCTTTCTATGTTACTGCAAGCTGGTGGGTGTCTTTATAATCATGACTCTTGTCTTTACAATTCTCTCTCTTGCACTGTTCATTATCCTAATTATTGCAGCCCATGAAATTTACCGCAGATTGTGTTGAATAAAAACTATTGAACATTTACTGCATCTTCGTTATTGCCTGTGTTTGGTTGAGACATGATGTATCTGTGAGAAAGGGTCATCTCTGTTTAACCATGACACTCCTTGAGATGTAATACTCTTAGGTCCATGTGTAAAGGCTGCCACAAATCATCTTTAACTGTTTGGGTTTTTGGTGAGGTACTGCTAGTGAGCCGGAAGTGTTGGGACTACAGTTGTGACTTGTTGTAGGATAGGCATAGTCACCTACAAACATAAGTACTGTCATCCTTAAACTAGCAGTCTTGCCTAGAGCAGGAGTCCAACTACGATAGGGGCACAAGAACAGTAGCACTGCACTGGATGCAGCCCCACTTTTCTTATATCAGGTCCTATGTATTTTAATTGTAGCCCTGAAGAAGTCTGCTGTGACATCTGCAGCATGAGTCAAAACACGTGTTGGCATTGGCGCGTTTGAGTTACCTTTGTGGAAATAAAGATTGTCAATACTACGTACTCAGTGTTGACTTATTTGGAGTGTTTGGAGATCTAATTTTGTTTAATTTTGACTTATTCCAGTGGCAAAGATCAGGTGGCTCTTCCTCTTACTTGAGCACCCGATACTAGAAAACAGCCTTGGCTATTGTTATCTGAAACTTACAATACTGTAGTCTGTGCACTCTCGTTTCCAGCCACCTTTTCTCTTGTCTGATAATTTGGTTAAGTTTGCTGTTTAACTAGGTTCTTCTGTACATTATTGCAGTGGTTGTGGTGAGTTTCACGCTAAATAAATTATTAGTGTTATGAAAAATGTCTAACAGATTCATCCAGTTTTAAAACAGTATATTTTACTTAAATACATAATAACAGCTATAACATTTAAATATTAAAAATACTTTTAAAAGATTTTTTTAATGTTCTCAGATGTGCCATTTCACTGAGTGGATTTTTACAGCACTGGCAAGAACCCCCATATGCTCAGCACTCCTAATATTTTAATCAAATGTTGTCATCCTTGAACTATGAGGAAACATTACTCTGGATTTGAAAAAAAACATAGCAATTGTGCATGTTAGACTAGAAACCATAAAGAGCAGATACATTTGTAGAAGAACTCTAGATATTACCCTTGCTAGTCCACATAATGACACAGATACCACAACATTTACAATTTGTCTCAGTTTGAACCTACATCTAAAGCATGCAATCCCACCTTTTCAAGAACTTTAATTCCAGAAATATGAGATATGTATTTGTTATATTCTATGGGAACCTCTGTTTAAATGTAAGACAACTCCCATTTAATTCAGTCCTTTCAGGTCTATTCTTCAAAAAGCCTATATAGTGATGTGGCCTAAAGGTGTTTCCCTCATGGAAAATTATGTGTAGTCTATGTTTTCCAGCATATTGATGCCAGTCCTGCTTTAAAGTTGGTGATATCAGTCTTTATTTTAATGCCATCTGCTCTACACTTGTAGCATCAAGAAGACATATTTTCTGTTCTACAATCTGGACAGCAGTTGTTTTGCACAACTTTATTGAGTCATCTATCACAACACACTGATTTGCAATCTGGTGTTGTTACACTATCATAATGAATTCCTTGGAAGTTTAAAATAAATTGTGTTACACTTTTACAGATGTCAACACTGTCACATATGTGTGTCGCAGCATGAGACATCTATGTTACCTCAGTTTTCTCAGGAAGAGAAGGTAACCAAAAAAAAAACATTTATAAATAAATTGCAGTAACAGTTTACTCCATATACGCTTGAAAATTGAATCCCTACCATGTCCTTTACTTCTTCGACTTTTATCTTTTTAATCTATGTTGCCTTAGGTTGCTACCTTTTGTGTCTTTCTTGTCTTCAGAGGTTTAATCAAACTTATGGTCTCTACAGATTGCATAATTTTTATTGATTGGGTATCAACCCAGATGAGGATCACACAGACGTCTAAAAAAATTGGGTTCTCTAATACATGACCTGTCTGCATTTACTTTGCTCCCATCAAAATCTCAACAATACAACCCTCATGATAGTGAAATGTTTTTGCTGAATCTAAACTTAATCCTTGTAATTTATGAATGGTGACAGCATAAGTCAAAAGGAGAGAATACTCTGTGATCAAACTTCAACAAAACTGTTTCAAAATCGGTTTTGATGGGATATGTAATGAAGTCTACCACACTTCCCATGGCACTGTTGACTAGGCTCTGCTCATCGATCAAACTGTTCTCCAAAATAATCCTGCAATTCTTAAAGAGGCTTCAAGTTTTTTACAAACAAACTGTATGTTGAAGTGATTTCTCTAGGCCATCAAGATTCTTTACCACTTTTTGACATAGTAGTATGTTTAATCCTTGATGCTCCATCTTAACAACAAATTCAAACTGAACAATGTCTTGGTTCTCTAACATTTGTTCATTAATCTGTGAACACTCGTCTAACTTTGGCATGAGCCACACAATGTGCTTGTAAGATTTCAGAAGCTCCTCCATTACACTTGCAGCTGTGGTTTTTGTGTGGGAGTAGAGCACCTTATGTACGACTCTCAAGATTTGTCTTATCTTTTTTAGTAACTAAAACTATTCTGATATCTTTCAAGATGCTTCCAGACTTTGCATCCGCAGCCTGTCACATGTTCCTGCTTATTTGAAATATAACCATATGTTATTTCCAATACTGCCAAAGAGTCCCATACTTGCTCAGGGAGCGCTTTGTTGAAAACTGGCTGACCATTCAGAGGGGTTGGCTCAAGAAAGTCATCAAAGACGATTACATGTTTTCTACCAAAAATAACATCATAGTATAAGATCTTTCTGCATTCTCAGACGACTAAACGCTATGCATTGTAACCATGATAATCTCATTGATATTCAAGACATTCAGGGGGTGATTCCAACTTTGGCAGGTGGCGGAGGCCACCCGCCAAAGTTCCCCCGACAGAATACCGCTACGCGGTCAGAAGACCGCCGCTGTAATTCTGAGTTTCCCGCTGGGCTGGCGGGCGACCGCCAGAAGGCCGCCCGCCAGCCCAGCGGGAAACCCCTTCCCACGAGGAAGCCGGCTCCGAATGGAGCCGGCGGAGTGGGAAGGGTGCGACAGGTGCAGTTGCACCCGTCACGATTTTCAGTGTCTGCATGGCAGACACTGAAAATCTTGGTGGGGCCCTGTTAGGGGGGCCCCTGCAGTGCCCATGCCATTGGCATGGGCACTGCAGGGGCCCCCAGGGGCCCCACGACACCCCTTACCGCCATCCTGTTCCTGACGGCCAAAACCGCCAGGAACAGGATGGCGGTAAGGGGGTCGGAATCCCCATGGCGGCGCAGCAAGCTGCGCCGCCGTGGAGGATTCCCCAGGGCAGTGGAAAACCGGGGGTACACCGCCGGTTTTCCGTTTCTGACCGCGGCCGTACTGCCGCGGTCAGAATGCCCTTGGGAGCACCGCCAGCCTGTTGGCGGAGCTCCCGCGGTCGTTGGCCCTGGCGGTCCATGACCGCCAGGGTCAGAATGACCCCCCTCAATGTTTTTAGAGCCCCCGATGCTTCATGACAACCAGCTCTGGATAACTTGAGGTACACTACAGTTTCATTTAGTTTTTAAAAATTCATATATCAACATCTACTTATTGGATTTTTGTCATGTTTTGTCCATAAAAATATAGTCTATTTTTCTAACCTGGTCTGCAGTGTTTTTGTGGTGTTTTCACTGTGCTACTGTTTGAAGTGTTGCACAAATACTTTACGCATTGCCTGTTAAGATAACCCTGACTGCTCTGTGTCAAGCTACCAGAGGTTGACCACATTTTGATTTATGGTGTGTGCCTGACTTAAATTGACTAGGATTGTGGCTCCTGCATATCTCTGCCAACCTCAAACCCAATAATTTCTAACAGTGACATATCGAGAAATATCAAGCAACTGCAAAAGAATTGTCTGCCAACAAACGGAATGTTCATGTTTGCACTCATATAGCCAAAATGACAGATTTGTGGTCATTAAATAGTTTCAGGCCTCACTTCTCCTAATAATGTACATATTCTTCGTAGATTTGCCTTTGCACTATGCCTTACTGCATTGTTTACTCTTCCTTCATGGAGAACAGGCCTAGAGAATCAAAATCCACACTTACGATGTGTTGTACCTGGCCCTTTTTGCAGGGTTATCCCCAAACATTTTACATTCCTCCTTCTGTTTTTCTGGCCCTCTTTTGTTGGCTTTAGGACTCTGGGCACTTTATCTCTGCTGGTCAGTGCTAAAGCGCATGTGCTCTCTCCTTTGAACTTGGTATGATTGGCTTACACCCATTTGGCAGATTTAATTTACCTATAAGTCCCTTGTACAATGGTATCCCATATAACCAGGGCCTGTAAATTAAATGCTACTATTGGGCCTGCAGTGCAGCTTTCGCCACCCACAGAAGTAGCCTTTAAGACATGTCTCAGGCCTGCCATTGCAGGGCCTGTGAGTGCAGTTTACTGCCACATGGACTTGGCATTGAAGAAACTCCCCTTTTACTACATATAGGTCACCCCTAAGGTAGGCCAGAGGTAGCCCCAAAGGGAGGGTGCAACGTAAGTAAAAGGTAAGAGATGTGCTTTCATTGTGTGGCATGTCCTAGTAGTGACAAACAGCCTATTTGGTTTCTCACTGCTGTAAGACTGGCTCCTCTCAGAGACTAGCATTAGAGATTCTGTTAAAGGTACTTATATGATTATTTCTGATCTATGAGGAGAAGCGGCCATGTTTGGTATGTTTGGAATAGTGATTAGAGATCCTGCTTATTGGTGCAGGTGGATTTTTTATTAGTATTGTGGAAATGTCACTTTTAGAATGCGTTTGTGTCGATCCCAAAGATGTAGATGATGCGTCTGGGGTAGAGTGGCAGCTGAGCTTTGTGTATACTTTCCAGACAGCCATCACACAGGAACAGTGGAAGTGTAACATGATTACATTTCCATACTGAGTGGTTTTCCTGGGCTGGGATAGAGGGAGGCGGGTCACACATACATTTGTACAGGCTTTGTCCTGCCCTAACACAAAGTACATGTTTACCCCCTACTGATGTCTTGAGCCAGATCTGGGGTTCATCACTTCTAAGTTCTTTTGAAGTACCTCCTAGATCAAAGACATTTTGGGTAGAAGTACAGAAGCTGTAGACCCATGTTTTGAGACACTGTGTGGAACTTGTAGCCAGACGCTGCTGCCTCTACATTCTTCACCAGAGACCTGCTGTGCTGCCAAAGGAAATCACCAATTGGACTTTGCTTTGCTGTGCTGACCTGCTTGCATGCTTGACTGCCAGTGAGACTACCACTTTGCTGAAGGCGCCAGGGTGTTGGCCTGCTGCCTGTCCCTCTACTTGGGTGCTTGGGAACCAGTTGGTTCCAGGGACAGAGTGGTGTGCCCCCCTCTATTGTATATTCAAGTAGCTTGTGAAGCACTGTGCCAGCACCAGAGTAACACTGGAGATTAGCTCACATGGTGTAGGCGGAACCCTCTGCTGAGTTCTAAACACTGTGGGGGTCCTTCCAACCCTGGCGGTCGGTGATAAAGCGGCGGCCAACCCGCCAACAGGCAGGCGGTCAAAAAAATGGAATTCTGACCCTGGCGGGAACCGCCAACACAGCCCGCCACTTTAACACTCCGACCGCCACGGCGGGACACACAAACAGTGCGGCGGTCACCGCCAACAGGCAGGCGGCAGACAATGTACCGCCCACCCTATCACAACTCACCAATCCGCCACCTTTTCCGGGGCGGGAGCACCGCCGATAAAAACACGGCGGAAACAGACTACGAACGGGAAAACGCTCACCTCTATACACTCCACGAGGAATCAGGACAGCATGGAACCCGAATTAAACATCCTACCAGCTATTGTCTACCTGCTCCTCTACCAGGAGCACGAACGCCGGCGCAGACGACAATGGTGAGTACTGCACCTACGACACAGGGGAGGGGGGAGGAGAAAAGGTTACGGGCACACACATACGCGACACACCCACCCCCCTACCCCCCCCACATACCTACACACCAATGCAGAGCAACAAGTCAGAGTGACACCCCCCAAACCCCCCGGAATAATGCAAAGACAAAATAAAATGATCATTAAAATTTAAGTAATATTATAGCTCAAATGAAGTAATGTGAAATATGAAATACATAAATAAAATAAATAACAGCATGAACAATATATACATAGGCCAAAAGTCCGGCACATTTTGGCAACCTGCCATTGTTCGTGGGCCAATGCGCATCAACACATGGGCAAAGCCCACACACGAGACCCAATTCCATTGGAGAGAACACTGCTGGGGCATCAGATAATAAAACTACAGGCACCTCAGGGGGAAGGGAAGGGGGGGAACCTCAGCCACATGAGTCCACGACGCCAGATCCACGAGGGGCCTCCATGCCCACTGTACCATCCTGGGGAGTGCAAAGCCACAGTCTCTCAAGTCTCTGCAGTGGGTGGGTTGCCCACTGCACCATCCTGGGGAGTGCAAAGCCACACTCTCACAAGTCTCTGCAGTGGGTGGGTTGCCCACTGGACCTTCCTGGGGAGTGCAAAGTCACAGTCTCTCAAGTCTCTGCAGTGGGTGGGTTGCCCACTGCACCATCCTGGGGAGTGCAAAGCCACAGTCTCTCAAGTGTCTGCAGTGGGTGGGTTGCCCACTGCACCATCCTGGGGAGTGCAAAGCCACAGTCTCACAAGTCTCTAAAGTGGGTGGGTTGCCCACTGGACCATCCTGGGGAGTGCAAAGCCACAGTCTCTCAAGTCTCTGCAGTGGGTGGGTTGCCCACTCTGCCATCCTGGGGAGTGCAAAGCCACAGTCCATCAGGTGGATTACAGACTCCACTGGTTATGGAGGAGGCATGGTGGCCAGAGTGTTTCGTGAAGCCCTGCCCGACACAGATCCGGCCCTGCCAATGGGCCAGCGGTGCTTGAGATGAAGGGCCGAGCGCAGCGGTTCTTGAGATGAAGGGCCCAGCGGAGCGGTGCTTGAGACGGCGGTGCCCAGCGGAGCGGTGCTTGAGATGAAGGGCCCAGCGGAGCGGTGCTTGAGATGAAGGGCCCAGCGGAGCGGTGCTTGAGACGGCGGTGCCCAGCGGAGCGGTGCTTGAGATGAAGGGCCCAGCGGAGCGGTGCTTGAGATGAAGGGCCCAGCGGAGCGGTGCTTGAGATGAAGGGCCCAGCGGAGCGGTGCTTGAGACGGCGGTGCCCAGCGGAGCCGTGCTTGACAGGAAGGGCCCAGCGGAGCGGTGCTTGTGACGGCGGTGCCCAGTTCAGCGGTGCTTTTCTTGAAGGGCCCAGTTCAGCGGTGCTTGTCACGGCGGGGCCCTGTTCAGCGGTGCTTGTCTTGGCGGGGCCCTGTTCAGCGGTGCTTGTCACGGCGGGCCCTGTTCAGCGGTGCTTGTCACAGCGGGCCCTGTTCAGCGGTGCTTGTCTTGAAGGGCCCTGTTCAGCAGTGCTTGTCACGGCGGGCCCTGTTCAGCGGTGCTTGTCTTGGCGGGGCCCTGTTCATCGGTGCTTGTCACGGCGGGGCCCAGTTCAGCGGTGCTTGTTTTGAAGGGCCCAGTTCAGCGGTGCTTGTCTTGAAGGGCCCTGTTCAGCAGTGCTTGTCACAGCGGGCCCTGTTCAGCGGTGCTTGTCACGGCGGGCCCTGTTCAGCGGTGCTTGTCTTGAAGGGCCCTGTTCAGCGGTGCTTGTCACGGCGGGCCCTGTTCAGCGGTGCTTGTCTTGAAGGGCCCTGTTCAGCGGTGCTTGTCTTGGCAGGGCCCTGTTCAGCGGTGCTTGCCACGGCGGGCCCTGTTCAGCGGTGCTTGTCTTGAAGGGCCGTGTTCAGCGGTGCTTGTCTTGGCGGGGCCCTGTTCAGTGGTGCTTGTCTTGAAGGGCCCAGTTCAGCGGTGCTTGTCTTGAAGGGCCCAGTTCAGCGGTGCTTGTCTTGAAGGGCTCTGTTCAGCGGTGCATGTCACGGCGGGCCCTGTTCAGCAGTGCTTGTCACGGCGGGCCCTGTTCAGCGGTGCTTGTCTTGAAGGGCCCTGTTCAGCGGTGCTTGTCTTGAAGGGCCCTGTTCAGCGGTGCTTGTCACGGCGGGCTCTGTTCAGCGGTGCTTGTCTTGAAGGGCCCTGTTCAGCGATGCTTGTCTTGGCGGGGCCCTGTTCAGCGGTGCTTGTCTTGGCGGGGCCCTGTTCAGCGGGGCTTGTCTTGTGTTCCTGGGGAACCAGATCTGGCCAATATTTCCCGCTCAGTCGCCATCCGACCTTTCGCTTGTGGGGCCCTCCTGTGCTGGAGTCCTGGGCACGTGGGTGTCCTCCGTCACACCCGGAATGGGGCTGGTGGGGCCCTCCTGGGCAGCTCGCCTGCTGCCGGACTTGTCCGCCCTGCTGCCCTTGCCCCCCTTCGCAGAATCTCTGGGGCCCTTGCCTCCCTTTGTGGATGTGCCAGGTGACGGGGCAAGGCTAGTGTCCTTGGGGGCAGCCGTCTCAGGCCTGTCGCGCCGGCCCTTCACTTTTTTTGTTCTCTTCCCAGGGGGTGGGCTGGCTGTCCCCTTGCTGCTGGCCGATGTTCCTGCCCTAGGAGCTGGTGGACTCCAATAGCCCGGAACTATGGTCCTAGTAGATGCAGGGCTTGTGGTGGCTGAGGTGCTGATTGGACTCTTACCAGATGGAGGGGGTGGGTCAGTTTTTGGAAAGAGGTCAAGGTTGGAAAGGAAAATCAATTTAGAAAGACAGTGACAGGTAGTTGTAGTGGGTATGGGAGTGGAAGAAGAGGATGTGGTTGTAGGAGAGTCAAGTGTGCTGTCTTTGGGTGCAGGTGCTTGTGACGGAGGCTGTCGTGAGGTGGATGGCTGTTGGGTGGGTGGCTGCCTGTGTTTGTGTGGTTTGGAAGAGGGGGTCACAGACACAGTGGGAGAGGACACAGGGGACGTGTAAATGGCAGTGGGGGTGGTGACTGCACTTGTGCGGAGTGTACTGGAGGGTGTGCTGGTGATGGACGTACTGGCTGATGGTGGTGTGCATGCAGGTGTGAGTGGAGACGTCACAGGGAGGGAGGAGGGAGACGAGGAGGAGGGGGACACAGAGGAGGCAGTGGCTGTTAGCATGTCTGCATGTGGATGTTGCTTGGGTGAATGCTTGTGGGATGTGTGGTGCTTATGTCTGGATGAGCTGCCCTTGGGTGTTGAGGTGTGTGCAGGCTGGTCTGTAGGTGTGGCTGGGATAGGCAGAGGAACAGGGGAGTGGGACTGGGTTGAGGGAGTTGGAGGAGGGAGGCTGGAGACAGGGACAATGGCTGTCGCCAGTGCTGAGGCCAGAGCATTGAACGATCGCTGATAGGCAGCCTGACCCGAATGAATGCCCTCCAGGTATGCATTGCTCCGATGCACCTCCCTTTCTACACCCTGGATGGCATTCAAAAGGGTAGACTGCCCCACAATGATGGTCCTCAGGAGGTCAATGATCTCCGCACTGAGGGCAGCAGGGGTAACTGGGGCAGGGCCTGAGGTGCCTGGGGCGAAGGAGATGCCCGCCTTCCTGGGCGAGCGGGCACGGGGCGAACGCTGAGGGGCTGCTTGGAGGGCGGAGCTGGTGCGCTGGGTGTCTGCTGTACCTGTTGTAGCGGTGGGCACGTATGTTGCCACCACCACAAGGGAGCTCCCTTCCGAGGACGTGTCAGTGTCGCTGACGTCTCCACGGGTCCCCGTTGTGGAGCTCCCCTCGCCCTCCGTCTCACTGGTGTACTCGGAGTCGGTTGCATGGCCCTCCGGGGCCATGTGACATGCAGCTCCCTCGTGCGCTGATGCCACTTCTCCTCCGCCTGATGATGCTAATGCACACATGAACAGGAAGACCAAAAAAAGCTGGGGGAGAAGAAAGAAAGACATGTTGAGTGCATGCATTGGCGATACCGTTGGCGGAGAGGACAGACACAGAAGCCCACTGCACTATGCCGCGCACTTGGGGTACACTACTCAATCACTGGGACATGGCCTACAAGCCTATGGACAACAACTGCACACATAGATGACACAGGGCCATGAATAGCTGTACTAGGCACCCTACAGAGGTGGGGGGTGGGGGCACAGGGCCATGCCTCACGGAGGGGCCTAGGCTACAGAAATCGCCCTGGCTTAGGGATACCCACAGCCCTCCTCCCCCACCCAGGCACCTCCACTGCGCGCAAAGATAGCAGAATGTGCTGGTACTCACCCCCTTGTGTCTGCTGTGATGTCCTCACGCGCCCATCCAAATCGGGGTAGGCCACCGCCGGGATCCGGGACATCAGGGGGCTCAATTGCCGTATGGCACCCCTCCTAGGTTGGGAGGCCATCCCCAGCAGAGCCTCGGCGATCTTTCTGCTCCCACGGCGGATGTCCTCCCACCTCTTGCGGCAGTGGGTGCCCCGTCTGTTGTGGACCCCCAGGGCCCGGACGTCCTTGGCAATGGCACGCCAAATGTCGATCTTCTGATGGGCGCTGACCTATGTGACATGTACAGGGTGGGAAAAGAAACATCATCACTTTTCTGCATGGTCGATGTGAGTGGCCCCCACTCCCCAACCTTGCGATGTGGCACATGCTCTCATCTGTCGTGCGATGCATTCCTCATCCGCTCCCCTCCCCACTATCGTTCATTCACCCCACTCAACCCAGGCATTGCCCACTAAGCATGCTCCCAGTGTACTAAGCTGTTGGTCTGGAGGACCGTAGAGTAGCGCATACTGGGGGAGGACCCCATCCACGAGTGTCTCCAACTCTTCTGACGTGAAGGCAGGGGCCCTTTCCCCAGTCGCAGCAGCCATTGTCACTTCCAGACCGCGGTCACAGCAGCACTTGCAGTATAGGTCCTCTCCTGTGGATGATCAGGTCTCGAGTGATTAAGCAGATAGAAAATGGCGGTTACGCCCGCGGCGGTGCGTGCCCCGGCGGTGCGTACCGTGGCGGTGCGTACCGCGACCGCCGGCGCACATCCTCATTGGCTCCTGAAACCCATAGGGTTCAATGTTAACCAATGCAGCTTTGCACCGCGGTCTTCGACCGCCTACCGCCACGGTGTGCCACGCCAGCGCAATGACCTCACATCACATTGTCACACTTCACAGGTCAGGCAGCCGCCATTTCAAAGGCCCACATGGCTTAATTTCTACTGCGTCACACAGGCCTAGGCCTTGCATTGCCACTCATACAAGCCATTCAATGCATAGAGAATCGTGTACAGTGCAAGCTGTGTGAACATACCTGTGGGTTGCTTGACTCTGTGCTCCATGTTGTCCTTCCTAGGCACCGTCCACAGGGACTTGTGAGGAGATGGAGGGCTGTTCCCGTGTACAGACCGCTGGTGGACCTGTCGACAATGGAAGAACGACATGTCATACTGACATACAGACTTGACCGTGCCACTATACAGGAACTGTGTGCCCAGCTGGAGCCAGACCTGATGTCACCCATCCGCCAACCCACAGGGATCCCCCCTCTAGTGCAGGTTCTGTCAGTACTCCATTTTTTGGCTAGTGGATCATTCCAAACAACAGTGGCCATTTCTTCTGGGATGTCTCAGCCTATGTTTTCTAAGGTTTTATCCAGAGTGTTGTCTGCCCTGATGAAATACATGCGGAGCTACATTGTTTTCCCTGAGTTGGAGGATTTGGCTACAGTGAAGGGTGATTTCTATACCCTTGGACATATTCCCAACGTCATTGGTGCCATTGATGGGACCCATGTGGCTTTGGTACCCCCCAGAGGAAGTGAACAGGTGTACAGGAACAGAAAAAGTTATCATTCGGTGAATGTCCAGGTGGTCTGTTTGGCAGACCAGTACATCTCCCATGTAAATGCCAAGTACCCGGGGTCAGTGCATGACGCGTACATCATGCGAAATAGCAGCATCCCTTACGTGATGGAACTACTTCAGAGACACCGTGTTTGGCTAATAGGTGACTCTGGTTACCCCAACCTGTCATGGCTACTGACCCCAGTGAGGAATCCCAGGACCAGGGCAGAGGAACGGTACAATGAGGCCCATGGGCGTACTAGGAGGGTGATTGAGCGGACCTTCGGCCTCCTGAAGGCCAGGTTTAGGTGCCTGCATATGACAGGTGGATCCCTAATGTACTCACCAAAGAAGGTGTGTCATATCATCGTGGCCTGCTGTATGCTTCACAACCTGGCTTTGCGATGCCAGGTGCCTTTCCTGCAGGATGGTCCAGATGGTGGTGTTGTGGCAGCGGTGGAACCTGTGGAGAGTGAAGAGGAGGAAGGCGACGGGGACGACATAGACAACAGGGACAGAGTGATACTACAGTATTTTCAATAACACACAGGTAAGATTCAACACCGGCATTTTACAATTACTTACAATCTCCTGCCTCTCTACTGTCTGGCCTATTCCCCCAATGTATGTTAACTGAGTTGTGACTTTCCCTTCCAATTTCAGCGATGTCGCCCCCACTGCGTGACCTCTGCTTTGTTTCCCCATGGACTACAGCTGTATGACATTGGTTTTCATCACTGTGTAACTGGACATTTGGCAGCATTATGTTCAATACATTTGTTCACAATACAGGCAGACTCCAGTTTGTTTTTGTGCAATAAGTGTTTTTATTAAAATGCTGAATTTAGGGACATGGTGGGAAATCGGTGATGGGTGATGGTGGAGGAATGTCCATGGCAGAGTCCAGCTTTTCAGTCTCACAGGTGCATTGTCCATATGCCTGTGGAAGGTGGAGCAGGGGCAGGTAAAGGTTGGACAGGGTGACAATGTGGGACAGTGGGATGACATCAGGGGTATCCTTTGCTGGCGGGGGTCTTGACATCCTATTCTGTCTTCTTAACGAGATCTCAGGCCCCGCTTGCGGGGTGGTTCTTCTTCTGCAGGAGGTGGGGTTCTGGTGGCCTGTTGTTGTGTGGGGGCCTCCTGTCCACTAGCGCCGGCGGAGGTGGTTGCCTGTTCTTGGTCCATGCTAGTGACAGGGGCCCTTTGTGGTGCCACATGGTCCCGCAATGTGGTGACAATCAGGTTGAGTGCCCGACGATGGTGCACATTGCAGAACTGATGGTTCTAAGTTCTTCCCTGAACCCCATGTACTGTTGCTCCTGGATCTCCTGGAACCTGGCCAGTACCGTCGCCATCGTCTCCTGGGAGTGGTGGTATGCTCCCATGATGGAGGAGAGGGCCTCGTGGAGAGTGGGTTCCCTGGGCCTGTCCCCCCCCTGTCGCACAGCAGCCCTCCCAGTTCCCCTGTTTCCAGGTGCCTCTGTCCCCTGGACCGTGTGCCCACTACCACTGCCTCCAGGTCCCTGTTGTTGTTGGGGTGGTGGGTTAACCTGGGTGCCCTGTAGTGGTGGACACACCGCTGATTGACGTGTCCTGGAGACAGAGGCATGGGCCCGCTGGGTGGGAGCTGTGCTGGTGTCCCCAGAGTGGGTTGGGTCTGCTGTGGCCTGTGGCTGTGTGAGGGGAACCGATTGTCCCGAGGTCCCCGATGGTCCGGGCTGGTCATCTGGGTCCAGGGAGACAGAGCTGCTGTCATCAATGGTGGCCTCTTCTGGGGGTGGGATGGACATTACTGGACCCTCCTGGGCTGTGTGGTGGCGTTTGGGTCCTGCAGGGGTATAGAGGTATGATTATTGCTTCAGTGTGTGCCATATCGGTCTATGGGTGGGTGCCCGTGTACCCCAGGGCTGGCATTCCTGTGTGTGGGCGTCTGTGAGGGTGGCTTGTGGTGGAGATGTGTATGTGCAGTGGGCATGCTTTGGTGATGGGTGTCCATGCTTTGTGGACGCATGCAGGTCTTGGTGTTGGGATGGGTGGGTTGTGATGGTGAGCCATTTGCAGGGAAGTAGGTGTGATGGGGGTGGGGGTGAGGGTGGGGGTATGTGCTGGCATGCAGGTGGGGTGGGGGTGGGAAGAAGTAGTTAAGATTTTACTTACCAGAGTCCATTCCTCCAGATACTCCTGCGAGGCCCTCAGGATGCAGGATGTGCAAGACTTCCTCCTCCCATGCTGTAAATTCTGGGGGAGTAGGTGGGGGTCCGCCGCCAGTCTTCTGCACCGCGATGTTGTGCCTTGATACCATGGAACGCACCTTCCCCCGTAGGTCGTTCCAGCGCTTCCTGATGTCATCCCGATTTCGTGGATGCTGTCCCACAGCGTTGACCCTGTCGACTATCCTTTGCCATAGCTCCATCTTCCTGGCAATGGTGGTGTGCTGCACCTGTGTCCTGAAGAGCTGGGGTTCTACCCGAACTATTTCCTCCACCATGACCCGGAGTTCGGCGTCTGAGAACCGGGGGTGTCTTTGGGGTGCCATAGGGTGGTGTGGATGAAGTGTGGGGTGGTGAATGTGTTGTAGAGTATGGTGAGTATGGTGATGTGTGGTGTTTTGTGCGTGGATATTGTGTGGGTGATGGTGTGGTTTGCCTCTGTGTGATGGTGTTGTCTAAGCAGTGCTGTCTATCTCTGGCTTTCTGTTGAATTTTTTTTTCGAAGGGGTTTGTGGGTGATGTGGGTGGGTGTTTTATATTGTATTGGGTGTGTGGGAGTGTTGTTTGTATGTGTATCAGGTGTGTGTGTTTCAAATTGTCCAATGTGGTTGTGTTTTGTAAGGGTGTGTGTATTTTGACCGCGGAGGTGTGTACCGCCAATGGAATACCGCGGTTGAAAGACCGTTGCGTGGATTCGTGGGTCGTAATGGCAGGGGCGTTTTTCTGTTGGCGTGACAGTGGAGGTTTGGTCATCGCCAGTTTGTCGCTGACCTTTGGTGTGGCGGACTTTTGTTGGTGTCGGGTTTTTGGCGGTTTGCCAGTTGCGGGTCAGAATGCCCGTGGCGGTTTACCGCGGCCGCGGCGGTGTTATGGCGGTCTTCTGACCGGCAGTAAGCGCCTTTTACCGCCGAGGTCAGAATGACCCCCTGAGTGTTTTCCTTCCGGGCTAGAGTGTGTGGAGATCTTTGTCAGCAGCGTGGGAAGAGCCCGGGTGTCCAGTTGAGCCATAACCCTTCAGGAGGAGGGGAACTCTGACAAGGCAGGATGGCCACCCAATAGAGAAGCATTTCTGTGATGAGCGGCAGGCTTCTCATACCTTCAACAAAGCCCTGACCTAGGGCCCAGCACCACAAGGCTGCCTGAAGTCGGCGGACACCCCCATGTTAGGAGCGCCGCTGCTCAGGAACTGTCCCAGCTGAGGCGAGTGTGTGTTGGGAACGGTGAGTCTTCAGTGGCTCGTTGCATGCTTGCGGGCAGCCACACTGTCAATCCTGCCAGTGGGGAGATCAAGAGAGGTCTCCCTGCTGACATGGGATATTTGTGTGCCCCCTTACTGGCAGCATACCTGATACGGGGGCATGCACAACATGGCCTGCAGGACTGGAGGGAATCCTCGACAGAGGCTCTTTCCTGCCAAGCCCAACTTGACCATAATTACAGTGGTAGGAGTGCAGGAGCTCCTCTGCCTGATGGGGTGGGTGTGTATAACAGGAGCGCAAGTGCATAACAGAAGCACAGATGCGCTGTGGCCTTCATGTTGAAGGTATTTTGGGGTAATTCCGCTACTTCTGCATTTCACCCTTTTATTTCATGCCCTTGGTATTTATGCTGCATTTAATGACCTGATGAGATATTATATGTTGTTTTTGCCGCTATAGCATATTACAGGATCTGTCGTGTATACATTCGGAGGGTGTGTTTTCGTGACATGTACAATTTGGAAATGTTTCCTGTATTTGCACTCATCTTTATGTTTGACAACTGCCTAGTTGGCAAGGTAATAACTGTTTTCGGTGTTTTAGTCTCTGATTTATGAAAAATATATATATTATATGTTTTACCTAATGTTGTTTGGAGTCTCTTTTGTGGTGTATTTATTGTGTCACAGGTGTACGTGAGTTGTACAAACGCTTCACACATTGTCTCTGGGATAAGCCTGATTGCTCTAGTCAAGCTCCAAAGGGGGTGAGCAGGGATTATCATGAGTGTGTAGCTCCCTTTCCCTGACTAGAGTGTTGGGTT
This sequence comes from Pleurodeles waltl, assembly GCF_031143425.1. Classification (NCBI taxonomy): domain Eukaryota; kingdom Metazoa; phylum Chordata; class Amphibia; order Caudata; family Salamandridae; genus Pleurodeles; species Pleurodeles waltl. The sequence goes on from NC_090451.1 coordinate 474,968,520, forward strand.
CTGCCTGGCTTTGATGCATAACGCAGCCAACAAGAAACTCAATTTCTAACACAATGTCAGTGCTTTCAAAATTTGTGGAACTACAACACACCAGTTGCTGCCTAATGCATACAACATGCCATTCAGTTCAGAATACAGACATAATCAGTACTCATTTGTAACATTTCCAGTTAAGAATTCTATTTTTGCCCAAAACATTTTCAGTACAATCTCTGGCAGTCATATTAAGGAATTATATCCTGTTTTGGCAATATGTACCACAGCATTGCACGACACAGGAAGCTCACTTTCAAGCAGAAGATGAACAAAGTACATGATCTTCTGTCTAAACCAAACTGTCTAATTGACCTGTACTCTGAAGTAGGAATCTGCCCTGGACAATAAACGTGCTGACCTCCTTCTCCTGTGGGAAAGAGAAGTGGAAAACAATAGTCTTCTAAAGTTTTTTCCTCATCTTAATTAGCTTTCCTTTCACTTGCTTCATGTGATATTATTTGAAAGCATCATCCATGATTTGCCTAAAGTGTACAGGGTGAATAATGTAATGCTAAAAGATGACTTTTCATTCAGCAAAATCTATTCTCCCAAACTGACCCCTCCCTCTAGACATTGAAGGGTGTGTGCCTAGTAAAGTCAGGTATTGGCCTACATTTGGATCTTTGGAGAATTTATTTTCTACTATTAGTTTTTGTAACACTTCCTTTATCTTATTGATCCAAACTAGTTGATTCCAAGTGTATCCTCTGTTGGCTTACCATTGCCATGGACCACTATTGGTTCTTCTTGATGTATAACATGAGTTTCAATGTTCTCCTTCAAGTCTAGTGGATGGTATACTACTTTGTCTTTCATGACTTTCTCTAACTATGGAGGAGGTCTCTTCATAGCTTTTGGTTACATACACACTATAGCTTGGAAAGGGTACACATTTTGAATGACAATACTCTCATCAACATTCGGCTACTGAAGATAAGCTGGAATTGAAGAGCTTTCTAAGATATTGTGAATGTCTCTGGTAGGCAATTTGTTATCAAAAAGTTTGTTAATATACTACTTGCACACTGCCTGGCTCATACACAGATCAAACAGTTCCCCAGCTATCAAGTCACTAGTGCAGACACCTACCATTTTTGTTTGTACTTTGTACGGCAGCAACAAACACATACTTTGTGCTGAATATTCTACTGGAATGGTGCAGTAAATTCAGCAATTCCATTTTTGAAAGTAGCTAACAGTCTCTCTAGTCATCGCTTCATGGCTTTCTTGCACTACCACTTATTTTCTTAAATCTTTCTTTCAGGACCAATTTATGTTATTTGAAAGTCACAGGTCATACTTATCGCATCTGAGGGTGTCCAATTTAACAGAGCATTATTTATGACTTTTAATGAAGAGCTTGAATTTGACAAAGTATAACTTTCTCACTAAGGGCCAGATGTAGAAGCATTTTCTACACGATTGGGCTGTTTGTGTCCGCAAAAATGCTTTTTTTCTGAGAGAAAGCACTCAAATTGTGATTCGGTAACTTGTTACCAAATGCAATGTGGATTTTGCGATTCAGTACTTGTTAGGGGGGTGTTTAGGCATCCCTTTCTATTAGCAATATGCAGTGTTATGTGCAAATGATTTGCGACCGGAATGTGGATGCACTTTAAAGACAATTGTTGGTAACCAATTCACAAATAGGAAGGGGTCCCCAAGGGACCACTTTCACTTTAACAATGGTTGAATATATATTTTTTATGAGCAGGCAGTAGTTCCATCGACTACTCCTTACTCTCAAAAAATGAAACTGAAACCGAAGGCCATAATTCCTGTGAAGCCAGTGATTCTTAGGGCTCTAGTAACCTACCTCCTTAGTATGTATGAGGGAGATCTATTTGTGACCGCTACCAATCACAAATGAATGACAAAAGAGTTTCATACATTAGGAATAGCAATTTCCTAATTGCAATTAGCAGGAAATCGCAAGTAGGAAATCACTATTCCTAATCTTTGTATATCTGGCTCTAGGTTGCATATCTTAACGTGGTGGACAAACAGTATCCAAATATGATGAATGCACTGTCACATACCTGTTTGATAAGCAAGCCAAATAACGCCCTTTTAGTTTTCAGAATTTCCTAACGGCAGTGGTCAAGTCTTTACAAAATTCTCAGTCTGTGCTTTACTGTTCCTCTGCTATATGTATTTAAGAAAAAAACCTTAGTTTATTGATTGACTTTTGTCTTATTTTGTAAATATTCATGCACTTCCAATCATGCACAGGAGCTGGAGGACATTGTTGTAACCTCTTATTGCTAGCTGCCTCTTCTGTGTTTCTAGGTACTAACTTCTAGTAGAGACTTTGCAAGCTCATGGGCCTTGAGTGTGGGGAGGGCTGGCCTTTCTCCATGAAGAACTGTGCAGAAGGTGAAGCCTGTGTGTAGTTGAGGCTTGGCTGCCTAATGGGGTTCAAGGGTCTAAAGAGACTGCCTTCACTGTAAAGGGCTGTGCACAGGGCAAAGTCTATGTGTACTATGGGGTTGACCACCTAATGGAGTTTCGGTATGTGGAGGGACTGACCTCTCCATGAACAGATGTGCACAAGGTGAAGGCTCTGCAAAGTAGGTATGTGGCCCCATAAAGGGGCTTTGAGCCCTCATTATGACATTGGCGGTAGGTGCTTCTTACCGCCATGCTGACTGCTGCCAACATACCGCAGCGGTATACCACTACGCGTATTATGACCCACAACTAGAAATCCACCACTTTACAGACACACACACAAGTCCGCCAGCCCAAATGTCAGTGATAAACTGGCGTTACCAAAACCCCCACTGTTACGCCAACAGAAATACACCCACAGCATTATGACCCATGAATCACTGTGGCAGTCATTCAACCGCGGGAAACCATTGGCGGTACAGACCGCAGCGCTCAACATACACACACACATACAAAACAACACCACATTGGACAATTCAAACTACACACACCTGACGCACATACACACACCACACACACACACCCACACCACTATAAAACATGCACACACACTACCCAAAACCCTTCATGAAAAATTGACAACTGAGAGAGAGACACGCCAGGAGCACCCACTGAATCAGAGCCACAGAAAACCATCACCCATACACCATCCACGCACCTCACAGCTCGCACCCCAACACATCACCCCACACACTCTCACACACACACACTACACCCATGGCACCACAAAGACACTTGAGGTTCTCAGAGGAGGAGCTAAGGGTCATGGTGGAGGAAATCATCTGGGTAGAGCCACAGCTATTCGGATCACAGGTGCAGCAGATGTCCATTGCCAGGACGATGGAGCTACATCAGAGAGTCGTGGACAGGGTAAACACCGTGGGACAGCACCCCAGAACAAGGGATGACATCAGGAAAAGGTGGAATGACCTATGGGGGAAGGTGCGTTCCGTGGTAACAAGACACCAGATAGCTGTACAGAGGACTGGCGGTGGACCCCACCTTCTCCACCACAACTAACAACATGGGAGGAGCAAGTCTTGGCAATCATGTATCCTGAGGGCCTGGCAGGAGTAGCAGGAGGACTGGACTCAGGTAAGTCAAATCTTTACTACTTTCAACCCCCCCACCTGCATGTCACCACAAACTCCTACCCCTACCCTCACCCCATCAATCTACCCCTTCACATATACCCCACCATCACAACCCACCCATCCCAATACCAATCCCTGCATGCAACACCAGTGTATGGACCTCCATCGCCACTGCATGCACACTAGTAACAAGCACTTAGCCAACGAAATCACAACTCACACAAGTCAAAGCTGCCTTGGTGATAACAACCATAGAGGAGAACATATCCATGCACAAGATGTCACACGCAGTAACAATAGCACTGCATTTACATCCCCACTGGACCCCCACACAATGTCACCGGAGAGGAGGTGCTAGCAACATCCAGCCCCTCGAAGAGGACCAAAGTGATAACAGCAGCTCTTCACGCCTGGATCAGGATGACCAACCTGGCCCATCAGGGACCTCTGGACAGTCCGTGACCCAGCCACAGTCCCAAGCCTCCCCCGCAGGAAACACCAGCACAGCACCCACCAGCAGGCCCATCCCTCTGTCCCCAGGAGACATCAATCAGCAGTGTGTCTACCACTCTAGGGACCCCAGGCAACCCCACAAACACAGGACGATCAGGGACCTGGGGTCAGTGGCAGTGGGCACACGGTTCAGGGGACAGAGGCACAGGACAACAAGGAAGCTGAGAGGACTGCTGTGCGACAGGGGGAGGACAGGCCAAGGGAACCGACTCTCCACGAGGCACTCACCAACATCCTGGAAGCATCCCACCATTCCCAGAACACCATGGGCCAGATACTGCCCAAGCTGCAGGAGACCCAGCGGCTACAGGAAGGACTGTACCTGGGGATCAGGGGGGATCTGAGAGACATCCACACCACCCTGGTCACCGTTGCAGGAGTGCTGGCAGACATGGCCAACACCATGAGGGCGGCAGTGGCACACCAATGGGTCCCTGACACTAGCCTCACCGATGAACAGCCCTCCACCTCAGCTGATGCTAGTGGACGGGAGGCCCCACCACTGGAACAACAGGACACCAGCAACCCTCCCCCTGCAGAAGGAGAACCACCACACAAAAGGTCCCTGAGATCCAGGCAGAAGCCAGAGAACATTGCCAAGAACCCTGCCAGGAACTACTACTCCCCTAAATGTTACCCTTGTGTCCCACTCAGTCACCCTGTCCACCTTGAACTGCCATTGCCCCACACCTTATGCCCCCTTGGACAATGTATCTGTGATACCAATAGACTCAACTCTATCCTGGACATTCCTCCACCATCAACCCAGCCGATTGCAATACCCCCTACCCTTATTAGCAAATAAATAAACCCTTGGAACAAATACAAGTATGGAGTCTGTCAATTAATTGAAATCTGTATTAGTTTAACAAGATGTAAACATTGCAATTCAAATGTACAGTTACGTATACATAGTTATGACCTGTAGAAGGCAGCAGTAAACACACCAGGAGCCAGAGTGGGGCACAGATATCTGAAAATAGAGATGCCAAAGGGTACAGTAAGTGGCCACAGGAATAGGAAAATAAGGCTGCCATGTACAATGTCCAACACAAAACTGCAATGGAAGGTGAAATTACATTGTCTTACCTGTATGTCACTGGAAGTACTGTTGAATTATAGTAGTTCTGCTGCCCACATCCTCTTCCTCTGCTTCCTCTTTGTCACTGTCCAAAGGCTCCACCGCTGCCACATGACCATCTCCAGCCTCATCCTCCTGCAGAAAAGGCACCTGGCGTCTCAAGGCCAGGTTGTGCAACATGCAACATGCAAGGATGATCTGGCACACCTTCTTGGGTGAGTAATACAGGAATCCACCTGTCAGATGGAGGCACTGGAATCTGGCCCATAGGAGGCCAAAGGTTCGCTCAGTGATCCTCCTTGTACACCCATGTGCCTCTTTGTAATGTTCCTCTGCCCTTGTCCTGGGATTCCTCACTGGGGTCAGTAGCCATGAGAGGTTGGGGTAACCAGAGTCACCTGAAAATATTGAGAGATACCTGTTAGCCAGACACTCTTAGGGAGAACACCACACCCATATACCTACATCAACTGGGTGGGGACCATGGGCTCACCTATTAGCCACACTCTCTGCCTCTGGAGTTGAGACATCACATATGGGATGCTGCTATTCCTCAAGATAAAGGCATCATGCACAGAGCCAGGATACTTTGCATAGACATGGGAGATGTGCTGGCCTGCCAAACACATCATCTGCACATTCAGAGACTGAAAGCACCTTCGATTTCCGAACACCTGTTCATTTCTCCGGGGTTGGACAAAGGCAATATGTGTAACATCAATAGCACCAATGATGTTTGGGATATGTCCCACTGCATAGAAGTCAGCCTTCACTGTGGCCAAATCCTCCACCTGGGGGAATACGATGTAGCTGTGCATGTGTTTCATCAGGGCAGACAACACTCTGGTCAGCACGTTTGAGAACATAGACTGTGACATCCCTGATGCCATGGCCACTGTCGTTTGGAAGGAACCACTTGCCACAAAATGGAGCACTGACAAGACCTGCACTAGAGGGGGGATACCTGTGGGGTGGCGGATAGCTGAAATCAGGTCTGGCTCCAATTGGGCACACGGCTCTTGGATTGTGGCCCTATCAAGTCTGTAGGTTAGGATAATGTACCTGTACTCCATTGTTGCCTGGTCCACCAGGGGTCTGTACACGGGTGTATGTCTCCATCTCCTATTCATCCTCATCAGTTGAACTCTAGTGTGAAAAACGGTGAGCAGATGGTCATATTCAAACATGTACTCTGATTAATATGCCTTTCTTTTTTTACAAAAACAGTATGTGAACGTGTAGGTCCATTGATGTGCCTATGTCTGCTGTGACACAGTTAGGTGCCATGGACTGTGCCCCCCTGAAATGGCGGCCACCTGACCTGTGAGGAGGGACAAGTGGAAATGAGGTAATTCTGCTGGCATTGTGCGCCGTTGCAGGAGGCCGTCGACAACCGCCGTGCAACACATCATTGGTTATCATTAGGGTCTACGGGTTCCAGGAGCCAATGGTGATATACACCGGCGGTGATGGTACGCACAGCCGCGGACATGACCGCCATTTTCTATCTGTTCACTCATTTGCTACCTGACCTTCAACAGGAGAGGACCCACACTGCAATTGCTGCTGTGACCTGTGTCTGGAAGTGACCGTGGCTCGAGTATCTGGGGAAAGGGCCCCTGCCTTCACTTCTGAGGAGTTGGAGAGACTAGTGGATGGGGCCCTACCCCAGGACCCATTACTTTATGGTCCTCTAGACAAACAGGTGAGTACACTGTGAGCACGATGAGTGGGGCATGAATGTATGGCATGCTGTGTGTGTAAGCCTCTTGTGGCGGGGACTGATGGGTCCTGGGCAGAGTTCTGCATGTTCGGTGGGCCATGTCTGTGCGTAAGGCGACGTGAGGCATATGGTGGGCCATGAGTGTAACAGTCCGGATGGTATGAATAATACCTTTTCTGCTGTATCTTTTTCTGCGGGTCAGCGCCCATCAGAAAAAGGGTATGTGGCGAGGAATCGCCAAGGAGGTGCGCACCCTGGGGGTATTTGACAGACGGAGCACCCACTGTTGAAAACAGTGGGAGGACCTGGGATGCTGGGGAAGGAAGACGGCGGAGGCCCAGCTGGTGCTGGCCTCCAAACGAGGAAGTGTTGCCCATCGTACCTTGACCCCCCTGATGTTCCTCATCCTTGCAGTGGCCTATCCGGAGTTGGATGGGCACTTGAAGACATCACAGCAGCCACAAGGGGGTGAGTACAGATTCAGAATCATGACTTTGCATGCGTTATGGTGTTTCCTGGGTGCGGGATGTAGGTCTATGGTTGCCCCTAGGCCAGGGCGAACATGGCAGGGTAAGTTCCATGATTGGCAAGCTCAGATGCACTCCAATCCCAATAATATCTAGTTGGCATCTACTACCTGCAGGGCCCTGTGGGTTCCAGGTGTGTTAGGCATTGTACCCCATGGCCTGGTGACTAGCATTGTAACTGTCAGTGCATGGCCTAGTGCATAGGGCTGTTCCCTGTGAGTTGTGTACGCCAACGGTAGTGTTTTTGGCATTGACCAACTGTATCCTCTGTCTCCCACCCCCTTTTGTTTTGTCACCCTGACTTTGTGTGCACTAGCATCATCTGACAGAGGAGCAGAGGCACCGGCGACGGAGGAAGCTGCATCCCACATGGGCCTGGAGGCCGACAGTGAGGTCACCAGTGGAACAGAGGGTGAGGGCAGCACCACGACAGAGACCGGAGGGGACAGTTCTGACAGCGACACCTCCTCCGATGGAAGCTCCCTGACAGTGGCGGACACCTCTGTGCCCACCCCAACTACAGGTACAGCCGCTACTCCCCGTACCAGCACCACCCTCCCAGCAGCTCCTCAGCGACTTTCCCGTGCCCGCTCACCAAGGAGGGTCTAGCACCAAAGTATAAATATGCAGTTAGTTTTGCACCGAATTAGAGATAAAAAATGTGACGCTAATTCAGTGAAAACAGAGGATAAATATGCCCCCTAGCATCAAAAAATGACGCTAATCTGGTTAGAGGCATTAATTTTGACTCTAACCTGCCTAACGTTGTTTTTTTTACACTAGCCTACCCTTTGCACCATTCCATAAATATGGTGCCCGGCTGGTGCACAGAAATGGTGCAAGCCGGTGCTAAGCTTTTTGGTACAAAACTGAGTTAGTGCAGTTTTGCAGCAAAAAGTATAACTAAGGGCCAATATTTTGTAAGTTTGCGCCACTTTTGCATCAAAAAATGACGTTAATGCGGCACAGAAAAAGTATAAATCAGGGCCTTGGTGCTAGACGGGTCTATCAACAAAGTATAAATATGGAGTTAGTTTAGCACTGAATTAGAGTAAATAAAAATGACACTAATTTGGTGCAAACAGAGTATAAATGTGCCGCAGAGTATAAATATGCCCCTAAATATGGCGTTAAGGCCATAGAGTCATTTTTTGCACAGGAATGCCTACCTTGCATCTCATTAAGGCAAGGTAGGTCTCCACTTCCAGAAAATGACTTTAACTCCATAAATTTGGCGCTAGACGGTGTTTAGCACCAAAGTATAAATATCGAGTTAGTTTTGCACCGAATTAGAGTAAAAAAAAAATGACGCTAATTCGGTGCAAACAGAGTATAAATATGCCCCTTAGCCTTCTTAGAGCTTTTGCATGTCTGGTGAGACTGAGCTCTCCATGAAGATTTGTGCACAAGACAAACACTCTGTGAAGCACAAGCTTATCTACTTTAAGGGCTTGGCTATGTGGAGGCAATGGACTCATCTTGAATAATTGTGAAGAATACTTAAGAGAGAAAAAGTCAAGATGTACATATGAAAGAAAGTAACATTTTGAAAAGGACAACACACATGAAATTATACAAGTATGGACTAACATTCAACACCATGTATAAGTCTACATAAAGAGCTGTAATACATTTTCTCATTTCAAAGCTATGAAACCCTTAGAACATGCTATAGCACAAGTAACACTATTAATACTTGATACAGTATATCATTTTGCTCTGTTCAAACCATAGATATGCTTCACAATATTATATCTGGTGTCCAGTACTACTCACTAAACAGCACTTTCTACTGAAGGGTCTACATAGCAATTTAATATAAGCATTCTACCAGAAATAATGCTATCATTTGTATTCTTCTACACCAGTGGTTCCCAACCTGTGGTCCGGAGACCCCTGGGGGGTCCGTGAAGCCTTCTCAGAGAGTCCGCGACTGCTTAGAAGATTAAAAAATATTAATAAATATTGACAATTTAGGGCCCAAGCTTCCAGTAATGACTCTGTGGAGGTCCCCGGATTCCAATGATGATTCAGTGGGGGTCCCTGGGCTCCATTAATGATAAAGTGGGGCTCCACAGAAGTCAAAAGGTTGGGCTATGCACTCTACTACTTTCCATGTACTGTGTTTTATGAAAAACAAACCAAAAAAGGCCTCTACATTTCAAATGTGCCTCATTTGATTCAAGTTCAACAGAAGTACAAGAGAAGCTACATTAGTAGAATGCATGGCATTTGAATGACATGTACCTTCCAGTCCATACTCTGACACCAAGCAAATTAACTACCTAATAACTAGAATCAAAATACAGTATGGGTTTCACTTATTTTGCAATGTAATGTGTATCCATTCTTTAAGCTCCTTCTCAAATAAAGCAAATGTATACTGTTTGCAATCGCATGCAAAGAAACCACATAATTTAATAACCTTTTCAAGTTCAAAATACATTAATAAACATGCGTTGCCTAATTTATCATTACATTATATTAATGTGCACATTTTAAAAGATGACTGTCATGAATATAGAACGAGTAAATACAGTATCAATTAATTACACTGGAATTCTAAATATGAACAATACGTCTTAATTTACATACAAGTGTGTACTTTATATTTTATGAAAGTATCTTAATAATTATTTGTACACTCACATACACTAAACACTCACTGTATGTTCCATTACCTGTAAAACAAGCTGTATGTTAAAAATAGATGACTAAAGCGAGTTGTGACACACTCAAAATAGGACACTTCCTAGGTTTAGAGGTGAGCCTAACTAGAATAACACACTATAGCTTAATTACTCATAATTACTGCAAAATTACTCCCAATTATATGTAATTATGTGGGAACAATAATTCAACATTTAGTACTAATGCACCCCTACGTCCGAAATGGGCCAGAGGATGCATTTTGTGCTAAAAAAATAGCACTAAATGCTACAGAACACAAATAGCAATAGCCTGCAGCACCTCACTCCCTCTTAGTTTGTTGTTCCTGCAGTAGGATTTGTGCCCCATATTACTCTTAATTAATCAATCTGGTGTCACCTCATAATTTTGCTAATTTTGCATCACAATCGTAATGTGTAATTACTGAAATTACTCAGTAATTAACATTTCACCCAGGCCTACATAAGATCAGAAGCAGAAGCGAGCTCACTTTTTGCACCTGCACACCAGCAAGCGATAACTTTAGCTGACAAACGTCATGCAAGTCATATATCTATCTCAAGGTATAAGCCTTTACAAATCAGATCAAAGATTTTTTCAAAAATGTAGAAGGAAAGTTCACCATTGGCAGAACTGAATGTAACCTCTCAGCAAACATTCACCAACAGCAAACTTCTTTGTAGTACACCATGGTTAGTGTGGATACCAGATTACAGTTTAGTTCTTGACCCTACAACTGATAGGTAAAGTTTGACATAAAAGGTCCAGTGCAACAATGTTCTGGCCCCCTTTCATTTATGAGGGGAGTGGGAGATCTTAAAGGGACCAAAACCACCTCCCAAGACAAAATATATTTGTTTTCATCTCCCAGGTCTCACAGGACTCACCTCAGAGCCCTGTGTGCTCTCCCAAGACCCCATGAGACCAATCCACAAGCTTCAAGCTTGCTGATCTGTCATGCAGGACTACCACAGAGTACATGGGTTCTGTAATGAATCCTGTGGCAGCAGCAAAACAAATATACACAAGAATAAATTTTGATCGGGGTATGCAGTAATGTTGATCATATTTGGAGACTTGGTTACAAAAGAAACTTAAGGTGGCTTGTGTGTCATGAACTGTTACCCTGTACCTAGCACACTGTACACAGTGTGAAAACGGTGCAGAGTAGGTTTGTCCAGCCATATAAAATGCTTCCCTGCAAAGGATCTGAACATCTATGAACTATTCAACACAGGGCAAAGAATATGATTAGTGTTTGTCAACCTAAATTTGCAACCATTTTTTAAATGAATTTCCTTCAGATGAAGGGTTAGGCACAAACTGAAAGAGCTATTCCTCTTGTGTTAATTTCATTGTATACAGGGAATTAGCTATCCTTAAGAATATTACAACTACAACTATAACATCACTATAACTACAAAACCACAGTATATATTTAGAACAATGCACATCATTCATCACAGAAAGCTGTAAAGAAACAATTAACCTCCCCGCTTTGCCACTACTGTTGAACACTTTTTTATGCAACTAAGTTAGAGCAGTTTACAAGCATGGCATGAGTTTAAAAGTTAACAAAGAAAAGTGTGCTCTAAACAAGTTTTAAAAAACCATTGGAAGATATCTGTTAGAGACTACACCAATATCACCAAGGACAACACTTTGAATTCCTTTTTTCTAATTGCAAATCACATTACAAATAGGAGTTACTGATTACCTACCCTGATGAACAGCAACCTCTCACAAATATCTGACTGAAGATGGCTTTACTGGAAGGAATGTTTAAGGTCCACCTAGGAGGTGCACCTAGCCTAGGAGGGTCCTTTACCTCCTTCTCAAAGCAAGGACATGGCTCATTAAACAGAACTAGGCAATAAAGCAAGAGTCTTTGATGGGGATCTTTCTCCATGTCAGGGGTTTCATAAATGGTGTGTTTTAGCACCCATTGCATTTATGCAGGAAAAAAGCCATTTACTATCATAACCGCTCAGCAACACATTCAAGAAGTCACTTCATCTAAAGATGGGAGCAATATTCTACATCAGACAGAGGATACTTTGACTAAACTTGACACCAAGTGTTGTATCATGATGCTATTATTTAACCCCTTCCATGCAGAGGACAGCTAAGAGCTGTCCTTTACAGCCGTGCTCGTGTGGAAAGGGCAGCTCCCAGCCGTCCTCGCACACGAGCCAGGAAATCCCTCTGGTGCTGGCACCCGAGGAATTTCCTCCTTCAAAAAATAGCCTTGGGTGGTGGGGAATGGCTTCCCCACCTCCCAACCCTGTTTTTGGTTTTCACAGAAATGAGGTTCAGCGTGAATGGCGCGTTGACGTAATTTCTCTGAAAATGAAAGTGAAATTAGGCAATCGGCTCAATTCACTTTCTCAGCATTGGTACTCATGGTGTTATCTCTGTCCATTGAGCACTGATCCAGACAGGAGAGGTATCATTAAAAAGAGGATAATCTCCCCTTTCCAATGGTAGCGCTCCCAAGTAAATCCCTGCTTGGTGGTTGCCCAAGGTGCACGATCCTGATGGAGGGATCCACTCCACCAGACACCAGGTAGGAGGAGCGCCTCCTTAGACAAGGGCTTTAGCTCCCTTTATAGTATGGAGGCACTATTGAGTCATTCTGCCCCCCAGGGGGTCCGATGGGGGCAATGCCCCAATTTGGGGGAGCAGATGGCCCACTAGCACTCGATCTGACCTCAAGTGGGCAGAAAGCTCACTAGATCGCCAGGGATTTTTTTATTTCATTAGTGTAGAGGTGTGGGTGGGCCACAATGGCTCTGTCAATGCCTGCACCCAAAACAAACGGGAACAGTTTTTCTGTCTCCCTGGGGGGAATTATGGGAGCAATAGTCCCCAGTCTGTCCACCGGGGGAGCAGAGAGTTCACTAGCACACCAGGGAATATTTTTTATTTCTAATGTAGGGGTGGGGGGCTGGCCATGAGGGCCGTCAAAGCCCCATCCCCCCCAAAAATGGGCACAGTCTTTCTGTCACCCTTCAGGAGGCAGATAGGGGCAGTACCCCCTGATCTGTCCCCTAGGAGGTAGAATGCCTACTAGGCACAAGGGACTTTTATTTTCAAATTAACAGTAGGGGGCTGCCCAAAATGGGTTAGCTAATATCCCCCACCCATCCCAAAAATATAAACAGTCTTTCTTCTGCGAATGTGGATTATTACCCCCTATCTGCCCCCAGTGGAGGCAGAAAGTCCACTAGACACCAGGGAAGATTTTTTTTTTAAAGGGGGGTGGGGCATGGCCATGCCACCACCCCAAATAAATAGGGACAAAGTCTTTCTGCCCCCTTGGGGGAAGATGGTAATTATCCCTGGTCTGCCCCTGTGGGTGCAGACAGCCCACTAGATGCCAGGTAATTAAAACAAAAATAGAGGGATGGGAACTCCCTACTACTGTGGGCATAGTTATCACCTCCAACCAAACTGAAGGGTGTTACAGCCATTATCCCCCCCACCCCCCACCGCAGCCTGAAGCATCTCATCCCAATGCAAGAGGATATTTGACTCTTTTGGGTTTTAATTTTACATGGGAACCAAGAGATCTTGGATAGCTCCCAATATCCTTCCACTTGCAATGGAGAGTGGCTGCACTTTTTGGACTTGAATACGCTGCCACCAGGAAAAACCTACCAGACCCAGACAATTCTGAAAACTAAATATCTGAGGGAGTCCACAGTGGTGTGCATCGCATACACCCCACACCATTCTCTTACCCACGATGTCCTGCAAACCTCCAACATTTCTGTGATGGAAACTTTGGGAATCTGCAGGAATCCACAAAATTCCTACCACCTAGCATTGCCCCACCTGTGCTGATAAAAATTCTGCCCCACTTGTGTTGGCGCCCAAAGAAAAGTCAGCCTAAATATTTATGGAAAAAAACAGACCTTTTGGACCCACTTTGGTCCCCATACAATTTCCACGTTTTTGTCCCTTCCCTGTCTCGGGCACTTGGCCCACCTACACAAGTGAGGTATCGTTTTTATCAGGAGGCTGAGGAGAACACTGGGTGGTAGGTGATTTGTGCAGGCGCCGGTATTCCACACCGAAATTTCAGGAAAATTTGATTTTATGGATACATTTGAGGTTTGCAGGGCATTCTGGCTCAGAAAACGCTGAGGGATTCATACAAGCCACACCTCCCTGGACTCCATTGAGTGTCTAGTTTTAAAAAATGCCTCGGTTTAGGAGGTTTTTCTAGATGGCTGCCGAGCCTGGCACCAAAAACGCAGACGCCTCCTTCCAAAAACAGGTCATTTTGTGGTAAATCCTTTTAATGTTTTGGGTCCTTCCCTGCCGTGGATACTAGACTTATACACACAAGTGAGGTGCCAGTTTTACCAAAAGACTTGGGGGAATGCTGGCTGAAAGGAAGTTTGTGGCCTCCCTCAGACTCCAGAACCTTCCATTACAGAGATTTGATGAAAATGTTTTTTTAGCTAGATTTTGATGGGATTCTGGATATTAGAACCTGGAGAGAGCCACACAAGTCACCCTATCCTGGATCTCCCTGAGGGTCTTAGTTTTCCCTAAGTGTCGGCTGAGCTTGGGCCCAAAACCCCTCTGTTAGGCACATTGCAAAGAAAGGGTAAATTTTGGATGGAAAAATGTGATGTGTCCACGTTGTGATTTGAGTCATTTCCTGTTGTGGACACTAGGCCTATCCACAGAAGTGAGTTACCATTTTTATTGGGATACTTGGAGAAATGTTGGTTAGATGGAAGTTTGAGGCTTCCCCCAGTTTCCAGGACTTTCCATCACAGAAATATGAGAATAATTGACTTTTTAGACACATTTAGAGGTTTGCAAGGGATTCTAGGTAATAGAAACTGGTGGGAGTCACACAAGTCACCCCATCCTGGACTTCCCTGGATATCTAGTTTTAAAAAATGTACAGGTTTGCTTGCTTTCCCTAGGTGTTGGTTGACCTAAGGCCCAAAATCCATAAGTAGGAACATTGCAAAAAAGGGATCAGTTTAGAGTGGAAAAATGTGCTTTGTCCACATTACGTTTTGGGCCTTTTCTTGTTGCAAGCACTAGGCCTACCCACAAAAGTGAGGTATAGCTTGTATCAGGAGACTTGTGGAAACACAGAATAGTAAAACAAGTGTTATTAACAATTGCCTTTGTCTATATTTGCACCTTCCAAATGCAAGATAGTGTGTAAGAAAGAAGACATTTTGAGAAATGCCCTCTAATTCACATGCTAGCATGGGTAGCCCCAAATTCAGAGAAGTACAAATAACCACTGCTTCTAAGCTCCATATCATGAGCCCATTATGGAAATGCATAGGTTTCCTTGAGACCCATTTTATTCTCTTGATATTTTACCAAAGGAATTGATGTATACCTGGTGCACAATGAAAATCCATTGCAAGGTGCAGCTCAGTTATTGGCTCTGGGTAGCTTGGGTTCTTGGAGAACCTACAAGCCCTCTATATGCTTTCAACCAGAAGAGCTCAGCAAACGTAACCATATATTGCTTTAAAAAATCTGCAATCCAAAAGTTGAAGATAAAAACGTGGCTGTTTGTTTCAGCTCAGTTTCAATATTGTTTTATTTGAAGTGTTACTTTCCATATGGAAAACCTTGAAGCATCTACACACATGACCCCTTGCTGAATTCAGACTTTTGTCTAATTTTCAGAAATGTATAGCTTTTTGGGATCCACCATTGTTTTCATACCCATTTTTGTTTCTAACTGGAAGGAGGTTAAAAACACATAAAATAGGAAAAATGGGGAATATCCCAGTAAAATGCAAAAACTGTGTTGAAAAAATGGATTTTCTGATTCTAGTCTACCTGTTCCTAAAACCTGGGAAGATGGTGATTTGAGCACCACAAACGCTTCATTGATGCCATTTGCAGGGGAAAAAAACAGATGCTTTCATCTGCACAACTTTTTTCCCATTTCTCCAAAATCCCCATAATGTAGCTGTATTTTGGCTAATTTCTTGGTCTCCTCTAGGGGAATCCAGAAATCCTGGGTACCTTCAGAATCCCCAGGATGCTGGAAAAAAAAGGACGTCAATTTGACATGGATACTCTATGTAGACAAAAGGTTATAGGGGCCGAAGTATTAACTTACTCAAATAGCAAAACAAAGGCTTAGCATGTCGGGGGAAGCTTAGCCACAAAGGAGTAAAGCTACCCCAACATAGAGGGGGTATGCATGTTTTAATTCTGTTGACAACTCATACCTTAACTCCAAAAAAACTCTCAGTTAATGCATGGTCAGCTGAAAATAAAACTAGGTAACACAAACGGGCAGTTCTTGCCTTGTATTTTTGAGCTCTGCTATTCGCTGCACATGCAGTAACTTGGGATTTTTAGATTTAATGTATGTGCTGTAGATCGAAATCAGAAACACACAGACACTTTTCTAGTCTGTGTAGTGCAGAAAATGAAGCCATGATATGGCCCACAATCCAGTCAGCTATATTTTTAGGATCGAGTGCGCCAAGCGCTATGGACCATGTTGTAATCTCTATGTGGGCTTCTAATCACGCCCATGTCACGCCCATCTCTTTCATTAGTTTGTGGGCTTGCCTTTTAAAAATCAATTGATTTAATTTGTGAAAGGCATGCTTACGTCATTCCTTTTCCGGTGTTTGGCACTCCACGAGCCCACCGGTAAACTGCTGAAAACATACGAGGCTCCCTGTTTTCAGCTGGTTTCAGGACGACTTTATCTTTTAATTTCCTGTGAGCGCAATCTCGCTGGGCAGATATGGAGCGCTTTGCATAACATCCACCCTGTTACATGGATAATTGCACTTTTACTGGGTACGTAGATAATTGCACTTTTGCATGTAACATGGACTTTTGCCGATAAGTTTCACAGCAAGTGAACTTTTGTTTCCTTTTCTGTGTCTCCTACACACTCATGGCGACCATTGGCTGGCATATGTGAAACTGTTTTACTTTTCATTATTAGTTTATGTGGCAAGAAAAGTCCGGTTAGGAGTTTACAATGCTAATAGCTCTAAAGCGAGCAAACACTAGACCCGTTGCATTGCAAAATGCTTGTTTAGGTTTACCTTTCGCCTTTGTATACTTCCCTAAGAGCGATCAGCAAATGGTTAATACTCCTGAATGCTGAATATAAATATATATATATATAGTTCTCCCTCTGCTTTTATTTATTTCTGTGCAGAAAGTATGTTTCACTCTTAATTGCGTTTGCTGAAAACAAACTATGATAAATGACAAACCAGCATTTTAGTACAAAATACATCAGTAATTTTACATTCCACCGTTTCTGTCAAAGAAACAGGCTTTGCGATTACAGGTATTGGAAAAATAGAAATCCCATTAATTCCTACACATGGTGAGGAAGGTGGGACAACTTATGTGTCATGTTTAGATAATTCCTTCATTTTCCATACGAAATCAGTATGTTTTATTACATATTTAATTTTCCAGTCTGTCAATTGAGCACCTTGCAAAAATACAGGGCTCAAAATGAATATGCTAATGAAATTTATATAAAGGCTGAGTGTTCTGTTTCTAAGAAAGGCCTATATTTTATTTTATGCTTGATTTAGTGGAATGTATCTTATAGAAGTGTTCACTTGTTTAACTTCATGTGTTAGCTTAAAATATGCAATTGGAACAACTAATTTCTGGATTCTTTTTAAATACGTTAATCCTCGTGGAGAATTCATGGACTACTTATCTTATTCATTAACCATTTATGTCATTTAGTGTGGCAGTGGTGAAATATTTGATTTTGAAAAGCATCTTAGCCTTGCGTTTTTCTAAAAACGTGTAATCATGTTGTAACTTCTAATGCAGGGGTATGTTAGCGCGTCAGACCTTAATAAGTAAACTTACAAGGGGACGCAAATAGGTCGTTAAACCTTTTGACTAACACTTGAGATGTTCCCACCATATAGGCCCCACACCAATACTGACAAAATAACCAATTGTCAATCATTCATTCATTCATTAGCTTTATTTCGGTAAATATAAATACCATAAAAGCGCATCACACAAAAAAGGAACGGCAAGCTACATGATAAACAATTTAAGTCATAAAAGATTGAAAAGGAGAAAAAAAAGAAAAGAGAAATATTTACACATAAGCAGTTCCCTCATGGAAAATCGCACCTTATAGTTATGTAAAAACGCATTATAGGTAAAAGAATAAAATACAAGCCTGGCAAACCATATCAGATAAAAAGGACATTTCGATTTAAGAAAAATAAAAACAGCAGGTAGGGGATGCATCTGAAGCAATAAAAGTGATATGTGCATGCAATGATAAATCCATCAATTGTTGTTTACCACATTCATTGTTAAATTTCCCTCTGCTTTTTTAAGCGTGTTCAATCTGATACGCCAGATTGAGTCTAAATATTTTGACAAACAACAAACCACTAAAACCGATGAATCAGATTTAAAAATTCTCAAAGCTAGCAAGCAGTTTTTAAAACCCTTACTTCTGCACAGAGGAATGATCCAACGGGCTCTTTGTTTGGAGTATGCGGGGCATTGGAAGAGAATATGAGTTACTGATTCTTCTCTAGCACAGCCCATCGGACACATCTTAGAAGAACATCTAAAATTAGGCCATTTATAAGTGAGGGAACGCAAAGGAAGAGAGCCCACCCTGAATCTAATGTATAATGAACGAGCAAACGGGGAAGATACTATATCCATATATTGTGCAAATTCATAATGACATTTAAAATATAAAAAGTTTCCCGTCATGGATGATGACGAGACAGCGGACAGTTGGGAAAGTTGAACATGGAGCCAGAAAGCATCCTTTAGAGTCTGGGTTGCGTTCTTAGGGATAGATAATGGTTCCTTCCAATAGGACCCCAAACCAAGAAGCGAGAGGGTCCTTTCTACATATGCACACCACTTGATTTTGGAGCTAGTGTTGTTGGCCATCAAGTTAGCTAGCGCACATCTATAATGGACAAGAGAATCTGATGACCATAGGCGAATCCAGTACAACAGGGGCTTGAGTGCAACAATCTGGCTGATAGAAGGGAGATTTAGGTCCATGCGTATTGGGAGCATTGGGGTACTGGAAGGAACTCTTAGCAATGACCTTAAGAAAGAGTTCTCCACTTTTATCAAATCATCCAGGCAACAGTGGCCCCACAGTTCAGCTCCATAGATTGCTCCCCCTCTTGCTTGTAGTTTGTAAATTTCTACTGCGGGCGTCATGGCAAAGCTAGGAGATCTAGCTGCAAATCTTGCAATGCCACTCGCTCGCTGTTGCAATCGTAAAGTTGCCTTCTGGATGTGGCGCTGCCACTTGTGCGAGTCTTCTAGTTTCAGGCCTAAATAATCAAAATCGCTGACTCTTTCCAGCGCGGCACCCTCTAAATAGATAGGTCGTCTCATTCTGCCTTTCCTATCGCCAAACACCATGCACTTGGTTTTTAATCGGTTGATTTCGAGCCCATAATCATTGCAATAGTCAATGAATCTTGAAAGCAGGGTTGATAGGCCTGTGGCTGTTTGAGAAACCAGCAGGGTGTCATCGGCAAAAAGAAGGCAGGGGATCTTCTGCCCTCCTATTTTAGGCGAGTCGTTAGAGCACTCCATAAGATAAGGGATGCATGCGTTTATGAAGAGAAGGAATAAGGTAGGGGCAAGAACACAACCTTGTCTTACACCTCGGGCAGTAAGGAATTTTTCTGTTAATTCACCTTGTGGGCCCCATCTAATTCTGCCATAGTTGCCAGTGTAAAGATCCCTGATAATATTTAAAATAGAACACGGGACTCCTATTTTAGACAGAACTTCCCACAGTTTGTGGCCGGGTACTAGATCAAAGGCCGATTTTAGATCTACAAATGCTACATATAGATGGCCTAAGTCAACATCGACAACTTTCCATTTAATAGAAGTAAAACGAAATATCTGATCTAATGTGCTAGTTTTTTCTCTGAAGCCCGCTTGTAGATGATTTAAGATTTGATTTTCAACTAGCCACTTGTTCAGCCTGCTCAACAACTGATAACAGAAAATTTTTTGAAGGTTGTCGAGGAGGCTGATGGGTCTATAATTACCCGGGTTGTTCCTCTCTCCTTTCTTATGGATGGGCACTATAATCGCCTCTTTCCATGAGTCAGGATAAATTCTGCTAGTCAAGATGGCATTAGAAAGTCTGTTAATATATGGGCCCCAGGTGTTCTGGTCCACTTTAAACATATCAGAGGGGATCCCGTCCATCCCAGGGGCTTTTGCTGCTTTCTGGGCTGCAATGGCCGACACAGTTTCGTTCAGTGTAAAAGGGGGCAAGAAAGCCAAAGGCTCGTCAAAAGTTGTTGGCTCCTCCGAAATTATGTCAGAAGTATGACTTGCCGACAATGGTCCATACAATTCCTTAAAGTAGGAGAGCCAGATGTCAGGAGAAATATAAGACTCCAGGTGAGATGCGCGGTTCTGATCACCACAGGAAACTAGGAGCCAGAACCGTTTTGAATCATGGACGGTAGCTGCCTCGAGTAAATTGCTCCATAGCCCCTCTTCGTACTCGAATTTACTTTTGTTGCAAATGGAAGCATAATGACATCTAGCAGTGATGATGCCTGATCTGTCTTTGGTCTTTAGCGCGATGGCCAAAGTATTTTTGGCCTCCCTACACCTCTTGTTGAACCATTTAGTATGTGGTCGAATACAGGAAATAGTCAGTGGCCTTGGACGTTTAGTAAACAGCTCTTTCAGAGTAGAAAAAAGGTCCAAATGAAGAGGCAATATTTCTAATGGAGCCAGAATAAGGTTGGTATCAAATAACTGGTGAGAAGAGGTTAGGGCACGCAATTTTCCTTGAAGCTTATTTGATTGCACAAAGGAGTCCCACCTTACTGTACGCTTATTACTGGACAGCTCCATAGCAGTAGAGGAGACAGGGGGAAGTGCGACCCCTACTAGGAGAGAACTCTTGTATGTGATCTGGAGGGGAGCATGATCACTAGTATGGGGAAGACCCACCTCTAAGTCTAGAATATGGTGCCATAGTCTTAAATCAAAAAGGATATAATCCAATTTGTTGCTATATGAGCCCCTGAAGAAGGTTGGTCTGGCCGGAGTGTCCGCTGGAAAGCGGCCATTACCCAAACGAAGGCCATGGGATATCATGAGGTCCACTATCTGTGAGGCCCTAGCGCTTGGTTTATATGAATTTTGCTGGGTAGAATGAAAAGTCACAGGAGGAGGGATATTCCATACACTATCTTCAGACTGCATGACCTCTATGTGATCTGCATTAAGTTCAAGTAGAACGTTAAAGTCACCAGCTATTATGATATGATATTTGAGGCGAAGGTCTGGGATTAAGATATTCAGTAGCTCGACAATGGGAGATCGGTGATTTGAGGGTCCCGGTCTGCTATAAATATTTAGACAAAGGACAGGAGTGCCTGAGGCTGGGTAGATAGCAACGGCCAAAATATCATGAGAATCCACATATATCTCCTTTGTACCACTCCCCTCTATAGATTTTACCCATGTGATTAAACCCCCTGCCGCCCTGCCAGCTAAAGATGGCTCAGCAGGCTTGAAAAAGGAACTATACCCTTGTTTGTATGTACAATGCGTTGCCCATGTTTCCTGGAACATGCAGACGTTAAAATTTCCAACGAGTGCTCCCCACTCAGTGTCAACAAGTTTGCTGTTAATGCCAGCCACATTCCAGGATAAAAGTTTTGCTGTGTGCTGGACACAAGAAATGTTTGAGTTCGTGGTAGTATCAACTTGGACGTAACTGGCAACGGGATTCGCCTTGAATAAACTTGTGGTGTTATTAATGTTTCCAGGTTGTGAGTCCGATAAAAGAAGAGAGGCTGGGCAGGGTGAATTAGATGGAAAGTTCATGGCTGCTGTGGCTGTGCAAAGATTGGTGAGACATAGTCAGTCAATATCCGAGGTAGCCCCAGGATCGTGGGTTAGTTGGGCCCTTGAAGCAGGGCCAAAACAGAACTTAGGGGCCAAATCAGGGAGTGGATCTCTCTGGACCTGATGGCCTGTTGGTCTTATGTCTTGAGTAGTTGTAAAATGGTTCGGGGCCAAATTGGCTGATCTAGTGGAAGGATTCGCACGCATATAGCTAGCAATAGGACAGCTAGCTGAAAGAGTAATTGCTGAGGACTTCCTGCGTATAGACCGTGCTTCCATTTCCATAAGGCCTACTGCCAAATGTGGGCTTTTAAGACTAAGTGTTATAAAGTCGCTAGGACCAGAGAGACCAGGGGAACCATTAGATCGCTTGACAGAAACAATGTCATCATGGATGATTGAGCCACAACCCCTGGTGTGTCTCACCCAGTGCAAGACCTTGTTTGTTAGTGAGGCTTTGTCTTCTCTCACGTTTGGGGGCAAAGGTGGAACATTGCACATGTATATGTAGTTGTTGCTAATTAATTTATGATTGTGATATAAAGCTTTGGTAGTATCCCATTTGAAGGGAACATTAGGAAGGAGCGGGGTAGTTCTTCCAAAAGAGGACGTAAGCTGTTTTGCAGGACACTGATCGTCTATGGGACCTGCAGCACAAGCTAGTGGCAGAAGAGGCCCGTTTGGAAAAACGCCTTTTGCAGGTGGATGCTTAGTAGGCAAAAGGTTTGAGTTAGGCTCACTAGTAGGGGAAGGATATTTGCTTTTAAGAAGGGTGGTGATCTCAAGCAATAATGCTCTCAACCAATTGTCAATCAGTAACATCAATTATCTAAAGTAATCGATAACATTAGTAATCAATATCTCAGTAATTGTCACACACCATGACCTTGCAGTCATGAATATCCACACCTTTATGTAAAAGTTAAAATGTTTATTTCCCCATATTAACAAAGCTGTCATGTAAGATAACCTCAAAATCAGTTGATAAGCATTGAAACAACACCAGCTGTCCAAATCCACGAAAGAAACACAATCTAATCAAGGCTTGAGCTACTACACATTCCAAAGTTACAGCGCAAATTAATAGCAAGAATATCTACGCAAACAATACATTTAGATTCAGCAAAGAAAAGACATCAGATGTTATTACCTGTAGCGATTTTCATCAGTGAGACCCCTAACTAACACCAGATTAGAATTAGCATGTTGGGCTTCATGAAAAACAATTTAGTCAACACAAATTTGGAAAAACATCTATCTATGGCTCTATCAAAAATAGCCCGATTGGTACCTAGAAACAAAACCAAATAGACATAGCAAACAACATCATAGGCAATATACCTATCCTCAGTTGGATCAGCAAACTCTGACAGTCTTCGTCGTCAGGACATCAGTTCGGTCAGCAAGACATCAGGATTCAGCATCAAAGTTCGGAAAAGGCAAAGGCCCTCATTATGACATTGGCGGTAAGTCTCGCTTACCGCCATGCTGACTGCCTCCAACATACCACGACCGTGGCGGTATACAGCTACACGTATTATGACCCACACATAGAAATCCGCCACTATACAGACACACACACAAGTCCGCCAGCCCAAAGGTCAGTGATAAAATGGCAGTACCAAAATCCACACCGTTACGCCAACAGAAATACGCCCACAGCATTATGACCCACGAATCACTGCTTCGGACATTCAACCACGGTAAGTCATTGGCGGTACATACCGAGGCGCTCAAGACACACACACACTAACAAAAATATACCACATTGGGCAAATTCAAACTACACACACCTGACACACATACAGTACACACACCACACCCACACACCCAAACCACTATAAAACACACATCCACATTACCCACAACCCTTTACCACAATTAACAATTTACAACAAAGAGAGAGACACACCAGGAGCACCCACAGAACCAGCGCCACAGAACACCATCACCCATACACCATCCACGCACCTCACAGCACACACCCCAACGCATCATCCCACACACACTCACACACACCACACACACTACACCCACAGTACCACAACGACACCCAAGATTCTCTGAGGAGGAGTTAAGGGTCATGGTGGAGGAAATCATCCGAGTAGAGCCACAGCTATTCGGATCACAGGTGCAGCAGACATCCATTGCAAGGAAGATAGAGCTATGGCGGAGAGTCGTGGACAGGGTCAACACCATGGGACAGCACCCAAGAACCAGGTATGACATCAGGAAGAGGTGGAACGACCTATGGTGGAAGGTGCGTTCCGTGGCTGCAAGACACCAGATAGCTGTACAGAGGATTGGCGGTGGTGCCCCACCTTCTCCCCCACATCTAACAACATGGGAGGACCAAGTCACCACAGTATGCACAGTAGTGGCAATCACTTAGTCAACCAAATCACAACTCACACAAGCCAAAGCTGCTTTGGTAATAACAACCATAGAGGGAAACACACCCGTGCACCATATGTCACATACAGAAACAACAACACTGCATTTACATACCAACAGGGCCCCCACACAACATCACCGGAGAAGAGGTGCCAGCAACATCCAGCCCCCCCACAGAAGAGGCCCACAGTGATGACAACAGCTCTGCACGCCTAGATATGGATGACCAACCTAGCCCATCTGGGATCTCTGGACAGTCGGTTAATCAGCCACAGCCCCATACCATTACAGAGCCTCCCCCTCAGGAAACAGCAGCACAGCACACACCAAGCAGGCCCATCCCACTGTCCCCAGGACACGTCAATCAGCAGTGTGTCCACAACTACAGGGGCCCCAGGCCACCCCACAAACCCAGGATGATCATGGACCTGGGATCAGTGGAAGTGGGCACATGGTTCAGAGGACAGAGGCACAGGACAACAGGGAAGCTGGAAGGACTGCTGTGCGACAGGGGTAGGAAAGGCCAAGGGAACCAACTCTCCACGAGGCACTTGCAGGGATCCTGGGAGCATACCACCATTCCCAGGAGACGATGGGCCAGATACTGGCCAAGTTGCAGGATACCCAGCGGCTGCAGGAGGGACAGTACCTGGGGATCGATCAGGGAGGACCTGAAGGACATCCACACCACCCTGGTCCCTATTGCAGGGGTGCTGGCAGACATGGCCAACTCCATGAGGGAGGCAGTGGGACACCACCGGGCCTCTGCCACAAGCCACACCAATGAACAGCCCTCCACCTCCGCCAATGCTAGTGGACAGGAGGCCCAGTCACCGGAACAGGCCACTAGCACCCCACACCCTGCAGAAGGAGAACCACCATGCAAACGGTCCCTGCGATCCAGGCAGAAGCCAGAGAACATTGCCAAGACCCCCACCAGGAAATAAGACTCTCCTGATTGTCACCCTTCTGTCCCACACTGTCACCCTATCCACCTTGAACTGCCATTGCTCCACTTCCAATGCCCCCTTGGACAATGCACCTGTGATACCAATAGACTGTACCCTATCATGAACTCTCCTCCACTATCACCCAATCCTATTGTACATCCCCATTTACTTCTCAGCACTTAAATAAACACCCTTGGAATAAACATGTATGGAGTATGTCAAATGATTTAAGCATGTAGTTGTATAACAATCTGTAGATATTGCAAATAGAGAGTACAGTGATGTAAACATAGCTATGACCTGTAATGTGCTGCGGTCAATACACCAGGAGCCACTGGAGGGCACAAATATCTGCAAATAGACATATGAAAGGGTACAATAGGTGGGCTGTGTTGTGGGAATAGCAGCCAGGCAGAAAAAAATCACTTCACAAAACAGCAATGGAAGGTGAGATTACAGTGCCTTACCTGTGTGTCACTGGAAGTACTGTTGTATTATAGTTGATCTGTGGTCCACATCCTCTTCATCTGCCTCCTCTTTGTCACTGTCCACAGGCTCCACCACTGTCACACGACCATCTCCAGCCTCATCCTCCTGCAGAAAAGGCACCGGGGCCCATATTTATACTTTTTGAAGCACAACTGCGCCAACGCAGTTGTGCGTCAAAAATTTTAACGCCGACTAACGCCATTCCAAAGCGCCATGCGGGCGCCTTATTTATTGAATGACGTTAGCCGGCGCTGCGGACTGGTGTGCGTAAAAAAAAATGACTCACACCAGGCAGTGCCGGCGTAGGGGAAAATGGAGCTTGGGCGTCAAAAAATGGGGCAAGTCAGGTCTGAGGCAAAATTTTGGCCTCAAACCGATTTGCGCCATTTTTATTTACACCGAACCCCCATTGAAATGATCCTGTCATAGCAAAGACAGGAGTCATGCCCCCTTGCCCAATGGCCATGCCCAGGGGACTTCTGTCCCCTGGGCATGGTCATTGGGCATAGTGGCATGTAGGGGGGCACAAATCAGGCCCCCATATGCCACAAAAAAAATACGAAAAAAATACTCACCTGAACTTACCTCAACTTCCCTGGGATGGGTCCCTCTATCCTTGGGTGTCCTCCTGGGGTGGGCAAGGGTGGCAGGGGGTGTCCCTGGGGGCATGGGAGGGCACCTCTGGACTCATTCTGAGCCCACAGGTCCCTTAACGCCTGCCCTGACCCAGGCGTTAAAAAACGTCTCCCATCAGGCTGGGCATCATTTTTTAAGGCCTGCCCCCTCCTGTGCGTCAAAATGACGTCACAGTATAAATATGGGGCACAGGCCTGAAAGTCATTTTTTGGAAGGGAACGCCTACCTTGCATATAATTAACGCAAGGCTGGTTCCCCCTTCCAAGGCTGTGTCGGACATCAAAGTATAAATATGGGGCAGGGTTTGCGCCGAATGTGCGTCAAAATTTTTTACGCACATTCGGCGCAAACAGAGTATAAATATGCCCCCTGGTGTCTCAAGGCCAGGTTGTGCAACATGCAACTATGATCTGGCAGACCTTCTTGGGTGAGTAAGACAGGGATCCACCTGTCAGATGGAGGCCCCTGAACCTGGCCTTCAGGAGGCCCAAGGTTCGCTCAATGATCCTCTTTGTTCCCCATGTGCCTCATTGTAACGTTCCTCTGCCCTTGTCCTGGCATTCCTCACTGTGGTCAGTAGCCATGAGAGGTTGGGGTAACCAGAGACACCTGCAAATACAGAGGGATACCATTTAGCCAGACACTCATCCTTAGTGCCAACCCCACACCCATATACCAACATCCACTGGGTGGGGACCATGGGCAACCTATTAGCCACACCTGGTGCCTCTGGAGTTGAGCCATCACATATGGGATGCTGCTATTCCTCGGGATATAGGCATCATGCACAGACCCAGGATACTTTGCATTGACATGGGAGATGTACTGGTCTGCCAGGCACACTATCTGCACATTCATAGATTGAAAGCTTTTTCGATTTCTGAACACCGGTTCATTTCTCCGGGGGGGGGGCAAAGACAATATGTGTACCATCAATAGCACCAATGATGTTAGGGATATGTCCCAGGGCATAGAAGTCAGCCTTTACTGTGGCCAAATCCTCCACCTGGTGGAAAACAATGTAGCTGCGCATGTGTTTCATCAGGGCAGACAACACTCTGGTCAGCTTGTTTGAGAACAAAGGCTGTGACATCCCTGCTGCCATGGCCACTGTCGCTTGGAAGGAGCCACTTGCCAAGAAATGGAGCACTGATAGCACTTGCACAAGAGGAGGTATCCCAGTGGGGTGGCAGATAGCTGAGATCAGGTCTGGCTCCAAAGTGGAACAGAGCTTTTGGATTGTGGCCCTATCAAGTCTGTAGGTGAGAATAATGCGCCTGTCCTCCATTGATGCCAGGTCTACCAGGGGTCTGTACACTGGGGGATATCTCCATCTCCTATTCATCTGCAGCGGTTGAACTCTAGGATGAAAAACGGTGAGCAGATGGTCATATTCATACATATCCTCAGAGTAAAATTCCTTGAATGTTGTGACAGAAACAGTGTGTGAACGTGTAGTTCTGTTAATGTGCCTATGTCTGCTGTGACACAGTTAGGTGCCATGGCCTGTTCCCACCTGAAATGGCGGCCGCCTGACCTGTGTGGAGGGACAAGTGGAAATTAGGTAATTCTGCTAGCTTTGTGCGCCGTTGCGGGAGGCGGTCGATGACCGCCATGCAACACCTCATTGGTTATCATTGGGCCCTATGGGTTCCAGTAGGCAATTGTGATGTACGCCGGCGGTGAGGGTATGCACCGCCGCAAACGTGACCACCCATTTTCTATCTGTTCACTCACTTGCTACCTGACCTTCGACAGGAGAGGACCTACACTGCAAATGCTGCTGTGACCTGTGTCTGGAAGCGACCATGGCTCGAGTGTCTAGGGAAAGGGCCCCCACTATCACTTTGGAGGAGTTTGAGAAACTGGTGGATGGGGTCCTACCCCAGTACCATTTACTTTATGGCCCTCCAGACCAACAGGTGAGTACACTGTGAGCATGATGCATCGGGCATGAATGCATTGAGTGCTGTGTGTGTCAGCCTCGTATAAGGGGGGATGGCTGAGGGGTCCTTGGCAGAGTGCTGCATGTCTGGTGGTCAATGTCTGTACGTAAGGGGGTGGGAGGGATATGGTGGGCCATGAGTGTAACAGGCCGGACAGTATGACTAATACCTTTTTCAATGTATCTTTTTATCCAGGTCAGAGCCCATCAGAAAAAGGGTATTTGACGTGCCATCACCAAGGAAGTGCAGACCTTGGGGTCTTTGACAGGCAGAGCACTCACTGTCGAAAACAGTGGGAGGACCTGCGCTGCTGGGCAAGGAAGACGGTGAATGCCCAGCTGGGGATGGCCTCCCATCGAGGAAGGGGTGCCCATCGTACCCTGACCCCCACTGATGTTCCGCATCCTGGCTGTTGCCTATCTGGAGTTGGATGGGCACTTGAAGGCATCACACTAGCCACAAGGGGTGAGTACAGTTTCAGATTCAGAAAATTGTGCATGTTGAGGTGTTATCTGGATGAGGGATGTGGGTCTGTGGGTGCCCCTAGGCCAGGACGAACATGTTAGGGTAGGTTCCATGATGGGCAGGGTCTGATGCACTCCAACCCCAAATATTCTAGTGGGCATCTCCTACTGGGCAGGGTCCTGTGGGTTTCAGGTGTGCTGCTATTGGCGTTAGCCATTGTACTCCATGGCCTGGGGACTGGCATTGTAATTGGTAGTGCATGGCCTAGTGCATAGGGCTGTTCCCTGTGTGTTGTGTGCGCCAATGGTAGTGTTGTTGCGGAGCAAGTGTATCCCCTGTCTCTTCCCCCTTTATTGTTTTGTCACCCTTTCCTTGTGTGCATTAGCATCATCTGGCAGACGGGCAGAGGCACAGGCGACGGGGGAGCTGCATCCCACATGGCCCATGAGGCCAAATCCACTGACGGTGAGGGCACAAGTGGGACGGAGGGCGAGAACACCATAGCGGAGACTGGAGGGGACAGTTCTGACAGCGACACCTCCTCAGATGGAAGCTCTCTGGCGGTGGCGGACACCTCTGTGGGGCTACCCCAACTACAGGTACAGCCACCACCCCCGTACCAGCACCGCCCTCCCAGCAGCCCCTTAGCGTGCCTACTCACCCTGGAGGGTGGGCATCTCCTTTGCCCCTGGCACCTCAGACCCTGCCCCAGTCAGCCTTGCTGCCCTCAGTGAGGAGGCTATTGATCTCCTGCGATCCACCTCTGTTGGGCAGTTGTCCATACTGAATGCCACCCAGGGTCTGGCAGGGCATTTTCACCAAATAAA
Source organism: Pleurodeles waltl (assembly GCF_031143425.1). Lineage (NCBI taxonomy): Eukaryota > Metazoa > Chordata > Amphibia > Caudata > Salamandridae > Pleurodeles > Pleurodeles waltl. The sequence goes on from NC_090451.1 coordinate 474,998,214, forward strand.
TGCATTCCTGGGGGGCATTTACTCTGACATGAGGGCCCAACAGAGATCATTCCAGGCTCTGGCCAACTCCCTGATGGCAGCCATTGTCCCTGTCTCTAGCCTCCCCCCTCCAACTTCCTCTACCCAGTCCCATTCCCCTCAACCCCAGCCAATCCCAAGCACACCTTCAGACCTGCATGCACCTAAATCAACACACAGAAGTGGCTCAGGCAAACACAAGCACCACACTTCATCCCACAGACACGCACACAAGCACCATCCAGATGCAAACACACCAATATCCACTGCCTCCACTGTGTCCCCCTCATCCACATCATCCACCTTCCTCCCAGTAGCATCTCCACTCACACATGCATACACTACATCAACACCCACTGCCTCCATCACCATCACGCCTATCACTACACGCCCCTCACTGGCAGTCACCACCCCAACATCCATGCACACATCCCCTGTGTCCTCTCCCACTGCGTCTGTGCCACCCTCCTCCCAAAGTACACAAACGCAAGCACTCAGACACCCAACAGCCATCCACCTCACAACAGCATCCAGCCCATGCACCTGCACCCAAACACAGCAGACAAGCATCTCCTACCACAACTCCCTCTTCCACCACTCCCAAATCTTCACCCTTTTCCAGGCCCAATGTCCATAAAAAGCTTTTCCCCTCCACCCTTGATATTTTCCCTGCCCCTCCCCCATCCTTCACTTTGGGCCAGGGTGGTCAGGACCCAGGCTAGCACCTCAGCCACCCAGTCCACAACCACTGTTGTTTCTGCAGCCACTGCAGTTGTGAGAGGCTCTGAGAAGACACCCGTCCACACAGCCAGAGTGCCAGCACCAGCTGCCAAGGGCAAAAAGGGAGCACAGGCTGGCAAAGGCAAGGAGGCACCACCAGCTGCCAAAAGCAAGGAGGCACCACCAGCTGGCAAAGGCAAGGAGGCACCATCAACTGGAAAAGGCAAGGAGGCACCACCAGCTGGCCGAAGCAAGGAGGCACCACTAGCAGGCAAGGGCAGGAAGGGAACACTATCTGCCAAGTACAGGAGGGGAACACCAGCTAACAAGGACATGAAGGGAAGACCAGCTGCCAAGGACAGGAAAGGAACACCAGCTGCCAAGGACAATGAGAAAGGCACAGATGCCGATTCCAGGATGGCTAATGAGCCTGGTGCTGATCAGCATCTGGGCACACACCAGCCATGGCACTTCAGCCTTCCAAGGCTGCAGGGGAAGGGCTGGAGCCTCCGGCACTTCGCCAGCACCGCCACCAGCACCGTCACCAGCACCACCAGCAGCACCACCACCAGCACCACCACCAGCACCACTGTCACCACCACTGCCAGCAGCAGCAGCCCCAGTGGGCAGCCGTCCGAGGCTGCGGGGGAAGGGCTGGAGCCTCCCTGCACCACAGGCAGCACAGACGCCAGCACCACCACCAGCACAACTGCCACCACCACTGCCGCCAGCTGCAGCAGCCTCAGTGGGCAACCGTCCGAGGCTGCAGGAGAAGGGCTGGAGTGTACCCCACCATAGGCAGCACTGCCTCCAGCACCACCTCTAGCACTGCTGCCAGCACCGTCACCAGCACCGTCACCAGCACCGCCATCAGCACCGCCACTAGCACCACTGCCACCACCACCACTGCCAGTAGCAGCAGCCCCAGTGGGTAGCCGTCCGAGGCTGAGGGGGAAGGGCAGAAGCCTACCCACACCACAGGCAGCACCACCGCCAGAACTGCCACTGCCACCACTGAGCAGCCGTGACTGTCTGCAGGCAGTGTGTAGTCGTGCCTCCATGGGCTGTAGTGCATCCTGGCCCCTGCAAAAACTGTAGGTATGACACCCAGGTGAGCGACTGTGACCTTGCACCCTCCAAGATCTGCCTCACATGGCACAAAACCCCCTCCAGAACCAGTGGAAGAAGGCATCCACTCACCCTATCCTTGCCAGGATGAAGCACACTGGGCACAAAGCCCCCTCCAGAACCACTGGAAGAAGGCATTCACTTGAGAGACTGTGGCTTTGCACTCCCCAGGACCAAGCAGTGGGCAAACCACCCACTTGAGAGACTGTGGCTTTGCACTCCCCAGGAGCAAGCAATAGGCAAACCACTCACTTGAGAGACTGTCTCTTTGTACTCCCCAGGACCAAGCAGTGGGCAAACCACCCACTTGAGAGACTGTGGCTGTCAGATTGGCCTGTTGTAATACGGTGGGGGGTACATTGTCTTCCGCCTGGCTGTTGGCGGCTACTGCCGTAGTGCTTGTTGCTACCGCTGTGGTGGTCGGTGTGTTAAAGTGGCTGTCTGTTTTGGCGGTCTGTTGGCAGTATTACTGCCGCTTTATCACCAACCGCCAGGGTTGTAATGAGGACCAAAGTCTTTAAGCAGTAAAGTTAAGCATGTCCCTTCTCAAGACACTCAAGAAAATATTGGCGGCAAGATAGAAAATGGGCAAATGGCATGTCTGAACTCTCAAAAGTAACGGGGAGAATGGCTTCTCTCCTCTCGGTTCAGTCCAGCTAAGTTAGATTTCCTAAAACTACTTCCCAAGTCCCTATTGGTCAAGGGATCGCATGTTCACACTTTGTCCAATAAAACTAAAATTTCATATCTACATTTTTACTAGTACACGGTTCTCATGTCGATGATTGGCTCCTTCCATACGCTTCTCATCCATCGGGCTCGTCCAGTAACAATATTGCTGCAGCTTATACTCCAGTCAGAGTCTCCAATGTCTTCTCCTGAGAAAGTCAGTCTCACACACGTTACATTTGCAATGTTACATTTAGCAAGAACAGCATCTTCTAGTAAGCAGTTCTCATGAGAAAGACTTTTAGCTATGAGCCCATTAAGTCAGCACAGTAGAAAATCACCATTTAATTCTCTAAGCACACATTTTGTGAGACACTTCAGAAATACTACTTGACATTAAGCCGTGCAACTAGACAAAGACCTCAGCTAAGTTAAGACCTACAATTAATAAAGCTAATACATAATGCATAACCCTTATTATGATATATTACTACATTAATCAAACAAAAGCTCAACATTTCATATTAATAAGCCATTAATAAGTACATTTCGTGAACACTCATGAGGTCATACTTTCAAATGAGTGCATTATTTTTTCTAGATTGTTAAATTTTCTACGCAAATTCAGCACTTAGGATACATGACTTATCATTTATCATTTTTATTAAAAACTCCTGTGCTAACAATCCCTCCTCTGATGACTAAATGTGTCATCACACTAAACCTCCTCTCACAAATTTTCGCATCAGCTAAAATTATGTCATTTCAACCCCTGGAAATTTTTGTTCCCTTTTCAAATTTTCCCTAAACACTCTTTCTTTTTCTTTTCTTCCCTCCTCTGATTATTCTTTGTCTTGTTCAATGTAATCCTTTTACACAATTTACAAATTCCCCATATTCCAATTAAGCAAATCACAATAATCAATATTCCCTGTATTATTTTCAGTAGAATTCCTTTCCCAATGTTGCGAGCCAATTTGCCACTGAAACAAAAAAATCTTTGCCAACTTTCTCCCAAACACCTAGGCCCGTATTTATACTTTTTGACGCTAAACTGCGCTAACGCAGTTTAGCGTCAAAAAGTTTAGCGCCGGCTAACGCCATTCTGAAGCGCCATGCGGGCGCCGTATTTATTGAATGGCGTTAGCCGGCGCTAGCTGACCGGCGCTGCCTGGTGTGCGTGGAAAAAAACCACGTACACCAGGCAGCGCCGGCGTTGGGGAAAATGGCGTTAGGGCGTCTTAAAATGGTGCAAGTCAGGTTGACGCAAAAAAATCGCCTCCACCCGATGTGCGCCATTTTTAACGACGCCCAGACGCCATTTACATGACTCCTGTCTTAGTAAAGACAGGAGTCATGCCCCCTTGCCCAATGGCCATGCCCAGGGGACTTATGTCCCCTGGGCATGGTCATTGGGCATTGAGGCATGTAGGGGGGCACAAATCAGGCCCCCCTATGCCAATTTTTTTTTTTTTTTAAATAAAAAATTATACTTACCTGAACTTACCTGAATGTCCCTGGGATGGGTCCCTCCATCCTTGGGTGTCCTCCTGGGGTGGGCAAGGGTGGCAGGGGGGGTCCCTGGGGGCATGGGAGGGCAGCTGTGGGCTCATTTTGAGCCCACAGGTCCCTTAACGCCTGCCCTGACCCAGGCGTTAAAAAAAGAGGCGCAAATGCGGGGTTTTTTGCCCCACCCACTCCCGGGCGTGATTTTTGCCCGGGAGTATAAATACGACGCATTTGTGTCGCAGTCATTTTTTTGGACGGGAACGCCTACCTTGCATCTCATTAACGCAAGGAAGACGTTCACGCAAAAAAAATGACGCTCTTTCCTCATACTTTGGCGCTAGACGCGTCTAACGCCAAAGTATAAATATGGCGTTAGTTTTGCGCCAAATTTGCGTAAAAAAAAACGACGCAAATTTGGCGCAAACGGAGTATAAATATGCCCCCTAGTTCTTTCAATCCTTTCACATCAGCACTTCCATTAGTCAGATTAGTAAGTAAGCTTCTAATTCCTTTATCATTGTCAGGAATGAACGAACAACAATGCCTAGAATTAAGCATTTCGCGAACGCCACCATCCTTCGCTAAAAGAATGTCTAATGCAAGGCTGTTCTGAAGAGTCATAGCTCTTTCAGCAGCTAATTCAGGATCTATCAGGAGTATGGCTCCTGAAAAATTTGTCAGCATGTTATCCATAATAGTAGACAACTATTAAATCTTTATTGAATTCAGAACAATTCCCACTGAATGTATCTTTCCTCCAAATATATCTCCCACTATACCAGAAGGAGATTCTCTCATTTGTCTAATGCAATGTAATTCAGTCACTTTCGGAAATTTCTTCAGATCATCTATTTGAAAAATCTTTGGGAAAACTATCCCCAAATAACATGTACCATACTATCCTCTTGGAAGATGGTAATAAGCATTAGGACCACAGATGTAATATATCCCAGGAATCACTGGATCCTGTCCATTCAACATAAATGTCTATTTACTCTAAAACAAAAACACATGTCTACATTCACTCGATCCCACAAATAAAGTGTCAGTGCGGGATTTAGGCCTACATACACAAAGCTTACCAAGGTGTTGCACATCTAAAGCTAATCCCCCTTGTGTTTTTATTGAACTAAAAGTATAATCATTCATGTAAGTACTTTTCTCTAAACCCTTCTTGAATTACTCCTTCAATGCCTTTCTCCTGACATCTGTGTGATCTAAAAAGCTTGTTTCTAAAGGTGTAAGCAAGCATGTTAGGTTATTCTTATGAGCATAAGCCATGTTAAAAGTTAATGTAGGCTCAAAGAAACCCGTCACTAATACTATGTCATTGTCCTTAGCTATTCTACTCAAATACCTAATTATAGGAACAAACAAAAACTCTACATCGTGATTGGAGTAAAAGTACCCGGTGTTCTCCTGGTTATATAATCTTGTTAGTAACAGGCTACAACTTATCCCATAAGTAAGAGGCAAAATATGATAGGTAACTCCTTTTCCAACTGATAAAGTAATCGGAATACTCATATAACAATTCTTTGTATCCATCGTCTCAACATACTTACTCAACAAGCGATAGAAGACATTAGAAGAAAGCTCCCCTTGTGAATTAGTACCCTTGTGGAGATACTTCTCATCTAACTCAAACCTCTCTATAGCTGGAAATGTAGTAGTTGTCTCTAAAGCAGAAGAATGGTTGGCTTCCCGCTTATAAAGCACAGACATACCCAAGTTCAAGATCACAAACAATATGGCACACATAATTGCCAAACCAATACTCATGTATTTACAGCACCTATACCTCCTACCCTTCTGGCTAATGGTACTCATGATCTATACAGAATCAGAAAGCAGATGAGAAAATTTAGAAAATTGCAGCAAAAATCAGAAACAAAAACAACAAATTTATTTCAGCAGTTAAGTAGAGCTTTCAGTCTCTTTTCCAGAATTCGGTTTAGCAACTTGTCAAAAGCAGGTTTTCAAATGTCATATCAGGTTATAAAAGTATTTTACGATAACAGTCTCTTTCTCTTTACACCTTTCTCAGATTGTTTCAATGATTCAATTCATTAGCTTCCTTTAAGTGCCAAAATATTGACCTGGAATCTCGGTCAAAACAAAAAGACAAACATTATTTCTGCCATTCCCTTGTAGTTGCATACGCCCATTCAGGACCTGCATATCTTCGACCTGTTATTCTCTTTCTTTTCACCTTTCGATCTCCTTGCAACTCTCCTTCTCTCAGATCTTCTCTCGTTGTCTCCTTTCAGTGGACCCTTGGTCAATGCTATTTTCAGTGTTGAACTTGCAACTTTTTCTTGCTCTGAGGTGTTCTCTCTTGATGGTCCTGCAACTGGTTCAGGAGGACTTAGATAACAGAGGCTTTGATCTGCCTCAACTCCTTCCCCTTCGGGGTCTGGCCATTGCACTGTTTTTCTCTCGAAATCATCTGCTCCTGGGAAAACACTCCTCTGACTAGGCTCTCCTGCTGCCTCAATTGAGATAGGCTTGCTGTCACCCTACTAGAGGTCTTCTCCTTCGACTCTCACAGGAGTGACTGATCCATCCTCAACGAGCTCAGATCCAGTCTCAGTTCCTCTTTCTTCTCCTTCTGCCAGTTAAACTGGTCCTATGGATGTTGGTATTCTCAACAACTGTTCTCCATCCTCTGTAGGACATACCACTTTCTTTGTGTGGCAGGTGTGGATCCAGTTCGCAAGTCTAGCAAACCTCACAGGTGTGGTAGTCGTCAGAACTTCATGGAATGGACCCTTCCAACGAGACTCCAAACACGTTTTTCTCATGTGTTTCTTGACCACAACGCAGTCACCGGCTCTCAGGTTGTGCCCCAGGTCATGGATCGGTGGCAGTGTGGTGGCTTCCACCTGCTGAGAGAAAGAGTGAACCACATCAGCCAGACCTTTGCAGCAGTCCGACACCATATCATCTGTAATGTTCACAAGCGCATTCGCTGGCACCGCTGGCAACCTCATAGCTCTGCCCATAAGGATCTCATGCGGCGACAGTTCTGTCTTCCTGTCGGGTGTGTTTCTCATTGTCATCAGAACTAAAGGCAGTGCATCAAGCCATTTCAGATTCGTGGACACACACATCTTTGTAACTCTTGACTTCAAGGTACTATTCATCTGTTCCACCCACCCTGAAGCATCAGGGTAGTAACTACAATGCAACTTCTGTTCAATGTTCAATGCTGCACACAGTAATTTGATTACTTCATTGTTGAAATGACTTCCCCTATCTGATTCTATCTGAGATCGGAAACCCAAAACGTGGTATCAGTTCCCTAAGCAGTAGTTTTGCTACTATGAGGCTGTCATTTCTTTGTGTAAGGTAGGCTTCAAACCAATGACTAAAGATGCAAACAATCACCAACACATATCTCAAACCTCCACACACAGGCATCTCAATGAAATCCATTTGCATTCTGCTGAATGGACCTCCTGCTCTTCCAATGTGGCTCAAGTTAACCACAGTCCCTTTGTCTGCATTCATTTGCTGGCAAATGACGCAGCAATGGTAAACCGGTTAAGCAGCTTGGCTAAACTTTGGGTTGAACCAATTGTACTTGAACAAAATGAATCATGGCATCCCTCCCAACATGTGCTTGACCATGATAATTCCTAGCCATTTGACTGTTTGGCAAAACCAATTGACCCTCTTCTGAAACCCAAAGTTCATCCTGTCTCTGTACACATTTCATTTTGCTCCATGAACGTTTTACCTTCCTGTCAACATTATTCTGCAATGTTTTCAATTCTTCCAGTGTATTAATTAATTTCGATGCAAAACTTGGGCATTCTTCATCTTCTTCAGGTAAAAATTCCCACTTATCTTTGAACGATTTACAGTTTAATGTGCAAAACATTGTGACTTGATCTGCATATCCATTCCCCATTGATACAAATCTTGTGATTTCTGATGTGCACTGCATTTTACCATGGCAATTATTTCAGGCATTTAGATAGCATGCAACAGTTCTTTAATCCTCTCACTGTTTCTCACTAGTGAACCAGAAAAGGTCATGAAACCTCTCTGTGACCACAACTGGCCAAAATCATGGGCTATTCTAAATCCATACTAACTATCTCTACTGTATAGATGGTAGCTTTCAGCTGAGCAGAAACATGGCACACTCTAGTAAGGTCTACCAGTTCCTCTACTTGTGCAGAATACACTCCTCAAAGCCAAGACGCTTCCAGGATACCAGTAATTGTGCACACAGCACATCTTCCTCTCAGTGTCCTTGTACTGTCCCTTAGACAAGAACCATCAACAAAAATAATTTGGTCACTTTCTTCCTATCGGGTTTCTCTAATGTCAGGTCTTTTTTTGTGCACAATACAGTTACTTCAAGACAATCATGCTCACTATCTTTCACCTTTTCAATTTCAACATTTTCACTTGGGAGTAAAGCTGCCGGGTTCAGCACTGTACATCTTTTCAATGACACATTTGGTGACCCTAAAATACTCGTCTCATAACGGGTCAATTTTGCACCAAATATTGGGTTTTCGTATTTGTAAGTAGGATCTCAATGGAGTGAGGTACCATAATTGTTAAGGTATGTCCCATCACAATGCGCTCACACTGTGTAGCTGACAAATGCATACTGGGAGGTTTAAACTTCCATGGACCTGCGTCAAGACAAAGAACATGCATCACACTCATGACAAAACAAAGTGAAAGGTTTTGTGTAATCAGGCATACCCAAAGCGGGAGCTTTGCACATACTCTCTCTCAACTCAGAAAATGCTTTCATGCAAGCCTGGTCTAACACTATGGGATCGGTAACCTCCTTGTGAGTTAGCTTCTAAAAGGGCTTGAAAATGACTGAAAAATTGGGAATCCATTGGTGGCAGTAACCTACCATCCCTAGAAACATCCTGACATCTCTTTGTGTGGTCGGGATATTCATCTACAATATGGTTGTGACCCTTTCTCTGGATATTTTCCTTGATCCTTTTTCAATCTGGTGACCCAAATATTTCCCTTCCTTCAGACAGTATTGCAGTTTGAGTGGTGATACTTTATGACCATTCTTTCCCAAATGGTTCAGAATACAATTGTGTCATACTTGCAATCGACCCTTGTTTTGGACGCAATCAGCAAGTCATCAATGTACTGTACCAAGGTCATTTAGAAAGGCAATTCCAACAACTCCAAATTCTTTTTCATATCTGATTACATATGGTTACAATGTCATTTATTTTTTTCAAATCCTGGACAATTCGAACTTTCCCACAGGGCTTTTAAATCCCATTATCGGTGAATTACATGGGCTGTTCAACACTTCTTTCAAAACCCCTTGTTCCGCAAAATCCACAATTATTTGGGTGACCTTCATGAGGACATCTTGTGGCATTTGGTACTGGGGAATCTGAGGAAAAGCTGCATTCGGCTTTACAGTAACTTTAGCTGGCTCACTCTCTTTATCAGACCTTTCTCTTTTCCTGTCAGATCCAACACTTACGACTTAACCTTTCCCTGTAAGTCAGGAGGAAGCTACTTCACTGTGAACACTGGAAACAAATCAATAGGAGGGTATTCCTCATTTGTTGTTTCACACTCTATCTCTGGAGTTGGGTCATCTTCATCATCGCTATTCATCTGAATCTCAATTCCATCATTCGAACAATTAATTGAGCACCTCGTTCTATACAGCAAGTCTTTTCCCAGTAGGGATACCGGACTTGAATCACAGGCTACAAATTTGTGCAATCCCTGAAAGTTGTCAATTTTAACCTCAACTGGTTCTGTGATTGGGTTGGTCAAATACTGATTTGCTACTCCTACAATCCGGGCTGTTTTCCCTGAAAGGGGCAAATTTGAAACTTCTGCACTTCTCACAGTAGAGAGTGTAGCTCCTATGTCAACCAAGAATGAAACTCAATGCCCCATGACTTTTCCCTTCAGATAGGGACCTTTCTGATCTACTTCTAAGAAAGATGCAAGCACACATTCCTCTTCATCTGAACTCGCACTCACCCACTTATCATTTATTTCAATCTCACTGCATAACGGGAATTTATGTACTGTGTTATTACATTGGTTAAGCCTCTGACCTGTGACCTGTTGAGGAAGGATCACCTGCTGCTGTTCCATTAGGGCTTGTGGTATTTAGATTTGCTGTCTAGGTACCATAGGACCCTGCTGTTGCATCAACTGCAACTGTGTCATTTGTACACATGGCATTTGCACCTGCTGCATGGGTTGAAAACCTTGCATTTGATTCACATTATTTTGAAAATTCGGATTATGACCTCTCATTCTCTGTCCTCTCATGTTCTGAAACAAGTTGATGTCATTAGTTTGCTGAAAGAACCTTCCTGCACTATCATCGGAAACTCCAGCTTCCAATGTCCGAACGCTCTGCAAGTGTGACAAGGCAACAATTTCTTCATTCCCTACACATCATTCTGAACCACTAAAGTATTCAAATCAGGACTACGGTTAACATTACCTCCGTGACCTCTACCTCTCATCTGATTTTGAAATACCATGTTTCCCTGCGGCTGCTGTGGTAGTTGTTGCAGAAAATGTCCCTGCATCCATGTCTGTGCAGCTTTAATCTGCATTACCATCGCCTTCTCTTTTAGCTTTCTCTGCTTCAATTCAATCTCATCACTACAGTATTACGCATACTGCAACACCTCATCAATCGGCTTTGCTTGCCAGCAAATCAAATGACTCTTTATCATCTGGCTAATTTCAGGTCTCAGTCCTTCCACCAATCTGAACACAAAATGAATCATGTCTTTCAGCTCAATTGTCTCTGTACCACTGTAATGCTTAAACACTTGCAACAATATTTCATAATACTCATATATTGACTCCTTTGCTCCCTGAGCTGTCCTGTCTATTCTCTGCTAGTCAATATTTTTTTGGGAAATTCTCATCTTCAGGAATTCATTCACCTTGTAGTAATATTTCATTACCTCAGGAGATGGCGTACCTGTAATGTGATCTCTCTCTGGTTCTAATGTTGGCCAATCTATACTTCTCTTTCACTCCATCCACAAACCGGTTGGAACTACTATCTCTGAGAGGGTGTTCAGGTTCTCCCAAAGGCACTTTGCACGCTTCACAAACCTGTCTGTCAGCTGGTACCATTCCAATGGCTTCTCTCTCTATCTAGGATAATCATTTGTAAATGACAGAATATCACTTCTGCTCCAAGGGACACAAACAAAATCCCTCCTGGAATCTCTTTCATTGGTAACATTTTCACCAGATATTTGTCCTGCTGCACTTTTGCAGTCCACTCTCCTGAATCCCCTTTCCTCTTATCTCTTTTCTTTACCTATCTTCCTTCGCATTTATCTAATGATCCCAAGACAGGGCACTTAAAAGTAACTCCCTAAGGTGTGCCTTCATTCCTGAAGATCTCATGTGTTTAAAATCTTTGGTTTCAAAATCTAACCTGTAGCTCCTTTTCAAATGCTTCATTTTCTCTATTTCTATGCCATATTTCTCTGCCAGGTCTGCTAGCTTTTTATGCACATTTCTCACTTCCCTTGTAACCTTTGGGCACCGATATCTCAACTCTCCTTCTGTGTGAGAGTCCAATCTGTTTACACCCCTGGTTCTCTCTATGAGTTCACCCGCTTCCATACTCAGCCTAGTATAATTGAAATATTCCTCTCCCATCGGAGCACTCTGCGGGGTATTCAGTTTGTCTAACCATTCAGTCAATTGCTGCGCAGTCAAACTTTGCAACAAAATAGTGCTAGCCTGGACAGGTGGAACCTAATGCACAACTGTATTTGGGGTCTGCGGTGTCAACAATTTCAAACTCAGCCTAATGTTCGGCCCTATCACAGTATCCGTAGGAACTCCAAATGGGTTAAGGTCTAGCAAAGATCTCGATCTGTCAAAAGTCTGTCCCACTGGAGAGACTACTCTGGTATTTTCATTAAGTCCTCCTCTCATTGAATTTTGATTCAAGATTCCCTGTCCACTTGCTTTATTCTCCTGTGCAAACAAAGGTATAATTGGACCAATGGTGACAGGTACAGATACAGCATCTGTGCTTGGTCTGACACTCAAGTTCTGTGGTTCTGTAATTCCTTTATTCTGATTCATCAGTACAGACATATCTGACTGTATCCCTGTTATCAGAGTGTATTTTGGCATTACATGTGGCTGCACTTGCGGCAGTAAAAGTGGGATTGACTCTGTCTGAACCAACATCGGTCTACGGAAAGCCAGTCCTGTTGGTGCCATTGGGTTTGTGGTAGTGTCCACAATGAGCACATCAGGTAAATTCTCTGGACATTTGACTGTGGCATCTGATTCTGCACTACTGGAGTAATAGGAGCATTAAGGCTGCTCTGCATCGGACTCTATGTCACGTTTGGATTAACCTGCACTGGACTCATTGTTTCATTACACTGTGTCGGAGATGTAGGATCAGCACTGGTACTCGGACCAATCTCATGTGCTGCATATGGTGGTGCAAAAGTGCTCAATAACTGTAAAATAAACTCATCATTGTCTGACTCGTCTTCAGCTGTTGAAGATTTTCTACCCTCCCTACTCTCTGAAGGGCTTCTATTAGTCTTTCTAGTCGCTTTCCTTCTCTCTTGCTGTCTTGTGTAATTGCTGGGACAACCTTAATCCCCTGGACAGTCTTGTTTCTCCAAAGCTTCTGAACACTGTCCCACCTAACTTTTGTTATTGTCTTGTCTGCCTTTTTCATTCTCCTCTCAAATGTCTGTTGCTGTTGCTGTCTGGCTACTAACTCTCAGATTACTAATGCCTCAAACTGTGCTGGTCTCAGAGGGGGTGTCAGATAATAAAGCACTCTCATCAAATTCTCTAAACTTCTCAAATTAAATGTTCCATTTGCAGAAAATGCTAAGCTCCCATCCTTCTCCATCACCTTGCACCATTGCTTTAGCCAAAGACGCAACACCTTTTTTTTACCATTACAATGTAGGATGGTGTACCTTCTGGCAGTGTAATTTCCCCTATACTCATTGTAATGTACGTATTTCCCCTTAAAGCACTCTTTAAAGCTTTGAAAAATGTCATCTTTTGGCCTGTATTTTATTCAGAATCAAATCAGGAAGTGATTTTTAATCCCAGAATTCTCTTTACCCACCTTCTCAACCAATTGCGCTCCACGGACGGCTGCGAATCCGTGTGCGACCCTTCTCACTAACCAACCTATCCCAGTACAGCTCCAATGACATCACACTCACATGTACTGAAGCTGACAAAGACTTGCGGCTAAACTCAGATTCTAACAAAACTATTGCAAAATATTGCGAGCACTAAACAAAATCAAAACCAAATTTGTCCGTTTACTACAGGTAAGGTAACACAATCGCTTCAGAAACTTTATGGATTTTTCACTGACGGCCTTTCGTTCTAACAGCTACTCCTTCATTCTCAGTTTCCCTGTTTCACAAGCAAAATTCAACATGCAAATTTCACACTCAACTGATCAGTGGGTCTTTCCTGATGCACATAGGACTCACCAGATCTCAGTCTAAAAATTATTTCACTCACTTTGATTCACACTCTGACTTGTCGACCACGCCCAATCGACCTATTAAACCAGACAAATTACAACAAAAACCAAGTGTCTCATACACTTTCCAATACACTCTGGAGTCTTAGACCACGCGGGGTCCATACATCAACAACCATGTGACAATTTTTTTAGCACAAAGTGCTGCACACATGTGAAGTTTGACACTTCCCTACTCGTACACTTCGGAGTATGCACACTCCTTCTACAACTTCATTTGGAGCACGCAAACTCCCTAAACCCTCACAAACATCACAATTTACCTGCGATTTGCATAAGCTGTGCAAGCGCAAAACCTACTTCATTCACACCGCCACTAGAACGCCAAGAACATCCTCAAACAACCATTGTCAAGCTCCAAGATACTGGGAAAGTCATTTCAGGATTTAGGGGCCCATTTTCTCTCCATTTTGTATCACTGAAAAATAAATCCAAATCTCGGTGACAATGAGCATGTACCGGAACTGTACAATGGGCTCCCAAGGGCAAAAACCATCATCTGCTACCACATCCGTTAACGCGTCAGACCTTTATAAGTAAACTTACTAGGGGACGCAAAAAAGTTGATGAACCTTTTGAACAACGCTTGAGATGTTCCCATCATATAGGCCCGTACTAATACTGATCAATAGCCAAATGTCAATCATTAACAATCATTAACAACAATTATCAACAGTAATTAATAGCATTAGTAGCAATCAATAGGAGTCAGTAATTGTCACACACCATGACCTTGCAGTCATGAATAACCACACCTTTATGTAAAAGTTAAAATGTTTATTTCCCTATATTAACAAATCTAATGTCAAGCAAGATAATCAAGATCATCTCAAAATCAATTGACAAACATATAGAAACAACACCGGCTGTCCAAAATCTACGAAAGAAATGCAATCTAATCAAGACTTCAGCAACTACACATTCCAAAGTTACAGTGCAAATTAATAGCAAGAATATCTATGCAAACTATATTATATACATTTAGATTTAGCAAAGAAAATACATCAAATGTTATTTCATGTAGTGAACTTCATCAGTGAGACCTCTAACTAACACCAGATTAGAATTAGCATATTGAGCTTCATGCAAAACAATTTAGTCAACACGAATTTGGAAAAACATCTATCTATGGCTCTATCAAACATAGTGTGGCTGGTACCGAGAAACAAAAGTAAACATCATAGTCAAAATACCTCTCCTAAGTTGGATCAGCAAACTGTGACAGGCTTTGTTGTCAGGACATCAGTTCAGTCAGCAAGGCATCAGGATGATTCAGCATCAAAGTTCAGAAAAGGCAAAGTTAAGCACGTCCCTCCTCAAGATGCTCAGGAAAATAATGGTGGCTAGATAGAAAATGGGCAAATGACCTGTCTAAACTCTCTAAAGGAATGGGGAGAATGGCTTCTCTCCTCTCGGTGCAGTCTGACTAAGTTAGAATTTCTAAAACTACTTCCCAAGTCCCTATTAGTCAAGGGATCACAGGTTCACACTTTTTCCAATAAAACTAAAATTTCAAATCTACATTTCTACTAGTAGTCGGTGCACATGTCGATGATTGGCTCTTTCCATACTGTTCTCATCCATCCGGCTCGTCAGGTAACAATATTGTTGCAGCTTATACTCCAGTCAGAGTCTACTTTGTCTTCTCCTGAGAAAGTCAGTCTCACACACGTTACATTTACAATGTTACATTTAGCAAGAACAGCATCTTCAAGCAAGCAGTTCTCATCAGAAATACTTTTTTGCTACAAGTACATTGTCAGCACAGTGAAAAATCACATTTTAATTATCTAACCAGAAGTTTTATTAGACTCTTCAGAAATACTGCTTGACATGAGGCTGTGCAACTAGGCCAAGACCTCCGCTAAGTTAAGGTCTACAATTAATAAAGCTAATACATAATGCATAATCCTTATTATGACATATTACTACATTAATCAAACAAAAGCTCAACATTTCTTATTAATAAGCCATTAATAAGTACACTTTGTGAACACTGACGCCCACTCACATGGTCATACGTTCAAATTTGGGCATTATTTTACTCTAGATTATTACATTTTCTATGCAATTCATCACTCAGGATACATGAATTGTCATTAATAAATTTTATTAAAAACTCCTGCGCTCACAGGTAAAAAGGCAGGTACATAAGCTATTATAATGAACATGTGAGATCTATCGTACCATAAAAAGAATGTTTATCTTTGCGTTATTCAGGGAGTTTACACTTAAACCCTACATTTCGTATGATGAAAAATCACAAATTTGAAGCAGTGCCTTATCGATATACTTTTCCACTGGAAAGACCACCATTAAAGGAAAGTTATGGTCAACTGGCCACATCACTAAGTAACCTGTGTCAAAAAAATAAATGGACTGTGCTCACCAAAAAAAGTAGTAAATCTGCATGTGTTTTCAACTTTTTTGCTATTCTAAAAAATTCCCAGTAGTACACCTTGGAAGTTGCACCAAGTGCAGGTTTCTAGGCATTCTTTTGGGAGTCTGTTGGGCCTGCTTAACTGATGTGTATGGTGCCTTTTCTAGAAGCATATAAACACTTCTACATTTCTACAAGCCACCTCTTGCACATCTATTGATTGGTGGGGAGTTTGGTGATGTGACATATTGTTAATGAAAAACATCTCATGCTGGGGCCACATGTCCATCTGGAGGTGGCATTTCAAACACACTCTTTACTCACTGAGTAAAAACAAAAGACACACATTACCCTGATAGTCAGTGCATGCATGTCGACATGTATTACCTTAAGAATAGAACAACCATATAAGAAATATCATATGGCTTTTTGCAGGTGATGCTGGCTATGTTCTCTCTTCCTATCTTCTCATGCTCAAAAGATGTCCAACCACACCACCTGAACAAAGGTGCAACAGGGCACATATGTACAGAAGCCATCATTGATCACACTTTGGGATCCTTAATTGGGCATGTGCGGTTTGTAATTAGCTCTTCAGCTAATGTCTGGGCTGGTATACTCCCCAGACGATGTGCATAAGGTTTTTATATATTGGTGTATATCACCATGCAACAGTGGTTATTTATCAGAATGACTTTATACAGCAACATCTAGGTACCCAGAGGGCAGGGGGTGAGACATACAATAATGTAAGGGTATACTGGTGCAGGATCAACTAGTTAACCAATTTTTCACTTCAGCTGCTAGTTTGTTTATTCAGGGGCAGCTCCTCCGTGAGAACGGAGGAGCTTTACCACGCTAAAAATCCCCCAGAGCTGAAAAATAAAATAGTAATAAAGTTTGTTTATTACCATTTTTTTTCAGCACCCCGTTCTGAACTGAGTGGCATTAGCTAGTGACTGGCAGCAGCATGGAGCTCTGCACTTCAGTTTAAAGTGTGCACGACACTTTGGATTTGGCTTGCAATGGCCAACCTGACATGCACACTTTAAACTTCTCTAACCAAGCTGTCTAAAGCACAGGCCTCAAGCGCACTTGTGAGTGCTGAGAGAAGCAGCCTCCTCCAATCCTGATGCTGTACCAGGATTGGTTAGTATAGTTTCCTGGTTCCACGTTTGAGAGGAGTACGTCGTGAGGACAGTGAATGTATTATTGTACCCCCTCCCAACCACTGTAAATGCAAGCCAGCTGCCACTGTGTTTGCTGCACTTATATGATTGGACATTTTCTTGTTAATGATCTATGGTGCCCTATCACATTGTCGATATATAATATCCTAAGAAAAGAAACATGTTATGCTGTACATTATACTACATTGACACTTCATTTTCAATGACTTCCAAACACGTTTCACGTACAACATTTAAGTTTAATCTCTCACAAGTTACAGTCATTTTTTAAACTTGAAATATACCCACTACACATTATTTATATCTCATGACATACACAGCTACTTTCTTTAACACTTTTTTGATTATCCCAAATGTTTTTAATTTCTTTACATGCAGGGGTCTCCGTTACACATGCAGAGGATACTTTGCTGCACACAGAGCTTCCGCCCCAAAGCATGAATTGAGTCAGTGAACTCCAGCCGCAAGCTGCCTTGTGTTCCTAAGTGAGAGTGAATGGATGCAGCTCATGTCATTTATTTTAAGTGTTTGACCATATATTTCACTACAAAGGCTGTCTTGTCTCAGTGAAATTTCTCTTCCTCTCCAAATTTGAGAGTGGGAGGACCATCATTGCAGCATTTTATTTCTTTCTGGGTGCACGATCACAAACAAGAACAGGAGAAAGGTCTAACCTATAGTGTAAGCACTCTTAATGTGGTTGAAATTGAAGTCACTTGTGTATGTTTTGACTCAGTTATATATTATGTATACATTTCCTTCCATGTGGAGGTCTTACGTCCACATTTGGGGTCTTTACCCCAGTTATGCAGGTCCCTTTCAAGTAGGCAGAATGAAAAATATGACTATATCATTTCTGGTAGTACATTTATGGCCATCAACTATGTTTATACAGATTCGACCTCTGAATTGAGGTATGGAGGCAACTCAGTCTACACGTAGGAGTAACTTTACACTCTGAAATGGTGAATAGCATTTGAATGCCGAAAGATTACATTGCATCCTGGATTTACTTCAATTTAATGAAATTTAATTAGCGTTTTCTGTTGTGCGTCATGCTTAGGTTATTCAGTCGTTGGCTCATTTTAATCCTATGTAAGTGGAAAAGGCTGATTAAAGACACAAAATATATGTAGCAATGACAAAGTACCTTTGGAAGCAGGTGCATTTTTGCTCATCTAACCAGTTTTCATATATAAGATCAGATTTACTAATACCTAGATATGAACATTGTACAAAGAACTTTTGTCTGCAAACATTGTGTAAATATGCATCTTACTGACTTATCTAGAATGACTGGGGAAGGAGACTTGCCTTCACCAAAAGTACAAATACACATGAACATGACTGCTATTTTGTGTGTATTATTCTTGGGTGGGCCGAAAGTGTGTAACTTTAACTGGTAATTATATAAAGTGAAGGTTTACCTAGTGGGTATTGGTAATTCACTTAGGACTTACATAACACTGTGCTCAGCATCGCGTACAGTAAAATGCTTAGAAAAAGACACATCTTAAGCAAAGAAGACACTTGTAAAGAGTACCTACAGGAGCTTGCAGGACTATTACAAATATAAGTCTACCTTCTGCACATCATACACTAACAAACTGAATATCTTGTTATTGCTGAAGGTTGTTCAATGAGGGACCTGCTTGATGGAAGGTTGGGGTCACAGTCCCCAAGCCATCACTTACTGCATATGGACAAAGGACATGATCAGCAGGGTATGGCTGTACTGGATATTGAGTTCTGGGTTTGACTGTAGGAGATACTCTGTAGGCACCTTCTGTGGTTCACAACCAAAAGACATGCAGACTGGGCATTAGTTACATGGTGGGTTGGGTGCATGAGTATTTGAAGTAGTGAAATATATAATTATTGGTGTGTAATGATATCATCAAAATAACAAAAGACATTGCAAAACTTTGTTTGTGTTAGATTATGCTTCCCTTTGCTCATCATACATTACCTCATGAAACAAAAGTCAGACCTCTAAAGTACTCTAGTTATTGTTAGCTAGGCATAACTTAATTGATGTCCCTGTCATGCAGTATACATGATCCTGTGTTGCAGACAGGATTATGTTTGTGCAGGAGTGGACACCTTCCTGCACAAAAAAACAATCATCAGAGGCATTTCCTCTTTCTATCTGTGTTGCAGAATGGGAGGGCATAGAATTTTGTTGAATTTCCAGACTTACCAGTAATGGTAAATCTGGGAATGCGTAAAAATCCATTAGTTCCCATGGAACTCCTCCCTTGGGCAGAGTAATGCAACACAGCAATTTATGCTGTGTTGCATTACTCTGGATTTATAAAGCCCTGCATGGCTTGATAAATCTGACTTAGGATTTGCATCTCCCTTGCACCCCCTTTCATGGAACAAGGGCAACACAACACATACATAAATTGCCCCTCAGTTACTGTGAAATGTCATTGTTTGATTGTATGGAAGAATTCTTAAAAAAAATAAGATGTTGAAACTAGTTGACTTTAGATTCACCACACTGTTGTAAAAAGTAATCTCATCTTGTCCACTTGGATTGATATTTGAACATGATTAAGCATAAAAGTTAATACAATGATGACAATTGAGTCCTTTCAGATAATATTCAGAATTTTAGAGGCAAAAAGCCGCACTTTGAAATTATGCTAGAAAAGTCAATCCATTCAATAAAATTGGGGTCAGTGACTTGGGAATGTGCTCTTCCAAACTAAAAATGCTGATGATATTCATCCTCCAATGGAAATATTATCATTATGTTCAGAATCTATAAGCTCCCAGTTCCATGGATAACAGGGTTCAACTTATTTTTATCTCAAACTTCATCCTCATTATCATCTCAAATGACGCCACTGATGACACCATTTCTGGCATCCGAGGGGGATTATTCCTCCCTATTTCCTCCCTGGATAATGGACTTACTATTGCCATTGACAGAAAGAAATGTCTGATCCTAGCCATAGAAAAAGATGCATGCAAAAAGTTTGTGAATAGCCATATACTTGCAGGTTTGTATGTGCTCTTCTAGTTTTCTAGTCGCCCCCAAGTGGTGAAACTCACACTCCACCACTTGGAGCAGGTTTACTCAGACTGAAATTTCTGCCATATTAACAGAATTACAAGCATGTGTGTATCATTTACAGGTGCAAATTGATCTATTGAGCAGAATATGTACTACTAATGTGCAGTACTTATGCTCTCTAAGTCTAACTTATTTGTGCAAATACATGTGTGAATTGTGTCCACTGTCCTTAATTTGTGAAAGAATCTTTCAGCGCAGACATGCAATCTCCACTTGCAATATTTTGAATTTTCCAGGAATATGCAAGCAGTTGCCACCTTTCTTCATATCATGATAGAGTATTGTAAATTCTGGTGTGAACACGTTTCCAATAAAGAAGCACAGAAAAGCCTTTTCTCTGGAAGTTTTCACACTATACATACAAGTTGTTTTGCTTATACATTGGATTAACCACATTTAAAGATTAAAATGCATTCACCAGAAATAGCGTTCTTGCCAGTAGCTGTTAATTCAGATTGCTGGGTTAAGCATCTCAGATGTGGAACAGATCTGCAGTAGCACAAATAGCTGCCATGTTGGCTCCTTCCTCACAATGAGCGTCCATGCCACATTCCTTTTGGGTCTCACAGACCCGTTAAATATTTTTAGGGTAGTGGTATTTAAATTGCCAGTTGGGTTTTTTCTTCACTTTCTTTTCGCTAAATATTGTTTGCAACAGATAATATCTAAGCAAGGGTTATCAATTTGCAAAAAAAAGTTCTTCTAAGTGTAAGTCGATAAAAAGAGGAAAGTAAAACAAGAAAAATGGAAATACAGAAAAGTCGGGCAAGATATAGGAGGGTTCAGATAGATAAATCTCGAGCATTAAGAAGCAGTAATGCATTTTTTTCGACAAAAATCTTGCTTTCTATGCATTTTTATGCAGTATAAAAAGTGTGCTGTTATTGGCACACTTTGTGCATCGCAGACATCTGTTATAGAAAGCTACATCTTTTTAACACGCATTTCTAAAAAAAAAAAGTGATAATTTGGCTTATATATGTTTATTGTACGGCCTTTATAAAAACCTTTCTATAGTATGAGCAGCGCTAGGTATGTCCAGTCCTTACAGACATCTTTATACAGTGCAAACACAACGGTTTTTGTCATTTTGCCCACAAAAGTAAAACCTTGCCCAAATTATGTTATCCAGCCCCTAAACTAAATTTAGTCTGCTCAGGTGACGTGCCTCTTTATTAAAACAGCATAGGTTATGCGCCATTTACCCGTCTTCGCCCTAACAAAGTCAAGAACCAATTATTTAGCTATGCCGCCACATTGAAGATCGTGTTAAGCACCATCTTCCACCTAATTCCAAGAAACCACCTAGATTTAAGCCATTTTCGGGCTCAGCTCTGTACAAAGCTGAATCTGACAAAGACATGTACTGAGAGAGGACAACCTTTTACTGCAGCTTAGTGAAATTAAAAGTGAGAGACACCATCTTTACTCAGAACGTTCTTCACCCACTAATGATGCATGTAAAGTATAAACGCTGTTATAATGCAGAAGATGGAGGCTTCATCTTTTTTCAATTTAATGAAGAAGTGTGTTCATATAACGATGTTCTATTGCTATTAATTCGATTCAAAGCTTCAGCGAGGAGCAGATTCTATTGTAAACAGTTGAAAACAAATCCTTGAAATTAAACTGAGATACAAATTACATATTTTAGGGAGCACAACGCATTTAGACATAAAACAAGATCCGGCTTGTCTGAAAGTTGAGCATTTTATGTTTAAAGCTCGGTCACAGTTCATCTGTGAAGCTTTTAGGTAATGTTGCAATACGAACTAATAAAATGATACATTTCCTTGATATATTACGTAACTATTATCAGGGTAATTAAATGCAACATTTAACTGGATTGTGTACCATGCAAATTAAATGAAAATTCTTCTGCACCTGATCACAGGACAATTAATTTCAAATGCATGTGAATCATGTCGTGGCCTGTTCTCTTCATAAAATAATGCCCGATCTATCTACTCCATGGGTACTGCAAAGTGGCATTCAGACCAAGCTATTTTTCAAAATGTAATTAAATGGTTCTCCTGCATTATTCAGTGAGGAGGGCCTTTTGGATAAGGTCAAGTTTGTCAGGACTTGCTAAAGTGAAAAAAAAAAAGACTAGAGCAGCTCAAGCCCTTTCTCCTAACTTTAGAAGCCGCTGTACAGTGGCCATCACAATGCCTTTGTGATCTACGAAGCAAACAAAATTACATGTCTATAACATTATCTATTTCACTGTGATGAACTATTACATTAGCCTTTCCATTGCAAGCTCATAACCTAGGTGGGCTGTCCAAGTGTCATTTTGAATGTTTTCTGCATGTAGCAATAGAGGCCATGTTTTTTCAACACCTACTGTGCGTCCTCCTAGGGGCAATTTTAGCTTGAACAGCTGAGGGTAGTGTGCAATGTAATACCAGAAGCCAGTAAGACAAGATTGCTCCACATATGTGACTGCCTGAGGACAATAGGGAGGCACCTCAAGAAAGAAATATAGGTGGTCATTACAACCTCGACGGGCTTTTTGCAAGACCGCCGAGGGACCGCTGCGCTGAAGACCGCCAGTGCAGGCGGTTTTCCGCTCGGCGAATTATGACTGCTGGCAGCCCTCTGTCCTTTTCCGGATGGAGAGCCGCCAGCAGCCATACTGGTGGTCGGCGGGGAAGTGGAGGTTGCTCCACCTCCACCGCCCGTCAACAGAACACCGCCCACCGAATTACATTCCGTGATTCGGCATTGCGGTGTTCTGTAGACGAGGTGCTGGCAGCGGAGCAGCACCCATGGATCCTGTCCCCTCCCGGAGGATCAACAGAGCAGGTAAGTTGATTGTCCGTTAGTGGAAGGGGGTGGGTGTGTGTTGTGTGTGTGCATGAGAGTGTGAGTGTGTAGAGGCGGTGTGTGTGTGCGTGTATGTATGCAGGGTGTAGTGTGTTTGGAAATGTGTGCGTGTCTGTATGTATGTTTGTATGGATGTGTGCATGTACGTCTGTATGTGGGTGTGCGTGTATGACTGTGTGTGTGTCTGTTGACATGTATGTTGATATGTGTGCGGGTATGTGTGTTGGTGGTGTATGCATTTGTGTATGGTGTGTGTCTGGGTTGCGATGTTGGGGGTAGGGGGGAGGGGGTCCTGCCACATTTGGGGGTTGCAGTGGGGTGGGGGGGTGGGGGAAGGATGCGGGGTGGGGGTGGGGGAGACCCCTATCAGTGCCAGGGAATTAATTCCTTGGCACTGATAGTGCTTACCACCATGGATTTCATGGCGGTTCCCAACCCCATGAAATCCATGGCTGTCAGCCGGGTCGTGATACCGCCAGCGGTCTTGTGATGGCTACCGGGCTGGGGACCCAAGTCTCCAGCCCAGCGGTCATCTCCGCCCTGGCGGTCGGAATGGAGAAGTGGCGGATGACCATGGCGGTAACCGCCATGGCCATGATTCCTATTTTTTCACCGCCAGCCTGTTTGTGGTAAGACCGCCACTTCTCTGCCAACCGCCATGGTCGTAATGAGGGCCATAGTATTGTATCACTAGAAGATCAGAATACTCTTCAGACAATATTGTGTGACATTCACTTTGTTAATCAGCCTGCTATAAAGGCCAATAAAAACATATTTTGAACGTAATGGCAGGTTAGGCAGCTTGTACAAATTGAGCATGTAATGACATTTTCAAAGAACCTAAAAAGTGTAAAATGTCCTGCCTAATACGTGGGAGTCATTCAATTGTGTGGGTCATCTGAACAGTTTTATTTTTTCACATTACAGTAATTAATAACTTCAAAGACAAGACAGCCGTAATGCTTATGACTTCCATTTATCAAGAGTAAGAAAAGAATCAAACTGAATTTAAAACATTTCAATATGAAAACTGAGGTTAGAGAAAGAAAATGAAGAATATGTTAAAAAATTTAAAACAACAAGTCATTCAAGTATTTAAGTGTATTTCTGGAGCTCTACACCTGAAAGTGACATTACAACTGTGATGTCCTGTGACATGATGTCAATGATGCTGTCAGCCTAGTGCTCTTTGTGCAATACCCAGCAACCTTTGAGTGTTATATGACAGCATTCCGAAATAGTCTGTTGGGCTAAGCAGAGGAGCAGGTTGGGGTGTTTGAATAAAGCTCTTACTCGAACTTTCTCCATGGATGCCCTGTGCCTTAATAATGAACATTATCACACTGGCAACAAGGATAGGATCATACACCTCAATGGCTGTTGCTAACTGGAATTGAAGTGGACATCGCTTCTTAAAGGAATTGATGAGAGGTGCTTAAGCTACTTCCTGTAGAAATAGGTCTCAGCGTGGAGTGTGCCCATATGGAACAGACTTACTCACTGGGGCAAGCTCTACTGCCCATAGCAAATATGGCAAATGTACAGGTGGCCATCTTGGGACAGGTTCACCCATTGAAATAAGCTCTACTGCCCATTAAAAATATACTGAATGTACACGCAGCCATCTTAGAACAGGTTCACTTCTATGTGACTTTATAGACAAATCCTCTGTTTATCTTTTCATCTTTCACTACTTAAGTATGAATGTGGCAGTTTTAGAAGTTTGCAGTAATTTAAGTGGCAGGTAAGAGAGGCTTAGTACTCCACCTTGAAGTATTATTTATGAAGTGCTGGAGGACATATTATAACACCCCTATACAGCAAGTACAGGCACACTTACACAGCTGGTGTTATTGGGATTTTGCCTAAACCATGGTTATGGGCACAGCTTATTTCAGTACAGTAATATTTGGTTGTACGACTGCTGTGTGCATTTGGAATATTTATTTTTAGTTGTCATTAATTAGAGTGCACACTTCTACTCACAATGTATGTTTAGATCATGGGAGGTAAAGAAACATGCCAAACTTGACACCACACAGTTTTTTAACTGCTCCAGGTAATCCACCAATAAGGTGGAATAAGTGGAAGATGTTTTTTATTAAGTCTACAGAAAGAAAATACTTTCTTCTATTGCACTGCTTGGTGGAGAAGGATAAGAAGGTTAAGAAACCTTACATTATCTGGTTCTGGTATTAGGTCAAAGAGGGTGTTAGTGGGCACCATCATAAATCTTGATGAGCCGGGTAACAAAGAAGAGTTGGTATAATTCCTAGGAATGACAGAATACTACAGCAAGTGTGTAACAAATTATGTGCAGAAGACTGTAAATGTTAGAACTCTTCTAGTTAAAAAAGTACAATTTGAATTGAGTGCAGTGCAGTTCTGCTTTAAATAAAAATGGGGTTGAGGAACGGATTGCATGTGCTTCACATTGTTTGAAGAGGTCTGAGAAAAAATACTCAGTAATTGAGAAGGAGGCATTAGCCACATCTTGGGCATTGAAAACATTTTGAAATTTTGTGTAGGGGACTTTCATTTGGGATTTGATCTGACCATAAACCTTTGAAAGATGTCTTCATGAAAATGAAACTTGATTCAATATCATTGAGATCACATAGATGGATAATTTCTCTTCAAGAGTTTACTTTCACCGTTGAGTGAAAAAAATACTTTGCTGATTGTTTCTCATGTCTGGTAAACATCAATAATGAGAAGGCTGAAGAGATCATGGATGAAATGTTTGAGGTACCTGTGTGTGTGCATGAGGTAACTGCTGGTGCTCTGACAGACAGTAAATGGAAAGCTGAGTTAAGAAAGGAAAGCGTTTTATGTGAAGTCACTGTGGACAAATGAGTGGAAAAGTCAATTCACTGTCCAGACCGTGGTCTATGATTAAGGATAAACTGTCGGTAGATGATGACGTTCTCTAGCATGGTACTGGACTTATTCCACCAGAGGACCCGAGGAACAGACTGATATCATTAGCTAATGAGAGTCATCTTGTTATTGTTAAAACAAAGGAAAGACTGAGGTATAGCTATTGATAGCTAGTATTTGACTTTCGGGTTGAAATATGTCTAAGGAACTGTATTCAGTGTAATAACAATGACAAGATATTGGTCACAAGACATGTACTGTTGGATTGCAGAAAACATCCTGGTCATCTCTGTGATGAAGTGGCTCTAAACATCGCAGGTCCACTGAGGGGAGAATATCATGCACCTTATTTAATTGTGCTTTGTGATTTACAATCTTGGTGGGTTGAGGATAGTTGTGTGTTGGACAAATCAACAACTTGTATCATAACATTTCTGAGTTAAGTCTTTAAAATAGAGAACTTTCCCAATTTCTCTTGTCGGACCACGAGCTGCAGTTTTGTTCAGCAGAATTCAGAGAGTACTTAAAAAAGTGTCATCTTAAACATAAAAAATGTTCACTAAATTATCCAGTAACTAATGGGGCTGTTGAGGGGTTAAATAAAACTTTGAAGGAGAGCATTCAATTAGACAAGGCTAATAACATAGATTGGAAGAAAGTTTTGAAAGAACCGATCATAGATTACCGCACGCCTCCCCCGTCCTCCACGAGGAAGTCTTATTTGAATATTTTAAGGGTTCTCCAAGTACATTAATGAGTCCTAGCTGGATGAAGTGAGGTAAAGGAACTAAATTCAATAGTTTGGGAGAGCAGTGCGAGAAAGAACTCTGTGTGCAGAAGAAAATAAAGGAATATTTTGACAGAACTAGGAGACAATGTGATAAAAGGTGGAGACAGTGTAAAAATGTGAGTTCTGATTAGTTGCACTCAATGGTCTAAATTCACAAAGGTACACATCATCAAGACTGAAAATAGGAAAGAATGGAATCTGAACTGAGTAGTGAAAGATGACATAGAAAACATTGGAGCTGAAGAAGAGAATGACTTGTCAGATATAGTTAGATGACAGGAAAGGGATTTCTTTAAGGATAGGCAAAAGAATTTTGTTGGGGGCAGGAGGAGTTGTAGAATTTGCAAAGTTCCTGCTTATCTAAAAGATTTTTGTCAGCGAATTTCTTGGCTCAAGATGTTCTCTTGTCTATTGTTACTCAAGTTTTTTTTTTTTTAATGCTTATCTTACTTATATTTATGCTTTTTTAAATGCACCAATGTGTTCCTCTATGTACGAATGTGAAGCTAAAAAGAAAATCATATTTTGGTAATGTGTTTAAGGTATAGGTCAGATATCTTTACTTATGTAACTTCTTGATGTGTTATTATGGAGGGAGAGGTGTGATGTCCTCTGGCATGATGTCAATGATATCACCTGGCTAGTGATCTAGGGCAAAACCCAGCAACCTTTGAATGTTATATGACAGCATTCTGGAGATGTCAATTGGGCTGAGGAAAGGAGCCGGCTGGGGAGTTTGAATAATGCCCTTACCTGAACTTTCTCCACAGATGTCCTGTGCCGTGATAAGGAACATTTTCACAAACACCACCCACTGCAATTCATAGACCCCTCTAACTTCAGAGAGCATATTGTGGCAGCTTCATCTTTTCCTGACTTTTTATTGGCCTATTACAGGCATCCAAGATGGCTGAACTGGGGCATTGATGAAATGCTGTACTCTACAACTGCTGTTTAAGTATTTCACTTGTTAGCCTCATTTAAGGATGTGGAAATTAGGTGTACAGGAAGCAATACAAGATGTCTTGCTGACCATAAAAACAAATGAGGCAATGAAACACTTAACTTTTTTCACTACTATATTTTCACATTTCAAAAAAGGCCCTTCAAGTGAAGATGTACATTTTCCTTTTAAAGAGAAACTAGAAAAGATAAACAATTACATTATCATATGTGATATTTGCTGTGCCATGTACAAAACACATGTTATGAAGCCCATTTTTGCTGGAAAATATTTTAGGAACACAGGCATATATTCCTTGACCATGAACATTCTTATCACTCACATGGGATAGTGATGTCTACTTTTCTGAATGTATGACTCTGACTTAACTTGATTACAAAAATTAGAATTATGACATTTGCTACCCCTAACTTTCAGAATTATTTATTATGGTACTTTGTAATCCATGCTCAAGCCAGCACTTCTTATTTGGGTTCCCAGTGCTCATAACACTCACTATATGAGATATTCTATCCGGTCTCTTTACTTCTAGTGAACATTGAGTGGGAACTGATATGACGTGTATACTGATTGTGGCAAACGTTCTCAGGTACTTCCTCATACTCTGTCAAAACATGAAGGTTATCTCATCCACCCTACTTACTACAAGTGCCAAAAGCTTTAATGAAATTTTAATACAGCAGACGGGACATCCATGCTGTTTGTGAAGGAGTTCTCCATATGCAAAACTTTAAATAAGGCCCTAAATTATTAAACAATACACGTTGCCTTCTATTGCCCTCTTTCCAATCTTTAACAAGTCAATAATTATCCATACGTTAGACGTTGCCTGATCTGCACAATACGATTCTTGGAGATTCTAATTTTACTGATTCTGTGATGTCTGCTAGATGTGTTTTTTTGAATAATGGGAAAAAAGTTGGAAAAATATTTATTCAAGGAAATTCCTTGGTTTGGACAAAATACCTGACTTCTTAAGCAACTTTGAGGGTACCTAAAGTAATTTGAGAAACCATCAGTGATTATATTGACATAAACAGAATTTAGATGTAAGGAAATCTAGTGATGTTCAAATGGGTCATCCAGTTCAAATCAAAGATTTCTAGGATCAATATTTTACTGTTTTGTGTAAATGTATCATTCCAGTTTGTGGGAGTGGAGGAAGAAGAGGAAGAGAAATGGAATGCAAAGTCCATATTCTAATGGTAAATAGTGGAGAGAAAGGCAACATTTTTATAGGAAGAAAACTGTTTTCTCATGATTTTCCTTTAGAGGTGATGGAAGGTGCTCCAGAAGCTAAAACAAGAGCATGTTTTCTGTAAATTCACACTATCCTTTTCAACCATGTGAGAATTAAGTCTGACATTCTCAGTAAAACATTTACTTCTAACAGGAGTATGTTCTACTGCAGCCTCCCAGAGTGTTCTAAAGAACAAATGGAGTGCTAATAATCTTACTTATGAAAAACGTGTGAACACCTGAAGACATCTTAATTGTTTTCAAACTGGTAAAACTTAATACATTTAGGGCCTGATTACAAGTTTGGCGGGTCCATGGATCACCATGGTGGTGGCCTGACTATCTTCAGCTTGGAGGTCAGACCACTGAATTACAATGCATGCAGTCCCATAGAGATAAGACCATCGCTGTCCCACCAGCACCATCATGCAGTGCAAACTGAGGTGGTGAGAGAGGCCAATGATGCTGTCGGAGCCAGTGTTTCCGCTGGACAGTCTATGATGTCAACTTCTGCCAACATGTCTGTGGCGGTCCAACCACCACATCCCAGCTGGTAGAAACATAGAGATCAAAGGAAGGAACTCACTTGTAGGCAGCATCGCATATCCTGTGCTGCCATGGAGCCAATCACATACATCCTGCAGCTGCTCATAAATGGGGCCCAAAATCCACACTGCCATGGAGGCAACCAATGGTAAGATCACATACCCACCAGTGTTCCAAAAGTCAGCAAAAGATCAAGGGGTTGCCATCCAACTTGTACGTGGGTTACACTAAGTGGACGAAGTACAATTGTCATTGTGTCCTGGATCAGAATCGTTCTCAATGAATGACCCATTCACACATGACACCCCCTTCGGGCAGGTCACTGCACTGCCACACTCCACAAAAACACACTCCTGTTCATTGCAGTGTCAAGGATAGTGAAGTGTACACAACATTGTGTTACACAACGGCAACACCATATGAACATCACACATAATTGAACCGACATCCTCACATGGCTTGCATGCCATGGACTGTTGTGAGACTGAAGACACAAATGTTTGGATGTGTCATTTAACAGAAACACCCCTTCCATGCCACTTTCCTGTTTGGATCCACACATATCACCCACATTGCAACACAATGGAAGGCCAATGGGATGGGATATTTTGTGAGACAAATATCCAAAGCTCACAATGTAAACAATATCTGCAGAATAGGGACGGGAGTATCAGGGGCACATGTATCTCAGGGACAACCATGTGGATGTGCTGGGTGATGTGGGAGTGGTGGTTGTTTGTGTGGGTGTTGGGGTGGTATCTGAGGTATGATGGATGCGGTGTCTGTGGGTGTTGGGGTGGTGTCTAGGGTAAGGTGGATGTGGTAGTTGTGTCTGTGTGTTTTGAGGTGGTGTCTGTGGGTATGGTGATTGTGGTGTGTGGTGTGTGGGTCGGGGTGGTGTCTGTAGGAATGGTGGTTGTTGTGGTCTGTGTGAGTGACTGTTGAGTGCGTGTGTGAAGGTGTATGTTGTGGTGATTATGTTTATGTCTGCTGTTTGCGTGTGTTGAGGCGGGTGCGTGCAGATGTGTCTGTGTGCTTAGAACAGGTAGGAGAATAGGGGATTTGGATTGGGAAGAGGTCGGAGTTTGGGGCGAGGAGTGTGGGGTGGTGGATGGCTGTCATCAGTGAGGAGGCCAGAGCCAGACAAAATCTCTGTAGGCCAGACGTGGCACTATGAATGCCTTCCAGGTTCTCAACCATTTGCAATGTAGTATTCATGGTCATTCATCACTTCATCATAATCATTGGTCCGAATACCAAATCAAGATGGCGCCTAAATAATATGCGCTCTCTGCAACTTTTTGCCGTTCGACATGAGAATTCTTTTCCATTTGGTATTCGGACCAATGATTATGATGAAGTGATGAATGACCATGAATACTACATTGCCTTGAAAAAGCCCCAGGTGGAACTACCGTAGGGGGCGAAACACGTGTCGGCTGTTGTAATCTGTTCTACACTCTTTGAATTCATTGGATCTACTTTATCACATTTTTCGTCATTTGGCTTATTTTCTGTTCTTTGCTCTCAATTGGATTTATGAAGTTCTAATTAAAGACGATTCTGCCTCAATTGATGAACGAGGGTTCTCATCCCTTTATTTCTGTTGGACTATTTTACAAAATGGGCCATGGTCCATACCCCTTAAACCTTGAGTTCCCACTTAATTACTCCCCCTAATTGGGCATTTAACAGGAAGGGAATTTCTTGGACCATCGATACGTTACAAGAAATGCTCAATAACATTGCCCTGCCTGGGGAATATCCCTTACATCTCAGAGTAGGGGAAGCCTGCAGTGTCACCAGGTGAGAATCCTGAAAGGCCAAATGAAGATGTTAGTGGTGAAGAGGAAGGAGCTGACTTGCGACAAGATCTCATCGACAGCTTCTTCTAATGAGTGTAAGTATGTCATGTGATCCCATGAATTGGACTGTACAATGAACTGTAGTTATGATGATGTGTATAGTAAATTCTTAGAAATAGTTAGGGAGCTGATGCTCGGGCAAAATCAGCCAAAGAGTGTTTGATGGGAAAGCTTTTGACACATCCACACCTTGATGATGTTGCTATGTTTGTGTTAGATTTATTGTAATGTACTTTGTTCTCCAGATGCTTGCTATGTGACTTGTGTCATATGTATGGTTTCATACCTAAACTCCTTGTTTTGTTCTTTATTCAGGTACCTTCACCATAACATCTTTATGTGGGCATTTCAGAGTTGTAACATTGGCAGGTATGTGATACTGTTCAGATATATGAAGTGGACATGGATTGTTCCAGGGAATGTAGGTCACAGATTTTGGGTGTAGGATACCTGTGCCAAGACAGCTTGCACAGTGATAGGATGGAAGTTAAGAAGACTCCATTAGACTCATTCCTAGTCATGTTGCAGCCCTAATAAATCATGTGTGTCATCATGTGGTCAGACATATGTAGTTGTGGGCAAAAATCATGTTAGTTTCCCTTAACATTGGCTAAACACTCTTTTTGTCTGAACTGTATGTAGCTGTTAATGTGTTTCATCATTGTAGGCCAAAGTGTCTATGCCACATCACTGACATTTGTTTGTGTCACACCACCAGATGCAATGGCACTGGACTGTAATGACCCTGTGATAAGGAACTGTTGTACTGCCATCTGTCTGAGTCTTGCAGTATATGATGTTGGATTACCTTTGTGCTGTAGATGATATGGCTCCAGCTGATGACATCAAACACTTTAATATTTGCCTATTCTACAGGGCAATGTCTGATAAATACCTTCCTTCCTGTATTTTTTGTCATTTACCCAGTATGATTCAAACATGTATGATTTGCCATGTTTTAGACATGTTGACAGCCTATTCACCCTAAGGTAACTATAACTTGCGCCTTCACCATGCAGAGCTAATTACTCCATATATTATATCAATGATGAGATTTTGTACAGCATCTTTGATATTATCACTGCATCATTTGCAATAAATTACTGATAAGAAAACTGTGCATGGCAAGGGCACGAGTTATAGTTACGTTAGGGCATGAGTTATAGTTACTTGAAAGAACTCTAACTATAACTGCTGAATTTCTATGGTTTTGCACTAGTAAATTCGGAACCTAACTATAACTTCCTTGTAATTTTAGTTTTTTCAGTGAATATATATATATATATATATATATATATATATATATATATATATATATATATATACATTGCCGTGGGTCAAGATAAGAAAATATTTGCTACACTGAAAAACATTCTTATATGCGATAGATGGAAAACACAAGAAATAGGATCAAACATAATGCTTCATGGCATTAATCACATTCCAAAATGAGGCTCTAGTGGGCGAAGATAAGATCAGTGTCTGAAATTAAGAAAAAAAGAAAATCAATCTTATTTGTCTCCTTGCTTCAAATATGTCTGCGTAAAGAAGAGGAAAAGGGTAAGAGGCTCCCGGCAAGCAGGGCTATTCTGCATCTCAGAGAAGATTCCCTTCCTTTCCTCCTATAACAAAGGTAAACAGGAATTCATTTGAAAGCAACTAGCAAGTTAAAAAATTCTAACATGACCAAACCTGCTACAAACATATAAATTACTAACAAAAGTTATAAACATTTTAACATAATGTAAAATTAAAGAAAGTCTAACAGTAAAACTATGACAATTTACATAATTAGTAATCAATTACATATTTAATAAACAATACAAATAATTTCCATTAATATAAAATGATTTATAATGTAAATACCTTCCCACTTTATTGCCCTAAAAAAACCAAAATATCCTGACAAAAATTAAAATATTAAATGTAAATTAACACAATTAATATACATTAAAATTAAGGAATCAAACTTAAATATTCAAAACACTATTGAACAACTAAACAAGTTAAATAATTGTCAATCAATAAAATATTACATTTTAAATACAAAATAAAATAACAATAAAATTAAATTATGTATATTGTAGTTTACTTGCCACCATGTTCCCCTACAGATTTTTTTTCTGACTTTTCTGCTACTCTCCGCTCCCTTGCCTTTCTCTTCAAAGGCCCTGCTGCCTAACTGAGTGTACTCATTAGCCCAAAATCTATGTATCTTTCTGACTACAATAGGCTTCAGATCAGCTTTTTGTAACAAATTGTTGTTCTGTTAACTGTAAAAGTGAAAGTTGTGAAAGTCTGCCCACCTTTAATGAATCTAGCCTTCTTTCTCCCTTCCTTCATTCCCTTATCCCTACCTGCTCTTCCAGACACAAGTTGGGGAATAGAAATCTGAACACACCCCTTCACCAGATGCAATAATTTGGTGGTTGCTGGGTAACCACTTGGCTGGGCTATTAGCTAAGTGTAAGAGCCTTAGGGAGGATCAGGTGAACGTAATAACAGCCTACACAGGGCATCTCAGCCCGGAGCATCCAGGTAAAGGGTGAAGAGGACAAGGTTGACTACCACTATTTTGGTCTGTTTGGGTCTAAGGACAGAAATGCTGCACATTTTCTACCTATAAATATTAAGCAGGAAAATTCACATTAACAATCATGCACACAAACTCTCAACAAACACATATATACCACTCCAAGTAAACACAGTAACTACACCAAACACTTACATGTCAACTACCACATAGCTGTACAAAATACTATTATATTCCCTTCTACTCATACATCCACACAAGGACCCTACTCTTGCACAAGCCACGATTCTATGCCAAACCCAATCCAAAGCACCTACCCCAACTATGCCACTAACCTAAACAGTACATAATCATACTGCCTTCATGTCACACACCATATCCTTTTTCTCCCTAAATCCTTGATAAGTGCCCTGTTGACCTTGTGGTCTTACATTAGGTCTGTACCTAAATACACTATAATCAACACTGTGTGATTATTTGACAGACATGCAGATTTAGTGTAATGCAATACACCTTACTTGATATCCTTATGTGAGGTTTTATGTAGAAAAATACAATAAAACCTCTACCCCTGGTGTGCAGAGACTTTTCTCCCTGTGTGAGAGGGCCATTGAATATTTTACTTGTCTATGTCTGCAATGTGTTGCATGACATACCCGAATAGAAAGAATCTACATCGGTGGGACGATTCTCAATATTGTGGAATCCCAATGCTCCGAATACAGTGGCTCTGGGGCAGTGTTACTGCCAATTAGTATGCACTAGTAGAGCTGGCGAGGCTCTACTTGTGGATGAACAGTGTTTCTATCCTTCTAAAAGCACAGGCAAACCACAAGTTTGGCAGTAGTCCCATTCCATACTATAAATGAACATGTTTACATCAGGGTTTGGATAGCACTTTACAAAAAGAAGTAGTATACCAACATTTGATTTCAAACTAGTACTGAGAATCCCTATATTTTGAAAGTTTCCTTATTGTCACATAGTTTGAGGATTTGAATACAGCTATTTTTGTTCATTACAGATGAAACAACATATTCCACTCACACTTGATACAACTGCTTTGGTTATGGAGCAATCTCTTTGGTTATGCAGACTGA
Source organism: Pleurodeles waltl (assembly GCF_031143425.1). Lineage (NCBI taxonomy): Eukaryota > Metazoa > Chordata > Amphibia > Caudata > Salamandridae > Pleurodeles > Pleurodeles waltl. The sequence goes on from NC_090451.1 coordinate 475,033,215, forward strand.
CAGGTTTCTTTAGTCTGAGGTAATATAACTTGTTTGAATATGTGGCTAAGTGCTAGTTTACCCATTAAAGTAAGTACTCATTTGTCTGACACACAATTTGTTCCTGGCATTTAGAAAGTACAGCACTGTTTGAAGAATGGGGATGAGCTCATGCTACTGACCCACAAAGAATTGTGTGCTGCATTCACCTCCTTTGATCACAATATGCTCCTGTACCACTGATGATCTGTGGCATTGTGTGCACCTACTCCCTATAGTGGTTTTGTACCTAACTCTGTAACTAATCTGTTCAAGTCTGTCTGTGGTACCTGCCTGTGGAGTCCACTTAGGTGCTATTTATTGTTAATGATAAGGTAATATTGTGAATAGCTCAGTTGGCCTAAGAATAGTGTTAATCAATTTTGTGGTACACACTGTCTGCTTACATATCAGCTATTTATAAAACACCAGAAACCTGTGAAAATCATAGGTGTAGAATGCCGTAGTGACATAAAATGTAATATAACCAACACTAAATATCAATAAAGTGTGTCTGTTTGCAGTGTGCGAATGAGAGAATTTGCCATGTGTAGTGCTCAAAACACAATTACTCCAAAAGGTTTGTAACTGTAATGCATTCACTAATAATTGCCTTCTGGAACATTATGTATTTTATCATAGTTTCTTTGCTTAAACCTCTTAAGGGTCTCCTTGACCATGTTGCCCCCAATTAAATCTCCTCTTGTGACTGACTGAAAGTACACCACCTCCTCAACCTTTACTACTGTTTTCCTTTGTATGACTCCTGTTCTCGTTCCTAATCATATTACCAGCCTGTTTTCATAAGCACATGATTTATTATGTTTCCTTTAACTTAGAGAATAAAGAAAGTGAGTTGATTGTAGACTTCCAAACTACATTCCCAAATCAAACACGGTTCTATATTGTGGATGAATATAGAGGATAGACTTAAGCACCAAGATTAACTCCTTTGTGCCTGCAAATTTACCCAGGTCTGCATGCCTTCTGTCAAAAATCATTTTTGTTTGTGCGTTTCCTTTCACCTGGAAAATTAGACAGCCAAGACAGTTTCTGGTGCATGGTTCTACTCTGATCCATCTTCATGCAAATAAAATAGTGTGTTTTCCTTCCTTTCAAAACAGAACCTTTTTCTTTGTGGTCTTTTCCTGACCACCTTAGTCATACACTTTGTGAAATAAATTAGTATTAGTACTAGTAATTTCTCTATTAAATGAAGTCACAGAACAACCACATTTAGCAGAAGCACTGTTCATTGTAAACACAATGGTACCGAAAGGTCAACATTTTTTTAAGATGAAAACAAACATTTAGATTACATCATGAGGTATGATGAATAGTGAACGTGGAATGTGAGAAACTATAAAAGATGCTAAATCCAATCATGTTTTGCTACATGTTTTACAGCTTTTTTAATCAAGCATGAGGAATCTCAATTTCACATTTATGTATAGAGAATTATCCAAGACACCAGGAGTCACAGATGGATGATAGTGTGGTTGTTATAGATTAAACTGTGCATGCATGGATAATTGGAATGATCTACTTTCATACATCCACTTGCCTTAAAATTCTTCCAGCTGTAACATCCATATTCCCTGTCCTCTTGCTGGAAATGTTCTTTTTTATTGAACTGCAAAATGTGATTGGACTCATATATCTACCAGCGCAGACAGATTATAACTGTTTAGCACATGGAACATCACATCTGAAATAGTTACAGGTACCCCTAACTTCCTCTCAATATAATTGCAAACTTTTCAAGGAAACCACTGAGAAGTGTTTCTTACACATTCATGGATTCTGGGTTAAAATGCAATGGTGGATGAAGGACAAAAGAAAAGATTTGCATATTAATGTTATGAGATTGGCTGGAAAAATATGAAACACCTAGGGTTGAGACATTTGAGAGACTGAGTTAATAAGCAAACTGATAAATGGGTTTAGGGTACTTGTTGACATTTTGCAAACCAATGTAGCTGCACAGTTGCCACTATGCACATTCACAAAACATTGTAGATGGTGGTGGGAAACCCCAAGGCTGAGTGATTCATAGAACAATGACTATGTAATGTTTCTTTAATTCTTTATTTAGTTGTGTTAGGAGTTAATAAATCAGCTATTGTTTAATGCCTTGATTCCCTGTAAACATATATGCAATAAGCCCCACTCGTATTACTTTTGGTCCCCTCAGACCCTTTTATTTCATGCACTTTTGTGAATTGTCTCACATGGTTGACCTTGTTAATAGGTACCGGACATGTGAAAAAGTGTCTGCTCATTCTATACCTCAGAAACTGAAGACAAAATGATTTAATGTAGGATTGCTACAAAATGTACTTGTTTAAGAAAACTTTTCGGTCTTATAGATGTGACTCACCCACATTGAAGCGAGAGCTATGATGTGTAACTGTAGGCCTCTGTATACAGAACATTACTGGTAAGATATTTGGGTACATGCTAACATGCTCTCCCATACACATTAAGTGCAGTAGGAACACTCATTTAGGTAAATATAATGCACAAGATAGGTTCTATGTGAAATACCTTATATGATTAAATATATGAAAGCAGGTAAGCACTAACGAACATACATGCTATTAATTTGCTTCTATTTACTTCTATGTACTGTAACATATCAAATCTGTAAAGCCTTCCGGGTGCATTTATACTTTAATTGTGATAGTTATTATCAAAACATTCAAGGGCAGATTTCAGAAACTTGGAGCTGCATCCAGTACAGTGCCACTTTCCTTGCACCCCTTAGTGCCCTCCTACTGCCACTATGTGTGCACTGTATGTAAAAAACGGTGTAGCATGACGCAGGGTAGGGGGCAATAGCGTCAGAATTTTCTACCGTATTGATGTACTGTTCAGGGTTTGGACCAAAATTTTGGTACTTACCCTGAACAGTGCATAGGGACCCATTATAAATAATGGCGTGCCCTCTTATAATGCCTACTGTGAGCAGGGTTTAAAAATGCTGAAAGAATGACTCAAAGAAATCTTTTAAATTTCATTGAGTCACTTTTTCAGCCCACCCTAATGGGGGAATTCCCCCCTTGCATACATTATGCCTGGCTCAGGCATAATGTGGCACAAGGGTTTACAAAGTGGCACAATGTATGCATTGCACCACTTTGTAAATCTGGCACAAAGTTGTTAGCCATAATATCGCCACATTGGTGTAAAAAATGACTCTATTGTGGCAAATCTGCCTCTCAATATTTTTCCTTTTAGCTTGCAGTAGATATCTCTTTCAAAACGTTGAATTCTACCAGGTTTCAATGGCCCATGGGCAACCCTGCCTTTGATCACTGTCAAGACTCCTGAAATGGGATCGAATCATTATAGAGTACCTTAGACTCCTATAATGTGTTATTGATCTCTAGGGGAGACAACAACATTCTCTAGGGCTGACACTCTTGAAAATACAAGCGAAAACGACAGGTATCATGCATTTTGTAAAAGCATCTTATTTTGTTTTTTTAGTGCAGTAGAATATGTTATTAGATCCTATACCAACATAACAATTGACCAGGACTCAAGTTAATCATGTTGAAACTCTTGCCATTTGTTCTTAACCAGAACATTTCTGGTTCCAAATAAGAGTCTCATTTTGAGTCTGGTGTAGTAATATTCCCGGGGCACAATACAGCCTGCTCGATTTACAGAGGCCCAGTATCCCTATTTTCTAGATTAGCTGTGGAGGTTTCAATTCCTGAGATTACTGGGTACAGTGATACCAGGCCTGATTTTACTGGGTGCAAAAATTCACATGGTAAAACCATCATGGCTAGAAGGCTGAGCCAATGATCAGAGCCTCAGGCTGGCTTCCAACAAACCCTTGCCACAGATCTGGGGGAGCATTTAACACCCCTCAGCAGCTCTGCAACCTGCCCTGCCTTCAACACCCTCCTGCTTCTTGGTCCCTGCATTACAATCCATTATGCCTCTCTGCTCACATTTAAGACCTGCTAAGAGCAGGTGGTACATGTGAGTGGAAAAGTACCATGAATCTGGGAAATCCGGCAGGGTTAAGTTCACACAACCATTCAAAACAATGAGCCTCCCTATGCTTTGCTGTATTAAAACCATAATATTAATATGCAGTTAATCCAGCAAAGCACCACATTAGTGCCATAAATTATGATGCTAATATGGACAAGACCACCATGGTGCACTGTATGATAAATATGGTGCACACATGGTGTCGACACTTTTCCATAAGTATGACCCTTAGTACATTTGAACCTGCTGATCACAAATAGTCTATTACAGTGGAATCCAATCTGTCTTTAACATGTACTGTCTTTTTTCAATTAATACTTGAATTTCAAAACATGAGCTACAATGACACAAATATGTATTGCATTAGAATAGATAAAACTTCCTGGCGAGATTTTAAATGATTTCAGTTCTGGTTATATTTTTCTACCCCTTGGGGAAATTCACAGGGACCAGAAGCAAACAGGAAAAACGAAATGATGACAAAATGGTGCAACATAGGGAGACATAATGATTGCAATCTCACATATTCATTGGACTTCATTGATCTTAGTAGCGGAGAATATCCACAGCACAGGATTTCACCCTGCAACAGATGGGGGCTGGAAATAAATAAATGAAAGGACATGAACATTGGGGCTGGGGCACCTTTTAAACAGAAAACATGAAACATTGGAGAACCTGATACCTAAACAAAATCAGGCAACTACCATAACAGAAGGAGGAATCAAAATTGTGGCCCATCACCTGAAAACACTAAGGGCCTCATCGTAAATTCTCTGGATTTAGGTGGCAGGATACCATTTGAGATGTCATCAATAATGTCATAAATTATGTCTTAGAATATGTCATGAATGATCTCCCAGGCCTGAGCAGGTCCCAGGCCCTGCTCTCCCATGCTGCTGCATTGCTCTTCTATGCTTTTGTCTAGTTTTTACTGCTTTCTCCTGCCTTTCCCCCATTTCTCTGAGTGCCTTCTCCTGCTTTCTGCCTCATTTTTACTGATTCCACCTGCCTTTTCCCCTTTTTCTGAGTGCTTTCCCTTGCTCTGCCCTCGTTTTTTCACTCTTTTTCCTTGTTTTCCCCATTGCCACTTCATCCTACCATTCATTTTCCCGCCTCCTACCTAGCCCCGACCACTGCCTCACAGCACCCCACCATCCTCCCAGGACCTACTGATGGCCGCAGCATGGCTGTGCGCAGGTGGCATGGCAAAGGCGTGCCAAAGGCAAGCCCATTTGTGCCCATCCAAGCCCAGAGGGCGTCCAGTGCCAGGACCCCTGGCTTCACCACCCCACAAAAATACACCGCTTATGACGTTTGAGCCCTGAACCGGTGACCCACCAACAACCAATGCTGCGGCACATCCCCAAACACCACCATGGTTCTCGTGCTGACACTGCTGCCTCACCTCAAGCACCAAAGCAGTTTGCGACATCAGAGACACCGTCACACTCGCTACATCAACCAAGATCATCACTTTACAACTTCAGTGCATCCTATTCAATGCACGGTCACTCCACCGTGTCTGGGATACGATCTCTTCCCTCAGCCCGGATGTCATCTTCCTCACAGAAATCTGGCCAAACCTGCCTCCACACCAGACAGTGCCACCACCATCCCCAAGTTTACAGGATAACTCACCAGGACGGAATCAACAAGTGTGGGGGTGAAATAGCCATAATCTACAAGGACACCATATGCTGCACAGTATTCTCTGATGACCCAACACCAGTAATGGAACACATCAGCTTCTAACTCCATAAGGACAACAAAAGCACCATCAAAGGCAACTTGGCCCACAGACCATCCGGCCCACACCCCAGCTTCTGCAACTCCATCACAGAACTCATTGCCTATCTTGCAGTTGACTACATCTTTCTTGGGAACCCTAACTTCCACCTTGTTGACCTCAACAACGCCAACTCCAGCGTCCTCCTGAAATCATGATTAGCATCAGCCTCCAACAGCTCATCACCGACTCTACCCACAGTGTAGGACACACGTTCGACCCCAGCTTTACAACCAGCCACAAAGCCACACCACTCACCTGGCCCGACCACCACAGTGTGCACCTCACCATCTCAGGATCCACCGATCCTCTCACCTTGCCTCCCAAATCCACACAAAGACAATGGAAAACAGTATCAGAAGACCAGTCGAATGGCACTATCTGCTCTCAACTCCCAGACTCTGAACACGACCCTGAACAAGCAGCTAAGAACTTCTCCCAGTAGATCACAGAATGCGCCAACAACATCTCACCCTCCTAGACAGCCAAGGACAAACAACAAATCAAAAGAGCAAGCTGATTCACCGACAACTGCACTCCACCAAATACAACTGCGGACAACTTGAAAGGAAGTGGTGCTTCAGCAAAAAAACAAAAGAACACACCACCTTGAGAACCAATCTCTACCAGTACCACCGCCTCCTGAAAGAAACCAAGAAGAATGCCCTAGCAGACTGTTTCAAAGCCAGAGCAAAACACAGAAAATAACTCTTCACCATTGTGAAGGAGTTCACCAATCCCCCAGTCACCGAGATGACATAACCCCCTCCCAGCAACTGTGCAACAACCTTGCAGACTTTTTCCATGACAAGAGCTCAGCCATCTACGAAACTTCCAACCCTCCACCGCAGACAGCATCAACCAGCTCACATCCACAAATATAAACCCTGAACACCGTCATACCCACTGGAAACTCCTCATCACGCAAGACACTATCTCCTCATGACCTCCGTGTGCTCAGGAGAACCCACGGACCCATGCCCCCACCACATCTTGAATCTTGGAAGCAGCACAATCGGTGCCAAGCTCAGCAAGGTTCTAAACACCTCCATCACTGTGACCTCCTTCCCTGACGACTGGAAACAGGCTGAAGTGATTCACCTTCTGAAAATAAAATCTGCCACCCCAGTCGAATTGAAGAACTCTCTAATCCCTAATCCAGCAAAGGTCCTTGAGAAAGCGCTCAACCAGCAACTCACCAAACACCTAGATGACCACAACCTACTGGACCACTCCCAGCCTGTTCCTGCTAAGAGGAATACAAAAGGCAGACAAAGTTGAAACTTTGAAGAAAGCCGAATTGACTACTTGGATCTAGAGAACCAGAGATCCTTGGCTGAAGAGAATCAATGACTAGAAGCCTACTCTGAGGAGGACCTGGGGGGCTAAAGGAGAGAGTATGGGCCATTTTGCCAGCAATAGGAAAGGTATGGGCTCAATTCTGAGTGCCAGAGAACTGGGACAAGGTGCTAAGATTACCCCACGGAGGATGCCTCCTCAGTGGGAAAGACTCTAGGTTCTTCCCTCTTTTCTGCAAAGAAAACAGCTTTCGTGGAACTTTACAGTGAATGTATCCAGTCCCTTGGAAACTCTGAAGCCTACAAAGCTACAACATTTTGCCTTGCTCAGTTGGAGGATTTGGATTACAAAACGAGTAACAAAGGGCCTTATTTAGTGTTTGAAAAATATCTCATCTATGCCATAATGCATTTGTAGTATGACGGGCAGGACATCCCCTTGCTTCTGATGAAGTATTCCATCCACCAAACACTTCAGTCCTATATTAAATAGAGGGACATAGGTAATACAATAAATCTATCCCAAATATGAAGGAACCTCACCAGCCGCAGAACCATATTTTGTGCCCCACGTGGAGCTTTTGGTGGCAAAACTGAAGGCTTCAGCAGAACGCTGATGCCAATGCATCTAATTCCTAGTGAACCTTACCAGTTTCAACATCCTGCCTCTCCCCACTGGAGGACTTTGAGAACCATAAATAACTTGCCAGGTCCGGAGGTCCACATTGATGAAATGTAATATTAAATGTTACTTACACATTCCTCTGAAACATTGCCTAAGCGATGGTAGATGTGTGCCTAGTGTAAACTTCAAAAGACTAGAGGGTCTTGCAAGAAATGGGTGATTTGTTGACCTATCTTTAGTAAGTCAATTAAGACACTTTCCTTTTGGGGTTGAACTTATTAGTTGACATCATGTTTTGTTAGAAGGCCGAAAATACCTTTTGACAACCCTGCCTAGAACTGTTGTGTTCTAGGCTAGGTTTTCGAAATTTCAAAACCTTGAGGACCTGTTCTGCTGAAATCACCTCAGATTTGATCCTGTTATTGTATACAAGAGAATTCAGCTTATTTTACACATCTGGTTGTTCCAAATGCACAAAACATTTATTTTGTCATTTTTCTATTTCTTGACTTGGTTTGGATATTTACTATTCAGTATTTGAAATCGTGTTTTCGGTTTAAGTGGCTTGTAGATTGTGTTTTCACCGGACAGAATCTTGAAGCTCATACATCCTTTTTGTATTTTTTATGGCAGCTTTACTGGATAAGAGGGGCAGTGATGTTCTGTCAGCTCTCTGTTTTCTGTAAGTCCTTGTTTTCTTTCCAAGAATGATTGCTGCTAATTTTTAATATGTTTATGCAAGGTTTATCTAGGGATATTTTTCAATTTAATTTGTAGTGACCATGTGGCAGGAGGACAATATGAAGTTTATAGTTAACTGTTTAACGTTATTGTTAGAAATGGGGTTTTTGGTTGGCAGTCAGGTTACCCTCTGTCCAAGCAAAAGCCCTCACTCTAGTCAGGGTAAGTCACACACTATCCAAGATTATCCTGTGCCCACCCTATGGTAGCTTGGCACGAGCAGTCAGGCTTAACTTAGAAGGCAATGTGTAAAGTATTTGTGCAGTAAATCATACAATACCACCATATAGCACCACAAAAATACACCACACAGTGTTTAGAAAAATATATAATATTTATCAGGATAATTGTAGGTCAAAAAGAATAAAGTTGCAATGGAAAATTGTAGAAATATCACAGGGAAGTGATATAAAGTGTCTTAAGTCTTTAGAATGCAATAAAGTGTCTTTCAAGCACAAAGTACCTGGTTTCTGGTGGAAAATCTCCTCAGAGGGCCACAGGTGGAGAGATGCGTGGAAAAAGGGTGTGTGCGTCGATTTCTCCTCAGCACACAAAGACTTGCGTCGTTCTTTTCCACGCGGGGAAGTCGGGCGTCGTTTTCCGGCGCGCAGACAGTCTCTTTTCGTGGATCGCGGGGATTACCAGATGTCCCGGGTCTGTGCGTGGATTCTCCTGCTTGTTTTCCGGCTGCGCGTCGTTCTGCGGGGCTGCGCGTCGAAGTTTCGATCTCACGGTAGGCGTCGCGTCGATTTCTCCTTGGAAGTCGGGCGGCGTTGTCCTTGCGAGGCCGTGCGTCGGAAGTTTGGTCTCACGGCAGGCGTCGCGTCGATTTCTCCTTGGAAGTCGGGCGGCGTTGTCCTTGCGAGGCCGTGCGTCAAAGTTTCGCGCTCACGGTAGGCGTCGCGTCGATTTCTCCTGGAAAGTCGGGCGGCTTTGTCCTTGCGAGGTTGTGCGTCGAAGTCTCGATCGTCCCGAGGGCGTCGGGTCGATCAGCGTCGGTGTGCGGCGTTTTTCTCGCCGCAAAACAAGCTGTGCGTCGAAATTTTCGGCGCACGGAGCGTCCAAGTGAAAGGGAGAAGTCTTTTTGGTCCTGAGACTTCAAGGAACAGGAGGCAAGCTCTATCCAAGCCCTTGGAGAGCACTTTCACAGCCAGACAAGAGTTCAGCAAGGCAGCAGGGCAACAGCAAGACAGCAGTCCTTTGTAGAAAGCAGACAGGAGAGTCCTTTGAGCAGCCAGGCAGTTCTTCTTGGCAGGATGTAGTTTCTGGTTCAGGTTTCTTCTCCAGCAAGTGTCTGATGAGGTAGGGCAGAGGCCCTGTTTTATACCCAAATGTGCCTTTGAAGTGGGGGAGACTTCAAAGAGTGGCTAAGAAGTGCACCAGGTCCCCTTTCAGTTTACTCCTGTCTGCCAGGGTCCCAGTAGGGGGTGTGGCAGTCCTTTGTGTGAGAGCAGACCCTCCACCCTCCCAGCCCAGGAAGACCCATTCAAAATGCAGATGTATGCAAGTGAGGCTGAGTACCCTGTGTTTGGGGTGTGTCTGAGTGAATGCACAAGGAGCTGTCAACCAAGCCCAGCCAGACGTGGATTGTAAGGCACAGAAGGATTTAAGTGCAAAGAAATGCTCACTTTCTAAAAGTGGCATTTCTAGAATAGTAATATTAAATCCGACTTCACCAGTCAGTAGGACTTTGTATTACCATTCTGGCCATACTAAATATGACCTCCCTGCTCCTTTCAGATCAGCAGCTGCCACTTCAACAGTGTATGAGGGCAGCCCTAATGTTAGCCTATGAAGGGAGCAGGCCTCTCAGTAGTGTGAAAACGAATTTAGGAGTTTTACACTACCAGGACATATAACTACACAGGTAGATGTCCTGCCTTTTACCTACACAGCACCCTGCCCTAGGGGTTACCTAGGGCACACCTTAAGGGTGACTTATATGTAGAAAAAGGGGAGTTCTAGGCTTGGCAAGTACTTTTAAATGCCAAGTCGAGGTGGCAGCGAAACTGCACACACAGGCCTTGCAATGGCAGGCCTGAGACAAGAAAAAGGGGCTACTTAAGTGGGTGGCACAACCAGTGCTGCAGGCCCACTAGTAGCATTTAATTTACCAGCCCTATGCACATAAAGTGCACCTTACTAGGGACTTATAAGTAAATTAATAGTCCAATCAGGTAGGATTCCAGGTTACCATGTTTTAAGGGAGAGAGCATATGCACTTTAGCACTGGTTAGCAGTGGTAAAGTGCGCAGAGTCTATAAACCAGCAAGAACAGTGTCCAAAAAATGGAGGGAGGCAGGCAAAAAGTTAGGGGTGACTACCCTAAGGCTGTCAGGTCTAACAGTTATGTGTGCCTTTTGCTACTCGGAGAGTGATTACATTGTCTGAGACATGAATGGGTGCATTTTTTTGGTTGATTCTAAGTTGGAGTGTGAGATTTTGTGGATTTAAGAAAGATGAAGTGTTCAAGAATATTTTAGTTCTTTCTTGCTGAGTGGTAAATAGTGTGAATTCAAATACTCTAATTTGAAGCATAGTTCCTCGCCATTTGCCGTGATACAAACGACATAAATGAATGGGTTATAATATTTTCATGTGCAAACATTTTGGTGCATCACAGTGTACTTGAAACTGGGAATTATCTCTAACTGTTCTGGTTAAAAGGAGCCCAGGCAACTAAAATGCACCAAATGGCTTGTAAGTACGGACGAAGTCATTTTTCCTTTAGGAATAGGAAGACTAAGATGACTTCTGAGAATTTGGCACCAATTATTACGAGGCGCATCTGATGATCTGCAACAGTGATGTGCACAGTCAAATGACTGTACGTTGCCAGTTCTACAAGAGCTATAAATGTGTCTTTTCATATTGTTTTGGGGAGGATATGTTCATGCACCTTATGAGTAGGCTTGGGATGGTTCTCAGTTCTCAGTGTGCAGAGTTCCAGGACATTTGTGACTAAATGTATGTGTTTTTTTACTTGCATGAGAGAAGGTATTTGCTGCTGCATCCTCTCCTGGGCATTTATCGTTAACTGTTCTGGTAAATAGGAGCCAAGGGAAGTTAAATTGTATATACTTGTTTGTGGATTTCCTGCTAAGCCATGTTGTGGGCGGGAACCGGCTAACCTAGTTAAGTTCTGAGATTTTGTCAGCAATTTGTGATTTTGCTGATTTGGAATGGCATATTTCAAAACAACTGTATTGTTTCATTTCAGCCTTGATCATAAATGTGTCTTTTCTCGTTGTGCAGTTAGCTGTATTTCTGTCTAGGTGGCCTTTGGTAATTTTTTGGTCTGCAAGTTTGAGAGATATGCGAGTACGCATGAAGACACAGGTTGAATGAGCAATAGAGATGAACAGTGTGAAGTTAGGATTTAGAAACGTTAGTACGTTCAAAACTTCTCATTGACAGAACTGAGACTGCAGAGATTCAATTAGAGGGGAAGTGGAGAGTTTTAAATGGCTGCCAGGTTTACCGTCATTGTTGACTTTTCGTGAGCAGGCAAACTGATGACGATTTGCAGTGTGAGATCGTCTCAAGCGAGTGCTCCTGGTGTGTGTGCGTGTGTGTGTCTCATGAATGTAGTCTCATGAAAGAATTGAGTTCCAAAATAGGATTTTCAATGAGGTCAACACCGTTGCCATCTTAGTGTACATTTTATAAGTTCCATTCAGTAGTGTAACAAAGGCCCCTGCAGCCCACACGGTGCGGGGGGGACCCCGAGATCCAGGGGACCCCTCAGCCCAGCACCCTGACCAGGGAGCTCTTGAGTATGCACGGAAGAGGGGCCCCTCCAGGTACTTTGCAGGGAGCCCCCCTCACATTTCCTTACGCCACTGGTTCCACTCCAGTTTGTTGCTCAATCACGCTTAGGCACTGGAGGAAGCTTGACATGCTGGTACTTTATTCTATAAACGAAACGAAGAAACACGGAGCTGCAATTTTTGCACTATATGGAGAAGGCTAACTGTTCGTTTGCAATCATTCTTCTAAACCATTACGTTTTCCCAATTGTAATAGGTTATTTTGGTCCTGATTGCTTGCATCTGACCAGCGCCCTTTGCATTTCAATTTGTTACTTGTATACCCGTAAGGTTTCCCTGATTTCACTTTGTGGATTCAAGTCAACTTTTGTGGATGGGCTTCTTCCTCTAATCTGTGATTTGCTAACATGTATGTTTAACTGCAGTTCGATGCAATATCACCCCGCAAAGCAATTGTGACTTTTAGGTCATCTTATAACAAATGTTAGTAAATAAGCCTTTGCAGCAAAATCTATGGTTGACTGCACGGCAACCCCCTTCTGTCAACAATGGTTCTCCAGGGCTACTTTCCAAAATAAATAAAGATTTGTGCTTAAAAGTAAATCCCAAATAAACATTTTGCACTGGTTTTAATACCATTTGTAATGCAAAAGTGGAACAAAAGTTAGTAAATATGCCCCTTTATGTGTTTTAGTATGGAAATTCAGTGCCACAAAGCAATTATAAACAACCAGTTCTTCATCTTTTATCATACATTTCAGCTACATGGTCTATTCATGCAGATTATGCACATGTCTTCTTTATGTATGCGTGCATATACTGCTCTTTTTCAATAACTGGGGGCTAGGCTTTCTCCTTTAAAATAATGTATTGATTTGCTGTTCAATACCATACGTATTTGAAAGCATGTTACTGGTTTGTTAAATTGACTATAAACCACTAGCTTTTGTGGTCTCGTAATAAAACAGCAAGGCATATCCCGCACCATTTTCTCATTGTTCTTGTTTTATGTGACGCATTTTGTTTAAATAAAAATGTTCAATTTACAACAGGTAGAATCACTTCCGGTTCAGTATGAATTCATTATAGGGTTGCAGATATAAAACCCAACAAACAGATGTAAAACCCAACAAACAGCCCATTCCTGACAAGATCATATCATCCTTAGAACTATCAACCACATTTCTATGCAGAGAGTATATAACTGAATGATGAACATTTTAAGGAACTTAGGGCCTGATTTATATATTTGCAGAGAGGGTATTCCATTGCAATGACGTTTGGGTTCCCTCCTGACAATATATTGTTCGCCCTCGCATTTACATGAAGGTGGACCATGGAGTTAATCAAGGCGGAGACTACTCTGTCTCCACCGCGAATAATCCCCTCCAATGGCCCTGGGGAATGAGGGCCATCGGAGAAAGGGTTACATGTCCACTTTAGATGTAAAACCCTTTTAAAGCATCACTTTTTTCTTTTCAAAAAGAAAATCCTGCTTCGGAATTTCATATTTGAAAAGAAAAAAAGAATACTGTTTGCTGCAGGGCTGCATCCTACCGACACAGCAATGCAGCAAACACTAAAATGCATTGACAGGAATCACTGCAACAGTGATTCCTTTAAATGCCTTTGTAAATGCATATCTGCTTAGTGGGTGGAGTATTCAGGGCGGGCAGAGTATTCACAGCAGGGCAGACATAACGTCCTCCGCCAGAGCAATGATGAATACTCCTTCTACCATAATATAAATCTGGCACTTAGTCACGAAGCTCTCTTATATTCAAATCGCCATGCGTGAAGTAATATTGCACCCATAAGGTATCTTTGAAGTTTTCATTGAACGCTTCGGTGTGTTTTGCTCACCTCTACCATGGTACTGGATTACATGTTGTGTGTTCACACAAAGAAACACATCATCCAGGAACATGCGCATGCACCAAACATACCTTCGCATTTGTGGACAGACCAACACATATAGAGAAGTCCATTCACATATACAGACTTTCAAACAAATAAGTCTGTCATGCAAATATGGACCAGAATGCACACAGCTCACTAGGTCCATTGACTACCAGGAGCCAATTCACAGAGACCACAAACCATGCCATTGCCTATGAGCTCAAACTAACAAACATAATGATGCCAGTGTACACACCCAACACAGAGAAACTTACACACAGAGGCAACTTTGATATAGACAGACTCCAGCACACCACACCTGCAAAGCACAAAGTAGTGGACAATGATATCCATGGTAACCGAAGGACCAACAAGAATGACCTATACATGGGTGGAAAGACAGGCAGATGCAGTACTTATGTACATCAGGGCTTCACTGCCCATTCAATTTTTGGCCTCTCCGATGGTAATGGATGATGGAATTATTAATTTTCAATGCCACTCCAACGATTGAAGTTTTGTGGTTTTAGGGCCCTAAGAACAACCAGTCTCTAAACTGAACTGGTTTTCAATATGGTTTAGTAAGAAGGTGTAGGATATAATCCCCACTAACGGTTTAGGTCACAGCCCTGTGTTAAATGAGACATTGATATCCAAACATGATGTTACATTACAGAGATACTGATAAAATGCCTTGACGTTTCCAAGAACACATGACAAATGCAATCTATCTTTAAGAGAAAAAAGAATACAGTACATCTTGAGATTTGGTTTTCCCTTCTTTTGTCTTCCTCTTTTCTTCTTTTTATACAGATGTTTTTCATGCTCAGTCAGCATGTGTTTTACTCCATGAGACGTACAAGTCTGAGGCTTTTCCAGAGCTCTGCAATGGTCAAGGGCTGTACAAAAAGCTGTACTGTCAGAAACAGTAGGTCATTGTGGATTGGTAGATAATATATTAGCAGTGGAAGCATTTGTTACGTAATGCAGTGGGTATATTTATTAATTTATATATTGTCGAGTTACGGTGCTGTATCTGTCGGCAGTCTGTGTAGCACCAGCAGCAAATGTAGTTTGTGCTGTCCAGTTTCTGTCATATAAAAAAGAGCAGTGGAACTTGGAGTAAAGCATCAATGCAATGGAGAATAATGCAGGAGTTGGAATAACTCAGTTCATGTGGACCTTTTTTGTTTCTCACCCTAGGAACTGTCTTTCACACCTGGAGATCAGTGGACACTTCAAACAGGTTACATGAGATCTCATAGAAAAGGTTATACTGATCTTTGGTGCAACATATGCAATACAGAAACAGACAAGAAGGAAGGACATCCACAATGGCAATATATGTATAGAAGAAGAGGGACGGTTATTTGGGACCTGCCAACAGACCTATCTCATGAGATGCTTGGAAAATTTGGTTTACATTTATTTGTGTGATTATGTGTTTGTCTTGAGAAAGATGAAGGTAAAATATGGGGGCCATCCTTCAAGAAGCAAGGCTGGAGGCATGGCCTACTGTTTTAAAAGTAACATACATTGGGAAGAGAGACTACAAACCCAATCGTGATGAGCCATTCTCAGGAAGGCAAAAGCTGTTTTTCTTGAGAGTGTCAGCCCTGCCTGGAGTTACGCTTTGCGTGCATGGGGAATGCTCTAAGGTAAGATCCTGAGAGAGCGTAGCTTAAATATTACATATATTAGATGTGAAGTGCTCATATAAATACCTAACAATGCTGCATATGAAAAAACCATCATAAAACATTAATTGCTTAGTGTATTTTCAACATGATTATAAGTGTGAAGTTACTACTGTGAACATAAACTAATGTCGATTGTAAGAAATAATTGTTTGCAACATGATTAATTGAATATATTAACGCTTACGAATATTGCAGTTGTATTAAACCCATAGGCCTTAAGTTAGCGTGAGTTGAGGATTTTAGCTGTGTAGCTCTCATATTAAAGCATATTTTCTGTTCTTCAGTGTACTGACTCGTAAAGGGCCATGACCCAGCATTTTTTCTTTTCTTTGTTTTATGTAGCTAGTTCCATCCTGTTCCCATCCACATGCTAGCTGCCTTAGTATAAGTTTTATACAGATTTGAAACAAAAGTATACCAAAGGAATGTGCAAGGCCATTCGACCATGGATAAAGATGCTCATGACCCGAGAAACGTGCCAAGATGATGACACAACACCCCGGATGTGCCACCTACGAATACATCAATTATGAAGACCAATCAAAGTGTTATAAATTATTGTGGGGTGACAACTTGGATTACCTAATGTATAATTTGATAGGTTAAAGATAGTGGGGTATAGCGAATATCCAATAGAATTTTGGGGGAAGGTATTAAGAAAAAGGGATAAAGCTCATGACACAGAAGACTCGGGGGAATTAGGTAGGGAATGCTATCGATTTTATCCAGAAACTCTGTCACTCTGTTTGGTGACTTTGAGACTTAATAAAATATCCTCACCTGTAGACTGTCTTCATGCTTCTCCTCTTTATGAGGGAAAGTGTCCCCTCTCCACTAGACTAAGTTAGACTGATGGCGATACGACTGATGTCCTGAAGACGAAGACTGATCCTGTGTGCTGACTCAATCCTTGGAGGGTAATTATGACAATGCTATTGTAATTTGTCTATTTGCTTTTCCTTTCTAGGTACCAACTGCTGTATTTGTTTGATTAGAGACCATAGTTTAGATGTTTTCCAAATTGGTGTTCTAAATTGTTTTGCATGAAGTCCAACATGCTGATGCTAATTAGAGGCTAGGATAGGTGGACCACCCTGACTGACACAAACTGACGTGACTGACATTATACCATGCTGAACTAAGACTTACATGATATTCTGTGTGTTCCGATCTATGTTTACTTTATTTTATGCCCTTATATTTGTGATCTTTGCATTATTGAAGTCTTATTACAGTTGCCATATTGTGACTATGCTTATGTGTTTCTTGGTTTTGAGATTGACACTTGCTAGTAGATTGTAATCAATAGGGAATAAAACTCATAAAATGCTATCACATGGTGTGGTTATTCATGGCTGAAAGGTCATGGTTGCGTCGACAATTTGATTAATGTCTTTATCCAAAGTAAAGTATATTGTGGTAATAAATATCAGCGATCTTATTGATATATTACTTGACATATTGATTAGTTATCTCGTTCTACGGTGTCTCACCACTGGGTCAAAAGATTCATCTGCCTAAAACGAGTCCTGATGTGTATAACGTTGACATAGAGGGAAGCGTTAACAGTTCTGGTAGCAGAGCGACGGTTTGGCCCTTGGGTGCCCTAGGACGGAGATTCTTTGTTTAATTTCGTTTTCTGTGATAATGCAAATTGAAGGCATGATGGGTTTCTAAGTTCACCATGACTTTCCCAGGATCTTGGAGCCTGCCTAAGTGAGTTGGGAATGTTCTCTGTGCCATAGTGTATGTGGTTAGGGTTTTTTTTTTGTGCTTGCTTGGCTTATGCATTTTGCAGGTGATTGTGAAGGTTCATGTGTAATTAGGCCAAAAAATATATTGTTTAGTAGGAGTGGGCGTACTCCACAGTATGAGAGTAGGGAAGTCGGCGTACTTCATATGAGTGTGGCGCTTGGTGCTCAAAATTATCCACGTGGTTGGTTGTTTATGTACGGACCTGTTGAGGTCTAAGACTCCAGAGTATGGAGACAAATGTGGGTTATGTTGCAATCTGTACGGTTTAATAGGTCAATCGGGCGTGGTTCACAAGTCAAGTTTGAGTCATAATGCATGTATGAAACCTTCGATGGAGATTTGACAAATTCTAAAGTGCACTAGAAGGAGTCATTGACAAGTCGAGAGTAGAGTTTGCGGGTCGAATTCTGCTTGTGTATGCGGGAGCTGATAAGGAGAGAGTAGTGGTCGAGGCTTCAAGTGAAATCTCTATAAAGTTCTAAAGCAAATGTGTTACCCTTCCTGTAGTAAACCGGCAGATTTGTGTTGTCATTTAAGGTGCTCGCAATAATTGCATTAGTTGTATGGGTTTGTATGGGTTCAGTGAGGAGCAGACAAGCCGCAAGACTTTGTCAGCTGCAGTGTGTATGTGAGTGTGACGTCAGTGGTGCCGCGCTGAGATAGGTCAGTCGTCGAGAGGGATTGCGCACGGATCGGCTGCCGTCCGTGAGAGGCAATAGGTTGAGAAAGGCGGGTGAAGAGTGTCCTGGGAACTAAGTCACTCCGATTAAATACAAAACTAAGAGAGAATCGCAAAAATGAATTTTGTTAAAGCATTCAAGAGCGCTTTGAAGGGAGATACATATATCATAGCGACTGATGGGGAGCCTACACCACCTGAGGGTACTCCAGCTTATATAGTCATGGAAGAGAAGGGTGTTGCACCTTGTTTATGGATGAAACAGTGGCGCAAATTAACAGAGAAAGAAGGGTGGTTAGCCTTTCCAGAATATGGAACATTCAATACAAGAATTCTTGCACGATTGAGGTGGATGTTAAGTGAACAGAAACCACCTCCGAGGCCAGCGCAACATGAGGCGTTAGCTGTTTGGGATTTGATGGCTCTTAAACAAAAGCAGGAGAAATTTCAGAAAAGGTTGCGAAAGGCAGAAAAATCTTATGCGGAAGCTAGATGGGATGATGAGAGTAAAATGTGGAGAAGGGGAATAGTTGACGGAATAAAACTGTATCCAGCAATAGCACAAGGGGAAGATACACAGGGTAAGAAAGACTCATGTAAAACAGATAAAGACTCAGGCAAATCATCTCTTGTATATTTATTTTCAGGATTTACATTGTCCACATCTAAAGACAGAGTTGGTTGCACAGATATATTTCTAAGGTCTACCCAGTCACTGTTATAGTTAGATTCAGTACTTTAATGGCAAGTTACTAAATATCTTTCTTTGCCTTTCGATACCCTCTACATTTGCAGATATCAGTGCACTGCAGAAATCAGAGAGAGTCCAGTGTATCAGTTTCCTCCCTTTATCCATTTATTGCTCTCCGTTCCTACCATTTTCCTTTACATCATTGGCCAGTTGGCCCTTGGTGAGGGCAATAACAGACAGAAGAGTGCGCTGCTCCTGTGAGATCCAATGATCCAACGATTGCCTAGCCCACGTTACTATCCAACTTTAGTGATGGTTTCAGACACTAATCTGTCTCAGATCTTAGAGGTGATCAACAAATTACTAAAGTAGTTCTGTTTAGTGCAATCAGAAAATAAAGTGTTACATTCAGAAATAACTACAATGACACATGATAGCGATAGCATGTTTGTCAGCAATAAAACATGCTAGTCAATTGCATGAGCCACAGACTTACAAAAACGCTGATTTATGGGTATTATCTCCTCCTCTGAGCAACAACAAGCTTTCTGCATATTTGTGTTCTGTGGTTACACCAATCATACCTTTGACACCGCCAGAAAGCTTAGTAGGTGTCCCATGAAAATTGCATTATGTCTTAATCAATCTCGGGGGTGCCAGAGAGCCTGAAGCAAGTTGGTGGCTTTTTGAAAAATACTCCGGTGGCCAGAGCAATAATGCATGAGAACTACCCTACATAAATGCTCTACCATGTCTAAGGAATCTTCATACTGCTGCAGCAGTCATTTGAGCGGCTTATGTGCATTAAATCAGACCTCTGTGGTGAAGACATGGCCACAGACTGAAGGAAGCACATCCTCCCCAGGACCTATTTAAGACCTGCCTACGGTGCTCACATGAACTGCTTCTTAGAAAGACATCGGAGAGTGCATGGGTCGCTGAATGAGGTGCCTTGTCATGGTAGACCATACCTAGTATGCACGGGTGGGTTAGAGAGAGCTGCTGGAGCAAAAAATATTCCAGACAGCTCTATTCACTGCTGAGAACTCTGAGCAGGGGCAACTCACGAGCAGCAGGCCCATCCAAACGCATACCCACAAAGCTGCAAACATGCCCCAATGCAGGGAGTGATGTGCATGAGAGGGGTGAGGTAGATGTTGGCCTCCTTAACCAGTTAAAAGTCACACTCTAATTCTTTTCAGAAGGAAATCACTAGGGTTTTGCATGAACAATGGTCCAGGGTAAATGCTGTAGTGCCATTCTCAGCTGAGTCCACTGGAGGGATCCAACATTACAGCCTGGACCCTGATGCTTTTTCATGATATCCTGAACTTGGACTTTTGTAGCAACACACATGTCTAACTGCAGGAAATAACAATGGGTGCCTGCATGTACATATGTAACTGGTGTGACAATTCCTATGTGATAGATGCTTTGAAAAACATTATATTCTGATCATGAACCTAGGCATTAAATTGGATTCATGCTCTGCACATTCACTTCTGGATGATAAGCAGACAGGCAGACATAAGAGGATGGAACAAGCTATCAAGAGCACAGTGTGTACTTTTCACTTGGCAAGCTATCCCAGCACCCAACGCAGTTAGTGGACACCCTGTGCCAATCCAGCAGAGCATGATGAGCAAAGAAGACATCAAACCATCGCAGCTCAACTTAACTCCTGCAAATGCAGCAGTCACTGGCAAGAAGGAGAAACACAGCCAGGTGGGACTACAGACTCAACCAACAGTGATCATCTAATGGCTCTGGAGTCACAAATTTACTCCTGGAAATGAAAGCCAGCCTTCCAACATTTGACAAAAAAACGAACTTGCTAAGTCAGTAAAGGAGAGATTGAACAAGTAATACATGACCATAGACATGACAGAACGGAGTATACCAGACGTAGGGAATTATCGGGTCACAAAGAAGTAACCTCAGTATTTTTGACATCGCAGAAACAACAGCAGTGGGGCGCACAAAAGACTACATTGAAAAAATGTTATGTTATATTGTTATGGCCAATCAAGTCTATGGTTGAGAGAGCGTACAAGTCGTTGGCACCCAGAGTGTGCCCTGTTCCCCTTCACACCCTATTATAGCAAAACTCCTCAACTACTGGAATAGAAATAAGATCTCAAAATTAGCTAGGGAAATTGAAACCAGAAATACAACAAAATGGCATAGCTTTTTGGTGCTATTCAGATTGTACCCAAAGAGCACAGGATGCCAGAAGGAAATTTGATCCAAAAAATAAAAATATCGAGTAACATGGTATAAAATATTCAATGCTTTACCCATGTATTACTATGTTTTACTATGCAGGGTACACCTAACCTTTTCTCATACCCCAGGGAATTAGGGGCCATATGTGCATAGTTCCGGTATTGCGACTCACAAACTGCGAGTCTTAGAGATTCGCAATTTGCAAGCCACATTACCGGATGTACAACAGTGTACTTTACACTGTTTGTGATTCCCAATGGGGTCGCAAATGACCTACCTCATGAATACTCATGGGGTAGGTCGCAATTTGTGATCTCATTGGGAATGGCCGCCCTCACAGTGATGGTAGCCTGCTGGAGACAGAAGACCACCATGTCTGTGAATGCCTTTAAATAAAGCAGTTTTATTTTTATTTTTTAAATGCAGTCCGTTTTCCTAAGGGAAAACAAGATGCATTTTAAAATCAAAAATGAAAAGTTTTCTTCCTGTTTGCGAATGGATTAGCACCAGTTTGAAACTGGTGCTAACTGCGATTGTTTTGTGACCACATTCGCGGTCACAAAACAATCTTACATACCATTCAGATTCGGTATTAGGAACAGACGCCCTTGACACGCCCCTTCCTAACACCGAATCGCAAAACCCAAACTGCGATTCAGTAACAAGTTACTGATTCGCAGTTCGGGCTTTGCACATACCCAACAGCATTTTTCAAGTCGCAAACAGGCCGATTCTCCGTTTGCAACTTGAAAAATGCTTTGTACATCTGGCCCTAAATGTCTTTCTAAATAAAGATCCCCAATTTTGGCCAAGGACCCCTTCATTGAAGCAAAAGTGTTGGTGCAGAAAGGTGAACTTTAAGTACCTGGTTTGGATTCTGTATTGTCCTGTGATCAGTCTTTTTCCAAGAACTGTAATTCTCAATATGTGAATGGTGGATCTGCAGTGGTAAGGTTGGATCTGCGATGGTAAGGTGTGCTGTTTCTCTAATAGGCTCATATATATGACCTTGCAGATGTAGGGTGTGCTGCATACATCAGTTGTTACTCTGGCACAACCTGACGAAGTGTCCATATAGGTGATCTGGAACTTATTGTCAGTATGTATTGTTTATATTGTTTGCATGTAATGAGGGGAGCTTTAATGGATGTCACTGGTAGGTTGGAGGCCAGTGTGGGAGGAAAAGGGTATGAAAAATGCAATAATCAGTTAAACATCAGTATGTGCCCAGACAGATAACAACCTACCCAAGTGAAAACCCTGAAATTAGTAACATGAATGTTAGGGGCCTGAGAAACCAGCATAAATGTCACTAAATATTAGCATATCCTTTGTGGCATGACATAGAGGATGGGTATTTTCAGGAAATAAAGTAGACCCCAAACAAAACATATTTGCCAGGGCTTTGGGAGAATACTGTTCCTTATATTCATACTCCACAAACACAAGAGCGGTGGCCACATTGATTAAATGGTCAATGTTAGAAATTGGGTTTCTGATTGGCAGAGTTATGCTGTCCAAGCAAGAACCACAATCCTAGTTAGGGTAGGTCAGATACACACCATAAATTACCCTGTGCTCACCCTCCGGTAGCTTGGCACAGAGCAGTCAGGTTTTAATTGAGAGACAATGTGTAAAGTATTTCTGCAACACTTCAAACAGTAAAATTGTGAAAACACCACACAAAAAGATACCACACCAGGTTAGAAACATTGATCTGAATTTAATAAACAAAACAAGACAAAAGTAACAAAAATACAATAAGTATAGTTCGAGATATGACATTTGAAAGATTAAAATGCAATAAAATGCTCCAAAAAGCGCCAACCGGGGATATCTGGACAGATACAATCCCAGGGGAAGTTTTACCTTGCCAAGAATTGGGCCAAGAGTTGTGGGGAAGAAAGCAGAGCATCACTGGTGGTGGCCCACGGGCATGAAGAGCCAGCCAAGTGTCACAGATGGGCAGATCGGAGCCTTAAGGTACCAGGCAGTGATTCTTACTGTGCGGAGAGACAAACTTACAGTGGCTCACGCTGATTCTTTAGGCGAGCGTGGAGGTTCTAGTGTGAGCGGTCCTATTTGCAGTTGTGAAGAGTCCTAAAGCTTGATTTCAGGATCCAAAAACACTTCCAAAGGCCCAGGAATAGAGAGGCGCCTCTTGGGGGTCCGGAGCTGGTTGAAGATGGGTCCAAGAGCTGTAACCGTGATTGGAAGTCTTTTGTGTCCCTGAGACTTCAGAAAACAGGAGGCAAGCCCTTGGAGTCACTTTGGTTCTGGGATGTAGAGATGCAGGTCCAGTCCTTCGTACTCCCGGGCAAGAGGGCAGCAGGTCAGCTCAGCAAAGCAGGAGTCCATCAGCATAGCAGCTCAGCAGAGTGGCTGTCCTTATAGTTGCACAGCAGTCCGTCTTCCTGGCAGAGTATCCACTGGTCCAGAAGTGTACTAAGTTGGTGGTGTCAGAGGTCTACTACTTATATCCAGTTGTGCTTTTGAAGTGAGGGAGACTTCAAAGAAAGGTCTTTGAAGTGCACCATGGTCCTCCCTTCCTGCCTTGGCTTTAGACTCACTACAGGGGGTAATACAGCCCTTTGTGTGGGGTAGGACACTACCCATCCAGATGTAAGAGTGAGCCCCTCCCTTCCATCCTGCCTAAGATGGCCAATCAAGTTGTGGTTGACCCATCAATCTCACCTAAGCTCCCTTTGTGTGTGGCTGTCTAGAGGCAATGCATAAGCCCAGCTGTCACCCCATATCAGACGTGTATATGAGACAGGCAGCAGGCGCCAAATTGCTAAAGTATGAAAAATGACATCTTTCTATAAGTGTCATTTTCAGAAGTGCAAATTAAAATCTGACTTCACCATAGGTTGCAATTTTAAATTTTGTGTCCAGATGTACCAAACATGAAGAGTCTATCTCTTTGCAATTGTGAATTGGACTTAAAAGATGCATTAAAATAAACCTGATGTTGTCAAATGGGTGAGATAGATCTTGCAGTAGTGAAAAATACATTTTTGTTTTTCTACTACCAGCACATGTAAAACATAATCGGACATGTCCTGTCTTTTAAATACATTGCACCATGTCCTCCGGGTCATACAGGGCTTACCGTACGGGTGACATATGTATAAAAAAGGTTTCGGTCTGGCAAGAGATTTAACTTACCAGGCCAACATGACAGTTTAAAACTGCACACACACAGGCTCTGCAATGTCAGGCCTGAGACATGGTTAAGGGGTTATTAAAGTGGGTGGCAAAATCAGTGCTGCAGACCTGCTAGTTGAAAATTATTTACAGGACATGGGCACATGTGGTGCACTTTACTAGGGACTTATAAGTAAATTAAATATGCCAATTGGATGTAAGCCAATGTTAATGTTACCATGTTTAGAGGAGAGCACGTACACTTTAGCACTGGTCAGTAGTGGTAAAGTGCTCAGAGTCCTAAAGGCAACAAACTAGGGCAGGAAAAGAGGAGGAGGAAGGCAAATAGTTTGGGGTTACCCGTCAAAGAGGGGCATTTTCCAACAGTCAGCTGGATGCAAGCAAAGCAATACAATAGAGGATGGGAAGGATCACTATCTCATTGTGTAGGGAATGATAGGAGGAGCACATCTAACTTGGATAAATTCATATTCACCTAATAAAGACAGACAAAATTTCCCCCCGACGTAGTATCATGCTTTCACAGCGAAGAAACTCATACAACAATATGGAGAGCTGACCCTGAACTTAGACTGCACAAGGGAGTCATCCAGACTCTACAGTAGACCTAGGGATGCATTAGTTGAAGTCATAAGATTTAACAAGCTGGTGGATATCTGGAGAGAACAATACTCTTGCAAAATATCCTATGGGGATCTTAATATGACAGACAGGATATATGTTGCATTTGTGATGGAGTATTCCATCTGCTGACACCTATATCAGGCTCTAAGTCTGAAGACCGATTCTGAAGGACTGCAGCTTAAAATAAGGACCAGTGTACTCCACAATTTGGAGGCCAAGTAAGTAAAGGATCGCCTGCCTCTTCTGGCATTATGAATGAGGGGGACCCAGAGCAGCTTAAGGATGTTATGGCCTAATTTAAGGAAATGGTGCTTCATCCAGTGCAGCACCACTTTCTTTGAACCCCATAGCACCCCCCTTACACCACCATGTGTGCACCGTATCTACGATACAAAGCGCCATGGAGGTAGTTAGGGAAACTAATGTAAAAAATGTTGATGCTAGGTTGGAGCTTTGCAGGATTAGCGTCAAAACTTTTGTTGCTAATCCTGCAAAGCCCATCGAGGCCCATTGTAAACAATGCTCTGCTCTGAGCAGGAGTTAAAAGTGCCAAAGAAATGATGCAAAGAAATCTCTTAGAACATCCCCATTGCATACATTATGCCTGGCAGAAGCATTGCGCAACTTTGTAAATTTGGTGAAGCGATTTCGGCCTCATTGGGCCACCTTAGCATAAAACAATTACGCTAATGTGGCACAAGGAGGCTCTTAAATCTTCCCCTTAGATTGGAAGTAGGGCACACGTCTTTGCCTCAGATAGAGAGGACCTATATTATTGAAGGTATTGAAATGAAAAGTAAAAGCCTTGAACTGGATCCTCTTGAAGATTGGAAGCCAATGAAGATGCTGATGGTGAGGAGAAACTGGCGAATGCAGGGGTCTTCAAAATAAGGTGTGAGGTGGCATTCTGGATAATTAGAAGCTGTCAGGTTAAAAAAGCCAGAAAGCCCTGATACAAACTGTTGGCATAATCCAGTTTAGACACAGCCAAGGCATGGATGTGTTTTTCAGGAATCAACTGCAATGAGGTGGAGCATCTTTCTAAGAGATCTCAGAATAGCAAACCAAGTAGTGCCCAGGGCATTAATTTGATGCTCAAAAGTGAGATTGCCAAATTTTACTCCAAGGTTTCTGGCCATCCAAGATGGTGGGTGGGGGGGGGAGTGTTGAGACCCAATTCAGAAGGCCACATAAGCTAGCCTCAAGGGGAGACTCAGTGCCAAAAAAGAGGATCTCAGTTTTTTCTGAGTTGAATTTATAGTAGCTTCCCTCCATCCATTCCACCACTGCCTTCAGGCAGGGCTTGAAGGAGCTCAGAGGTGCGGGCATATTTCTTTGTTAGGCCAAGAGGAGCTGGGCGTCATCCGCATGGGAAACCACCCTCACTGCCAGGCTTCCACCAAATTAGCCAGTGGCTCAAGGTGGATATTAAAAAAGGTGGGACTCAGAGCTAAGCCCTGGGTAATGCCCCAAGCCAGAAGCTTGGAAGAAGATGTGAAAGGTGAGAGAAAAACTGCTTGCTAGTGATCAGACAGAAAAGATTCAAAGCAGTACAAAGCCTGGCCTTTGATATAAATTCTCTCAATTCTGTCAAGTAGTATGGCATGAGAAACAGTATTAAAGGCCAAGGACAGGTCCAAAAGCATGACCATCAAGGGAGATCAAGCTTATCCCTAATATATTCAGATACCTCAAGTAGGGCAGACTCAGTAATGTATAACATATAGAATTTAGATTGGGAATCATGCAGAAGAAGATGAGATTCAAAAAAATGGGACAGCTGATTGTTGACCCTTTATTACAAACATTTACCAACCATGGGAAGAAGAGAGATAAGCCTAAATTTGCCTGCAAACTTTAGTCTCAGCTGACGGCTTTTTCAGCAATGGTAGCATTAATGAATGTTTCCAGTAGGCAGGAACCATGGCCATTTTCAGGGAGTTGTATGAGAGCATATTGAGGGTTTTTGGTTGACTACCTCTTAAGTAAGATTTAAAATAGCTGGGGGACAGGGGTCCAAAGGGGATCCTGATTTGCACCTCACCAAATTAGCTGCTGAATCTTCCAGGGAGATAGGGTCAAACCTCCTAAGAAGAGATCCCGAATGGGCAAGATCAAAGGTACACACCATAGGTAGAGTTGAAAGTGTGAATTGGTCATATAGGGTTTGAATTTTCTTTTGAAAATACATGGAAAGATCTTGACAAAGCTACAAAGAATGAGTGTTTTCTTGTAGCCACAGGAGAAAGGAAACTATGTAAAATGTTCACGTGGTTTGTTGTCACCCTCAGAGATGGAAGAAGCAATGAAGGATTTCTGCACTTTCTGGATGGCAGAATGATGGCATTTCAGCCCGGCAGAGTAGGTTACTTTTTCCTCATTATCATAGGCCACTATCCATCTCCTTTCAAGTGTTTTACACTGAGAATTTTTAGCTTTAAGAGAGTCAAACCAAGGTGCAGAAGGAGGTGATATATTAGAGGTGTGGATTTTATAGGCGCTATCAAATCCAATGCAGAAGTCAGCCAGCTATTACAATGAATGTCATCTGAATCCAGCCCTCCATTGCCCTTAAAAGAAGAAGACTGCAATGCCTACATAAGATGTACTTCAGAGATGTGTGTCACAAAAGGATCTTGAGATTATTATTGCCCAAGTCCGTCTAGAAAACTGCTTTAAAACAGTCCCCTAGTCAGTGCACATTCAAAATACAGTACAAAGCAGCGTAAAACATTAAAAACAAATTTCAATGATAAAAGCAAAAAGAGTAGAACTAACCACTGCATATCTGGCGCATAAAGGCCTTTTATAATTAGTGTTAAAGCGGATCCCGAACACTGGAATGCAACTCAGCAAAATGGTGTCTCTCAGTTGGATTGTAGGAAAGATTGTGGAAATGATTGCCAGCATGGCGAGTGTCACAAAAGAAACTAAAGAATATTAATGCCTGAGCCCTTCTAGCAAACTTGTTTTAAACAGCCCCCCAGTCAATGATGGGCAAATCACCTGAATTATGTGGCTTATACTGCCCCTTGTCTCTTATGAATAAAGAGATCAAAATACTAAGAAAAATACTGGCTAATTGATGGCCACCATTAATGAATGCATTGATAATACTGGACCCATATGGTTTTATTCTAGGCTGGTCCACCAAAGATAACTTGCATACCCTGTTTGCTGCTACACAATATCCACTATGATTCCACAGATCACTAGTACCACTAGGCCTACCCTGAAGTTTCCTTTACAGTAAGTGTCAAATTGATCAAATTAGATATTTGGGAATAGTGTACCACAGGGATTTCTCCACCATAATAACAGAAAATTATTGTATAATAATATATGGATTAAGTTCTCACTTACTGTAGCGGGTAGGATACCACTAATGAAAATGATGTTCCTCCAAATACTTCGGTACTTTATCAGAACATCATAATTTAGTTAAAATAGGCATATTCCATCTAATTCAGATCTTGTATGGTGAAGGTAGCATAGGATGGGCTGAACCAAGAATTAGCTTATCCAAATTACCGAATCCATGTGAACAAGGTGGCTTCGGTGCTCAAAACTTTGAAGTGTATTATCTGGTAGCACATGACCAGCTTACGCATCATTGTATACACAACTGCTGGTGGGTCCCCAAATTATGATTGTTATGAACATCAATTCAAGCTGCCCTGTTGCAAAAGGTAACTACAACTAGTTGTGAGATTCACACACTTAAGTGCACACTGTGGGCTTGGACATGATTGGCCTCAATCTGTGGGGTCTCTGTGGTTTACTCACCTCTGGCTATAATAGCACAATACAATTGTTAATTGTATTGATATTTCTGCAAACAGAGCAAAGTCTGACTCTGTTATTATAGCTGAACTAAACCGAATATAAAAAGGTTTGGAAACCTCTTCTTAAACTAAACATTTAATACATTTGAGGGCACCCACAAACCCCTTGTTAGAAACTCTTGCTTATTGCAACTTGAAGGAACTGCTGACAAAACTGCTACCCTCCTTCCTGCAGAAGGAGGTGAAATATGATCTGCTAACTGTTCTGATGTAAAATCCCTACCCCAGAATATTGATTACAAGAATATACAGGGAAGTTTTAAAAGGGAGGGGAGGGGTGGAATCATATATTACAATGCATTGGGCCCAGTGCTTAATTTGTAAATAAAAACATGTTGGTGCCCAAAGCCCTCTTCCTAACCTCTTCGTTGCGGGCGTCGGCCACTGGCCGACGCCCACACACCCTCCCTGGTGCGGGTCAAGACCAGTGGCCGACACCAGGAAGGGTATCAATAAATCCCGAGGATTTTTTTTTTTTTTAAACCCCCCCCGGGAGACACGGGAACTTCCGTGTCTCCCCCCGCACCCCCACCCGCCCCTTTGTGACGTCAGCGCGCCTCGCGGCGCGCTGACGTTGCAAAGGTGTTTTCCCTTGCGGCCGCTTCCTGCTTTGATGGGGAAAACGGCCTTTCCCACGTTCGGGAAGGCCTCGTAAGAAAGGGGAGTGTCTCCCCTTTCTTACGAGGCCTTCCTGAAAGTGTTTCCTGGCCCCCGGTCGCAGCTGTGCTGCGATCGGGGGCCAGGAAACACCACTAGATGCCAGGGATTTCACTTTGGGGGGGCGGCCCCCTCGGAAAACGGGCCGCCCCCCCCGGGGGCATAATTAATTTTAAAAAAAAAGGTAGGTGCCCCCTGGGGGGGGGGGGGGGCTGCGATCGCGCCCCCCCCAGGGGATTGTTTTTTTTTTCAAAAAAATAAAAATAAAAAATAAATAAAATGACAGGGGGTCGCCCGTGGGCAGGGTGACCCCCTGTGGGGGCAATTTTTTTTTTTGATGTTGTAGGGTTTCCCTGGGGGCCATTTTGGCCCCCAAGGAAACCATGCAACAACTAAAAAAATAGATCTATATATAGATCTATATTTATATATCTATGTAGATAGATATATCTATGTACATGGATATATCTATAGATATATCTATGTACATAGATATATATATATATATAGAGGTAGATCTATATATACCAAAGAGATTTATAAAGTGTGCTACTCACCTGTGAGGGTCTCAAGGCGCTTGGGGGGGGGCGGGGGGAGGGAAAGGGGCTGGGAGGTTCACTGTTCGAAAAGCCAGGTTTTGAGGCCCTTCCTGAAAAGAAGTAGGTTTTGGGTCTTGCGAAGGTGGGTTGTGAGGGCGTTCCAGGTTTTGGGTGCAAGGTAGGAGAAGGATCTGCCCCCGGTGGTGGTGTGTTTGATGCGGGGGACAGAGGCGAGAGAGAGGTCAGCTGAGCGGACGTTTCGTGTGGGGGTGTGGAAGGTGACTCTCGTTGAGGTAGGCAGGGCCTGTGTTGTGGAGTGATTTGTGTGCGAGGATGAGGATCTTGAAGGTGATCCTTTTGTCAATGGGGAGCCAGTGGAGGGATTTGAGGTGTGGAGAGATGTGTTCGTGTCGGCGGAGGTCGAGGATGAGTCGTGCTGCTGAGTTCTAGATGCGTGTAGTTTGCGTTTGAGTTTTAGAGTGGTGCCGGCGTAGAGGGTGTTTCCGTAATCAAGCCTGCTGCTGATGTGTGCGTGAGTGACAGTTTTTCTGGTCTCTGTGGGGATCCATTTGAATGTTTTTCAGTATACGGAGTGTGTTGAAGCATGAGGAGGTGAGAGCGTTGATTTGTTGGGTCATCGAGAGGGAGGAGTCTAGGATGATGCTGAGGTTGCGTGCGTGGTTGGCGGGGGTGGGTGCAGGGCCTAGCGTGGTGGGCCACCATGAGGGGTCCCAGGTGTTTTTGTGTGGGCCAAAGAGGATTATTTCTGTTTTGCTTGAGTTGAGTTTCAGGTGATTGGCTGTCATATATATATCACTTTTGTCAATATGTGTGTGGTTTCCCTGGGGGGAAAAGGGTCCGACTTGTCTAGTGGCAGTTTTAGTGCCATAAAGAAGCGCAGAAGGTTTATATGCCTACTGCAAAGAGCAAATCTGTATTTTATGTAAATAGCTGAGTACATTAGCAAAGTCTATGGAGAGATGAAGGGCACTTTTGCTGGGTGGTAATGAGGGAATCCGAGGAGGAGGGAGTGGGAGCACCAATAATGATTGTTGGACTGGGCGCAGGAGGTGCTAAAGACTGTGACGAATGGTATGTGACAAGGTGTTTTTTGAGTGTCTTGAAAGTACGTGCTGATTGAGGGAAGAAGCGCAGGTAAGGTGGCCTCTACTGTTGCACGTATCTCACACACCATCGATTTTGTGACTGTCTACGTAGGCTAGTGTTTTAGAGCAACAGTTTAGCCAATAGCAGAGATGGCATCTTGATGGATGACTGCTGCCTGCACTCGGGTTATAGAGGACCGCTCTGACATAGGATCAGAGACTGAGACATCAGATACTGAGACAGCATCTGAGGGATAGGACAATGGCGCAGACTCTGGGAGTGATTTTTCAGTCAGAGGAGTCCCATTCGATAACTCCTCTTCCAGTACATTATGAGGGAGGTGATGAGGACAGTCCTGCTGTCCCTTCGCAAGCTGTTTGTGCAACTGGGTAATAGTGGGTTAGGCCAACCCAGAGAGCAGGTGAATGTGGCGGCAAGCAGAGAGAGAGTGCTCTCTTGGGAGCTCCCCAATTTAGTTCAGCCCCAAATTCCACCACCCAAATCATATTGTGGAGACATCAAAATTATCCATGGCAAAACAAACTGGTTTTGTAAGGCAGGCACCTGTGTTTTTGGTCCTGGATTCAGCGGCCATATAGAGAAACACACTAAACCCAAACATTTCTGGAAACTAGACATTCGGGGGAGTCCACAGAGGTGTGACTTGTGTGGCTTCCCCAAAGTTTTCTTACCCAGAATACCCTGCAAACTGAAATGTTGAAAAAAAACTCAATTTTTCTCGCATTTCTGTCACAAAAACTACAGTAATATGCTGGGATCCACAATATTCCTACCACCCAGTGACTCCTCACCTGTCCTGATAAAAACACTACCCCACTTGAGTGCCTACACCTAGTGTCTGTGTCAGGAATGGATCACCCCAGGGTCAACAGCTGCCTCACGTAAGGACCAACATTGACCGTTGTGTGATCTATTCCTGTCGCAGGCACCAGGCCTAACCACACAAGTGAGGTATCATTTTTATCGGGAGGCTTGGGGGAACGCTGGGTGGAAGGAAATTTGTGGCTCCTCTCAGATTCCAGAACTTTCTGTCACCGAAATGTGAGGAAAACTTGTTTTTTTAGCCACTTTTTGAGGTTTGCAAAGGATTCTGGGTAACAGAACCTGGTCCGAGCCCCGCAAGTCACCCCTCCTTGGATTCCCCTAGGTCTCTAGTTTTCAGAAATGCACAGGTTTGGTGGGTTTCCCTAGGTGCCGGCTGAGCTAGAGGCCAAAATCTACAGGTAGGCACTTTGCAAAAAACAGCTCTGTTTTCTGTGATGTGTCCACGTTGCGTTTTGGGGCATTTCCTGTTGCGGGCGCTAGGCCTACCCACACAAGTGAGGTATCATTTTTATCGGGAGACTTGGGGGGACGCTGGGTGGAAGGAAATTTGAGGCTCCTCTCCGATTCCAGAACTTTCTGTCACTGAAATGTGAGGAAAACTTGTTTTTTTAGCCACTTTTTGAGGTTTGCAAAGGATTCTGGGTAACAGAACCTGGTCAGAGCCCCGCGAGTCACCCCATCTTGGATTCCCCCAGGTCTCTAGTTTTCAAAAATGTACAGGTTTGGTAGGTTTCCCTAGGTGCCGGCTGAGCTAGAGGCCAAAATCTACAGGTAGGCACTTTGCAAAAAACAGCTCTGTTTTCTGTGATGTGTCCACGTTGTGTTTTGGGGCATTTCCTGTCGCGGGCGCTAGGCCTACCCACACAAGTGAGGTATCATTTTTATCGGGAGACTTGGGGGGACGCTGGGCGGAAGGAAATTTGAGGCTCCTCTCCGATTCCAGAACTTTCTGTCACCGAAATGTGAGGAAAACTTGTTTTTTTAGCCACTTTTTCAGGTTTGCAAAGGATTCTGGGTAACAGAACCTGATCAGAGCCCCGCGAGTCACCCCATCTTGGATTCCCCTAGGTCTCTAGTTTTTAAAAATGTACAGGTTTGGTAGGTTTCCCTAGGTGCCGGCTGAGCTAGAGGCCAAAATCTACAGGTAGGCACTTTGCAAAAAACAGCTCTGTTTTCTGTGATGTGTCCACGTTGTGTTTTGGGGCATTTCCTGTTGCGGGCGCTAGGCCTACCCACACAAGTGAGGTATCATTTTTATCGGGAGACTTGGGGGGACGCTGGGTGGAAGGAAATTTGAGGCTCCTCTCAGATTCCAGAACTTTCTGTCACCGAAATGTGAGGAAAACTTGTTTTTTTAGCCACTTTTTCAGGTTTGCAAAGGATTCTGGGTAACAGAACCTGGTCAGAGCCCCACGAGTCACCCCATCTTGGATTCCCCTAGGTCTCTAGTTTTCAAAAATGTACAGGTTTGGTAGGTTTCCCTATGTGCCGGCTGAGCTAGAGGCCATAATCTACAGGTAGGCACTTTGCAAAAAAACAGCTCTGTATTTTGTGAAAAAATGGGATGTGTCCACGTTGTGTTTTGGGGCATTTCCTGTCGCGGGCGCTAGGCCTACCCACACAAGTGAGGTATCATTTTTATCGGGAGACTTGGGGGAACATAGAATAGCAAAACAAGTGTTATTGCCCCTTATCTTTCTCTACATTTTTTCCTTCCAAATATAAGAGAGTGTGTAAAAAAGACGTCTATTTGAGAAATGCCCTGCAATTCACATGCTAGTATGGGCACCTCGGAATTCAAAGATGTGCAAATAACCACTGCTCCTCAAAACCTTATCTTGATCCCATTTTGGAAATGCAAAGGTTTTCTTGATACCTCTTTTTCAACCAACTGCAGGGTGCACCTCATTTATTGGCTCTGGGTACCTAGGGTTCTTGATGAACCTATAAGCCCTTTATATCCCCGCAACCAGAAGAGTCCAGCAGACAAAACGGTATATTGCTTTCAGAAATCTGACATCGCAGGAAAAAGGTACAGAGTAAAACATAAAGAAAAATGGCTGTTGTTTTCAGCTCAATTTCAATATTTTTTTATTTCAGCTGTTATTTTCTGTAGGAAAACCTTGTAGGAT
The DNA here is from genome assembly GCF_031143425.1 of Pleurodeles waltl. NCBI lineage: Eukaryota > Metazoa > Chordata > Amphibia > Caudata > Salamandridae > Pleurodeles > Pleurodeles waltl. The sequence goes on from NC_090451.1 coordinate 475,067,335, forward strand.
CTACACAAATGACCCCTTGCTGAATTCAGAATTTTGTCTAGTTTTCAGAAATGTTTAGCTTTCCGGGATCCAGCATTGGTTTCACACCCATTCCTGTCACTAACTGGAAGGAGGTTGAAAGCACCAAAAATAGTAAAAATGGGGTATGTCCCAGTAAAATGCCAAATTTGTGTTGGAAAATGTGGTTTTCTGATTCAAGTCTGCCCGTTCCTGAAAGGTGGGAAGATAGTGATTTCAGCACCAGAAACCCTTTGTTGATGGCATTTTCAGGGAAAAAACCACAAGCCTTCTTCGGCGGCCCTTTTTTCCCATTTTTTTGGAAAAAACTAAATTTTCACTGTATTTTGTCTATTTTCTTGGTCTCCTCCAGGGTAAACCACAAACTCTGGGTACCATTAGAATCCCTAGGATGTTGGAAAAAAAGGACGCAAATTTGGCGTGGTTAGCTTATGTGGACAAAAAGTTATGAAGCCCTAAGCGCGAACTACCCCAAATAGCCAAAAAAGGGCTCAGCACTGGGGGGGAAAAGGCCCAGCAGCTAAGGGGTTAAACACACAGCTGCTGCAATTAAATGTGCGAACACGGACTCATAAGGCAGCATAATCCTGAAGCCATGTTGGGCCTCTTTAATACATGTAAAGCCACTCCCTGCCCCTTCAGCTCACTCTTGCCGCTTTCAGTCTTTCTCCCATTGTGACACCTTTTCGTTTTTCTCTTCCTCCGTCTTTCCATTATGTGTCTTTTGCTCGCAGTAGGTGATGGTGCTCCTCACCGGAAACAACAAGCACAAATTAAGCACTGTATATACCTAAGATATACCACGTAAAATTGGGGATAAAAAATAGCCTGATTGCTGCGGTCAAACCATTGAGAGATCTCATAATGGGAAATATATGCTGATACACTATAAATATGTGCACAGAGCCTATTACATGCTGGTATCCATGGTTAACTTTGGCATGACCCATAACTCCAGTTGTCGAAGATGCTGAGTCCCAGAAGCGGATTTCCTGCACCTGGATTGGAACTGTCCCGAAATATCCCAATTTTGGACACAGGTGTTGCAAGCGATTGGGATAATAACTGAGGGAACTCTGAATATAACTCCAATGGTAGCCTTACTGGGTTGTGTAAAAGATGCATGTTAGAAATGGGGTCTTTGGTTGACAGTCAGGTTACCCCCTGTTCAAGCAAGGACCCTCACTCTAGTTAGGATAAAAGAGAATCACCCTCAGCTAACCCCTGCTTACCCCCTTGGTAGCTTGGCAGAGCAGTAGGCTTAACCTCAGAGTGCTGGGCGTAAAGTATTTGTACCAACACACACAGTAACTTAATGAAAACACTACAAAATGACACAACACCAGTTTAGAAAAATAGGAAATATTTATCTAGACAAAACAAGACCAAAACGACAAAAATCCAACATACACAAGTCAAGTTATGATTTTTTAAAGGTTTAAAATAAAAAGAGTCTTTAGGTAGTTGTAACACCACACTAGCGCTGCTAGCGTGAAAATGTACCTGGTTTGCGTCAAAAATAACCCCGCACGGGCGGTGTGCGTCGAAAATAACCCTGCACGGTTATATGCGTCGAAAACAACTCGGCACGGCGATGCGCGTCGAAAAAGCCAACCACGCGACGGTCCGAAAGTCCCGCGGCGCAGGTTGCGATCTCTCAGCCTTCGTCAGCGATGCTGCGCGTCGTTTCTCCTGCTCCGGGCGTCGATTCTCCGGTCGCGTTTCCTGCGGCGTCGTTTCTCAGCTGCGGAGCCGGCGTCGCGTCGTTTTCTCAGCCGCGATCGGATTCGCGTCGATCTTTTCTCCGCACGGCGCTCGGTGCGTGTATTTTTGTCCTTAGGCTGCCAGCCTCTCCTTTCAGGGTCCCAGGAACTGGAATGGCACCACAGAGCAGAGTAGGGGTCTCTCCAGAGACTCCAGGTGCTGGCAGGAAGAAGTCTTTGCTATCCCTGAGACTTCAACAACAGGAGGCAAGCTCTACATCAAGCCCTTGGAGATTTCTTCTTCAAGATGGAAGGCACACAAAGTCCAGTCTTTGCCCTCTTACTCTGGCAGAAGCAGCACTGCAGGAAAGCTCCACAAAGCACAGTCACAGGCAGGGCAGCACTTGTTCCTCAGCGATCAGCTCTTCTCCAGGCAGAGGTTCCTCTTGATTCCAGAAGTGTTTCTCAAGTTTGTAAGTTTGGGTGCCCTTCTTATACCCATTTTAGTCTTTGAAGTCACCTTCCTTCAAAGGGGACTCACACCTTCTTGTGAAATCCTGCCTTGCCCAGGCAAGGCCTCAGACACACACCAGGGGGTTGGAGACAGCATTGTCAGAGGCAGGCACAGTCCTTTCAGATGAGAGTGACCACTCCACCCCTCCCTCCTAGCAGAGATGGCTAATCAGGAAATGCAGATTACACCCCAGCTCCCTTTGTGTCACTGTCTGGTGTGAGGTGAAAAACAACCCAACTGTCAAACTGACCCAGACAGGGAATCCACAAACAAGGCAGAGTCACAGAATGGTTTAAGCAAGAAACTGCTCACTTTCTAAAAGTGGCATTTCCACACGCACAATCTTAAAATCAACTTTACTAAAAGATGTATTTTTAAATTGTGAGTTCAGGGATCCCAAACTCCACATGTCCATCTACTCTCTAGGGGAATCTACACTTTCATCATATTTAAAGGTAGCCCCCATATTATCCTATGAGAGAGAGACAGACCTTGCAACAGTGAAAACGAAATTGGCAGTATTTTCACTGTCAGGACATATAAACCACATTACTATATGTCCTACCTCATCCATACACTGCACCCTGCCCTTGGGGCTACCTAGGGCCTACCTTAGGGGTGCCTTACATGTAAGGAAAGGGAAGGTTTAGGCCTGGCAAGTGGGTACACTTGCCAAGTCGAATTTACAGTGTAAAAATACACATACAGACACTGCAGTGGCAGGTCTGAGACATGATTACAGAGCTACTTAAGTGGGTGGCACAACCAGTGCTGCAGGCCCACGAGTAGCATTTGATTTACAGGCCCTGGCACCTCTAGTGCACCTTACTAGGGACTTACTAGTAATTCAAATATGCCAATCATGGATGAACCACTTACATACAATTTAAACAGGAGAGCATATGCACTTTAGCACTGGTTAGCAGTGGTAAAGTGCTCAGAGTTGAAAAGCCAACAGCAACAGGTCAGAAAAAAAATAGGAGGCAGGAGGCAAAAAAGACTGGGGATGACCCTGCATAAGCAAAAGTCCAACACGACCCCCTACCAGCCTAAAGCCAGGGGAGAACAATCAATACCTTGATGTACTTCCCTGATTGGGGCGATAGAACAGGGACCCAGGCCCACAACAGCAGGGGCATGTTCCAGTTCTACGCCTTCCTGACTCCAGTTGGATCCCTCTGTCCATACTCTCAGGGCCCACTAAGCTAACCCATGGGGAACCCTTCTCCACATCTACAGACACCATCTGTGCAACACCTAACTTTACTTTGCTCACAGGTGTATTGCAATGGGCAGATAGTACCACCAGGGCCAACACAGTGGTGTTGCCCACTCCACCCCCGGGGTGTGACTCTCGTCCTCCCCCCCCCAGGGGCAACTCTGTCCACCAGGACAGCAAGCCACAGTGGCCCCAGACAACTGTCAGGGATGAGAGCCCGACCTCAGGCCTCTCTAACCACTGTGACTGTGGAGAGTGGGGGGTGGTAGCCCCAGGTGCCTGGCACCCTTTGACCACTCTCTCTTCCACCAGGTCAGGGATGACAACCTGACCCTGGTCCTCCCCTCTGGGGCTCTGTACCCTCCCTGCAGAAGCGGCACCCCCAGAGTCAAAAACTGTCAGGGTGCTTGTAGAAGCAGTCCTGCACAATTCTTCCATCAGTGCAGGGATGTTAACCTGCAACTGATCCTCCAACCTGGGGTCTGTACCTTCAGGTTGGACCAGGGCCAGGGGTGAGGCTTCCCTCCCCCTGCCCTCTCTTCTGGGGTCCTGAACCACCCAACTAGGAGTGGCCCCCCCAGAAGACAACATGGTAGGGGCACTGTTAACAGTAGCCCCTTCCTCCAGGTCAGGGGGGACACCCTTAACCTGGCCTCCCAATCCAGGGTCTGTACCCACAGACTGGATCACTGCCTGGCAAACCAGGGCTTCCTGGGGGGCATACCTACCCCCCACCAGGTCAGAGTTTACCCTCTGAACCTGGTCATCCAACCCAGGGTCACCACCCTGCGGTTGAACCACTGCCTGGCACACCAGGACTTCCAGGGGGGCACACTTACCCCCCTCAAGGGACACACTGTCCCGAAGGGCCACACAAGAGTCTGGCTGGCGCAGGTCTCCTGACCTCTGCCCATCTGACAGAGTCTGGATTCCCCCCAACCCAGAAATGGTCTCACCAAGGTCATTCATGGGGGGCTCTGCTCTCAGAGCTGACCCCTGACCCTCCAGGTTCTCCACTGGGGTCCGCAACCCCCTCTCAACCCTCTGTCTGGACTTCTGCACCCCCTCACTAGGAGTGGTACTGCCAGACACCAGAACTGGTGGGACGCTGGCTACAGCGGCCCCCCCAAGTTCTCCTGACACTGTGGGGTCTCCCTCAACAGATGGCCCTATGGTACAGGCTAGGCTCCCCTCCTGGTGTTCCCGCAGGGAACCCTCCAGGACCTGGGACTGGATCTCGGGCACCTTGGGCCTCAACCCATCCCCATTCCCTCTCCTCTGAGACTGGACATGGGGTCCCTCACCCATCCCACTACACTGGGACCTACCTGGGACACTACAATCCTTCCCTACCTCACCTGGTTGGGAACTACCTAGACCACTCCTCTCAGGAGCACCCCCAAATGCCTCTTCAGACTCTCTGGTACTCACCCAGAAGTCTGCCTCCATTGTAAGCTCCCTGGGGTCAGAGAACTCACACTCCACCTGGTGTTGGCATAGCTCTGGAAAATAAGGACTAGACATATGCTCTCCAGCAATTACATCACTCAGCCCCTCACATGAATTAACCAAAGTACCCTTCACCCAACCATCCATTGACTCTGCTTTGAAAAAGCACCCCTCATCACCCTCCTGAGACTCGTGAGACAGTACCTGACTGTCCCTGACACTCAACCCACACTCTTCTGGGATGTTTTCACACTCCATAACCAGGACTTCTACCTGGGGGGAACCCCTCTCCCTGTCACTCTCACCTAGAGTCAGTAGAGTGTCCCTCCCACCAGTAGGAATATGACTCCCCATGCCAGTTCCCCAATCCACCTCAGGGACCCTGTGCATCACTGGAGCTACCTCATACCCCTGAACCTCCTGGCGTGTGTTAACTCCCTCCTTCAAGTAGGGCACCACCTCTCTGGGCATGTGCACTTCTGCAGCATCACTGGATATACAATTGTTGCTGCCACCATTCCAGCTGGACTCAGCCCTCATGACTTCCAGCTCTTTCAATTTAAGCTCGTAAGCATAAATCATTTTTTTAATCTCTAAGTTCCTCCTCCTTTCTTCCAACTCTTCCAACTCCCTATCGAGCTTTTTCAGCTCCCATTGGTACTCCCTCTCTGCCTGTCTGTCCTGTAACTCTTCAGGAGTCAGACCCTTGGGTGACGCCCTGCCACCCCTCCTGGGGACCCTCCCCCCAGGCGTAACAGGTTCTTCCACTACACCACTGTGTATCCTCTGCACTTCCCCACCCATATTCTCCTCCTCTGTGTGCCCTCCAGCCTTCTTGATTGTCACCCCCTCCCTGGTGGAGCTCTCAGTGGGACAGTCAAGATCTTTAAGGAACTGTTTCAATTGAGCCACTGAGTACTCCTTCAGTTTCTCCATTTCAAACACAGCTCCAGCTGTTGCATCTCCAGATTGAGACATGATGGTCACAAGTGCAAAGTTCCAAAAGGCAGAAAAAAATAATTTCCCTATGAAGTAAAAAGAATCAGTCAAGGGATCAGCAAAATCATGGAAGTAGAATAAAAAGAGTCCTTAAGAGAAAAATCAAAAGATTACCAAACAAGTAGTATGTGGTCACGTAGTGGTCTGAGATCAAAACAGTAGTGTACACTTAATTACTGTATGTCAAGTACAAATACAAGTCCAATCCCGACCGCTGGTCACCAATGTTAGAAATGGGGTCTTTGGTTGACAGTCAGGTTACCCCCTGTTCAAGCAAGGACCCTCACTCTAGTTAGGATAAAAGAGAATCACCCTCAGCTAACCCCTGCTTACCCCCTTGGTAGCTTGGCAGAGCAGTAGGCTTAACCTCAGAGTGCTGGGCGTAAAGTATTTGTACCAACACACACAGTAACTTAATGAAAACACTACAAAATGACACAACACCAGTTTAGAAAAATAGGAAATATTTATCTAGACAAAACAAGACCAAAACGACCAAAATACAACATACACAAGTCAAGTTATGATTTTTTAAAGGTTTAAAATAAAAAGAGTCTTTAGGTAGTTGTAACACCACACTAGCGCTGCTAGCGTGAAAATGTACCTGGTTTGCGTCAAAAATAACCCCGCACGGGCGGTGTGCGTCGAAAATAACCCTGCACGGTTATATGCGTCGAAAACAACTCGGCACGGCGATGCGCGTCGAAAAAGCCAGCCACGCGACGGTCCGAAAGTCCCGCGGCGCAGGTTGCGATCTCTCAGCCTTCGTCAGCGATGCTGCGCGTCGTTTCTCCTGCTCCGGGCGTCGATTCTCCGGTCGCGTTTCCTGCGGCGTCGTTTCTCAGCTGCGGAGCCGGCGTCGCGTCGTTTTCTCAGCCGCGATCGGATTCGCGTCGATCTTTTCTCCGCACGGCGCTCGGTGCGTGTATTTTTGTCCTTAGGCTGCCAGCCTCTCCTTTCAGGGTCCCAGGAACTGGAATGGCACCACAGAGCAGAGTAGGGGTCTCTCCAGAGACTCCAGGTGCTGGCAGGAAGAAGTCTTTGCTATCCCTGAGACTTCAACAACAGGAGGCAAGCTCTACATCAAGCCCTTGGAGATTTCTTCTTCAAGATGGAAGGCACACAAAGTCCAGTCTTTGCCCTCTTACTGTGGCAGAAGCAGCACTGCAGGAAAGCTCCACAAAGCACAGTCACAGGCAGGGCAGCACTTGTTCCTCAGCGATCAGCTCTTCTCCAGGCAGAGGTTCCTCTTGATTCCAGAAGTGTTTCTCAAGTTTGTAAGTTTGGGTGCCCTTCTTATACCCATTTTAGTCTTTGAAGTCACCCTCCTTCAAAGGGGACTCACACCTTCTTGTGAAATCCTGCCTTGCCCAGGCAAGGCCTCAGACACACACCAGGGGGTTGGAGACAGCATTGTCAGAGGCAGGCACAGTCCTTTCAGATGAGAGTGACCACTCCACCCCTCCCTCCTAGCAGAGATGGCTAATCAGGAAATGCAGATTACACCCCAGCTCCCTTTGTGTCACTGTCTGGTGTGAGGTGAAAAACAACCCAACTGTCAAACTGACCCAGACAGGGAATCCACAAACAAGGCAGAGTCACAGAATGGTTTAAGCAAGAAACTGCTCACTTTCTAAAAGTGGCATTTCCACACGCACAATCTTAAAATCAACTTTACTAAAAGATGTATTTTTAAATTGTGAGTTCAGGGATCCCAAACTCCACATGTCCATCTACTCTCTAGGGGAATCTACACTTTCATCATATTTAAGGGTAGCCCCCATATTATCCTATGAGAGAGAGACAGACCTTGCAACAGTGAAAACGAAATTGGCAGTATTTTCACTGTCAGGACATATAAACCACATTACTATATGTCCTACCTCATCCATACACTGCACCCTGCCCTTGGGGCTACCTAGGGCCTACCTTAGGGGTGCCTTACATGTAAGGAAAGGGAAGGTTTAGGCCTGGCAAGTGGGTACACTTGCCAAGTCGAATTTACAGTGTAAAAATACACATACAGACACTGCAGTGGCAGGTCTGAGACATGATTACAGAGCTACTTATGTGGGTGGCACAACCAGTGCTGCAGGCCCACGAGTAGCATTTGATTTACAGGCCCTGGCACCTCTAGTGCACCTTACTAGGGACTTACTAGTAATTCAAATATGCCAATCATGGATGAACCACTTACATACAATTTAAACAGGAGAGCATATGCACTTTAGCACTGGTTAGCAGTGGTAAAGTGCTCAGAGTTGAAAAGCCAACAGCAACAGGTCAGAAAAAAAATAGGAGGCAGGAGGCAAAAAAGACTGGGGATGACCCTGCATAAGCAAAAGTCCAACAATGCACCAAAATATAAAATAGGAGATTGCAATGGTGGCACTGTTGAGAAGGCAAAGAGTGTCAATGACATGGAGAGGCAACTGAGACCATTGTTTGAAGACTGGATTAAAGACATGATGATGTGTGGTGAATTGGTTGAACTATATGCAGCAACTCTGATAGAACAGTCTCATCTAAGAGAATTGCGGGTTACTCTATGGGCATGCAGGGCCATTCTCAGGGACCCAGAGAGTCAATATGTACTTCAGAGATGGATGTGACTCACCACTGAACATGTTATTCGTGCAGCAAGGATTCATTGCTAAAACACTAGGTGGAGGGAAAAGGGTTGATCTCCCACATTTTATATTGAACAGGTGACAAAATAATGCTGTATTTAATATTTCATAAGGAAATGAAATCTATTTTCTGTGTAATGACTGTATCTGTTTTCACAGTGTTGCAATATGTATTAAATTCTTTAAAGAATAATATTTATATATGTGTATATATAGAATTAACATAATTAAAAAAAATACATTGATCAATCAGCACCTAATTAAAAATAGTAAGTAATATATTCATTAATTTATACAATTGATTATACATTGAATAAAAACATATATTACAAACGTTGATCTAAATAAAAAATGATAATTTACATATTTTAAAACTCCCCATAATATTTCCCCACAAACCCAGCAACTGCTACTGAATAAACAATTTCTATTTTAAAAAAAAATCTAATTGCTTCTCAAATAAACATTTACAAAATATACTAAAACAAATTAAACATGACTATTAATACTAATAATGCACAATGCTAAAATAACTCTAAATTAATAAACTCATTTCAAATATTACTTACAACTATATTTAAAAAAAAAGATATATAACTTTATTTTTTTAAAGGTATCAAATAAAAACGATATTCTTACCTTCTAAATTCGGTCCCATGATATTCATGACATCACAATATTTTTGACACGATCCTTGTGCCTCACAATACTTTTTCCATGATATTTTGACAGTATACCCTTGCAACCACCGGCTCTCTTATCATAGCAACAGGGGCATCTCCATAGCTCAGCTTACTACTTTAATATTCATGGGTGCAGGGCTGTGCAGGGACAGATCATCACTGAAGATAAAGAAAGCACTCCTAGCTGGGGATCCCATTGTTTGGGTCCCGAGGCAACTACCTCCATCTCCTTGTTTGAATCTGACACCTAAAGAATGGCATAGAGCTATCCACATATAGGGAATATGCACCATTTGGCAGATCACAGAGTCACAGACTATAAAATTAAAGAAATCACAGATCTGCACATTGTGCATGGCAGTATCTATCCCTTTATGCAAAGGGCAATATAATCTATATCAAAGCAAGGGGCACAGTTCAGAGTGACCACAGGAAGATCACATCGAGCAAAGTGCAAAGAGCAATCTACAGAGGAAAAGTACAGTGCAAGGCATAAAGCACACTACAAAATATAAAAACAGAAAGAAAACAGTCCATACTGTGAACAACGGGGCTGAGAAGAAACAGACGATTTCAGAAACAATCATACAGTTTAGAAGGTCACAAAAAGATTAGTGTTCGAACTTAAGAGAGGCAGGAATGTCAGTACACAGTAAGGCATAGAGTAAGCAGGCCACATAGCAGATCACTTAGCACAGTGAATGGAAAGAAAGCACCACAGGAAACAGCAAAGCGAAACAGCTAATTCACCTTAGTGGTTTGTGTGTCACCTAAACACATGACACTCACAGACTTCAATGACAAATAAATACATTAATGATCAAAAACAATGTATGCATGTATTGCAGTTTCAATTTCGATTTGCCAATTCAGCATGCTCACATGAACAACAGAGTATATGTTGATGAATAAAACGGTCTCAGTGAGTTACAATCCAACTGGTGTTGAGGAGTGATATTCTTACGCTCCCCTTTCCAAGGCAGCAAAGAAAACATTAGGGTGCCAAACATTTCACAAAAAGAGGCTTCACACAAAACACATTAATATGAGCATCTCAAGTACAAGGCTGTAGTAAGCTGCCATGAAAAGCATAGCACATAGAAGTTGAGCCCTGCACATACCAACCAGCATTCTCTCCTTATTTTCACACTCTTGTTGCAGTTCGTTCATTGCTTGTTCACAGTTGAGTATTATATATGCACACACATGTGAAATGCATCAATGTTTCTAAAAATGCTCACAAATTTCTCGTAGTAGCTTAATATTTGAGATGTAGCCAGATGAAATTCTGCATAATATATCAAGTAAATGTATATATTATTGAAGTTGAATTATACAGGCCTACCACTAACTCGTTTACTCTTGAACTGTTTCCTACACTTATAAAATTGCAAGAGGTTAGCGAATACAAACTAATTATATGGGAGAATATCCATTATAGAAATATTGTGCTGCAAAAATATTGTAACACAAATATCAATAGCCTATATATTGTGGAAATAAATATATATTGCCAAGTAATGAGTTAGTATTCTTAATGCCACACCCTTGCTCCATGATGAAATATACATCGTAAAGTTACATATATGTGGAGTTAGGTATAGGAAACTATACTTACCCATTTATAATAACATTGTCTGTAGTTTGTTCACCAATATTTTTGTTACACTATTTTTGTAGAAAATGTTTGAACTTGATATTCAAAAACCATACCCAACATGGAGGCAAGGAATACAATCATTTTCACAGATGGCAACTGGAAGAGGGTGTTGCTCTGGGAGGGGAAACCAACCATAACTATAAGTGCAGGAAGGATTTTTCAATGTTTGGATCCTTTAAGATTGATTATGGAGTTGATGGATTAATAAAAAACGAAGTTATACCCGATCTAGTTTGAAGATGGTCCCCATATCTGCTATTACTTTACTACTGAATCATCTGTAAAACTAAGTTTGCAGAGCAATTAGGGCAGTTGTCAAGAGTTTGTAATAAGCTGATTGTTTAATTGTGCTCTCTTGTGCCATTTAAAAAGGCTGATCTACTTTTTCTGATTGTATTTTGTGTGAACAGAATCATGTATAATGGAGGCCAGCTTTTCCACGTATCCTGGCGCATTTCCAAAGAAGACGACATGCAAGATTTATAAACCATCAAATGTATTCCTGAAATCTACTAAGACACTGTGACCATGTTTTTGCAGGGTTCACTTGCCTATACTACATCATGTTTAAGACTAATTTGACTGTCATTGTTTTAAATTTGTTACAGCCATTTGTTGGGGTAGAAGTTTGATCCTAGTCAAAACTGTCAATGTTCTTTAACCTTAGTTTAAAACACGCCTAGATTAAACATTCAAAATGCTGAACCAGCTGCTACCTCATATTGTTTCAACACGTGTTGCAATAAAGACTTGAAAACACTCACCCTAAGATGTTTATACAGTATTGGAATGGATAGGCAAGCTCCGTATCTAATGAAAGATAGCTATACAAGATTGCTCTCAATATAAGGACCACCCTTCCTTTTGTATCCCAGTTGAAAGACATGCATTTTCCAGCATGTCCGTGTTGCATGCTTTTGACATTTTGAGCACTGGATATCTTGTTTTTATTTCATATGATACATTTCATGCAAGGGTGAGAGTTATACCACTGATTCTTCTATGTTCTTCCCACATTTTATATAAATACCTTTAGCCTCAAAGATATGTTTGGAAACAGGAGACTGGGAATTTTGTAGAAATGGAACACAGGACAGTGGAAAATACACCCTCGTACCAGAAAGACTGAAGTTTCCCAGACTCCCACCCAGAGCCCCAGCTACTATGGTACCAGGAGCTTAGACACACCTTTGGGCGAATATTACCAAACTTGGTGTATCAACCCCGCATGTATAGACATCACTTGTTTGTCAAAAGCTGTTGTTGTGGCACTTCACTTTTCATTATAGTTCAGACTTTGCTTGTATTGTAACTTCACCTTTGTAGTTTTCTCCCTTGTTCAACTCCTTATTTCCCTTACTCACTGTTTGTGGTTCTTGCCTTGTTACTCTTGATAGAGCGTTCCGTACAGATAATTTTACCCGTACTTTGGACGCTCTTTAGGCCGATGAATCTTTTGGCTAAGTGGGACTCTCTTCACCCGAGATCAGTCAATTTAATCAAATCGACAATCAATAACGAACATAAGCAATACCCTGATCAACATAACACTTAACAATTAATCCAGAATACATTTCGGCGAACCCTGACCTTTCAGTCAGGAATAACCACACCAGTTTATTCAAAGTTAGTGAATTTATTTCCCTATATTAACAAAGCTAGCACAATATAGATGTGTCTCAACACCAAATGATATACGTAAATGAACATTAATAGCTGTCCATAACGGCGAAACAGGTGAAATCTATGCAGCATTTGAATAACAAGGCATTCGATAATAGCAATGCAAATCACTAATACTATAATCTGTAATGAACTAATTGCATACATTTAGTCAGCATAACAAGGTCTCAAATTGCATCGTGCAACAAAAGAATCCTCATCTAACCACAAATTAGCATCGGCATGTGGGACTTCATGCAAAAACAATTTAGCAACATAAATTTGGAAAACTCCTAGCTAGGGATCTTATCAAAATCAGCAGTTGGTTACCTAAAAGAAACACAATGCAATTTTACAATTTCCTTTCATATTTACCAATTACGATCAGCATTCAAGGAAGTCTTCATCTCACAGGTACCGTTTCTCGATCAGCATGGGACGGGGCAAAGGGGCAAGGTGGACGGGGCAATTGCCTCACGGCGGCAAGATAAAACTACTACTTCATGCAAGGGATCAAAGTTAAAGTCTCTAGGGCAAGAATCATTTAAAGTCTCTTTCTCTCGATTAGAGAAAGCATCACAGTCGCTTTCAAAATGGCGTCGCAGCAAAGTGGGCCATAATAGCTACGGAATGGCGCAATGTCGGGCAATAGCTGATAATGGCTGTAATGGCTGGTAAAGGCTGTAATGGCTACTTTCTTCTCATGCACCTGGTTTAAATAGACAACAGTTCAAATCCAGTAGGGTCTTCCATTGGAGGGTTCATAGGTTGGCTTCAAATTATCCAATCAAAAACAACAGTTCTCAAGCTTTTACTTAAGCATACATTATCCTTGGAGACGGGTACGCAAGTTGCAACATTTTATACCAATTAACTCACTTTCAGAGCCTCCATTGTCCGCACCTGCAGATTGACCTTGGAGCAAAGAGAAAAATGCCAGGCTGGCACGAAACCTTAAGATAAGCATGTGAACGATCTCAGTGGAAAAGTACAGCTTCAAGCAAAAATACACGTTTATTAGCACATTGGAAAAATACGAGCATCTAAACCGTGAGACCAGGCAACTAGGCCAAAGCCTCCGCTAAAGTTATGCTAAGCTAAAACATTTCAAACAAGCAAATCATAGCACACGTTTATGATTATGTCGGATTAGTGCAATTCTAATACACCACGTTATATAAAGCACGCTTATAAATGTTGGCAAACTACTCTGAGGGCACATTTTGTCCCCGTACAATCTTTATTAGTTCGGTTAAAGTCACACATGATTATTTCACACTACGTTTATGCGCTAATAAATGTAAAACCTTCATTTCAGCTTCATCACTCTCTTGTCAGTTTGTCACATTGCCCAGGGCTCCTCTCCACTGTTGCAGTTTGGGCATTTCATTTTAGGCTCCTGAGAAAGTTCTGAGTTGCTCAAGGGGTTAATTATAGTGTGCCCTTCTGTATGCCCTGGGCATGACCCGCACCTTAACTGTACATCCACCCCCTATCCTGCTTCCTATGCCATTTAGTAATTTTGTTCTCTCATTCGTAAGTGGCAACCTTGAAATTCATAATGCGGTCCTAAAGACGCTGTGCCTCAAAAATCAATTTCGGGTTTTCTGAAAAACAGCTTTCTGGAGTGTGTTTCTCTTTATATACAATATTGTCTTCAGTCTAAGGACCATCCTTCCTTCAGTACTGCAGCTCAGAGATATAAATTGATGAGTTAGTGACGAATAACTTCTTGGCTGGGAGCTATGAAAATATTGTGTATCTGTGTGTGTCGGGGGCTGACGTGCAGTGTTAACATACCTGATTTTTCACTGGTTTTGCTCAGTCTTGCTCATTCTTGCTAAATTAGGTAACTCAGTTTCTTTGACCAAGGGAATATAAAGTCTGCATTATTACCAATGATAGGGATCCTTAAATATTATGTAACATACGAATGCACTAGCAAGCTCATTATTTGAGTGTTTTCTTCTCAAGATATTTCACAGCTTAGACACTGTTATTGTTTTCCCCAATCCTTTAAATATATCTTTGTAGCTTTAGCAGTACTATTAGTTTTTTTATTTGATTGTTTTGTCTCTGCAGATCAAATCCACCAAAAATGCATTTAAGCAATTCTTATTCTTTATGAAGATAAGAATTAAACAATTAAGAATTAAGAATTTATTGATGTTTGATTAACTAAAAGCATTACATCTTGGCTTAAAAGTGTTATATCAAACATAACAAAACAAAACATGACAATAGTTGCATTTCATTTAACCAACTCACAGTATGATAAAATCTTTTTACATGATAGTAAAAAAATGAATCAACGCATCATTTTCTATACTAGGTCTATTGTCGTCCCTTCACCTATAGCAATATCCATGAAAAACTATAATTGATCAATAAGGGCCAAAGTGATCAATACAAAGAAATTGTATTGTGAACCGCTGTTCCAATGAACCACACCAGTCTATTTTTAAGTATATTTACCATTTGCCCTGCCCAGTTCATCACATCTTGCCACCTGAGTTCCCTTTGTCATTATCATTAATCCATGGTGGCCCATCACAGTTAACCCACCTTGGCCGGTGAGTGTTCTGTACAAATAAATAGAGCCTTGTGCTCCTTTGTGTGCGAAAATGTTCACATTACCTTTAAAATCAGTAATGCACATTTTGGATTGCAATTGATTCTTTCACGATCTTTAAATGCTGCCCTGTTAACCGGGTAGATTTCCCTTTTAAGCAGTTAATTATAACAGTCCTACAAGTTCTCACATTTAGTGACCAAAATATTGGACGAAGCCATTAGCGCCTCAGGGTTTTTAAACCTTCACCTATACAGATCACGTGCATTAGCAACACCTCTGCTCGATCACACCATCTGCATAGCTTGTTTATGTTAATCCTTCTTTTAGCTAAACCAATGGCACCTCAGTGGGATAAGACCTAAAGTGCAATGTCATAAGTGAGAGCTTTAAGTGAATGGAAAAAGGTGGGCCCAGGTACTCTGGAGTGCTCCCGGGTGTAAAGATTTTCTGTGCAACTACCATGAAATGTGTCCCTTAGGTCGTGGAGATTCTGCTCTGCTGAAATGATCTTTTCAGATGTCATTAATAATTTCACTGTGATTTTGTGTGGTAGATTATTGTGTCTGGTGTCCTCCACAATCATAGCAAAATTGAGTTTGCTAGAGAAGAGCCCCACACAAGCCTGGCCCCTCAAATTTCTCCCACAGGAGTTGTTTCATAGTGCCACTTGCTGCCATTTTCAATTTCTGGCACTACAAAACAAAGCTCACCCATCAGACCTAGGGTCTTCTTGATTAGTTTAAACTCCCGTCAGATTTGTGCTTGGCTGGTGCAATCTTGGAGAGAAAACAATTGCCCATAGCAAATGCATTGGTACTTATCTAACCATTTGTGGAGGTTGTCCATAAAATCATTGCTCCACATAAGATTGTTGGCACCAGCTTGCTTTGACCACCGTCAGTAGGGCACTGGTATTTTTGCAGCAAGGTTTCTCTTGAGTTGACCTATTCTGCACATCAAATGCTTCACTGTAATTTTCAGGGCGCCTAACTGCACTTTCATGCCTCCTCTTTCATCGCATGCCATGCCAAGATATTTAAAGATTGCTACTTTTCTATACTTCATCCTCTGATAAACGAGGCACCCTTTTCTATCAGAAATCTGCTGAGGATCATTGTTTTTGTCTTTGTTAGATTAATTACAATGTCGTTCTCTATTCTGTATCGAGCAAGCGGGTCAAGTGACCTCAGTAATGCAACCTGGGTGCAATCCAATACAACCATATCATCTGCATATTGTAGAAATTTGCCAAGCGAGGTGGGCAGATCCTAGGGGAAAGTAGATGGCTTTCCATGTGTGCCATATGTATATGTTATGAATGTAAATAACAGAATAACTTACATTTCCTCAAACTAAGGAGGTGCTCTGTGATAAGAATTTGCTTTCTCTTCACGTTACGGGCCTAAGAATATCAGGAAACACAGTCATTTATTCATCTATATTGACTGAAATCTTCCATTATCATGATGTGAAAACACTGTTGACATTTGTTCCTTTTGGGTACTACATAGCACTGTTGTGTTTTGTGCTGGTGTGGATGTGATGGACCATCTCTGTTATTTAGTTAGCGAAATGCTGGGATTTTACATAGACATGGAGCCAGCCAAATTTACTGTACCTAATTATTGCCTGAGAATTATTGCTGGATGGGCCAGAGCTCGTAATTAATGTACTTCTTAGTTCTTCATTTTGCAACCACTACCCTTCCTTTAGAATTTCACAATTGATTCAGCCATACTTTGTAATCATTCTTCACTTCCACGTTTTAAATGTTCTTTTTGTATTTCCAATGAATAAAAATCCGCCCAAAAAGCAGTACTTGACTGGAAGCTGCACTGTGGCTTAGCAGCATTCTAGCTGCAACTGAGCTACTGCAGAAGGTTTGTAGTTCATGAAGACCCTTCATGAAGTTTTTTTTTTCATGAAAGTCAGTATGAGCTCGGAAAGTATTATCACAAATTAAAGGATTGCATTCTATCATTAATCTTAATACTTTTTTGCACTGGGATTTGATTTTGAAACTCAACCATTCTTTCCACGATATATGCAAACTGTATGTTATTCCCAGAAATAGATGATGAAGCATCATATGCTGACAATTCTCACAAGAATAGATTTCAGAGGTTTCATTAATTCCATATCTCCAATACATGGAGAATGAGTGCACAATGTACTATGAATGCATTCAGTAAACAGATTCGTACTTTGTGTACCAACTTTTACCAAATAATTCATATTTTGAGGATGACCTAGGTTGCGGAGGGACTCTCCCATGTTTGTCTCTTTTTTAGTGACATCGTAACTTCATTATCAATGCGAACGTTTTGTGCAAGGCTTATCATGGCTCGATAAGTACCGTGTACTGTGTTCATATATTTTGCACCATTTGACAGTTATTGGTTTAACTTAATCCTTATACACGAATGGTAAGATATGTGTATGTGTCAATCGGGCAGTCCCTTTTTGTAGGGAGGGTGACGGTTGTTTCTGAAGTGTTTTCACAAACTACATATGGGTGCTTTTTCCCAGGGTATCAAAAGATTTTTTATGTGTGGCTCTGTCTATCATTGAAATTTCTGGTAAATAGATGTTCATTCGAGTACAGCGGGCAGTGTCTGACTGCTTTCTGTTGTAATTGTGACAGTCACCGTCTGTCTTTCGGTAGACACATCCATACTGGTGTGATCTGAAATAATGTATATATGTTGGCGTCTGATGACTATTGGGCATGCTCACTTTCATCATCTTGGCAGTTGATCACTAGGGTGTTCCACTCTTAGGCCCTCCCTTTTCTTAATATATGTTAATTTTCTTTAAGACTTTGGGTCCAGGGGCTGTCTGCGACTGTCGGGCCCCACACATTCCGGTGGGTCATCATCATATCTGGGTAGATGATACCGTAAATAATTATATGACATACGCTTGTGGCTTTTACAGCTTTCCAGAACATCACCTAGGCGAGGCGCAATGGGTGTCCTGCTATCAAACAGATCTTTGAGGCTTCCTTTGGCAGCTGACTGGTTTTTGTGTTTTCTCTTTTCGGTCGGTACTTCCCCTTTCAGGACCTTACATTTTGTTCTGCACTTTTTCCTCCAATAGATGCTCTCTATTGGGTGAGGTGTGTCGTACTAGCACATATAGGTACATTCTTACTTATTTTATCACATATATCTTTATTGAACGTTGAGTAATTCTAACATGAATATTCCACCGGGTTTGCACACAATACGGAGTACAACGGGCATTACTGTATTTTCTTTGCCTTTAATGCACTGTGACGTGGTGTATGTGCACGGAAGAATTACTCTGCCTCTTTGTGGCTCTGCATCTTTCCTTACTAAATTTCTGTCATATTTTATTTACTCTATTAACATGGTAGCAGGATATAATGGTAAAAAATATGATGCACCCATATTCTGTGTGTACGGGGGACCTTTCCCTGTAATCTTCTCTCTATAGGACAACGTCTGGGGTTGTGCCTTAGTTGCCATTGTGACGTTAAGTTAATTGCATGTTGTACAAACATTTGTGGCAGCCGTAAAAAAGTCTTGGTGACAAAAAACACATGATGGCTTCCTTTATTGGACTGATTGTGAAGATTGTAGAAGGAATACACAGTCAAGAACATTCTTTAAACTGTGTTCTATTTGATTGACAGAGCTACTTGATATATTTGTGATCACAGGAGGACTTCTCTGAGTGCGCCGGTACCCTTGCTGCATGATCTTCTTTGAAATAATTTTGACCAGATTTAAAATAATTTACTACCGCAACTATAGTGATTTGTCTGCTAAATGTCCTGTCAAGGGTCCAGGATGCAGGTTCACTACAGACAGTGTCCCACACATTTTAAGTAATGCTGAAAAGAATTCTAAAAATCCAGAATATTATTATTACATAAATGAGTAGGTAATCTTACTACCCACATTATTATTTACTTCGCTTGAAAAAGCAATTTCCCCCCAATGATGTTAACAATAAGCATCGTCTGGAATACGAATTTTTAGGTTTTGTTTACCTTTCATGAACCAGTTGTTGATAAATCAATATACAATGATGAGGGACACTGGATTTTACAGGATTCTGTGGCTGCAGCACTCACTGCATAATTATGGTTTTACCACTATTGCTACATAATTTACAGATTTCACAAAAAAGGTGTTTATAGGTAAACTGGATAAAAATAATACTGCCAGACAATGAGCCACATCATTTGCATTTTGCCACATCATTCAGAAAAACTCACCATATAATTTTGTCTTTCATGGTGCATAATCCTATTATCCCTGCCAGACAACACTATGGCTCTACAGAGTGGTTTGTGGGCTGTAAATAAAATCTATCTATCAATACCTCTAATTATTTATAAATATATATATATATATATATATACATTATATACATACACACACACACACACACACATATATATATATATATATATATATATATATATATATGTTACCTAATGGTGGCTGCCACGGGGTAGTTATAGTTAGGACCTAGTTTCTTCAGAAAAAGCATTTTTTGTTTTGCTAATAACTTTGATGCCGTTTGATGAATCTTGACCAAATTTTCCAAGAAAATACAACGCTAACATCAGCTGCTGTCTGGAAAGTTTGGGGTGATCTGTCAAGCAGGGGCTGAGAAAAAGGGAGGGTCCCAAAACACGTTTTCCCCATTAATTTTTCTATATGGATTTTGAACAGCAATAACTCCCAAACTACTGGACGGAATTGCACCAAATTTGGCAGAAAGGTAGTTCTTGGTCCAAGAAGCATCCTTTTTGTTTTTTGGTGTGAATCCATTCAAAAGTTTTTGAGTAATTAAAAAAAAATACAAATTTGTATTTATAGGGGTGCAAAGGATTTGCTACCCCTCCCTGATCTCATGCTGAGATTTGACTGGCTGACAACAGTTCAACAAGGAAGTGTTGGCAGCCATTGTGTGACTTGGCTTCAGCGGGTTCCCTGAAAAAAAGTAAAAAAATAAGAAATGAAGCCAGGGTAGAGTCACCCTGAGCCACTAGCTGTGGTGATGGGGGTCCCAGAGGGACACCTGCAGAGCAAAAAAGATTTTTTATACAATTTTCAGCTGAAGTCGCGCCAAAAAAAAAAAAAAACAAGTGCAGGATCCTGCACTTGCGTTAACTACAGCCCCGAGTGAGACAAGTCCCGGGGGCATTTATATTTTGAATGTACAGGGCCCTCCTGTCCCTGGCAGCCCAAGTACTGCCACCTTCCTGGGGTTCAAATCAAATTAAGTTCAGCCCCCCGCAGTCCTGGAGACCACCAACTCCCCAGGCCACTTGTTACAAATTAAATGGCAGGGGCCTCTCTGCCCTCCGCAGTCCCAAGGACTGCATCCCCGGGGCACATATTCAAATCAAATACGGGGGTGCTCAGCCTCCCTGCAGCTCTGGGACCATCACCTTCCCTGGGCAAATATAGAAAAAAAAGAAAGGGAGCCCATTTTGGACCCCTACAGCCCAGGGGACCACTACCTCCCCGATGCTAACTGCAGATGACTTTGGGGATTTACTAACCCCTAAGGCCAGCTCCTGCTATATTCTGGGGTGCCCGCCCCCGGACATAGCTGTTTGCTTTTACTTGGTAGGACAGCTCCCACCAAGCAAAAGGAAACAAAGTCCGCTTTCTGCAAGTGAGAGCTGTCAAACAGCTCTCACTTGCAGAAAGCGGAGTTTTCATCTGTCTTCTCTGATGGAAAATATGCATGTGGAGAAGACAGATAAAAACATTGCTCCTGCAAGCAGGGAGCTGCTATTGAAAGCAGGTCACTGCTTGGGGAGGCAATGCCGGCTCCCGCAGGATGCTGGGAGCCGGTTAAGGACCGCAGGGGCCCTGAGGCTCCCCGCACAGACCTGTCACTTTCTCTCTCTTCCATCCCATAAAGGAATGGAAGAGAGAGAGAGTAATTGCAAAGTGTCTCCATGCAATGACTTCACAGCACAAGGAGTCACCTCTGGCATAATGGTTAAAGTCACAGACCCTCAAACTGAAAGTTGAAGGTTTTAGTTCCGGTGTGCATGTGGTCATTTCCATACTTTAATTTCTTTTCAATCTTCAAACGTTTAAGGTTCATAATGAAAGGTGATCTCACTCTTTTTAATTGACACATATATTTCTATTCTCAATTTGTCAAGAAATGTCTTGTTGTAAGTATATCATTCACCAAAGCCTAAAAAACTCTCCATCTTGCTCCCTCTCCTTCTCTCAATGTCTCTTTTTCAATCTCTTTCATGCACTCAGACCCTTGAGTACCCATTCATAGACCCACTCAAAACTCGCGCACCGACTCACAGACCCACTCAGACCCTCATGCACCCACTCACAGCTCCACTTAGACCTCATGGACCCACTCAGTCACTCACACATCCACTCACAGATCCACTCAGACTCTCACACACCCACTCACAGACCCACTGAATCCCTCATGCACCCACTCACAGACCCACACAGAAACAGACACACCCCCTAAGACACTGATGTGCCCACTCTCATACTCAGACAGACATTCCCACAGCCACTCTGACCCTACGAGACAGACTCTCACACCTATTCTCACAATCAGAGAAACAGGCTGCCATCAACTTCCGCCGCACAAGGCCAAAATGCTATGCACAGCATGTGGTTTGGTGGTTAGTGGTGTTGGCTGCAGGATCTGGCCGCAGTCCAAGCCCTGAGGTCAACTACTGCCGTTCACGGCTAAAGGCCTGCGTGGCAGTGGTTGGATTAATGTATGTTAATGAAAGTTACTTTATGGTGAAAAAACATACAAATTCACTTTAAAAAACAAAGGTTATCGGGACCTTATAGTTAGGCTTACCATAGAAATTCACCACACAATCATGCACCCACTCACAAGCCCACTCAGACCCTCATGCACTCACTCACAGACCCACTCAGACACTGACACACCCACTCAGACTCTGGAGCACCCACTCACGGACTCACACAGACCCACATGAACCCACACGAAGAGAGATAGACTGTTAGGCTGTGCATGGTGCTGGGTTGAGTGGTTATAGGAGTGTGGCCAACCCCTTCTGCACACGGCCGAAGATCTTGTGCAGTGGTGGTTGGATTAACGTATACTAATGGAAAATACTATAAGTTAAAAAAACATCGAAATTCACTGAAAAAAACAAAGATTACAGGAATGCTATAACTAAGAAATGGAATTTTTGAAAAACATAGAAATTCACTGGAAAAGAACCAAAGGTTACATTGATGTTATAGTTAGGCTCAGATTTTAAACATACAAAATCATTCAAATTCACCTGTTTTAGGTAGAGCTATCTCAAGTAACTATAACTCATGCCCTAAAGTAACTATAACTCGTACCCCCATCATGCACAGTTTTTTCGTGAAAAATGTTACTGCAAGTTTTACATTGATATTATCAGTGATGTTATCAAAGATGTCATGAGCGCTGTAATTTGTGGGGTAATTAGCAGTGCATGGTGAGGGCGCAACTTATAGTTACTTTATGGCACAAGTTACAGTTAATTTAGATAACTCTAACTATAACAGGTGAATGTCTATGGTTTTGTACGTTTAAATCTATAACGTCCCTGCAACCTTTACATATATATCAGATATAGCCAACTAGCACAAAGGCACTAGTACATGCAAGACAAGGAAATGTAGACTTTGCACAATTATAGCTTAGAATCATTCAGTAAGCAGTTTGCACAACTCTGGTTTCCAAATGGGGATTGAACATCAGGCCATTAGCGTTGCCATTAGAATGAAAAATGCATAAGGCTGTGCCCCAGTGTGCACCGAAAATGCTTATATTTTTAGAAAGCTGATTTTTATTCCCATTCTAGGAACGGCACCTACAAAATCAGTACCAATATTCTGCAAGTCACTACGACTGATAACCTGTGTATCTCCACCTGTCTCCATAGGGTGTGGGTGATGCCACCATAGGTATTGGACAGATTTTATTGATACTTCAGTGAGTAAGTCCTGGTCTGTACTCATAGTGTCAAAGGATCAACCTATAGCTGTAGGATATCTCCTTGCAGAGCTTCCACAGACAATCCAAAGAGGTACATCATCCATCTTGTCAGCACAGAACCTGGCTTAGACGCACCTTAAACATTTACATCACTCAAATTCAATCCGATAGCATACATGTCTGCAAATCATTCCACATTTCAGCCACTCGCTGCTAGATAAACAAGCATTTTCAATGCAACAGGTCTCGCATTTGTTAGAGTTAGAGCTATTAGCGTTGTAAAGCAAATGAAATTGTAGCGCGATCGCGCTATGTAAAATGCAGCGCGATCGCGCTGTGTGGAAAATAAACAGATAAAGTAGTCCAGACTCCAGACTGGAAACATCGAGCCTCGTACGTTTTTGGTACTTTACCGGTGCTGTGTAGGTGGGCTAAACACCGGAAAAGGCTTGACGTATGCATGCCTTTCACTAATGAAAGCAAGCTGATTTTAAAAGGCAAGCCAAGGAACCAATTTAAGTGACTGACATGGCATGGGAGTGGTTTCAAGCCCAAGGAGAGATTACAGAATGGACGGAGCACTTTGTGCTCGCCCTTAAAAAGGAGGACACGGAGGAAGTTTAACACAAAAATCAGTACAACCCGAAGTTGTTTCCCTTGTGGCATACATGGGGACTAACAGAACAAAAGACAGTTGGTTTCGATCACATGAAAAAGATATACTTCTGCTGTTATTTGCTTATAAGTTTGTCATTATGCGTTATTTTCCCTGATTTTTTAACGTCGAGCTTGATCCTCAGAAAAAAGCAGTGAGAATAGGTTTTGTTTTGTCAATATAGATCTGATATTCTGCAATCAATTGTAAGTTTCTACTTTTTTCAAGAGAATATCATGCAATTGGCGACTCCTTTAACCTAGAAAAAATGAGAAAAGTGGTGAAGGCTCGGATTACCTGGTGCCTTTCAGTAACTAGTGTTAAACCATTCCATTATCTCAGCGCGTTCATTGTATTCTAGTTTGGATAGTTTTTGCCTCTTTACCATATTAATTTGTTTTACTTTTCCAATTATGTATCTGAATACCTAGTGAAGCCCAATTTCACATGCCTGTAGTAAAAAGGAAGCACATACTCCTCTAAATATTTATGAATTCCCATTATATGGCATATTAAGCTCATTAATTCCTCATGTCTAGCCACAACTTATCCTGTGCAGAAAAAGCATCCTTATTTAACAGATGTGTGAATTTACTGCAAAACCTGTAAAATAAAAAACCCACTGACACATAAAATAAGACTTCCAAACTCCACCAGGATATTCTGGCAGCCTCATAAATCACTATGCTGCTGGTAATATAGGTCAAGTAATCAGAAGTCTGAGAAGGCATGTTTCATTCGTAATTGCACATTTGGGAATTGCTAATTATTTTTTTGTGTTTGAATCTCTTTATTGAATCTACTTTAAATGGGGATGACATGCACATCAGTGAATATTAAGTACTGGACTACGGGCAGTGTTCCATAATGTATTCAACAAAACATGACATTTAACATGGTACAAATTGAAAGATGAACATTTTGAATCTACATCCTACATATAGGTTACAGTAAACACACTCCATGTAATGCTGGATAACTTATTCAGTCGCCTGTTATAGATTAGAGCAATAGGGATGTGAACTCAACCAATTAGAAGTCGCCGTGCTTCAGCTCTAGGAGACAACATATAAAAAATGGATAATGAAAGAAAAAAACGAGACAGTGCATTGACAATGGTCTCTCAAAGGAAATGGAAGACTCTCCAAATTCCCCACAAATATTCAGTTACATGTTTCATGCCCTTAGTCGTCAACCAAATTGTCGTTGAGCTACTTGTAAAATTGCTTTGAACATCTTCCTGAACGTATAAAAAGATATTTGGCATGACCTGCTCAGTAGCACAGTAAATCTTGCAGAGTTTGTAACTGTGCATATACAAATATCTGTTCTCTCAATGCTGCAATATTCACAATTTGTTACTGCCCACTCCGTAAACCCTCATGTTATGCCCCTGGACAAATCTAGCAGTTCACGGTTTGCTACGGCAACATACTGCATTTGCTTATTTTAATGTGCTCAAACACAATGGAGTCATTTAAGGTCAACCAATGGGAGAATGTGTTACCCCATGTTCCTGGGTGCAATCCCCATCCACTTTTGCAGCCCCTAAACCAGCACGACTACTGATCTTTTGAAAGTAAGTATATTTCCTTTTTATTTCTGTGCGTTTTCAGTAGTTTGTGCCTGTGATCTGAGAGTGTTCACGGCCACGTTGTAATCTCAAGGTTGTAGCTGTCAAGTCTGATGTGATGTAACCTCACATGTTGCAACTAGAGGGCAACTGGACGAAATATTGCATCAACTCTCTCTGTTACTTTGATAACCTGGGCTGCATTATGGATATTGAGCAGTGTGTGATTGTGCCTCAAGGTGCACACTTAAGACTGGGAACAGCGCATTAGTGAAAGACAAACTGGCTGTTTGAAGCTGCCGGTCTACCTTTCGTTTCACAGGTAGCAACTCAGCCAGCCTTTTAAAGGACAGTGATTTCAATGCTGGTGGGTGCAGTAAATGTTTAAACCTGTCTGCAGGTGGAGGCCTTAGGTGCCCATGAGACCCTCTTGCAAGGATGCGCTTCGGGGCAACCTTCATGTAGTGTAAAATCAGTGTGCCTCTTGATGGTCTCTTTGCCTCTATGTCCATGTCTATAATAGGGTGCAGGAGCAAAGGATTCCCTCGTTTGCATGGAGAAACCTTTTCATGTAAAGACGGAAAGAGGCCGCACAAGCATTTGCAGCCCTTTCTGTTATATCAGAGTGCCATGTGGGCACACATCTGTTATACCCTGGGGGTATAGTACTACTACAAATACCACAAGCTAGAAGGGTTTTGAGTAACAATATTCCTGTGATCCTTAGGGTGTCAATGATACTGGCCTATTCTGAGTGGTGAAGGAGTTGTGACAGATAAACTAGTGGTGGGGATTGAATTAGCTCCAGAAAAAACTTTGCCATTTCTACATTGTGTCTTCACAGGCATTGATATATTATTGAAATTTATGTCTTTTGTGATAACCTTTATTATATCTTTTGCACCACTATATTTAATAATCATTTCTTAGAATTTAAAAATAAGAGGATTGTAAGTGGGGATATTAATACAACTTGATTATGCCAGTCCTGAGTGGTCTAAGCCAAATCCCAAAATGTAATTTTCAACATTCTGTAGAGAAAAGAGCACAGTGCTTGAGGAAAGCAATTTATGTTGATTTATTCAGCACAGTGTGGCAAACAAGGAAAAAACAATCATCCTGATCCAGAGCGATTCAACCACTAACAGCTTTGATGATCAATATTTAGTCCTTCTTTTATGTTGCCTTAAAAGGTTCTCTCAATTATAGTTCATATTGATGTCCTCTAATATCTGGTGGGAAGTGTTTTAGATTACCAGGAACCTTTGTAAATCTGGTATTTTTTCCTCAGAGTAGCATTGGACATAACTAATTGGAAGTAACAGTTTCAATGTCAAATTATAATTTTGTGCATTGCATCCATTAATTTTTTCAATTCCACTTTATTTTGGTAAAAACATACCATAAAAGCACAGTGCAAAATACTTAAAAGAAGAAGAAAGAAAAAGAAAAAAGATTGAACACAAAAAGCAATAACTTTTAAATACAACATTATTAAAGAAAAAAAAAGCATTTGGGTTAAAATAAGCCGATAAAAACATATTAATTGAATAAATATACAAATAATGCTCAAATACATACAATAATAGTTAGACAGCAGAGCCTCACCTAATTATATGCTATTAATCGTACATTAAAATATTTAAGCTATTGGGTTGCGGCTCCCACTACAAGTACTACACATCATTAAGGAGAGCCATTTAAAATTCTAAGTCTAAAATGGCAGATGGCTTTAAAAAACTTTGCCAAGGAGCAAGCCACTATCACAGTTGGATCCAATTTAAGTATCCTCAGGGCTGGTAAACAATTCCTAAAGCCCATAGATTTGCATAACAGCACAATCCAATGAGCCCTCTGGTTGAAATACGCGGGGCAATTGAAAAGAACATGGATAACAGATTTGTCGGTCCCGCAGCCCATTGGACATAACTTAGAGTGATTATCAGACTTAGACCATTTATGAGTTAGAGTTCATAGGGGGAGAGACCCTAGTCTGAATCTGATACAAAGTGGTCATGCAAGTGGGGATAATACTGCATCCATATAATGCTCAAACTCATAGTGGCATTTAATTTGTAGAAAGCTACTAATCATAATGTAGGTGAGGACTTCTGCTAATTTGGTTGTTTGAACATTTAGCCAATAGGCATCCTTCACAATCTGAACAGCATTTTTCGGCATGAGGGAAGGATCTAACCAATAATTTCCCAGCCCAAGGTTAAAAAAAGTTTCTTCCACATAGGTACACCACTTGATTTTATTAGTAGTACTGGTGCTCACCAAGTTTCTCAAACAATTTCGATAAGGACTAAAAATATCTGATGACCAAATCTGAATCCAATATACTAAAGGTCTTAGAGCTGCAGTGTGTACAATGGAATAAATATTTAAATCCATCCGGATTGGCATGGTAGGAGTGCTAGTTGGTACCTTTAACAGCATCTTTAGAAAGGCATTTTCAACTCTTTGTACGTCCTCTAGATTGCAATAACCCCATAGCTCAGCCCCATAGAGGGTTCCCCCCCTTGCTTGGGATTTGTATATTTCCATGGCCGGGGTAATGGCAATGCATCCATTCATTGTATGTTCAATTCAAGATTAAAATACTTAAAATGACTGATTCTGATTTTAAAGATTCATTTCCAGTAGTTTGATGTTGTTAGTCATTGTCCTTTGGGGGAGATATTATTAAAGACATAACATGCTTTTTCACAATGTTTTTTTCTTTTTTATTATCTTATGTGCAGAGGGGGTTTAAATTATTTTGTTTCCAGATCTCTGTTCCATGAGGTATATTTGTTGAGAACAACGTAGCTATTTATGTAAAATGTACTTGAAGTGGCTCATCAATGTTTTGAACCATTGTGTGGAATGTGATAATTTTTATAATATGCTTAGACTGTAATTGTCACAGAGTGCTAACAGTATCTCTTCCTTTCTCTGATTTGTTAACTTCATCAGTGTTGAAATATTAAAGAGCTTTGATTGCTGTCATCTTACATCACATTTTTTTGCTATGGCATAGCTTTGATCTCTTGTTTTGCTCACTCACAAATGTTGACATGTTATACTTCTGGTGGACTTGAGTCCACAAAGTATGGTTACAAATTTGCTTTTGTGATTAAGAAAATGTTGAGATCTTGTTGGGCAAATTGTGGCAAATTGTGCAGCAGTGGCAAATTGTGAACCCCTTAGGTTTTTGTAAGCATCTCTTCCTCAAGTTTGTACTAGTGGAATGGTTTTTTAGTGGTAAATCCTTAAGGATTTGTTTTTTTCTGTAAATGATTAGGGGTCAATGTACTAATTTGCCACCAATATCTTGATCATCTTTTGTTGAGTATCAATGTCTGTACTATTTGTAAATCGTTTTGATTTAGCAAGATCATTAATTTACTTTCTGAATATCATGACTCATTGGTGTTAGTTCATTGTGTTCTCTGGTTTCTGCTCCATTTATTACGTTTGATGCTTTTCTTTGTAAACTTTCTATTAAGGAATCCTATTTTCATTTTCTCTGCCTCTCTGCCTCTTGCCCAAAGTCGTTTTCATTTGAGCAGTTCCTCCTCAATCTTAAAAATTACCTATTTGTGATACTTTGATTTAATTTGTGCAGATAAAAAGTCTGTGATTAAAGGATGCTATAAGCCACTGCGGCTTTTCAACAAGAAGTTGTGTGAATATTAAGGACATGTATATCTATGTACGCAAAGCAGTAACTTATTGGTAACTGATCTCACAGGTGTACTTTAAATTATTCATGTTGTCTTTTATTTTGTCGAAATAATTTTAAAAATCTTTGTCAGTACCCAGCCATATATTTAGTAAGTCATCAATGTAGCGGAGCCAAAGTATACATTTGTCCTAGATGAATTTGCTATCTTTAATGAAATTCAGATTGTCTTGTCATAACATTTGGGAAATCGCTATTCACATAATAGATCCAAATTCATACCCAAAGACTTTATGGTTTAAAAGGAAATTATTTATATTTAGGCAAATCTGGATAATTTCAATTAGAATTCTAGTCTGTTTTACATTTCTGGTATTTATCTGACTTGGAAAATATTGGCATGCTTCAACACCGGTCTCATGTTGAATTGTCAAATATTGAGATGCAACATCCATAGTTGTTGGATGATAACCTTCTATCCAGGATATGTTTATCGAAGTGTTACTGTCATCCTCAGACTTAGCCACATCAGATTGGTTGTGGCAATGCTGACAGGGCAGTAACAAGTGCTTTTATAAATTATTAGAGCACATATTCTTAAAATATGTAGGTTGAATGTATTACAAGCTTCAGTGAACTAATGGTTTGAGATCAGGAGGCCGTTAAAAACTACATTAATATATTGAATTAGGCCCAATATGTGATTCGCTGGGAACCTTGTGCTAGAAATTGGGAATTCTGATGGGAAGAGGTATGCACTCTTGCTGATATGTCAGGTGAAACAAATGTGAAAACCTCTAAGAAGATGATAGACACATGTTTGTGAGTTGCCTTAATTTGCAGACTTTATGGAATAGAGTGAAGAAATTAGAGAAAAAATAAAGAAGGAATTAAGGTAAGTGCAACTCTAATAGCATTTGGTATCTATCTGAAATTGTTAGAGCAAACATGTGCACAGAGGTTGAGACATTATTATTTTATCTATTACTCCATGTAAGAGATGAACTTTGCAAGAAATGTGTTTTTCAGCTGCCTCATTTGTGTAGAAACTGGCTAAAATAACTGAGTAGCATGTATAGATAAAAAGTGTTAAATGGAAAAGAAATGGCAAATATGCAAACACTACAAAGACCGTCAGAACAGAGAGGTCGTAAATGACATAATGTTCAATAATTACACAAGCTACATCCCGTGGATCACTGGTGAGTCATCCTGGTGAGTCATCCTTCAAGAGAGGCAGGTATTGGACTGGCAGCTTGGCATGATATGTGTGAAGATACTGAACGCGTTGTGTTCATGGGCAATATAAGAAGTGCAAAAAAAGAGGTCTCCGTATGTTGGATTTTTTTCAAAAGGGGAAGAAGATGCTAATTTTAATGTCTTCTGGGTAGGCTCTAGACACATTTGTGAACCTGGTAGGGGAAGTATATTGTTGGCATAACTGGATTTTGGTTGGATAGGAACCTTTTGTCATCATCTGACATATTTTATTCCCATCAATCTATTTTTTACTATAATGCCATTCTGCCATTGCCTTTGTTGGAATGTTGTCTAATTACTTTTAGTTATCATCTGTTAATTATCTTAATGCTTTTCAGATGTATTGCTCTATGTATGTAATATTTATAATATCGTCCTTGTCCACTGACTTGATTTTTATTGTAGTATTGCTTACTATTATTTGGAGTATTTTTCATTTTGTTAATGTCCTTTCTATTGTCTCCACGATAAATATCAGGTTGATCAACAGCAGGTATCATTGGACAGAAGCATGGTTTTTTTTTGTATATCAATAAAAGTTGTATTAACTTGGTTTGCTCCCATTTGTTCCATTAGTTGTTTATCAGGCATGTCAGGATTTCTCTCTAGCTGTTTTTTATATATGTAGGTCAATGATGTTCAAATTGTATAGATGTTCTTTTTTTTTCATACAATTGTATTTGTGTCCGATCATAGCAGGATATATCACCAGTTTATTTTCTCTAATATATTTGTAAGTGCCAGTTTTGTTATCTGCAATATCATAGCGGACTTTGTGGCAGAAAATTAGGCACAGGTTTAAAAATACCTTTTTGTCAGGTTTGTATTACTTTTCTAATGCAAATCTGGTGGAAAGTGTTGTGTTGGCACATACAGTCCATTGAAAATCAAGCGTTTATTTGGATTTTAACAACATATAACAGAAATTTGTTAGTTTGTTTCAAGGGGCATTCAAAGGGTGGAGCATGGGTTTTCCTGTGCAACCACCAATGGGTTTTGACCCAAATCCTTATCTACAATCCCAAATTACACACAGAGATTTCCACCAAAACCCTGTGCCTCCCTGAGGCAGGTGTAATGAGGAGATTTTTTTTTATTTCTTCTAGTTTTTCACTCTCTGTCTGTGTGCAGCATTCTGCACAAAATCGTATACTTACCACAATACAGAAATCCTTGCAATATGGCGCAAGGGTGTCTGAATTGCTGCATGGCTCCTTTAAGTCTGTCACTGTAAGGAGACAGCAAACAGTATCACATCTTAGTAGATGTTGAAATGTTTTGCATTCTCCAATGCACACAACACAGTGAAGCAACTTTACTTGCTGCCTTGCATGATTTCTTTGTAAATCTGGGCCCTGTATATGTTTTCCAATACTGTTAATTCCATTTTAGTTTTTCTGTCTTTGAGACGGTAAACACTTATCTTCCCCTTGTTCTTCAATATGGGTTTCACATGCTTAGTTGGTTTTGTTTGTTGTCTTATTTCCTTTTCTTGTTCCTCATTTGCTATTCCACTTTTTATTCTTACTTGTGTACTGTCCCTTCCCTTTTTGGAATTTTACCTATACACAAATGTTGTGTCTCATCTAGAAAAGTCAGCTTTATTTTCCTTGTTTCTGTTCTGTATACACTTGCTTGATTTTCTCTGGAATGTGATTTTGAACTGCCTCATGTTTTTAATACTGTGCCACTCAATTTGTAAAGGATAATAAATTCTTTGATTTTGGTATTTATTTTGTCTCACAACTTCTGTTTTTTCTGTGTATTCACCCCCATCTCAAGTTTTTTTTTTTTTTTTTTACATTTGTAGTTTAAGGTCATTGCTTTGTCTGCAATTTTGCCAGTATCCTCTTCTAAAACTTGTATTTCTTTCTCAATCTGCCCAGATCATGCTCATCATATCTTACTAATACATCTGAGTATCTCTTTGAGCATGAAATGTTTGTGTCATTCCACTCTTGAGACAGCTCTCATTTATTATTTTTATTATTTGGCGTTGCAAAGGTTCTTAAACCTCTGGGATATTGTCCTACCTCTAAATAATGGTAAGTGTGGAGATTTCCAGCCACTAAGTAAGTTCATTTTTATTGAGGCAATCCAAAGGTAACAACTTAAGCTTGAGGTCAATTTGTTTTCTTACTCAAATTGTTCTTATCACTTTTAGTAGACTTACGGTCTTCCAATTGTTTTTTTTTTTTTTGGCTTTTGTAGCCCTGTCTCGTTTCCTGGTAACCATCTTGTTAAAACCTCCAGATAAGGGTTAATTACTTGTGTGTTTTATATCTAAAGCAATTAATTTGTATATTGTTTGTATGTTATAACTCGGTTTGCATCGGTGGAGCAAAGGAGGGTGTTATGCTGGCACTTTTCAAGCATATATCTACCTCTTTCGTTTAGTTATCATCCCCTCTTACATTTTTTTTTTTTAACTGTTTTTCTAAGATAATAGTTACAATTATTTAAAGACATTATTGACACACGATTACCACATCTAACCACGTGTTCCAGTTCATCTGGAACTTACATAGTATCCTTAGAGAGCAAGAAAAACGAAAGGAACAGCCACAATCAGAATTAAGCAGTCATATACATTCTAAGTTGGGCTTCTCCAATGTGTAGTTTATGGGCTATTTGTAGCTCTCTAGCAACTTGTAAGTAGGTCCCCTGTGTGCATCCCATGATACTAAATTCAAAGATTTTGTTAGGTTGAATTAATAATATCTATATATATCAAAATTGAAAAATATATATACTAGGAGAAAATGCATGTATTTTCAGAACTCATAATTTCTAAAGTATACCTAGAGCTGACATGAGAGTGATAGTTCATGCAGCTTTGGGGAGACTTATTGCTAATATTGTTACCTTGGTGCTAGAGGCATTGCAGCTATGGCTGTTATGTATTGTCGCTGTGAGTGCATTGAAAATTGACAAACCCTTTTTTTTAAATACTGCTGGAAACCCTTCACAGCGATGATCATTTCTGGTAATCTGGCATAGGATAGCCACTAATGTAATCTTGTTTTCCGTGATCTAACACTAATAATATTTAGTAACTCAGAATGCTTTTCATTGAACTTAAGTAGCTCTTATTACTGGAAGAGTTGAAAATCCCTTTTCTAAGCTTTTTAAGGTTGATGTTTGTGACTCGTCCCAGCGTTTCTGGGGTTCTTGCACATGACAGTACAATAGATGTTAAATAGTACCCGTCAATATTGTCCTATTCATCAAATATGTGCCAAAGATGTGCTTTATGAGAACTTCAAGGAAATCAGACTATGACTATTTCCCTAACAATGTTTTTACTTTTGAAGCTCCAATATCAAACCCTTCGTATGGACCAACCCTCCGGCTCTACACTCCTCATGTCACCAATAGACCTAAACTAACCCAGTGAAAGTGATGAGGTTATAATCGGATTACCAAGTACAAGAACGTGCAAGAATGTTTCCGTATGTAGAGACACACTTTCAGGCTATTTGCTCAATTTACATAGCTGAAATGTTTCAACATTGTGGTCCAATATTTAGTTGCAATCAATCAATCAATTATTTATTGTTTCGGTGTCTAAACATACAATCACACACACATACAATTTTACAGATTAAAATTGGGTTCCTCAATTATACCATTTATGACCAACTTGATAGTGCACTTCCCCCTAGCAGCATGAACCCTTTTACTCTGGTTACAGTACATTAAGTTTTCAATTAAAAATACAATTCCATAGTGTTCATATGCTGAATCTTGTACAAATCTGATCCTTGTAGTGTTAAAAGTAATCTAAAATATTTAGTGTCAATGCAGGCTTTGACTACAGTTTACACGTCCTATATACAGCAAAACATCATAATACAAAAACTGATACCCTAAAATGCATATGTCAAATAAAGCACACGTTGAGTCATAGAGAGAAAGACAATAACTTAAAATATTAGCAGCCTGTAATAGCGTTTCTCTGGCCTCCAACATTTGTGCCTTCCAGCTAAGTTACTCTATAAACCGTATCCCCAGATAATCGTAGAACTTTACACATTCAATGACATTGTTGTTTATCATTAACTTCCTCTATAGTACTGGGGATGATCCTGACATGATATCACAGCAGTCTAGCACAGTGGCTGTCCTTTATTAGCAAGGCAGCCCTTCTTCCTGGCAGGGTTAACACAGGTCCAGAAGTGTACTAAATCAGTAAGGTCTGAGGTCGAGTTCTTATACCCAGTGGTGTCTTTGAAGTGGGGGAGACTTCAAAGAGGAGTGCACAGAACGGCACAGAGGTCCTCCCTTCCTGCCCTGGCTCCAGACACACTACGAGGTGTTAAGCAGCCCTTTGAGTAGGGGAAGGAGACAGCTTATTCAGGTGTAAGTGTGAAGCTGTGTATAGCTCCTTCCTCCCATCCTGCCCAGCATGGCCCATCAGGATGTGGATTCCCCACCAAGTCACACCTAGATTTCCTTTGTGTGTGGTTGTCTAAAGGTAATGAACAAAGCCCAGATGTCTCCCATCCCAAATGTGTATTGTTAACAGGCTGCAGGCTCAGAGGGCTAAGAGCAGGTAAATGTCAACTTCCTAAAAGTGGCATTTTCAAAATTGTAATTAATAATTTGGCTTTGCCATTAAAGAGGATTTATCAATACAATTCTATAGGTGCCAAACATAACAGATATATCCATTCTCCATTAGGAACTACAGCTTTTTATATGTAATAAGGAATTCCTAATGTTATCCTTTAAGCGTGGTAGGCCTCACAGTAGTGAAAAACGACATTGAGAGTTTTTCTCTACCAGGACATACAAAACTTAAAAGTATCTGTCCTGCCTTTTCATTACATAGCATCCTGCCCTAGACTGGGGCCTGCCTAACTTAGGGGTGACTTATATGTAATAAAAGTGGGGATTAATGCTCGGCAAGGGGTTTTAAATACCAAATCGTCAAGGCAGTGTGATACTGCATTCAGGTTGCCATGCCAGGTCTGGGACATGTTTTAAAGTGCTATTTAAGTGGGTTGCTCAAAAAGTGCTTCATGTCTTCTAGAAGCATTTAATTTACAGGTCCTGAGCGCATGTAGTGCACTGTACTAGGAACGTATAGGTAAATTAAATATGCCAGTTAGGTCTATACTAATCAAACCATATCTTGGGGAGAGAGCACAAACACTTTAGTACTGATTAGCAGAGGTAAAGTGCACAGTCATAAGGCCAACAAAAACAAATTCAGCCAAATTTGACGCGAGCAGGCAAAACTTTGGGTGAGGACCACCTTAAGGCTGTAAGGTCTAACACTTGGTCCAACAGGCAGTGAAATCAAAGAAGTGCCTGGGTACATCAATCCCTTCCTGCATCCTGACAGTAAAGCCACCATTTTTAGATAGGTGTCCCCATACTACTGAAATTTATGTACTGACCTAAAACATTTCCCTTATGATAATTCTGGTCACAGGGATCAATACCAAACAGTGTTTTAGCACCTAGACACAGGGATTTATAACAACGTTTGGGGTTGGTTTTCCAGCCACAGTGCAATAGGTCAATTGCATTTTCTTAGTTTTAAATTCAATATTTTACTTAACCTGTTCATAGCATTGTTGTTATTAATGAAACACTGACTTAAAATATAATGAAGTAAGACTAGACTACTTGTCCTCGATAACCAGTGAGAGTCAAATGTTACGTAGACGTGCTTGGCCATTTCAACTGGAGTGTAATAGCACTACACTGTGGCACTGAGATTGTAGTGGTAAATGGCCTTAATCACACAAAATCAGAAACCCTGACTGCACCAGGACGAGAAGAAAAAGCCCAGTTTTGAGTAAACTCTATTTTGAGGTATACAGACACAAAGAGAGGTAGATCAACTGCCTGCCCCTTTTTCTCTGCAGTTGCTCTGACCATATCCAGCCTTTTGGAGGCCCTCTGTAAATCCATCAAATATTAGGTAAGTCAGGGTGGGGCATCTGCATAAAAACGTATAGCCTGTGGGTGAGCCATCTTTCTGTTTAATTAAAATGTCCAGTTGTGGTTCAGCCCTCTATTAATCGAAGGCCTGCTGAAAAATCCC
This sequence comes from Pleurodeles waltl, assembly GCF_031143425.1. Classification (NCBI taxonomy): domain Eukaryota; kingdom Metazoa; phylum Chordata; class Amphibia; order Caudata; family Salamandridae; genus Pleurodeles; species Pleurodeles waltl. The sequence goes on from NC_090451.1 coordinate 475,103,649, forward strand.
CTGCTGCCATTTGCATGTTATCCTTACCTTTTTCATTGTAATTCACTTTTATGCCCATTATATTATATCTGTATTCACAGGGCCTTATCTTAACTGTAAATTTACATCTGAGTTTTTTTTTTAAAATCACAATTGCTGTTATGTTTATTCATGACCTCTTAGAAGTATATAGTTAGTAATGACTTACTTTGTTTTAAATGAGTTTCTCTAGACCTTACTCTAAGAAATTACATTGTTTTTGTTGTGCTATCCCTATTTTTACTTGCAACACTATGCACTTTACCACTGCTAAACAGTAGGAAAGAATGTGTGTTTTTCCCTAGAACAAATGCTGCACATTGTAATTTACACTGTGGTATATTTAACTTCCTGATAAACCCATTGTAAAAGGAAAGGTAAATTTCATATGTGGGCTGCAGTGTGACTTTACACTGCCTACATATGTGACACAAAACAGGACTGACACCATCACCACTGAACTCTGTCTGAGCTGCTGTTTAAATTTATTTCAGTAATACATGGCAGGAACGTTTCCTTTTCTGTGTAGAATGACCTATTTTTATATGTAGCCATAGTTCATCAATAAAGTATGCCTTGCAAGCCCACTTGGCTGACTTCTAATATATAGAACAGGGCAGTGGTTCCCAACCTGTGGTCCGCAGACCCGCAGGGGGTCTGCAAGCCGAGGCTCGCAGGAAGGCACTTCTCCAGCTGGGGCCTCTTCCTGCGTGTTTGTCAGATTTATTACTTCATTTGTGCAACAGTTTTAAAAGCACTGCAAAGTTACTTGTACATCAAGCAGCTTTCAGGCAATAAAGAAAAGTTAAGATAACTCCGGTGATTAATGTACCTGCTGGAGAGAGATGGGAGCTTTGTCCAGTGGCAATTTTGACTCATCTAAGATAGCGCAGATGGTCAATGTGCCTGTTGCAAAGAAAGTGCATCATGCAAAGAACTGCATTTTATGTGCATAGCCCATGGGTTACTGCTTTTGTCACAGAGATTATTTTGTTGATGTGCAGTTCATAATTTATAATAGTAATGTAGCACAGTGAGCTATGTACTGCCATCAAAGAGCTGCATGCAAACTGCATGGCACAAATTAAAAACATAGTTTTTTTCCCCAGTCTTTCATTATACTTATGCTGCTAAAAAATGTTTTGCTTGCATAGAAATCCATTTTTTAATTAACGTCAATGCTAACCACTGTGTTCTGTTCTGAATCCTGAGTTTGTGCTTCTCCAAACCAAGCACTCTTAGAAAATGCCTACCAGCAAGGATGACATGTGAATCCTATACCTTGTAGTCCCCAGAGAAAGTGTGTCATCACCATACACTAGTATGGGAGGTGCTATAAAACAAATGAATTACATGTGACAGAGAGGCTACGGAGAGATGAGAAGCCCTTATGGTTTTACTTCCTTACCCCCACCACATATTTATGTGAAAAAACGTTCACAGATCTTATGTACATAAACAATAAAACAGAAATCGCCTATAAAATTAAGAATCTGACCTGAAGCTACAGCTCTCCAACATAAAACCAAACAGTGCTTAATTTGTGCTTGTTGTCTCCAGTGAAGAGCACCAGCACTTATTTTTGAGGGCGGGTGCTTATTTTTCTGTCTCAAGCATTAACCGCGAGCAAAAGACACATATGGGAATGACGGAAGAACAGCAAAATGAAAAAGTGTCACAATGAGAGAAACCATAAAGCTGCAAGAGTGAGCTGAAGGGCAGGGAGTGGCTGTAAATGGACTGAAGAGGCCCGAGTTGGCTTCAGGATTATGCTGCCTCAGTATTCCCTGTTAGCACTTTTAATTGCAGCAGCCGCATGTTTAAGAGGAAGGCTTTGGGCACTAGCACCTTTTTATTTTCAAATTAAGCACTGAAACCAAACATTCCAAATTTAGTCGCTGAGATGCTGTGCCTACCGTTCCACTAAAATTTTTCGATTTCTGCATATTTTTCAATATAAAATAACTATATTTTTAGTAATACGAGTATTTGTTTGCTGTGTACTTGTTTGTGTATTTTTTTGCGAATTACAGTTTTTATGTTTGAAATTTAAACCCTACAAATTGCTTGGGGGTCCCTGGCTTCCAGTGCTGATTCAGTGGAGGTTCTCAGGACTCAAAAGGTTGGGATCCACTGGAACAGGGTACACTACATATTTAGTTAAGTTTGTCCTCACATTAAAATAAAACCCAAAAGCTAGTTTTATTGAGAGCAATGTACTAGACTTTTCCACTAACAGGCTTAGGCAAGAGGACAGCTTAGATTTTATATCTCAGCCTGGAAAAATGCTAGAGTAAAAGTTAATATTTATTTTCTGCTTAACTTTCAAAATCTGATATAATGGTCAAGTCAGATGTTGTATTACTTTAGGGGAGAAGAAGCTTCATTAAAATTCACTTTAGCCTTGCTAAATCTAAACCGGCTAAAACTAGTGCTGCCACTAATTCCACCTTCAGAGCAGGAATACACATACCTAGCAGGGCGACTTAACAACCCAACCCTGGCTCACAGGCCTATACCTTGCCTCAGAGCCCAGGAAAAAGTGGGTTATGTTAGTTACTGGCCACTTAGCAGGAGTAATCTACCTGGGATTGGGCAGGCCCACTGACAGACCAAAGTACAGTTTTGCCACTTCTTTTCAGTTGGAGATGTCAAAGAGGGTTTTTGTATTCATCCCCAGGACCATCACAAACTGGATAGCTTTAGTCTCAGTAGGATAATGTTTCAGTTTGAACCTAGCCTGGTGGATGAAGGGTTTCTCCAAACAGGGGAGTGTGTAGGGACTTGAACAGGGGCTTGTCTGGTTTTAGAAAGTGTCTGTCATTTAGAAAGAGCTTCTATTATTTTTTTATAGTAAGACAAAGGGATCCTGCTTCAAAAGGAGATGGGCATGGAGTGAAAACTGAGCCAGGTAGGAACAATTCTCTAGCCATTGGCAAGTACACAGGATAAGACAGCCACCTCTCTATGGCTTCCTCAGAACATTCCTGAAACTTTGCATGCACCGTGCATGCAAAGTTTCCACCATGCATGCAAAGAGGATCCTGATAGAAGACATATGATTTCTGACACCTGACTCCTATCATTAGAAGTTTTTAGCTTCTTTAGCCACTTTTTGTTATAAAACTTCTCTGGTTCTACAATTTCAATTTTATTTATATCGAAGGTGTTTTGCTGAACGTTTTTTCTTAAGATTCCAAATTAGTTTGAAATTTCATCATGTTGTTTCCTGGACTTTGAAATTGGTTGTCGTACTTGAACTTAACACACATTTTTCTGGAGAGTGTCTACTGCTTGTGCCATAGCTACCAGGGTCTCTATAAAAACTCTGTTTGGTCCAGCAAGATGGTTTATGAGGTTGATTGGGGTCACCACTTGCCAAATGAATAACCCAATTTCTGATACTTATTCTTTATATAATGTGGTTCAAGCTTTAGCCTACTATTTCCCCTAGCACTACATGCACTGCTATAGTTTGAGCTTGGGATACCTTGCAAGAGAAGATCCAAGGTACTCTTAAATTTGATGTACTTTTTTGATTACGCTTGTTTGTAAAGAGCTAATTTTGAGCTTCATAGAGACTTGTGAGAAACCCATTCTGCCCTTAATACAAAAGGCATTTTCATCATAAATGTTGAGATTGGATGCACACTAGTACCAATTTCAACTTTGAAATTAACTATCTTCATTCACAGGTTAAAGAATGCAGGAGATTTAAGGGAGCAGAGTATTTTTGTAAATATGAAATATCTGCCAGCTCGTTAGTATTTTGTCATACACAACTTTAGTGATAGTACGGATTTTGAGTATTACTGGGTTGTGTACTTGTGAAAGAAGATGCATTCTTGATCACTCAAAATACATAACAATGTAGGTAGTAATATTTCTTTAGCAGAGTTCAATCCACCCTGAAAAATGTACACAAATGTACTCCTGTGAAGGTCAAAAGTAGGAGCACAAAATAATGCACAACCCTATTTGGAAATGAGGTGTAGCAGAAATGGTTTGTTCTTGGAGAAGTAAAACCCCTATAAAAAATGGGAATTGCAATTGTGGATAGGAATGCTAGCTACCTTTTATGGAAACTGTAGAGACAAAACTGAAGAACCAGAACCTTATGGGCCTGGCGGCGCAGGGTACGCCTGAAATCTCCTTGGATTCACCTGCCTCAACTAACAGAGACACGGGACACTCTGTCAGGCGTAAAAGATCAGATTTTATTAGCTGCAGCTAGTACAGTTGTCCAAGAAGTACACAAGGTATGTTCTCAGGAGACTGCCACTTTACTTTGTGGCGCACAATCTTATATACCGTATAAAAACCATTTATTAACTACATACACTCCCAGAACACATAGAAAGGAGCCAGTAAGAATAATGTAAAGATAGAACAGAGCCAATAGAAATGTTGGAAAACAAGACAGCACCAATAGAAGGAATTGGAAAACAAAGTATCAAGTGACTTAAGATTGCCTCCCCTCCAGCTGTGTTTGTCACCCCTCCCTTGAACTAATTCATTAACCGATCCACAACGAAGTTGCTTGTGGTGCGATAAGTTTGTGTGCGTTTGGAGGACAGTTGTGAAATGAGAGAATACTAGCAAAGGACAGCGAAGGCCAGACGATAAGATAAGATCGGTGGAGAATAGTGTGAGCCTACAGATAGTTGAAACAAGGATTAGAAAACCAGACAGGGATTAGTGTACTCGGTCAGACCTTAATACCAGCCTTGTAAAGATAGAGGCAGAAGGCTGTTTTGAACACCATGTTGCAGAATAAGCAGAAAAGGCAGAATGGACTTCGTTCGCTGTGCTGCCTGAGTGAAGGCAACATAAAATGGCGGCGGGCCACAAAATGGCGGGTCGATACGATTGTATTAAAAATCGAATTTCCTCAGACCCTCCTTTTGCCAGAACTCAGGCAAGATACACAAACTCATGTTAATCTGAGTCGATGTCTATGGCCATGAGGTCATCAAGCTGTTGCTGTACCATCATTTTGATATTCTCTGCTCTTTGTGACTTGGGTTTGGGAATACATGCAGTAGCACATAGGTTACAGATGGCAGGACCGCAGTGCATACAAAGACAACAAGAGAATATAAAAGCTAAAATTACTCCAAAGAATGTCAATACCTTCCAACCCCATTTGGACAGTATTCCCCAAAACCACTCTGAAAAGGACCAATCTCCTTCGTCCTGATGAATCGACTCGGAGATTATGTGTAACTTAGAGATAGCTTGGTATACTGTCGGAGCGTCATTAGGTATGAAAATACAGCAACTTGATCCGATCAATTTGCATACTCCACCACGGTCCGCAAGAACAAAGTCTAAGGCAACACGGTTCTGCAAGGTCATAAGACGATCAGCCTGTAGTTCAGCTGTAATGTTACTTAAAGCTCCTACAGTGATGTCTATGGTGGTTTCTACGACACAAACCAATTGCCTTATATTTCTGCTGTTGGCCATTGGACCCCAGAAGGGAAGAAATCCTTTGAGGAAATCTCCTCCCTCTTGTCCTGCTGTGTCTTTCGAATCTACAATCCCTCTGCCATATCTATTTTTATGATGGTTCGCAGGAGCGGTGTATGTAGGGGGAAGAAGAAAGGCTATATAACAAGTACCAGAGAAATCAGCTGGCAACCATGTATAAGCCCTATCGTGGCAAACGAAGTATGTACCTTGAGATGGTACTAACGGCAGTGAATTCAGGGCTGAATAAACATATGTATGGGAACATAAACTTTCTCTTTGTCCGGTGTTTGGAGTTCTACCATTTATTTGCAGACAGAAATTTCCTTGTTGGGGTATGACCCGTATCGGAGGAGATTTTCCTTGTTTAACCTTATCATTGAGGCTGGAAATGTAATTAGTTATGTTCCAATTGGTATATGCTTTTCTTTCATCTATGGAAGCTTCATTTTTTTCCATGATTTTAGCCATAGCTACCATTCCCTTTATCAATAAACTATGACTGAAATCTGAACCAACACTATGTGAACTGACAGGTTGTTTAATTTTACTTTGATATGCATTATTGAAAATGACAAAATAAGCCCAAGCGGAACCTTCATAGGAGAATGGAAGAACTAAATATGGCATTCCTTTTTCTACCGTATGTGGTATGAGTCCACACACCCAACAGTCAGTTGTATTGATCACTAACTGATGTTGATGTAACAACTGGACGAAGGAATTGTTAAAGTATTCAGTTCTTCTGATGAGTTCATGCTGGGGAAGACTGTGAAATAGGTGCGGAGAGATAGTAGAAGAAGATGTAGAGGTAGGAGAAGAGACAACTTTTTGCTGCAGAGTAATAATGATCCAGTTTACAGATGCCAAAAGAATACACGACAATATAATGACGCATAGAGCAATACTACAACGACTATATATTTCTTTACAATTATTCTTTACATTTTTACTTTCTCTTTTATCTAATGTAGCCTCCATCTTTCTAAGTGGATGCTCACGGCAATCTTCCTCAATCACTGTAGTCACGATTATCTACCGTCCTATGACACTGTGAGGTCCTGCAGGCCTATTGCCACTTACTCAGGTCGTAACTAAGACTCCTACCGTGACCCTGCAACCGGGATAGCGTACTACATAGGAAAGAAATTTACAGGTTCTTTGGTCTTGGTCTCAAATTATAGCGTTCCTGTCCAGAGGCAGTCTGGTTTTGAAACAATGTTCCTGGATTTGTCGTGTTCAAGCGACGATGCGATGGTATTGCTTCTTGAAGGATGTCGTCGTCCTCTTTCTCAGAAAGTGTTCCAATTAGACGCGCATCACTGAATGGTACAAATTGCGGAACTTTCTCACTTTCAGAGTCACTGATGCCTCTACGGACCCACTGATCGAAAGGCAAGGGCAAAGGCACTTTCTTGCAGTGCACGGCATGCACCCAGTTTTTCTTTCCTTCGACTTTAACTGCTGTTCTTGTGGTCAAAAGAACCAGGCGTGGCTCTCTCCATCTGGGCTCCAAATTTCTCTGTCGTTGGAAATTTTTCGTGCAGACCCAGTCACCTGGTCGGATGGAATGACCTGGGTCTGTGGAAGCCTCTGGTAGAGCACTCTGAACCTGTTGATGAAGAACACGCAATTTAGTTGTAAGGTCATGCAAGTAGTCAATCAACATCGGGTATGGCAAGTCTGAGTATTTCTTAGGGCGAGGAACTCCCCATACATTAGCTGGGCGACCAAATATCACTTCGTAAGGGCTAAGCCCCAAACGAGAGTCTACTGCTGTTCTGGTGGACAGAAGAGCCAATGGTAAAGCATCAGGCCAATTAAGTCCTGTGCTAGCTTGCACCTTAGCAATTTTAAGCTTCAAGGTTCCATTGTAGCATTCTACTAAACCAGCCGACTGTGGGTGATTCGCCGCGTGGAACTTCTGTTTTATGCCAAGACCTGCACAAACTTTTTGCATGACTTGACCCACAAATTCGCTCCCATTGTCACTCCAGACAATGCGCGGCAAACCAAACCTAGGGAAGAATTCTTTCAAAAGTATTTTGGCAGTTGATAAAGCAGTATTGTCCTTCAGAGGGTAGGCTTCTACCCATCTAGAAAAAGCACATACTACCACCAGAACATATTTGAGGTTGTTGCATCGTTCCATGTGAATATAATCGATCTGCAACACCTCAAATGGATATGTTGGAGGAGCAAAATGACCTGCTGGAGTTGGGGTTCCCTTTCCCGGATTGTACATCAAGCAAACAATACAATGTTTTACCACATTATTGGCACACTTTGGGATTCCCTCATTTTGCCACACTGGAGCCAGAAGTTTACATATTCCTTTTGCACTTAGGTGAGCTGGACCATGTGCCATAGTAACTACAGGTAGTACATAAGCATCTGGTAACAGCCAACGTTGATGTTCTGATAATTCAACCCAACATCCCATCTCATCTAACATTCCTGTACTTTCCTTCCACTTTCTCAACTCATTCTCCGTAGCCTCTCCTTGAATTGATTTCACACTCTCTACTGTATCTTCACACATTCCCTTTTCTCTTACGCAGTTTGCGGGACCTGCAACATACATTCGACTTGTGTTGTCTCTGGCTGTCTTTTTCGCTACCTCATCTGCAAATGCATTTCCTCGACCAACATCGTCCACAATCTTTTTGTGTGCACTACACTTCACGATCGCTATCTGAGTAGGCATTGTAAGTGACTCAAGAAGTTCAGTCACTAATGGACCATGTTGTATCTTAGTACCATGGGAAGTAAAGAATCCTCTTTCCTTCCATAAACGCCCAAAGTTAAACGCTACACCAAAAGCGTATTGGCTATCAGTGTACACGTTTACTCTTTTTCCTTCGGATAACACACACGCTCTAGTTAAGGCTATCAATTCAGCTGCCTGAGCTGAATTATGTCTAATGCGTGCTGTCTCCACAATCGTATGCAAAGTAGTAATAGCGTAGGCTGAAACTGTATCTCCATTCGGGAGCTTGAAACAAGAACCATCTACCCATAGTGTTCCATCTGGATTCACTAATGGCGTGTCTTTTAGGTCAATTCTACCCTTAGTCTCTTCTTCAGTACGGAGAAAACAATCATGCTGTTCAGAGACATCTCTCTCTTCTGGAAGAGGCAACAAAGTAGCTGGATTCAGGGTATTACATCGTTTGATGTGTATGTGACTAGCCAAAAGCGTCAGCTCATATCCGGACAACCGAGCACTCGTAAGATGCTGCGTTTTTGTCCTATTTAGTAAAGTATCCACTGCATGTGGCACCATAACAATGAGAGTATTATCTAGCACTACTCCAGCAGACTGTCGAATAGAAATTGCTGCTGCCGCTGTCGCCTTAAGACAACTAGGCAATGCTTTAGCTACTGGATCTAACGTAGCTGAGAAATATGCGCATGGTCGCTGTTGATCTCCAAAACGCTGCGTTAAGACTGACAATGCACAACCCTCTCTTTCGTGGACATAGAGCGTAAAGGGCTTACTGTAATCAGGAGTACCCAATACAGGAGCAGAACACAAAGCAATACGCAAATCAGTAAAACTCTTCTGACATTCGTCAGTCCACGGAAGAGGCTGAGGCGTATCTTTTAAAGTTAGCGCCAACAGCGGTTTAGCCAATAAAGAGAAACTCGGAATCCACTGTCTACAATAAGAAGTAATGCCCAAAAAGGCACGTACCTCTCTTTGTGTGGATGGCACTGACATTTGTGCAATTGCCTGAATTCGTTCGGGTGTCAATCGTCGTCCCTCCTTTGACAAGAGATGACCCAAATAAGTCACCTCGCGACAGACATATTGTAATTTAGAAGGAGAAACCTTGTGATTTAGATCAAACAAATGACGCAACAGTGCAACGGTCACGTTTTTGCAAATCTCCTCTGAATCAGCGGCAACTAATAAGTCATCCATGTACTGAATGAGAGCGGCACCGGACGGTAAGGAAAAGGCATCAAGATGACATTTTAGAGCTTGACTGTAAATAGAGGGACTTTCACAATAACCTTGAGGTGCGCGTTTAAACCGGAAGCTTCGGCCTCCGAGGGAAAAACCAAAAATATCTCTACTCTCTTCGGCGATGGGAATACTGAAGAAAGCATTCTTTAGATCAATAACTGAAAACCAAGTCGCTGTAGAAGGTATCATCGTCAACAGAGCAGTGATATCTGGGACTACAGGAAACTGCGGTACGACAATCTTGTTTACCTCCCGAAGATCAATTACAAAACGATAAACAGGAGGCTGAGAAGGATCAGTGCGTTTAAGAACCGGAAGAGCAGGACTGTTACATGTATTTCCTCTCGTTTCCTCAACCACACCCTTCTGAATCAAATCATGGACAATTTCCAGAAGTGCTTTCTCACCTTCAGTAGAGATTCTGTATTGCGGAATACGTGGCATTTCAGCATTGGGCTTAAGAGTAACAACATAAGGTGGGATCTCAAGACAACCAACGTCATTCGGACCCGTAGCCCAAAGCGTTTCGGGAAGAGAAAGCAATTCAGGTGGGAATTGATCTTTTGATAAGTACATTGGACTAGTCATTTTCTGTCCTAGAGTGAGGTATACACCAGAAGGTGAACAATATATCGTAGCATGCATTCTTTTTAATAGATCTAAACCCAACAGATTTTCACCACAACCATTCGTCAGAAGAAGCGGAGCTTCTAAATCATAAGGGCCTATTGAAACAGGCAAAGGGCAAGAAACTGGATTGCGAACAGGGGCGCCAGAAAATCCTACAGATACATTCGTTAAGCCAGACAAAGGTGCGCCAGGGAGTTTAGAATGAATGATAGAGCTTCTCATGGCACCAGTATCTAAAAGAAATGGCTCTGAAACACCCATTGTAGTGACATTAACATAAGGTCCATTCTGATCCACTGGAATTGACATAACCCCCTTACTTTGTCCATGGCTGTCCTATTCAAAATGAAGACTTTCATTCCCTCCTTCAATATACTGATCCTCACTGTAATACTGTGTAGACCTAACATTTTGCTGGTCGAAGTAATTTCCGGAATTTGGAGGAACAAAAGAACGCTGCTCTTGGGTTAACACACCTCGACCTCTACCTCTATTTGCTGACTGAAGACCACCACGACCTCGTGAAGCAGATGTTGCTCCATTACGCTGCAACAATGCCGGACAATTGTTCTTAAAATGACCTTCCTCCCTACAATAAGCACATTGATTGGGACCTAGCAAAGGTCTTGGAATGAATGGTTCAGGCTTTTGATACAACCTCTGAAACTGCGGAGGCTGTTGAAACTGAGGCTGAACATAACGAGGAGGATAAGCCTGTTGCAAGAGAACTTTAGTTTTTAATTCTTTCGTCTTTTTCTCTTGTTTTTCCCTTTCTTCTTTGTCTCTATTTTCATAATATTGTGCAGTAGCCAATATCTGGGCAGAAGAAGAAACTGCCCATGAACTCTCGGAGTCTTTTAGCTTGTGTGATAGTTCAGGAAGCAAGTTATATACGAACTTATCCACAAATAATCGCTGTCCCCCTTCTGTAGCCATATCTTGACCACTGTGATCAATGAATGTCTCCTCGAATCGGGTAAAGAAATCGGAAACACTTTCATCTTTCTTTTGTTTACATGCTGCTAGCTTATCCCAATTAACTCTCAAAGCAGGCATCATTGTTTTCATTAATGTAATAATCCTACCAGGGAGTTCTGAGATCAAAGCGTCGGGCTTTGCACCACCTACTTGACCTCTATCTGCGGCAATAATAGCGTTCCAATCGCCGCCTAATTCTTGAGCGTGATCCTCTCTACGAATTTTAGCCCATATTGTCTGTGGAACTACATTTCCCATCAACATGTCAATATCTGCTAGATTCATAGTACATGCATCAACTGTTTGCGACAACTCTTTATAGTAACCAGCAGGATTTTTGCGTGGATCTGGTAGTGACTGTTTAAGTGCTAAAACTTCAGACCTTTTCCAGGGGACATGTATCCATATGCGCTGAAAATGCGCAGGAATAGCTGGATTAGCACCTGCTGCTGCAACTTCTTCCTTCCATATTGGAGAAACCTCTCTCATGGGATAGTTTTTCAGTGCTGTCCTAACTGAAGGATCAGAATCAGGAAAAGTCTGTGAGAACAATAGGGATCTGAAAGAAATAAGTGTTCTGACAGCGTTTTCAACCTTAGGACCCACAATAAGTCCTTTGTCAAAGTCAGCCTGAACATCTAACAGATCCTGTGGGACCGAACCCAAATTCATATCCTCCCATTCTTTAGCGAGAGTATCGCACATAACTTTAAAAACATATCTCTGCGTAGGTGCATTCCATTGCAGAAAGGTGGACATAATATCAGACGTACTATATTGGGGACCCTTCTTGATCCATCTACAAGCAAGTGAGTCCAATTTTTCTCGCTCTTCGGAGTCTGGGAATTGACTACGAGACTGTCTTCGAGAAAAAGCTGGAGACACGTTTAAAGCTTCAAAGAAAGGTGATAAGAGACCAGAGACAGTATCTGCAAATCGCTTACGCATAGATGGAGAATTTGACATAAGGGTAGGGGACAAGGTATTAGGTGAATTAACTAAAGGAGCATTAGGAATTGCCAAAGGAGCAGAAGGCAAAGGAGTTAAAGGCAAAGCTGGCATAGGCAATACTTGAGGAGGCAAATGTGGAAAAGCTGGAGCAGGCGGAAGCACAACTGGCGGCTGAACAGGCTGTAACATCGGGGGTGCATTAGCACCTTGTACATAGGGCGGAGGCAATTTCAATAAGTGGGACATTAAGGGATCTTCCTCAAAATCTTTTCTCTTATCAAGGGAAGAGATAGGCAACGTCGGATAGCATTTATCTATTGCCATTCGATGCTGTCTGTCTGAAATTTCCATTGCATTATCTATTTCATCATCTTTGAATTGCTGAGCAGCCTGTATAATCGTCATTCCCTGTGTTTTCCTATCTCGTTTCGCTTGTTTAATTTCTCTCTGTTTGGCTTCCTTACGCCAAAGGCGAAAAGAGTCAAACATTGCCGGCCGGGCTTTTCTTTTAAATAACGTTGCTTCTAAATTATCTAGCACATCAGTTTCGAAACTACCATTTTCTGGCCATTTTAAAACACCATCTTTCTTTGTATATCGGGTCCATGTCTTATTAAAGGCAATAGGACCAACACCATGTTTAGAATAGAGCTCATATGTGGGAGTTCCAACCGAAGGAATCGGACAGGAGTCCTCAAGCTGGGAGTCCCTATTACAACCAAAGCAACAAAGTTTTCCAAACTTAGTCAGACCAGACATCTCACGATTTTTACTGGCTGTTCACAAACATCAAGGGGGTAAAACTTTCAGTTTACACAGCACAAATGCACTTACCCCTCGGCTTTGGCCACTGCAATGGCCAAATCTAAGGACCTAAGGACAAAACAAAGACCAAAATTTGTGGGCGCGACCCACCAAATACTTAACTAAGGATGTCTTCTTACACCAACAGAGGCCCGTCTATCGTCTCGCTTTACCATACATCATCAAAGAAAGGGCCAAGGCAGGGCGGCAGTCAGGGCAGCAGTCGTCAGTAGCCGTCAGGAAGGAGTAACCGCGCTGAAAAAGACCTTCGGACCACTTCGACATACAGGGGTCGCTTGACGTGGCTCGCGATTCCTCCAGAATTTTCTTGCGGGGTTCCTCACGACCTTCAGGCAGAACCGGTACCGCTGAAGCCGCCCCACGTTGGGCGCCAGTTGAAGAACCAGAACCTTATGGGCCTGGCGGCGCAGGGTACGCCTGAAATCTCCTTGGATTCACCTGCCTCAACTAACAGAGACACGGGACACTCTGTCAGGCGTAAAAGATCAGATTTTATTAGCTGCAGCTAGTACAGTTGTCCAAGAAGTACACAAGGTATGTTCTCAGGAGACTGCCACTTTACTTTGTGGCGCACAATCTTATATACCGTATAAAAACCATTTATTAACTACATACACTCCCAGAACACATAGAAAGGAGCCAGTAAGAATAATGTAAAGATAGAACAGAGCCAATAGAAATGTCAGAAAACAAGACAGCACCAATAGAAGGAATTGGAAAACAAAGTATCAAGTGACTTAAGATTGCCTCCCCTCCAGCTGTGTTTGTCACCCCTCCCTTGAACTAATTCATTAACCGATCCACAACGAAGTTGCATGTGGTGCGATAAGTTTGTGTGCGTTTGGAGGACAGTTGTGAAATGAGAGAATACTAGCAAAGGACAGCGAAGGCCAGACGATAAGATAAGATCGGTGGAGAATAGTGTGAGCCTACAGATAGTTGAAACAAGGATTAGAAAACCAGACAGGGATTAGTGTACTCGGTCAGACCTTAATACCAGCCTTGTAAAGATAGAGGCAGAAGGCTGTTTTGAACACCATGTTGCAGAATAAGCAGAAAAGGCAGAATGGACTTCGTTCGCTGTGCTGCCTGAGTGAAGGCAACATAAAATGGCTGCGGGCCACAAAATGGCGGGTCGATACGATCGTATTAAAAATCGAATTTCCTCAAAACCAGTGATTTTTTTGCAAACTAGGAGGTTTTACCATGGTGGATGGTGGGGGAGGCAGACAAAGCTAATCATAAATAATAATTGCTATGTAGAAATTCATGCCACATTTATGTCATTTCTAAGCTCTGTAAATAACATGTAATCCTATTAACCAATGTAATGGCACGCACTTTACTGACTGTCCAAATAGTACTAGAACGCTCGGGGTCCTTCCAAACTTTGACACAGTATTTTAAATTGGACTGGCAAGTTTGCCACCATTTTATGTTTACAAAGCAGGTGCTCAGCAGCATTTAAAATTGGCTCTGGTGTAAATTTGTTTGTACTTCCCTTGTATGTACTGCTCTGTATTGCAACTCAGCTGGAGATTACTTCTGCAATATTTGTACAAGAAAAGCATTATAGCACATCTCTCAAGATATTAGGAGGTTATCTGATCACAGAGTCATCTTGAGAGAGGCAGATTTGAAATCCTTAGCCGAGTCTGACAAACACTGCACTGGAATCAATTCTTTCATTAATCGTTATAGTTAAGTTATACAGTATTGATATTTTATTGACGGTGGAAAGGGTACGTGTAAAGAACTGTATGTACTTCATAAAACACAGACTAAACAGAATCATCAGTTTCAGTCCATTTTCTAAACCGGCTGCAGTGTATTTATCTAGAGGTATAAGGGGACATAGCCACTCTAAACCTGTGGACAGATGTGCAGTGTTGCCTATTTGTACAGAATAGGCACTGATGAGGCTTCTCACACATAAACATCATAATCAACTGCATACGTCTTTGAGGGGCTATACTATCTGGTTCGAGAAATTATAATCAACAGGTGGCATAATCAGTTAGAACCAACAGGTGGCATAGACTGCCTCATGGGTTCAAATGCCCGACAGGTCTAGTGTTGTAATTATACCCTCCATGCACATGGTGGAGTGCATGTTTAATGTCAGCTACATGGTAATTTGAAGCTGCGGGATGTGATTCATCTGTCATACCTATGGAGCTTCTACTCTCAAAGAATGTCCAATCATTGTGGGATTGGAGCAAAACAACCGAATAAAGTTATTATTAAACTGAAAATGGAGCACAGAACAAAGGCTGTGATTATATTGAATGCTAAAAGAGCACGATGGAGCCCAGTCATACTCATGTAGTATTCAATACCTTAGCAATCCATGCACTTTATGCCAATCCTACAATGATTTAGGCATGAATATAGATCTGTACTGCAAGAGTATTATGGCAATACACAAAATGGATACTACAGGCTGTCCACTCAAACAAGGACTAAATCTAACACCTTCTTATTGCTTCTGGATCAACAAGAATTTAAAAAGTGTGGGTGTGTGTGTGTGCACGCGTGTGTTTGTTGTGGGATGACCATAGCAGACAAATAAATCTGACAGTATGTGAGACATAAAACAATGCAGAGAAATATAGATAAACTAGCAACGTGAAAAAGAAGGACTGAAAAAGAAGATTGTGATTGAGAAAGTTACTGAAGCAGATTTTTTAATTAGAAACTATTTAAGAGTGTTTACATATTTTCAATAATGAATTATGTAGAAAATGAATAACGTAAAGAAAAATAATGTGCACGTTTAAAATTATGACCTCGATGAATGGCCACCAGTGTTCACCAATTGTACTAAATAATTATTAATATGCATGAAATATTGAAAAGGTATTCAATTAATGTAGTACTATGTCATATTAAGGGTTATAAAGTATGTTCTAGCTTATTAGTTGTAGGCCTTAACTTAGCAAGTGTCTTGGCCTAGTTTTGCCAGGCCTCACGCAGAAGCTGTACTTCTTAGTGTTTAATGAAAAATACTGGCTAAGTGAACTATCTGTGAATTGCTCATTGTCTTGTTAAACTGCTTAGCAGAAGCTTCCTATGGGGACCAACAGACAGGAGATGATGACTCTAGTAATGTATCAAAATGTGTGTAATGTGTGTTAGAGGTTCTTTACCAGGACGCGAACAATGAAGACACTGGCTGGAGACAAAGATGCAACAAATTCGATACCTGACGAGCCAGATGATGAGAACATCATAAAGCAGACCAATCAGCGACGTGTGAAGTGTGAATGTTAGAATTCATTGATTTAGTATAAGAAAATTATTGGACAGAGTAATAATGTACGATTAATTGTCCAATTGGGAATTAGAGGATAGTTTGGGTGACTTTGATATAACAATGTGACAGAGGGAAAAGACCTTCAGACCTTATTCTGATTTGTGATGCGATATTTGGGAAAGGAAGAGATTTGAGATTCTGTCATTGGGCTCATACTCTCTGACTGGGAGCCTGATGTTTTGCTGATCGATCGATGTATTACGGGCGAAGACTGATTCTGCTTGCTGACCCATGCCGTGGATAGGCAGATATGACTATGTGACTGAATTGCATTTTTGTGCCTTTTCTTTCAAGGTACCAACATCGCAGTTTTAATAGTTTTCTTTAGGTAGATGTTTTCCAAATTTGTGTCCTAAATTGTTTTTGCATGAAGCCCCACATGCTGATGCTAATCTGAGATGGTTAAGGCTATTCACATGATAACTGACAAGTTGTAGGGACAAATGGTTGACGAACTATTATGCTGAACTCTATGGATGTCATAATATCATTAAAATTGGTTTTACTAATGATGTGTGCTAGTGCTTTAGAATGCATTGCGATTCAAGCTTTGATTAGATCATGTTTTTTGCGTCTTTTTGGTTAACAATTATTATGAATTGTGTTTGATTTGACTTGGAGAGTAAGCTACATGGCTTTAGCATTGTAATAATAGGGAAATAAACTTACTAAACTTTTAATTACAGATGTGGTTATTCATGGCTGAAAGGTCATGGTATGTGAAATTTATTGACTCCATTGATTGTTGATTTGACTAATGATGATTGATTATTGATTATTGCGTATTTAATTATTGTTTCTGCTCCGGAACTATGGTAAGAACATCTTAAACGAGTCAGAAGGTTCATTGACCTATACGCGTCCCCTTGTAAGTTTACTTATTAAGGACCGACGCGCTCACAAAGTAAATATACATCTGTGGAAGCAAGAAGCATGTAATGAAATCTGGATTAGGAAAAGGGCGATAGTCAGCTACTCTGCCATTCTGAACCACAGGTTGTGGGGTCCTAAAAAAACTTTGCGCCATTGCACTTATTTCTTATTTGTATTTTTTTCTTTTAGCATTATTTTCCAAATGAAGCATGGCATTTATTCAGTGGCCACGCTCCACACCACACTGCATTATGAAACCTTCTCTTACTCAATCACTTTGGTACACCATTTGTTGGGCATGAGGAATTTAGAATTTGCGTTTGCACAGTGCAGTTTACACATCAGGACCAATGCACCTTGATATCCAGTTACCATATATTTATGGATAGTTTTGCGTCAGGACCGGCTTTAGACTTGTTTATCCATGCAGCTGCACCTGGCACTGACTCGGGTGGTGGACCCTGTGTTTAAAAACAACTTTTAGGTTTAAAAGCACTGAACCTCATTGTGTGTCAGCAGATTCAGGCAACAATATAAATGTCAAGATAACTCTTGTGATTAATGTTGCTGCTGGTGAGAGATCGGAATTTTGTCTGATGCCAGTTTTCACTCAACATAAAGTATCACAGAAGGATAATGTGCCTGCTGCAAAGAATGTATACCATGCAGATAGATCACAGAAGTGTGTGGTGAACTATGACTAGTGCTACAAAAAAACCTGTATTGTTAGAGAGGGACTATGGAGAGATGAGGGATACTGTCGGAACGTGGTAGTGGGGGAATTCATAGAGAAGATCATGAGGTATGAGGGGGCGCCAAACAAGGCTGTCGCACCGGCAGCCACCAGCGCTAAAGCAGGCCCTGTTTTGTCGACAAGGTATACTTTCATACTCGTTTCTGCAAAGATGTTTCCTTGTTCTTGCACCCTGCTCTGCAGATCTAATTAATTAGGCTGCCACTCCGCTTATCAGAAACCATTTTGAGAACCACTTTGATGTCTCAGTGGTAAAAAAAACAAATAGCATTAGTTTGACAGCTGAACTCATTTGTGAGCCAGCCTAAAACATTTCTTAAGAGAGGTGGGGACTTGTGACAGCAATACTTATGAATAGCTTGTTCGCTCCTTCACACTGAAGGAAACACTTACACAGGAGCCAGATATAGTCTGACTGGCATCGCGCAAATGAGGGAGTGAATACACACAAGCCAAGTCTTTTTTTCGTCAGTAATAGTACTGCGAAAGTGCAGCCATGACAAAAGCATTTGTGTGGCGTCACACAATAGGAATGTGCCCGTAAAGTTATACTACATTGGGCCATATTTATACTCTGTATGCGCCGGATTTGCGTCGTTTTTTTTTACGCAAATTCAACGCAAGACGAACTCCATATTTATACTCTGGCGTTAGACGCGTCTATCGCCAAAGTTCATGGAGTTTGCGTCATTTTTTAGCATGGACACCTACCTTGCGTTAATGAAATGCAAGGTAGGCGTTCCCGTCTAAAAAATGACTCCCAGGCCTGTGCGCCTTATTTACACTCCCGAGCAAAAATGACGCACGGGAGTGGGCGGGTCAAAAAAAATTACGTCTACCCGCGTTAGCGTCATTTTTTAACGCCTGCTCAGGGCAGGCGTTAAAGGACCTGTGGGCTCGGAAGGAGCCCACAGGTGCACTCCCATGCCCCCAGGGACACCCCCTGCCACCCTTGCCCACCCCAGGAGGACACCCAAGGATGGAGGGACCCACCCCTGGGACATTAAGGTAAGTGCTGGTAAGTATTGTTTTTTTTTTTTTGTTGTGGCATAGTGGGGCCTGATTTGGGCCCCCCTACATGCCACTATGCCCAATGACCATGCCCAGGGGACAAAAGTCCCCTGGGCATGGCCATTGGGCAAGGGGGCATGACTCTTGTCCTTGCTAAGACAGGAGTCATGTTAATGGCGTCTGGGCGTAAAAAAAAAATGGCGCAAATCGGGTTGAGGCGATAATTTTGCCTCAGCCTGACTTCCCCATTTTTTGACGCCCAAGCTCCATTGTACCCTATGCCGTCGCTGCCTGGTGTGTGTCATTTTTATAAACGCACACCACTCCGCAGCGCCGGCTAACGCCGGCTAACGTCATTGAATAAATACGGTGCCCGCATGGCGCTTCAGAATGGCGTTAGCCGGCGTTAAATATTTTGACGCACAACTGCGTTGGCGCAGTTGTGCGTCGAAAAGTATAAATATGGCCCATTGTTTTTTATTTATTTTTATTTTTGGCGTTGCTGGAGATGTGTGATGCCATACTAACAAGTTTGTGTCCTCTCTACAATTTCCCTGTGTTTTCACAGCGGCGTGGTGTAGATTAAACGTTTCTGGATGGCATATCATGGAAAGCGATTTATATATATATATATATATATATATATATATATATATATATATATATATATATATATTATTTTTCACTAAGAAACTGGTCGCTTTCTGAGTCAGAATGTTAGATAATGAGGTGTCTCATTACAGGTCCTGGCACTTAAGATATATAGAATGTTGTGGTCAGTTTCTTCTTCGCTGCCATATCAAACCCCAGGATTGTGTTGTAAGAATATGAGACTTTCAAATGAGGAAACGGCTGCCTTCTGTTGGAATTTTTAAGCGCGCTTCACCTTGCCTCAACTGCGAAAGCTATTATCATTTCACATACCAGCTGTTCCCACTAAAAGGAAAACAGCGGCGCAGCAATGCAGCGTCCATATTTAAATTTAGCGTTACTTCTCTTTCTACTGTTACCCAGCTGCGTAACTGAAATAGCAATATCCACGCCCTCTAATTTCGAAATAAACATCCCACAGCGGGTGAGGGAGACAAAATGTGGTATTTTAATGGGGCTTTCCAGAAGGGGCTTTAAGGTTTTCGGTGAAAGATTAAAGTAATTTGACTGACTAGAGGACAAGGCCGATTTCAATCAAGCTGAGTGCAAGGTGAATATTTACCTCAGCTCAGGCAGTTTACTCGTTGCTACCTGACATTGGCATTACGTCCTAATGGTCTTGCAAAATATGTTAAATTTAAAGTTCGTGGTGTAAAGCTTTTCCTGAAATATTTTTAACCAAATCCAAGATATACTTTAATGTTAGAGCAACTGAAACGTTTTCTACATTTTAGCTCTTTGTCTTTGGAATGTAATTTGGTGGAGGATAAGTTGTCTTGGAACTGCATATCATCTGCAACATCACTGGACACATGAGGACATATTTATAATTTCTTCATGCAATACAACGTAGCAAGCCGCCTTTCTGCGCTGTGCTGCGTGAAAGGGCAGGAATGTGCTGTATTTAAGGTGATACGGCGCATTCCTTTCCTTTACTTTCACTGCCAACGAAGGCACTCTTGCACCCTGGTGCAAGGGTGCCTGCGTTGCAGGCAGGATTGAGTTGTGCAGGAAGGAACACCTTCCTGCACAAAAACAATCCTCAGAGGCATTTTTCTCTGAGTGTGCTGCAGCATGCAGCACACTTAGAAAGAGGAAATAGCGAAGAAAAATAAAGATATTTCTCCTCTTTGCGCCTCCCCTGGAAAGGTGTAGCATTATGACGCATTCTCTGGTTTTGCCAGTGTTGGGAAAATTGAGAATGCACCAAAATCATGGGTGGATGTGTAGAAACACCCACGCTCTACCCATGGAATGATTCCCTGTTGTAGAGTAATGCAAGGCAGCGATATGCACTGCCTTGCATTTGTCTAGATTTATCAAGCCATGAACCGCCATGCAAGGTGACCTTGTGTGGCTCGATAAATCTCACTTAGGTTTTGCCTTGCCCTTGCACCCTCTTGCGTGGTGCCAGGGTGACACAAAACCTTGATAAATCTGGCCCTTGTTCTTTTCCATTGCTGCAGCCGTTAGCATTTCATAAAGCATTTGCATACTCAAACCTTTCACCATATAAATGCACTCACATAAACAGATATCATGGTATAAATGGAAGATGAGTGATCTACATTAAATGAGGCATGCATTTGGTTACCTCAATCTCCAGCACATAGTTACTTATTAGGGGTGTGAGTATGTCCAAGCAGTTTGAGGTTATTTAGCAAGCAAATGACTGCTCAAAGGGGAACTTCACGCTCTGAATTTGACTACAATGCCACTGGTGAAACGCTGATATTAGCAAACATCAGGATTAAGTTGGCAGAATGCGATGAGGCAGCAGTAAGAGGGACTAGCTACTTAGGTATTAGCTACTTAGGTAAAGAAGTTGTGGAAATATGGCAAGGGAGATAGGACAAAGAATACACATGCCTGGCTACTCCTCAGGCCATGGGCCAGCTCCTACATTACTCAGCTTATAGATGGCAACGTGGAGACCCAATCTGAAAATAACAATGTTGCACTTATCCTATTACATTTTTATACTGACCTATACCATAAACCCCGAGGCAGAACACATTCTGGAGTACCTTATCTCCACTCCTTTGGTTAGACAAAGCACACAGGCAATATTTAGATGTTCCCTTCACAGTTGAAGTCATGGAACAAGTGATATAGAGCGTTCCCAGGGATAAGGCTTCAGGCTTATATGGCCTGAACTCTTTGTTTTATAAAGAAATCTTAAACATACCTGTGCCGCACCACCTCATCATTTATGAAGCAGCTGGAGGACTGGGAGCCTATGGTTATATTTATGAGAGTCACAGATTGTTACAATTTGAAACCTGACAAGTGTCCCATACATTGTGACTCATTCACGCTCTTGCCTTTGACAAACATGGATAATGAGATCATGGCAAAACAATTTCCAAAAAAGACTACTCCCTTTAATACCTGACAGTGTCTTGCCTGATCACTCGGGCTCCATACCTGATGGCTTTGCGACTCATAATCTGCACACTACATTTGCATTCATACATTCCTTAGACCTACAGGCGCAGGCGCTGCTAGTTTTCTAGATGCTACAACAGCGCTTGATTTGCCTGAATGGAAATATCTGTTTATGCTACTCTAGACAGTCAGACTCAGTCACCAATTTATTAAATGGATAAGGTTGCTCTATGAGGGTAAATGGTGCAGTAACCTCTCCATTTTCCTTTGCCAGGAGAACCAGGCAGGGCTTCTCCCTAATACCCAATCTATGTGCAATACCTACAGAACCACTGTTAGTTAAGCCATGACAACATCACTCAGAAAAAGGATTAAGGGACAGATGCATGAATTTTTGTTTTGCGACCAGCAATTTGCGATCTTTTTGGGAATCGCAAATTGCAAGTCACAAAACAAAGGGCCTTATTTATACTTTTTGGTGCAAAACTGCACTAAGGCAGTTTTGCCCCAAAATGTTTTGCACCGGCTTGCACCATTTTTTAGCACCAGCTGGGCACCATATTTATGGAATGGTGCAAGCCGGTGCAAAGGTAGGCTAGCTTAAAATAAAATGACATTAGGCAGTTTTGAGTCAAAATAAATGATTCTGACCAGATTAGCATCATTTTTTGACGCTAAGGGGCATATTTATACCCTGTTTGCACTGAATTAGCGTCATATTTTTTTAACTCTAATTCAGTGCAAAACTAACTCCATATTTATACTTTGGTGCTAGACCTGTCTAGCACCAAATTTATGGAGTTAAAGTCATTTTTTGGAAGTGTAAACCTACCTTGCCTTAATGAGATGCAAGGTAGGCATTCCCGTGCAAAAAAAATACTCTATGGCCTTAACACCATATTTATACTCCCATGTAAAAATGGTGCAAGGGAGGGAGGAGGGGTCAAAAAATGGGGCAAAGTTCGCTTTGCCCCATTTTTTAAGACCTGGGTCAGGGCAGGTGTTAGGGGACCTGTGGGCCTATTTCCATGGTGGAACACCATGGAATAAGCCCAGAGGTGCCCTCCCTAGGCCCTAGGGGCACCCCCACCCACACTAGAGGGACTTCGAGGATGGGGGACCACATCCCAGGTAAGTACAGGTAAGTGCATTTTTTTTGTGAAAGTGCCATAGAGGGCCCTGAAATGGGCCCCCATACATGGCTCCGGGTGGAATGGCCATGCCCAGGGGACCCCTGTCCTCTGTGCTGGCCACTGGGGTGGTGGGCATGACTCCTGCCTTTTCTAAGGCAGGAGTCATGTGGCATGGTAGGTTTAGCACCATAAAATGACGCTAATCTGGTTAGAGTCATTTTTTTTTACTCTAACCTGTCTAAAGCCATTTTTTGGTGCTAAACCCTCTTCTTCTATACTGCCAGCCCCACCCGACTAAAGTCACTTTTTAAAACTCTAGCCTACCCTTTGCACCGGCTTGCACCATTCCATAAATATGGTGCCCAGCTGGTGCACAGAAATGGTGCAAGCCGGTGCTAAACTTTTTGGTGCAAAACTAAGTTAGTGCAGTTTTGCAGCAAAAAGTATAAATAAGGGCCAATATTTTGTAAGTTTGCGCCACTTTTGTGTCATAAAATGACGTTAATGCGGTGCAAAAAAAGTTTAAATCAGGGCCTTGGTGCTAGATGGGTCTAGCACCAAAGTATAAATATGAAGTTAGTTTTGCACCGAATTAGAGTTAAAAAAATGACACTAATTCGGTGCAAACAGAGTATAAATATGCCGCAGAGTATAAATATGCCCCTAAATATGGCGTTAAGGCCATAGAGTCATTTTTTGCACGGGAACGCCTACCTTGCATCTCATTAAGGCAAAGTAGGTCTCCACTTTCAAAAAATGACTTTAACTCCATAAATTTGGTGCTAGAGGGGTCTAGCACCAAAGTATAAATATGGAGTTAGTTTTGCACCGAATTAGAGTAAAAAAAAATGACACTAATTCGGTGCAAACAGAGTATAAATATGCCCCAAAATGTCCAAAAGTATTAAACACTGTTAGCAATTCCCAATGGGGTCGCAAAGACCTACCTCATCAATATTCATGAGGTAGGTCGCAATTTGCGACCCCATTGGGAATGGCCGCACTCACAGGGATGGTGGCCTGCTGGGGACAGCAGACCGCATGTCTGTGACTGCTTTTTAAATAAAGCAGTTTTTTCTACTGCAGCCTGTTTTCCTTAAAGGAAAACGGAATGCATTCGGAAAAAAAAAAGAAAAGTTTTCTTTTCATTTTTTCAGAGTAGGCAGTGGTCTGGACCACTGCCTGCTCTGAAAATTTTTGCGTCCCCATTCACAAAGGAGAAGAGGTCCCCTGGTGACCCCTTCCGGTTTGCAACTTGAAGTTGGTGGTAATCTGCAAATGTTTTGAGACTGCATTATGGGTGCAAAACATTCACACATACCAGTGCAACTCGCTATTTGGCAGGGACGCCCGTGGAGCGCCTCTTCCTAATAGCGACTCACAAAAACATTTTGCGATTTGGTAATAAATTACCGAACCGCAAAATGGGGTCTGTACCTGCAAAAATGTTTTTTTGCATTTTCAAACAACCCTATTCTGCAAATCGGACTATTTGCATATGCAAAAATCCTTTGCGCATCTGGCCTTAAGATACATTACCAGTAGTTTGGTTATCTCCTTGTATGGGGATGATGTTACACTTTGTATGAAATACCTGGAAGCTAAGCCCTCATTCATACTTAAGGAATTAATTAATTGTGGTTGCCTCACAGACATAACTATTAACTGGTCCAAGACAATTCTCTTCTCCTTTACCGCCACTATGAGCAATTTCACACTTGGCTTCCTACTGTAATGGTTGGATTTTTCTGTTAAGTATCAGGGTGTATGGAGAAAAGCTAGCAGCTAAGATGGATGATAGGCCCCTGTGAAGGACAGAACTTCCTCTGATACCCGATTCCTGGTAAATCACGTCCCACAATCCTCTTAAAAAAACATGTACATGGGGAATGCATAACTTAGTTGGTGGCTTACTCTTCTTTTCTTCTCCCACCCTGCCTTTTCCCTTCGTCATGTTTCTAAGCTGGGAACCCATCACTGCACTTAACCCATCACTGCACTACCCACCATCACAATTCTCCTACACTTTCTGACAGACAGTGGCCACAGCAGTAGCCTTTTGCTCACACCATTAGAGATTCTAGTGCCTCTGCATGGATCCATTTCACATTTTCCACCCTGGTTGGGCATTGTTATTGCTTTATAGACTTGTAGCAGTGGACTTTTGACAAAGGGCACAGAATGACCCCCACTATTACCTGCGGAGATGGACAGGATACCTAAGGCGATTGGCATAGTTGTTATGAGAACAATGTTGCACCGCTGAGGCTTTCAATTATTTAGTCCTTAATTGTGCACAGTTTATATCTCAAGTACAAACATATTTCTCTCTATTGCTTAACTGTCTCATCAGTGTTACATAAATGTTAAACATGTAAGTAAAGTAACACTTGTTAAAAAAAGTAGCTGAGTAAATGGATAAGTAGAGAGCTGGATGATATCTTTTCAATGATATCTTTCAGGAGAATTATGGCAGGGCACTTGTGTGGCTTGACCACTGAGTGCCCGTATAGTCCACATTGCTCTGGACTATGGCTGGCAGGATTGCACCAGCAAATATGGTGACCCTCCCTAAGTTTATACAACTTAAAAAAAAAAAATACAGGTCTGCTCACTAGACACTTCTTTCATCATATCCGTTCTAATTCCATAAGCTTACCCTGGACTGGTAAGCAGCCCAGAATTGCAAGGGACATGCTCACATTGCAATTTGAACAAGGTCGGATTTGTGAGCCAGACTTGGAGGTGGGTTACTACTGCTCTCAAGCATAGTTCACTGTAGGAGGCTAGCCCTCTATGTAGTATGCAAAGATAGGCACACTGTGCAGGGGGTCCAGGCAACCACACATTGGTTTACAGGGGTAAAAACTAGATCACCTAATGCTCTAATTTTCAAGTAAATTGGTCGAACAGTTAGGCCAGTCTTGGAGAAGTGCAAAGCATTTGTTGTACTCACAGTATCAATCTTGCAACTCAGACACTCAAAGCAATAACTTGAGACCAATTTATATAAGTACTTCAGATATCTATGTAATTTTTAAGACCAAGATTATCAAAATTGGTTAAGTACTTTTCGAGATATGAATATTTTAAGTTGAATTAAAATAGCCTGTTTGTGCTTAATTATGCATCATAGGATTCAATGGAAGTTCACCTTTAAAAATACAAGGCGGCTGGGTGCAGAGTGATTCAGTGAGCCAGGAGCTGGGCGCTAGGATGCCCTCTGGAGCAGAAGGTAAGTTGATTCAGGGGTTGTTTGCATGGCAACGGGGGCACTCTGGTGGAAGGTCTGAGTGTTCCTGAAGTCCCACGACAGGGGCTTCCTCTTGGTCCATTTTCAGTCCCGGGCAGGCTGGTTTTCTTGGTGTTCGATGATGGCTGACCAATACCATGTGTATTGGCACTGTTTGACCACTGGAGCACGCATTGCCACCAAATGTAGCACACTAGCTGGGTTTGTCCTCACATTTGTGAGTGTATTGTTTGGTCTAGCTGTGATGTCCAGTTTGGGATAAGTGGTTGGTCAGTGAAGTGACCCTCACTGGCTTGTTGGTTTCTTGCTGCTATAGAGTGGTACCTCCTCTCTGGAGGGAGTTATATGACTATTTTTTAAGCCTGGAGGTCATCTGGGGTTCTTTAGAGTTTTTCCAGTTGTCCAGCAGCTCCCCAGCGACGATTGTCAGGTCATGGGTACAGCAGGCAGGGTTTACCGCCTTCTCTTTGTTGCAGTAGGTCCACAGTTCTCGTGCCTTGGATCTTCTTGGTGCTGGTCTTCTTTTGTCTGTCAAATTTTATTTCCTGGTCTAGGTATGCCCACTAAATACTCAATTTAGGGGATGTTTTTAGGGGAGCCTGGTAGTGACCAATGGGTCATCTACCTTAGGGTGGCTACATCCACTAAGTGACCACTTCCAGTGGGAAGGGTCACTTCTCTATACTCGATTCAAGATGGAGGAAAATGAAATGGAGTGCCGACCTCTCAGGCAATACCTTAGGGGTGGTGCATGCCAGGTGGGGCCACTCTTCCTACTCTTTGTCTGAGTTTCCCGCCGTTGCTCCTGCCTAAAGTGGAGGAGTTACCATCTGCTGCTAGCAGTAGGCCTGGCTGTTCAAAGGTGGTTAGCCATTTGAAGCTTGCCGCCAGGGCATGCACATTCCTGAGGGAGGGGGTGTGGGCTCCTCACCCTGAAGGGCTTTGTTCTACAAACCAGGAGGCGTATCTCTCCCCCAAGGTTTGTAGATTGGATGTCTGGAGGTGGAAAGCTGGATAGAACCAGTCAGAAGCCATGCCAGGGTAATTAGCTTTTGCAGGGGGCACCTCTAAGGTGACCCCTGGGTACCTTTTATGATAAATCCAACACTGGCACCAGTGTGGATTTATCATTCTGATGTGTTTGATACCAAACAGCCCAGGGTTCAGAGTGGCCATCATGTTGCTGTGAAACGCGTACTGACAAGTGTACAGCACATGTACTTTACAATGGCTGCTTTGTTCACTCACTATGTCCC
Source organism: Pleurodeles waltl (assembly GCF_031143425.1). Taxonomy (NCBI): domain Eukaryota; kingdom Metazoa; phylum Chordata; class Amphibia; order Caudata; family Salamandridae; genus Pleurodeles; species Pleurodeles waltl. The sequence goes on from NC_090451.1 coordinate 475,131,131, forward strand.
AGTTTGGACAGGGACACCGTGGGGGCTTATTGCTCATGCAGGTATGCTCTCACATACAATATGGTGTACCGTGCCTCAGGGCTAAAAGGCCTGCCAGGGGTGATGTACCTATATGGTTTGCAGTGTAGGGTGGACAGGGCACAGAGGCAGTGTGCTATGTTGAGTTTTCACTTTAGGTTTACCTCAGGGCCCGCAGCACGCAATGGAAGTGTTGGGTGCACCTGGATGCAGGCCCTAGAGGGTGGCACAATCAATGCTGCTGCCCTCAGAAGCCTACCCTTAGTAACGTCTGCCCTGGGCACCTAGTTACCATTTACTAGGGGCTCAATGTGGCAGCCAAGGGGGTCTCCAATTGTGCCAATGCATCACAACAGTTTTAGGGAAAGAGCTCTGGCATAGGGAACCTGGTTAGCAGGGGCCCTGGGCACTATCAACTTCTAGGCTACATCATACATCAGGCAAAGAATGGGGGGCTAACCATGTCAAAAAGAAGCATTTTTTCACACTCACTTATTATTGACACCATTGCATGTTCTTTCAACCACATTTCGTCATTGAGCTCGATGACATGATGCCGTGCCACATGAATACCGTCCTCTCCTCTCCTGTTGGTTGCCCTAGAATGGACATTGACATTGGTTAGATGTATTTTTTGGGTGTGGAGCAAGAGGTAGCTAGCTAATTTAGATGGTCTATTTGCGGATAAGCTCACTGCACTTCGGAATTTGGTATTGCTACTGAAGGCATACTGAGGTGTCTGCCTCCAAATGAGATGTCTGAGATGGTTCTTCCTGGGTGATCTGTATCTAACTGCACATTCATCATGTTGTAGTCACTCAAGGAGGACCCATATTGCGAGCCCCTAGCCTTTTTCATGTAGCATTGACTTTGAGCCACACATAAAGCACTATATCAACCTTTTTCTGCAGCCGTAGACTCCCACTATATATCCTAGAGGTGCTACAAGAAAGCTTGTCACATGACTATATAAAGCAATGCAAGAGAAAGTACCTATATATACACCCAAGGCAAGACGGGCATAGCACAGGAATCTAGATCCCTCTCCCACGAAGAAAATGTAGCTGTTCTACTGCACTTAAATGCATCCCCTCTCACACAACTATAGACTAAGACACATGTTAAGTTTCTCTACAGAATGTACTTCACTCCTGTGACATTATGCAAAATGGGCCTTTCAGATTCTACACACTATGCAAGCTGTGGAGCATTGAATGTTGACTGTATGCCTCTTTATGCCCCAGACTTTGTGTTGCCCACATATTGCCGAGTTCTGGTCATCTGTAGTCAACATATCTATCACATCATTAGCTTTCAAATACAAAAACTCGGCAAGTAGCATTTCTGGATTATTTTTAACAGGTCCTGCCCGGAACCCAGTGCCTCACTGTCATATTTCTTGGAAAAGCAACACACTGAGGCTAAGGGATGCTTCCCCCCCCTGAGTACAAGATTGCCTTCCTTTACTCCTTTTACTCCTTTTTACTCCTTTTTTCCTGCCCTTCTGCTCCTGATCCCCCCCCCTCCTGCTAAGCAGCTGCTGCCCCTGCGCCCCGCCATGAAGCACTTTTCCTGCCCGTCCTCTTCCCAGCTGAATTAAACCCCCACCTCCCTCTCCTCCCTCCCCTTCCTAATGGCAGCTGCAGCGCTGAGAAAGGGCAACTCCACTGACTTCTGGTCAGCATCTGTTGCCCTCCCCAGCTCCTCCAGCTGATGTGACTGCTGTTGTTCCTCTGCCTCCAGGATCGGACTGAGTGTGTTCCCAGTTTGAGGCTCTCCTCCACCCAAAGGCTCCTGCACCTCATCCCTGGTGGCCCAGTGGCCATCCACAAGTAAGTATCTCCGCTCTCTCACTCTTTCGCTCCTCTTTTTACTCCTTTTTTACTCCTCTTTTCTTTGTTTACTCCTTTTTTCCTTTTGCTCCTTTTATTTTTTCTCCTTTTTTTCCTGCCCTTCTCCTCCTGATCGGCCCTCTCCCTCCCATGCCGCTGCTGCCCCACCCTCTCCCCGTGAAGCACCTTTCCTGCCCTCCCACCTCCCAGGTGGCCGAACCCCCGTCTCCCTCCCCATCTTAATGGTGGTTGCAGGGTGCCGCACTACTGGCACATCAGAGGCAAACCCGTCCATGCCTAGACCACACCCATTGTCTAAAACCCTGAATCTTCAACTAGCCGTCCCCAGGCCACCCTCCATTACAACGCCCAGAACCCCCACTGACTCAACACCAAGCATCTCAGCAACTGCTGCACTGCATCTCCCAATGACACTGACGGACCTTTCTGCTGCCGGAACTGCAACTTCAGTTTCAGCCACAACAATCAGAAGAAACACCCCACGCCCAGAAACACCCACACCCACCACAAACTCTTCAACTGCCTCCTTCTGAATATATGTTCCCTCCATAAGCACGCCACCGAACTCTGGGACCTGATCGACTCCGCCGGACCAGTCTTTGCTTTCCTTACAGAGATCTGGACCAACCCCACCTCTAGACCAGACATCGCCATTGCTATCCCAGACGGCTACAGCATCCTAAGGAAGGACCAGCCCTCCCATCCCGGCGGAGGAATTGCCATTGTCCACAACTCCTCACTACGCATCATGGCCAACATGGAGGAGCACTGCACCACAATAGAACACCTTCACTTCCTGATCCACGCTGATCACAACTTCTCCTTCCATGGCACCCTGGTTTACAGACCACCCTGTCCCCACCCAGCATTCATTGATGCCATTTTAGACATGGCCACCCCCAGGCCCTAGCATCCTCCAACTACCTCCTCCTCGGCGACCTGAATTTCCACCTCGAGGACTGCAACAACCAAAATGCCACCTCCCTACAAGACAACCTCGACACTCTCGGCCTCATACAACTGATCACTGCACCCACGCAAGCCACAGGACACACACTGGACACCATCTTTACCTCAAGCAACTGGATTACCATTAAAACCATCTCCACCCCAGACTGGACAGACCACCACTGCCTACACTTCACCATCACTGCACAAAGCAGCCGCACCCAGGCCCCAAGAGGAAATGGAATGAAATCATAGACGAGCAACTCACCACAACACTCGCCAAATCACCCCGCCTCCCTCCAATGAAGTCAACACCGAAGCACGCAACCTCAATTTCTGGATCATCGAATGCGCCGACACCGTAATCTCCCTCCATTTAACATCAGCCAAGCACATCCCAAAGAAAGTCAGCTAGTTCACCACCAAACTCCTAGAATCCAAGCGCACCTGCAGATGCCTAGAGAAGAAATAGCCAAACAGCCAAACCAGCGAACACCTTGCCTCCTTCAGAGCTGCCACCACCATCCACCACCGACACATAAAGAACTCAAAAAAAAAACGCACTCTGTGAACGCATCAACATGAAGGAACTGTTCGTAGTTATCAACTAGTTCACCAATCCCCCCTCCGAAGCCACCAGCGTCCCCCCATCGCAAGACCACTGCAACAGACTCGCCATCTTCTTCCAACGCAACATCAAAGACATTTATGACAGTTTCCTCCTGGAGAACCAGCCCAGCATCAGAACCGATGACCGACACACACCCCAGAACCCACACAAACCATCCACAGCTGGTCCACTCTCATCACTGAGGAAACAGAAAGCATCATGATCAGCACTCAGTCCAGAGCTCCCACAGACCCCCGCCCCCACCATATCTACATCAAAGCCAGCACATTCATCACCCCGAGCTTCACAAGACAATGAACTGCTCCATCAACACAGCCACTTTCCCCCATGACTGGAAACAAGCCGATGTATGCCCCCTCCTGAAGAAACCTTCGGCTGACCCATCAGAGCTATAGAATTTCTGGCCCATCTCCCTGTTACCGTACCCAGCCAAAGTACTGGAATAGGCCATCAACTCACGGCTGTGGCAATTCATTGAGGACAACAACTCACTGGACACCTCCCAGTCAAGGCTCTGCAGCAACCACAGCATAGAAACAGCTCTTCCTGCAGCCACAGATAACATCCACACACTACTAGATCGTGGCCACCACACAGCACTCATACTCCTCAACCTCTCAGCAGCCTTCAACATGGTCTCCCAAAGCACCTTATGCTGAAAAGCCCTGCAATGAATCCAGTCCTTCATCTCCGTAAGAACACAGAGAGGCAGGCTCCCACCACACCCATCCAAACTTAGAGAAGTCAGCTCTAGAGTTCGTCAGTAATCCTCCCTGAGCCCAAGACTCTTCAACATATACATGGCCCACTCGCAGCTATCATCAGAGGCCGAAGAATGAACATCATGTCATATGCTGATGACACACAACTAATCATATCCTTCACTGAAAACCCAGACAAGGCCAAGAGGAATTTCCACACAGGAATGGCAGCCGTCGACTCCTGGATGAGAGAGAGCTGCCTCAAGCTCAACTCAGATAAGACCGAGCTCATCATTTTTGGAAACTCCACCTCAGCCTGGGACGACTCCTGGTTGCCCACATCTCTCAGCCCCTGCCTTCTCCGACTGACGACACCCGCAACCTAGGAATCATCCTCAACTCCTCCCTATCAATGACCTGACAGGTAAACACAGTTACCTCCTCCTGCTGGCACACCCTCTGCCAACTCTGAAAGATTTTCAAATGAATCCCAGGAGACTACTGCAGGACAATCACCCACACCTTAGTCACAAGCAAACTCAACTACGGCAACGCACTCTATCAGAAAACTGCAACTCGTCCAAAACACTGCCGCCAGACTCGCCCTGAACCCCTCTGCCAGGAGCATATCTCCCAGAACATGAGGATCCTCCACTGGCTCCTGGTGGAGAGCCAAATCATCTTCAAGCTACTCACCCACACCTACAAAGCAATTCACAATATCGGACCGGCCTACCTAAATCACTACGTCTCCTTCCACAACACTGCCAGACTCCTCCCCTCTCCCTAGCAGGCACTGGCCACAGTTCCACGCATTAGGAAAACCACCACCGGAGGAAGGTCCTTCACCAACCTTGCAGCTAAAAGTTGGAACAACCTACCTCTGCATCTTAGACAAAGCCCATCGCACACCATCCTCAGGAAGAACCTCAAGATGTGGCTCTTCAGATGAGGCTCTGTCCATCCCCCACCCCCTAATGCCTTGAGACCCTCACAGGTGAGGGGTTGCACTTAACAAAAACGACTTGATTCATTGATAAAGGACATATCGTACTGCAACAAACAGCCTCACACAACTGCAAGCTGACAAAATGTGTTAGCTCTGCAAACCTGCATGTACTACTCCATTCACTCATACCATTGGATATTCAGATGCTTGTGATTTATGACAATAGTAAGCTGTGCATGTGTAAATCTGATAGGTGTGAGTATCCCACCTGCATTAAATATGATGTGTGAAAATCCCCCATTTTCTATCACTGCATTATTGCTTGAGACTGAAATGTGCTGTATGAATGCTTTGGTTGTTATGCAACAGCTGACTGTAGCTACTGGATATGTATTATCGTTTCCAGTGAACTGTTTTTCATAGTTGGTAAGTGAATAAAAAAACAAATATCCTTACAGTGACTGGCACCCAAAAGCTAATTTCACTGTGGCAAGTCTAGCTGTTCTATGGGGAAAATAAGAAAACATATTAAAATCCTAATATGGTAACTGTGGAGTGGGACTGGCTAGAAAAAAAAATCAACCACTCTTTAATAGGAATTTAAAAATCAATACAGTGGTGAAGTTTTATTTTTTTCATTTAAATATTAAGGAAAAGTACAGTTTAGAAGGGTACCTTTTATCTGGCTGACATACCTGGAGGATAATTTGCATTTGTTTACCAACTTCTCCCAGCCAGTGATTAGCATTTGCATAGGTGTGAATTAATATTATTGTTATTAGAAATTTGTAGAGCGCATGGCTACCCAGAGGCCTCCCAGCACTCATGCAGGACCATTAAACAGACAAAGCTGACAGACTATGAGGAAAAGAGAAAAGTCTTGAGCTTTTTCCGAAACTGAAGTTACGAGTTCTTTAGTCGAATTTCCAATGGTAAAGAATTCCATAGGTGACCCGCTTTGAAGGCAAAAGACCTGCCTCACCATCTTGCTTTCTTAAACTGAAATGTATTGATCAAGGAAGCGGAAGAAGATCTAAGTGATCTCTGGAGGATGTAGGGGGTTACAATACACCTAAGAAGGGCCTGTTGTAGAGTGCCTGGTGAATGTACCAGGCGGCTTTGAAATTAATGCGCTGTTCAATGGGGAGCCAGTGAAGGGACCCCAGAGCAGGTTTGACCAAATGGTGTCTCAGGGTACCCATTAGAAGGCAGGCGGCAGCATTTTGCGCCACCTGCAGTCTCTTTAAAACATAACAAGGGGAGCTAAAGAATTAAACATTCCCATAGTCCAAGCGAGACAATATCAGGGCCTGGACAATCAGCCTTTTAGCTACAAAGGGAAGAAATGTGAAAATTGTCCTACAGGTCCTCAATAAGTGAAAACAGGTAGCTGGTAATCATTACCGGTATCCGGGCTGTGGAGCCCCACATAAACACTACGGATATATGGGGACCCCCATTTAATCATTATTGGAATAACGGGAGCCCAACTGAGTTATTTTCCGAATCTGGGGACAGTAGCCTAAGCAATGTTTTGGACCTAGCCCTTTTTGCAGGATCATCCCTAAACCTTTTGCCTCCTTCCTCCTAATTTTTCTGACCAGTTTTTGTTGGCTTTACACTCTGGGCACTTTACCACTGCTAACCAGTGCCAAAGTACATATGTTCTCTGTGTAAATTGTATTGTTGATTGTTTTTTTTCATGATTGGCATATCTGATTTACTAGTAAGTCCCTATTAAAGAGAACTAGAGGTGCCCAGGGCCTGTAAATCAAATGCTACTAGAGGGCCTGCAGCACTGATTGTTCCACCCACATGAGTAGCAATGTAAACACAGCTCAGACATGTCACTGCAGTGTCTGTGGGTGTAGTTTTAAACTGCCAGTTCGACTTGGCAAGTGTACCCACTTGCCAGGCCTAAATCTTAACTTTTTATACATCTAAGGCGCCCCTAAGGTAGGCCCTAGGTAGCCCCATGATCAGGGTGCAGTGTATGTTAAAGGTGGGACATGTACTGAAGTGTTTTACATGTCCTAACAGTGAAATACTGCCAAATTCAGTGTTCACTGTTGCAAGGCCTATCTCTCATAGGCTAACATGGGGGCTGTCTTTAAATATCCTAAAAGTGCAGCTTCCCTTTGAGATCAGATCGAAATTTGGAGTTTGGGGTCTCTGAACTCTTAATTTAAAAATACATCTGTTAGTAAAGTTGGTTTTTAGATTGCTAATTTGAAAATTCCACTTTTAAAAAGTAGGCATTTTCTTGCTTCAACCATTCAGTGAATCTGCCTGTTTGTAAATTCCCTGTCTGGGTCATACTGACAGTTGGCCTGTTTGTGAATCTCCTCTAGACAGTGACACAAAGGGAGCTGGGGTGTAGCCTGCATATCCTGGTTAGCCATCTGAGCTGGAGTGGAGGGAGGAGTGGTCACTTACACCTGAATGCACTGTGCCTGCCCTCACACAATGCAGTCTCCACCAAACCCCTCATGTGTGTGTCTGGGGCCTGGCCTGAGCAAGGATGGATCATGTAAGCAACAAAGACTTTCCTTTGAAGTTCACCTACTTCAAAGGCAGAAAGGGGTATAAGTAATGGACCCAAAACCCCAGATTTTAGATCACTTCTGGAATCAAGAGGAACCTCTGCCAAGGAAAAGAGCTGAAGAGCTGAGGAGAAATGCTGCCCCTGCCTGTGACTGTGCTTTGTTGGGCTATCCTGCAGTTGCTGCTTCTGCCTGTGAAAGGGACAGAGGCTGGACTTTGTTGTGCATTCCTGCTTGAGAGGTATTTCCAAGGGCTTGGAGTAGAGCTTTCCTCCTGTTTCGAAGCCTCAGAGACAGCAAAGGCTTCACCATCTGGTTTTGAGTATACATGCTGTGGACTCAAGCTTGCCAGAGAGTGCCATTCCAGTTCCTGGGCCCCTGGAAGTGAATTTCTCGTGAAATCCTGTGAAAAGGTGCTGGACGATGCAGTGCAACTTTCCTAAGGATGCCGCTGCTTGGAACCCGCAACACCGCCTCCACCTCCACCTGAAGCTGTGGACATCTCAGAAGCATGACGACCCCAATGACTCCGCAGCCCTCGCCACAGCTGCTGATCCCACACGACTTCACTGAGATCAGAGTGTCATAACACTGACGTTCATGACACCTGACTCCATTGCAGCGACAGAGACCCTGGGACGTGAGCTCCACCCGTGAGGCCGCCCACAGCACTGTGACTTCGCCGCACTTCATCTCTGCTGGAGGTACCAAGGACCCGACACCTCGCAACCAATGCCGCCTCACCTCCATTGCTAAAATCATATTTTTAACTGTGAATTGTGAATTTTTTATTGTATTTGGTCTTGTTCATTTAGATAAATATTTACTATTTTTCTAAACCTGTGTGGTGTCCATTTTGTAGTGGTTCACTGTATTACTGTGTGTGTTGGTACAAATACTTAACACATTGTCTCTGAGTTAAGCCTGCCTGCTCATGCCAAGCTACCAAGGGGTGAGCGTTGGTTAACTCGGTGTGATTCTTCTTTACCCTGACTAGAGTGAAGGTCCTTGCTTGGACAGGGGTCAACCTGACTGCCAACTAAATATCCCATTTCTAACACAATGTCAATGATTCAAACTGGAAAACAACACACAAGAAATAAAGAAACAAGCATTCATCAAACAAATACACAAATGCTAAAACATTTTACTTAATTCACAAAATAAATAAAAAATTTAATTTTAATGAGAAGGTTGGAGCTTTTCTTAATTCAACTGAGGCCACCCATTGATCATTCTATATCCTGTTTGATGCACATTCCCTGCTTCCACAAATCATTCTGAAGATACCAACATAGGCTTATTTACAAAAACTGATGCATGGCTACGTTACCACAGCAATGCACCATTTTTCTTACGCTGCATCGTAAAAGTTTATGATGTGATGGATGTGCCGTATTTACAATACGACACATCTTGGCACGAGGTCCCAAAGATGCGTCAGAAATTCTGACACATCCATGTAAAGGATGCCGCAAGGCATCTGGACCAAAAGTGGTGCATTGCTGTAGTTGATCAGAAACCTGATGCAACTACAACAATGAGTCAAAATACAGAGGCAATGCATCAGTTTTGACCGGCATGGAGCCAGTATATGGGGACCAATGTAATAGAGTGTGAAAAGTTTAAAAACTCACCTAGCACTCTTACATTTGTTCGGTATGTCACACATAAAAGTGAGCATAGTGTACTTATGTGTATCACTATGCCCACGTGTGTGTGACATAAGACATTGATGTAGTGTAGTGTGACATGTACTGTGTTACCTACCTTATGTGTACACTTACCTGTTGGGGGGAATTCTCTGCCACAGCCACTGCATCATTGTTATGCCTTGGTTTGTCAGGCATTGGAATTTTGAATCATTTTGGACATTTCCCAAAGATGCATCACTTCCCTAAACCCTTGTATATATGGATGTATCAGTTCTGCATTGGATTTTAATAGGGAACACCTACCTTGCATATGATTAACTTAATCTGACGCAACTGGTTGTCGTGCAGTTTAAAAATGACGCACATGGAGGCAAATTGATGCATTTCTAGAAATACGTTACTTGGCAAATATGGTGCAGTAACTGTGCCATTGCTGCGTCAAAAGAAAATGACGCAGCAATGGCACACGCTCCTTATTAAGCTGGGCCTTAGTTTTTAGCCTCAAATTTCTAAATCCTTCCTATTCACTTGCACTTTATTAAACTGTGAATACTAATTAATTTTATGAGCAGCGGCGGACTTCCTGACTAAGTGACATGGACCCCCAGGGTCCCATGTCCCCTCAGGTTAAGAACCACTTTCCTAGATTGCATATTCCTGTGTAAACAGGAGTGCACACAGAGATCTGTATTCCTTATCACACCTGCTGCTTTTCCCTGATGGAGTTTATCAAGTAAAACCTGCTGAGATGTATCAGGGAAAGTTCGAGGAAAATGTAATAGTTTATGTTTTAAAGACAACTTGTTCATACGATACCAAAAGTCCAGATGAAAAAAATGGAATTAGAGTTAATTATCACATCTGCCAATACCTTACCCTGAAGTAATGGTATTTACCCGGTGTGGTAAATTCTTCACACTTTGCTATATACGGCACAACGTCCTTATTACACTTCTGTGTAAGTTTTCGTATGTCAACTTATACTTGAAGGAACGCACCTCATTCTCTCTGATGGTTGAATGTCTTTGCCAAACAAAAGAGTCACTTGTTAGTAACTGAGATTGGAGCCCATATTTAGGACATTTCAAACCATATTTATGATATATTTGACCAGAAATGAATTTATTTTCTAACTCAATGTTAAACATATTAATCAATTAATTCAAACTCAAATGAAGCCAAACATTTTCAAAAGCAATGCATTTGGAAACACTTTCCCCCTTCACAGGGATCTGCCCTCTGTTCAAAATATGTATCTATAATTCTGGAAAATGAAAGCAGAGAGTGATGGCATGGAGGCCATGAAGGCATCAATGCAATAGCTTTCAACAGTTCCAGATCCGAGCATACCTTGTAAGGCAGCCCATGGAATCTCCATAATCCGGAAGGGGCTTCCTCCTGAAACAGACTGTCTACTGAGACCACTTTCCAGCTCACCTCGGATTGTGGAGGTTCTGTGGGCTGCATTAATATTGCCCCATGCATCATGGACAGCCTTCACATTATTCCTGTCATGGGGACAGTACCCATGAGTATATAATGGTTGTTTAATGGCATTCACTTTGTGATTGCTAGCACCGTACACACAGTAACGCACTGACTGCTTGCCTTCCAATTCACTTGGAGTTCATAGTCCCTCAGGCTACCTCTCAGTCGTGCTTAGGCCATTTTACCCTTTTATGGGTCGAAACATCATCAACACTATTCGCAAACAAACTCTCTGATACACCGCAACATGTGTCTAGGCAACTCCATGCCTAATTGAAAATGACATCTTGTTGTTGTTGTTGTTTGCATACCAACATTCCTACAATTTTCACCACATTTCACTTTATGTGTGGTTGTTGCTCATGTGAGGATCACTGTGCACATGTCTTGTTTGTAACACTGACTATATAAGATGGACCTAGTAACTCATGATCTTAAGAAATGTATATTGTCACCCAAATTGTTTTGGTATTTTACCTCTATTGTTGTGTTTGCAGTCATGTTTGCTGTGTATATTTGAAAATTTCTGCATAGTGTTATTTGCAGTAATGTTTGCTGTATATATCTGAGAACTGTTGTTTGTAAAGAGCTCTATGTGAGACATTGTTCTTGCTTGAGTTAAATCTGCTGCATACCACTGGAGCAACATCCTCGTGATGAGGTGAAGGCAGAGTCAGCACAGATCCACTCCATTCCCTAGTGGCGGCACTCTAGTGGTTCGTCTGGCATATGAACTCAATATTTGGTTGGGCAGGGAAGACAAGAGCCCTTAGCTTTATGCATGGTGATTCTGGGCACACTCCTTGCAGTACAAGAGTGTAACCCAAGCATGATCATCACTAAAAACATAAAAGAAAGGCAAACTGTAATAATAAATACAAGTAACTTAAATTGAAAAATTAATAGTAAAGTAATATAACATATAAGACAATATTCACAGTGTAGAGACATGCACGAATCCAATTGTAAGCAGTCTTGCTGGTCAAAACCAACTGCACTACTATGGGTAGTTTTTAATGATTGGTGGGATACAACTTCTTTGTTGGTTAAAACTTTGCTAAGATCTTGGGATTCATAATTTTCTTTTTTATGTATCTATTGCAAAAAAAAAACAAAAAAAACAAGCAGTATGCTCCCCTCCACGGGCTTAATAAAATTAGATGTTTTTACAACCACCCTGGAAAATCTGCCTCAAATTCCAACTTATTTGTTAAAGCAGTTGAAATTATTACGGAAACCTCAAAAAGGAAGCAATGTCTGAACACCGTATTGACTAACATATTTTAAATTAAAAGCCAGTACTAAGAAATAATAAATTCAGTCAATGTTAGGTATCTTGGACGCTCATCGACACCGTTTAATTGAAGACGGTGTCGTGCCTCCAATAACAGCTACTTTAATATTTTAGCCACTGACATATCATCACGGTGAGTGAACAACCCCTGGGGAGTAATTCTGCAGCTTCCTTTTGACAATGATATCTTTATATCAGAGTTTTCAAGCACATTTTGAGTTTCTGTCAATTTTAGGCATTGTGAAATTGTGATAAATGAAAATACCTTATCGTAAATCGAAATAAAACACATGATACCACAAAATCAATCAAATATCAGAGGCACAAAATATGATACGAAAGATATTGCAAAACATTCACCTGGAAATTAACATGAAATAAGAGTACAAAAGCACAAAAAAAATAGCAGTTATAAAGGAAATCAAAGACCCTCACTGATTACTGCAAGGATTGTATACTTGAAGATCGTGCATCTAATTTGCAAAAATTAGCTTTGAAAATGTACCAAAATAACAAAAAATAACATGACATTATAACTAAAAGACCTTATTCCATGTGGGATGGTTATATTTAATCCCACACTTTCCTTTTTTATGTTCTAATTTAGCTAGCTACATCTTTTTATACTTCCATAATGTTCATTATTTAATGACATTTTTGTGATTGTAGGGAACTACTCTGTTCTTATGTTTTTTTTTGTTTGAGCTGGCATCTTTTCGTCTATACTACCTTTTCCTGCATGTTCAGGTATCCCTAGTTCTGTGAAAATGGACATATCAATGATTCTAAATATAGTAACACAATATTTTAATGGGTTTGTTTTTAACCAGGAAACTACTTAATGGCACTTTATTTTACAGTTCAAATGCCACTAACCTGAAAATAGTGATTCATCCATGTGCATGGAGTCTTCAGAAAGTCTGTCGCAAGGACTAAACACAAGGTGGTGAGGGATATTTTCAATAATTGTCATTGGGATTTAATGTTAAGCTTTGTTATGTTATGGTATATTGATTTAAATAGCACACTAATCACCCAAGAAGGTAGCTAGTCACTTGGGGAGGTGTGTAGGTTTGAGGTGCCCAAAGTGCCTATTGGAAGAGTCAGGTCTCAGCTTCTTGAGGAACTCAAAAAGTGAGGTGGAGGCTTTGATGTGTTGAGGGAGGATGTTCCATGTCTGTGAGACAATGTAGGAGAATAAGTAACCTCCAGTTTTGCTTTTGCAGATGCAGCAAATGTGTGCGACTGAGAGTGAGGCAGAACGTAGGTTTCTGGTGGGTTGGTGAAAGTGTGTGTGGCTGTTCGTGTATTCTGGTCCTGTGTTGTGTAGGGCTTAGTATGTTTGCGTGAAATCTTTGACTTGGCTGCGTTTGTCAATGGGGAACCAGTGAATCTTCTAGAGGTGGGGTGTGATGTGGGTGTGGCATAGAAGAACAAGTTTTGCAGTGGTTTTCTGGATGGTCTGTAGTCTGTGTAGGAGATTCCTGCAAAGAGATTGTTGCTATAGCCCAGCCTGATTGTTTTGAGTGCTTGCATGACAGTCCTTTTGGTGTTCTGAGGCAACCATTTGAAGATCTTTTGTAGTATGAGTAGGATGTGGAAGTGGGAGGTGCCCACTGCGTTGACCTGAGCCATCAATTTTGAGCTTGTTGTCTAGGATGATCCCTAGATTTTTTGCATGGTCTGTGGGTGTTGGTCCTAGCTTTGACGGCCACCAGCTGAGTCCCGTCAGGGATCTTGTTGCCAAAGACCAGTACTTCTGTTTTGTTGGAGCTGAGCTGCAATTAATTGATTCACTCCCAGTCTGACACCATGGTCATGCAGTTGGTAAAGCTGATCCTGATGGTGGTTGTCTTGTCTGTCAGAGAGAGGAGATGATAGTGATGTCTTGTGACCGGTAAGCAGTGTCATGTATATGCTGAAAAGGGTGGGCCTGAGGGACGATCATTGTGGGACTCCTGGTCTCTGATGTGAAGGGTAGCAGCCTGCCTCTTTGGATTCTTTCAGTGAGAAAGGAACATATCCATTTGAGAGGAGATCCTTGAATGCCAATCTTGTGGACTCTTCTGACAAGGATGTTATGGGAGACAGTATTGAAGGCCTCAGAGAGGTTGAGCAGAATGAGGGACGTTGTTTCTCCTCGGTTCAAGATGATTCAAATGTCATCAATGGTCACAAGAAGTGTTGTTTTAGTGTGTGTTTTTTTCTGAATCTTGATTGAGTGTTTAGAAGATGATGAAGTTCAAGGTGGGTTGTGAGTTGCTTGTGATTGCCCTCTCAATCACTTTTGCTCAATAGGGGAGCAGGAAAATGGGTCGAACGTTGCTTAGTTGATTTGGGTCCGCTTTGGGCTTCATGAGGATGGCATTGATTTCTCTAAGTTTCCATTCATTTGAAAAAATGGCAGGTGTTGATGTGGGTCGGGGTGGTGCTGAGTGGTGATGTTGGTAGGAATGAATGAACTGGAAATACTAAAATGAAATGATAATATTATCAGGAAGCATTGGTTTGAAGATTGAACATGGCTTTATAGTTTGTGGTTCAAACTGCGTCTTATTATGTTGTCCGTTCCAAAAGAAGATAGTTGTGCCCAATATTCAGTTTAAAGTTGAGAGTGCAAAACCTTTACTACTAATGAGAACGAAGAACCCAAGGGCATTCTGTTGGAAAATGGGTTATTGGTAAGGGCGGGTAGGTACCTACACTCAGCAATCGGCCACTAACCTCCACTTAGGTCCAGTTAGGTTTCAGTAAATTAAACCGAGCTCAACCCTTGGTAGCTTGGCAACGAGCGACAAGGCTTAACTTAGGAGACAGAGTGTAAAGCATTCAAATATCACAAAACAGTAACTAAATAAAACAGGAAACAGTTTAAAAATCAAAAAAACAATTTATAAAAATAGATTATATTTTTATCTTTGAAATGACACAAAAACGAATTAAATCGGATAAGGGGAACCGGAGATGTGAATTTTTAAAGAAGTATTGGTTTTTTAGCGCCTAGAAACAAAAAGCGCCAATCGGGTCATCTGGTTGCACCTCGACTGGGGCAAAGTCAAAGTTTAAGGCCGACTGCGATGGAGCCCGGCTCGGCTACAGGCCGTGGGAGGCCTCGGTCAAAAGTTTACCTTCGCACTTCGTCTTTTTTATGAAGATTTTCTTCAGCGTGACGAACCTGCCAGTCCAATCCGACCTCCTGGAACCTTTCTCCGGATACGCGTCGCGGGAATCCTCCGTGGAGATTTTTACCTTCGGACTTTGTCGTTTTTCCGAGGTGAAAATCCTTCGACCGGAGTAAACCTGGATCTTGATCTGACGTCCTTGGAGCCCTCCTCGGACACGCTGGGTGGGAGGTCCCGGTCAACTTTGTATATTCGGACCTAGTCTCTTTTTTGGAGATTTTCTTCACCGGGACGAACCCGCAAATCAGGCCGGGTCGCGGTTGAGGCAAGTCGGCTAGAGTTGCTGCTGCAGGTCGGTCCCTTTATGGAGCTTTTTTTTCAAAAGTTCTCCAAATTTCTCCAAACTTCTGGGCCTTCTCCCAGATGTTCTTTTAAGGTTCTTTTGGGGTCCACAGCTCACCCCAAGGGTCCAGAAGCTCTGAGATGATCCTTGGGGGTGTGGACTACAACTCCCAGAATGCACCTGGTACAAACTCCTTTTTGGCCACTGGGCAGTGTTCAGCTGGTTGATTTCTTCAGGAGTTGGTGCAGGGGACTCTGGTTAGTAATTTTTCACCTGTAGCAAACCAGGAGTCCTTTCTTGAACCAGTCGAAGCCAGGCAAAGTCCTTCTTGTGGTGAAGTCCAAGTGTGCAGCTGGTGCAGTCCTTCTGAGTGCAGGTTCCAGGTGCAGGCCAGGGGTCCAGCAGGGCAGTCATTCTTCTCCTTTGGTTCTTCCTTGTTGGAATCTGATGGGGCTCTGGTGGGGAACTGAGGTGTGGGTGCAGGTCTACCAGTTTTATTCTTGCTCCTGGGTGAAAAACAGGGAGTCCTGATTCTCCAATCAGGTGCAGGGTCCTTCCCCTTGTGATGACTACTTCCTGGGAAGTGTGGCAAAAATCAACCCCAGGAGGCAACATTCCTCAAAAATCCATCATGGTTGAAAGTGATTTTTGGAGGTTACATCTGGCTGAGCCACCCACTGGTGTGGCTAAAAATCATAAAAACACCCCTCTCCTGCCCTCTCCTAATCTAATCAAGGGGGCACCTAGTTGTCTGGGGTTGCAGGATGTGGGGGTGTTGCTGGGTTGCTCCAAATGTCCTTCTCTGCCTTTGAAGACCAGTTTGGCAACCCTTCCCCTTCCTGCCTCACCATCTGCTGAGGGGAGATTCCCTTCCACAGGCACATCTCTTTGTGTGAAGCCAGGCCACTTCACACCTCATCAAGGCAGCCTGGCCAGGCTGCCAGAGGCTGGCCAATCAGAGCACAGCAGCAAAAACAATGCAGGGCTGAAATTGGCAACTTTTCAGGTAAAGTTTAAAACTCTTTACCTGAACAAGTTATATTTAATCCCACATAACAATTAATTTGATACCAAACTCTTCGTATCTGTAATTTAAGGGGACTTTTAAAATTAAAATAAAGTCTCCCCATTCTAGCCTATGAAGTTTGGCTGTTTTTACCTCACCAGGGCTAATAAAACTACTTTTATAAGGTCCCTGCTTATAGTGGCAGCCATCCCTAGGGGCACATAGGGCACACCTTAGGGGTGACTTATATGTAAAAATGAGGCAATTTAAGACTTTGGAACTTCTTTTAATTCCAAAGTCGAATATGCATATAACTTTAATTTAAAAGCAGCCTGCAAGGCAGGCCTGCCTTTAAAATGACACTGGGCACCTCAGCAGTGCACCTATGGGTGCACTTCCTATACTGTGGTCCCTAAACCTACATACCCTACCATATACTAGGGACTTATAGGTAGGTTGAGTTAGCCAAATATAGTTAGCCTAATTTGCATATTTATTTTACACAGAGCACAGGCCCTGGGACTGGTTAGCAGTACCCAGGGCACCATCAGAGTCAGGAAAACACCAGCAAAAAGTGGAAAATGGGGGCAAAAAGTTAGGGGGCCTCTGCAGTCATCCCTGTTTTCTCACACATTCTCATTCCCACTACTACAGGATTTGACTGGGGCCACATTAAATAAATGTATCAATGTATCTTTGTCCCCAGTCTCAGTGAATCAGTGACATAGGTCCATATTAGCTATTTCCTAATGACTAGCAGGTAAACTGTAGCTCTTGGTAACTTTGGAAAGTGTCCACAAAGGACGGAGAATAGATGAGATTGTGTAAGAAAAAGTGTGAGCTAGAAAGGGAGTAATCAAAGAAGTATAAAAGAGCCCTAAATACAGACATGAAACCTCCTGTCACTTACCATTTGTCATCTTCTGTTACTCGCAGGACCTATTAAACATGCATCCTCACTTCAAAACAATAGTACCCATTTATGTTCATAAGAAGTAACTTTCATGTTATTACAGGCACATTCAGATGGTTGTTAGGCTGCTCTTTCACAAGTCACACAATGGCATCATCAGGTACCAAACAGAAAACTAAACAAACACTGTCAATAGCTTTGATGTTTTGTACTATGAAAAGATTTTGCAGTATGAGAAATAGTTAGCCTTAGTCCCATGGACAAGTTACACTCAGTGGCCATGTCACTAGTGCCTTAGCTGTCGGTGTGTGAACATTGTGAATATCTAGCAAGAAAATTTGTTCAATTTGAAGAGCAGTCATTGGTCGAGAGAAGCACCTCTTTTGAAGGTTGGAATTAGTAGTACCTAAGTGGGGTCAGCGTAAAGAGCTGCCACCCTTCCATAGTGTAATAGTAGGGGCAACAAGAGTTATTATGAGAATCAGATACTTATGAGCAGTGGAATGATGAACAGTAGGAAGAGTCAGCATCCATGTGGAGTGTTAAACACTGGAATTGGTGGGCAATGTGAAGAGCTGGCATTCATTAGCAGCATACATAACTGGCATTTAGAGCAATGTGAGATCACTGAAGAACAGAAAAAAGAGCTGTATGGGGAGAAAAGTGAAAAACTGTAACAGGTCAGGAGTGTAATGAGTTAGCTTTGGTATGCAGAGCAATATTCCTAGGATGGTAGATAGTCTGAAAGGCAAGGGGAGTGTTTGTGTGAGGACACTGGTTTTAGAGGGTGAGGGAAACAAACTGTTCAACAGTGTTAGGAGAAGGCATTGAGCAGACTGGACATAAAAAGAAAAGCTAGAACTGGTGAATACTGTCAGAAGATGACTCTAGTGTGCAATGTGAGGCTTATTTACTGGCAATGGTCTGCTATATGAGCAGTTGGAACAGGTATTCACAGTGTTGGGTCCTACATTTGCAGTTCATACAACGTTTTCACATTGGTTCACAAAGGGTGGAGAAAATACTGGTTGTCTGTCTGGGTAGCTGTCATTTGTAGGCAGTTTGAACTCAGCACTTGCTCAGTGCTGCAAGCAGGCAATATTATGTAGAACCAATGTGTGGAAGTCTGAGGAACCTGCACTGCTGTACATTGGAAGAAACCTTCATGGATGGCCATGGCTCAAGTTGGAACTAGACATTAGTGTGAGAAAGGGCACCAAATGTTAAGGCATACATAAGGAAATTAAAGTACATGGGATTCTGTAATCTTTGTATAAATGCCTGTCTCTAATTTCTTTGTAATTCGTGACTTGTGACACACCCAGTCACTGACTATATATCAAGAAGAGACATCAGGACTCGACTATTATAAGTTATTACAGTCAAGTTCCAATGTCACAATAACTGCTGCCAGCAGCCAAGGTGAAAGGCTGGTCAGGTCATGGGAAATAATTCAGCAGTTGTTTAAAGCACCAAAAACAGAACATTGCTTTTCTTTCTCCTGCTCTATTTTAATAGCTTACAATGACAACCAGAGAGAATATGATTATTTTGTGTACTCCTTAAATAGAGAAATGCTAGAATCGTTTTGCATGTTTTTACACATTTCAAGCTACTTCAGCGTTTTCTTTTTTTAAACTGACGTGTATTTAACTGTTTCTAATATCTGTTTTCAATAAATACCAAACAGGTTTTTTAAGCCCCTAATTTTGCACTCACTGCAGGATTTTTTAAAATTCTTTTTGTTTGCAAACATGCTTGCTCTTTCATAAGAACCAAGGTTTTAAGTGGTTTGTGGGAAAGGTGATGATACGTCCATGTATCATATAGGATGATGTACCATTTGGCATACATGATGTTGCCAGTCACCATGGAGTTCCATAACCTTATTAAGGAACTCGGCCTTTGGCCTCATTCCTCTATATGGTTCTGTAACTCGTTGGTGACTTGCTTATCCTTATAAGGTACAGCAGGGTTTACATTATCTATTGTATATTGGTGTAAAGTAGGAGAATCTTTCACTGATGATCAGTAGAAGAAGAGCTTTCTGCAATGCAGTATGAAGAGCTATAACTTTACGTATACATAACGAATAGGTACAAGTTGCCAGAGAGAAGAGGTGGAACAAACTAGAAATAGGAATAACTGCCATTACTTGGCCTTCTGACTAAAAGAGACTGCTAAGCAGCGTAAGACGTTCGCTCTACTAGGCAGCACGAGTTGGCATTGGTGTGTACTGTGGATTTTTCGCACTGTTCACCAGCATGATGATGGGGCAATAGAAGTCAAAGTTAGAAGCAGGCATTGTCAACCTGTTTGAAGAGCGACAACTGGTGAGAATGGTGGACAGTCAAAGAAAATATAACCTCCTGGAAGCCAGAAGAAGTCAGACTAGTAGGCAGTGTGAAGAAGTATCAGTGAATGGAAATAGAAAGAGCTTGCACTGGTGAGCAGTGTGAGAAGCCAGCACAGTTATTAAGAATTGTGAGGAACAATCATTGGTAGGCACCTTGAAGGGATGGTGAGGCTGGCACTGGTGTAAAGTTTGATGAATTGGCACACCTGAGAACAGTGAGAATTAGAAATAGATTGCACTGACGGGTTGCATCGAAGGATATGATTGGTGACATTGTGAGAATTCCACACTTGTGAGCAATATGTGGAGTATGGAGTGGTAAGTACATCAAGAGGCTCGAACTGATAAGCACCCTTAGAAGTTGGCACTAGTAGACAATATGAAAGGTGAAACTTTTGTGCTATGTGAGAAGCAGTGTCAGGATAGGGCATTAGTTAGCAGTAGAAAGCTTGCAAAAATGGGCAGCATGATAACGTAACACTGGCAATGTAGAAACCTTACTTTCATGTGTAAATATGAGGATTTCGCAAACTGATATTGGTGTTAGCGCACAAAAATGGTCACAATGAGGAAGTGGAACATGTTTGAGTTATTGTAATCTATGGAATAAGGCTATATGAGGAGCAGGCACCGTTCTTATGTGTAAACAAGTGGTCAGTGCTGGTCAGCTGCAAATTAGTCACTGGTTGGCAGTGTGCAGTGCTGCCTCTGATGAGTAGCATAAGGAGAAGGCAGAGCCACACAGCTTATCGAGCCAGCACTGATGAGAAGTTGCAACTGACCGATGGTGATAGCACTCAAAATCAGTTTGTGCATTTCACATTTGTTGACATTTGTGGATAAGTATGATAAGCTGATGCCAGAGGGCAACAACGTTCACTGATTGACTGTGCAATGAAAGTGCACTAGCGTTAGTATTACAATGGGTGGTGGTATGCATAATGAGGTCCAGGAATGATGATTAGTGTATAATGCAGATGGGGCAGATGGGCACTGTAAGTTTCTGGCTCTGGTAGGTCTTGCAAAGAACTGCCACCGGTGGACAGAATGAGGCGCAGACATTAGATGACAGTTGAAGCACCTTGAGACATTTAATCAACTCATCCTCATTCAGCAAGACGCTCTGCCACATCTTTTAAAACAAACTTCCTCTTCTTAAATATTTTAAATGAGTCTCTCAATTCATTTTTCCAAGATAGCTTCATAGCTTTATGTCAGTAGGACATCAGGATCTCAAATTCTAGCGCATTCTGGAAGTTGTCGTCCAATCAATTAGTTTTATTGACACATCAGAAAGCAAGGAAATGTAAATGAAAAGCCCAGGAATGCGAACAGTGGGCCCTGACCACGTTGAGTGACGTGGAAACAGCAATTCCACAAACCAGTACACAGCAACGGACCTATGCATCCAAGAGCTGCAGAGAAGAAGTCCAAGGCTTAATAAATATATAAACATATCACAGTTTAACCCCCCTAATATTTGTGTTTTCTGGTAAATAGTTGGGTACAGATGATTTCAGTCAGGTACAGTGATGTGTCTGTTAATAAAGCATTTTCCATACACACAGACAAAAGCTTACACACACTCTCAAATCCTTTCCTTCTTTGAAAGTCTTAAAAAATGTGGGTTTACCAAATATTGTATTTCCTTTCACTTAGTACCCCTTCCGATTTGTATTCTTCTCCCTTTCCACTGCCCCTGAAGCTTCTCTCATGTGCCCTGTTTGTCTATGATGTATTTTATCAATCAAGGCCAGAATGATTGTTGGGAAATCTTAACCTCTCAATCTTAGTGACCAAGCTACGCTTTGAAGATCATTCAACAAGAAAGCCTAATTTTGAGAAGGCCCACATTTAATTTCCATTGTACGATGAACATATTATCTACATGAGCATAAAACATGGGGATTTAGGGTCAGATGTAGGTAGAGATGATTTTGTGACTCGCAAATTGAGAGTTGGAGCGACTCGCAAAATCATATGCAGAATGGTGTCCATGACACCATCTGTGAATCGCAAGAGGGTCGCAAAGACCCACCTCATTAATATTAATGAGGTGGGTCGCAATTTGCGACCCCCTTGCGATTCCCTGCACTCACAGGGATGGTGGCCTGCTGGAGACAGCAGACCTCCATGTCTGTGACTGCTTTTTTAATAAAGCATTTTTTTTTTCTATTGCAGCCCGTTTTCCTTAAAGGAAAACGAATTGCAATACAAAAGAAAAAATGAAACCATTTGGTTTCATTTTTTCAGAGTAGGAAGTGGTCCATTGGACCATTGGCTGCTCTGAAAAAATATTTTAGGCGACATTCACAAAGGGGAAGGGGTCCCATGGGGACCCCTTCCCTTTTGCGAATGAGTTAGCACCCACTTCACATGGGTGCTAACTGCGAATTGCTTTGCGACCGCGTTCGTGGTCACAAAGCAATTCTGCATTGCGGTGCGAATCGCAAATAGGAAGGGAACACCCCTTCCTATTTGCGAGTCGCATTCCCATTTTGCGAGTCGGTACCGACTCGCAAAATGGGAATGTGCATTGCGATGCCAGTGTTGCATGGCGAAAACTGCGAATTTTGCAGTTTGCGCCATGCAAAACGGTTCCTACATCTGGCCCTTAATCATTTATAAAAAGGGGTTGTCATATAATTAAAAATTGATTAGCGTATGTCTTAAATAATTAATTCATTATCACTTGACTAATACATTGTCACTTGAAGGTATGAAAGTAGGGCATTCACATTTTTATGAAAAGGTGTCCCTAAACTGCAAATGTTAAATGGCATAACCTAGGAACACACTGTGTAATAGAAGCAATGCTTGTGGCAATCTATCAATTCGTTCACTTGTTGATGGCTCCTAGAATATTATTGATGAACCACCTAATAGCATGCATGGTAAGGAACATGGCTCATGTCCATCATTGGGTGTATTCTCATCTATGCATGTCTGCAGCTGCGGAAAAAAAATAAAAAATCCACACTTAAAACAGGAATGGATATTTTAAGAACCGGTGCTTGCACACGATACTGATACCCAAATAAAATATTTTGATATTGTTTCCGAAATGTATACCTTCAGTAGATTTCTGAAGACTAGAAAACTACAAAACATGTTTTATTCTAAAAAGACATCAGGTTGTGCCACATCACTGAATATCAATTCTGCGGAAAACCATGTAGGAACGTTCTTTCAATCTGAAGCACAGAACAACATTAAACTTTCAATACTTTATGTAGAGAAAAGTGGAAATATCTGAAACACTGTCTATATCATATGGACTGTTTGACATCTGACCTAAATGTAAGAGGTATAAGATTTGTACTTACCTTGACAATAGTACCCAGTTGAATAGGAGCACAAATTATGCCTTCTCCAGTATTAGGGCTCCTCATTTTCACCTGCACAAAAACACTGCACACAAGGGGTAATTATGCATGCAAAAAAGGTTATAAAACATGTTTGCTTCCAGTAGTCAACTTTTTTTGATTTGCATAAATTATCTGCAAAAACACTTGGGTCAATAAAAAATACTTACACTACAGTGTTTTTGCACTCACAGTTTATAATTGTTTGTAAAACAGGGTGATTAAGAAATGAACTCAAGGATTACAAACGGAAACAAATCATTTTCATTTTCATATCCTTAGGGATGGTTGCAAGTTGAGCCCACCCCTGTTTTTCACATTGCTTAATAGGAAACAGTGTTTAGCTGGTGGTTAATATCCAGGTAAAACAGTAATAAAAATCATTTTCAGCCGACTGTAATACGGCAATGCTCTCTAGGCAGGGATCGCAGCTCACCTACTCCAACGACTACAGATCATACAGAACACTGCATCCAGACCTATTCTTGATCTCCCCAGATGAACCCATATCGCCCCCTGCCTCAGTGAACTCCACTGGTTCCCTGTACCGAAAAGATGCCAGTTCAAGCTCCTGACCTATGCATACACGGCCCTAAACAATCGTGGACCCATCCTTCTTGAACCACCACCTGTCCTTCCACCTTCGCTCTGCGTCCCTTTCTCTAACCCTCACCCGCAACTGTGGTAACAGATACCAGGTTACTTCTTCTCCTACCTAGCAGCAAAGACATGGACTGTGCTATCCTTTCATCTGTGGACCTCCCCATCTCTTTTAGAGTTTCAAAAGTCCTTGAAGACCTGGTTATTTTGCTAATCAAATGGACCCTGCCAGTGTCTTGATACCCTCATAGGTGACAAGTAGTGCTCTGATGATTGATTGATTGATTGATTGATTACATTAACTGAGTTCAAAGTGTTCAGCACACCTATAGGAGCTAAAAGAAGAAAAGTATTCTTTTTGCCTCCACTTTTTTCCTTGCATGGATTTGCCTGAAAATTGGCAGCCGGACCTTAGCCAGTTTATCTTGATGTATGGAAAGTTCAGTGCAGATTTGCAACACAGTTCCAACTTTTTTATAAAGTCAAAAAGTTAATTTATTGGGAAGTACAGGTCTGAACCATAACTACAGGGCTACTATGTCAGACACTGATACATTACTTTTCTGCATGTTCAGATGTCAGAATACACTTGTAATTAGAAAATTATCTCAATACCTCCTTGTAATTAGTTTTGCAAATGAGTTACAATAATCTGTCCTCACAAAGGTGTAAAGCTGACAAATGCACTTTACTGACGAAGTGGCAAGAGAAATTGTGTGCAGTTACTTGAACAAACTCTCTGTTTGCCAGAAACAAATGTCTATCTTTATTGAGCACACTGACATTCTTCAGTGCACACTCTCTCTCACAGTATCTCTCTTGTGGGTAAGCATGGCCCAGCATCAGTGTCTCTAAATAAAGGAAAACAACTCAATCCATGGTTTATTATGCAGCCAGTGCCTAATTTGTATTGAAATGAGTGCCGGTGCCCAAAGATCTGCCATGAAACCCACAGTTGGTGCACTTGAATATCTGTGCACCGAATCTCAAGCATGCATTGTCTTGAATTCACCTCAGGCCTCTTTATTCAACTACGAGACACTCACTGACCCTTTATCTCACTTGTTCCTCCTTTCTCCTCCTCTGTCTGTCTGCTTTGTTTTTCTGTCTCTTGCTCTCTTTCGCAGAAAAATTAAGTGCTGGTCCCCAAAAATAAGTGCTGATGCCCCCCACTGACAACTAGCTGGTTCAAATCTAAGCCCTGAGCTTAGATTTGACACCAACTACAAGAGGATATGGTAGCAATTGACAATATGATCACTTGCCCCAACCAGCATTGTCTGCCTAGCTCTCCATCTGTTTCTTGTGTTTTCCCTACGCTTTTGGTATCATTTATGTCAAACTTTACACAAGTTTTGCACTTGATTTGTTTATTTTCTTGCATTTTTGATGGAAAGTATGTGGTTATCCATTTCTCTAGTTCCACATGTAACTGCCAGTTGACCTGAAAGAACCCATTTCTGCTTAGTATGAGCAGACAGAAGCAGCAGCACTCATGCAGCAGCTGTACATGGATATTTTCAGTGTGCACAAAGCTATAACTTTTGATGGAAAGCCATGATTGATAATGATGGAAAAAACATAAAACCAAAGCACAGCAGCGATAGGTATGATAGCGCTTGGTAAAGACAGGAAACCATGATTTCTTCTTTCAGGGAATGGTGAATAGTTGCATTCTTTTTTCTTCAGTTTGATAGTTTACTTAATAAATATTTTTTGTTCTCTGACAATGTTTTATTTGTCTACAATACATGGAATTCTGCAATCCTTGTATAAAATAAGTTCTCAAGCAGGAAGCTTTTGACACACGAAATTACATCATAACTCAATTGTAATAACTGTAGTTGAGTTCTGACATCAGAATGCCTGCTGCCTGAGCCAGCAGCCAAAGGGAAGGTCAGGTTGTGGAGCATAATTAAAGCAGCTGTTTATAGAACCTTGCTTTTCTTTCTTCTGCTCTGTTATTCTGGCTCAGGGTCATAAGCAGAGAGGAATTATTTATGGCAACATATTTATTTTTTGCACTCCTTCCATAATTGTAGAACAGTTAGAATCTTTCTGCATGTGTGTACACATTCCAAGCAAATTCTGATTTTTTTTAACAAAAACCTGACTCCTATTAAACTGCTACTATATTTTTGCAACACACATCTAGCACCATTTTTGATTTGTTTAATTTTGCACTAGAGATTTTATTTTTATTCTTCATATTTGTAAACATGCTCTCCTTTTCATATGAAAGAGCTATACACTAATAAATTAAATGGTTTGTAGGAGAGGTGATGGTGTCACCGTGTAATATATGGCCGTGCTGCACATGGTAAGGATATTGAAGTCCCCTCTTCCATAACCTTATAAATGAACTTAGCCTTTGTCCTCGTTCCACTGTCTAGTCATGTAACTCCTCTGTGACTTGCAATATCTTTAAATTGTACATCTGGTACTTTATCCTATGTATATTTCCTTCTACTAGCATGTCATGTGTGGTACCTGCAGCCAGGCCTGTTTTGAAGTGAACATAAGATCGTGGTCGATAACTTGTAGCTGAATTTTTCACACTAGGAACGTTGGCTCCAAATTCGACATGCTATATGTTGTCTAAAAAAGCAAGTGATTTCTCAAGTTGTTAAACTTGACATGCAAGTAGGGTAAGAAGGTATGGACTATCGGAAGGCAGATAAAACCGCGGGGACCATGTATTAAAACGAATATTCTGGCTACAGAATTCTCTGACTATATAAAGGCACTCGCTTTGTCGAAGTATGTCTCGTTATCTTCCTGCAAACCCAAATAATTATAAAGTTTCCAAATTGATTTCTATATAAAAATGATATTTAGCAAAATATTCTTAAATGTCAAAGATGTGAATGTAAATTACGTTTTCTTTTCAGACAGGACAGTGCTGATTCCTGAGGCACATTTTAAAAGCACTTGAATTCCTCGTCCACCTCCTGCAAAAGTAAAGTCCCGCCAATGGATGTGATAAGTCTTGTGCAATAGTGTATTTGTCACCCACAGCCATCACAAACAAGAAAGCTGAAAAAGATACGGGTCAAAAACACAGAACAACACAAACCAGCCCTAAAATATTGCTCAAAATGTTGAAAATATGTATTTTATGCAACAAACATTGCTAGCAACACATCATTCCTGAATATAATATCCATGCCAAGGAAACATCATTCTCTTTAAATGCGGTATATATACAATGTACAACTACCTACTCTTTTTTAAAATTAATTAATGTATGTATTTATATACTTATGTAGTCATTATTCGTTTATTTATTTTCATTTTATGACAACGATGTTCAACAGAATAGTGACGTCATCGTGGAAACAATAACATTTTAAAACGTATTTTCAAATAGCTTTTTTAATGGCATTCCACATTTCAAGAAACAGCGTCAAAAATAAATGACTGCGCTGCAGTCGGTAGCTTTTAGAGTTCTGCAGACCGCATACAATTTAAAAATGTCTGTATTCAACAGAAATATGGGTTTCTTGACAACATTTCTAAACCAAAGTGAGTGCGTGAAACAATTCTTAACTGGGAGCAACAATGAGGGACTGGAAGCTGATGCCATCATTTCATGGCTGTCAGTTTTTCAGATAGAAAGGTATATCTAGGGAGAATGTGGCGTGGCAGGGCTTCTTTCACGAGTATGAACACACTTCCATCACGAGCTGCTTAAGCTGTTCAATTCGCATTCAAATAATATGACAGCCTCTGTTAGTGTGGTAGGAAACTGACTTTACATTGAAGGGTACATTACTGCAAGTCATTTGTTGCTCTTACTAGGAATAAAGTCGTCTGTCACTGTGCATGACAAATAAAATAAATAACAGCCCAACTCTTTCATTAGATGAAACAGTGGCAATACTTTGGTGTTCCTCAAAATGTTTGCAAATATATCAGCTGTAAAATTGACTTGGACGTCTTTCTAACCCTTAATTTTCGAGAACAATGTCTAGGCTTTCAAAGTGCTGCCAACATCTCCTCATAGGCTATTTCTCTGTAAAGAACATCTAATTTACACTGATCGAAATACCGTATCTTTAATAGCTTTTTATGTGTTAACCTTGCCATAGCTGGCACCAGACAGCAATAAAATATAACCTCCCTAATTTATTATACATTGATTATTTTAAACGATTTCGTAATGACATCTATGCTGGAAGAATAAACATAAAACATTTTTCAATTACCTCCATTTCACCATTTGTAGATGAAACGCAAGCCAGTTTGTGTCTCAAATGTCTATATTTTAGATAGGTAATTTTTTCGTATGAAGATAATTGAGTAAACACATCACACTTATAGGAGGATTGGATGGCTTTCGATTTCCCTTAGCCATTGTATAATCAGGGCATACAACTCTGGAACCACTTTAATTGCGCACATTTAGGGAGAGACAAGTAGAGAAAGGCATATCTTCAAGATGACTTCTGTTTCTGAAGGACATATGACAAATGATTTTCAAAGTTACAAATTGTACTTTTATTTACTGTGTTACTTCAACAAATATGCTCCATTTTCCTACTCAAATCTCCTGTACTAGGTCCAAGTAACTTTTTAGAGAGTGCATGACCAACTTTCATAAAACCTCACATTGCATGAAACCTCAGTGATAAAACCTTTTACTCTAGTACATCACAGCTCATTCTTGCGACCACCCACACCAAGACAGCATACATACTGTCAAGTCCCTCCTGAAAACCATCAAACCATCAGACAGCACATTACATAACATTAAACACCAGGAGGCATATTTACAAGCAGCTTGCACTGAGTCACATTTTTGGATGCACCATCGACGCAGGCCCAGTTCTACAAGGCCATGCAACACCACTTTGCGTGGCTTTTCATGGCCTTGTAGATTTGGAGTAAGGCAATACAGCACAATTTGCTGTATTGCATTACTCTTCGTCATAGAGGCATTCCATCGGCGTTGCAGTGGGTTTACCCTTACAACATCCTTGGAGTTTGATGCATTCCCAAATTTACAAGGAATTGTAAACCTAGGAATTTGTCAAAGCCTACGCCTTCCCTGGGAGGCATAATGAGGAGAAATAACTTTATTTCATTTTTTTCTCTTTCTATATGAGCTGCATTCAGCAGCACACATAGATGGAGGAAAACACCACCATTGATTATTCTTGTGCAGAAAGGTGTCCCTTCCTGCACAAAAACAATCATTCCTACGATGGAGACACCTTTGCACCAGGGTGCAAGGGTGCCAGCATTGGTGCATAGCAGACAATGGTGTGCCAGCACAGTGGAAGAGAACAGGAATGCGCCGTATCTCATAGATATGGCACATTCCTAACCTTTTCTTTTGACGCAGGGCAGGGCATCAGGAAGCTATGCAGCACTACCCTGTGCATAATATTGTCCCTCAGGTCTTTTTCATCCATCAAACACCACAGTACAACACCTTACTTCAACTAACACAACACCTTTCTGAGCCCCACCACAACTAGGTCATAGCTATCCCGAAAATAGTTAGAACTTCATCAAAGGACAATAAATCATCACAGCTTCTCAGAAGAATAGACAACATTCCACAGCATACCACTGGCAGAACTGCATAATATGCAATGGTTCACACAATTCCATCTTCCTTACCTCTCCAAACCTCACCATTACATGTTATAACTCTAGCAGTATTTTGAACGAGACTGAATAACAGAAGGTGTGTCAGGGTTCCTGTTAGACTTTGGACTGGACAAGGTAACAGTGAGGTTCTTGCTCTTTTCAGGGACACATGACTTCCAGAGAAGCGGTTTTAATAGAAGCAAAAGAGTACCTAAAGATTGGAAAGAAAGCAGTAGAGATGATGAAGAGTGAGGCGGGTTGGAACAGGCAGTGATTTGATAACTGAGGGTCATATTTATCATACTTTCATGCAGCGCAACGCAGCAAGCTACCTTACTGCACTGCGTGAAAGGGCAGGAATGTGTTGTATTTAACATCATATGCTACATTCCTTTCCTCTCATTGCACTAGTTCACCTTTGGCTGCCTAACATCAATGCTAGCACCACTGTGCCATGATGCAATAGTGCCTGTTTTATAAACAGGATTCTTCTTGTACAGGAAGGGACACTTTCCTCCACTAAAACAATCCTGAAAGGCATTTCCCTCTTTCTATGTGTTCTACAGAATGCAGCACACATATAAATGGTAAAATAATAGATGGAATTAATATATTTCTCCTCGTTATGCCTCCCCTGCCACTACCACTAATGGTAAATCTGGGAATGCACCAAAATCCATAGATGGATGCGTGGTAACACCCACATCCCACTAATGGAATGCATCCTTGGGGAAGAGTAACACAAGGCAGCAATTTGCTCTGCCTTGCTTTACT
The DNA here is from genome assembly GCF_031143425.1 of Pleurodeles waltl. NCBI lineage: Eukaryota > Metazoa > Chordata > Amphibia > Caudata > Salamandridae > Pleurodeles > Pleurodeles waltl. Next base: position 475,161,288 of record NC_090451.1, read on the forward strand.
CCATATTTATCAAGCCATGCAGGGCCATGCAAGATGGCCTTGTGTGGCTTTATAAATCTGACTTTAGTGTTGTGTCGCCCTTGCGCCCCTTTGCAGGGCCCAATGGCAACAAAACATTATGATAAATATGGGCCGCAGCATCTGCAAGGGAAGCTATGAAGGTAACACACATATAAACAAGAAGAAGGTACAAGCAGAGACACAATAGTGTGCGCATCTTAAATAATAGTTTGTCTGTCACTCAGAAATCTCTTTGTGAGGTGAAAAACATCTCACAAGATGGCAAGAAGAAGGTTAAAATCACAGAGTTCAGGGAGACAGCCAGCAGCTTTTATGAAAAAATAGCATTGGGTGAATCTTTGAGTCAGTAGCACAAGGCCACAGAAACACATTGGCATGTTTGATAAAAATAATAATCAAGATTATATTAGAAACACAAGGAAGAACAGAGAACAATACAAGAAACTAAAATTGGGACCTGGGCAAAGCAAAACTGGAAACAAGGTCAGGAATGGGACTAGAATAGACTGAACTATGAATACTGAAAACAAACTAAGAACAATCTACATCCTAACGAGACAGGACAGAAATATCAATACAATAGGATAGATCAGAAAGAGTACAAGCAAGACTAGGAACAACTGCTACCAAAATCAGAGAGACAGGATAACAAGAGACAGAAACAAAAAAACAGATAAATGAGTTGAGGAAAATAAGGGAAGCAGAATCAAAAAGCAAGTCTGTAAATACAGCAGCAAGGGTTCTACAAAGCACAAGGAGATTCAGCAGACAGGTCAGTTGTGAGCCTCTGCTTTCTTCTCGTGCCAGGCTGAATTTTCAGGAGGCTTAGAGGAAGAGCATTTTACATTTATTTATTAATGTGCTTAGTTAATTAAAACCTTTACACAGATAGTAATGTTCACTAACTGCAATACAAGTTCACTTCACATCCAAACCTTACCCAGTGTTAAAATTATTTTAAAAAATACAAAACTTTATCATTTATGAAGTTTGTAAGACCTTAAATAAATTTCTATTACGTTTTTATTGATACATATAAGAATAAAATATTCAAAACTTATTGTCCCTAAAACAGTCCAATGTTAATTCGATTAATAAAAATAAAAGTCCTAACGTACCAATGTCTCATTGGCTAAGACCCTGTAGACTAAAACAGCTGACATCTTGTCAGTTATGACTCAAAAACTGATAAAATCTAACGACCAGAACTCAAACTCGTTCCACACCCACTACTGACTTTTAACGTACTCTGAGATTCCAGTTTTTTCAAGGCCTGTCTGAGAAACTTTACTAATCGAACATTCAATGAAGTATAACAAGACCTTGAGGTACCTTCTTCATTCTTGCCCTAAGCTTTGGAATATAAAAATCAGGTGTAACAGTTTCCCAACTCCACACCCACATAGAGAGCAAGATGATGTTAACCCTGAGTTAGCCTTTTGTGCAAAATCTTTACCTCCCGGAAGTTGACCAAATCTGTATTTATTTAATAAATAGATGTTTTTCTTTTTTTGACCAACCCTGGTCCAGTTACAATTGGCATTTTATTATACTCCTTGATTATAGACCATGAATGGGATCTACCAACAAGGAGACTCTTATCCACAATCAGTGACTTCTTCTTTACCATACGATTATTTATTTATTTTAAAGCGGCCACTGGCAAACTCTTATCCCATAATGAATGGACACCCAGATCATCCAAAGACTGGTCAAAATATAACCGTGAGGAGGACCTCGGGTTCATATTAAACTTTTTCCAGAGAGCTTGGCTTAATCCCTTTTCATTTGCAAGTTGCACGTTTTTCCAGAGTTTAATGTAGGCACCCTGTCTTGCACTCACTTGATTTACATACCCAAACTCCAGCTTAATTTGGGCCTGAGATGCTTTCTTTTTGAAGGTGGAAAGGAGATCTACATTCTTTACCAATGATCCCATTCAGGGTAATTGCATCCCTACCCCTCAGGGCTTCGCTACCGTAGGTAACACATGGAATTAACTTGGCGGCTATCACTTGTAACAGAGGCCTATAACTGGGGCCATCTAACACTCTTAATAAGGAACGAAAAGGAAGAAGCAAGGTATTTCCTTTTTGAACTAAATCTATTATCTGGGGGGAGAATGACCCCCTCTAGTCTAATAATACCCTCAAGTAACTGTATAGTTTGCCTTGTTGAAGTTTTGAGCCTTGTAGGTACCACTTATATGTTTTCTGTCTTCTGTTGCTTATTTTCATAATCTTTGTTTTCTTCTCATTTATAACTAAACCATTTTTTACTGTAAAATCTGCCAATTTCATTACTAAACGCTGTAATCCAATTTCCATGTAACTTAAAAAGACAACATAGTAAGCATAATGCAGATTTGAGATGAAAAGATCCCCAATCTTTGGGGGGTGTTCATTTACCACATTTCATATATAGGACAGATTTGATAAATAAAGATTGAAAAGGTAGGGCGCTGGACACAACCTTGTTTAAGACTGCGTTCAGTCCCCACCTTCCTTGATGGAAAGGTAACATCTCCAATTTTCACTCGAATCCAAGTGTCAGAGTACAGCATCTGCACTGCTTTTAATAATTTCAACGGGATACCCCAGGAGTTTAATTTTGCATACAGCAGGCTACACTGTACAGAGTCAAAAACAGATTTAAAATCCACAAAACATACATACAGAGGTTGTTTTCGTTGTTTACATTTTTCTATAATAGTAGTAAGGGGTAGGATGTTTACTGCTGCTTCAGGCCCATTTTTGAAGCCTGACTGGTTGATCTGAATAATGGTTTTTTTCAGCAGCCCAAGTCTGTAGGTCTTTCATGAGGGCGCCCGCATAGTATTTAGGCTCGGTGTCAGATAAGGTGATTAAACTATAATTCTCAGGGTTGTCACAATCACCTCTTTTAAAAATCTGGTGGATAATGGCACCTTTCCAGGAGCATGGGATAGTTTCATGCTCCAATGCACTATTATAGATTGTGACCAGCCTCTCTGCCCAGAAGCCTGGATTGGTTTTATATAAAGCATTTAGGATCCCATTCGGGCTTGAAGCCCCGCCCTGCCTGCTTCTATTAATACATTTTGTTATCTGAGGAACAGAGAACATTTTATCATTATCATCTGTAGGTCTGTAACTGACTGAATTATTATCCAATTGCAGCCAATGAGTCACTGATCGACTCCCTGTACAAAGCGCCTCTTCTTTAATTTGTTGATCATGATCAAATTCAGAGTAAGAAAATCGTGCCAAGATAACTCAGAGATATCTGAAGTTGATAGGATTGTAGGTGCTGTGTTTAGGTTATTAATCATTTTCCAGAAGGCCTGAGAGTTCTTTTGTTTAGTTAAGAAATAGGCCTTTGCCCAAACGTTCTCCCTTTTCTTTGTTTTTTCTTCCCACATCTGTTTACGATATTGACTATTTGTGACTTTTAAGTCTATTTGTATACTGGGTTCATTAGAGTGCTTTTTGGCCAATCTTAATAACCGGTTCCTCTTTTTCCTCCACAGTGTAGTGACTGCTGTTATTTTTATTTTATTTCTATTTTTTACTTTCTCAAACTCATAGTGCAGGTGAGGTTTACGGGGGGGGGTCAGAAAGAAATCTAGCTGCAAACTTCACTCGGAATAATGACCATAAGGTTATTGGTTCATCAATTGAATCGAATCACACCTAATTTGGTTAAGTAGCTCCTCGTACGTTTTCCGAATAATTTCGATTGAGTCCTCACGCCACCAAAGCTTCTTATAATTAGTTGAAATAAGGTTCCTTGGAAAGGTAATAGCTGGTTTATGCTTAGGAACGCTAAAATGTATCTCAATACTTTGCAAGATGTGGTCACTTAAACGTGTCCTTACAATACAATAAGATGCAATTAACGCCAAAAGTGGCAGGGTAACCATTGCATAATCAATTAAGGACTGATATCCCAAAGCATAGCAGGTAGGAGCAGAAGGGGTGCCCTATTGGTATCTCTCGTTCAAGATTCTGAGGCCGGACGCCTTCAAATCTTTAATGAAAGCAACCACTTTAGCCTCTCCCCTGCCCCTAACATGATTCCCCAAAGTTTGTTGTTGAACAGACCATATAAAATCCTGATTTACTATCTGTTCCTCTCTGTCATATGGTTGCAGTAACTTCATGTTAAAACCTCCTGCTATCAGTAGATCTGGGACATTGGGTTCTTGCATCCCCATTAATACTAGTTCAACGAGTTTAGAGAACAGTAGGTTTTTGGAGTGGGCATCTGGGTGTATATAAACATTTATTACCCAGAAAAGTCTAGCTAACGTCTTATGCCAATCTAGCAGTTTTATTACCAAAATCTCAGCATAGTTTTCTTTTAATTGTATACAGGTTATCTTCGGCCCAACTGCTATAAAGGTCGCCAAACCCTCCTTCGGCCACCCAAATACATCACCTTATAGGCTGGGGAGAAGAAACCCAAATAGCCATAAATTGTGAAATGATTAATTGCCCAGGTTCCTGAAGAAGCACAATTTGAAAGTCTTTTAACAGGGCTAGGTTTTTTTACTGATTATTGCCACTTATCCAGTTTATGTTCCAGGAACAGATTTTTAATGATTCACGCTGACAGTTAACTTTGGGAGATCTAAATTGAGAGGAATTTTGTCAGGGGCTCACACCGTGGTGGAGAGCCGCTGAAAGCCATCCTATATTTAATTGCTCTGGGTCCTGTCCGTTATCGAGTGTGTCATTTATTGGGTGATAAATAGCCGGTGTAAGATTTCCAGTTGCTGTCCTCAAAATTGAATATGGTTTTAAGGGTTTACTCTTTCCTGTGGGATCTACCATATGGCGAACCGAAACCAGAGGTTCCAAACAGCTGATCGGCTGGGGAGTTTTAAGCTCAATTCCCCATTTATAAAAGACATCTTTCTCCTTAAGAACCCAGTTGGCGATTGATACAGAAACCAGGTCACCAGGGTGGATTCTTGGTAGGGGCTGTTAAGCGTACATTCCCCAGTTAAAAATTCTATGGAATCCATGTCTGCGGATTAAATATTCTCCAGCAGGGGTATGGCTTGCAGGAGTTTTATTATATTCCCACAATTTAATATGTCTAGTGAACCCCTAGTCCGATATCTCAGAAGAAAAATCTACTTATTTCCACCCCCGGCTGGGTTCTGCTGGTAACCCTGTGTTACTGGGTCCAGACCTACTTCATGGGACAGTCCATACTGGGAACTTGTAGAAGTGTGTGAGGGGCACTCTCTACCATTCAGTTGCAATTTGCCATGATCAAGATCTATTCTTATGCTGACATTTGTAATCAGCTCTGTAGAGGGCTCCATAAGTCCACCCCCACCCAGGGGTTCGGACACAACGGGGACAGAAATCCTTGATACTGGACTATTACCCTTTATAGTAACTTCAATTTTAGGAGCTACATTTTTTAAAGCTTTTTCATCTGCTTCCTTCTACGATTCCCTCTTTGAACTTCTTTTTTCTAGAGTTCCATTTCGGGACCTAGTTTTTGATAATTCCATCCTGCCTCTTGTTGCACTTGGGCTTCTACTTCCTCATAACATAGATTATCCATATTTGATATAGCCTCAGCCTCTTCTAAACAAGGGGTGGACACACTAGAACCTAAAGTGAAAGACCCTCTGCCCCTTTTTGAATGTTGAATAAAGGGTACACCGTGGTCATTAAGAGACTACTCCCAATATTTGAGTTGTTCTTAATACTTTCCCCTTTTTCGGTATTGATACTCACAGGAATTGGATTATTTTGCATATCTACATTGTTAGTCATAAGGGGACCTTTCAACCTTTTCCTAGTCTTTCTTTGTTTTTTTCTTTGCCTTTTAGTTTCTGATGGTTTAGATAGCTGTCAAAGTTGTTTTTTTATAGGCAGGGAGGAGGAAGAAGAGAGGGACTAAAGAGATTGGTTGGATAGCTCTCCCCATGCTCCTATTAACTCATTTACTGGTGGCACTGTAATGCATTAATTAACAGGACTATGATAATCCTTATTTTCACCATCCCCTGTTATACCAAATGACTCTGTAAAACCTTCATTACCAGGGCAATGACAAACCTTTTGTTTACCAACCCTTTTTTCACCCCCTTCTTCCCCTTCACTGTTTCCAACACCAACCTGTTCACCCATATTTGACTTTAAGTCCATATCATAGCTTTTTAAAGTGGCAAGATTAGCTTTGAAGTCGGTCATCAAGGAGTTTATACCCTCAGGAAGAGAGGCTAACTTATTGATTATTGGGGCACAGTTAAAATCATGCTCTGTCGTTTTGGCATAGGTCTGGGCTCGTTTGATCAAAGCATTTAAATCTGCCAGTTTTTGGTCAATCCCAGCAACCAAATGCGCCATTATGTTAAATAAGTACACCTGCACATCCATCTTTGTAGATTGATAGGATAAAGCGTTCAAAGTTAATTGTGAAGTTTTAAAGAAGATCTCCCAACTTTGTTTTGGTCTAAAGGACCCTTGTGGGTCTCTTCATGAGTAGGACAATTATAGGTTGCAGTAATCTGCGCTATGTGCAGCACATCCACAGACTCTAATATAGAATAGTTTTTTAAGTCGCTGGCCAAGCAGTTACCTTGGCCCTCATGGGAACATATCTGCCATTCGTAACATAATCTCCCACTGCCTACACTGGGATTTATGGCTACTATTTCCATGGAATGCAGTACAGTTTGCTGCTGACTGCCGAAGTAGCTTTGAGAACCCCCCATTGACTCTTTACCACCCAACATTTTGGGATATTCCGTAGCTGCAGTCTTCCTAATGATGAGATTTACTTCTAGAGGAAGAGAACCTTTGGTCTGCAGAAGGTTTTTGGCTCTATTGAGGGATGGTGATGGTGGAGAAGAGGGTGATCTCATTGTCAGTAGCTCCAAATCGAGCCCCAGTCATTTCCTCTATCAACCAATGAATTACTAATATTAGCTGGGGAGTTTTTTACGCCTTTTCTATCTGATTCTGTTTTGACTTGATTCCTGTAAAAATGTGTTGAGTTCCTCCCCGTAGATTCACTCATTTTTAATGAGGTCGAAATATGAGATGACCTTTGGGTTTAAGGAGCTTGAATAGAGGCAAAATCGACCTGGAGATTTATTGAGACCATTTGAGCCATCATTATCCCTCTTTTCAATTACGATGCTGCTTTCACTTTTTGTTTGGGAAATGGGAGATGGAAGAGCTGTTTGGTCTTTGTTAGAGGAAAAATTGCTTCCAAGGGGTCAGCCAAAAAGTCAAATTTACGCAGCGGTTTTGCTCCCTTCTGAAACATATGAGCAATGGGGGAAATTAGGGTCAAACTCTCATCCTCTAAGTTTTTTGGTCTCTTTGACTTCACAGATTGCATGATAGGCAATTTTTGTTTTCTCTTATTTTTTTTTGCCTGTGGGCCCAGTGTTCTCTCGCTCCCTGATTGCATACTCCCTTGGAGGAAAGATTAAATCCTTTAAACTGGGTTTTCCACCTTCATTCACTTTGTTTACAGACTGGAAGGGATTCAAAATAACCAGAGTGCAACAGCACACCTCTACAATTTAGGGGCACGAGCACACAGAGGACCACTAATTGGTTGAGGGGAGAGGAGGAGGGAGAATAAGGGTTACTAAGGATTATTATGGATTTGAGGGGTGTTTTATCACCCCTACCTAATTGCAGGGAGCAACCCTGACCATGGACTACTTCTGCAGTCCTTTACTACAAAATTCCTCTACAGTACTAAGAGCTCCCCCAACCACTTCTGTGAGGTCTTGGCCTCTTGCAGGTCTCTGGGAGACCCAACCTACTGCGCAAGTGGGGCTGTTAGGCCTCAAGGCAAGCCGCACCTGAGCCTAGTTGGCCGCTTCCACAGTGGGCCTTGGCTCACTCTGTAGTGGACCGCTATATCCACTATACTTGCTACAGGTTGGGCTTCTCCCTTCCTGACACTCCTCATGCCCATTTAGCCTTTAGGTGCTGATGGCTGATGATAGCTGTGCTAGAATGGACGCCGATGCTGGTTCTGGTGGAGCAGGAAATGCAGTGGCAATGCGGGTACAGTGGGCGGGGGCAGTGGGTTGATGATATCCGCACTTCCGCACGTCAAGGACAGCCAGTTAGAATACTTGTGACTAGAAACAGGTGCCACCCTGATGGTGTATGGGTAGAGATGGGTTAATCCATATTTGCTGGAAGCCCTATTTTTAATGAAGCTCCCAATGAATGGAACAAGTAGAACAGTAGAATTCTATCTGCCAGGACCGGAGGCAACCATACAAAGTTATTTGCACTCAGATCAAAGCCCTGTGTGGTGTCTTTCCTGCTCACTCCCACAATTACATCCACTGCCCAGTCAATACAATGGCTGATTACCTTCCCAGTTCTCCATTTGCCGCAGCGGTCCCTTCCCAGTGAAAACAGTGACCGCTGATGAAGCAGAAAATGAAGGTTTTGATTTATTAATGCATAAACGTAGTGTGAAATAATCATGTGTGACTTTAACCGAACTAATAAAGATTGTACGGGGACAAAATGTGCCCTTAGAGTAGTTTGCCAACATTTATAAGCGTGCTTTATATAACGTGGTGTATTAGAATTGCACTAATCCGACATAATCATAAACGTGTGCTACGATTTGCTTTTTTGAAATGCTTTAGCTTAGCATTACTTTAATGGAGGCTTTGGCCTAGTTGCCTGGTCTCACGGTTTAGATGCTCGTATTTTTTCAATGTGCTATTAAACGTGTATTTTTGCTTGAAGCTGTACTTTTCCACTGAAACCGTTCACATGCTTATCTTAAAGTTTCGTGCCAGCCTGGCATATTTTCTCTTTACTCCAAGGTCGATTTGCAGGTGCGGACAATTGAGGCTCTGAAAGTGAACTAATTGGTATACAATGTTGCAACGTGCGTACCCATCTCCAAGGATAATGTATGCTTAAGTAAAAGCTTGAGAACTGTCGTTTTTGATTGGACAATTTGAAACTAACCTATGAACCCTCCAATGGAGACCCTACTGGATTCGAACTGTTGTCTATAAAAACCAGGTGCACGAGAAGAGATTAGGCCATTACCCGGACACTACGCCATTTTGTAGATTCCGTAGCTATTATGGCCCATCTTGCTGCGACGCCATTTTGAGAGATACATTGATGCTTTCTCTAATCGAGAGAAAGAGACTTTAAATGATTCTTGCCCTAGAGACTTTAACTTTGAAATGCCCTTTGCATGAATTAGTAGTTTTATTGCCGCAGCGAGGCAATTGCCCCGTCCACCGCTGCCCCTTTGCCCCGTCCCATGCTGATCGAGAAACGGTACCTGTGAGACGAAGACTTCCTTGTATGCTGATCGTAATTGGTAAATATGAAAGGAAAATTGTAAAATTGCATTGTGTTTCTTTTAGGTAACCAACTGCTGATTTTGATAAGAGCCCTAGCTAGGAGTTTTCTAAATTTATGTTGCTAAATTGTTTTTGCATGAAGTCCCACATGCCGATGCTAATTTGAGGTTAGACGAGGATTCCATATGTCGCACGATGCAATTTGAGATCTTGTTATGCTGACTAAATGTACGCAATTAGCTCATTACAGATTATCGTATTAGTGATTTGCATTGCCATTATCGAATGCCTTGTGATTCAAATGCTACATAGATTACACTTGTTTCGCCGTTATGGACAGCTATTAATGTTCATTTATGTTTATCATTTGGTGTTGAGACACATATATATTGTGCTAGCTTTGTTAATATAGGGAAATAAATTCACTAACTTTGCAATAAACTGGTGTGGTTATTCCTGACTGAAAGGTCAGGGTTCGCCGAAATGTATTCTGGATTAATTGTTAAGTGTTATGTTGATCAAGGTATTGCTTATGTTCGTTATTGATTATTGATTTGATGCGACTGATCGATATAAGAGTACGGAGAGTTCCCACTTAGTCAAAAGATTCATCGGCCTAAAGAGCGTCCGAACACAGGTCAATTATTACTACGGTTCGCTCTATCAGTAGATGGTAGCAGAGGACGGTTACGTCTTTTGGAATCCTGTACTCTTAAAGTACATGGTGTTGAATTAACGGTTACGCATTTTGAGACCCCACTCGAGAAGTTGAATTAGATTTTTCTTGGATAAAATAGATTGACAGAATGATGATGGGCTAGGTCCACCGCGACTTTCCCTGGATCTCGGAGCTTGCGAATGGAGAGAATTGAGGTGTGGATTCAGCGTTGGCGGTACTAGTGATGGTATGAGTGAAGTTAGGGTTTTGCGCTTGCACAGCTTATTGCCGCAGGGTGTGTGAAAAGGTTGCGAGGATTTTTTCTTTTTAGAAGATAGCGGAGGTGCGACTCCGAGTGTAGAAGTAGTGAAGTCGTCGAACTTCATAGAAATAGCGGAGGTGCGACTCCGAGTGTGAGAGTAGGGAAGTCGTTGAACTTCATGTGCGTGTGGCGCTTTGTGCATAAAAAGGTCCACGTGGTTGTTGTTGTTGAGACGGGCCCTGCGAGGTCAAGAGACTCCGGAGTATGTTGATCCATGTTGTGGTCTGGGCGGTTTAGTAGGTTGATCGGGCGTGGTCAACAAGTCGGTACGTGTGTTAGGGAGTGAAAGAAACTTCGACTTCGGGCTTTGACAAGATTCTAAGTGCACTAGAATAGATCATTGACAAGTTGAGAGTAGGTCTGCGGGTCAGAATTGCTTGCGAACGTGGGGACTGAGAAAGACGGAATAGCGGCTGAGGCTAGTGAAAGGTCCCTAAGGTCCTGAAGCGACTGTGTTACCCTTCCTGTAGTAAACCGACAGATCTGTTTTATTTTTTGGTAGCTCGCAATATATGCAAGAAGTTGTTACGAAAAGAGGTGAGTGAAGGAAGACTAGCCGCGAGGCTTTGTTAGCCGCAGTGTGTGTGAGTGTGACGTCACTAGGAGACGCGCTGGGATAGGTTGGTTGGAGAGAAGGGTCGCGCACGGATTGGACGCAGTCCGTGGGGCTCGATTGGAAGGGGAAAGGCAAGCGAAGAGTATTCCGGGAATTAAAGTCACCTATTGATTACAAACTTTGTGAAATAAAAGACGAGAAAATGAAATTCCTTAAACATTTAGGAGTGCGATGAAGGGGGAGTCTTACATTAAAGCGAGCGTAGGAGAGGAGACGCCACCCGAAGGTACACCAGCTTACATTGTAATGGAAGAGAAGGGGGTAGCTCCGTGTCTATGGCTAAAGCAATGGCACAAACTGACAGAGAAACATGGGAGCGTAGCGTTCCCGATACATGGGACATTCAATATAAGGATCCTAGAGAATTTGAGATTCACGATGTACGACATGAAGGTACCTCCAAGGCCAGCACAGTTTGAAGCTCTAGCAATTTGGGAACTGATGGCCAGACAGCAACAGCAAAATAAGTTCGAGAACAGGATAAGGAAGGTAGAAAAGACACTAGCGGATGCTAGGTGGGATAATGCACAGAAGGTGTGGAGGTCAGATGTTCTGCAGGGAATAAAATTGTTTCCCGCAATTACTAAGGAAGAAGAGGAGACAGGTAAGAAAGCTACCTGTAAGACAGACAGGAAGTGTTCCAAGGATAGAGAGGACGAGGAAAAGTTAAGAAGAGAAGAGGAGTTAGAGGATGAGGAGTTAATATTGCAATTGCTGAACGACCGTCCACCACCTTATGCGGAGAATGGACAAGGTCCAAGTACCAGTTCTGCCCCTCCGGCACCGGTACGGAACAGTGAAACCCAGAGTTCAGGAGCATCATCGGGATCTAAAGACCCGAGTTTACTGTTCACCCCGCAGATACCGCAGGTTAGGAGAATATACCCAGATGTGCCCATGCTGAAACCAGCAGAAAATTATCAACCGCAAATGCCAGGGCACTACAGCAGTGACAACGGTGCAGGAATGATTCTAGATCCAACCGTAAGGGGAGTACAGAATGGTCACAATCCAACAATGACACAAGCTGAATCAACTCAGTTTTTGATGCCTCAGAAGCAGATGCAGGGGGGAAACGCACATGCTCAAATGACGGGGAGTCAGATGGGCATGCCGGCAATGATGACCCATAATATGGGAATGAACATGCCTCAGAACATGGGAAATGGACAGAACCCAGATGCGATATCCCTACCCATTACTGTAGGTCCACCGGTACCTTTGTATAGTCAGCCTAACTTAGGTATGAGCAGTCAGGGATCAATGCTGCAGAATGGGACAGAGAGGAGGTGCATAGAAAACACTCCAGGGATAACTCCTATAGCGGCTCAGCCAAATGGATCTGGGTCATTGATGGAGTTTAGTCCCATATGTGCTCAGTCAACACTGGTGAGGTCGAGCCCCCCACTGATAATACCTCTAACATCGTATACTGAAAAGTTGCCGCAACCATCAATGGCAGTCGATGTGAATGCTACACTGATGGGGGTAAATGCGCAACAGCTGACACAGTGGTTCAACAGTTTGAATTCCACACAAAGTTCAGACAGTGGGAAAGGAGAAGATTACCTGAATAGGATGAGGCTGAACATGGAAGCACAAGAATTGGTGGAAGGGACTATGGGTGTGAATAGGTTAGAGTCCTACACGGAAGAAGAGTTGAGATACCTATGTCCAAAGATTACGAAAGAAGTGAACAAGGTACATAAAAGCTTGCAGGAAGTAGCGGACAGAAACGGGATTGACATAGACAAGATGAAACACTTGAGCAGAAGCTATAGGTTGGATTTTGGGGCCACAGATTTTGAACACATGAGGTCAGCAGGCATGAAGGCACACCTTAGAGAATTGCTGCAGAGTGCACAAGTATGGAGGTGCTTAGACAAGTGGGAAAGCAGATGGGTAAAGAGGAAGGAAAAGAGGAGGGACAGTGCTACAGAGAATAATGAGAAAAGACCACAAAGCAGCGAGACAGTAACCATGTTACCAATTAGGGAGACAGCAGGGGGAAAATTAATACATGTACCATGGCACAGAAGCGATATTCAGTCTTTTACGGATGATTTTCCCAAACTGAGAGAGAAACCGATTGAATGGTATCAACAGAACGATAGGTTTGTGAAGCTTGCAAAATGTCTCTGGGAAGACCTGAACACTCTCTTTGAGATTGTAGTTCCAGCAGATTTGTGGGAGGATTGCAAAAGAGCTGTAGGTTGGCCGACAAGTGAACCAGAAAGAGACAGGGAGACGGGTGCACCATCACCTATGGTGATGAGCTTGTACTATAAGGTGGTTGAGCATTTGAAGACGAAGGTTGCCGCGAAAAATGTGGATTGGCAGAAGATCGATCGAACGGCCCAAGAGGCTAAAGAGTCGATTCATAGTTACTATGAGAGGTTGTTGAAGGCGTTCAAGAACTACAGTGGCACGGAAACAATAGAGGCGAAGGACATGCTTCATTTTGTGTTCAGATTTGTGGAAGGGCTGAGGCCTGAGATAAGTCAGATGATAAAGTCGCATTTGATTTGTTGGCAGTCGAAACCGATTGATGAGGTGTTGAATTATGTGAAATACTGTAGCGACGAAATTGAAGTGAAACAGAAAAAGTTGAAAGAGAAGGTGATGATGATGCAACTTAAGGCAGCTCAGACAGGTTTGCAAGGTTTGCAAGGGTTGCAAGGGTTCCAACAGCAGGTACTGCAACCGCAGCTGCAGTTGCAGGGAAACATGGCGTTTCAGCCACAGGCCAGAGGCAGAGGCAGAGGAGGTTTTGTGAATAATGGTCCGGATTTGAACACTGTTGTGACTGATGTGCAGGCAATGAAGAAGGTGATGCCGTGTCACGTGTGCGGAATTGTCGGTCATTGGAAACGCGAGTGCCCGATGGTGGTGCAGGAAGGTGCAGGTGCAGGTGTAGGTGTTGGTCAGCAAAACAATGATGTCAATGCATTTCAGGCAATGAGGGGACCGAAAATGAGAGGTCCAAACCCAAATTTTCAGACCATAAATCAATTGCAGGGATTGCAACCTATGCAGCCGCAGCAGATGCCCCGTATGCAGATGACGCAAATGCAGCCGATGCAACAGCAGTTACCCATGGTACCTAATCAGCAAATGCAAATACCTTTGGCACCAATGAGTCAGCAGCAAGTGATGGTTCCTCCACAGGTCTCGGGTCAGGTAATGAGTACAAATGGCACCGTACAACAGTTCCCATTACACAGTGAGAGTGGAATAAACAATGTATGGGAGAGTGAGAGCTCAGAAGAAGAAGGAGATTGTGTGCTTGCAGCATCCTTGGAAGTTAATCAAAAGGGTCCGTACGTAGAGGGAAGAGTAATGGGTCATCGTGTCTCGTTCTTGGTTGACACGGGAGCCACACGTTCAACTGTTAAGAGCAGTGAAGTACCAAATTTGCCACTCTCAGGGAGGACAGTTCAAGTGGTGGGAGTAGCAAACAGGCACCTGACGAACCCAATAACAGATCCGGTACCAGTCAGCATCGGTAACTATCAAGGGGTGCATCAGTTTGTGGTATGTGACTCAAGCCCAATAGCACTGTTAGGGAGAGACCTATTGTGCAAATTGGGATGTTCGATCATGTGTTCGAACGAAGGAATAACAATCCAGACGAGCAGTGATGGGGAAGAAGAGGACAGTGTAGAGGGGGATGAGATGGAAACTGTCGATGAAGAGTATCCTCTGATTTGCCTTTTCCCGATGATAACTGAAGAAGATATTCCAGCTGAATTACGGGAGACAGTCGGAAAGGAGGTGTGGGACATGACAGGGAAAGAGGTGGAATTGATGAAAGGAGTGGAACCAGTGAAAGTGACTGTAAAGCCCAATGCGATCTTTCCCCAGACCCCACAATACCACATGCCACAAGACACCCTCATGAAAGTTGCCCAACTTATTGATGAATTTGTAAAACAGGGAGTACTGAAAGAAGTGTTAAGCAGTCCATGTAATTCACCAATAATGGGACTAATAAAGCCAAGTGGAAAGGTCCGACTTGTGCAGGACTTGAGGAAAATAAATGACATCATAGTCAAATGTTGCCCTGTCGTACCAAATCCAGCTGTGATAATGTTCCAGGTCCCTTGCGATGCTGAGTGGTTCTCAGTCATCGATTTGTCACAAGCATTCTTTTCTGTGCCTCTTCATGAGGACAGCCAATTCCTCTTTTGTTTCAAATTCTTAGACAGAGTGTACAGTTGGTGCCGAATTCCTCAAGGGTTTTCTGAGTCCCCGTCAATCTTCAATCAGATTCTAAAGAAAGACTTGGAAGAGTTAGAATTGCCATTCGAGTCAACCCTAGTACAATACATTGACGACTTACTGGTTGCATCAAAGACAGAAAGTGGCTGCACAGCCGATACCATTGCTCTGTTGAACCATTTGGGAAGGAATGGACACAAGGTGTCTCCTGCCAAATTGCAGTTCTGTCAGGAGAAAGTGAAATACTTGGGTCACCAGATAGAGAAGGGGTCACGGAGAATAATGAAGGAAAGAATAACAAGTGTACTTCAAATGAGTCCGCCCAAGACGAAAAAGGAGGTGAGGAAGTTTTTGGGAATGGTGGGCTACTGTCGCCAGTGGATTCCCAACTTCTCGACTCTAGCAAAGCCTTTACTGAAGCTGACCCAGAAGGATGCCTTGGATCAAATTGAGCTGAAAGGAGATGAGATGGATGCTTTTGTTGAATTGAAAGAGTGCATGTGCAGGGCTCCAGCTTTAGGTATGCCTGATTACACAAAGCCTTTCACATTGTTTTGCCATGAATGTGATGCATGTTCTTTGTCTGTCTTGACTCAAGCCCATGGTGGCGTAAACAGACCAGTAGCGTATTTTTCAGCTACTTTGGATCCGGTCGCAGCAGCACTCCCAGGGTGTTTGCGCGCCGTAGCAGCAGTTGGTATCAGCCTCACTCAGAGTGAAGGAATAGTGATGGGACACCCAGTAACAGTCATGGTCCCTCACTCAGTTGAGATACTTTTGACCCGCTCCCGAACGCAACACATGACTGGAGCAAGACTCACAAGTTATGAAACGATTATTCTGGGCTCACCGAATGTGCAGCTGAAAAGGTGCACTACGTTGAATCCAGCAACCTTGCTTCCTGGAGAAAATGCTGAAATTGAGAACGCTGAAGACGTCGAGCATGACTGCCTTCAGGTGACTGAATTTTGCACAAATCCCCGACCGGACATTAAGGATACTAAGCTTGATGAAAATGACCAAATTGTTTTCGTTGATGGTTCATGTCTAAGAGATGGGATGGGAATTTTGAAAGCAGGATATGCTGTATGTACTGTAACAGGTGTCTTGGAAGCGGGCTGGCTTCAAGGAGTCTATTCTGCACAAGTAGCAGAACTTGTAGCCCTTACCAGAGCATGTCAACTGTCGGCATTGATGAAAGTCACCATTTACACTGATAGTCAATATGGGTTTGGTATTGTGCATGACTTTGGACAACTATGGTCACAGAGAGGTTTCCTGACTTCTTCAGGATCCCCAGTGAAGAATGGGGAAAGGATAAGGGAATTGTTACACGCCATTCAAGTGCCAGCTGAAGTTGCAGTGGTAAAGTGCAGTGCTCACACGAAAGGACAGGACTATGTTTCTCTGGGAAATGCATATGCGGATCAAGTCGCAAGATTTTGTGCCTTGAACTGTATATTACTCAGAGATGAATGGAATTCAATAAGTGAGCCAGAACTAGAACCAGCTGAAGCATTTGCCTTGAAGGTCGTAGATACGATAGATGAATTAAAAGCATTGCAGAATAAAGTCAGGGAGGATGAAAGAGATTCCTGGATTAAATCACAGTGTATAAAGAGACCAGACGAGTTATGGGTTTCAAATGAGGGAAAATTTGTTTTGCCAAACAGTCTCTTATCACAGCTTGCGCGGTTCTATCATGGGCAAGCTCACCTAGGGAGAGATGCCATGATAAGATTGTTCAAAACTGATTGGTTTAACCCCAGATTTCGTCAAGCTGCAGAAGCAGTTTGCCATCGATGTGTCACTTGCCAGCAGATGAACCCAGGAAAGGGAACAGTTGTGAACGCGAGCCACATTGGTAGGGCAAGCGGGCCTTTTAGTCGTATGCAGATGGACTTCATTGAGATGCCTGTGCATGGAGGTCTAAAGTATCTGTTGGTGATTGTGTGCATTTTTAGTCACTGGATCGAGGCATACCCCACACGTAGAAATGACAGCCTTACAGTTGCAAAGCTATTGTTGAGAGAATTAATACCACGTTTCGGATTCCCGATCTCTTTAGAATCAGATAGGGGAAGTCACTTCAATAACGAGGTGATAAAGTTACTCTGCGAAGCGCTGAACATTGAGCAAAAACTGCATTGTAGCTATCGCCCTGAAGCATCAGGATTGGTGGAGCAGATGAATGGTACACTGAAATCAAGAATGGCGAAAATATGTGCATCGACAAATTTGAAATGGCCTGACGCATTGCCCTTAGTGCTAATGTCAATGAGAAACACCCCTGATAGAAAAACTGGACTGTCTCCGCACGAAATTCTCATGGGCAGGGCTATGAGACTTCCTGCAGTTCCCGCAAACGCGCTTTTGAATATTACAGATGATATGGTGTTAGACTACTGCAAAGGACTGGCTGACGTGGTTCGCTCTTTCTCTCACCAGGTGGAAGCGACCACCTTGCCACCGATCCAAGGTCCAGGACACGCACTGAAAGCAGGTGACTGGGTCGTGGTAAAGAAGCACGTGAGAAAGTCGTGTCTGGAACCCCGTTGGAAAGGCCCTTTCCAAGTGATCCTGATGACAACTACCGCTGTGAAGTGTGCGGGGGTTCCCAACTGGATTCACGCCAGTCACACAAAGAAGGTGTTGTGTCCCACAGATGAGGAAGTTGAAGCGCTGAAACTGCCAGTGCCTGATAAAACAGTGCCGAGTGCTGAGACAGAACAAAACCGAACTGAAAGCGGACAGGCAGAAGCAGGAGAGAGAGAGATATTATTGGAGAACGAAGAGTCCGACTCACTTGGGGAAGACCAAGGAGAAAGTTCAGACAGCGACGAAGAAGCTGAAGGTCACAAAGAGCCTGAAGCAGCTGAGGGTAGCAAAAAGCCTGAAGCAGCTGAAGGTGACAAAGAACCTGAAGCAGCTGAAAGTGATACAGAGCCTGACGAAAGTAACGGTGAAGAAGGGCTCGAAAAAGGTGAAAAAGCAGGAGAGCCTGATCAGAGGAGGGCTTTCCCAGAAACAGACGATACAGAAAAAGAAAAAGAGAACGTGATTGATTCCCCAGAGGGAGGGGACAAGGCAGAACAGAGCGAAAAGGTTCAAACTTCTACAGAAAAGGTCGCAGGTCCATCGAATGGACACGGTGCAAAGAGGAGGCTAAGTATATCACCAGTAAATCAAAGGACTGGAGAAGGTTTGAACGACGGAGAAAGGCCAAAAGTAAAAGAGAAAAGAAAAGAAGTGTCTGTCGTGGTACCAACCTCGAGTGAAGAAAAAGACTTGACAAAAGAGGAAAGTACCAGCGAGGCAGAATCGAAAAGAGAAGCAAAATTGAAAAGGAAAAGGATACCGAACAGAAGGTATTCCGGTCCTGAATGGGCATATGCAGTCAATGACGATTGGACTGACGAGTTTGTATCTCTAAGCATCGAGAACGAAGAAGAGGAAGAGATACCAATAGAAAAGAAAAGTTTTATGGACAGTGTTGATTGAGAGGGTGATAAATGACATTGCCTGCTACAATCTAAAGTGCTAAAACCAGCTGAGACATTGCTAAACCGGATGAGACTTTGCTAAACCGATAAAGACTGAGTTATTGCCGAATTGAGACAAATGCTGCTAACCGATAAGTGACTGGCCTCCTGAAGAAAACTGTGTGAACATTGCGCTCGTTCAGCTTTGTAACTGAATTGCTAAATAGTTTCATTTATAGGTGCTTCTAGCTCTCTGATTCTATACAGATCATGACGCAAAACAATAGAAAGAAATATTGTAAATATGTGTGTATAGGCTTGGTAATTGCATGTGTACTAATAATAATGGCAATTGTACTTGGAATGCATGGAAAGGGTGAGAATGAGAAAATTGCTGCTTCTACTTTTGCTCCTGTTACTGTCACCGAACTAACCGCATTGAAAAGACTAGCATTGGATGAGAGACTCATGCACGATAAGAAAGAGCTTTCGTATAATGTTTTCTATCGCTTGCTAACAGAATATGTTGAGACAATGGATGCGAAAGATTGTTATGTGTGTACACAGATACCAACATCAGTGAAGGAAGGGGTGACATATCACCACATGCCTCTTACATACGGGATTACATGTAGTATAGTAATGTCTAGGTTTTATGGTCAAACTAACATACAGTATTTTTACTCAAATTATGATGTTACCTTTGCATATGTTCCTATAATAGCGCAGCTAAGCCAGATTGCTAAAGATTGGGATGCTAAGATAATGAGGGAATTTTTCGAGCCAATGCTACCTTTTGAAACGGCTCACGCTCATAGGGAAAATCTTACCTGCTCGCTCTCTGCAGTAGAAATAAGCTTTTTAGATCGTACAGATGATAGAAGGGCACAAATGAAGGTGAAATTAGAAAAGGAGTTACATAAGAGGACTTCAGTAGATAATTATGATTTTGCTGCAATAAAGACACAAGGGAAAATTGCTTTGGATGCTTGGCATGTAGGGAAGTTTTGTATATATCGAGGTGAATCTTATTATGACAACATTTTTGTAGGAGCGAGTGAGTGTAAACACACGTTTATCTTTAAGGCCAAATGGACATTCATGATGGATGGACTTGACCCTGTCATTCCAGGTGTATATTACATTTGTGGGTATAATGCCTATTATCGTCTTCCAAAGGGATGGTGGGGGAGATGTTATTTGGGTATAGTGTTCCCAAAGGTTTATCAACTGGATGACCTATCGATGATTCAAAAGACATCTGGATCCCATCGTATCCAGAAAAGAGAGACCGCAGCTGCTGTGGTAGGAGATATATTTGGAGCCATGATTCCTTCATTGGGAGTTGTGCTGAATTCCATCAAGATAAGAAAGTTGTCTACTATAGTGGATAACATGTTGACAAAGTTTTCAGGTGCTATAATCCTGATAGATGCTGAACTTGCAGCGGAAAGAGCTATGACTCTTCAAAATAGGCTTGCTTTAGACATTCTTTTAGCAAAGGATGGTGGCGTTTGCAAAATGCTTGGTGCACGTCACTGTTGTACTTATATTCCTGACAATAGTGTGAAAATTAAAACTATGCTTGCTAATCTAACAAAAGAAAGTGCAGATTTGAAGGAACTGAAAGAACCAGGAGTGTGGGAGAAGGTTGGAAAAGGACTTGCTTCAGTGGGACATTGGATTGGGGGAATTTGGAATGGAATATTGTTAAAAATAATAGAGGGAATTTTAATAGTGATAATTTGTGTATTTGGAATTTGGGGAATAAAAAGGGGAATAATAATGATTATGGAAAGAATTAAAAGAAGAAAGGAGGAGAAAATTATGAAAAGAATGGCAGAAGAATACAAAGCGCAAACTAGGGGAACTAAAAGGAAAAGAGAACTGACAGAATTTTAATGGAATAAAATTTGTGGGCTTAATTTGTGTGATGACCAGTAGTCATCAGAGGAGGGATTGATGAAGCAGAAAATGAAGGTTTTGATTTATTAACGCATAAACGTAGTGTGAAATAATCATGTGTGACTTTAACCGAACTAATAAAGATTGTACGGGGACAAAATGTGCCCTTAGAGTAGTTTGCCAACATTTATAAGCGTGCTTTATATAACGTGGTGTATTAGAATTGCACTAATCCGACATAATCATAAACGTGTGCTACGATTTGCTTGTTTGAAATGCTTTAGCTTAGCATTACTTTAATGGAGGCTTTGGCCTAGTTGCCTGGTCTCACGGTTTAGATGCTCGTATTTTTTCAATGTGCTATTAAACGTGTATTTTTGCTTGAAGCTGTACTTTTCCACTGAAACCGTTCACATGCTTATCTTAAAGTTTTGTGCCAGCCTGGCATATTTTCTCTTTACTCCAAGGTCGATTTGCAGGTGCGGACAATGGAGGCTCTGAAAGTGAACTAATTGGTATACAATGTTGCAACGTGCGTACCCATCTCCAAGGATAATGTATGCTTAAGTAAAAGCTTGAGAACTGTCGTTTTTGATTGGACAATTTGAAACTAACCTATGAACCCTCCAATGGAGACCCTACTGGATTCGAACTGTTGTCTATAAAAACCAGGTGCACGAGAAGAGATTAGGCCATTACCCGGACACTACGCCATTTTGTAGATTCCGTAGCTATTATGGCCCATCTTGCTGCGACGCCATTTTGAGAGATAAATTGATGCTTTCTCTAATCGAGAGAAAGAGACTTTAAATGATTCTTGCCCTAGAGACTTTAACTTTGAAATGCCCTTTGCATGAAGTAGTAGTTTTATTGCCGCCGTGAGGCAATTGCCCCGTCCACCCTTGCCCCTTTGCCCCGTCCCATGCTGATCGAGAAACGGTACCTGTGAGACGAAGACTTCCTTGTATGCTGATCGTAATTGGTAAATATGAAAGGAAAATTGTAAAATTGCATTGTGTTTCTTTTAGGTAACCAACTGCTGATTTTGATAAGAGCCCTAGCTAGGAGTTTTCTAAATTTATGTTGCTAAATTGTTTTTGCATGAAGTCCCACATGCCGATGCTAATTTGAGGTTAGACGAGGATTCCATATGTCGCACGATGCAATTTGAGATCTTGTTATGCTGACTAAATGTACGCAATTAGCTCATTACAGATTATCGTATTAGTGATTTGCATTGCCATTATCGAATGCCTTGTGATTCAAATGCTACATAGATTACACTTGTTTCGCCGTTATGGACAGCTATTAATGTTCATTTATGTTTATCATTTGGTGTTGAGACACATATATATTGTGCTAGCTTTGTTAATATAGGGAAATAAATTCACTAACTTTGCAATAAACTGGTGTGGTTATTCCTGACTGAAAGGTCAGGGTTCGCCGAAATGTATTCTGGATTAATTGTTAAGTGTTATGTTGATCAAGGTATTGCTTATGTTTGTTATTGATTATTGATTTGATGCGACTGATCGATATAAGAGTACGGAGAGTTCCCACTTAGTCAAAAGATTCATCGGCCTAAAGAGCGTCCGAACACAGGTAAATTATTACTACGGTTCGCTCTATCACCGCCACTCCCCCTACACACACTGTGACTGCCGCTTGGAATACCTTCAGTTCCTTAAGCCAGCAGGCCTTGCCACAAACTGCCCGTTCACTCCAGATCCCTGAACTCAGCTCTTTGGCTCCTTCTTCACTGCGGCTGACTTCGTGGCTTCTCCTCACTGGACCCCAACCACAGCAACCACAGCGACTCCTTGACCACTCCTCCTTCCATGCAGCCTCGGACCTCTGCGGGTTCCAGATTTCGGGAGGAGAGCGTCTGTCCCCACAGGAGATTGTGTAGCAGGCAAACAGCTGCTCCTCCTCCTTGACCACTCATCCGTTTGCCCGCTCATCTGCTCCCCCTTGCTCTGCACTTCTTGCCAGAGACTACTTGACTCACCAGTACCTAGTCTGCACACACAGCAAGCACCAACAATACCCCACAAACACATACAGCTACGCAAACTGCAGTTCTACAACTTCTAAAACTGCAATCAGGACCATCGGCAAATAAATTAAAAGCTTTTAACTCACAGAGTGTGTTTGTCTTGCTTCCAGACCTTGGACGAGTGCGTAGCAGCTGGCGGCTCCGACTGCGCTCCAGAGAAGCTCTGGCTTCAGATCACGTTCTTCTGCGGCCACCGCATAGGGTAGAGCATAGGTGTATGGAGAGAATCAGGTGAAAGGAAGAAACCAAGTACAAGGAATCAGGGCACCACTAATGAAGGGAATGCTGAACTGGGACTTGGGAAATGAAAGAAGAGGAAAACAATGAGACACAAGAGAGGAAACAGGAAAGCCTGGAAAAGACTACGGATCAGAGACAAGAGAGCAGGAGAATCTCAAAATACAGGTACAAAATGGTCAGAAAAGTGATAGAATGCAGGAATCAAGCCAACACTAATCATCAGTACATATGAGGCCCCACATCATCACACAAGACCCTGCCATCGAAACATATTGGGACAGATCGGTGAGGATTACTGCTATCATAAACTTTTTCATTCTGAGGGATGAGGACTCATGACAAGAGACATGAGATGAAAGAACCAGGGAGGCATTCAATTCCAAAGAGCCAGGAAAGAAGAGCCACAGAACAGAGAGTCACGGAGCACTAGGTACCCCAGAACCAAGTGGCTGTCGCTGACCTTCTAGAACTAAATGGCTGTGGCTGAACTTCTGAGGCAATTATTTTTGAGAAATATGCAAACACCAAGTCAGTATACAAAGAGACAGAAAGTAAGAAAGAAACAGCGGGCTAAAATATGAAACACAGGGACAATGTGATAAATGATTAAAGCCCATCAAACATATTTTACATTTTAGATTGTCAGCTGGTAAAAACAGGTTTGTTTTCCAGAAAAGGAGAGTGATTCGTAAGTTTTTAACAATGTCGCATGGTCTCTGAAACTGAGACTCCATGTTATTGACAACAAATCGAACAAATCATCCTTAATTTTACGATGTGAATAATTATCCCCATCCGCTCGAATACCCTCTTCCCCTACTGATATAAACAGTACAGGGATGAATTCTCTACTTCTTCTCAGAACCACAAATCATCTGCAGAAACGTCATATGGAAGCCACACAAAATATGGCATCACATGCACCCTTAAAGTATCGGACGTCCTGGCTCCCACCCCAAATCCCTGAACTGAATCCTGCCCTGCTTCTCTGAAATAGACAAAAATGACCTGGCATCTTCTCAGGGAAGGTGTCCAGTATCCTGCCCAATAAAAAAATACTGGTCATCCTATTACCTTCCCCCAGCATCCGCAAGAGAATTCCTCTTTTCATAACATGAAAAAAAAACTATGGAGCCAATCACCCATCTATTCCATCTTTGTCAATACACTTTCTTGTCTCTCCTTCGCCTCAATACAAAAAGAGCAGGCACCCGCCTGGAATCCACCCCAACCTCCAGAACAACCCACCCCAAATCAGTCTGAAAAAAACTGACATCCTCACACCCTCCCATCCAACTTTGTCAGTACCTTGGTCTTCCAAAAAAAGTGCTTCCCCCACCCTTCTTTCCCACAGCTCTGCTCCCTTACTAAGTGGGATAGGCAGTGCTGTACTGACAGGGGTTCTATGAGAGCCAGTCATTGGCATGAACTGTATTTTCCCTATGAGTGTGGCTGTGCACAGACCTGCAGTTGACAGAAAAGATGGCAGTTGGCAGTAGACCCAGGGAAAGAGGTATATTTCCACTGGTCAACGCAGAAGAGCACAAGCTTTGGTACCCACATCCCTACGAGGAGCACTAGATACTATGTGTAAGGAAATGCCTCCTTGGCATGGTTGCCCCCTGACTTTTTGCCTTTGCTGATGCTATGTTTACAATTGAAAGTGTGCTGAGGCCTGCTAACCAGGCCCCAGCACCAGTGTTCTTTCCCTAACCTGTACTTTTGTATCCACAATTGGCAGACCCTGGCATCCAGATAAGTCCCTTGTAACTGGTACTTCTAGTACCAAGGGCCCTGATGCCAAGGAAGGTCTCTAAGGGCTGCAGCATGTCTTATGCCACCCTGGAGACCTCTCACTCAGCACAGACACACTGCTTGCCAGCTTGTGTGTGCTAGTGAGGACAAAACGAGTAAGTCGACATGGCACTCCCCTCAGGGTGCCATGCCAGCCTCTCACTGCCTATGCAGTATAGGTAAGACACCCCTCTAGCAGGCCTTACAGCCCTAAGGCAGGGTGCACTTTACCATAGGTGAGGGTACCAGTGCATGAGCATGGTACCCCTACAGTGTCTAAACAAAACCTTAGACATTGTAAGTGCAGGGTAGCCATAAGAGTATATGGTCTGGGAGTTTGTCAAACACGAACTCCACAGCACCATAATGGCTACACTGAAAACTGGGAAGTTTGGTATCAAACTTCTCAGCACAATAAATGCACACTGATGCCAGTGTACATTTTATTGTAAAATACACCCCAGAGGGCACCTTAGAGGTGCCCCCTGAAACTTAACCGACTATCTGTGTAGGCTGACTAGTTTTAGCAGCCTGCCACAAACCGAGACATGTTGCTGGCCCCATGGGGAGAGTGCCTTTGTCACTCTGAGGCCAGTAACAAAGCCTGCACTGGGTGGAGATGCTAACACCTCCCCCAGGCAGGAATTGTCACACCTGGCGGTGAGCCTCAAAGGCTCACCTCCTTTGTGCCAACCCAGCAGGACACTCCAGCTAGTGGAGTTGCCCGCCCCCTCCGGCCAGGCCCCACTTTTGGCGGCAAGGCCGGAGAAAATAATGAGAAAAACAAGGAGGAGTCACTGGCCAGTCAGGACAGCCCCTAAGGTGTCCTGAGCTGAAGTGACTCTAACTTTTAGAAATCCTCCATCTTGCAGATGGAGGATTCCCCCAATAGGGTTAGGATTGTGACCCCCTCCCCTTGGGAGGAGGCACAAAGAGGGTGTACCCACCCTCAGGGCTAGTAGCCATTGGCTACTAACCCCCCAGACCTAAACACGCCCTTAAATTTAGTATTTAAGGGCTACCCTGAACCCTAGAAAATGAGATTCCTGCAACTACAAGAAGAAGGACTGCCCAGCTGAAAACCCCTGCAGCGGAAGACCAGAAGACGACAACTGCCTTGGCTCCAGAAACTCACCGGCCTGTCTCCTGCCTTCCAAAGATCCTGCTCCAGCGACGCCTTCCAAAGGGACCAGCGACCTCGACATCCTCTGAGGACTGCCCCTGCTTCGAAAAGACAAGAAACTCCCGAGGACAGCGGACCTGCTCCAAGAAAGGCTGCAACTTTGTTTCCAGCAGCCTTGAAAGAACTCTGCAAGCTCCCCGCAAGAAGCATGAGACTTGCAACACTGCACCCGGCGACCCCGACTCGGCTGGTGGAGATCCAACACCTCAGGAGGGACCCCAGGACTACTCTGATACTGTGAGTACCAAAACCTGTCCCCCCTGAGCCCCCACAGCGCCGCCTGCAGAGGGAATCCCGAGGCTTCCCCTGACCGTGACTCTTTGAATCCAAAGTCCCGACGCCTGGGAGAGACCCTGCACCCGCAGCCCCCAGGACCTGAAGGACCGGACTTTCACTGGAGAAGTGACCCCCAGGAGTCCCTCTCCCTTGTCCAAGTGGAGGTTTCCCCGAGGAACCCCCCCCTTGCCTGCCTGCAGCGCTGAAGAGATCCCGAGATCTCTCATAGACTAACATTGCGAACCCGACGCCTGTTTCTACACTGCACCCGGCCGCCCCCGCGCTGCTGAGGGTGAAATTTCTGTGTGGGCTTGTGTCCCCCCCGGTGCCCTACAAAACCCCCCTGGTCTGCCCTCCGAAGACGCGGGTACTTACCTGCAAGCAGACCGGAACCGGGGCACCCCCTTCTCTCCATTCTAGCCTATGTGTTTTGGGCACCACTTTGAACTCTGCACCTGACCGGCCCTGAGCTGCTGGGGTGGTGACTTTGGGGTTGCTCTGAACCCCCAACGGTGGGCTACCTTGGACCAAGAACTAAGCCCTGTAAGTGTCTTACTTACCTGGTTAACCTAACAAATACTTACCTCCCCTAGGAACTGTGAAAATTGCACTGTGTCCACTTTTAAAACAGCTATTTGTGAATAACTTGAAAAGTATACATGCAATTTTGATGATTTGAAGTTCCTAAAGTACTTACCTGCAATACCTTTCGAATGAGATATTACATGTAGAATTTGAACCTGTGGTTCTTAAAATAAACTAAGAAAAGATATTTTTCTATATAAAAACCTATTGGCTGGATTTGTCTCTGAGTGTGTGTACCTCATTTATTGTCTATGTGTATGTACGACAAATGCTTAACACTACTCCTTGGATAAGCCTATTGCTCGACCACACTACCACAAAATAGAGCATTAGTATTATCTATTTTTACCACTATTTTACCTCTAAGGGGAACCCTTGGACTCTGTGCATGCTATTCCTTACTTTGAAATAGCACATACAGAGCCAACTTCCTACATTGGTGGATCAGCGGTGGGGTACAAGACTTTGCATTTGCTGGACTACTCAGCCAATACCTGATCACACGACAAATTCCAAAATTGTCATTAGAAATTCATTTTTGCAATTTGAAATTTTTCTAAATTCTTAAAAGTCCTGCTAGGGCCTTGTGTGTTAAGTCCCTGTTTAGCATTGTCTTTTAGAGTTTAAAAGTTTGTTAAAAGTTTGAAATTAGATTCTAGAAACAGTTTTAGATTCTCTAAAAAGTCTTCCAACTTTTAACAAAATAATGTCTGATACAGAGATGAATGTGGTGGAACTCGACACCACACCTTACCTCCATCTTAAGATGAGGGAGCTAAGGTCTCTCTGTAATATCAAAAAAATAACCATTGGCTCCAGACCTACCAAAATTCAGCTCCAGGAGCTGTTGGCAGAGTTTGAAAAAGCCAACCCCTCTGATGATGACCTCACAGAGGAAGAAATTAGTGACTTGGAGGCCAATGTCCCTCCTCCAGTCCTAAATAGGGAGAACAGGACCCCTCAAGTCCTGTCTCCAACTGTGTTAGTCAGAAATAGTGAGTCCCTCACAGGAGGGTCCCACATTTCTGAAATCACTGAGGATGCTCTCAGTGAAGATGACCTCCTGTTAGCCAGGATGGCCAAAAGATTGGCTTTAGAGAGACAGCTCCTAGCCATAGAAAGGGAAAGACAAGAGATGGGCCTAGGACCCATCAATGGTGGCAGCAATATAAATAGGGTCAGAGATTCCCCTGACATGTTAAAAATCCCCAAAGGGATTGTGACAAAATTTGAAGATGGTGATGACATCACCAAGTGGTTCACAGCTTTTGAGAGGGCTTGTGTAACCAGAAAAGTGAACAGATCTCACTGGGGTGCTCTCCTTTGGGAAATGTTCACTGGAAAGTGTAGGGATAGACTCCTCACACTCTCTGGAAAAGATGCAGAATCTTATGACCTCATGAAGGGTACCCTGATTGAGGGCTTTGGATTCTCCACTGAGGAGTACAGGATTAGGTTCAGGGGGGCTCAAAAATCCTCGAGCCAGACCTGGGTTGACTTTGTTGACTACTCAGTGAAAACACTAGATGGTTGGATTCAAGGCAGTGGTGTAAGTAATTATGATGGGCTGTACAATTTATTTGTGAAAGAACACCTGTTAAGTAATTGTTTCAATGATAAACTGCATCAGCATCTGGTAGACCTAGGACCAATTTCTCCCCAAGAATTGGGAAAGAAGGCGGACCATTGGGTCAAGACAAGGGTGTCCAAGACTTCAACAGGGGGTGACCAAAAGAAAGGGGTCACAAAGACTCCCCAGGGGAAGGGTGATGAGACAACCAAAACTAAAAATAGTAAAGAGTCTTCTACAGGCCCCCAAAAACCTGCACAGGAGGGTGGGCCCAGAGCCTCTTCACAAAACAATGGGTACAAGGGTAAAAACTTTGATCCCAAAAAGGCCTGGTGTCATAGCTGTAAACAGCATGGACACCAAACTGGAGACAAGGCCTGTCCCAAGAAAGGTTCCACTCCAAACTCCCATCCAGGTAACACTGGTATGGCTAGTCTCCAAGTGGGATCAACAGTGTGCCCAGAGCAAATCAGGGTCCACACTGAAGCTACTCTAGTTTCTGAGGGTGGGGTGGATTTAGCCACACTAGCTGTCTGGCCGCCTAACATGCAAAAATACAGACAGCAACTCTTAATTAATGGGACTAGAATAGAGGGCCTGAGGGATACAGGTGCCAGTGTCACCATGGTGACAGAGAAACTGGTTTCCCCTGGCCAATACCTGACTGGAAAAACTTACACAGTCACCAACGCTGACAATCAGAGAAAAGTACATCCCATGGCAATGGTTACTTTAGAATGGGGAGGGGTCAATGGCCTGAAACAGGTGGTGGTCTCCTCAAATATCCCAGTGGACTGTCTGCTTGGAAATGACCTGGAGTCCTCAGCATGGGCTGAGGTAGAACTAAAAACCCATGCAGCAATGCTGGGTATCCCTGAACTGGTGTGTGTGAAAACAAGAGCACAATGCAAGGCACAGGGTGAACAAGTAGAGCTGGAGTCTGGAAGAATGGCCCAGCCTACCAAGAGAACAGGAAAGTCAGTTGGGAAACCAACTGCAACACAGCAAAAGAAAGGGAACCTCTCTTCTCAGGAAGAAGTTCTGCCCTCTGAGGGAACTGAGCCTTTGGAGCTTGAACCTTATCAGGTTGAGCTCTTAGGCCCAGGGGGACCCTCAAGGGAGGAGCTGTGTAAGGGACAAGAAACCTGTCCCTCTCTTGAAGGCCTTAGGCAGCAAGCTGCTGAAGAGTCCAAAGGCAAGAAAAATGGAACGCATAGGGTCTATTGGGAAGATGGACTCCTGTACACTGAGGCCAGAGACCCCAAACCTGGTGCCACTAGGAGAGTGGTAGTGCCTCAGCTGTTCAGGAAGTTCATCCTAACATTGGCCCATGACATTCCCCTTGCTGGACATTTGGGACAAACCAAGACGTGGGAGAGGTTAGTCAACCACTTCTACTGGCCCAATATGTCCAACATGGTTAAGGAGTTTTGCCTCTCCTGCCCCACCTGTC
This sequence comes from Pleurodeles waltl, assembly GCF_031143425.1. Taxonomy (NCBI): domain Eukaryota; kingdom Metazoa; phylum Chordata; class Amphibia; order Caudata; family Salamandridae; genus Pleurodeles; species Pleurodeles waltl. Next base: position 475,190,989 of record NC_090451.1, read on the forward strand.
AAGCCAGTGGTAAGACAGGTGGACATCCAAAGGCCCCCCTCATTCCACTTCCAGTGGTGGGGGTTCCCTTTGAAAGAGTGGGTGTGGACATAGTTGGTCCACTAGAACCTCCCACAGCCTCAGGAAATATGTATATCCTGGTAGTAGTGGATCATGCTACCAGGTATCCTGAAGCTATTCCCCTTAGGTCGACTACTGCCCCTGCAGTAGCCAAGGCCCTCATTGGTATCTTTACCAGAGTGGGTTTCCCTAAGGAGGTGGTGTCTGACAGAGGTACCAACTTCATGTCAGCATACCTAAAGCACATGTGGAATGAGTGTGGAGTGACTTATAAATTCACTACACCATACCATCCACAAACTAATGGCTTGGTTGAGAGATTCAACAAGACATTAAAAGGCATGATCATGGGGCTCCCAGAAAAGCTCAAAAGGAGATGGGATGTCCTCTTGCCATGTCTGCTTTTCGCTTACAGAGAGGTGCCACAGAAGGGAGTAGGATTCTCACCCTTTGAACTTCTGTTTGGTCATCCTGTAAGGGGACCACTTGCCCTTGTTAAAGAAGGCTGGGAGAGACCTCTCCATGAGCCTAAACAGGACATAGTGGACTATGTACTTGGCCTTCGCTCTAGAATGGCAGAGTACATGGAAAAGGCAACCAAAAACCTTGAGGCCAGCCAACAGCTCCAGAAGTTTTGGTATGACCAAAAGGCTGCACTGGTTGAGTTCCAACCAGGGCAGAAAGTCTGGGTTCTGGAGCCTGTGGCTCCCCGGGCACTCCAGGACAAATGGAGTGGCCCTTACCCAGTACTAGAAAGGAAGAGTCAGGTCACCTACCTGGTGGACCTGGGCACAAGCAGGAGCCCCAAGAGGGTGATCCATGTGAACCGCCTTAAGCTCTTCCATGACAGGGCTGATGTCAATCTGTTGATGGTAACAGATGAGGATCAGGAGGCAGAGAGTGAACCTCTCCCTGATCTTCTGTCATCAGACCCAAAAGATGGCACAGTAGATGGAGTGATCTACTCAGACACCCTCTCTGGCCAACAGCAAGCTGATTGTAGGAGAGTCCTACAACAGTTTCCTGAACTCTTCTCCTTAACCCCTGGTCAGACACACCTGTGTACCCATGATGTGGACACAGGAGACAGCATGCCTGTCAAGAACAAAATCTTTAGACAATCTGACCATGTTAAGGAAAGCATCAAGGTGGAAGTCCACAAGATGCTGGAATTGGGAGTAATTGAGCGCTCTGACAGCCCCTGGGCTAGCCCAGTGGTCTTAGTCCCCAAACCTCACACCAAAGATGGAAAGAAAGAGATGAGGTTTTGTGTGGACTACAGAGGGCTCAATTCTGTCACCAAGACAGATGCTCATCCAATTCCAAGAGCTGATGAGCTCATAGATAAATTAGGTGCTGCCAAATTCTTAAGTACCTTTGACTTGACAGCAGGGTACTGGCAAATAAAAATGGCACCTGGAGCAAAAGAGAAAACAGCATTCTCCACACCTGATGGGCATTATCAGTTTACTGTTATGCCCTTTGGTTTAAAGAATGCCCCTGCCACCTTCCAAAGGTTGGTGAATCAAGTCCTTGCTGGCTTGGAGTCCTTTAGCACAGCTTATCTTGATGATATTGCTGTCTTTAGCTCCACCTGGCAGGATCACCTGGTCCACCTGAAGAAGGTTTTGAAGGCTCTGCAATCTGCAGGCCTCTCTATCAAGGCATCCAAATGCCAGATAGGGCAGGGAACTGTGGTTTACTTGGGCCACCTTGTAGGTGGAGGCCAAGTTCAGCCACTCCAACCCAAGATCCAGACTATTCTGGACTGGGTAGCTCCAAAAACCCAGACTCAAGTCAGGGCATTCCTTGGCTTGACTGGGTATTACAGGAGGTTTGTGAAGGGATATGGATCCATTGTGACAGCCCTCACTGAACTCACCTCCAAGAAAATGCCCAAGAAAGTGAACTGGACTGTGGAATGCCAACAGGCCTTTGACACCCTGAAACAAGCAATGTGCTCAGCACCAGTTCTAAAAGCTCCAGATTATTCTAAGCAGGTCATTGTGCAGACTGATGCCTCTGAACATGGGATAGGGGCAGTTTTGTCCCAAACAAATGATGATGGCCTTGACCAGCCTGTTGCTTTCATTAGCAGGAGGTTACTCCCCAGGGAGCAGCGTTGGAGTGCCATTGAGAGGGAGGCCTTTGCTGTGGTTTGGTCCCTGAAGAAGCTGAGACCATACCTCTTTGGGACTCACTTCCTAGTTCAAACTGACCACAGACCTCTCAAATGGCTGATGCAAATGAAAGGTGAAAATCCTAAACTGTTGAGGTGGTCCATCTCCCTACAGGGAATGGACTTTATAGTGGAACACAGACCTGGGACTGCCCATGCCAATGCAGATGGCCTTTCCAGGTTCTTCCACTTAGAAAATGAAGACTCTCTTGGGAAAGGTTAGTCTCATCCTCTTTCGTTTGGGGGGGGGTTGTGTAAGGAAATGCCTCCTTGGCATGGTTGCCCCCTGACTTTTTGCCTTTGCTGATGCTATGTTTACAATTGAAAGTGTGCTGAGGCCTGCTAACCAGGCCCCAGCACCAGTGTTCTTTCCCTAACCTGTACTTTTGTATCCACAATTGGCAGACCCTGGCATCCAGATAAGTCCCTTGTAACTGGTACTTCTAGTACCAAGGGCCCTGATGCCAAGGAAGGTCTCTAAGGGCTGCAGCATGTCTTATGCCACCCTGGAGACCTCTCACTCAGCAGAGACACACTGCTTGCCAGCTTGTGTGTGCTAGTGAGGACAAAACGAGTAAGTCGACATGGCACTCCCCTCAGGGTGCCATGCCAGCCTCTCACTGCCTATGCAGTATAGGTAAGACACCCCTCTAGCAGGCCTTACAGCCCTAAGGCAGGGTGCACTATACCATAGGTGAGGGTACCAGTGCATGAGCATGGTACCCCTACAGTGTCTAAACAAAACCTTAGACATTGTAAGTGCAGGGTAGCCATAAGAGTATATGGTCTGGGAGTTTGTCAAACACGAACTCCACAGCACCATAATGGCTACACTGAAAACTGGGAAGTTTGGTATCAAACTTCTCAGCACAATAAATGCACACTGATGCCAGTGTACATTTTATTGTAAAATACACCCCAGAGGGCACCTTAGAGGTGCCCCCTGAAACTTAACCGACTATCTGTGTAGGCTGACTAGTTTTAGCAGCCTGCCACAAACCGAGACATGTTGCTGGCCCCATGGGGAGAGTGCCTTTGTCACTCTGAGGCCAGTAACAAAGCCTGCACTGGGTGGAGATGCTAACACCTCCCCCAGGCAGGAATTGTCACACCTGGCGGTGAGCCTCAAAGGCTCACCTCCTTTGTGCCAACCCAGCAGGACACTCCAGCTAGTGGAGTTGCCCGCCCCCTCCGGCCAGGCCCCACTTTTGGCGGCAAGGCCGGAGAAAATAATGAGAAAAACAAGGAGGAGTCACTGGCCAGTCAGGACAGCCCCTAAGGTGTCCTGAGCTGAAGTGACTCTAACTTTTAGAAATCCTCCATCTTGCAGATGGAGGATTCCCCCAATAGGGTTAGGATTGTGACCCCCTCCCCTTGGGAGGAGGCACAAAGAGGGTGTACCCACCCTCAGGGCTAGTAGCCATTGGCTACTAACCCCCCAGACCTAAACACGCCCTTAAATTTAGTATTTAAGGGCTACCCTGAACCCTAGAAAATGAGATTCCTGCAACTACAAGAAGAAGGACTGCCCAGCTGAAAACCCCTGCAGCGGAAGACCAGAAGACGACAACTGCCTTGGCTCCAGAAACTCACCGGCCTGTCTCCTGCCTTCCAAAGATCCTGCTCCAGCGACGCCTTCCAAAGGGACCAGCGACCTCGACATCCTCTGAGGACTGCCCCTGCTTCGAAAAGACAAGAAACTCCCGAGGACAGCGGACCTGCTCCAAGAAAGGCTGCAACTTTGTTTCCAGCAGCCTTGAAAGAACTCTGCAAGCTCCCCGCAAGAAGCGTGAGACTTGCAACACTGCACCCGGTGACCCCGACTCGGCTGGTGGAGATCCAACACCTCAGGAGGGACCCCAGGACTACTCTGATACTGTGAGTACCAAAACCTGTCCCCCCTGAGCCCCCACAGCGCCGCCTGCAGAGGGAATCCCGAGGCTTCCCCTGACCGCGACTCTTTGAATCCAAAGTACCGACGCCTGGGAGAGACCCTGCACCCGCAGCCCCCAGGACCTGAAGGACCGGACTTTCACTGGAGAAGTGACCCCCAGGAGTCCCTCTCCCTTGTCCAAGTGGAGGTTTCCCTGAGGAACCCCCCCCTTGCCTGCCTGCAGCGCTGAAGAGATCCCGAGATCTCTCATAGACTAACATTGCGAACCCGACGCCTGTTTCTACACTGCACCCGGCCGCCCCCGCGCTGCTGAGGGTGAAATTTCTGTGTGGGCTTGTGTCCCCCCCGGTGCCCTACAAAACCCCCCTGGTCTGCCCTCCGAAGACGCGGGTACTTACCTGCAAGCAGACCGGAACCGGGGCACCCCCTTCTCTCCATTCTAGCCTATGTGTTTTGGGCACCACTTTGAACTCTGCACCTGACCGGCCCTGAGCTGCTGGGGTGGTGACTTTGGGGTTGCTCTGAACCCCCAACGGTGGGCTACCTTGGACCAAGAACTAAGCCCTGTAAGTGTCTTACTTACCTGGTTAACCTAACAAATACTTACCTCCCCTAGGAACTGTGAAAATTGCAGTGTCCACTTTTAAAACAGCTATTTGTGAATAACTTGAAAAGTATACATGCAATTTTGATGATTTGAAGTTCCTAAAGTACTTACCTGCAATACCTTTCGAATGAGATATTACATGTAGAATTTGAACCTGTGGTTCTTAAAATAAACTAAGAAAAGATATTTTTCTATATAAAAACCTATTGGCTGGATTTGTCTCTGAGTGTGTGTACCTCATTTATTGTCTATGTGTATGTACGACAAATGCTTAACACTACTCCTTGGATAAGCCTATTGCTCGACCACACTACCACAAAATAGAGCATTAGTATTATCTATTTTTACCACTATTTTACCTCTAAGGGGAACCCTTGGACTCTGTGCATGCTATTCCTTACTTTGAAATAGCACATACAGAGCCAACTTCCTACATTGGTGGATCAGCGGTGGGGTACAAGACTTTGCATTTGCTGGACTACTCAGCCAATACCTGATCACACGACAAATTCCAAAATTGTCATTAGAAATTCATTTTTGCAATTTGAAATTTTTCTAAATTCTTAAAAGTCCTGCTAGGGCCTTGTGTGTTAAGTCCCTGTTTAGCATTGTCTTTTAGAGTTTAAAAGTTTGTTAAAAGTTTGAAATTAGATTCTAGAAACAGTTTTAGATTCTCTAAAAAGTCTTCCAACTTTTAACAAAATAATGTCTGATACAGAGATGAATGTGGTGGAACTCGACACCACACCTTACCTCCATCTTAAGATGAGGGAGCTAAGGTCTCTCTGTAATATCAAAAAAATAACCATTGGCTCCAGACCTACCAAAATTCAGCTCCAGGAGCTGTTGGCAGAGTTTGAAAAAGCCAACCCCTCTGATGATGACCTCACAGAGGAAGAAATTAGTGACTTGGAGGCCAATGTCCCTCCTCCAGTCCTAAATAGGGAGAACAGGACCCCTCAAGTCCTGTCTCCAACTGTGTTAGTCAGAAATAGTGAGTCCCTCACAGGAGGGTCCCACATTTCTGAAATCACTGAGGATGCTCTCAGTGAAGATGACCTCCTGTTAGCCAGGATGGCCAAAAGATTGGCTTTAGAGAGACAGCTCCTAGCCATAGAAAGGGAAAGACAAGAGATGGGCCTAGGACCCATCAATGGTGGCAGCAATATAAATAGGGTCAGAGATTCCCCTGACATGTTAAAAATCCCCAAAGGGATTGTGACAAAATTTGAAGATGGTGATGACATCACCAAGTGGTTCACAGCTTTTGAGAGGGCTTGTGTAACCAGAAAAGTGAACAGATCTCACTGGGGTGCTCTCCTTTGGGAAATGTTCACTGGAAAGTGTAGGGATAGACTCCTCACACTCTCTGGAAAAGATGCAGAATCTTATGACCTCATGAAGGGTACCCTGATTGAGGGCTTTGGATTCTCCACTGAGGAGTACAGGATTAGGTTCAGGGGGGCTCAAAAATCCTCGAGCCAGACCTGGGTTGACTTTGTTGACTACTCAGTGAAAACACTAGATGGTTGGATTCAAGGCAGTGGTGTAAGTAATTATGATGGGCTGTACAATTTATTTGTGAAAGAACACCTGTTAAGTAATTGTTTCAATGATAAACTGCATCAGCATCTGGTAGACCTAGGACCAATTTCTCCCCAAGAATTGGGAAAGAAGGCGGACCATTGGGTCAAGACAAGGGTGTCCAAGACTTCAACAGGGGGTGACCAAAAGAAAGGGGTCACAAAGACTCCCCAGGGGAAGGGTGATGAGACAACCAAAACTAAAAATAGTAAAGAGTCTTCTACAGGCCCCCAAAAACCTGCACAGGAGGGTGGGCCCAGAGCCTCTTCACAAAACAATGGGTACAAGGGTAAAAACTTTGATCCCAAAAAGGCCTGGTGTCATAGCTGTAAACAGCATGGACACCAAACTGGAGACAAGGCCTGTCCCAAGAAAGGTTCCACTCCAAACTCCCATCCAGGTAACACTGGTATGGCTAGTCTCCAAGTGGGATCAACAGTGTGCCCAGAGCAAATCAGGGTCCACACTGAAGCTACTCTAGTTTCTGAGGGTGGGGTGGATTTAGCCACACTAGCTGTCTGGCCGCCTAACATGCAAAAATACAGACAGCAACTCTTAATTAATGGGACTAGAATAGAGGGCCTGAGGGATACAGGTGCCAGTGTCACCATGGTGACAGAGAAACTGGTTTCCCCTGGCCAATACCTGACTGGAAAAACTTACACAGTCACCAACGCTGACAATCAGAGAAAAGTACATCCCATGGCAATGGTTACTTTAGAATGGGGAGGGGTCAATGGCCTGAAACAGGTGGTGGTCTCCTCAAATATCCCAGTGGACTGTCTGCTTGGAAATGACCTGGAGTCCTCAGCATGGGCTGAGGTAGAACTAAAAACCCATGCAGCAATGCTGGGTATCCCTGAACTGGTGTGTGTGAAAACAAGAGCACAATGCAAGGCACAGGGTGAACAAGTAGAGCTGGAGTCTGGAAGAATGGCCCAGCCTACCAAGAGAACAGGAAAGTCAGTTGGGAAACCAACTGCAACACAGCAAAAGAAAGGGAACCTCTCTTCTCAGGAAGAAGTTCTGCCCTCTGAGGGAACTGAGCCTTTGGAGCTTGAACCTTATCAGGTTGAGCTCTTAGGCCCAGGGGGACCCTCAAGGGAGGAGCTGTGTAAGGGACAAGAAACCTGTCCCTCTCTTGAAGGCCTTAGGCAGCAAGCTGCTGAAGAGTCCAAAGGCAAGAAAAATGGAACGCATAGGGTCTATTGGGAAGATGGACTCCTGTACACTGAGGCCAGAGACCCCAAACCTGGTGCCACTAGGAGAGTGGTAGTGCCTCAGCTGTTCAGGAAGTTCATCCTAACATTGGCCCATGACATTCCCCTTGCTGGACATTTGGGACAAACCAAGACGTGGGAGAGGTTAGTCAACCACTTCTACTGGCCCAATATGTCCAACATGGTTAAGGAGTTTTGCCTCTCCTGCCCCACCTGTCAAGCCAGTGGTAAGACAGGTGGACATCCAAAGGCCCCCCTCATTCCACTTCCAGTGGTGGGGGTTCCCTTTGAAAGAGTGGGTGTGGACATAGTTGGTCCACTAGAACCTCCCACAGCCTCAGGAAATATGTATATCCTGGTAGTAGTGGATCATGCTACCAGGTATCCTGAAGCTATTCCCCTTAGGTCGACTACTGCCCCTGCAGTAGCCAAGGCCCTCATTGGTATCTTTACCAGAGTGGGTTTCCCTAAGGAGGTGGTGTCTGACAGAGGTACCAACTTCATGTCAGCATACCTAAAGCACATGTGGAATGAGTGTGGAGTGACTTATAAATTCACTACACCATACCATCCACAAACTAATGGCTTGGTTGAGAGATTCAACAAGACATTAAAAGGCATGATCATGGGGCTCCCAGAAAAGCTCAAAAGGAGATGGGATGTCCTCTTGCCATGTCTGCTTTTCGCTTACAGAGAGGTGCCACAGAAGGGAGTAGGATTCTCACCCTTTGAACTTCTGTTTGGTCATCCTGTAAGGGGACCACTTGCCCTTGTTAAAGAAGGCTGGGAGAGACCTCTCCATGAGCCTAAACAGGACATAGTGGACTATGTACTTGGCCTTCGCTCTAGAATGGCAGAGTACATGGAAAAGGCAACCAAAAACCTTGAGGCCAGCCAACAGCTCCAGAAGTTTTGGTATGACCAAAAGGCTGCACTGGTTGAGTTCCAACCAGGGCAGAAAGTCTGGGTTCTGGAGCCTGTGGCTCCCCGGGCACTCCAGGACAAATGGAGTGGCCCTTACCCAGTACTAGAAAGGAAGAGTCAGGTCACCTACCTGGTGGACCTGGGCACAAGCAGGAGCCCCAAGAGGGTGATCCATGTGAACCGCCTTAAGCTCTTCCATGACAGGGCTGATGTCAATCTGTTGATGGTAACAGATGAGGATCAGGAGGCAGAGAGTGAACCTCTCCCTGATCTTCTGTCATCAGACCCAAAAGATGGCACAGTAGATGGAGTGATCTACTCAGACACCCTCTCTGGCCAACAGCAAGCTGATTGTAGGAGAGTCCTACAACAGTTTCCTGAACTCTTCTCCTTAACCCCTGGTCAGACACACCTGTGTACCCATGATGTGGACACAGGAGACAGCATGCCTGTCAAGAACAAAATCTTTAGACAATCTGACCATGTTAAGGAAAGCATCAAGGTGGAAGTCCACAAGATGCTGGAATTGGGAGTAATTGAGCGCTCTGACAGCCCCTGGGCTAGCCCAGTGGTCTTAGTCCCCAAACCTCACACCAAAGATGGAAAGAAAGAGATGAGGTTTTGTGTGGACTACAGAGGGCTCAATTCTGTCACCAAGACAGATGCTCATCCAATTCCAAGAGCTGATGAGCTCATAGATAAATTAGGTGCTGCCAAATTCTTAAGTACCTTTGACTTGACAGCAGGGTACTGGCAAATAAAAATGGCACCTGGAGCAAAAGAGAAAACAGCATTCTCCACACCTGATGGGCATTATCAGTTTACTGTTATGCCCTTTGGTTTAAAGAATGCCCCTGCCACCTTCCAAAGGTTGGTGAATCAAGTCCTTGCTGGCTTGGAGTCCTTTAGCACAGCTTATCTTGATGATATTGCTGTCTTTAGCTCCACCTGGCAGGATCACCTGGTCCACCTGAAGAAGGTTTTGAAGGCTCTGCAATCTGCAGGCCTCTCTATCAAGGCATCCAAATGCCAGATAGGGCAGGGAACTGTGGTTTACTTGGGCCACCTTGTAGGTGGAGGCCAAGTTCAGCCACTCCAACCCAAGATCCAGACTATTCTGGACTGGGTAGCTCCAAAAACCCAGACTCAAGTCAGGGCATTCCTTGGCTTGACTGGGTATTACAGGAGGTTTGTGAAGGGATATGGATCCATTGTGACAGCCCTCACTGAACTCACCTCCAAGAAAATGCCCAAGAAAGTGAACTGGACTGTGGAATGCCAACAGGCCTTTGACACCCTGAAACAAGCAATGTGCTCAGCACCAGTTCTAAAAGCTCCAGATTATTCTAAGCAGGTCATTGTGCAGACTGATGCCTCTGAACATGGGATAGGGGCAGTTTTGTCCCAAACAAATGATGATGGCCTTGACCAGCCTGTTGCTTTCATTAGCAGGAGGTTACTCCCCAGGGAGCAGCGTTGGAGTGCCATTGAGAGGGAGGCCTTTGCTGTGGTTTGGTCCCTGAAGAAGCTGAGACCATACCTCTTTGGGACTCACTTCCTAGTTCAAACTGACCACAGACCTCTCAAATGGCTGATGCAAATGAAAGGTGAAAATCCTAAACTGTTGAGGTGGTCCATCTCCCTACAGGGAATGGACTTTATAGTGGAACACAGACCTGGGACTGCCCATGCCAATGCAGATGGCCTTTCCAGGTTCTTCCACTTAGAAAATGAAGACTCTCTTGGGAAAGGTTAGTCTCATCCTCTTTCGTTTGGGGGGGGGTTGTGTAAGGAAATGCCTCCTTGGCATGGTTGCCCCCTGACTTTTTGCCTTTGCTGATGCTATGTTTACAATTGAAAGTGTGCTGAGGCCTGCTAACCAGGCCCCAGCACCAGTGTTCTTTCCCTAACCTGTACTTTTGTATCCACAATTGGCAGACCCTGGCATCCAGATAAGTCCCTTGTAACTGGTACTTCTAGTACCAAGGGCCCTGATGCCAAGGAAGGTCTCTAAGGGCTGCAGCATGTCTTATGCCACCCTGGAGACCTCTCACTCAGCAGAGACACACTGCTTGCCAGCTTGTGTGTGCTAGTGAGGACAAAACGAGTAAGTCGACATGGCACTCCCCTCAGGGTGCCATGCCAGCCTCTCACTGCCTATGCAGTATAGGTAAGACACCCCTCTAGCAGGCCTTACAGCCCTAAGGCAGGGTGCACTATACCATAGGTGAGGGTACCAGTGCATGAGCATGGTACCCCTACAGTGTCTAAACAAAACCTTAGACATTGTAAGTGCAGGGTAGCCATAAGAGTATATGGTCTGGGAGTTTGTCAAACACGAACTCCACAGCACCATAATGGCTACACTGAAAACTGGGAAGTTTGGTATCAAACTTCTCAGCACAATAAATGCACACTGATGCCAGTGTACATTTTATTGTAAAATACACCCCAGAGGGCACCTTAGAGGTGCCCCCTGAAACTTAACCGACTATCTGTGTAGGCTGACTAGTTTTAGCAGCCTGCCACAAACCGAGACATGTTGCTGGCCCCATGGGGAGAGTGCCTTTGTCACTCTGAGGCCAGTAACAAAGCCTGCACTGGGTGGAGATGCTAACACCTCCCCCAGGCAGGAATTGTCACACCTGGCGGTGAGCCTCAAAGGCTCACCTCCTTTGTGCCAACCCAGCAGGACACTCCAGCTAGTGGAGTTGCCCGCCCCCTCCGGCCAGGCCCCACTTTTGGCGGCAAGGCCGGAGAAAATAATGAGAAAAACAAGGAGGAGTCACTGGCCAGTCAGGACAGCCCCTAAGGTGTCCTGAGCTGAAGTGACTCTAACTTTTAGAAATCCTCCATCTTGCAGATGGAGGATTCCCCCAATAGGGTTAGGATTGTGACCCCCTCCCCTTGGGAGGAGGCACAAAGAGGGTGTACCCACCCTCAGGGCTAGTAGCCATTGGCTACTAACCCCCCAGACCTAAACACGCCCTTAAATTTAGTATTTAAGGGCTACCCTGAACCCTAGAAAATGAGATTCCTGCAACTACAAGAAGAAGGACTGCCCAGCTGAAAACCCCTGCAGCGGAAGACCAGAAGACGACAACTGCCTTGGCTCCAGAAACTCACCGGCCTGTCTCCTGCCTTCCAAAGATCCTGCTCCAGCGACGCCTTCCAAAGGGACCAGCGACCTCGACATCCTCTGAGGACTGCCCCTGCTTCGAAAAGACAAGAAACTCCCGAGGACAGCGGACCTGCTCCAAGAAAGGCTGCAACTTTGTTTCCAGCAGCCTTGAAAGAACTCTGCAAGCTCCCCGCAAGAAGCGTGAGACTTGCAACACTGCACCCGGCGACCCCGACTCGGCTGGTGGAGATCCAACACCTCAGGAGGGACCCCAGGACTACTCTGATACTGTGAGTACCAAAACCTGTCCCCCCTGAGCCCCCACAGCGCCGCCTGCAGAGGGAATCCCGAGGCTTCCCCTGACCGCGACTCTTTGAATCCAAAGTACTGACGCCTGGGAGAGACCCTGCACCCGCAGCCCCCAGGACCTGAAGGACCGGACTTTCACTGGAGAAGTGACCCCCAGGAGTCCCTCTCCCTTGTCCAAGTGGAGGTTTCCCCGAGGAACCCCCCCCTTGCCTGCCTGCAGCGCTGAAGAGATCCCGAGATCTCTCATAGACTAACATTGCGAACCCGACGCCTGTTTCTACACTGCACCCGGCCGCCCCCGCGCTGCTGAGGGTGAAATTTCTGTGTGGGCTTGTGTCCCCCCCGGTGCCCTACAAAACCCCCCTGGTCTGCCCTCCGAAGACGCGGGTACTTACCTGCAAGCAGACCGGAACCGGGGCACCCCCTTCTCTCCATTCTAGCCTATGTGTTTTGGGCACCACTTTGAACTCTGCACCTGACCGGCCCTGAGCTGCTGGGGTGGTGACTTTGGGGTTGCTCTGAACCCCCAACGGTGGGCTACCTTGGACCAAGAACTAAGCCCTGTAAGTGTCTTACTTACCTGGTTAACCTAACAAATACTTACCTCCCCTAGGAACTGTGAAAATTGCACTGTGTCCACTTTTAAAACAGCTATTTGTGAATAACTTGAAAAGTATACATGCAATTTTGATGATTTGAAGTTCCTAAAGTACTTACCTGCAATACCTTTCGAATGAGATATTACATGTAGAATTTGAACCTGTGGTTCTTAAAATAAACTAAGAAAAGATATTTTTCTATATAAAAACCTATTGGCTGGATTTGTCTCTGAGTGTGTGTACCTCATTTATTGTCTATGTGTATGTACGACAAATGCTTAACACTACTCCTTGGATAAGCCTATTGCTCGACCACACTACCACAAAATAGAGCATTAGTATTATCTATTTTTACCACTATTTTACCTCTAAGGGGAACCCTTGGACTCTGTGCATGCTATTCCTTACTTTGAAATAGCACATACAGAGCCAACTTCCTACACTATGTTGTCCATGTAGGCATCCACATGTTGTCGAATCCCTCAATCTGTGCTAATTCTGTCTTATAGGGAAGAGTCAGTGGTCTATTTGTATAACACATCAGCTGCCCAACATAAATGCTACATCAACCTCAGCCCCATTGGCATAGCATTAAACCGTGCTTACCCACTTGTGGAGCCAATCGTCAGGCATGTACATATGTGCCCTCCCTTCATTTGACATGTTAATGGGGATACTTCACTTGTGCCATGTTGCAAAGGAAAGGTGAGATTTTGACTGTGGATTGGGGTAGTATAATAATGTGTAAGACTATTTGTAAATGTCAGAGAAGCAAGGTGAACAAGTGTCTATATCATGGGAATGGAATCTAGTGTATTCCTAACAATATCGTATGTTTGATTTGTGGACACTGCTACAGGCATTTGTTGCAGGTTGGACTGCGGGAGTGACATGGGTTTTGTTAAACATTTGTGTGATGTTGTCACGCACCTACTTTTAAGTGAGGCATTCTTGTTATGAGCAACAAAGCAATGGTTTCAATTACGATTAAATCAGACATAGATTCTGTTGATGTCTAAGGGCATACAGTTTCTATTCAATTATAGGGCCCGAAAAATCATTTCAATTCAATGCACAATACATTTTCCAATATTTTGGCATGGGGCAATGACCACTATGCATTATGTCACAGTGCTAAGTGAGTAAAGAAGACACATTGCACACTAAACAGGATGGGCTACAAAAATGTCACAATGGTTTAAGGGACAGGGAATAGAAAATGGTTGGGGGGCACAAAGGACATAATTGTTTGTGGTTGAACATTTGGATCAGTGACTAATCTTCAAGGTATTGATCGAGGAAGTGACTAAAGGGGTCAACATCAAGACTAAACATCAAAAAGTGGGGCAAATGGAGTTCAGATATAAAACACAACAATATGGTATATTAGTGTCTATGTCAACTAATATTTAAACATTCACAGAATCTGGGCAGTGTTCAGTCTATTGTCAACACAACTCAAAAAATGAATGGGACTCACAGTCCTCTAAATGGTGCTGGATTATGTTTTGAAGTGTTTTCGTTGTGGATGTAGAATGTATCTTCTACAGACTTGGTTGTATTGCATCGTCATTAACTAACCTATTCCTCTAGCCAGTGTGTCTGGTGTTACAGCCTTGAGAGTGACATAAGATATTAATTGAAGGTTGAAGGTTATTCAGTCATTCACTTGCACTGTTGTATCTGGATTCAGGTTTTGGTGGTGTGACAGATCTACGAGTTTGATATCAAAGGACTGTTCATCCACAATTATTTATCCCCATGCAATCCCCTGTTTGCATGCCCATAAATACTGGATGGACACCCGTGAATGTGTATATCTTGTTTGGTCTCACAATTACTGTTATTTGACCTTGGAGGGGTATGGATTCTACAACATCTTTTCTTTGCATGATGTTGCTGGGTAATTCATGTGAACTCACAGTGGCCATCATCTCTGCCAACCCGTGAACCAGACTTTGTTCCCAATGGTGGTTATATCTGGTGGTTTTGTATATTTAGGTGTGCCAGAGCTTGACTCTCTTAGGCATAGACACAGAATTGCATTACAATGTCATCTCATGCTCCGCTATAGAGGGATGCATGCTTTTATCAGACTACTATAGCACATCAGATAATACCTCGTGTGGCATAGTAAGCACTTGATGCTTAATGGTATTTGGCATCTTGGTTGTTCCCATCTATTTGGTTCTGATGCAGCCATCTCTTACATTAGAGTAACTGTTGCCAATTTAATGATTGTGATGATGTATGCAGAGGTCCCTGGGTATCTAATTCAAATTTGGTGCTAGTGTTTGGCACTACCTTAGCAGTGTCCATTTCTACACGTTTCCTGGCTTTATGGAACACGAATTTAGAGTGCTGTATCCATGTAGAGTGCCCTGAATACGTTATTTATGGTAGTGAGCTGTTATGTGTTGTGCTGCATGTAACTGAAATGAGCAATGTACATGAGTATGGATCTGATGGAATAGGTGCAGAAAGTGACTGAGTTCTGCAAGGGTAGCCATAACCAGGTTAGGTATGTGGTCAGATGTTTCTTCCAATGGTTTTATTGTCCTTGGACTTTTTTCAACGCAAGCTACGTGTGGACTGCTGCATCAGAAAGGATAGGTCTTCATGGTGGTACCCACTGAGTCGCACAGGCATTACTTCTCATATTTAGCCTTATCTGGTCCATAATAATGAAATAAAACCTTATCAGTTTTCCAAGTGCGTAAGACAATTGCAAAAACCAATAATTTGTTTCAGTCACTTTTATACTAACACTAAGGTTATGCATTAGGTGCATTAGAGAACGATTGGAGTGTTGGTATAACATATTTCTCTGTGCTCACAAATCGCTGCCAAGAATATGTTTTTGTATTTTATAGTGTAATTTATGTTTGGGAGGCACATTTCCCACAAGGCGTCGGGGCAGAAACACCTGAAAAATATCTCGTTGCCACGTGAGGAAGTACCTCCCATGCAGGCTGATTAAAAATCAAATTAAGTATACTTACCTTTGGTAATAAATATGAATTAAGGAATGTTTGGCTCGTAACTGCTTTCGAGCCCTTCAAAACATAGGAATCAATTTTATCTTGTTGAGAAGAACTTGTCTTAGAATCGAAAGAATATGATGGTACAGAAAACGTGGTCGGTTATGCAACACTGATTCGTGAAAGGCGTGATATTTTCAATTCTCTGTTCTGAAACGACTGTAATATTTTACGATTTTTTTTTTCACAAACAGGTATGAGTTAAACCCGTTATTCACTTTTCAATCAAATTTTAAATCAAGGCCCGGGAGTACACATTTGGAGAACTTGGCAGGTCGCTTGACCTAGAACGGAACTCCAAGGCCTCTCCTTTCCTCCTGAGTTTTCTCAGCCATCATTCGCTATTCACAGCATGAACCCCAGCTCTCCCTGTCAACAGCAGTGATAACCATATTAAACACGTTTAGCCTCACTTGTGCTTGACTGGGGTGTCAAAGGTGCTTTCCCAGGTGCTTTCGTTCCTCACCCGCTGACTACAAAGCAGTAAAGAACGAGGACTTGAGAGAGATTCCCGTCGCAAGTCGCTGCATGGGGATGCCATGCACGCGTCCTCTTTTGGTGTTCAGGCACTAACGATAAACTCACTTTGCAGAAAAAAAGATGACTTTCATGATATGTACTACTAAGTAACTGCACAGGTGTCAATCCGTTCCGTTTTCACACATATTTAAAGTCGCCACATATTTTTAAAGTCACCTTTCTAAACTTTGGATGTGTGTCAAATAACGCAAACAAGACTAATTTCCTGTTTCTTTCTCTGTATGTTGTATATATCCACACCTGCAGAGTGTAATATGCTGGTTACTACTATTGTTGAGTTTGCGGAGGGGCAAAGACTGACAGGAGAAAAGTCCAACAGTTGGTCCCTGCCATAACAACGTAATCAATAACGCTATACTATACGTGTGCATTTGTTAAAAGAAATACTTAACCACAAGTAGGATGCAATGATTTGAATTTGTGTGGTAAGGTAAAAGCACATTGAACTGCCTTGTGACTTCTAGGAGAGTTGGTTTCCAGTGTAAGGTAAGTGTAACAACCAATAGGTAAGTCAGGAAACAGTGTTTTCTCATGTCAGCTTTCGAGTTCTATAGTAATAAACAGGAATTTGACCTTCACTGGAAAAAACACAGCTAGAAACTAGTTATGGTTGTGTCTCAGATGTGACAAACCACAGAAGTTCATCAGTTATACTTTTTGGCGCAGAGCATAACTCACAGCATGTCTTCGCATCTGGCATCACATGTCATATCATTAAAGCATTGAAAAGTAAAATAACTGATGACACCACTCATTACATTATCACTGTCGTGTCACCGATGTCATATCACTGATGGCATCACTGTTTCTTTGTTTTGTTTTACGACAAACAGATTTTTTAACATTGAGGCCCTCATTACAACCCTGGCAGTAAATCCCGCTTACCACTGTGCCGACGGCCGCCAAGATACCGTGCACGCGGCTGTAATCCGCCACGGGTATTATCACCCACACAGAGAATACCCCCACAATACAGACACCCACACAAGTCCGCCACATCAAAGGTCAGTGTTAAACTGGCGGTACCAAATCACACACCGTTACGCCAACAGGAATACGCCCACAGTATCACGTCCCAATAATCAACGCGCGGTCTTTCAACCACGGTAAACCATTGGCAGTACATACCGCCACACTCAAAATACACACACACTTACAAAACCAAACCACATTGGACAATTCAAAATACACACACCTGACACACATACACACCCACACACTCACACCACTATAAAACGCACACCCACATTACCCACAACCCTTTCAACACCAAAAAAAAAGACCAAGCACAGAGAGACAAGCAAACAGAACACATTCAACAGATGCACAGAACACCATCACTCATACACCATCTACGCACATCACAGTATATACACCAACACATCACCCCACACATCACCTCACACATATCACTCACAGCACATCCATGGCACCTCAAACAGGTTTTCTGAGGAGGAGCTAAGGGTCATGGTGGAGGAAATCATCCGGGTAGAGCCATAGCTATTCGGATCACAGGTGCAGCAGACGTCCATTGCAAGAAAGATAGAGCTATGGCGGAGAGTCGTCAACAGGGTCAATGCCATGGGACAGCACCAAAGAACCAGGGATGACATAAGGAAGTGGTGGAACGACCTACAGGGGAAGGTGCGTTCCATGGTTTCAAAACACCAGATTGCTGTACAGAGGACTGGCGGTGGACCTCCACCTCCTCCCCCACAATTAACAACATGGGAGGAGCAAGTCTTGGTGATTATGCATCCTGAGGGCCTTGCAGGAGTAGCAGGAGGACTGGACTCTGGTAAGTCAAATCTATACTACTATATCCCCCACCCTACCTGCATGCCATCACATATCCCCAGCCTCACTCCCATCACTCCATCACCTAAAATCAACCCCACCATCACAAACCACACATCGTAATACCAAGCCCTGCATGTAACACCAATGCATGGACACCCATCACCCCAGCATGCACAGTAGAGAGATTCACCCAGCCCACAGAATCAGCAATCACACAAGGCCAATGCACAAGGAAACCACTATTATATAACCCATCACACAAGATGGCACACACAGGTACAATAACAATGCATTTGCATCCCAACAGGACACCTACCCAACATCACCGGAGAGGAGGTGCCAGCTACATCCAGTCCCCCCACAGAAGAGGCCCACAGTGACAACAGCAGCTCTGCACGCCTGGATCACGATGACCAACCTGGCCCATCTGGGACCTCTGGACAGTCGGTTCCCCTGCCACAATCCCAACCCACCACAGAGCCTCCCTGTTAGAAATGGGGGTTTTGGTTGGCAGTCAGGTTGCCCTCTGTCCAAGCAAGAACCCTCACTCTAGTCAGGGAAAGTCACACACAATCCAAAATTAGCCTGTGCCCACCCTCTGGAAGCTTGGCACGAGCAGTCAGGCTTAACTTAGAAGGCAATGTGTAAAGCATTTGTGCAATAAATCATACAATACCATAATATAACACCACAAAAATACACCACACAGTGTTTAGAAAAATATATAATATTTATCTGGGTATTTGCAGGTCAAAACGATCAATGATGCAATATGAATTTGTAAAGATATCACTGAAAAGTGATATAAAGGGTCATATTTATACTCCGTTTGCGCCGAAATTGCGTCGTTTTTTTTGACGCAATTTCGACGCAAAACTAACGCCAACTAACGCCATATTTATACTATGGCGTTAGAGGCGAATAGCGCCAAAGTTCCCGGAATGTGCGTCATTTTTTAGCGTGAACCCCTTCCTTGCGTTAATGATATGCAAGGGAGGCGTTCCCGTCTAAAAAATGACTCCCAGGCCTTTACGTGGTATTTATACTCCCGGGCAAAAGAGACGCCCGGGAGTTGGCGTGGCTAAAAACGGCGCATTTGCGCCACTTTTTAACGCCTGCTCAGGGCAGGCGTTAAGGGGCCTGTGGGCTCAAAATGAGCCCACAGGTGCCCTCCCATGCCCCCAGGGACCCCCCCTGCCACCCTTGCCCACCCCAGGAGGACCCCCAAGGATGGAGGGACCCACCCCAGGGACATTCAGGTAAGTTCAGGTAAGTATAATTTTTTATTTTTTATATATTTTTTTGGTGGCATAGGGGGGCCTGATTTGTGCCCCCCTACATGCCACTATGCCCAATGACCATGCCCAGGGGACAGAAGTCCCCTGGGCATGGCCATTGGGCAAGGGGGCATGACTCCTATCTTTACAATGATAGGAGTCATGTTGATGGGGGATGGGCGTCGAAAATAAATGGCGCAAGTCGGGTTAAGACGATTTTTTCGACGTAACCTGACTTGCCCCATTTTAAGACGCCCATGCGCCATTTTCCCCCTACGCCGGCGCTGTCTGGTCTACGTGGTTTTTTCCCACGCAAACCAGGCAGCGCCGGTCTGATTGCGCCGTCTAACGCCATTCCATAAATACGGCGCCCGCATGGCGCTTCAGAATGGCGTTAGACGGCGCAAAACTTTTTGACGCTAAACTGCGTTAGCGCAGTTTAGCGTCAAAAAGTATAAATATGGGCCAAAGTGTCTTAAGTCTTTAAAAAGCAAACAAAGGGGGTGATTCTGACTATGGCGGACGGCGGAGGCCGTCCGCCATAGTACCGCCGCCAAATGACCGCACCGCGGTCAAAAGACCGCGGCGGCCATTCAGACATTTCCTCTGGGCCGGCGGGCGCTCTCCAAAAGAGCGCCCGCCGGCCCAGAGGAAATGCCCCTGCAACGAGGACGCCGGCTCAGAATTGAGCCGGCGTAGTTGCAGGGGTGCGACGGGTGCAGTTGCACCCGTCGCGTATTTCAGTGTCTGCAAGGCAGACACTGAAATACTTTGCGGGGCCCTCTTAGGGGGGCCCCTGCAGTGCCCATGCCATTGGCATGGGCACAGCAGGGGCCCCCAGGGGCCCCGCGGCACCCCCTACCGCCATCCTGTTCATGGCGGGTTTCCCGCCATGAACAGGATGGCGGTAGGGGCTGTCAGAATCCTCATGGCGGCGGAGCGCGCTCCGCCGCCATGAAGGATTCCCCCGAGCAGCGGTAAGTCGGCGGGAGCCCGCCGACTTGCCGCTTCTGACCGCGGCTGAACCGCCGCTGTCAGAATGCTCGTGGGAGCACCGCCAGCCTGTTGGCGGTGCTCCCGTGGTCGGTGGCCATCAGAATGACCCCCAAAGTCTCTTTCAAACACAAAGTACCTGGTTTCTGGTGGAAAATCTCCTCAGAGGGCCACAGAAGAAGAGATACGTGGAAAAATGGTGTGTGCGTCGATTTCTCCCCAGCACACACGGACTTGCGTCGTTATTTTTCACGCGGGGAAGTTGTGCGTCGTTTTCCGGCACGCGGACAGTCTCTTTCTGTGGATCGCGGGGATTACCAGATGTCTGGGGTCTGTGCGTGGATTCTCCTGCTTGTTTTCTGGCTGCGCGTCGTACTGCGGGGCTGCGCGTCGAAGTTTCGCTCTCACGGCAGGCGTCACGTCGATTTCTCCTCTGGAGGTCGGGCGGCGTTGTCCTTGCGAGGCCGTGCGTAGAAGTTCCGGTCGTCCCGAAGGCGTCGCGTCGATCAGCGTCGGTGTGCGGCGTTTTTCTCACCGCAGAACAAGCTGTGCGTCGAAAATTTCGCCGCACGGAGCGTCCAAGTGAAAAAGAGAAGTCTTTTTGGTCCTGAGACTTCAGGGAACAGGAGGCACGCTCTATCCAAGCCCTTGGAGAGCACTTTTACAGCCAGGCAAGAGTTCAGCAAGGCAGCAGGCCAACAGCAAGGCAGCAGTCCTTTGCAGAAAGCAGACAGGTGAGTCCTTTGAGCAGCCAGGCAGTTCTTCTTGTCAGGATGTAGTTTCTGGTTCAGGTTTCTTCTCCAGCAAGTGTCTGATGAGGTAGGGCAGAGGCCCTCTTTTATACTAAGTTGTGCCTTTGAAGTGGGGGTGACTTCAAAGAGTGTCTAAGAAATGCACCAAGCCCCCTTTCAGTTCAATCCTGTCTGCCAGAGTCCCAGTAGGGGGTGTGGCAGTCCTTTGTGTGAGGGCAGGCCCTCCACCCTCCCAGCCCAGGAAGACCCATTCAAAATGTAGATGTATGCAAGTGAGGCTGAGTACCCTGTGTTTGGGGTGTGTCTGAGTGAATGCACAAGGAGCTGTCAACTAAAGGGCACAACAAGATTTTAGTGCAAAGAAATGCTCACTTTCTAAAAGTGGCATTTCTAGAATAGTAATATTAAATCCGACTTCACCAGTCAGCAGGATTTTATATTACCATTCTGGCCATACTAAATATGACCTTCCTACTCCTTTCAGATCAGCAGCTGCCACTTCAACACTGTATGAGGGCAGCCCCAATGTTAGCCTATGAAGGGAGCAGGCCTCACAGTAGTGTAAAAACGAATTCGTTTTACACTACCAGGACATATAACTACACAGGTACATGTCCTGCCTTTTACCCACACAGCACCCTGCTCTAGGGGTTACCTAGGGCTCACATTAGGAGTGACTTATATGTAGAAAAAGGGGAGTTCTAAGCTTGGCAAGTACTTTTGAATGCCAAGTCGAAGTGGCAGTGAAACTGCACACACAGGCCTTGCAATGGCAGGCCTGAGACAAGGTTAAGGGGCTACTGAAGTGGGTGGCACAACCAGTGCTGCATGCCCACTAGTAGCATTTAATCTACAGGCCCTAGGCACATATAGTGCACTCTACTAGGGACTTATAAGTACATTAAATAGCCAATCATGGATAAACCAATCAATAGTACAATTTACACAGAGAGCATATGCACTTTAGCACTGGTTAGCAGTGGTAAAGTGCCCAGAGGTCAAAAGCCAACAACAACAGGTCAGAAAAAATAGGAGGAAGGAGGCAAAAAGTTTGGGGATGACCCCGTCAAAAAGCCAGGTCCAACACTCCCCCCTCAGGAAACACCACCACAGCACCCACCCAGCGGTCCAATGCCACTGTCCCCAGGGCATGTCAATCAGCAGTGTGTCCACCACTACAAGGACCCAAGGCAACCCCACAAACCCAGGACGAGCAGGGACCGGGGGTCAGTGGCAGTGAGCACACAGTTCAGGGGACAGAGGCACAGGACAACAGGGAAGCTGGGAGGACTGCTGTGCGACAGGGGGAGAACAGGCCAAGGGAACCGACCGTCCATGAAGCACTCTCAAACATCATGGGAGCATACCACCATTCCCAGGAGACCATGGGCACGTTACTGACCAAGTTGCAGACCCAGTGGCTGCAGGAGGGACAGTACCTGGGGATCAGGGATGACCTAAAAAACATCTACACCATCCTGGTCACCATAGCAGGGGTGCTGGCTGACATGGGAAAGACCATGAGGGAGGCAGTGGCACAACAAAGGGCCCCTGACAATAGTGAAACCGAGGAACAGCCTTTCACCTCCGCCGACGCTAGTGGACAGGAGGCCCCGCCACAGGACCAACAAGCCACCAGCACCCCACCCCCTGCTGAAGGAGAACCACCCAGCAAACTGTCCCTGCGATCCAGGCAGAAGACAGAGAACATTGCCAAGACCCCCACCAGGAAATAGGACTCTCCTGATTGTCACCCTTCTGTCCCACTCTGTTCCCCTGTCCACCTTGAACTGCCATTACTCCCCTTCCTATGCCCCATTGAACAATGCACCTGTGATACCAAGAGACTGGACTCTACCATGGACCGTCCTCCACCATCACCCCAGCCCCTTGCCCGTACCCCCATACTATTTAGCACAAAAAAATAAACACCATTGCAATATAAATCATACTGGAGTCAGTGTAATGATTGGAAAGATGTATTCTTACAACATTCTCAAAGCATTGCAACGTACATGTTCATTGAATCATAGCAATGTATGACAGTTGGTGGGGAGCAGTACACATAGCAGAAGCGAGAATGGGGTACACAGATCTGAAAAAAGGAAACCCAAAGGGAACAGTCAGTGGCCATCCACAGAGAGTAAGAGATGCCATGTCCAATGTCCTAAAGTATACTGAAATGTGAAGATAAGTTACAGTCTCTTACCTGTGTGTCACTGGAAGTACTGCTAGATAATGTTTGTTCTGTTGTCCACATCTTCTTCATCTGCCTCCTCGTCCTCACTGTCCACAGGCTCCACCGCTGCCACAAGACCATCACCAGGCTCATCATCCAGTAGGAAAGGCACCTGGCATCTCAATGCCAGGTTGTGCAACATACAGCATGCCACGATGATCTGGCACACCTTTTTCGGTGAGTAGTACAGGGATCCACCTGTCAGATGGAGGCACCGGATCCTGGCCTTCAGGAGGCCGAAGGTCCGCTCAATTATCCTCCTTGTTCGCCCCTGTGCCTCATTGTAACGTTCCTGTGCCCTTGTCCTGGGATTCCTCACTGGGGTCAGTAGACATGACAGGTTGAGGTAACCAAAGTCACCTGTAAATATCGAGGGACAACAGTGAGACACACACTAAACCTTAGGGACAACCCCATACCCAGACACCTACATATACTGTGTAGGGACCTTGGCCTCACCTATTAGCCACACCCGGTGTCTCTGGAGTTGGGCCATCACATAAGGGATGCTCCTATTTCTCAAGATATAGGCGTCATGCACAGAGCCAGGATATTTGGCATTCACATGAGAGATGTACTGGTTCGCCAAACACACCATTTGCACATTCATCGAATTATAGCTTTTTCTATTCCTGTAGACCTGTTTATTTCTGCGGGGGGACAAATGCCACATGTGTACCATCAGTGGCACCAATGATGTTGGGGATATGTCCCAGGGCATAGAAGTCAGCTTTCACTGTGGCCAAATCCTCCACCTGGGTGAACACGATGTAGCTGCGCATGTGTTTTAGCAGGGCAGACAACACTCTGGTCAACACGTTAGAGAACATTGGCTGAGACATTCCTGATGCCATGGCCACTGTAGTTTGAAAGGAGCCACTTGCCAGGAAATGGAGGACTGACAGGACCTGCACCAGAGGGGGTATTCTGGTGGGGTGGTTGATAGCTGACATCAGGTCTGGATGCAATTGGGCACACAGTTCTTGGATTGTGGCACGATCAAGTCTGTATGTGATTATAATGTGTCTGTCCTCCATTGTCGACAGGTCCACCAGGAGTCTGTATCCCGGAGGATGCCGCCATCTCATCATCATTCCTCAGCAGTTGCAGCCTCTGGAAGAGAACGATGAGCAGAAGGTCATTTCCCACAGAGATTGCACAACTGTGTTTGCATTAATGTCACAGAAGCAGTGTGTGTGAACTTGAGCCAGTATATGTGCCAATGTGTGCTCTGACGCAGTTAGGTGCCATGTCATGTGCCTCCCTGAAATGGCGTCTGCCTGATCTGTGAGGAGGGACAAGGGGAAATGAGGTAACTGCGCTGGCGTTGTGCAGCGTCGCTGTAGGCGGTCGAACACCGCTGCGCAACTCCGCATTGGTTATCATTGGTCCCTATAGATTCCAGGAGCCAATGGCGATGTACGCCGGCGGTAACGGTGCACATCGACGCAGACGTCACTGCAAATTTCTACCTATTCACTCACTTGCTACCTGACCATCAACAGGAGAGGACCTACACTGAAAGTGCTGCTGTGACCTGAGTCTGGAAGCGACAATGGCTAGAGTGTCTGGGGAAAGGGACCCTGCCTTTACTGCAGAGGAGTTGGAGAAACTGGTGGATGGGGTCCTCCCCCAGTACACGTTACTCTACGGTCCTCCAGACAAACAGGTGAGCAAACTGTGAGCATGATGCGTGGGCCATGAATGTAGGGAGGGCTGTGTGTGTAAGCCACATGTAGGAGGGGGGCTGAGGCGTCCTGGCCTGAATGTTGCATGAGAGGTGGTCAGTGTATGTGCGTCAGGGCATGGGTGGGAACTTGTGGGCAATGAGTATGATGGTCTAGACGGGTGAGTAAGTACATTTTCCGCTGTCTTTTCCCGCCCACCAGGAGAAGGGTATTTGGCATGCCATTGTTAAGGAGGTGCAGACCCTGGGGGTCTATCACAGGCGGAGCACTCACTGCCGCAAGAGATGGGAGGACCTGCGCCGCTGGACCAAGAAGACGGCGGAGGCCCAGCTGGGGCTGGCCTCTCAACGTGGAAGATGTGCCCGTCGCACCATGACCCCCCTGATGTTCAGCATCCTTGCGGTGGCCTATCTGGAGTTGGATGGGCGCTTGAGGGCATCACAGCAGCCACAAGAGGGTGAGTACCGTTTCAGAAAGCTGACTTTGTGCGCTTTAGGAACTAGCTGGGTGGGGGATGTGGGCTGTGGGTGTCCCTAGGCCAGGACAATCATGCCAGGGTAGGTTCCTTGTCTGCAGGCTCTGAAGCACCCCTACCCCAATGGTACAAGTGGCCAACTACTACTAGACAGGTCCTGTGAGTGTCAGGTGTGCAGGTGCTGGCATTAGGCATTGTACCCCATGGGCTGGTGACTTCTTTAATGAGTGGTTGCGCATGGCCTAGTACATAGGGCAGCTCAGTGTGTGTTGTGTATACCAACGGTAGTGGTGTTGCTGGCATTGACCATGTGTATCCTCTTTCTATCCCCCCTTCTTGTTTTGTCACCCTGTCCTTGTGTACATTAGCATCATCTGGCGGAGGAACAGAGGCACCGGTGACAGAGGGAGCAGCATCCTACATGGCCCATGAGGGTGAATCCACTGAGAGTGAAAGCACCAGTGGGACGGAGGGCGAGGAGAGCTCCACGATGGGGACAGGATGGGATACCACAGACAGCGACTCCTTCTCTGATGGAAGCTCCCTGGCAGTGGCGGATACCTCTGTGGCCACCCCAACAACAGGTACAGCCACCAGCCCCCCTACCAGCACCGCCCTTGCAGCAGCCCCTCAGCGGGTTTCCTGTGCCCGCTCACTTAGGAAGGTGGGCATCTCCTTCACCCCAGGCACCTCAGGCCCTGCCCCAGTCAGCCCTGTTGCCCTCAGTGAGGAGGCTATTGACCTCCTGAGATCCCTCACTGTTGGGCAGTCAACCATTCTGAATGCCATCCAGGGTGTCGAGAGGCATTTGCAACAAACAAATGCATACCTGGAGGGCATTCATTCTGGCATGGCGGCCCAACAGAGAGCATTTCAGGCTCTGGCCTCAGCACTGATGGCAGCCATTGTCTCTGTGTCCAGCCCCCCCCTCCAACTTCCTCTACCCAGACCCAATCCCCTCTACCTCAGCCTATCCTTCAGACCAGCATGCGCACACATCAACACACAAAAGTGGCTCAGGAAAACATAAGCACCACACATCTTCACACAGACACTCACACAAGCACCATACCCATGCACACATACCAACATCCACTTCCTCCACTGTGTCCCCCTCCTCCTTTCCATCTACCTCCTTCCCAGTAGCATCTCCACTGATACCTGCATGCACTACATCATCAGCCACTGCCTCCATCACCAGCATGCCCATCACAACACACCCCTCACCGCAATCACCACTCCCGCAACCATGCACACGTCCCCTGTGTCCTCTCCCAGTGTGTCTGTGAGCCCTCCTCCCAAAGTACACAAATGCAGGCACACACCCACTCAACAGCCATCTGCCTCACAACAGCCTCCAGCCCATGCACCTTCACCCAAACTCAGCAGACGTACACCTCCTACAACCACTACCTCTTCCTCCACTCCCACACCCCCTCTATCTTCCCGTCCCAGTGTCTCAAATAAACTTTTCCTGGCTAACATTGACCTCTTCCCTACACCTCCTCCCCGTTCTTCCCCCAGGGCCAGGATGTCTAGATCCCAGGCCAGGACTTCAGCCACCAAATTGGCGTCCAAGGTGGTCCCTGCAAGTCCGAGAGGATCGAAGGGGGCACCTGTCAGGGCTGCCAGTGTGCCACCTACTGAAGCTAAGGACAACCCGATTCCGCCACCTGCCAAGTTAAAGAAGGGGCTGGCATGCATCAGGGAAAAGACGCACCACCCACCCAGCAAGGCCTCATCCAAAACCAAAGAGAACAGTGCGAAGGTCCCAGCAACGGCTACCAAGGTGGGGAAGGGACACAAAAGCAAGGGAAAGTCACCTCAGGGCACGGAGCCTCCTGGTGAGAGACTGGTGACCACCATTTCTCCTGCCAGGCCAGCAACCTGTGCCACGGTAAGCACCACCGCAATGACTGCCACCAGCACCGCCACCTGCACTGCCACTTGCCCCGCCATCTGCACTGCCCCCCTGCACCGCCGCTGCCACAACTACAGTCACCAGCATCATCCCCAGTGGGCAGCCATCCGAGGCTGCTGGAGATGGCCTGGTGTCTCCCTCCACTACTACAGACACCTGCACCACGGGCAGCACCGGCAGCATCTCCACCGCAGGTACCACCGCAGCCACCGCCACCTGCACCGCCATTTGCACCGCCACGTGCCCAGCCAGTGCCACTACATTGGACATCAGCAGCATCCTCAGTGGGCAGCCGTCCGAGGCTGAAGGAGACGTCCTGGACCCGGCACATACCACATGAGGCACCAGCACCAGCACTACCAGCAGTTTGCAGCCTAAGTTGCCGCAGGGTGGAGTGTGGCTCTGCCTCCATGGAGTATCATGCTACCTGTTCCCTGAAAATCTTGTGCCTCAGACACCCAGGTGAGGGAATGGGAACTGCCACACCGTAGGTGCAGCATCACTGGGCACAAAGCCCCCTCCAGAACCAGTGGAGAGATCCATCCACTCACCCAATCCTTGGCAGGATGAAGCACATTGGGCACAAAGCCCCTTCCAGAACCAGTGGAGAGATGCATCCACTTGAGAGACAGTAGCCTTACACTCCCCAGAACCAAGCAGTGGGAAAACCACCCACTTGAGAGACTGTGGCATTGCACGCCCCAGGACCAAGCAGTGGGCAACCCACCCACTAGAGAGACTGTGGCTTTGCACTCCCCAGGACCAAGCAGTGGGCAACCCACCCCTAGAGAGACTGTGGCTTTGCACTCCCCAAGACCAAGCAGTGGGCAACCCACTCACTAGAGAAACTGTGGCTTTGCAGCTCCCCAGTGCATCGCTGTGAGCATGTTGCCCCCTCGAGGAGCAGTGGCGTAGTACCATCTTCCAGCTGAGGTGCCCCCCTCCCTTTCCCCCTGAGGTGCCTGTGTGTTTTCGACCTGATGCCCCTGCAGTGTTTTCTCCGTTTTGAGGCAGGAGTCAAGTGTGGGCTTTGCCCATGGTTTTTGGGCCCACTGGTCCAGGGACATTTACAAGGGACAGTGTACGACCTTCTGTACATAATGTAAATATTTGTGAATACTGAATTTTTTATACTCGTTTGCTATATCTGCATGTTCCAAAATATCACTGATTTATCTCAATTCCGTTTGTCCTTGCGTCCTTCCGGGGGGTTACGGGGTGTATCTGTAATGTTGTTTGAAGTGTTGTTGTAGGAAGTTGGCTCTGTATGCACTATTTCAAAGTAAGGAATAGTATGCACAGAGTCCAAGGGTTCCCCTTAGAGGTAAGATAGTGGCAAAAAGAGATAATACTAATGCTCTATTTTGTGGTAGTGTGGTCGAGCAGTAGGATTATCAAAGGAGTAGTGTTAAGCATTTGTTGTACATACACACAGGCAATAAGTGAGGAACACACACTCAGAGACAAATCCAGCCAATAGGTTTTGTTATAGAAAAATATATTTTCCTAGTTTATTTTAAGAACCACAGGTTCAAATTTTACATGTAATATCTCATTTGAAAGGTATTGCAGGTAAGTACTTTAGGAACTTTGAATCATTTCATTAGCATGTATACTTTTCACATAAAACACAATAAGCTGTTTTAAAAGTGGACACAGTGCAATTTTCACAGTTCCTGGGGGAGGTAAAGTAATGTTAGTTTTCACAGGTAAGTAAGTCACTTACAGGTTTCAGTTTTTGGTCCAAGGTAGCCCACTGTTGGGGGTTCAGAGCAACCCCAAAGTTACCACACCAGCAGCTCAGGGCCGGTCAGGTGCAGAGGTCAAAGAGGTGCCCAAAACGCATAGGCTTCAATGGAGAGAAGGGGGTGCCCCGGTTCCAGTCTGCCAGCAGGTAAGTACCCGCGTCTTCGGAGGGCAGACGAGGGGGGTTTTGTAGGGCACCGGGGGGGACACAGGTCAGCACAAAAAGTACACCCTCAGCAGCGCGGGGGCGGCCGGGTGCAGTGCGCAAACACGCGTCGGGTTTGTAATGGTTTTCAAGGGATCTCTTCAGCGTTGCAGGCAGGCAAGGTGGGGGCTCCTCGGGGTAGCCACCACCTGGGCAAGGGAGAGGGCCACCTGGGGGTCACTCCTGCACAGGAGTTCCGTTTCTTTAGGTGCTGGGGGCTGCGGGTGCAGAGTCTTTTCCAGCCGTCGGGAAATGGAGTTCAGGCAGTCGCGGTCAGGGGGAGCCTCGGGATTCCCTCTGCAGGCGTCGCTGTGGGGGCTCAGGGGGGACAACTTTGGTTACTCACAGTCGTAGAGTCGCCGGAGGGTCCTCCCTGAAGCGTTGTTTCTCCACCAGTCGAGTCGGGGTCGCCGGGTGCAGTGTTGCAAGTCTCACGCTTCTTGCGGGGAGTTGCAGGGGTCTTTAAATCTGCTACTTGAAACAAAGTTGCAGTTCTTTTGGAGCAGGGCCGCTGTCCTCTGGAGTTTCTTGTCTTTCTCGAAGCAGGGCAGTCCTCAGAGGATTCAGAGGTCGCTGGTCCCTTGGAAAGCGTCGCTGGAGCAGGTTTCTGTGGAAGGCAGGAGACAGGCCGGTAAGTCTGGAGCCAAAGCAGTTGGTGTCTTCTGTTCTTCCTCTGCAGGGGTTTTTCAGCTCAGCAGTCCTCTTCTTCTTGTAGTTTCAGGAATCTAAAGTTTTAGGTTCAGGGGAGCCCTTAAATACTAAATTTAAGGGCGTGTTTAGGTCTGGGGGGTTAGTAGCCAATGGCTACTAGCCCTGAGGGTGGGTACACCCTCTTTGTGCCTCCTCCCAAGGGGAGGGGGTCACATCCCTAATCCTATTGGGGGAATCCTCCATCTGCAAGATGGAGGATTTCTAAAAGTTAGAGTAACCTCAGCTCAGGACACCTTAGGGGCTGTCCTGACTGGCCAGTGACTCCTCCTTGTTCTTTTCTTTGGTTCCTCCGACCTTGCCGCCAAAAGTGGGGGCCGTGGCCGGAGGGGGCGGGCAACTCCACTAGCTGGAGTGTCCTGCGGTGCTGTGACAAAGGGGTGAGCCTTTGAGGCTCACCGCCAGGTGTTACAGCTCCTGCCTGGGGGAGGTGTTAGCATCTCCACCCAGTGCAGGCTTTGTTACTGGCCTCAGAGTGACAAAGGCACTCTCCCCATGGGGCCAGCAACATGTCTCTAGTGTGGCAGGCTGCTGGAACCTGTCAGCCTACACAGATAGTCGGTTAAGGTTTCAGGGGGCACCTCTAAGGTGCCCTCAGGGGGGTAGTTTACAATAAAATGTACACTGGCATCAGTGTGCATTTATTGTGCTGAGAAGTTTGATACCAAACTTCCCAGTTTTCAGTGGAGCCATTATGGTGCTGTGGAGTTCGTGTAAAACAGACTCCCAGACCATATACTCTTATGGCTACCCTGCACTTACAATGTCTAAGGTATTGCTTAGACACTGTAGGGGCACAGTGCTCATGCACTGGTGCCCTCACCTATGGTATAGTGCACCCTGCCTTAGGGCTGTAAGGCCTACTAGAGGGGTGACTTATCTATACCTGCATAGGCAGTGAGAGGCTGGCATGGCACCCTGAGGGGAGTGCCATGTCGACTTACTCGTTTTGTTCTCACCAGCACACACAAGCTGGCAAGCAGTGTGTCTGTGCTGAGTGAGGGGTCTCCAGGGTGGCATAAGACATGCTGCAGCCCTTAGAGACCTTCCTTGGCATCAGGGCCCTTGGTACCAGGGGTACCACTTACAAGGGACTTATCTGGATGCCTGGGTGTGCCAATTGTGGAATCAAAAGTACAGGTTAGGGAAAGAACACTGGTGCTGGGGCCTGGTTAGCAGGCCTCAGCACACTTTCAATTCAAAACATAGCATCAGCAAAGGCAAAAAGTCAGGGGATAACCATGCCAAGGAGGCATTTCCTTACAGTTGTTGTGTATGGTGTTGTGGGTGAGGGTGGGGGCTGGGGGTGTTGCTTTTCGCGTGTGTGTGTCACTCTCTTTTACCTCCCCTGTGTGCCAGGTGCAGTACTCACCGTCATCGTCACCACCGTCTTTGGTGTTCCTGGTAGGTGAGGAGGTAAACCAGCATGGGCAGGACCTGCAGCTCGGGCTCCATGGCGTCCTGGTTCTTCGTTGAGTGACGAAAGGTGAGTGTTTCCCCTTCAGTGTACTGTTCCCGCTGTGCTTTTGATGTCATTGGTACGGCCCCAGAAAAGCTGGCGGATTAGCCTGTCATAATACCGTGGGTGGTACATTGTCTTCCGTCTGTCTGTTGGCGGTGACTGCCGCAGTGTTTGTTGCTACCGCCCTGGCGGTCGGAGTGCTAAAGTGGCTGTCTATGTTGGCGGTTTCCGTCGTGGTCGTGATCCCATTTTTTTTACAGATGGCCTGTTGGCGGTGTTACCGCCACTTTAACACCGACTGCCAGGGTTGTAATGAGGGCCTAAGTCTTGGTTTATGGTGTTCGTGTTCTCTTTTTCCTAATTTTTTTAATTTCTTACATTTTGTTTGTTTTCCTTTACTTTAACACAAAGGTCTTTCCTCTCTTTTCCACCATGCTTTTATTCTTTGTGTAGTTGTGCCTTAACATGTCCTGTGATTTCATATGTTTCTTGTGAAATCTACATTTTTTGGGACACTGTTTTGGTGTTTTCTGTTTAGTTTTTGGGAACGTTGATGATTGTACCCTGTTATATTTTTGTAGTCTGCATCTTTTTGGTTTTGTATGTGATAACAGTGTTTTGGTTGGTGATGTAATATTTCTTAAGTATGTGACTATTTAACCCCAAGGCTTGAGATTGCCTATGTGTGATATTTCCATGAATCCTCAGCTAAATGTGTGATGCCTTGAGTGACACTTTATTGGTGATTAAACTAACATGAATGTCTATTTGCAGAGACAAATATAACAGATTACCACATATTGGTTCAGTGCGAAAGCCTTAACACTGCAGTTGAATCCCTGAAATAGAAGGTACAAATCACAGGGATTGAACAGAACCAACAGACGCCTCTCAATATGAGGGCAGTCCATGCATCTGTACTCATTTAGTTCACTGGGTTTCTTCTTTGCGTGGCACAGAGATGTTCTCTCCCATCAGAAACCCACCTTTCCTGCCTGAGGCACTGAACCACACGTGCCTATAGACCAGATTTAGGCTAAAGACTCACGATTTTTAAAGCCAAAAATGGTTTTAGTTTAACTTTCTCCCGAGTGAAATTGACCCCATTTCAATGCAACCTAATAGACCTAATGGGGAACTCCCCCCCTGATTATTATTTTTTTCCAAAACTACCTTGTTCTGCTTTCCCAGTGTTGGCATGTTTTCCAAAGTGCCACTGTCTGCAGCCAGTTGACGAGTGGTTCCACCAGGGGCAGCTCCCCACCTGGGCGGAGGAGTGTTGCCCCCCGCCACATTAGGAGCTGCAAAACTTTTAAAGAAACAACATAATAAACTCAATTTATTATGTTGTTTCTATAAAAGCGGGCGGGGCCATGGGAGTGACGAGGACGGAGGGCAAGTGAACAGCACTCCGCCCTGTATTGCATATATGTTTGGCCAGCTGCCTAGGGCCGGCCAAACATACATGCCCAGTAGGGTCTCTCCAACCAAGCCTGCACAGGCTCCCAGTCTGCCTGGGAGCGCCCTGGCTGGGCGCTCCCAGCCAATCCTGATGCTGCTTTGAGCAGCATCATGATTGGACATAGGGCAGGCTGGGATCCTGTGCCTGCCTGCAGTGATGGAAGAGGAGAAGATGGAGCGGCGTGGCACGGCAAAAAGGTAAGTTATATTTTTCTTTTTTTCTTTTTTGGGTCCCCTCCACCCTCGCCGCCATGCACTGCACTGCCCCTTTTCCCTCCTGCGAGCCACGACTGGGATCCGTGACTCTGAAAATATTATATACATATTAACAGAATTATGACCAGAGGATTTATTAACTACCATAAACATACCTGGCCAGGCTTCATGTGAAAAAACCTATCTAAAGTATATGGGCCTCTTGATGTCATTGGCCTCATAATACTCTGCTCCTTACCTGTTCTCCTCGCAGCGCCATTTTCCATCTCTGGCAAGAAATGATTCATGTAGTGTTAGCTTTAATATAATTGTTTTTGTTTCTTTTGTGCTGCTGCATTATATTACTGGGAACCTATGCAGCCATAAAAAGATCCGTTAATTATAGTGATTGCATGCTTTTGCATTTGCGTGAATATAATCTAAGAAGAATGTAGGAAAGAGGACAAAGGTGTGCTAATAAAGATTTAAAAATACTCATCTTTCTAAAAAATGAAAGGCATTTGCATTGTTTAAGGTGCAGTATTCAAAAGATCGTTTTTTTAAATCTAATTATAAATGTGTAATGTTCTGCTCTTATTTTTGCCAGAGGTTTAGCATTCTATATCATACTTATTAAACAAAAGTCCTTAAAAGTATATGCCATGTAGATTGTATATATTAAACTAATTTGTAGAGAATGCACATTACCTGTCTTATGTGCAAATTTAATTAAATTCATAATTTTAGAAAGCAATACATATTTAATATATTCCAATATTATACCTTCCACCTTTCTGTGTCAAAACTTGGTCTCATAAGTAAATTGTATCTAACAATCAATAATCGATTTCTAAAGATTTAACAACATCGAGACAAGACAGTAGGTTATTTTGACCACAGAAACAGTTCATGCATAGCCGGGAGGTTACAAGAATGTTGCAGTAATCCCCACAGCATGTCATAGTCGTGCCTCTGTTACACAAGGAATAGGCAGGGCTTAATCTAGCATGCCAACAGTAGGACAAGCAAGGGCGCAATTATGCCAGTGATGTCTGAATGTCGTCGTGTGCCCACAATATTCTCTGGATGAGCTATTATTATGCAAGGAATTGCCAAAATGTTAAGAGGGATAAATAGAAGGACAAAGATGCTCCACTGTTATAGCTGGAATGGAAAGAATGTAATTCAGAATAACTACGGTAAAACAAGAATGAGTATTATTGTTCCAGGGATGTCTAAAGTATTCTAAGCATGCCTGTGGTCTGTCACAGATGGCCACTGCTAGGTCACGGATAGAAAGAATAATTTAAATAATATACAGAAGATGTAAAGTGTGGGCAACATTAGGCCATAGTATACACCAAGGGCCATATTTATACTTTTTGACGCAAAACTGCGCAGACGCAGTTTTGCGTCAAAAAAATTAGCGCCGGCTAACGCCATTCTGAAGCGCCATGCGGGCGCCGTATTTATTCAATGACGTTAGCCGGCGTTAGCCGGCGGCGCTGCCTGGTGTGCGTGAAAAAAAACGACGCACACCAGGCAGCGCCGGCGTAGGGGGATATGGAGCTTGGTCGCCAAAAAATGGGGCAAGTCAGGCTGAGGCAAATTTCCTGCCTCAACCCGATTTGCACCATTTTTTTCGACTCCCAACCCCCATAGAAATGACTCCTGTCTTAGCACAGACAGGAGTCATGCCCCCTTGCCCAATGGCCATGCCCAGGGGACTTATGTCCCCTGGGCATGGTCATTGGGCATAGTGGCATGTAGGGGGGCACAAATCAGGCCCCCCTATGCCACAATTTTTTTTTTTTAAAAACACTTACCTGAACTTACCTTAATGTCCCTGGGATGGGTCCCTCCAGCCTTGGGTGTCCTCCTGGGGTGGGCAAGGGTGGCAGGGGGTGTCCCTGGGGGCTTGGGAGGGCACCTCTGGGCTCCTTTCGAGCCCACAGGTCCCTTAACGCCTGCCCTGACCAGGTGCTAAAAAATGGCGCAAAAGCAGCCATATGTCATTTTTTTTTACCCGCCCACTCCCGGGCGTGAATTTTGCCCGGGAGTGTAAATACGGCGCACATGCCTCGGAGTCAATTTTTTAGACGGGAACGCCTACCTTGCATATCATTAATGCAAAGTAGGTGTCCACGCTAAAAAATGACGCAAACTCCATGGACTTTGGCGCTAGACGTGTCTAACGCCAAAGTATAAATATGGAGTTAGTTTTGCGTCGGAATTGCGTAAAAAAAAACGACGCAATTCCGGCGCAAACAGAGTATAAATATGCCCCCAAGTCTACTAACCATTGTGTCGTTTCCCCTTCCCCATAAACAAGCACACATATCTACATGTGCATGTTTATAGAAAGGGGATAAACACAGGCCCCTTCATGTCTTCACAATCATAATGGGTGCATAGACACACAAGCACAGTCACAAAGGTCTTAA
The DNA here is from genome assembly GCF_031143425.1 of Pleurodeles waltl. Classification (NCBI taxonomy): domain Eukaryota; kingdom Metazoa; phylum Chordata; class Amphibia; order Caudata; family Salamandridae; genus Pleurodeles; species Pleurodeles waltl. The sequence goes on from NC_090451.1 coordinate 475,226,433, forward strand.
TCCCCCTTCCAACTTCACTTCCTAAGGTTGGCAGCGTTGGAACCAGTGTCCAGTCTCCCAGTATCTGAGGTGTTGAAACAGTGCAGTAACATAAAGAGATTGTTATAATTGGCTGATTCTGTTCCAGTCATTGACTCCTCAGCCAATCAGCCAAAAAGTTAGGGATCAAGGAAGGTCTTTGCATGAGCAGCAGCTGGTATATTACTCACCCTTTGCTTACGCACAGTTGCAGGCTTTCCACACACATACACAATACATTAGAGGCGATCAATGGCTTCTTTATCTTCATTTCACCTGCATCTGACATTTGCATGTGATTTATTACCTACACTCGTAGCCTGAGTTCAGGCCCTCAGTTTTGCTAATGACTCTCATGAGTGGTTGTTGTGAAGTGGTGGGGATCTGTGCTTCACATCCCAATGGGCAATCTTCAATTGTATAACTGGTTTTCTATCTCATATAACACGATGACTCTTACTGCAGCAAAACTACTGCATAACTCTTACAATGTGGTGGTTTCAACATATAGAATAATATATAGAGGTATCCATAAATAACAGGGATGTTATTCACCAAGGGGTTCTGAATGCGTTATAGTCAACAAGCCATTTTGATGTGGTGCACAGAAAAGATTCCTATTTAAATTATACCTCCTGTTCTTCCCAGTCTCCCAGATAATTCCTCCTAGTATGGTGAAGTGGCTAAGCAGTTTAGGCATGCGGGAATTGAGACGTTCCGATCATGTTGTAGTGAGCTATGAATGATACAACTGGATAACGTGGTCTGAGGCATTTGAACAAACTCTACCCTAGTGCGCCAAGTGAAATAGCCTGACTTGCTGCCAACTATATTTTTAGCATACTATTCGAAACATAGCAACATTGGTAAATTTTGTAGCAGGAGTCCAGGATTTCCAACATATAACATTAAACATGTTGTCATTCAGTAGATAGTCACCTACTTAGAATTTGAGTAGAGGCCTAGGAATAACTCTCTGAGAGTTGTGTGTCTGGATTAGTGATGACCTTAACTGACAGGTTCGTATGGCACTAATAACATAATGACTTGGTATTTACGTTTCTTTTATGTTTTTTTTCTTCAAGTTTATAATAAGTAATTCATGGAAAGTGTTGAGGTATGAATCTGAAACCTTATCTAGTCTGTATAACGTGTTGCATAAATGAGCCTTACCTCAACCCCACGCCATATAATCAGTATCTTATAATAATTATAGATTTTAATACTGCATTTGAACCACTGGACATTTGCCATGGCTCTAGAAGTGAAGATCAAGGTGCATCACAGACCACAGGACATACCGATTTATAGAAAAAAGTGATAACACTATAGTCACCCTTCCATTTTTTAAGGGTACAAGGTTAGATTGTGCAACTTAATTTCAGAATAACCTGAATTCTGTATTAACACACAATATTTCCGAAACAGTCTAGTAGATTACACAATTCTGCATGTCAACTAGTAGTAATATATGGCAAAATTTAAAATACGACCATTGAAAGTGAGCATGTCTGACTGTTTTTATATCTACAATAAATCAGAAACTAAAAACCTAGCCAGGGACACATTACAATTTTCGATTCTGAAACTGGTCTCTCAGAAATATATGTTATAGCCCTGCAAACCTTTAAGAGTTCATGTCTTTGCCCAATCTCCTGTATTCTTAGTAGTAATTCATAAGAACAGCATACCACAAAGCCGGTTTCTATCAATAATTTAAGCGCACAGGAGCTCTATATGAGTCTGTTGGTGAACCCAATCAACTTATTGATGGCAGAACAGTCAAAAGATGATGCACAGCGAAACAGCCCAACACCTAAAACAGAGCACAAGAGTGGGTATGAAAAAAGAAGCAAGACCTATAAGATAGGATATTTTAGGGATTGTCCAAGAAATGTCCAGAGCATCCTCTGAGTTCCCTATCTTTAAAAATGTCATAAGTGTTTTTTCTCTTTTCTACCAGGTTACCCTTTTTTTATTTTGATCCCTTGGGCAATCCTTTTGCATGTTCCGCAAGTCAAAACATTTATTCCAGCAGCATAGGCCCACTATGATAAAGGACAGGTTGCAAAGCATGTGTTTATTTGTACACATCAACCAAATGATGACCTGTACAACAATATTCGATGCGACCAATGTAATAATTAGTTGCATGACAAAACGTGGATTCCTAAGAGGATGCAAAACCTTCTGGATAATCGACAGTAATTATGCAGCTCCGGCAAACGGCTTTAAACGCAGGAATGGAAACCCGCAAGGGCTAGAAGTAACAGTGGCAAACATGTCTGCTCCCGATGAGGCCAGGACTCATGTTTTCCGAAGGGGCTGATATTCTAGGAGCACAGTTTACTAGTCGTCAATCAATTGTCACCCCGACTCGGAGATCAATGATCCGCAACAGAAACTGTGCTTCCAAAACATTAATGTATGCTTTTGAAAATTTCAAATAAGAAAGGAACGCCCCTATCATGCGCATCCTTTTTTAAATGGAAAGGGTGGCCTTTTGTCAGCTGGAAAGACTTCTTCACCTCGCAAAACTGCTTTTGTACATGGTAGTGAGATGTTTTGTGGTCGCAAACATGTATTTTTGTGATTCACCTGCGTTGAGACCACAAATCAGGCTACTTGCCTTTCGCAATCGATATATAAACGGATTTCCATCGCTCACCATCATTTGACTCTCCCCATACACTCAAATCATTTGAAAGTAAGTACAATGAGACATTTTGACACTATGCAAAAATGGCCATAAATAAAAGCCTTTCTATGAAGGGGGTAACGGGAATTCGCTGTTACGAGTGTAGAAGGTGCAGGGACTCCACCTTGACCTAGGTTTTGTGTGGGGCAGCCCACCCCAATTAGATCCATATTTTAAAATATAATTAGAGAATGAAAGACCTTTGCTTGCGTTAGGACCCATTGCACACTTGGGCCCATATTTATACCTTTTTTGCGCCGCATTTACGCCGCTTTTTGACGCAAAAACGGCGCAAACTTACAAAATACAATTGTATTTTGCAAGTTTGCCCCGCTTTTGCGTCAAAAAATGCTGCAAATACGGCGCTAAAAAAGTATAAATATGGTTGATGTGTCACTGTTTTTGGGCTCTAGTTTCACAGTGATCAGGTTCTGCATGGGTTTAAGAATGATAACTAAAATAAGAACACAAGAACAATGTATCATGTAGAAAGTAATTTAGGACCACATAATGTTATCAAATGAAATGCAAAATGTACCACACATGTGAAGAGGTAATTGCTACTAATAAGATTACAAATAGACTCAGAATAGACTGGCATCTGTGCAGCTGTCAATGGATATGCAGAACAAATAGCCAGGAAATTGTTTCAAATCATCTTGTCACTCTTTGTTTTAGGGCAACTCAAGCAATGAGAGATTTTCATACAAAGCACACCCATAACAAATATTTGCATTTACTTTAGAAGATTCCGGTTTTCAAAAACTATTTATTTTAACTTTCTGAAAGACCCGTGGAAACGCTTCTATGCCAGCTTAACACTCAGGTAAGCAAATGGCAGACAAATGAAAACAGGACATTATTCATATGTTTTCGATGACAAAGAACCAATTTGTTGTATTAGTCGAGATCGTTTTAGAAAGGACATGCACCCTAGGAAGTTTCCTAACTTCATGTTTCACTTGTATTTCATGCTGTCCTTTTGTGCACCATGTTCTAGACCGGATACATAGATTGGAGGGGAAGATATTTTAGAGTTTTGTCTGTGCATGTTTTGTATTCTGGAACTGCAGTGTCACTTCAGTGTGGCCTATGTCATAGCAGTGTCAGCTGTAACAGGAAACCACAGAAGCTTGTCGCGGATATTGAGACCTCGCCTCTGGACACAATTCTTAGGGCAACGCACAGAAAAAGCCTTCCTAGTAGAGAGACATTCACTGTAACAGTGTGCATTTTGCTGTTACATGAGTTCTTCTGATTTTTCTTCTGAATTTGTTTCACCTTCCTAAAGATGTATATAGTGGAGTAAAATTGGGGGCCAGGCAGGAACTAGTTGTACTTTCATTGGACTCTACTCACTTTCCACCATAAGTCTGTTGTTTTTCTCTTCCCACACCTGCATTTGGCACTGAGCTTGAATGGCAACTAAGTGGAAAGGAGCAGCAAGTGAAGTGATGCAGGTGATTGATTGAGACCTACAACTGCTGAGGTGACCTACAGGTGCTAATCCACCATCTAGCTGCCTACCCACTTTGCGCTGTACCATGATCCTCCGTTTTCCTCCCTTAATCACTGTTTGCTAGACACATTCCTGTATCTATCTGCTGCATATTTCTGGATCTGTATTCCTGCACCTCTGCAATCATGCATCTTTCCTGCACCTCCTCACCTGTCATGCCTCCACCCCTTACCAAAACAGTGAAAAGGATGGTACGGCATCTAGCAAGTCAAATACGATCACTGGAGGTAAGGCTTCAAGAACCAAACCAACATGTTTGCACTGAGAGAAAATGAACAGGTGTGAAAAGGTTAAAAAAGATGTAGAAGGGCAAGGCGGCCCAGCTGGTGGACAGAGAGTTCTAACAGGCCTGAAAACCGAAGTACCTCTGATTTCCTCAGAGACTAAGTCCCAGCCTGAGGTCACCAGTGGTCACCCACGAGTGGGAGTCTAATGGGATGCCTTGAGTGACCCAAGTCCTTTGACCCCTTCAAACACCCTAAATATTCTTTGCACTGCTGAAAACTGCACTGATCTAAAAATTCTCCAACAAATCAAAGAGTGGGGGCAAACCACATTGGAGAGTAAAGACTTTGGGGTTCATTCTGACCCTGGCGGCCGGTGACCGCCAGGGTCACCGACCACGGGAGCACCGCCAACAGGCTGGCGGTGCTCCCTCGAGCATTCTGACCGCGGCGGTTCAGCCGCGGTCAGAAACGGAAAGTCGGCGGTCTCCCGCCGACTTTCTGCTGCTCGGGGGAATCCTCCATGGTGGCGGAGCGCGCTCCGCCGCCGTGGGGATTCTGACACCCCCTACCGCCATCCTGTTCCTGGCGGGACTCCCGCCAGGAACAGGATGGCGGTAGGGGGTGCCGCGGGGCCCCTGGGGGCCCCTGCAGTGCCCATGCCAATGGCATGGGCACTACAGGGGCCCCCGTAAGAGGGCCCCGCAAAGTATTTCAGTGTCTGCAAAGCAGACACTGAAATACGCGACGGGTGCAACTGCACCCGTCGCACCTTCCCACTACGCCGGCTCCATTCGGAGCCGGCGTCCTCGTGGGAAGGTAGATTTGCCCTGGGCTGGCGGGCGGCCTTTTGGCGGCCGCCCGCCAGCCCAGGGCAAATCTCAAAATACCCTCAGCGGTCTTGTGACCGCGGAGCGGTATTTTGTCGGGGGAACATTGGCGGGCGGCGAATGTTAGAATCACCCCCTTTCTGTCTCTGAAGAAAAGTTTAAAAGTTCCCTAGGCTACTCTCTAAAACTGGAATGTCAGTCTTAAAAGAACTACAAATATATGCTTAGCCAGATGCCTGTTGAGAGTAGGTAATAATTCAACAAAGGAAGGGTGGTGTCCCGTAAGAGACCTAGGGCCAGATGTAGCAAAGGTTTTTACCCATTCTGTGTCTATGGGAAAAAGTGTTCGTACATGTGGCCCCTACTAGAGACAACCAACTCTGAACCACTGAAAGGGTACCTCATAAATTAAGCAGAGGATTTTTATGATCAATAATGACTTACCATTAATGTAACAAAACGCCATGCACAGTAAAGATACACATATGGTTTCACCCAATCAATTAGCCAAGGATATGGGACCCAACATCATTGGTAGCAACTTACTTTGAAAAGCACGAAAATGCTTGACAGATGTATGGGATCAGCAGTTAGGGTCAAGATACACCATCCTACAATAACGAACAAGAAGTGCACCACAGGAATTGGAACAATCAGAGAAAGCAAATTCTAGTAACTAACAGACAATGAACGCTATGGAAAAAATACCTCCAAGATGCTCAAATGCTACTTATTAGAAGGTATACCACATTCCAAGGACTGCCCCAATCATTATTTCAAAATATAGAAATTATGACTCAATTATAGTATACAGAAACAGGAATCAATTTGTCCATCAATACACTATTTCTCAGCAGCACTCTAACTACCTACAACTACCAAATTTAGCAGAAACAAGATTCCCAGTACTTAACAGAAATTTAGATGAACCCAACCTAACCTATAACATGAAATAGAATCCTTAGCAAAATTGCCAGCACGTCTATCAAGTCTAGTAAAAAAATGGGAAATCTAGAAGATAATATAAACTTGAACAGCAAATAAATGCAGATGTCCTTTGTGATTGCTCAGACCCATGAGTAGATCAATTATTGAATGCACAATCAATGGCTAATGACATTTATTCCTGTGGGATGGCGGATAGCTGACATCAGGTCTGGCTCCAACTGGGCACACAGTTCCTGGATTGTGGCACGATCAAGCCTGTAGGTGATGATCACGTGTCGTTCCTCCATTGTCGATAGGTCCACCAGCGGTCTGTACACTGGAGGGTGCCGTCATCTCCTCACATGCCCCAGCGGACGGTGCCTATGGAGGAGAACAGCGAGCAGAGAGTCAACCAACTCTGAGGTACGTAAACACAGCTTACTCTGAAAATATTAATAAATCCAAATTTGCCTGTATGAGTGGTTAGGCAAGGCCTAGGTATGTGTGACGCAGTCAAAAATAATGCCATGTGGGCCCCTGAAATGGCGGCTGCCTGACCTGTAAAGGGGGACAGGGGTATATGAGGTAACTGCGCTGGCGTCCTACACCATTGCGGTAGGCGGTCGAAGACCGCAGCGCAATTCTGCATTGGTTAACATTGGGCCCTATGGGTCCCAGGAGCCAATGACGATGTACGCCGGCGTTGACGGTATGCACCGCCGCAGACGTGACCGCTATTTTCTATCTGTTCAATCACTCGATACCTGATCTTCGACAGGAGCGGACCTACACTGCAAGTGCTGCTGTGACCTCAGTCTGGAAGAGACAATGGCTCGTCTGTCTGGGGAAAGGGCCCCTGCCTTGAGCACGGAGGAGTTGGAGAAACTTGTGGATGGGGTCCTCCCCCAGTACACGCTACTCTACGGTCCTCCAGACAAACAGGTAAGTACACTGTGAGCATGCTGTATGGGCAATGCCTGTGTGGAGTGGGGTGGATGAAAGATAGGGGGGGGCAAAAATGAGGCGTGCAAGAAACGACGGTGAGTGCATGTGCGTCATGGCAAGGGTAGGGATGCGGGCCAATGACTGTGACAGTGCAGTTGGTAATTACTTCTCTTTTCCCCTGTACAATTCCTATAGGTCAGCTCCCACCAGAAGAAGGACATCTGGTGTGCCATCGCCAAGGAAGTCCAGACCCTGGGTGTCTACCACAGACGGATCACCCACTGCTGGAAAAGATGGGAGGACATTCGCCGCTGGAGCAAGAAGACGGCGGAGGCCCAGCTGGGGATGGCCTCCCAACGTGGGAGGGGTGCCCGTTGCACCATGACTCCCCTGATGTTCAGGATCCTGGCGGTGGCATATCCCGACTTGGATGGGCACTTGAGGGTATCACAGCAGACACAAGGTGGTGAGTACACTCTCATTCTGCTGATTCAGTGCATATTTTAGGTGTCTGGGTGGGGGAGGTGGGCTGTGGGTTCCCCTAGGTCAAGGCGAGGTTGCTAGTTACGTTCCCTTCTTCAGGCAGGCCCTGTGGCACCCCACCTGTGTACAGTGCCAACTACACCTAGTCAGGCTCCTGTGACATCATGTGTGCAGAAATCGGCCATAGCCTTGTAAGCCATGTCCCAGGGATTGAATAGTGTAGCCCAAGTGCGCGGCGTAGTGCAGGGGGCTTCTGTGTCTGTCGTGTCCGCCAACGGTAGCGGTATTGCATGCACTGAAAATGTTTTTCTTCTGTCTCCTCCCCTTTTTGTGGTCTCCCTGTACTTGTGTGCATTAGCATCATCAGGCGGAGGAGCAGTGGCACCGGAGCAGGAGGGAGCTGGCCCTGGAGGGCGACACTACAGACTCCGAATTCACCAGTGGGATGGAGGGCGAGGGGAGCTCCACAGCGGGGACAGGAGCTGACACCAGCGAGACGGACTCCTCCTCTGATGGGAGCTCCCTTGCGGTGGTGGCACCATCTGTGCCCCCGCATCTACAGGTACAGCCGCCACCCCCCCTACCAGCACCACCCTACCAGCAGCCCCTCACCCCGTGCCCGCTCACCCAGGAGGGTGGGCATTACCTTTGCCCCAGGCACCTCAGACCCTGCCCCTGTCACCCTTGCTGCCCTCAGTGAGGAGGCCATTGACCTCCTCAGGTCCCTCACTGTTAGTCAGTCTACCATTTTGAATGCCATCCAGGGTGTAGAGAGGCAGTTGCAACAAACCAATGCATTCCTGGAGGGCATTCACTCTGGTCAGGCAGCCCTTCAGCGAGCTTTTCAGACTCTGGCCTCAGCACTGATGACAGCCATTGTCCCTGTCTCTAGCCTCCCCCCTCCAACTTCCTCCACCCAGACCCACACCCCTGTACCTCAGCCTATCCCAAGCACACCATCAGACCAGCATGCACACACGTCAACACGCAAGGGAAGCTCTGGCAAACATAAGCACCACACATCCCACAGGCACTCACGCAAGCATCACACACATGCAGACACACCAACTTCCACTGCCTCCACTGTGTCCCCCTATTCCTCGTCTCCCTCCTCCCTCCCTGTCTCGTCTCCACTCACACTTGCAAGCACTACATCCTCAGCCACGTCCATCACCAGCATACCCACCACCACACCCCGCTCACGTGCACTCACCACCCCCACTACCATTCACACATCCTCTCTCCCAGTGTGTCTGTGAGGCCACCTCCCAAGGTACACAAACGGAGCCACACACCCACCCAACAGCCATCCACCTCACGACAGCCGCCAGCCCATGCACCTTCACCCAAAGTTACCAAAAGTACACCGCCTACAACCACTACCTCTTCTTCCACTCACAAACCCCCTCCAGCTACCCATCCCAGTGTTCCTAAGAAACTTTTCCTGGCAAGCCTTAACCTCTTTCCATCACCTCCCCCACCCCGTCAGTCTCCTAGGGCCCGACTCTCCAGGTCCCAACCTAGCACCTCAGCCACATCATCGGCGGAACCAGTGGTGCCAGTACTCACCGGATTATGGAGGGCACCATGCAGCAGGGCAGGCAGTGTGGCAAGGAGCCAGAGCATGGACACTTCCCCACCTGTCAAGCATAAAAAGTTGGACAGTGCCCGGCGAGAGAGGGGAAAGAAACCAGCCACCAAATCCGCTCCAAGGGGTACAGTTGGGAGTGTGGAGACAGCTGCGACACCATCCAAGGGGGGAAAGGGGCACAGTAAAACCGGCAAGTCTGGGAAGATCAGCACGACGGACAAGACCGCCACCAGCCCCGCTGCCCAGGAAGCGACTGCCAGCAGCAGCCCGCTGCCACAGACAGGACTGCCAGCAGCCCAGCTGCCCAGGAAGCGACCGCCAGCAACAGCCCCGCTGCCACAGACAGGACCGCCACCAGCCACACTGCCCAGGAAGCGACCGCCAGCAGTAGGCCCGATGCCCAGGAAGCGACCACCAGCAGCAGCCCCGCTGCCACAGATAGGACCGCCAGCTGCCACACTGCCCAGGAAGCGACCGCCAGCAGCAGCCCCGCTGCCACAGACAGGACTGCCAGCAGTCACACTGCCCAGGAAGCGACCGCCAGCAGCATCCCCGCGACCCAGGAAATGACTTCCAGGGAGCCACCCCGCTGCCACAGACAGGACCGCCAGCAGCCCCGCTGCCCAGGAAGCGACTGCCAGCAGCAGCCCCACTGCCCAGGAAGTGACCGCCACCAGCAGCCCCGCTGCCACAGACAGGACTGCCAGCAGCCACACTGCCCAGGAAGCGACCGCCAGCAGCATCCCCGCGACCCAGGAAACGACTGCCAGCAGCCGCCTCGCTGCCACAGACAGGAACGCCAGCAGCTGAACCGCTGCCCAGGACACCACCGCCAGAAGCCCCGCAGGGCAGAACAAGACCGCCAGAAGCTGAACCGCTGCCCAGAACACCGCCGCCACAAGCACCGCTGCCAAGAACACCACCACAGGCACCGCTGCACAGGACACCGCTGCCACAAGCACCACTGCCAAGGACACCGCCACAAGCACCGCTGCCAAGGACACCGCCACAGGCACCGCTGCCCAGGACACCGCCGCCACAAGCACCGCTGCCAAGGACACCGCCACAAGCACCGCTGCCAAGGACACCGCCACAAGCACCTCTGCCAAGGACACTGCCACAGGCACCGCTGCCCAGGACACCGCCGCCAGCAGCCCCGCAGGCCAGTCAGCGCAAATGATTCCAACACTACTGAGTCTGCCACGGGCAGGATGAAGCACTCTGGGCACAATGCCCCCTACAGAACCAGTGGAGAGATACATCCACTACCTCAGCCCTTGGCAGGATGAAGCACTCTGGGCACAAGGCCCCCTCCAGAACCAGTGGTGACTGTTATCCACTTGAGTGACTGTGGCTTTGCACTCCCCAGGATTGAACAGTGGGCAAACCACCCACTGTAGAGACTTGAGACACTGTGGCTTTGCACGCCCCTGGATTGAACAGTGGGCAAACCACGTACTGTAGAGACTTGTGAGACTGTGGCTTTGCACTCCCCAGGATTGAACAGTGGGCAAACCACCCACTGTAGAGACTTGAGAGACTGTGGCTTTGCACTCCCCGGGATTGAACAGTGGGCAAACCACCCACTGTAGAGACTTGTGAGACTGTGGCTTTGCACTCCCCAGGACACATCAATGGGCATGGAGCCCCCTTGTGGATCTGGCATCGTGCACTCAACCGGCTGAGCTGCCCCCCCTTCCCTTCCCCCTGAGGTGCCTGTTTTATTTCTATCTGATGCCCCTGCAGTGTTCTCTCCATTTTGATCGGGTATTGAGTGTGGGCCTCGCCCATGCCTTTTGAGCCCAGTGATCCAAGGACTATGATGGTGGAATCCCTTGGACTTGTGTTCTTGGTGTATATAATTATATATAGTATAAATGTATATATTTGTTTATAGTTTTGATTCATGTCTTTGAATATATCACAATTATTCAACTCATTTCCTTTTGTCCTTGCATTCTTCCAGGGGGGTTGGGGGTGTTACTGTGATGTATCAACATGTACTTGTGTGTGTGTTGTAGTGGGTGAGGGTGGGGGTGGGGGATTTGCGTGTTGCATGTGTATGTCACTGTTTTTTCCCTCCCCCCTCCCCTGTGTCTTAGGTGCAGTACTCACCGTTGTCTTCGCCGCCTGCGTTCGTGCTCCTGGTAGAGGAGCAGGAAGATAAAGGCTGGTAGAATTTGGAGCTCCGGTTCCATGGCGTCCTGGTTCCTCGTGGGGTGTGGAGAGGTGAGCGTTTTCCCTTTGAAGTCCTGTTTCCGCTGTGTTTTTGTTAACGGTGAATCCACCCCGGAAAAGGTGGCGGATTGGTGGGTTGTAATACTGTGGGCGGTACATTGTCCTCCGCCTGTCTGTTGGCGGTTACCGCTGCGGTGTTTGAACTGCCGTGGCGGTCGGAGTGTTAAAGTGGCTGTCTATGTTGGCGGTTTCCGCCATGGTCGTAATTCCATTTGTATTCACTGCCGGCCTGTTGGTGGTTTTACCTCCGCTTTAACACCGACCGTCAGGGTTGTAATGACCACCAATATATCTCCAATAAAATAAACCAATAGTTCAGTATGTTGGAAGTCAGAACTAAGTTAAGAAGTACTAACCAAAGCATGTCATGTTCAACTTGTAGACAATTACCAACTGAATACCTCAAAGACCAGAGCAAGCACTCTAAAGGGACATTCTGCTAACCAATATCTCACCTCTTCTGCTAGTGTTAATATTCTTTTACCAAAGTGAGAATGTACTATTCTATGCAATTGTCCAATATGACACTTGTGTTGTGAGCTTGTATGTGCTGTGAAATATATGTACTGTGCATCCCATTGCCTGTGTAAAGTGTATGCTGTGGAGGAAAGGAATGACTTATACTAATGATGTGGTAACTAGGAGCGATAGAAATGCTTTTTTATGTTACAACTCTTTTCATGAGGAAGGGTGGAAGTGTTGTTTTACAGACATTGTATCTTAAAGTTTGGTAGATGTCCTATTTGTGTTTTAGTACTCTGCCTAAGAGCTATATAGGATCTGCTTGCATCTCCTACAAACTGATCCTCTTCCTAGGAGTGGTTGAAGTGTTGATTGTTTTGCTGATGCTATACCCTGGAAGTGGAGTAATTACTCACCTTAATCGTTTTGTGGGAGTGTTAGTTGCAAGAAACACAACATTGGGAAAACTAAGACAGTCATGGCACTCTCCATTTAAGGAAAGCAAAACCAGTCTTCCTAGAAAGTTACTTCAGAACTCCTGCTCCAGCCCTTGCATGGGGGCAACCTCCAGTTCCAATGAATCCTACATGCTGCAGTACCTATCAAATGCCTGTGGAAATATAATTACATATTCCTACCTTAACAGAATGCCTGTGGTGCCCCTCACCAGCATTCACCTTCTACAAACACAGCTCATTTGGGCCTCATGTATAAAATGTCCTTTTACAAATTGGGGCCAGATGTAGCAAAAAACAATTTTGCGACTTGCAAATTGCGAGTCATACCGACTCGCAAATTGCAACTCGCAAAATACTATGCAGAAAAGTGTCTCAGACACCTTCTGTGACTCGCTATGGGGTCGCAAAGACCCACCTCATGAATATTATTGAGGTGGGTCGCAAATTGTGACCCCATAGCGAGTCCCTGCACTCACAGGGATGGTGGCCTGCTGGAGACAGCAGACATCCATGTCTGTGATTGATTTTTTTAATAAAGCAGTTTTTTTATTTTTTATTGCAGCCCTTTTTCCTTAAAGGAAAACGAGTTGCAATTCAAATAAATAATGAAACCATTTGGTTTCATTTTTTCAGAGTAGGCATGGGGAACCCTTCCCGTTTGCGAATGCGTTACCACCCACTTCAAGTGGGTGGTAACTGCGAGTTGGTTTGTGACCGCATTCGCGGTCACAAAGTAACTCAGCATGGCGATGCGGTCGCAAATAGGAAGGGAACACCCCTTCCTATTTGCGAGTCGCATCCTCAAATTGCGAGTCGGTACCGACTCGCAATTTGAGGATCAGCATCGCGTTTGGCCTTTTGCATGCCAAAAACTCTGAAAAACGCAGTTTGCGGCATGCAAAAGGCTTTCTTCATCTGGCCCTTAGTTACATATTAGTCACCAACTGTTTCCATCTTTGGTGTGAGGTTTGGGGACTAAGACCACTGGGCTAGCTCATGGGCTGTCAGAGTGCCCAATTACTCCCAGTTACAGCATCTAGTGGACTTCCACCTTGATGCTTTCCTTAACTTGGTCAGACTGTCTGAATATTTTGTTTTTGACAGGCATGCTGTCTCCTGTGTCCACATCATGGGTACACAGGTGTGTCCACGTCATGGGTACACAGGTATGTCTGACCAGGGGTTAGGGAAAAGAGCTCAGCAAACTGTTGCAGGACCTTCCTACAATCAGATTGCTGTTGGCTAGAGAGGGTGTCTGAGTAGATCACTCCATCAACTGAGCCATCTTTAGGGTCTGAGGAGAGGAGATCAGGGAGAAGTTCACTCTCAGCTTCCTGGTCCTCATCTGTTACCATCAACAGATTCACATCAGCCCTGTCATGGAAGAGCTTAAGGCGGTTCACATGGATCACCCTCTTGGGGCTCCTGCTAGTGCCTAGGTCCACCAGGTAGGTGACCTGACTCTTCTTTTCTAGCACCGGGTAAGGGCCACTCCATTTGTCCTGAAGTGCCCTGGGAGCCACAGGCTCCAGAACCCAGACTTTCTGCCCTGGTTGAAATTCAACCATTGCAGCCTTTTGGTCATACCAAAACTTCTGGAGCTGTTGGCTGGCCTAAAGGTTTTTACTTGCCTTTTCCATGTACTCTGCCATCCTTGAACGTAGGCCAAGTACATAGTCCACTATGTCTTGTTTAGGCTCATGAAGAGGTCTCTCCCAGCGTTCTTTCACAAGAGCTAGTGGTCCCCTTACAGGGTGGCCAAACAGAAGTTCAAAGGGTGAGAACCCTACTCCCTTCTGAGGCACCTCTCTGTAAGCGAAAAGCAGACATGGCAAGAGGACATCCCATCTCCTTTTGAGTTTTTCAGGGAGCCCCATGATCATGCCTTTTAATGTCTTGTTGAATCTCTCAACAAGGCCATTAGTTTGTCGATGGTATGGTGTAGTGAATTTGTATGTCACTCCACACTCATTCCACATGTGTTTCAGGTATGCTGACATGAAGTTGGTACCTCTGTCAGACACCACCTCCTTAGGAAAACCCACTCTGGTAAAAATACCAATGAGGGCCTTGGCTACTGCAAGGGCAGTAGTCGACCTAAGGGGAATTGCTTCAGGGTATCTAGTAGCATGATCCACTACTACTAGTATGTACATGTTCCCTGAGGCTGTGGGAGGTTCCAGTGGACCCACTATGTCCACACCCACTCTTTCAAAGGGGACCCCCACCCCTGGAAGTGGAATGAGGGGGGCCTTTGGGTGTCCACCTGTCTTACCACTGGCTTGACAGGTGGTACAGGAGACACAAAATTCCTTGACTTTCTGGGACATGTTGGGCCAGTAGAAGTGGTTGACTAGTCTCTCCCATGTCTTGGTTTGTTCCAAATGCCCAGCAAGAGGAATATCATGGGCTAAGGTCAGTATGAACTCCCTAAACTCCCGAGGCACTACCACTCTCCTAGTGGTACCAGGTTTGGGATCTCTTGCCTCAGTGTAAAGGAGTCCATCTTCCCAATAGACCCTATGTGTTCCAGTTTTCTTGCCATTGGACTCTTCAGCAGCTTGCTGCCTAAGGCCTTCAAGAGAGGGACAGGTTTCTTGCCCCTTACACAACTGCTCCCTTGAGGGTCCCCCTGGGCCTAAGAGCTCAACCTGAAAGGGTTCTAACTCCATAGGCTCAGTTCCCTTAGAGGGCAGTCCTCTTTTTGTTGTTGTGTTGCAGCTGGTTTCGCAGTTGTCTTTCCTTTTCTCTTGGTAGGCTGGGCCCTTTTTCCAGGCTCCAACTCTACTTTTTCACCCTGAGCCTTGCACTGTGCCCTTGTCTTGACACACCAGTTCAGGGATACCCAGCATGGCTGCATGGGTTTTCAATTCTACCTCAGCCCATGCTGAGGACTCCAGGTCATTTCCAAGCAAACAGTCTACTGGGATATTTGAGGAGACCACCACCTGTTTCAGGCCATTGACCCCTCCCCACTCTAAAGTTACCATAGCCATGGGATGTACTTTAGTCTGATTGTCAGCGTTGGTGACTGGATAAGTTTGTCCAGCCAGGTATTGACCAGGGGAAACCAGTTTCTCTGTCACCATGGTGACACTGGCACCTGTATCCCTCAGGCCTTCTACACTTGTCCCATTAATTAAGAGCTGCTACCTGTATTTTTGCATGTTAGGAGGCCAGGCAGCCAGTGTGGCTAAATCCACCCCACCCTCAGAGACGAATGTAGCTTCAGTGTGACACCTGATTTGCTCTGGGCACACTGTTGATCCCACTTGGAGACTAGCCATTCCAGTGTTAGCTGGAGTGGAGTTAGAAGTGGTACTTTTGTTGGGACAGGCCTTGTCTCCAGTTTGGTGTCCAGGCTGATTACAGCTACGACACCAGGCCTTTTTGGGATCAAAGTTTTTACCCTTGTACCCAAAATTGTTTTGTGGAGAGGCTCTGGGCCCACCCTCCTGTGCAGGTTTTTGGGGGCCTGTAGAAGACTCTTTACTATTTTTGTTTTTGGATGTCTCAACACTCTTCCCCTGGGGAGGCTTTGTGACCCCTTTCTTTTGGTCACCCCCTGTGGAAGTTTTGGTCACCCTAGTCTTGACCCAATGGTCCGCCTTCTTTCCCAATTCTTGGGGAGAAATTGGTCCTAGGTCTACCAGATGCTGATGCAGTTTATCATTTGAACAATTACTTAATAGGTGTTCTTTCACAAATAAATTGTACAGCCCATCATAATCATTTACACCACTGCCTTGAATCCAACCATCCAGTGTTTTTACTGAGTAGTCCGCAAAATCAACCCAGATCTGGCTCGAGGTTGTTTGAGCCCCCCTGAATCTAATTCTATACTCCTCAGTGGAGAATCCAAAGCCCTCAATCAGGGTACCCTTCATGAGGTCATAAGATTCTGCATCTTTTCCAGAGAGTGTGAGGAGTCTATCCCTACACTTTCCAGTGAACATTTCCCAAAGGAGAGCACCCCAGTGAGATCTGTTTACTTTTCTGGTTGCACAAGCCCTCTCAAAAGCTGTGAACCATTTGGTGATATCATCACCATCTTCATATTTAGTTACAATCCCTTTAGGGATTTTCAACATGTCAGGAGAATCTCT
Organism: Pleurodeles waltl; assembly: GCF_031143425.1. Classification (NCBI taxonomy): domain Eukaryota; kingdom Metazoa; phylum Chordata; class Amphibia; order Caudata; family Salamandridae; genus Pleurodeles; species Pleurodeles waltl. The sequence continues at coordinate 475,242,932 of NC_090451.1, forward strand.
GACCCTATTTATGTTGCTGCCACCATGGATGGGACCAAAACCCATCTCTTGTCTTTCCCTTTCTATGGCTAGGAGCTGTCTCTCCAAAGCCAATCTTTTGGCCATCCTGGCTAACAGGAGGTCATCTTCACTGAGGCTATCCTCAGTGATTACAGACGTGCTGGACCCTCCTGTGGGGGAAGCAGCATCTCTGACTATCACAGTTGGAGACAGGGCTTGAGGGGCCCTGATCTCCCTAAGTAAGACTGGAGGGGGGGAATTCTCCTCCAAGTCACTATCTTCATCCTCTGTGAGGTCATCCTCAGAGGGGTTGGCTTTTTCAAACTCTGCCAGCAGCTCCTGGAGCTGTTGTTTGGAGGGTCTTAAGCCAACTGGGATTTTCTTTATTTTGCAGAGAGACCTTAGCTCCCTCATCTTAAGATGGAGGTAAGGTGTGAGGTCGAGTTCCATCACATTCTCTTCTGCACTAGACATTATGGGCCTGATTCTGACCCTGGCGGTCATGGACCGCCTGTGCCGGGGTCGGAGGATGCACCGCCAACAGGCTGGCGGTGCATCCAGGCCAATTCTGACGCGGTCAGAAAAGGGAAACCGGCGGTTTGCCGCCGGTTTTCCCCTGGCCTCAAGAATCCTCCATGGCGGCGCTGCAGGCAGCGCCGCCATGGGGAATCCGACCCCCTTCCCGCCAGCCTGGTTCTGGCGGTTTTGACCGCCAGGACCTGGCTGGCGGGAACGGGTGTCGTGGGGCCCCTGGGGGCCCCTGCAGTGCCCATGCCAATGGCATGGGCACAGCAGGGGCCCCCTAACAGGGCCCCACAAAGATTTTCAGTGTCTGCATAGCAGACACTGAAAATCGCGACGGGTGCAACTGCACCCGTCGCACCCTTTCCACTCCGCCGGCTCCATTCGGAGCTGGCATCCTCGTGGAAGGGGGTTTCCCGCTGGGCGGGCGGCCTTCTGGCGGTCGCCCGCCTGCCCAGCGGGAAACTCAGAATTACCGCAGCGGTCTTGTGACCGCACTGCGGTATTCTGGTGGGGGAACTTTGGCGGGCGGCCTCCGCCGCCCGCCGAAGTCAGAATCACCCCCTATGTTTCTAAAAGTTGGAATACTTTTTAAGAATCTAAAACTATTTCTAGAACTTAATTCAAACTTTCGCAAAACTTTTAAACTCTAAAAGAAATGCTAACAGGGTCTAACACAAGGCCCTAGCAGGACTTTTAAAAATTTAGAAAAATAGCCCAAATTGCAAAAATCAGTTTCTAATGACAATTTTTGGAATTTAGTCGTGTGATCAGGTATTGGCTGAGTAGTCCAGCAAATGGAAAGTCTTGTACCCCACTGCTGATCCACCAATGTAGGAAGTTGGCTCTGTATGCACTATTTCAAAGTAAGGAATAGTATGCACAGAGTCCAAGGGTTCCCCTTAGAGGTACGATAGTGGCAAAAAGAGATAATACTAATGCTCTATTTTGTGGTAGTGTGGTCGAACAGTAGGCTTATCAAAGGAGTAGTGTTAAGCATTTGTTGTACATACACAAGCAATAAATGAGGAACACACACTCGGAGACAATTCCAGGCCAATAGGTTTTTGTATAGAAAAATATATTCTTAGTTTATTTTAAAAAACACAGGTTCAAATTTTACATGTAATACTTTAAATGAAAGGTGTTGCAGGTAGGTACTTTAGGAACTTTGAATAATCAAAATAGCATACACAGTTTTCATATAAATCACATATAGCTATTTTAAAACTAGACACTGCAATTTTCAACAGTTCCTGGGGGAGGTAAGTGTTTGTTAGTTTTTGCAGGTAAGAAATCCACCTACGGGGTTCAATTTTGGGTCCAAGGTAGCCCACCGTTGGGGTTTCAGAGCAACCCCAAAGTTACCACACCAGCAGCTCAGGGCCAGTCAGGTGCAGAGGTCAAAGTGGCGCCCAAAACGCATAGGCTTCAATGGAGAAGGGGGTGCCCCAGTTCCAGTCTGCCAGCAGGTAAGTACCCGCGTCTTCGGAGGGCAGACCAGGGGGGTTTTGTAGGGCACCGGAAGGGACACAAGTCCACACAGAAAGTACACCCTCAGCGGCTCCGGGGCGGCCGGATGCATTGTGCAAACAAGCGTCGGGCTTGTAATAGAAAGCAATGGGAGACCAAGGGGTCTCTTCAGCGATGCAGGCAGGCAAGGGGGGACTCCTCGGGGTAGCCACCACCTGGGCAAGGGAGAGGGGCTCCTGGGGGTCAATCCTGCACTGGAGTTCCGATCTTTCAGGTCCTGGGGGCTGCGGGTGCAGAGTCTTTACCAGGTGTCGGGATCTGGGAAACAGGCAGTTGCGGTCAGGGGGAGCCTCAGGATTCCCTCTGCAGGCGTCGCTGTGGGGGCTCAGGGGGGGCAACTCTGGCTACTCACGGTCTCGCAGTCGCGGGGAGTCCTCCCTGAAGTGCTTGTTCTCCACAAGTCGAGCCGGGGGCGTCGGGTGCAGAGTAGCAAGTCTCATGCTTCCGGCGGGAAACTCAAGTTGGTTTAAAGTTGCTCCTTTGTTACAAAGTTGCAGTCTTGGGTGAACAGAGCCGCTGTCCTCAGGAGTTCTTGGTCCTTCTAGAGCAGGGCAGTCCTCTGAGGATTCGGAGGTCGCTGGTCCCTGGGGAAAGCGTCGCTGGAGCAATGTCTTAGAAGGGGGGGAGACAGGCCGGTAGAGCTGGGGCCAAAGCAGTTGGTGTCTCCGTCTTCTCTGCAGGGTTTTTCAGCTTAGCAGTCCTCTTCTTCTTAGGTTGGAGGAATCTGAGTTCCTAGGTTCTGGGGAACCCCTAAATACAGAATTTAGGGGTGTGTTTAGGTCTGGGAGGGTAGTAGCCAATGGCTACTAGCCCTGAGGGTGGCTCTCTCACCCTCTTTGTGCCTCCTCCCAAGGGGAGGGGGTCACATTCCTATCCCTATTGGGGGAATCCTCCATCTGCAAGATGGAGGATTTCTAAAAGTCAGAGTCACCTCAGCTCAGGTTGCCTTAGGGGCTGTCCTGACTGGCCAGTGACTCCTCCTTGTTTTTCTCATTATCTCCTCCGGCCTTGCCGCCAAAAGTGGGGCCATGGCCAGAGGGGGCGGGCAACTCCACTAGCTGGAATGCCCTGGGGTGCTGTAACAAAGGGGGTGAGCCTTTGAGGCTCACCGCCAGGTGTTACAGTTCCTGCAAGGGGGAGGTGATAAGCATCTCCACCCAGTACAGGCTTTGTTACTAGCCACAGAGTGACAAAGGCACTCTCCCCAAGTGGCCAGCAACATGTCTAGAGTGTGGCAGGCTGCTAAAACCAGTCAGCCTACACGGGTAGTTGGTTAAGGTTTCAGGGGGCACCTCTAAGGTGCCCTCTGGGGTGTATGTTACAATAAAATGTACACTGGCATCAGTGTGCATTTATTGTGCTGAGAAGTTTGATACCAAACTTCACAGTTTTCAGTGAAGCCATTATGGTGCTGTGGAGTTCGTGCATGACAGACTCCCAGACCATATACTCTTATGGCTCCCCTGCACTTACAATGTCTAAGGTTTTGCTTAGACACTGTAGGGGCACAGTGCTCATGCCCTGGTGCCCTCACCTATGGTATAGTGCACCCTGCCTTAGGGCTGTAAGGCCTGCTAGAGGGGTGACTTATCTATACTGCATAGGCAGTGTGAGGTTGGCGTGGCACCCTGAGGGGAGTGCCATGTCGACTTACTCGTTTTGTCCTCACCAGCACACACAAGCTGGCAAGCAGTGTGTCTGTGCTGAGTGAGGGGTCCCCAGGGTGTCATAAGATATGCTGCAGCCCTTAGAGACCTTCCCTGGCATCAGGGCCCTTGGTACCAGGGGTACCAGTTACAAGGGACTTACCTGTATGCCAGGGTGTGCCATTTGTGAAACAAAAGTACAGGTTGGGGAAAGAACACTGGTGCTGGGGCCTGGTTAGCAGGCCTCAGCACACTTTCAAATCAAAACTTAGCATCAGCAAAGGCAAAAAGTCAGGGGGTAACCATGCCAAGGAGGCATTTCCTTACACCAACTTTTTGCTACTTGAAATTAATTCTGCAAACTGACCTATATTCTAATATTTCGGTTTACAAAATTTTGAAATGTAGTGGGTCATAATCTGACCTACGTCATCAATATTCAGGAGGCAGGTCATACATTGTGACTCACTGTGATTAGATGTCATTACATGGATGCAGGCCTCCTGGGTTCAGCATAGCACCATGTCTGCACTGGTATTTTAAATAAAAATGAATTATTTTTTAAAATCAACTCGTTTTCCCTAATGGAAATTGAGCTGCATTTAAAAAGAAGAGGTTTGTTTTACTTGTTTGAGAATTGGCAGTAGTCCACTGGACAACTGCCTACTCCTGAACAAACTTTTTTTAAATCATTCATAATAGCAAAGGGGCCCCAGGGGACCCCTTGGCATTTGTGAATGTGTTAGCTCCTCCCTTGTTGATAACATTTCAATGTTTTCCGAAAAAATTTCAGTTGGAAATCATTGACACATATCTCAACAAATCACTGTTTGGAAGGGACATTTAAAACATACCCCTTCCAAATAATAATTTGTTAGGGTTTTCCAAGGCTTTTTATTCGATTCAGTAAAGTGTTATTGAATCAGAAAATGAGTTTACCTCATAATCAAAAAAAAATATGGTTGCAAACCCTATGATTTTGCAAATCATGGCTTTGAACAGCAAAATGTCTGTACATCATGCCCTCCGCCAAGAAACTTTAATGTTGTTATGTACATTTCTTAATATCCTGCAGACCCTAGTATTACTCAAGAAAATCTGTTATGATTGATGGGATCTAGAGATCCAACTAACTAACTAAATCCCTCTTCGAAAATTAGACTTTTATCAAAGTTGTGAGCTAACTTGTAGACGTATTATGAATGTGGTGCACTTTACCTGTTTATGCTATGGCAACCCTTTAAAAGGGATGCTGGGCGCACACAGGTAAAGGGCACCGTATTACAAAGAACACACTGAGGGCAGTGCATTCAAGTGAAACACAGAACAGCTGTATAGAAGCTGCTCTGTGTTTCCCAGTGCAAGCAGCAACCTGCCTTTGAAGAGGGGAAAGAGATCCCCTTGCAGAGGGATGCTGTGAGTGACCGTACCCGCCTATAAGGAGATAAACCTTTCTCCCCCTCAAGAGGACTGCCTTTAAAAGGTGCACTGAAAGTGTGACACCTTTTGGTAGAGCACTTTCAGTGCACCTCCTAAAGGCACGTTGCCTCTGTGCCCACACCAGTAATATGGCACGTCTGCAGAGGCAAAGTGATTCCCTCATTGCTATCAGTGTTACAGAAGGGGATGCACAAGCATCTGTAGCCCCTTCTGTAGTACCATTGTGCCAGGGAGCGCACTAAATGGGCACACACACCTCTTATGCCCACTGGGCACAATGGGTAATATGGCATCAGGATTTCATTGTGCCATTCGGGGTCTTAGGAATGTCTTTATATCCTTTGGCAGATTTGGAGCTCTTAATAACAACCAGAAGACTCATGTCTTGAATACGGTACCCTGGTGATGCAGGATTGAAATAGAAAGAGGAACAAAAACAGCACGTAATTTTTCTTTGAGGTTGTAATTTACTTTACAGTTCAAGCCTGCTTTCTATGTTATTTAGTTGTGTTGTTTTCTGTGATATCCTAATAATTGTTTAGATCCTGAAAGCCTTTACAGAATTCATCAGTTGAATGTTTGGCAGATGATTTCTTCAGGGCTTCTTACTTCATTTTTGTGTTTCTTTTATGTTTAGCCATTTTCTTTTTTTTCAAAATGGATCCACGTTTCAGCCATATGGTGAATATGTTTTACAATGAGTTCTAAATAATTAAGACAGAACATCATGGAACTCTTTTTTAAGTCAGGCTTACTTTTTTAGACAAGAAATTGAAGACTACAAATTGTGGTCATTTCAATTTAATGTATTTGTGCATTTCTTTGAGCGAAAGGCCAGACAAATACCTGGAATTGATATAATAATAAAGCACTTTCAATGTTTTATGTTTCTCTACAACACAAAGTAGATAAAAAGACTATAAATAGTATGCCTAGTACCTCAGTATGAATCATAAAACACAGTGGGAGTCTGTTCTTGGCCTCAGTTAATAATGGTGATTCGATGAAGTCAATTTCTAAACACAGAAAATCTAGAGGGCCACTAACTTTTTTGTTCTGATTTTCTGACTACAAATTGAGCTCCACTCACTGTGGGGTCGAGACAATATCTGGATAAGTATGCCCTCAGTGGCTTATGGAAAAGTATGTGTTAATGTGACTGTTCTCTACCCTAAAGTAGTTGTGCCTGCCCTCTGCAAGGGAGAAATGTAAATGTGGGTCCGTTACCTTGGGACGTTGGAAAACATTATGGATGGGCTGTGTCTGTGAGCCTTGGCATTAAATATAATTTGCTTATTACTATGGCCCTCATTACAACATTGGCGGTAAAAGGCGCTTACCGCCGTGCCGAAGACCGCCAATACACCGCCGCGGCGGCGGGAGACCGCCACAGGTGTTATGACACACATCACGGAATCCGCCGAAATTCAGACACCCACACAAGTCCGCCACACCAAAGGTCAGCGATAAATATGCAGAAACAAATCCTCCACCTCCACGCCAACAGAAACACGCCCATGCTATTACGACCCACGAATGCACGGTCTTTCAACCGCGGTATTCCATTGGCGATACACACCGCCGCGCTCAAAATACACACACCTCTCCAAAACACCGCCACATAGGACAATTCAAAATACACACACCTGATACACATACAAACACCACTCCCACACATCCAGTACAATATAAAACACACACTCACATCACCCACAAACCCCTATGACCACAAATTAGAGACGAAGGCCAGAGAGAGACAGCACAGAATAGATAACACCATCACACAGAGGCACACTACACCATCACCCACACAACATCCACGCACAAAACACCACATACCACTACACCCACCACACTCATCAACACATACACCACCCCACACATCACACACACCACCCCATGTCACGCCAAAGACACCCCGCTTCTCCGAGGAGGAGCTCAGGGTCATGGTGGAGGAAATCATCAGGGTAGAGCCACAGCTATTTGGCGCCAGGAAGAGCTATGGCAAAGAATAGTCGACAGGGTCAACGCTGTAGGACAGCACCCAAGAAATAGGGAGGACATCAGGAAGAGGTGGAACGACCTAGGGGGGAAGGTGCATTCAACGGTATCCAGGCACCACATCGCGGCACAGCGGACTGGCGGCGGACCCCCACCTCTTCCCCCACAACTAACTACATGGGAGGAGCAAGTCTTGTCCATCTTGCATCCTGAGGGCCTCGGAGGAGTCGTCGGAGGAACGGACACTGGTAAGTCTAATCTTCACTATCATATCCCCCACCCTACCTGCAGGCTATCACACACCCCAACCCTCACACCCTCCCCTATCACCCTAACTCCTCACTAATCTACCCATAACACCAACCACCCATCCCAACCCCATGACCTGCATGACACAACTAAGCATGGATACCCATCACTAAAGCATGCCCACTGCACAGACCCACAACACCCCCCAACCATCACCACACAAGCCCCCACACAGGAATGCCTGCACTGGGGTACACGCACACCCAACCATTGCACACCATGAAACACACACATGCAATAATCATGTACTTATACCCCGGCAGGAACCCGAAGGAACGTCACTACACCAGAGGGTCCAGACAACACCACTCCACCCCCAGAAGAGGCCCACAGTGACGACAGCAGCTCTGCCCTACTGGATCTTGATGACCAGCCCGGACCATCGTGGGCCTCAGGACAGTCGGTTCCCCTTGCCCAACCACGGCCCAACACCGAACTTCCTCCCTCTGGTAACACAAGCACAGCACCCACCCAGCGGGCCCATACCTCCCTACCCAGGACAGGTCAATCAGCGGTGTGTCCACCACTAGAGAGCACCCAGGCTAACCCACCACCCCAACAACAACATGGACCTGGGGGCAGTGGTATTGGTCACACGGTCCAGGGGACGGAGGCACAGGAACACAGGGGAACTGGGAGGGCTGATGTGCGACAGAGGGAGGACAGGCCAAGGGAACCCACTCTCCACGAGGACCTATCCTCCATCATGGGAGCATACCACCACTCCCAGGAGACGATGGCAACGGTCCTGGACAAGTTGCAGGAGACCCTGTGCCTGCAGAAGGAGCAGTATTTGGAGTTCAGGAAGGAGCTCAGGACCATCGGCTCTGCCCTGGGCACCATCGTAGGGGTGCTGACGGACATTCAAAAGACTTTGAGGGACACCGTGGCACTCCAAAGGGCCCCTGACACTAGCCAGGACGACAAACTGCCCACCACCTCCGCCGGCGCTAGTGGACAGGAGGCCCGGCCACAGGACCACCACACCAGCACCCCACCCCCTGCAGATGGACAACCACCACGCAAGCGGGCCCTGAGATCCAGGAACAGGACACAGCAAGATGGCAAGACCCCCGCCAGGAAATAAGACTACCTTGATTGTCCCCCCACTGTCCCACTTTGTTACCCTGTCCAGATTGGAACTGCCCCAGCTCCACTTCCAATGGGCAGATGTGCAATGTACCTGTGAGACCAATAGACTGGACTCTGCCATGGACATTATTCCACCATGACCTCTCCCCATTTCACAACCCCCCTACATTTTTATGCACTTCAATAAACACCCTTGAAACCTCAATAATATTGGAGTCAGTCAATGATTGTGAACTTTGTATTGTCAATTACAGTGTTAAAAAAGGTTAGCCATTGGAAGGTCAACATACCTATGTCACACATCACAAGCCTTTCAAGGGTGCAAGCTGTTGACACATAGGTCAACACATTAGTGAAACTGAAATGGAAGGGGACAACTCAGTTAACAAATAGGGAGTGAAATGTAGGTACAGGATAGAGGTAGACGTGTGAAATGTAATATAATGTGAAACATGGAATTGTACTCACCTGTGTCTCATTGAAAATATTGCTGTATGACTGACTCCCTGTTGTCGTTTTCATCTTCATCAGCTTCATCCTCATCACTGTCCACAGGCTCCCCAGGCTCCCCCGCTGCAACAACACCATCATCTGGATCATCCTCCTGCAGAAAAGGCACCTGGCATCGCAATGCCAAGTTATTGAGCATGGAGCAGGCGATGATGATGTCGCACACCTTCTTCGGTGAGTACAATAGGGACCCACCTGTCATATGGAGGCGCCTGAACCTGGCCTTCAGGAGGCCGAAGGTCCGCTCGATTACCCTCCTAGTCCGCCCATGGGCCTCATTGTAGCGTTCCTCTGCCCTGGTCCTGGGATTCCTCACTGGGGTCAGTAGCCAGGACAGGTTGGGGTAACCAGAGTCCCCCAATAGCCATACACAGTGCCTCTGGAGTTCACCCATCATATCAGGGATGCTGCTATTCCGCAGGATGTAGGCGTCATGCACTGAGCCAGGGAACATTGCATTTACCTGGGAGATGTACTGGTCTGCCAAACAGACCATCTGGACATTCGTCGAATGATAACTCTTCCTGTTCCTGTACACCTGTTCATTCCTGCGGGGGGGACCAGAGCTACATGGGTCCCATCAATGGCACCTATGACGTTGGGGATATGTCCAAGGGCATAGAAGTCACCTTTCACTGTAGGCAAATCCGCCACCTCAGGGAAAATTATGTATCTCCTTACGTGTTTCAGCAGGGCAGACAACACTCTGGACAAGACGTTGGAAAACATAGGCTGGGATATCCCTGATGCCATGGCCACTGTTGTCTGAAAAGATCCACTTGCTGAGAAATGGAGCACTGACAGCACCTGCACGTGAGGGGGTATTCCAGTCGGATGGCGGATTGGTGACATCAGGTCAGACTCCAACTGGGTACATAGTTCCTGGATTGTGGCACGGTCAAACCGGTAGGTCACGATGACATGTCGCTCTTCCATTGTCAACAGGTCCACCAGCGGTCGGTACACCCGCGGATTCCGCCATCTTCCAATTTGTCCCAACTTACGGTGCCTGAGAAGGACAACAGTGAAAAAACATTCCTCCAGGAATGTACCCACAGTCATACACAAGACTACACCAGACAAATAACCCATCCGGGAAAGGTTTTGAGTGTAGGCCTCGGTATGTGTGACGCAGTAGTAAATTAAGCCATGTGGGACCCTGAAATGGCGGTTGCCTGACCTCTAAAATGGGACAATGGAATTGTGGGGTAACTGCGCTGGCGTTGCACACCGTTGCGGTAGGCGGTCGTAGAGCACGGCGCAATGCTGCATTGGTTAACATTGGACCCTATGGGTCCCAGGAGCCAATGAACAGGTGCGCTGGCGATGATGATGCGCACCGCCGCGGATGTCACCGCCGCGGACGTCACCACCATTTTCTATCTGTTCAATCACTAGATACCTGACCTTCGACAGGAGAGGACCTACTCTGCTAGTGCTGCTGTGACCTCGGTCTGGAAGCGACAATGGCTGCTGCGTCTGGGGAAAGGGCCCCTGCCTTCACTGCACAGGAGTTGGAGAAACTTGTGGATGGGGTCCTCCCCCAGTACACGCTACTCTACGGTCCTCCAGACCAACAGGTTAGTACACAGGGAGCACGTTGTATGGGCAAGGCCTGGGTGGAGAGGGCTGGGTGGATGAGGGAAGGGGGCAGAGTACATAGAACAGTCATGCATGGGGATGAATGGGCCACAGGGATAGAGTTGGGAGGGGACCAATTACAATGACGGTGCAGTAGGTAATGACTGTTCCTCTTTCCTTGTGCATGTCATGTAGGTCAGCGCCCACCAGAAGAGGGACATTAGGCATGCCATCGCCAAGGAGGTCCGGACCCTGGGGGCCCACCAGAGACGGGGCACCCACTGCCGTAAGAGATGGGAGGACATTCGCCGCTGCAGCAAGAAGACGGCATGGGCTCAGCTGGGGATGGCCTCTCAACGTGGGAGGGGTGCCTGTCGCACCATGACCCCCCTGATGTTCCGGATCCTGGCGGTGGCCTACCCGGAGTTGGATGGGCGCTTAAGGACATCACAGCAGACACAAGGGGGTGAGTTCAACCTCATGCAATGGACTTTGCGTGCTGTGGAGCTGTCTGGGTGGGGGTGGTGGGCTGTGGGTGTCCCTAGGCCAGGGCGAGTTAGGTAGGCAAGGCCCCTCCGTTATGTAGGCCATGTGGCACTCTACCCCACCTCCAAAAAAAGGCAAATTGATGCATAGTTGCCCCTTTGCCATCCATGTGGGCAGATGTCAACCATTGCCATGTAGGCCATTTCCCAGGAATTGCATGTGCAGAGGGCAGGAGCACGGCGTAATGCAGGGGGCTGCTGCGTTTGTCTTGTCCGCCAACGGTAGCGGTATGCCATGCACTAAAACTCTCTTTCTTCTGTCTCCACCCTTTTCCTGCTCTCCCTGTCCTTCTGTACATCAGCATCATCAGGCGGAGTACAGTGGCACCGGAGCACGAGGGAGCTGCATCCCACATGGCCATGGAGGGCCACACCACAGACTCTGATTTCACCAGTGGGACGGAGGGCGAGGGGAGCTTCACGTCGGCCACAGGATCACCAAACAGCGATACGGACTCGTCCCCTGATGAGAGCTCCCCTGTGGTGGCGGCACCATCTGTGCTCCCCACTTCTACAGGTACAGCCGCCACCTGCCCTACCAGCACCGCCCTCCCAGCAGCCCCTCAGCGTTCGCCCCGTGCCCGCTCACCCAGGAGGGTGGGCATCACCTTCGCCCCAGGCACCCCTGTTGCCCTCAGTGAGGAGGCCATTGACCTTCTCAGGTCACTCACTGTTGGGCAGTCTACCATTGTGAATGCCATCCAGGGTGTAGAACGAGAGTTGAAACACGGTAATGCATTCCTGGAAGGCATTCATTCTGGTCAGGCTGTCCTTCAGCGGACCCTGCAATCTCTGGCCTCAGCACTGATGGCAGCCATTGTCCCTGTGTCCAGCCTCCCCCCTCCAACTTCCTCCACCTAGACCCAATCCCCTGTACCCCAGCCCATCCCAAGCATACCTACAGACCAGCATGCACACAAGTCAACACCCAAAAGTAGCTTAAGCAAACATAGGCACCACACTCACCACAAGCACTCACACAGGCATCAGACCCATACAGACACAGCAACATCCACTGTCTCCACTGTGTCCCCCTCCTTCTCTTCTCCCTCCTCCCTCCCAGTCTCGTCTACACACACACCTGCATGCACCACATCTACAGGCACTAGGACTCGCACCCGGACACCCAGCACCACAAGCCGCTCACCTGCACTCACCACCTCCACTGCCATATACACGTCCCCTGTGTCCTCTCCCAGTGTGTCTGTGACGCCCCCTCCCAAAGTACACAAACGCCGGCAATCACTCACCCAACATCCATCCACCTCACGACAGCCTCCAGTACCTGCATCTTCACCCAAAACACCTAAAGTGACACCGCCTACAACCACCTCCTCTTCCTCCACTCCCAGAGCCCCTGCAACTACCCCTCCCAGTGTACGTCAGAAACTGTCCCTATGTCAAATTGACCTTTTTGCCCCCACCCCCTCCTCCAATTCATCAGTGCCGTCGTAGCGCCTCAGCCAAAATGCCTCCAGTACCAGTGGTGCGTGTTCCAGGTTTTTGGAGTGCCCCGTCCACCAGGGCAGGCAGTAGGACCCAGAGCCAAAGCACTGTCAGCCCACGCCCTGTGAAGGCTCCGAAATTGGAGATTGGACGACGGGACCGTGTCAAGACTCCTGGTGGTACAAACAGTGAAATGGGATCCAAGGCGATTGGTGAGTCATCTGTAACTCAAAAGAAGGTGGGGAAGGTCCCGAGGAAGTCTCCCCAACCTGTTGTGAGTGTCACGGCGGAGAAGTACGCCATCATTTCCGGCGGTCCAGACACAACCGCATGCACCCTCGTTACTGGTCAGGAGACCACCGCCAGAGTCATAGCCCAGGAGGGCTCAAGTATCATTACTGGTCAGGAGACCACCACCAGAGTCAGAGCCCAGGAGGGCTCAAGTATCGTTACTGGTCAGGAGACCACCGCCAGAGTCATAGCCCAGGAGGGCTCAAGTATCGTTACTGGTCAGGAGACCACCGCCAAAGTCATAGCCCAGGAGGGCACAAGTATCGTTACTGGTCAGGAGACCACCGCCAGAGTCATAGCCCAGGAGGGCTCAAGTATCGTTACTGGTCAGGAGACCACCGCCAGAGTCATAGCCCAGGAGGGCTCAAGTATCGTTACTGGTCAGGAGACCACCGCCAGAGTCATAGCCCAGGAGGGCTCAAGTATCGTTACTGGTCAGGAGACCACCACAAACCGCCGGAGTCACAGCCCAGGAGGGTCCAGAATCTCACAGCCCCACTGGGCAATGATGGAACGTCATGCCACACACCAATATCAGTATCTGAACCGCCATCTTAGGCTACCGCTGAACAGTCCATAGGCAGCCATGGCAAAGCACCGCTGAACAAGGCCAAGACCGCCATGGTGAAGACCGCTGAACAGGGCAAAGACCGCCATGGCAAAGCACCGCTGAACAGTCCATAGGCAGCCATGGCAAAGCACCGCTGAACAAGGCCAAGACCGCCATGGTGAAGACCGCTGAACAGGGCAAAGACCGCCATGGCAAAGCACCGCTGAACAGTCCATAGGCAGCCATGGCAAAGCACCGCTGAACAGTCCATAGGCCGCCATGGCAAAGCACCGCTGAACAAGGCCAAGACCGCCATGGTGAAGACCGCTGAACAGGGCAAAGACCGCCATGGCAAAGCACCGCTGAACAGTCCATAGGCAGCCATGGCAAAGCACCGCTGAACAAGGCCAAGACCACCATGGTGAAGACCGCTGAACAGGGCAAAGACCGCCATGGCAAAGCACCGCTGAACAGTCCATAGGCAGCCATGGCAAAGCACCGCTGAACAGTCCATAGGCAGCCATGGCAAAGCACCGCTGAACAAGGCCAAGACCGCCATGGTGAAGACCGCTGAACAGGGCAAAGACCGCCATGGCAAAGCACCGCTGAACAGTCCATAGGCAGCCATGGCAAAGCACCGCTGAACAAGGCCAAGACCGCCATGGTGAAGACCGCTGAACAGGGCAAAGACCGCCATGGCAAAGCACCGCTGAACAGTCCATAGGCAGCCATGGCAAAGCACCGCTGAACAAGGCCAAGGCCGCCATGGTGAAGACCGCTGAACAGGGCAAAGACTGTGTGGGTATGAATAGACCGGCACATCAGGCATCGTTCTCCCATGTGCAGCTGGGACAGTGACAGGACAGGTACTTTCACAGGGAGACTCATCCAGTCTGGGCACAAGTCCCCCCCCAGAACCAGTGGAGACCTGCACCTACCTGAGAGACTGTGGCTTTGCACTCCCCAGGATATGGCAGTGGGCAACCCTCCCACTGTAGAGACTTGAGAGACTGTGGCTTTGCACTCCCCAGGATGGCACAGTGGGCAACCCACCCACTGTAGAAACTTGAGAGACTGTGGCTTTGCACTCCCCAGGATGGCACAGTGGGCAAACCACCCACTGTAGTGACTTGAGAGACTGTGGCTTTGCACTCCCCAGGATGCCACAGTGGGCAACCCACCCACTGTAGAGACTTGAGAGACTGTGGCTTTGCACTCCCCAGGATGGCACAGTGGGCAAACCACGCACTGTAGTGACTTGAGAGACTGTGGCTTTTCACTCCCCAGGATGGCACAGTGGGCAACCCACCCACTGTAGACACTTGAGAGACTGTGGCTTTGCACTCCCCAGGCTACATCAATGGGCATGGAGGCCCGTCGTGGATCTGGCGTCGCATTCATGTGGCTGAGGTGCCCCCCCTTCCCTTCCCCCTGAGGTGCCTGTAGTGTTTCTATCTGATGCCCCGGCAGTGTTCTCTCGGATTTTGGTCAGGTATCTATTGTGGGCATCGCCCATGCATTTTTGGACTGTTGGTGCACATATCTGCACTACTTCTTGTTTTGTATATTTATTTTTGACAGATTTGGTTATATATATCCGTATATTTTTTAATGAGTTGTATATTGGCTAAATACAAAGTTTGGGCGCTATTCGCTTTGTCATTGCATTCTTCCGGGGTGGTTGTGGGTTGTTACTGTGATTTTTGTGACAGCATTTGTGTGTATGTTGTAATATGCGAGGGTGGGGGTGGGGGTGTTTGGTGGGTGTCCCCGTAACTTTTGCCTCCCCCCACCCCCGTGTCGTAGGTGCAGTACTCACCGGTATGTTCTGCGCCTACGTCGCTGTTGGTCGTAGATGAGCAGGAATGCAAGGGCAGGTAAGATTTGTAGTTCCGGGTCCATGGAGTCCTCGTTCCTCGTGGGATGTGTTGAGGTGAGCGTTTTCCCATTGCAAAAGCTGTTTACGCCGTGTTTTTATCCATGGTGAATCCGCCCCGGAAAAGGTGGCGGATTGGTGTGTTGTGATAGTGTGGGTGGTACATTGTCTTCTGCCTGTCTGTTGGCGGTGACCGCCGCGCTGTTTGTCTGTTCCGCCAGGGTCGTAATTCCATTTTTTTGTCCGCCGGCCTATTTGCGGTATTACCGCAGCTTTAACACCGTCCGCCAGGGTTGTAATGACCACCTATGTCTCCTCACAATGGATTTGTGAACATTTTTAAATTACTCTTAATGCCAATAACATGTGCCCCTGAATCTGAGAACTCCCAACCAACTTTATAGGATCCAAACACATACATAAATGAATGAAAATATGAACACAGAAAGACTACACTGTGGACTGTTCAAAATGTGAACAGCACTTCTAAACACACAATTCCCAAAGCCATGCCTATGTATATTTTGCATTATTTTGTGCAGTTATCTTTTATTCATTGAATACAGTTAGTTTGTAGAGGCATCTGGTTCCAAAAGCCTGTACGAGGGGGCTTCTCATAATTCTTGCAGAGATGGACAGAGAGTGAAGCTAGTGAAGATTCAAAATAAACATCTGAAAAGAATACAGAGCACTAAAGCTCCCTCAGATCCACATCACTGATTGAACCTTTTGCCACTGAGATTACCAGATCCTTTGTGTTACCAGGGATAACTTTTTTCAGGTGTGGGTTCTTTTCAGAAATTCAGGTATGATGGTTCAGTTGGTGACATTAAAGAGGTACAGGAAAATATTTCTCAGAGTGCAAGTGGTTATAACACAATAATGACTGGGAAAGGTGTTGTAAGAAATTGGGTTATGAGTTGAGGGTGGAAGGTACCCATCTCCAGTAATAATCACAAGCCTGGTCCGGGTGAACCATAAAAGTCACTAAATTAACCAGAGGACAACTACCTGGTAGCTATGGCACATAATGGAACAGCTTAATGGAGGAGTAATGTGGTGTTTATGCAGTATGAAAATAGCAATAAAGTCCAAATGCAAATAATAAAAATCAAAAACCAAGCTAGAAAAATAGAGTAAGATTTATTAAACAATAAGAACTTAAAATTACAGAATTTAATTAAGCGGAACCAGAAATATGTTTTTTTACATTTTAAAGTAGAAATAGCATCAAGAAGCAGAAAGTGCCAATGGTAGTCAATGGTTGTGGTAAAACAAGACCTGGGCACAATATGACACTGACTGCAATGGATGGGTGGGTTCAATACACTAAGCATGTCTGCCCTGGTCAAAGAATTTAGCTTCCCGCTTCAGTCCTTTAAGGCCCAGTCCACCACAGGAGTATAATACTAAAAACCCCAAGACAGCAGGACAGACACTGAGAAAATCACAGGGTAGCAGGCAGAGGTTTACTGGAGAGTCCATTTCAGGTCTTATTTGCCATTGATAAGCTGAGCAATTGCAGGAAAAACCATCTTGCAGTTAGTTGTGTCCCAGTAGATTTAGCAGGTGATCAGCCTTATGACCCTGGATTCCAATTCTTTGTCTTGAGTACAAAACAGAGAGCACATCCAGTTTCATAATTCCGTGTCAGTGGTCAGTAATGTTCTGATCTTCCACAGGTCCAGGAGTGCTCTGAAGTGGATGCCTGGAGATGTCACATTTAGGCCTTGCATGAGGTATGGTTGGGAATGACCCCTGGGGACCACCACCTTATTGAGTAAAGGTTCCCAGAGCTAATCCTAGCCACTTTGGGCATTTTCTTGATGGTCACACTAAACTTGGGCTCTTAGGGATGGGTGCGCATGTGGTAGTGAACCATGATAATCCTAGTGTTCTGCCACATCTAATGCCATGATCCAATTTAAGGCAGTTCCTGGACCCACAACATCAGATACAGAAGTCTGATAGAACAAACCTGAGTTGTATGCACAAGGATACATAGTGTTATATGTATACCCAGCAGAACTGTCAAACAGTTTACAACACTGTGATTTCAAAATGAGGCCCAATGTGATTGAGGGGTTGGGCAGGGAAACAAAACAAGAGTCTTGTCCAAATGTCATCTAATATTATCCTGTGACGGGGTAGACTCTAAGATGTGTGCCCTGAGTGTCTTATGCGAAATCCCAGCAGACCTGTCAAGCAGGTATGGAAATTCCAGCAGGATCTGACAGTGTGATGTCAACTAGAGGCCCACTGTGATGGGTGGTGGTCTGGCTCAGGGGACAAAAGGAGGGTGCAAGTCCGCGTGTAAGCTACATCTGCCTGTTACAGGTTAGGCTTCTTTAAAAAGAATCAAGTCATTGGGCCCAGTCCACATGCCTTCCTTTCAAGGGTGCAATAACACCCATCTACAACCAAAGTCTTTGACTTCCTAACGAAGACTCCTATATGCAATTTAAATAAACCAATTAGGTGCATACCAATTTCACTATGTTTAAAATTAGAACTTAATTGCGTTACCCATGGTTAGCAAAGCAAAAGTGCACAGAATTCTACGGTCAGCAAATAAAGGATTCAGCAAAATCACAAGCTAATCGGGGATAACCCTGCAGAAAGAACACATTTCCAATGGGTCTCATTGGTGCTTTGGCCCGTCTGGTAACAACAGCAATTGCCCATTTCATTTCATGTTTGTGGGGACTCTGGAGGTTAATTGAGGCTCAGGGGCCTTAGGACTGAGCAACTCACTTGTTAACACAGTTACTTCATAAAAGCTTGACCGCTCATGCTGCATTTTGCATTTGAACTACAATAATGGCGACATTCACAACGTGAGCACTTTAAAAGACTACTTTAAAAAATGTGCTAAGTCCTGAAAAAGGCTCAGTGGATTTATCACTATATGAACATTTCCACGTATATATTTTCACTTCATGGAGGAGTGAAAAATAAGTCTTGTTTAAGAGAAAATGCATGAGTATAGAGCCATTACCTTTCTATCTTGACCAAGTTGTAGAGAAAACAAACATAGGTAGTACCAGCATCTTAAACATTTTGCAGATCATCTTAGTAGTATGGTGAAACATATATGTGAAATACATGCCTAGAAGAAATCTGCTTAATCAGAATAACAAAAAATACTAGAAGGATCATTTCTGCATATAGTTTCAAGTGTCACCATCGGAAACAGAGAACAAAATAGCACAGATTAGATAACTATTCCAGGCATAACAAAAAACTGTTGTTTGGGAATTTTAGCAAAGGAACAATTCTGTTTTGACAGCAGTCTGAAGTGTATTATACAGGAAATGTGATTGCCATCTTGTTTCATAGGCAGTAGAAAAGACAGCAAAAGCAATTAAATTGCAGGCCAGAAGAGTACTTATGTGGGAGTTTGCAGGAATACTAATCAGGCACCTCACATGGCGTAATATAAATAGTTTTGCACTGCACGATTTAGCGTTTGGTCTGAGAATGACAATAGACACGAACGAGCATAATAGGGACGACAGTGATTTTTGGCAAATGAACTTCTGACATTTTATTCTGTGGTTGATTAAGCACATCACTGAATATGTCATCAGTGTCATTGTGTGATGTACCTAAATATGTGGTCAAGGGATTACTGCTGCTATGTTTACTGCAGGAGATTTTGAATGTCTGAGAAACATCAAAGTAAAATGTCAGAGTAGCCTTTCTGGGAATAATTTATGAATATATGAACAATTTTATGACTGGTAGGTTTTTGCCAACGATTTTTGGAAATTTACAACGCTTTTCAGAATTCGCAATAAAACCCTCATCCTGGATATGCATTTTATCTTTCCATGATTAACACTAAAGTTAAACTGAAGTATTTTTTACTGACAGTGCATCACTATACTGGAATGCTACCTTAACATTTTTTTCACTTTGGAAATACTTTTCCATTGGGGAAAATTCATTTCTCCATATTATCATAAAATACGGAAATTTCGGTATGTAAATAATGTCACCTGCATTCCTGTTTTCGGCAATACAATTATGTGTGCTGATTTGGTGAAAACCGAACTGGGTAGGTTTGTGACAACCCACAAAATTACCCCTTTATGGGTGTCTCTGTCTTCTAAGTGGCAAGTCCCTGTCAGTCTCCTTTAAACAAACAGGAAAGCTCCCACCCGTAAATCCAAATTTACATGTGAAAATCTGTATTTGCCTCACTTGTAATACTCAAATTATTTTGCTTTCTGCTTATATTGGATTTTGTCCTCTACTGTACTCCGAAGCCTGTTAAATAGGGCCACAAAGGTCTTTTCTGCTTAAAATGATATGCCTTTTGCGATTAATGCAGCCTATCTTGTGGCTGGCCTCTTCTCAAAGGAAATCGAAGTACCAAGCACTCAGAAAGTTTTCTGACGCGCAGGTCAACAAACTAAAGCCGTCAAAATTATTCATAAATGCCCTCTAGGAAAAGATGAAACAGAGCAGATCCAGCATCTAACACCATCAAGGGTGAAATTGTATTAGCTGCTGTGTTAATATTAAATATGATATTTTGCATTAACGTCTATAAATGTATGTTTCAGCACAAGGTGTGAGAGCCTGAAATAAAGTACCTCCAATGGAATAATAAATGATACCCTGCCTTCTGATGGGCCTACCGAGTTCCAGGCCTGCACTAAAGGTTCTATAAAAAGAAATAACTACATAGCCAACTGCCCACTTATTGAAATTTACAAAGAAAGTGCACACCGTATGGTTCTAGATTGTGTGGTTACAAAGTTGGCAAACGTTTGTAGGATGAGGAAAATAGAGTATGTAGGCACACTGTCGGTGTTTCACCAAGGTCACAGACATATGCTGTCCATGAAGAACTTGGACTATCCTCTGTGGCCTACTACATATATTTGGCCCCCTTAATAGTATGGTGCTTTATTTTGTGTAATCCAAAAGCCCCTCTCAACAGGGAGATTATCGTGGACTACCTCCTATGTGACCAGGGTCATCATATCCCCTGGCTAAAGTATACTAAGGATACCGGTGCCAAGTTAGGTGGACCTGATATGTTTTCTATGCCTGCCGATTTATCCATGAGGGAAAAAAGCTGGGTTAAATCTAGCTAATGTTTCAAAACACACTAGGGATGGAACCATATCCAGTGATTGTGTCCAATGCCTGGGATGGGTATTACTGACTAGATTTAGGTTTGGTCATATTAGGAGTCAGCTCTCATTCCCTTTGGGCCATTTTGACCCTAAAACTATTCTTGTCTGCCCCTGGGAGAAGCAAACACTCCCCACAAGCACTGGTGAACTTTGTTTTTTGTTTGCAGGTTTTGTTGTAGTTATACCAGAAGGGGTTTAATCCCATTTGTAAGAGATGCCTCGGTTATCAGACATATCTCAGCATTCTTACATCGCAGATGCTTCTCATACCTCCGGTATGTGTAGGTGTTGTAAATTTTCCTAAATTTGCTCATTGTTGCGGAAACACATTATTGTTTTAGCCTGTCAATTATTTATTTTCTATTAGAGCTTGTTTTTATTATTGTTTTTATATGGATTGCCAGTTGACATTTTGTGTCTTGGTTAGTGCAATGCTGCATACTTAGATTGTCTTATTGGTGGCCCCAAACATCCCTGTTAACATAGTGGACCAATTAGAGGTTTTTGTTGAAACTTAATTGTTGATTGAGCCCCCTGACTGCTTGTTGTATTTATCATCTTGCTCATTGTACTACGTTACGGTGGTTTGCATGCAGCGCTACTCATGTTGTAAATGATTATTATTGTACTTTTATGGTTTATTTTCATCCAAATAAAGTAGAGCATAACTAGCTCAAACAGCTCTCATCTAAGAGTTATTTTACACACATGATGGAGAGCAGATACATTGCATGCTTTGAAGCTATTCCCAGCAATTACATAAGAAGGTGATGTAAGTGTTAAACCTAAAGCCAAAAAGAAATCCGAGGAAGATGCAGAACAGACAATAGGTGAAAACAAAAAGGTCGCAGACACCGAAAGTGATTCAGAGGATGAATTTATAACTCAGTTGTTGCAGAATTGTCCCCCAACATACAATGCAATTAAATCAGTAAACCAGAATGTAATCCAGAATATGGACACAGCCCCAGTTACATAAAGCCAGTTTCAGATAACTCCAGATGTACCCACTGCTAATGTTGCACAGGTGCCAGCAGTTTATCCGTCAGTTCCAATTGTTAATACAGATCAGAATGTCACAGTTCTAGTTATGCCACAGCCATTTCAGAATTCAGGAATGACTCAATTCAAGTCCACATCTAATGTACAGATAACTGCACAGATTGTGTACCAGAGACAGACAATGCCCATGTATTCCCCAGTAACAACACCACAGAATGTTTCCCCGAATCAGTCAAATCAGGCTTTTGGTACAGCATTAACTGGTCAAGGTAAAGGATAAATGTTTACCCCCAAGTCAAATTAATTTGTCAGAACCAGATGTCATGGCAGTTACTGTAACAATAGGTCCAGTAGTCCCGTTGTATGCCCAGGGTAATAACAAGGATGGTCCCTAGATTTCAAATCCAGTATCAGAAATGAATTCTTCTTTTGGAACTAATGCAGAAATGGAGAGACTGAGCACTAGGGTGCCAGCCATGACCCCAATGAATTATTTTGGTTTGAACCAGACACATGATAGAGTAGGTCCGTTGATTGATGTTACATGTCCCTCATGCTCAATGGGATCATCTGTAATAGCTCAAGAGCCATGTAATGTTCTACAGTTTACACCCCAAGAAAATAGTTATAATATTAGTTTACAAGGATTGACAGCTCAACAACTACCTGAGTGGTTAGACAATCTGAGTGGAGCATCGGTTCCGGAAAGCATCCCTGAGGGAAAAAAGACATTGAACATGGCGAGATTAAAATTGTAATTGAATGAAATGATTGAGGGAACATTTGAAT
Organism: Pleurodeles waltl; assembly: GCF_031143425.1. NCBI lineage: Eukaryota > Metazoa > Chordata > Amphibia > Caudata > Salamandridae > Pleurodeles > Pleurodeles waltl. Next base: position 475,265,215 of record NC_090451.1, read on the forward strand.
TGGACAGATTATATTCTTCCAACAAAAACAAATTGCGCTTTAGGTGCAAGGACGTTACTCTTCAAACAGGAAAGATTTGTGAGAAATTATCTAGTTTAGCTGAGAAATATGAAATCAAGATAAATACATTCAAAGAGCTAAAGAAAAGTTACAGATTAGAATTCGACTCGAGAGACATTGCGAACATGAGATCACCTGGAATGAAAATTCATATTAAAGAACTAATCCAGAGCATTCAAACATGGGGGGCATTACATAAATGGGAAGGCAGGTGGGCAAAGAAAAGAGATCAGAATTAAAAGCCAACTGCATCTTCAAATAATGTATAGCAGCCTGAGGGAGCTGTACAAATGATGCCAATGAGAGAAATTCCCAGAGGGAATTTTGGTCATGTTCCATGGAGCAGAAGTGACATACTGTCATTCACAAATGATTACCCAAAACTGAGGGAGAAATCAATGGAAAGGTACCAGCAAATAGATAGGTTTGTCAAGCTTGTGAAGTGTTTGTGGGAATGTCTGAACACTTTAATTAAGATTGGGGTTCCAGCAGATTTGTGGGTTGAGTGTAAGTGGAGTGTTGATTGGCCAACACGTGAGCCACCAAGGGATGCAGTAACAGGTGAGCCATCTAAAGAGCTGATGAAAAGCTACTACAAGGTGATTGAGTTTTGGAAAACTAGAGTTTCCCCTAGAGATATTGATTGGCAAAGAATCGACAGGACAGCTCAGGAGACAAAGGAGTCTGTTCATGCTTATTATGAGAGATTATTGCAGGCATTCACGCAATGCAGTGGCACAGAACGTATTGAACCGAGAGACATGATTCATTTTATGTTTAGATTTGTTCAAGGATTGAACCCTATATTTAGCAACATGATTCAGAATCATTTGTTTTGCCTGGAAGTAAAACCAATTGATGAAGTATTGAATTACACAAAATACTGTAGTAATGAGATTGAGTTGAAGCAGAAAAGACTAAGGTAAAAGGCAATGGTGATGCAAATTAAGTCTGCCCAAGAAGCAGGTATTACTGGGATCAAAAGGAATGACGAATGCAGGAAAAATGCAGGATAGCACAACAGCTGGGCAATATGGTACCTCAATGCAGAGGTAGAGGTCATGGAATTTGAGTAAACCCGAATTTTAATGTGGCTGATGTTCAGAATATGAAGAAAATGCATCCTTGTCATGCGTGCGCAATGTTGGACTTTGGAAATGTAAGTGTCCATTTAATAACGTAAACAATTTGGTGCAATGTGGTGATGTTGTGCAGATATTTGACAACAGTCAATTTCAAAATCAAGGAGTGCAAAGGCCCCAAAATCAAAATATGAATGTTCCTACAGGAGCAGTACAAATGCAGATTCCCTGACACCAGGTACAATTTCCCCAACAGCAAAATCAAGCCCCACAACAATTGCAGATTTCACAAGCTCTGATGGCACAGCAACAGGCAATGGTTCCTCAGCAGAATGCGAACCAGAGAACAAATGCAAATGTAAATCATTTAATCACACAATGCCCATTGATAGATTTCAGTGATGATGAGATGAGTGAAGAATATATGAGTGAGAGTTCAGAAGAGGAAGAATGTGTTTTGGCTCCCTCACTGGAGGTAGATCAGCATGGCCCTTATGTAAATGCAAGTGTTAAGGATCATAATGTTTCATTTCTGGTTGACACTGGAGCAACTCGTTCCACTGTCAGATCTGCAAAAGTGCCTAATGTGCCCTGTTAGAAATGGGTTTTTTGGTTGGCAGTCAGGTTACCCCCTGTCCAAGCAAGAACCCTCACTGTAGTCAGGGTAAGTCACACACAATCCAAAATTAGACTGTGCCCACCCTCTAGTAGCTTGGCACGAGCAGTCAGGCTTAACTTAGAAGGCAATGTGTAAAGTATTTGTGCAATAAATCATACAATACCAACATATAGCACCACAAAAATACACCACACAGTGTTTAGAAAAATATATAATATTTATCAGGATAATTGTAGGTCAAAACGAATAAAATTGCAATGGGAATTTGTAAAGATATCACGGAAAAGTGATATAAAGGCCCTCATTACGACCCTGGCGGTATAGAACCGCCAGGGCCGCGGCACGCGGGAGCACCGCCAACAGGCTGGCGGTGCCCAGCAGGGCATTCTGACCGCGGCGGTAACGCCGCGGTCAGAACAGGAAAACTGGCGGTCTCCCGCCAGTTTCCCGTGGCCCGTTTGAATCCTCCAAGGCGGCGCAGCTTGCTGCGCCGCCGAGGGGATTCTGACAAGCCATACCGCCATCCTGTTCCTGGCGGTTCGGCCACTGCACCCGTCGCACCTTCCCACCCCGCCGGCTCGATTACGAGCCGGCGTCCTCGTGGGAAGGTAGTTTTCCCCTGGGCTGGCGGACGGCCTTTTGGCGGTCGCCGGCCAGCCCAGGGGAAAACTCTGAATACCCGCCGCGGTCTTCCGACCGCAGTGCGGTATTCACGACGCGCAACTTTGGCGGGCGGCCTCCGCGCCCGCCAAAGTTGTAATGAGGGCCAAAGTGTCTTAAGTCTTAAAAAAGCAAACAAAGTCTCTTTCAAGCACAAAGTACCTGGTTTGGAGAGGAAAATATCTGCAGAGAGCCGCAGAAGAAGAGGTACGTGGAAAAATGGGGTGTGCGTTGATTTCTCCCCAGCACACACGGACTTGCGGCGTTATTTTTCACGCGTCGTGTGTCGTTTTCTGGCACGCGGACAGTCTCTCTCTGTGGATCGCGGGGATTACCAGATGTCCCGGATCTGTGCGTGGATTCTCCTGCGTCACGCAGATTTCTCCTCTGGAGGTTGGGGTGCATTGTCCTTGCGAGGCTGTGCGTCGATGTTCCTGTCGTCCCAAAGGCGTCACGTCGATCAGCGTCAGTGTGCGGCGTTTTTCTCGCCGTGGAACAAGCTGTGCATCGAACATTTCCGCGCACGAAGCGTCTAAGTGAAAAAGAGAAGTCTTTTTGGTCCTGAGACTTCAGGGAACAGGAGGCAAGCTCTATCCAAGCCCTTGGAGAACACTTTTACAGCCAGACAAGAGTTCAGCAAGGCAGCAGGGCAACAGCAAGGCAGCAGTCCTTTGTAGAAAGCAGTCAGGTGAGTCCTTTAGGCAGCCAGGCAGTTCTTCTTGGCAGGATGCAGGTTCTGGTTCAGGTTTCTTCTCCAGCAAGTGTCTGATGAGGTAGGGCAGAGGCCCTGTTTTATACCCAAATGTGCCTTTGAAGTGGGGGAGACTTCAAAGAGTGGCTAAGAAGTGCACCAGGTCCCCTTTCAGTTCAATCCTGTCTGCCAGGGTCCCAGTAGGGGGTGTGGCAGTCCTTTGTGTGAGAGCAGGCCCTCCACCCTCCCAGCCGAGGAGGACCCATTCAAAATGCAGATGTACGCAAGTGAGGCTGAGTACCCTGTGTCTGAGTGAATGCACAAGGAGCTGTCAACTAAGCCCAGCCAGACGTGGATTGTAAGGCACAGAAAGATTTAAGTGCAAACAAATGCTCACTTTCTAAAAGTGGCATTTCTAGAATAGTAATATTAAATCCAACTTCACCAGTCAGCAGGATTTGGTATTACCATTCTGGCCATACTAAATATGACCTTCCTACTCCTTTCAGATCAGCAGCTACCACTTCAATACTGTATGAGGGCAGTCCCAATGTTAGCCTATGAAGGGAGCAGGCCCCGCATGTGTACAAAATCGAATTTAGGAGTTTTACAATACCAGGACATGTAAATTACACAGGTACATGTCCTGCCTTTCACCCACACAGCATCCTGCTCTAGGGGTTACCTAGGGCACACATTAGAGGTGACATATATGTGGAGAAAGGGGAGGTTTAGGCTTGGCAAGTACTTTTAAATGCCAAGTCGAGGTGACAGTGAAACTGCACACACAGGCCTTGCAATGGCAGGCCTGAGACAAGGTAAAGGGGCTACTTAAGTGGGTAGCACAACCAGTGCTGCAGGCCCACTAGTAGCATTTAATCTACAGGCCCTAGGCACCTATAGTGCACATAACTAGGGACTTATAAGTAAATTAAATAGTCCAATCAGGTATGATCCAAAGTTACCGTGTTTAAAAAGGGAGAGAGCATATGCACTTTAGCACTGGTTAGCAGTGGTAAAGTGCGCAGAGTCTAAAAGCCAGCAAAACAGGGTCCAAAAAGTGGTGGGAGGCAGGCAAAAAGTTAGGGGTGACCACCCTAAGGCATGTCAGGTCTAACATGCCCCATTCTGGAAGGACAGTTCAGGTTGTAGGTGTAGCAAACCAGCATTTGGTAAGCCCCCTTACAGGGGTAATTTCAGTCAAAATAGGAACATTTGAGGATCTGCAACAATTTGTAGTCTGTGATTCCTGTCCTTTGAGTCATTTGGGAAGATAATTACTATGCAAATTAAAATGCTCCATCACTTGTACTCATTAAGGGATAACAAATAGTAATGATGAAACATCCAGTCAAAATGATGAGATGTATCCTCTCATTACATTGTTTCCTGCTATGACAGCTAAAGACTTGCCTGATGAATTACAAGACACAGGGGGTCATTCCGACCCCGGCGGGCGGCGGGCGCCGCCCGCCGGGCGGAAACCGCCCAAACACCGCCCCGCGGTCAAATGACCGCGGGGACCATTTTAACTTTCCCGCTGGGCCGGCGGGCGATCTTCAAAAGATCGCCCGCCGGCCCAGCGGGAAAGCCCCAGCAAAGAAGAAGCCGGCTCCGAATGGAGCAGGCGGATTTGCTGGGGTGCGACGGGTGCAGTTGCACCCGTCGCGATTTTCAGTGTCTGCTATGCAGACACTGAAAATCATTGTGGGGCCCTGTTAGGGGGCCCCTGCAGTGCCCATGCCAGTGGCATGGGCACTGCAGGGGCCCCCAGGGGCCTCAAGACACCCGTTCCCGCCAGCCAGGTTCTGGCGGTTAAAACCGCCAGAACCAGGCTGGCGGGAAGGGGGTCTGATTCCCCATGGCGTCGCTGCTTGCAGCGCCGCCATGGAGGATTCATTTGGGCAGGGGTAAACCGGCGGTAAACCGCCGGTTGCCCTTTTCTGACCGCGGCTTTCCCGCCGCAGTCAGAATTGCCCATGTAGCACCGCCAGCCTGTTGGCGGTGCTACCCCCGGCCTCCACCCTGGCGGTCATAGACCGCCAGGGTCAGAATCAGGCCCACAGTAACGTTGAGAGTTTGGGATCTCTCTGGGAAGGATATTGGACTCATATAAGGTGTTGAATCAGTCAATGTGACTGTGAAGCCAAATATAGTTTTTCCCAGACCACCCCAGTATAATATTACTCCAGAAGTGATTAATTGAATTTCTCCAGTAATTTCTGACTTTGTCAAGCATGGAGTTCTGAAAGAAGTGATGGGCAGCCCATGTAATTCTCCTACTTTGGGGCTGGGAAAGCCAAGTAGGAAATATCGCTTAGTCCAGGATTTGAGAAAGGTGAACAAAATTGAGGTGTCCTGTTGTCCTGTGCAAATGAATGGGAGAATGCGTTTATGGCCTTCAGTTAAACATTCTGGAACTTGAAACCGCATTTAAACGGAATTTTGCGATAACCTTGCCAATTGATCAACAAAGACATTACATTCTTGAAGTAACTATAAGTGATCACCAGTCTGTGTTTTATTGAAAACGAACATTTTGAACTATTTTTGAGAACTTTTAAATGAAACTTGAAGAACATTTTAAAGAGTGAGAACCATTGTAAATAGTGAAAACTGACTTGGAAAAGCCATTTTGGATTTGATATTTGCTCACTTTTGCTTCCACATTTTTCTTTTTCTTTCCTTTTCTGCTTCTATAGAAGACATGAAACCAGAGCAGGGTAAACACAGTTGATGTAAATATGTCTACATTGGTTTGGTAATAGTGTATATGAATGGAGGCATATTATTGTTTGTGAGAATGAGTGTTTCAGTGAAAGGAAAGATGAAAAGTACAGCAACTCCAGTGCAGAGAATGGCAACATATAAGCAGGATAAGTTTTATAAGGATGAGGGATTGCTTCACAAATGGAGATTTGTTTTCCAATGCTTGTTATAGATCTTCAAGGCTTAAGCTATGACAATGTCATTGTGAATGCCATTTTACAGACCCCATCCATTTTAGGTGTTGACGGAACAGGGCCTTCAGGCAGTCTCAAGGAGGACTGGGACAAACTGTCCTCTTCAAGACGCGACTTGATGAAAATGGTGCTACATAACACTATCGTGACAGAATGTTTACAGGACAATATAGCCCCAAATGGCTTAATAGTAACGAATGCACCACAGTTTTTACTTCAGGACCTAGCATGTACAAAAGATTGGTCCCAAATTGCATAGAAATGCACTAGGGATTGGTTGGTCCTGATAAATAACAAGACAAAAAGGTTAGCAGAGACCATCACAATTAAGATTAATATGACAGAGAGCACTCTCAAGACTACTTTCTCTATGACAGCATTCAAGAGCCATTTGACTGAGATTAATACGAAACTGAATGAGACTAAAGAATATCTCACTCAGTAGAACATCACCAAGTCGCAAAAAGATATCACCAGGTTTAGTAAAGAAAAGATATATCTCTACATTAAAGATGTCTATCAAGAAGACATCCATTCTCACTCCTCTGACGAAATGGGGCCCACCTACAGAAAACTGAATCTATAGTAAAACCTCTTCATCGGATGGTTGGAGCACAGATGAGCACAACCCTACTACAATCTACCCCCTTTTCAACTACACCAGCCTCTGGTATGGCAACCCTCCTATCTCTTCTTCAAACAACGCCCAGTGATGCCATATGTACCTTTTTAAGGCAGAGGCTGGGGCAGAGGAAGAGACAGGCACAGACGAAGAATGCAACACATCCACTGTGCCAAAGAGGAACTGCAGATGGTTACCAGGAGTGGGGGAAAGAACCAGACCAAAACAACTTAGTGGTCAACCTGTCACCAAGGTCCCTCACAGTAGTCGAGGAGCAAGCCCTTAATAAAGGTTTGGGCTTTGTACCCACCCCCAGAGATGATCTCTTATGCCTAAACTGTGAAATGCCTCAATTTTTCAGGAAAATCCAACTTCAATTCTTTTTTCAAGATAGACCAACTCAGACCTCACAGAGTGATACAGGGCTGAGGAATCCATCTACATTCACACCCCCAGCTAATGTGATTCCTTGTGAGCTTCTTACTTTAGAGACAGAGGATTTAAATGAGTGGCCAAACTGCACCCCAAGTACCCATTCACTAACAGCCTCTCTGGGGACAAAGATGCCCTGAATACCCTAGCCAAGGATTGGAGCATCACTATCAAACCAGCAGACAAAGGGGGTGCCTTAGTTATCTTAGACTCAGAGGTATTCAGACAGGAATGCCTGCTCCTTCTTAGTGACACATCCTATTATAATCCCATTTCACAGGGCCCCACATAGTTCTACAAAATATGACATGCACTATGTTTGAGGAAGCAGAAGCCAATGAGTGGATAACATGGAAAGAGTCTGAATTCCTGGATATCCATCAACCCTGAATCTCCTATTTCTTTTGCCTTCCTAAGATTCACAAGGGGGTACAACCACCCCTGGGTCAATCCATTGTTTCTGAGATAGGTTTGATTGTGAAACCTCTCTCCATTTTTTGCAGCCAGTCATGAAGGACACCCCCACATTCCTAAAAGACACCAAAGATATTTTGAACCTCATCAACTCCATCAGTGAGATTGGCTGGGCAGATACCATAATTAGTCTTGATGTAGAAGCTCTATACACTAATATACCTCAAGAAGCTACTTTGAGGGTTGTGGAGGAGATGCTATCAGCTAGCATTTGGTCCTCGCCAATGTTCCCTCAAATTTTTTTCCACTGTGTGCGGCAGTGTGCGGTCTCTGTGCGCTGCAGCCAAGGATACATGCGCCAAGAAATTGACCATTCACGCGCGCGCAGCGCATAACTAGCCAATATATTTGGCATTAGCCTCTCCATACCACTAAAGCAAAAAAGGGATATCATTGCTCCATGCAATAGGGCATCAAGGCAGTTTTGTGACCTGGTTGCACACCCCAAGGACATGACCTGTTAGGGGAGCACGTATATTGCTCCAAAAGGCTTATTTAGGCTTAGAAAGGGATAACGCATATAAACTACCACAAAGTATAGGAATGGTGGAATATTTGATAACAGCACATTTTCTACTGTTCTGAAGCATTTCCTAGCTCATGAACCATTGATTTTCAAGACAAATATCACTTGCCCGCTTGTATGCTAAAGCACGCCAAATGATGTTTAAAACACTCACCGCAGTATTTAAAAGCTGTTTTCATTGACTTTAATCCAGATTCAAATATAAGCATTACCTGCCTTAGGGGAGCACGTATATCGCTCTAAAAGGCTTATTTAGGCTTAGAAAGTATTAACTCATATAAAGTACCACAAAGTATAGGAATGGTGGAACATTTGATAACAGCACAACGTGCGCGCTTGCCAAAGGGGCCTGCGCGATGGGGGAAGGAAAGGTGCGCGCGCTCCTTACAAGGAACATTGGTCCTCACCCACCGAAAATCAATTTATTATGGATTGTGCGACTTTAGCTCTAACAGAGACATTTTTCCAGTTTAAAAACCAATTGTACCATTAAACGTGCGGCACACCTATTGGGGAGCCTTTGCCCCAAGTTTGACTTGCCTCTATATGTTCCATTTTGAACAATGGTTCATCCTCATCAGTAACAATCCTTTTGCACACAACATCAGATTATGGCGCTTTTACATTGACAACATTTTGATCATATGGCATATTCTGACAATGAAATTGGCTTTCTCTGCCTGCTGATCACCAATGATCAAGGCAAATTAATTACCATAACCTTCCAGAAGAGAACAGACTTCAATAGCTTGCTCGATTATGAGAGCCATCACCCAGGGACACTGCAGGACAACCTACTCTATGATCAATTCCTGAGACTTAGATGCAACTGCAGCAACAGTTCCACTTTTGAGAATCAAGCTGATGATCTAACCCAAAAGTTAGTTAATCAACACTATTCACAACAGATTGTTCACTCTGCTAGAAACCAGACTCAGAATAACCATAAGGAAACTTTGTTGGCTATCTATCCTAAACAAATAGAAACACACCTGACGTGCGTTTCTACCTTCACACCTTTGTCTAATGATGTTAAAAAGATCATCAACAGACGGTCCATTCTTAAGAGCGGGGGAGAGGAAGTCCAAAAACCTATTTTTGCATTCTAACGAACCAAGAATAATAACGATTTAGTGGTTCACACCCGTCCAAAATCTATCCATTCCAAACCCACACAGAAGAGACTGTGGCAGCTTCCACTTGTACAAGGACAGCACCGCTGTGGTAACTGCAATGTCTTCCCCCTTGCTAGGAGAGTGGACTAAGTATGCCTGGAACCAATAGGAAGATGGCAATTAAGAAAACACACAAACTGCAATACTCATAATTGTATTTACATGGTGACATGCCCTTGTGATCTGCTCTATGTAGGGATGAGGACTAGACCGGTCAAGACCAGGATTAATGAACACTGTAGTAACATCAGATTTGCACCGTTAACAACCAAGCTCAGTGTGCACTTCACTGACAAAGTACATACACCTAATGACCGATGGTGGATTGTTCTTGATGCACTCACCGACCCTACAACTACCTCACAATACCTATTCGAAAGGGCGCTACGATGGGTGTTCAAACTTAAAAATCATGTGACAGGACATGACATACAATGGTCCAGTCTTTTCTCATAAATTATGTGGCGGCCCAGAGCATCTATACTTGCATAAACTACCTGCATCAGTATATTTGAAAGGGAGCAATGATGGGTGTTCAAATTTAAGACTCATGTGACTGGACCAAATGATGACATATAAAGGTCCAGTTTTTTCTCATAAATTAGAAGGTGGCCCAAAACATCCATATTTGCATAATCTACCTGCATTAATATTTGGTTTTCATAACCTCTGTCTTTGTCACCCTTTTGGAAGTGGCGCCAGGCCTCCCCATTAATTTTTTTACATGAGAATACATTTTACTTAATCCGGACATGTTCTCCATGGCCACTATAAAAGTGATTCACTCCCACCCTTCTTCCCCCCATCCCACTGTTCCTGTTATAGGGTACTATATGGCCTAGTATGGGACACGGTACAGTTATTTCAGGACCACTCCTTTTTGATACTACATCATTTTATAACATTATTCTTTGCTGGGGTGCGCCTCCCATGGCCATATAGATAGCATATGTTTTTATTTCTGCCCCTTTCCGCATATGACATTGCGAGGCCCTCCATGGGATGCAGTCCAGCTGCAGCCTGGGGCTGGATCTCAGGGACCAATAGAATATGGGCAGCATCAAGGTAAATACGGCGGGCCGCATCACCCGTTCACTTCCAGGTTTCCGACTGCTGGGTAGGACACAAGGAATGGACCATACATGCAAAATGTGCTTAGGAGCCTTTGGCCTTATACTACCTCCTCTCTTTTTTCTGTCTAAATTGTTACCACTTTTAGGGTATCAATGGGAGAAATGTTCATTGCACCGGGGACCTTTGTTCATGGCACACACTATTATTAATTGCGCCCGCACAATCTTGATTTGACCCATCTTTAATTATATGGTTATCATTTATCCGGAGATCCCTCACAGGAGTTTTTGTTTAGAGGGTACCTATATTTCACACCAACCTACCTTTAGAAACATTTGCCTATGTTACCAGCATATGTATTTGATGGTTGCCCGCTGCCCTACCAGGACCCACTTGACATACACCTTCATTCCACGCCCCAGTATAACCTCCCCTCAGGTACCCACCAGAGAGGGTATTCCTCCAACCAACGGGTGCAGTGGAAGGTTACCTGTACATGTTCACAAGGTTATTTAGAGATGCTAACAACCCAACCTCATTTGATTTCAATAGGAGTAGAGCTTTGGTTTTTGGGAGGCCCGTCCATGAAGTATATGCATACATTCCCTTGTGTCTCCAACGGACATTGTTAGTCTCTCTTCCATCCCACTTACTAATACTATATGAATGGCTTATAGTGATTGCTTATGTCTCAGCCACCGTATGCACATGCATGCTTTTAAACATTGAACCCATGGACCGCTTATGTATTTATTAAATTCATTGTTTTTGTAGGCTTCATCTATCATGTCATCTGTGCACCCTGAAATATTCCCTGTATATGTATTTGACTCTTGAGATTTTGTCTATCATAGTTTTGCGGTAGTCCTACGGCTCGCACATTCCCAACGGGCCCTTTCCTTAATATAGGAGGGCAGCCAACAATGTCTCTCCATGTGTATACTCATATGTATTCCTCATGTGTGCATTGATATTGACTTTCACACAACGTTTTTGCAGGAGATTCTACTGGCAGAAACTTGACACCTATTCACATTGCTTGTGCATGCGAACACTGAGTGCTTGGGCACCTTATGTTTTTACCAGATATTGATTTCTTATATTATGTCATTGTGTTTTCTTTCACTTTTCCCAGGTCAACCTTAATTTAGGGCTTCTAGACTTTTATGCAAGCCTTTTTTTTTTCAATATCTCTATACTCCACAGATACACTTACGATTTCTTAAGTGAAGTCTTGGATTTTTTTCTTTGTTTTTTGGTCCTGAAGAAATGCCAACTGATCCTTAGGTGACAACATAGGTGTGAAACATGTCGACCATCACTCAGGGCTATGGGACTAATTATCTTTCTTCCATTTCTATTACCTTGTTGAGTGAGGGAACATAATTTCCTTGGTCACTCCCTTCGTTTTTAACCTTGACCTAGACCCTATAAGGATAATAAACACATATCTTTTAGGGCCTAAAACACTACTCCAGTCCTTTACTATCTTCAGGTGACCAACAATGGCACTCATCAAAAGATTTCTGGCAAAAAGCCCCCTTGAGGGTCTCGTTGGACATTGCAGCACTGGTCCGTCCAGGAGCAGGCCCTATGATGAAGCATGCCACCCATTGGGGTGTGTGAGGGCTCCTGCGTCTATTTATAGAAGTGCCTAGTTGACCTGTGTTAATTAACAGGGCATCATTGAGTTCCCCTACCTCGGAACAGTGTACCTATTTGCTTTGTATTTGACAATGAATGTGTGCATTTGTTATGTGTGAACACAAATTCCTTCATCAGTACAGGAGGGAATAACCTATCACAGCTTACCACTGACTTATTGAATTAGTTGCAGCTTATTATTAACACGCTTTTACAACCAAGAGTACATTCAGTACTTCTATTCTAACTTTGATTTAGTTTTTTCTTTTGTTCCCATTAATAAGCATTTTAGCAGCATTGCAAAGACTAAGACCATAGATGTAGTGGGTGGGTTCTTTGAACCTACAATAACCTTTGGCACAGCATATGAACACCAGAATAATTTAACATGTCTTATCACGCAGGCAAGAAAGGAGTTCATTAATCAAGTTGATGACAGAAGAAAAGCAATGAGAGATAAAGTAGACAAGGGTATAGTTTCCAGAAAGAAATCAGTTCACAACACATCTGATACACAAGGACCTTAGCTTTAGTTTGGCAACATGTAGGGAAGCTTTGTATGTATATGCTGCAATCAAAAACTGACAATAAGTTTGTGGGAACGAGTGAATGCAGACATGTGATTTTGTTTAAGAGTGTGTGGGATTTTGAATTAGACGGTTAAGACCCTGCTGTACCTGGTGTATAGTACATCTGTGGTAAGAACGCTTATTACAAGTTATTGAAAGGTTGCTATGGCACGTGCTATTTAGCAGTGTTTTTCCCAAAAATCTAGCACATGAACAACATTGGCAATCCAGTAAGGAGTGAGACGCTTAAAGTAAGATTTAAAAGAGGAGCAAGTGGTTGAGAGATTGGGGGGGATTTTAGGAGCTTTTATTCCATCAGTAGGTGTGCTCTTGATTGACGTAAAGATAAGGAAGTTGTCAACAACTGTTGATAAGATGTTGACTGGTTTTTCAGGTGCCATGTTCATAATGGATACGGAAATGGTTGCGGTAAAGTCTATGCTTTTGCAGAATCGCCTTACATTAGATATCCTTTTAGCTAAAGAAGGTGGTGTCTGCTGAGTTTTAGTCACAGCACTGCTGCACTTTCAGATAACAGTGAGGAGATAAGAAAGTACTTATCTAATTTGACAAGTCTGAAACATGACTTGAATGACCGGAAACAGACAAATATTTGAGAGACAAAAGGTGAAGAAATCTCAAAGATAGGATCTTGGTTTGGAGATTTGGGAATCAGATTTGTGAGAATGAACCGGAAAACTTTATTGATCGTGACAATGTGCATAATTTGTGCACTTGGATTTACCAAAAGAAAAGTATAAACAGAGGAGAGAAGAACTGGAAATGGAGAATGTGAGAAACAGATATTATCAAACAATGAAGAGAATTGACAGTTAACTTAAACCTAAACCTATGCATTGTCAGACTACAAGGTTTTGTATGAGGGACTAGATTGTCGTCAGAGGAAGAACTGATAGAGATCAAATTTGACTAATAAATCAGTGGCTTAGAAGTTAGCATATGGTGACTTACTAACCTTCAGTTTGAAGTTCTAACAGAGAAATTAACATGGAAATGTAAAATGTGTAGGTTTGAAACATGGTGGACAATGTGGCCATCATTTGTATTTTGACATCACAATTAGCATGAAGACATTGTGCACTTATATTTGAGTAGGCTACTGACATGAAATAATGCAAAATGTTTTTTGTAGAAGAATATTAGAAGTGCAGTATTAGATGAACATGAATTAATAAAACTGATATTGATTTCAATTGATTTTATTAACATGAGTTATATGTGTGCAGAAAAATAAATGCAGGTTTAAACTGTTCTAACATGTCATAAACAAGGTTTGCAATGAAATAATTTGCTCCTGATATGTGGTTCAAATTGTAAGGTGCGCAATAGGTTTAGTAGTATATTAATTGTGTTAATGTGTATTAAGGCTTTCTTAGCTTAATAAGGCCTGAAAGATTCGTTTTACAGCGGTAGAGGAAATTGACTTGCTTATTCTGTTAACTCTGACCTGAATTCTTACCTACGTTGCTAACATGATAATCAATGTCCTATTGTATTGAAGACGAAGAATAGGTTTCAGTGATAACTATGTAACAATATGTGTTCTAACTGTCTGTCAAACAAGACAGGATATTTATATTTTCATATGAGAAATGTTTAGTCCATCCTATGTACCATGAGAAAGAATTCTGAAGTAACAAACAATTAGAAAATATAATATTTTGTGGGGACTGTGTGAAATCATTGAAATGGCAAAGCACTTTTCTCTGAAACAATCCTGACTTGTTACAAACTTGATGGTGTCAGTGGCTACTGTTGGACGCTGGATCTTGTGCGTAAGAGGAGCCCACCTGAAGGACTAATCAGAGGACCATGGATAATTAGTGAGGAACTTTGAAACTTTAAGTTAGTCTATTCCTGCCTTGAGTCTACTACATTACTCTCAGAGTCTGCTGATGCTTGGCAAAGGCTGCTGCTGTCATTTCCACCTCCTGTCCCCATCAAGGTCTTCTGCCATATTTAATTTTTGTATTATGAGTTTCTTCTAGTCTTAGTTGTTCATTTGTTTATGCTGGTCAGAACTAATATGCCCAACTAATTGTGAACTGCTGACCTGCCCTATGTGCAGCCCGTGTTCTGCACTGTCCTGATTCTGCTGTCTACTGATGTTGGGAGAAGGTGAATGCTCTATATGATTAAGTATTCCTGTCTACTGTCTCACGAGGAGAGGTATAACTAAATGTGGTTTCTTGTTTCCTTTTCAGCTTAGATGATTTTTCTAAATAATATTTTGTCTTTCTTTTTTGCTTTTGTCTGCATGTGTAAGCCCGTTCCCACACATGCGAGTCTAAATTCATGTTAGCAATAAGGATGGCCTAACCCTTAAATTGTATTTTGATGGTTTACTGATGTCACCATCATCTGCTTTGAAATCTGAAATGAATGTGCATATTGCGGTTTTGCTAATTTATGTTATTCATTTAGTGTATTTAACAGTATTGATATTTAGTATGGCTAAATGTTCTGATCAGACAATGGTATTCATATATGTTTATACCTTCATTTTGTGCTCCATGTACATGACATTGATTTTGGGGTTGCAATAAAGCTTTCAAACTTAATTCAATTTGGAGTTTGATTTAGTGTTAAATTGATCATGGCGTCCAGAATTGTTTATGGTTTTATGTCATTAATTTGTGATTGAATGAATCTGACTACTACACTCTTCACTGAGTCCAAAGATGTAGTTGACCTCTAGAGGTGGGAATAGTGATGGCATCTCACCAGAGTGCTTGTGGTTTCTGAACCTGAGGTAGGAAGAAGATCTCCATGGGTTTTAGGTGAGGAAAGTCAGCAGATACATTATCTGATTGTGCTTTGGTCAGTGTTAAGTAATAATAACAGAACATCAATGAACTGTCATGTTCTTGCACATAATTGAAAATTATTGCCCTTAAAGACCTTGGGTCTACTTGTAAATTGCATTTTGCAGTACATTTGTGTGAACTACAATAGAACCGTTCATAGGCTACAAAACTGTATATGTTAATCTACTTGCTGAGGTCTCTACCTCTGCCTCTCCTATCTGTTCTGTACAGAAATCTCCTCCCGACTGCAGAGACATCTGTATACGTACCCTTATGTTTTATTCATAAATATGAGATGCAGAGAGTGGCTGGGCTGGTAAAAAGGGGAATATGACTGTTAAATGAGAGGGGCTAGTCAGGAGTAAGAAGGGGTATAGAAGGGATTTATGTAAGTTAACTTTCAAATACACGTAGATTAACATCTCAGTTGCTCCTATAATTGTCAAATAGTTTTACTAAATGCCTCAGTCACATACACTTTTGTCTATGCTTTGCAGCAAATGTAATACATAGATAAATCTGCTATTTCCCAATGGTATACATTTGCACTACATTGTCTCAGAATTTACCTATTTCAAGATGCTCAACATAGGAATTATCTAGCTCATGATTTTGCACTTTCAACTTTAACAGGACATATAATCAATTACATTTTTGTATAGATTCCAGCTACAAATTGCTTAAGTGTTGACTCAAGTGTGTTACAAGGGTCACATTCAGTCCTCCCAGGAGATATTTCTAGCCAAACTACGTTTTGAATGCCATTTGTCTTACACCATACAACCTAAAACAATACCTCCGATAAAAATCTTAAGCTACTAAAGGTTGAAAAATATAATTTATTTACAACCTTATCGTCAGTGTAAAGAATGAGAATTGAAAATTGAACAGAAGTATCCACATCACGTTAGACCTGGCCATTTTTAAAACATGGGTGGCATTGATTTTATATAACAGAGAGGATACACATCATGTGCCAGTTTCTGACAGTAATGCAACCGTGGGTGCATCATGATGGCTATGCATAAAGCCAACTTCATGTTTTTTTGTGCTTGAGGTGTCTACATTTTAAACATTAGCAGAATTTTTCTGAGTTAATGTATGAACTTAAAAAGAATAAGTCAGAAACAGTGAGCAGAGGTTGCCTCTTCAGGTTTCAGATTTAATCTGTATAAAGTTCATGTATTAACTCAGAAGTTATATGTTCCTCAAGTGCACATTAAGAGCAAACAACAAGCCCTCAACTCTGTGCAGAGCCATCATGATGCAGTTCCAGTATACATTTTATATCATACGATAATGAGAAACAATGTGTTTTTTATTTGCTTTGAAGAATGGTGTGATTACGCTTTTCATCTCACTAGCTTCTCAAACTTCAATTTTTCTGGAAATCAAATTGTCACAATTTTCATTCTACCACAGGCATTATTCATAGTCTTTGACATATAATAACTACATTATTTCAATGAATATAAATAATACTGGCAGGCCACCAAAGCACTGTAGCACTCCATCGGAGAATCCTCCAGTTTAAAAGCATTGTCTTCATACTGTGACACCTTCACATGAGTTTTGATGGAATAGAACTGGTATAACTAGGCTGTACCCTCATGTCAGATATATATATATAGAAATGAAAAAGTAATGGTGAGAGGCGAGTACACATGCTTGCTTAAGACTTTATTTTATTAAGATTGCATCCAATAGATGCAAATTGAAACCCAACCTGACCAATACCCAGGTGATGCTTTGCAGAATTTATACAGCTAAAAGTAAAGATTCTCTTACAGGCCCATGAATCTACTAAGTAGTACATCATTTTGTCTTGCAAATTCCCTCAGGAGAATATTAAATGTCATTAAAGAGCTTGCTTCTTCATAGATTCCCATTGAGTTGTAATGAACATTTATAGTTGTCAGAGTTCGATACCTGCCTTAGTGCCTCAGCTATGTTGTTTCAAGCACCTCACTAGTTCTAAATTCCCCACTTTGGAATTATAAACATTTATGGCAATGTATTATACTTATCATGTGATTCCAGTCGTCGTGATTTGCACTTACCTCTGTTTGTGCCAGTATCAATTCATTTCAATCTGACCTCCCTTAACTATAAAGAAATAGATCTTAGAAAACTCAATTCCAAATGCAGGCTCATCAGAATTGTGGGTGGCCAAAGGCACATTAGGAGTGGCCATACCCTTCAGATGGAAGTTTTTCATTTTAATAAAACCTACACACAGAAACATTTGTTTTATTGAGCTGCTACTACTGTATGAAATGCACTACCCATGGATATTGTGACTAAAGCCACTCTACTCTTGTTCAGGGAACATTGAAAACCTTACATCTTCAACCTGTTCCTATACTAGAGTGATATAATAAAAGTAGGTTACAGTTGCCCATCTGTTTACTAGCTTCCAGTTAATCTTAATTAAACGTTCGATTTTCTCTCTTCTTTCTCTCCATGTTGTTCTAATGTTTACTCAGTCTGTTGCTACCTAACCACCTTTCCTTTCAATTATGTGCCCTGTAAAGTGTGCACATTCCCTACAGGTGCTAGTGCACTGTATACAACTGTTAAATAAATAATTGTTCAACCTAGGGGAATATTTCAGCTTGTTTCTAAACCTATTTCCTTAGCACTTAAAATACGTAGTAGGCTGCATTGAAAATACATATTAGGTGGCACGGGTTCCTTATATGCTACAAGGCTGCCTAGAGAGGAAACCTCTGTTCACCCAATTTAAAATCTCCCATGAATGGCACTGGATTCTATTAAAGCTATATACAGCATGCCTGAAGATTTGTACAGAATGTTTGGGATTGCTTAGGCCTAAAATATTTCTGGAATGTATTAATCCTAAATTGAAACAAGCAATGATAAATTGAACATTCAATCGAGATCAGTATTATTAAGTATTATTAAGTGATTTCTCAGAGTAAAAAGCTCCCCAAACATCTTATAGCATTGAATTATATTGTAGTTTCATGTATACAACATTTCACACCCCTAATGCAGAACTGAAGCACTATGATAGGTGTAGTGTCTTGCATAATTTAGAACGGAACTTTCCTGGCTCCACGAGGACTCTGTATCAGTCTGTGACATTATCGCTAGAATAGAATGTCTGAATGTTTGTTTTAGAATGGTGGAGTTCATAGGTTCAGGCAGAGGATAAAGACTTGTGATTTACAGCTCCTTGTGTGGCCTAGTCATTCAGAGGGTACCAGGCTGGGAAAAACCCTTCAACTGGTGACGAGATAGGGGATAAATAAACTGAAGAAGAAAGTGCTCTTCTGAAGAGTTTACTGTGGTCCAAACAAACTGCTTGTGCATGCCACATGTGGCTTTGCCAAAGTGCTGAGTCGACAGTTGGCGTATGTGGAGTAAAAGCACAACTCCAGCCGATGTGAAAAGTGTAAAAGTAAAGAAGGTTTCACAGAAAAGTCTATGCATTGTTGGTCACAAAAATACACCCAAGATCCTACAAAAAGTACTGCGTTGTCACACAAAATATAATTACACAATATACAGTGTGTTAATGCAAAAGGCAGATTCAAACAGGTTTACAAAGTGCAATTAAAGGAAGTTATCCAAGGACAAATAGCACTGAAAGTCGATCAACCATGTGAAAAACAGTACAAACTGAAACATACAAAGAATAAAGTATTGGGTTTACCAAGCCAGCTAAGGAGAGTTACTGCTTCACAGCCAATGCTGGGCCCAAGAAGGGCAAGGGTTATGCTAAAGGAGTGTAATGCTATCTCCATTTAACCACCAACTCCATCTTGACCACTGACTCAGTTTTGTGATTAGCTTCAGGTGCCTGCCGTCATATAGGTGGTGCAGGGTTTTTCCACACTGAGCTTGCTTTCCACATAAAAAGTGTGTTCACTCTTCTCACCAGAATAGGGAACATATTGTGGGGGATTCAGGAGTGATAAGAGTGTACCTGGGTGAGAATGTTTTTAGCAGAGAAAGGTACAGCTCTGTCTCAGGAATGCGCATCGGGCCAGGACCCATTCCTTTGCATGTTTTCAATGCAGACTGAGTACAGCCAGCACTTGAATTTCATTACTTACTCAAAGGGAGGGGGAGATTGCCAGAATCTTCCTCTTGGCTTTGTTTGAGGTATATAAAGTGGAGAAGCTTGACACTGCAATAGAAAGAGCTCACCTGAACGTGTGTGCAAGGTTCAGAAAACACCCTGTGTTGGCAAAACCTCCTGTCTCAGCCATCTAGGGTTCCTGAGCTTGATGATGCTGGCAAGGAGGAAGAGTTTGATCCAAATGGTGATGGATTTTTATTCTTAATTATCTAACTTAGCTGTGACTAAATATATACATATAACTATTCACTGTATATATTCATTGTTGAGGTATTGCACTTTTTATGCTTGTCATTGTTTAACTGCTGTGAGTATTTTAGCATTTACTCGTGTATTACTGCATTCAATTAAAATGCTCATGTTTAGATTTTTGTGTGCTTTATTTGATATCTGTAAAGGGTCTTAATAAATTCATTACTCAAACTAGGATTACTGCATTCCTTGGCATCAGTTTCGTCTTAGTTTGAAACAAAGCAGAACAGGGAGCGGTCTAGATTTCAGCAGCCAGAGACTTAGCAGAAGCCCAAGAGAGGGTGGGGGAAACTCAGATCCCAACATCAGTAAGTGCCACATTGATCTACAATGCTGTTGCCTTCCTCAAACCACCACAACCACCATTCAACACCACCAAAAAGCAAAACATCGGTGATAGATGGACTGCCTGGATAGAGACATGTGAAGATTTCATAGATGCACTTGAAGAGACTGATAACAGGAAGATAATCAAATATCTCAAACATCTTGCTGGTGATGGCGTGGAAGAAGTCACAAAGGTAATGCCAAGAACTGACAAAGAAGTCATGTACCATCAGATTAAGAAAGTGTACCCCAGTGCCAAAGGTTGATTATAAATTATGAGTTTTCAGTCAAGAACATAAAAGAGTTGGCAAAACAATTGATTTGTTTGTAGAAAGACGTGACACACTCATAAAAAGACTGCAAGCTCAATTAATTTAATGATGAAAAAGCCATGTGCATTAGAGTTGTTGATGGAGGCGTGTCTGATTCATTCAGACAACGAATGCTGAGAGAAACTTAGTCTGATGCGAGTGTTGATGGCTACCGGAGCTGAGAATGTGCTGAAAGACAAACAGCTGACATGGAGGCTGTAGGTGCCTATAGCGAGTCAGTCATGAGTGTGAAAAGTAATTTGAAACAAAAGACCATAGGATTCAAAGGGATGTCTACATGCAATAAGAAGTTGTGCTTCAGATGTGGATTTGCATTTCCGCACAAACGAAAGTGTCCCAGCAATGGTCAGATATGCAGAGGCTGTGGTAAAGAGAACCATTTTGTGATGATGTGCAGAGTGAAGGAAAAAGTAAGTGCATCACGGTGCAAAGACAAAATGGCCACCAGATTGTTCGAGAAGCAACTTTCAGCACACTCCAACAAGGCTAAGCGGCGACATCAGTTGAGGTGAATATATACTGAACGAAGTAGATTGTCTTCTAAATCTTTGTCAAATAGTTTGTGAGCCTCGAAAATAAGTGAAAGTGAAGAAAGTGAGTGTGCCATGTCAATGCTTACCTCAGAAAAATGTGCCCATGTTGGACTGTTTGCTTCTGAGGAGATAAGTCAGTCAAAGAAAAGTCGACATGTGGAAACAATAAAGTCATACAAACACTATCCAAAGATTACACTGAAAATAAATGGATGTTAAATACCTCTAATTATTGATCGTAATGTTTTGATAAATATAAAACCTGAAGAAAAGAGCCCTCACACAAGCATGTCAATACTCAGCAATGCAGGTTTGACATTGACGCAGACAGTGTGAGTTCAATTAGACAAAGTTGAAATTCTTTGGTCATATCTCTTCTGACAGAGGCATGACACCTGATCCTGCAAAAGTACAAGCTTTGACAAATGCTGATCCCCCACAAGATGTTTTAGTGGTACATTCTTTTCTCCCTGTGTAAACCGTCTTCCAAACTCATAATCAGGCCTATGGCATTTTGCATGATTTAGGATGAAATCAGTGGAGATGTAGTCGCTAGAATAGAATGTATGAACTCTTGCTTCAGAAAGTTGGTACATGCAGAGGATAAAGATGTGTGATTTACAGCTCTGTGGGGAGCCTGGTCATTCAGTGGGTACTAGGCTGGGGAAGATGCTACAATAAGCAGTTATCATATTACCTCAGAGATTGAGCACTGTTGGAAGTGCTTGAGCTTGTAACATATCCTATGTGGGAAGTGTTCGGACGGTGTCCTTGATGCCAATAGCTGTGATCTTACTGTTTTTACATATACTTAAAAATAGAAGCTAATACTGTGAAGGGAAGTGGTTGGGAAGCCAAGTGTGGCTTATAAGCAAACTCCTTGCATCGTGCACATTTGGCAGTGGCTGCTTTTGTCTTCTTGTTTTTTTTCATGTGTAGCTGCAGTTATCTCAGATCCGCTCCGACTCCCACCAACCACGCACGCAACTTAGGATTCATCCTGGACTCCTCACTATCCATGACCCAGCAAGTCAATGCCATATCCTCCTCCTGCTTCAACACCCTCTGCATGCTCTGAAAGATCTACAAATGGATCCCCACGGAAACCAGAAGAACAGTCATCCAAGCCCTCGTAAGCAGCAAACTCGACTACGCAAATGCCCTCTACGCAGGAACCACGGCCAAACTCCAGAAAATGCTGCAACGCATCCAGAACGCCTCTGCATGCCTCATTCTGGACATCCCCAGCCACTGCCACATCACAGGCCACCTGAGAGACCTGCACTGGCTCCCCGTCAACAAGAGAATCACCTTTAAACTCCTCATCCACGCTCACAAAGCACTGAACACCCAGCTCCAACAGCTCAGCTCCGCCACCCTCGCCCACACAACCGTCCCACGCATCCGCAGAACTACAACCAGCGGCAGATCATTCGAGCATCTCGCCGCCAAGACATGGAACACTCTTCCCACCCACCTGCGTAAGACCAAGGACATCCTTACCTTCAGGAGACTTCTCAGGACCTGGCTGTTCGAGCAGTAGCAGCGCCCCACCCACTTTCCCCCTCAGTACCTTGAGACCCTCACAGGTGAGCAGCGCGCTTTACAAATTCCTTGATTGATTGATTGATTGATTATGGAGTAAAGAAAATAAGGCTGAGAGATATATGGTTACAGTTTTAATGATTAAAAAATCATCCATCCTTAAACCTTGGCTAAAATCTAGGGTTCCTGTAATTTTGAAAACATAAAAAAAATAGTAATACAGCGAGAATAGAACGTATGTTCGCTTGATTACAAGATGCTGAAGTCATTTTTAAAATAATGAGGGATAATTTAGTGATGACTTAGATCCTTTTACGTTTCTACCTATTGTTTATAGCTTCATCACTTTTAATTCAACCCTAATGATTATGGTATTAGATTAATTCTAATGTGAACTGTAATTTCATATTCATCTGCCTTTGATGTCTCTTTTCTGTTTTTTGTTACAGGTTGTCTTAATTATTATTCCTCATAAGGATTTTTTAATACAGTATGACTGCTTGTTGGAGAGCAAGCAAATTGACAAAAACACAGTGCCCATAAAGTGGTGATTTGTAATTAGTTGCAGTTAATTACTGGAATAATTTATTTTCTATAGAATGCTGTATAACATATATAAGTCACATTTATTGCAAATAAAATAGAAACATTATACTTGTATTTTATTTACAGACTTTTTCTTAGATTTTGACTATTTACATATAGGTTAATTGTTTTGGGGTTGCCAATATGTGGAGAGGTTTACTTCAGTTGTGTTAACCTAGTTTAGCCTAACCTATTAACTAATACATAATTTAGACAGTATTATATTTCTTGTCTCTGTACATGTTAAGACAAGTGAGTCCATTGTCATGGTTTTTCAGAATGTAATACAAAAGAGTAGTGTGTGT
Source organism: Pleurodeles waltl (assembly GCF_031143425.1). Classification (NCBI taxonomy): domain Eukaryota; kingdom Metazoa; phylum Chordata; class Amphibia; order Caudata; family Salamandridae; genus Pleurodeles; species Pleurodeles waltl. The sequence goes on from NC_090451.1 coordinate 475,288,621, forward strand.
GGGACCAGAACTATATGAGCAATAAAACTATCTGGCGGGAGAATTAAAGTTTGATCAGGAAACTAGTGATTTTATGCTACTGTGTTCAATTATGTAAAATGAATTAGAACTGTTACAACTAAGCTGTTGACAAATAATAAAGGAGAATTGTAGAAGTGTTCCAAAAGCAAAATGTCCCCTGTTTTCTCCAATGGAAGGTGATAGTTTGAAGTTGATTTGATTTGATTATATTAACAACAATAAAATACTCAGTGAAAATTGTACTAGAGAAATAAACTCCTGAGATACACCCGTTTCTAGGATAATTTCTGTTAATGTCCATCCAATGTGCATTAGTCTCTATGTTAAAATTAATGCAGAAGTTTGCATATCATTCCAACCATGCATTGGAACTCCTAACAATTATCCTGAATATATGTGGTAAGAATAAACAAAAACAGACAAATGTAGTTCAAGCAACTTTAAAAGACAATAATATCACTTGATCAGAAAATAATAAGGGTGGAAACTTCTACTGAAACTGTAGAAGATAAAATAATTGTACAAAATAGAGCCTATGAAAATGAAACAGGAAACTAATGCCTTGATTATTGGAACGGCTTTCCTGGGGCTGCCGTACGTGTGGTAGTGATCCCATACCTGCATCCTCGTTGGCCTGACCACCAGAATATGAGAATGGCGATCAGACTGCCACAAGACCTCCACAGCTGCCAGAATCTTGAATCCCGCTGTGGTAGGGAAAGCGGTGCTTATGCCGGTACCTCTGTGCTGATCATGACCTGCCTTTAAGCTGAGCTTTTGAAGGTGGGGGTCGGCAGAAAGGCAGAGAAGGAGCCTTAAACAGGGTCACAGGGCACTTTTAAGCCCATTGGGCAGTGTTGCTGGGGGCGCGTGTTGTGCCCTCACATGCCTGCAATGTCGGTGCATACTGTTACCATTCACAACATTGTGCATGGCAACAGTGTGCCTAAGGTGCATCTGGTGCTGCAGTGCAGTGGCAGGTGCTTCAGGCTCACTTTCTGAGCTGAAGCATGCCTCTGCCGTGACACTGCCTTTATTTATTCAGAATAGAATGCATGATTTAAACCAAAATTACATTCCCTGACCACTGGGTTGAAGACGACCAGCATGTTCCATTGCTGGGAAATGTTGTGGCAAATTAGTCAGTCTAAGGAGATCCAATATTCACCAATTTGTTCACTGCACAAAAAGTCCAAAGGGTGATTGCTTACCAGTGAACAATTGCATAAGCTTGCTGATACTAGTCGGATTTTCCCTGGCCACTTGCGGTGCCGGCAGTCCCTCCTAGTACAGAGGCATCCTCTTGTCAAGCATAGTAGCAAACCAGGTTGAAAAGACCTACCTATTGGAACTGTTAGCCAAAAGGTAAAAAAATGTTTGCACACTTCAATCGTCTCCTACTGTTTTTGCACTATCTACCACAATGGCTTATTGAAATGTAACACCTTTGTGAACCTTAATGTACATAGGTTTCTCCTCCCATTTGCTAAAGGTATGGTAGGGGGTAAATTAAAGGCTAGTTTTATGGAGTGTGGTACTAAGGAGTTTGTGTTGTTGGTTTCATACGTGGAGAGCACCCCTTTTCTACTTTACTTTCTTCTAAGTTCCGCTCTGTGAAAGGAATAAATTATGTTCTACCCAGCCAAATGTTTATTTTATCTAGATGAAATGAGAAAGGTCTTAATGTTGCACCAAGAATTCTTAATGTCATATAGACCTATAGACTGATTTTGGGTGTTTGTAGTGTAATTTCCATCCGCCTTTGTGGTGGATATATGCCCTCCCCCACATTAGCAGTTGAAATTCTGTTGCATTGTAAGCTCCCTGACATGGAAATGAGGAAGGAGCTTTTGCGACTGCAGTGGTAATCTGCTCCATCTGAGGGGCACATGAGTTGTGAAACGTCTGCCATAAATTCCACTGATGCCATGAGTGGAAGTTAGAATTTGTACATAGAACTGTAGGGAGTACGACTGTACCCCCAATGTGAGTATATATTTTGAGTACTCACACGTTTTGTCTTCCTAACAGGTTGAGAGGAGAGATTCCAAGAATGTTATGATCATTAAACTCAATGTTTGGTTTAAGTTCTCCACCATTTACATGGTGGTCTTCCACTGTTGATGCTATGAGACACTGTGGTTGACAAATCATCCTAGGCTGCTTGACTGCATCACCACCTCTTCAGTATTGGACTGTGGTGGCCCTGAGAGCAGAGACAGAGTAGTCTCTGCCAGTATGACTTCTGCCATTAAGGCAAGGGTTCATCTGCGAAACTGCAAATGATCTGCCATTTTAAGGCAAACCAACATTACCACATTCCTCTAAATCATGTTTTTTTTTTCGTTTACAAGAAAGAGACACGTTATATAAAGAATGAACTGGACAGATGTAAGTCTGTGCCAACTGACATAAGCAAAAGCATGGGTGACCTCTATAGTTGATCTCTGGAAACACTTTCAATAAGTGATCATATGATTAAATCAAATTACAGGCCAATTGTCAAGCTTACACAGTGATTAGAGCTATATGTATTTATTTAATTAGGAGTATAGCTGTTATATTATGTAAATACAATAGTTGATTAATAAACCTTCTTTCAGAATGGGTTGTGCTAGTGTCATTACAAATAGTATCCAAAGCTTTGTCTTCAAGCTTTATGAAATTACACGAATTGCTTTTTCGTCTGTCATTTTTAAATCGTTTAAAACCTTGTTTTTTCCTTGTACAATTAGTGGCGTTCGATGTGGTCTAATCTGCAATCTATAAAAATGAAATTAAACCTTTTAAATGAGCCTCCAAGCAGTTATCCTGTTAAAGATAGAAAAAAGGTAAAGACTCTTTTACAAACGGAACACGGAGATAATTGAACGCTAGAGTTTGTTATGGACTACGTTAATAAAATGCTCATTATATTAGTCTTGTTAAACGAACGCTAATTACCATACAAATGCACAATATTGTCCAAAAGCAGTAATGCTTTCTAGTCATCCGTTCGGGACCTGAGTCTTCTCAGTGCACATCTAAGACACATACCGTTTTTCAAATAACTAAGATCATTTAAGTAGGTGAGGGCTTATCAAGGAAGTAGCCAGAACATTAAAATAGCCCTAAAGGGAGGGTTCACGAAACCGCTAGTTCTTATGAACAATCATTCGCAGTTTTGGCAAATTGAGCTTTAAAGCCTGGACTCTAGCTGAACACTGGGGCACAATTACGAGTTGCATTGTACTTGCGAGGTACAAACTATGGCACATAATATCCGGGGCAGTGCAGTAACATCCCGCCAGTACCATGCATTAGATCCCTTAGAATGGGGCAAAATGCATGGACACAGAATTACCATATGGAATTCCGCAAGGTAGTCCCTATTCTAAGGAATTGAAAGCTTCCATTCTGCGCTGGTGGCAAATGCCTCTACCTTTTCCAGCAGCTGTAGGCCCGAGACCTAAAATATTGTATATTAGAGCTAAAATGTGGTGGAAAGGTATTTAAACGTGTTTATATTTCAACAGAGTATACAGCATAAAGTGATCCATAACTTGAGTGTTGTTACAAGTAACCCATAATTATCCAATTTCAAATAAATTAGCCAAGGTCCAGAAAAGCGGTAGAATGAAAATGTTCAATTAGGACTGGTGTTAAGTCCAGTTGTAAGGGCCGTATTTATACTCCGTTTGCACCGAATGTGCATCAAAACCTTTGACGCTCATTCAGCACAAACATTGCCCTGTATTTAAACTTTGACGCCCAAGCCCACGGATGACAAAATTCTGCTGTGTGCTTCATTTTTTGGATGCGGCAACCCGCCTTGCGTTAAGTTCCCATCCAAAAAATGACTTAAACGGCCGTGCGTCGTATTTATGCTTTCGGGCAAAAATGACGCACGGCCGGGAGGCGGTCCCGGAAAATGACGCACAGCCCGATTTGCGTCAAAATTTAACGCCTGGGTCAGGGTAGGCATTAAAATGGGGCAAACACACCTGTATTTAATCAGAACACACAGAAGCAACAGCAGAGCAGCAGAGCAGCAAAAGGGAGACATGGAGGTGATTCTTATCCAGCGTCACGCAGACGTAGAGCCCAGCAGCTACAACAGCAGCTACAACAACACCAGCAGGGACCCCAAAGGCAGCGCAGAAGGCAGGAGAGGAAATTCTGCCCCAGAACAACCCTTCATGGCCTCAGGGAACACAACATCATCCAGAGGTACAGGTTGAACTGGCAGGCCATTCAGCAGCTGCTGTGAAACATAGAACCGCAGTTGGCACCCACTTTGCTGACACCCCGCACCATCCCAACAGAAACGAAGCTGCTTGCCGTACTTCACATGCTGGCAAGTGTCTCTTTTCAAACAACTGGTGCCCTGGTTGCCAGAATATCACAACCATCATTCTTTGCCTTTTTGCCCAAAGTACTGGATGCCATCATTGGACTTACACCCCGCCACATCTGCTTCCCTAACACACTGCAGAAGCAGCAGGAAACAAAACAGGGGTTCTACCTCATTAGTGGCTTCCCACACATCCTTGGTGCAATCGACTGCACACATGTACGCCTTGTGCCACCTGCTGCAACTGAACACCTCTACCGCAACAGGAAGCACACACATTCCATCAATGTGCAGGCCATAGTCGATCACTGAGGATTGATCACCAACATCGTGGCTAAATATCCTGGGAGCGTCCATGACTCCTTCATCTTCTGTCACTGCACCATCAATGAACACTTCCAGGATGGACGGTATGGCAATGGACTACTTGTTGGTAAGTACAAAAACCTACTTATATACACACTGCACAGCAACCCTCTAGGACACACAACACATACACCATAACAGCAACATGTGAACAGGAACACACTGAGGTCGTGACATCGCTAGCCATGTTTCTTAGGTCACCATTGAACCTGTCACACATCTGAAATTACTTTGCAGCTTAATGTTAAGAAGTCAAAGATCACAACGTGTGGAGTGGGTTGCCTAAATGTCACCTTGCAAATTGTAAGTGTCCCAATGACGTTTACATTAATCCATTGCATAAGTCTAAAGATATGGGATGTCCAGGGTACATTGATATGAATGTGTTAACAACACTGTCAAAATGATTCTGTGTATGGAACTATCATCTCACCCCCAGTGAAGACACACGGACACCTGTATCACAAGTCACAATGCTAGGGAGGGCACACTGTACTGTAAATCTCAAAACATACTACTGACAAACGGTCAGCAGCCAAACACTCATTCAGCCAAGGAAACAACACGATGCAGATGGTACATCTTACAAGCCTAGGATGTGACATAATAACACAAAAGAGTCACAGACAACACAAGACAACTACTGTCATGAAAGGTCATTTCAATGGGGCTAGATACATCAACATGATCCCATTCATTTTCTCTTGCAGCTGATCAGGGGTATGGAATCCAGCCATGGATAATGACACCTATTGGCAACCCGAGTACTGCAGCAGAGCATGCCTACAACGACGCACATAGGAGGACACGCACCATAGTTAAGAGGACCTTCGGCATCCTCAAGTCAAGGTTCCGGTGCCTCGACATCACTGGTGGTAGCCTCCTATATTCCCCGGAGATGGTCTGTAAGATCATCCTAACATGTGCAATATTGCACAACATTTGCATCAAAAGGAACATTCCCCTCCTGGAACCAGAGCCACACATGCCTGAAGAGGAGGAAGAGGAGGATGCTGGCCTGCAACATGAGGGGGAACTACAGAACATGGCCACTGGTATACGCAGGCGGCAACATATTGTGAACAATTTCTTTTAAATATAATCACCATCACCACTTTAATGAACTAATTTAAATAAACACCTATAATAATCACCATATCATGGTCTGGCTAATCATTTTTGCACACCTTCATCTCTAACTATCAGAATAAGAGTGTTGCCTCATGGAGCATTGCTGATATACTGATTAGGACACTGAAAATCCCAGAGCTATTGTGATGCGTAACAAACAATGGTCACATACACACACACTGTAAATGACATATATCATGTGCATTTCTCCTTTGAAGGCCAATAGCAGACAGTAGGCACATTTCAGTTATCTACTGCACAGTTGATATGTCACATTACTCAGAGACAGATTTGTTGTGTAAGTGCTATTTATTGAAAAGTGTTGTAGTGCTATCTGTACATTGTCCATGATTGTGAGTCCATTAGAGTGACATCTTACATTGTGATCCTACACAAGGGGTTACGGAAATGCTTTTGACATGCTGGGGTGATGTTTCAGACAGTGCAGAGGGGCAGGATTTGCCAATGAGTAGGAGAGAGAGACAATCACTGGGCAGGCTGACAAGATATACAGTGGTAAGCAGAACAGTCGTTAAGTAAAGTTGTTTCAAGACTGGCATGTTACAAAGCGCAGGACCTTGGTAATAGTTGGCCATGTGGCAGGGACTAGTGCTTCTGGGTACTTTTCCGTGTGAAGGTGATCTGTTCCATGTCTTCTTCTTCTGATGTGTGTGTTGCCTCCTCTGTTCTTGGTGGTGGTGGTTGTGAAGGGGCAACACACACCTCAGTGTTAGAAGATGTGGAGTCAGACATCCTGGTCGCTGCTCACTGTGAAGGTCTTAAGGGCAGTACTGCAGCAAGGAGGATCTGCTGGTTCTTGAGAATAGCAGCCACTTCACAATGGTAGGCAGCCAGGTCGGGACCTGAGGGGTTCAATGTTCCATTGGTGCACACGTTAACAGGATTGCTGTTGTAGGTGTTGGGTCAACTGTATTACAGCTGGGCTGATTTCCTTCTGGGTTTTTTGCTGTTCCTGCAAGATAGATGTTAGGGCTTGCATAACTGCTGCCTGATCTGCAGATTACATCATGCACGAACGCATCCCCTCTAGGCTGGCTGCCATAGTTTGCAACCCCTCCCGCACCTCCTTGGCCAGCTCCTGCTGTACCCCAACTACAGTTCTCTCAAAGCTGGTGCCAGTGTCGTCTGAGTCCTCAGCTGAATTGGAGCTGGCAGGTCTTACAATTGGGGTGGTGGGTGGATCCTCTGCAATGGCTGCTTGTTCTGTGCTCCTCCTTGTGACTGAAGGTGGGGTCTGGAGGGTTTCAAGGACCTTTTGGATAGTCTCCTGGGGAATGTTTATCAGCTCGTCATCCATGTCATCAGGGTAATCTGGGACAGGCATATCCACAGGAGATCCATCTTCCTCTGCATTGAAACAGGCTACAATTAGTGTGTCTGTGTTGTGGCATGAGTGATGTGACATGCCTGCCTTGTGATGAATTCACATTGTGATCTTGTTTCGTGTTCATTGCTCCAGTCCCTCAGATGGGCAGTCTCCCAGGACTATGGCCCACCTGCATGTCACATGTATGTTATTAAGTTATTAGACTTGTCGGCATCATCTCTTCTAGGTGTTGGTTTTGGCCAAATAGTGAATTGCCACCTTCTTGTCCTACTCAACCCTCCGTCTACATCCATTCTCATGGTGAGACCTTTCACTGGCTGTGGGTGTTCTGATGGCACTGGCAGCAAATTTAACAATCTGGACCTGCCCCAATCTCTGATCTTTCACATCCACTTAAATGTATTTGACATGTAGCATATCCTATGCATAGCAATGTGATGACACAATATGGATGTTGGCATTGGTAATGTGTACTGCTGATGTTGGGGAATGTGTGGTACATTGGATTGCCCTGATTGTCATAGCAGTGTCCTATTTCCTCCTCTGACTGTGCAGGTGTATTTCAGTGACCAGTTACATGTGCCCCCCCCCCTCAATGCTGTTGTCTGAGCAGTATGACATTTGGGATGTTACATTGTGACCCAGGCACAGGATGGACCCTGACATATGCAGCATGGGTATGTCCTTAGTGCTGTGTAGCTCCTATTGTTGTTGAAATTGGCTGATGTTTGCAACAATAAGGGCATTGACATTTGACAGTACTGGGGCCTTTGTCTTTTTTCAGGGGATTGTTGAAGTTGTCATCCTCAACCCCCTAATTTAGGTGTGTATGATCCATGGGGAGGTTACTACCATTGGCTACTTGAGCTGCACACAGAGCGGCAGTGGTAGTGGCAACTGTTGTCGCAGCTACATTCCAGTTGTTGGTATGGCTAGAGGTTGTTAAGAGGGCCCTAGTTAATGTGGGGGGTATGGTGGCCGACGTGTGCCGGGATGTCAGTTTGATGTTGTGGCCTTCCCTCCTGGCGTGGATTTCCCTTTGCTCCATCGTTGGCATGACAGCATGCCCCCATGGGACAGTTGTTGGTGTAGTGTAATGGTGTGCCCCAGCTTCTGTCTGTGCAGGCCATGCCCCCATGCCGTGCCCCTTTACCCATGCCACTCCATGTATATGATGACTTACATGCAATGTGTAGTAGGTATTCCCCCCCGGTTGCAGTTGACATTAGTGCATTTCAATTCCCCATGTGACATACCCTGCATGTGCATTGTCTCCTGGTAGTCTGCGCTGTCCTGTCCTTGAATCCCTGTGACGATCTCCTCAGGAATGACGGCTGCGACCATCTCCTCGATGTGGTCCAGGGCCTCCTGGTGTGCTGGACTCCCTCCTCCAGTCTGCAGTGTTCCTGGCCATCTTTTCCTTGGTCCTGCGCTTGCAGTCATGCCAGCGTTTCTTGCACTCGATGACTGTTCTGCGTACTTCTGCCACACTGTTAATCTTATCAACAATTTGTTGCCATATATAGCCTCTCTCCTACTGATTGGCAACTTTGAGGTGACAAACAGTTGGTGCTGGTGTTCCGTCACCTCTTTAACCAGAATTCCCTGGTCCTCTGCGCTGAAGCGACACTTTCTTTTCTTCTTATAAGTGTCCTGGTTCTTGTGTGGGTCCTCCTGGCTGGTTCCTGGTCTGTTGTCATCTTCCTGGGGTCTGTAGTGGCATCTGGGATCCATTTTGGCTCTCCTCTGGTGAAATGGCAGTGTTCGCCGGGATTTTTTGATGCTATTGCGTCAAAAAATGGCGCATATCCGGTTTGCGGGGTCGTAAATCGACCAAAGTCATTTCCGCCCCGTTAACGTCGTTTTGCTTTACGACTTGATGCTGCGGTGTGCGTAAAAAAAAATGACTCCCACCTGTGGTTTGCACCGCCGTGTGTCAAAGTATAAATTTGACGCCCGCAGGGCTCACCAAAATGGCGTTAGCCGGCAGTAATGTTTTTGACGCAAAACTGCGCCGGTGCAGTTTTGCATCAAAAAGTATAAATATGGCCCTAAGTGTTTCAGCATTTATGTCCATACTGTTACTAAATCAAGGTCAAGAAGTGAATAACAATAATAGATCTGCATAAACACATCCTTTTTATACACCTGCCTTTCTAATCTAATGCCAGGGAAATGTATTCAAGTTATAGTGGTTTTAAATACTTAGGTATATTTGCAAATGTCAAATTGGAATTTCGAGTTAACATTGAAAATTATTTTTGGGGGGGGGGGAAATAGTAAAACTGTTCAAAACTATAACCGAGATTTGTGGTTAAAAAGAACTTATGAATTGTAAAGGATCGTAAGAAAGCCTGAGTTTGATCAAATGCAGAACATTGCAAAAGCAAGGGTTACATTGAACCACATCTAGCATTTGCATAGTTGGAATTTGTAGGAGAATGGGCAGATGTGAATGTCCTGGTGTACCTTATCTACTACCTAAGACAATATTATTTTGAACATATGACACAAAGGGTGATTATGTGCAAAGCTTTTCACGACAGCAACAAAATTATGCAAAGTCAATACAACCGGATGGGTTGTCTGCCTTTGAACACAAAGTTAGAGTTCTCTAATCAATTAGCTTCTGAGTCTTTTCACACCCCAATGGTCAGCCCTTTTTATATGTTTAAGAAACATCAGGTCTCATTTACAGGTTTTTGCCGCAGGGCCGTGCAGCAAGTCAGCTTGATGAGCTGCCGTGCGTAAAAATGAAAAGGCAGGAATGCGCCTTATTAATGAAATATTGTGCATTCCTATCCGCTCTGCCTACAGCATGCAGCACGGATAAAAAGAGGAAAAACCCAGGAGAAATAAAGGTATTTCTCCTCATTACACCTCTTCTAAGGAGGTGCACAGTTTAACACATTCCTAGATTTACAGATCATTGTAAATCTGGGAATGTGTCAAAACCCAAGGGTCTTACATGCGAAATCCCACTGCAACACCCATGGAATGCCTTCTTTAACGTAGAGTAAGGCAACACAGTGCTTTGCACTGCTTTGCCTCACTTCATATTCTTGGGCCCATACAAAGCCACACAGGTTGGCTTTGCATCACCACATAGATATGACTGAGAGATCTGCACCACTGGAGCATCATGAAAAGCGCTTAAGCACGAAAGTCCTCATTAACAAGAGAAGCAGACCTCTTTTAAATGAGGCCCTTAGTACTTAAGCCTTCATAACTTTTTTTCCACAAAAGATATCCAGACCAAATTTTTTTTTCTTCTCCCCCACAACTTTGGAATTCTAAACGTAACAATGGTTTGTGGATAACTCTGAGGTTAATCAAGAACATATGAAAAATAGCAAACTTTTGCTTGTTTTTTGAAAAATGAATAAAAAAGTTCTGTGCAAGAAGAATTTTTCCTAAACCAGCATGAACAAAGTATGATGTGCTAAGATCACCAGCTGTCAGGAACCAGCTAAGTTATAAAAGAAAACACATTTTTTTAACCACAGTTTTCGCATTTTTCTAACTAGTAGTCCTAAATCCCTATCTTTTGTGGTTTCAACTTATGTGCAGTTTGTGCTGGACAAAAATGTGAAAGAAATAGGTTAACCCTGAAAGTTATTATGTCTGACAACTGAGGCAAAATGTTAAATTCATCAATGGATCATTTGTGTAGATTGTTCAAGGCTTTCCAAAGAAACTAATCATTGAACTAAAAATAAATAATGAAAAGAAGTAGGAAAAAATAGTAGTTGGAGAAACGTTTTCATCTGTAAATATTTGCCCAGGTGACGGATTTACAAACTTAATATACCATTGACTCTGTTAGAGTTTTCAGGTCACAGGGATAAAAAGTGTTTAGCGATTGTCCAAAAACGCACAACACCCAGAGCCATCAACTGAGCTGCCAGGTATGAAATGTTTTCATTGTGTATGGAGCATGCAGCAATTCATGTCGAAAAACTCTAATGAATGAAAAATGGGTATCAGAACAATCAATGGAACTCATTTACGAGGCTTTTGCGCCACCAGATCGTCACTTTTAGTGACAGTCTGTTGGCGCTGTGCCCTGCACCATATTTACAAGGTGGCCACTTTCTGTGGCTTAGTGCCACCTTGTAAATACTCCCCCTCAAACACATCACTTAGCTTGAATGGGGTGTGCATACACAAAGTATGATTGCTAAGATCACCAGCTTTCAGGAGTGAGCTAAGTTATAAAAGAAAACACATTTTTTAACCACAGTTTTCTAACTAGTAGTCCTTAATCCCTATCTTTTGTGGTTTCATCGTATGTGCAGTTTGTGCTGTACACACATGTGAAAGAAATAGGTGAACCCAAAAAGCTATTATGTCTGACAACTAAGGCAAAATTCTAAATTTATCAACGGTTCATTTGTGTAAATTGTTCAAGGGTTTCCCAAAGAAACTAATCATTTAAATTAAAATAAATAATGAAAATAAATGGGAAAAAATAGCAATTGGTCCAAAGTTTTCTTCTGTAAATATTGGCCCAGGTGACTTATTTACAAACTTAATGTACCATTGACTCTGTTAGAGTTTTCAGGTCACAGGGATAAAAAGTGTTTGCCGGTTGTCCAAAAACACACAACACCCAGAGCCATCAACTGAACTGCCACACATGAAATATTTTCATTGTGTATGGAGCATGCTGCAATTCATGTGGAAAAACTCCCATGAATGAAAAAATGATATTAGGACAATTTATGGACCTCATTTACGAGGCCTTTGCGCCACCAGCTCATCACTTTTAGCGACAGTCTGTTGGCGCAATGCCCTGCAACATATTTACAAGGTGGCCAATTTTTGTAGCTTCACTCCACCTTGTAAAAAAGGACCCTTACACACATCACTAAGCTTGAAAGGGGTGTGCAATGGGTGTTGCTGTGGGCATTCCATCGCAAACACCTATTAAAGTTTGACTCTGCCTCAGATTTACGATAAATCATAAACCTGAAGTAGTGCTAAAATCTAACGCTACCCCAAGGGTGGAGTTAGAACGGTGTAACAAGAAGGATCCTTGTTTTTGCATTCTGCAGCATATCTAGAATGAGCAAAACACCATTAATGATTGTTTATGTGCAGGAAAGGGCACCTTCTTGCACATAAACAATCATTCCCTGCAATGCAGGCTCCCTTGCACCATGGTGCAAGGGTGTATGCATTGGTGCTAGGCAGCTAATTTTAGCCCCAGTGCTAGGAGAAACACTGGGGTGACACGTATTTTCATAAATAAGACGCATCCCTGTGCTTTTGAAGTGACGCATCGCTGCCAAGTTTTATAGCAGTGATGTGCTGACCCACTTTCTTGTGGCCAGATTTACATGAAGGTGGTGCAGCATGGTGCAGTGCCCAAATCAGCAGCACCACACCAGGTTTGAAATGCAGGGCTGCGCCGTATTAACAAGAATACGCTACATCCCTGCGCTTTCCCCTGCCCCACGTAAATTAGGCTGCCTGTGCCAATGCAGGCATCCTTGTGCCATAGTGCAAGGGTGTCTGTGTTGAGGGGAATGAATGTTTATGTGCAGGAAGGGACATCCGTGGCAATGTGCTTCTTCTATGTGTGCTGCAGAATGAAAAAGCAAACAATGAGGAGGAATAAAAGCATTCCTCCTTTTTTTCCCATGCTAATTCCACCTCTGCTGTGGCTTTAGTTTTTGGCGCTGCCACAGATTCACAATTTCTTGTAAATCTGGGGCAGCATCAAAAACAATGGGTGTTGCGATGGAACGCCCCCTGCAAAACCCGTTGCACGCACTACTGACGCAGAAAACTGCATCGGAGGGCCCATATTTACAAGGAGGCGTAACTCCACAAAAAGTGGCATTACACATTCTTGTAAAGATGGATCAGTGGTTAGAGCCACTGGAGCGTAGCAAAAAGTGACGCTCCAGTGGCGATAGGGCCTTGTAAGTCTGGCCTGGTGTATTTTTTAAATGCACACATGATATTGAGTTTAGGATCAATAGTTATTTGTACACCACTGAACTTGGAATTGAGAGTTTTTTCTTGAACACTGTCTTATCTTTGAAAGCCAAATATAGAGAGAAATCAAACTGTGATAACAAAATGTCTATGATTCTTTGTTTCCATCCCAATAACCCTGTGTGGGTGAGCCTTTCAGCTGCAACAGGAAAGGCCCCAAAAAGCGTGGAGGCATACATTTCTAGCATGAGAAATTACTCTTATTGGTGATATAGGTAGCTGCGGAATTTGGGCCCGGGCACAGCTGCTGATCAGGGAAACTCACCAAACCCACACATTTATGAAAACTGGACACGCAGGGGAGCCCAGGTTTGTGTGATGTGCATGGATCCCTCGACGTTTTCATACCTGCAATGGCTTGGAATCCTCAAGCTTGGCTGAAATCACAGACTTTCCTCATGTTTCTGTGATAATACCATGGGATCCACAAACTTCCTCCCACTCAGATTTCCATACTCATCCCAATAAAAAATGCATGTGGCTTCATCTAGCACTGACATCAGGAAAGGACCCAATATGCAATGTGGAGACGTGAAACTTTTGGCATGAAAATGACCCTTTTCAGCAAGGTGGATGGCTGCAGAATTTGGGCCCAGGCTCAGCCGCCGCCCGGGAAAACCTACCAAACCCACCCATTTCTAAAACCTAGAAACCCTGGGGAGTCCAGTGTGGTGTTACTTCCAAGGATCCCACTGAATTTACGACCCACAATGTCCTGCAAACTTCAAACTTGTACCAAAATTCTGCATTTCCTAATATCTGTCTGAGGGAAAATTCCAGAATGGGAATCCACAAATTTTCTAGAATCCAGCATTAACACAATTCTACCAGTACAAATGGCAATTACCTGTTGCCCAACCTCAATCAGATGTCCTTGATTGTAACAATTGTCTAAGCTTCCTCCTCCTGCTGACAACTATTGAAGACAGCCGTTCTCCAGTGTTCATGCCTGCCAACAGGCTAGGTCCCATTTCCACTGACTATGCCATCAGATACTAAGATACTAAACCAAAGCTTGAGATCCTTGATGTTCGCACGCCACCTGCAGATCTCTAGTGAGCTGAGAATCCGTTCAGGGGGTGCAACGACTCAGCTGACATAAAGAAGCTCTGTAGGGTCATGACACCTTCCTACCTCCCACTGGGGCTCAGTCACATCCTGGTGAGGCTCTAGTGCAGTGCACTTGGGAGACCGTGAATCACGTTGAAACTGCGTTCCAAGAGGAGCACGGAGGTGAATGTGGTCACGTAGCAGCCTGACAGTGCCTCAGCTAGAGAGGGGACAGCAAACAAAACCAGTGGTGAAGGTGGCGGGAGCAGACAGAAGCTGAATGAGGAGGCGGTAAGTGAAATAGCCTGGATTCCCACTGCTCTCATAAATGTTTTTTGACAGAACAAGAAATAAAAACATCTGTCTGACTGGCACAGTGAGCCACATTGCAGAGAATAGAAAATGGGGGTAAGAAGGACACGAAACAGGAACTGTTGAATCATAAAAATTCATTAAATAAAAAACAAAATACAGTAACTACAGCAAAATATGGCTCACCCTTCATATGAACTGTTAGAGCAGAGTGAAAATCCAGTGCATAGGAACTTCACATCCTGAGACCTCCAATTAACCTTCTCTCTTTGTAGTCACTGACAGACAAATAATGGTAACAAGCTTGGCATTGGTCAAAAACCAGTGGGCTCAGAAAAGATGAGCAGTTTTTATAAAGTAACTAGAAACTCTCACATAAAGTCTTCCTGATGATGTGCAACATCAAGAACCACAGAAATATACGCAGGAATGGTAACCAAACTAGGACATTGTAACAAGTGGAACTCTATACCATTTCATGCCTGCAGCCCAAACCGCTGGATGGAATTACACCAAATAGCTTTTGACCGCAGATCACCCTTTTTATTATTTGGCATAAATCTGTTCAATAGGTTTTGAGACATTAAAGGAGAAAGAAATTTGTATATCTACGGCCGTGGATCCAGGGAGATCTCCTGCTGTGATCTGATTGGCTGCCAACACTTCAAACAAGAAAGTTTGGCTGCCATTTTGGGTCCTGGCTTCAGCCGAGTCCCCCAAAAAAACAATGAAAAAAAGAAAAGGGGGCAGGGTATGTAGACCATAAACCCCTAGCCTTGGTCCAGGGGTCCCTGTGTGATCACCTCAAGTTTTTTTTTTTAAAGCGCTCACCCACATTTCTGTTATTTTGCCCCCAGGTGGGCCAAGTCCTGGGGCATTCCCATTTTAGACGGAAGAGGGGCACATGGGGCACCCCTCCTAGGGCTTATTAAAGCCCTGGGCACCATCACCTGCCAGGGGCAGAATTTTGTATATATGTGGAGGCACCAACAACCCAGGGGCTACAGGGACCACTACCTCCCCGGACTACAGTTAAAGTATGAGGGGGCCTGCTTGGCTGCTGGGCCCTGGGGACTACAATTGAGAACTGTATGACATTTGATCTCTAAGCACACAGGGATTTTAATGCAATATCAATAGTTTTCAATTGTTTATTCGGTCCAGATTTGGACCATTTGAGAAGTTAAAAGTAATCATACATACAAAAAGGTAGAAGCCATAAACCGTTGCATACTAAAAAAAAAATATATATATAAAAAGGACATTGGCAATTAATACAGGAAAGAAGTTCATAAAATTACATAAAAGGTTTCATAAATAGTTAAGACAAGACTCTCAAAATAGTCTCTGGATCTTACCCTATGCAAGACGCTAAATGCTAAAATGATACTGATCAGTTGTTAAGAGCATAAAAACCATTTTAAAACAGGTTTATACAATAAGAATAAAACATAAGATCTACATACGATAGCTCCTGTTAGCAAAAGTTAAAAATCAACCAGTGGAAAATGATACCCTAAGTTAATCAGTTCTATTGAATAAGTTGATCAAATAAATTGCATTTTACCATTTGTAAAATTATATATGCTGAGGAGCTATAGGTCACTTCTGTTGGGGTAACCCATTAGACAGCATGCTCGGGGATACAGTCTTTTGTCCTCGATAGGTCGCACTAATAGTTTTATTTAAAATCCCAGACTTAATATAACAGGGTGCTAGTTTGCTAACTTCTAGACTGTACTTCAACCGGTGGATTAAGATCTGTAGTGATCCTACTGCGGATTTTCCATGCTGCTGCCAAATATTTAGAAACAGAACTCACTATCAGCATGGAAGTATCATATTTACATATTCTATATGCACTGTTACGGTTTTGTATTGACAGTGTTTTGCACAGAGGGGTAATCCACTTCCCTCGGGGGCATTTGTACAAAGGACAGAAAAATAGAACATGCTCAGAAGTTTCCTTGCATAGATGACAGTTTGTGCATTTGTCAGATAAGGAACTATTGGTCGACCAGCAGGCCGTGAAGCTGTTGACTGCCAATGTTCCTTATCTGAACTGAAGTAATAAAGAGCGAGCACGGGCTGGTATAGGGAGATCCAGGAAGCTTTCAGGCAGAGGTTCGTGCTTAACCAGCAGGAACTCTGCTGTCAGCCGACCTAACCCATTTGAGCCGAGAGTTAGTTTTAACAGGATATGTTTTTGGAAACAACCTGCCCCTTGAGTCCTAAAACATTGGCTTATTGTAGTATATTGCCTGTCATTTACTTGCACCCAATGCAGCTCCTGATTAGAACCCCAGAAAACTTTAAAGTTTAGGTAGAAATTAAAGGCAATTTCAAGCGGAAAGGCCACATGTGAGGATTCTATTCTCACAGAATTCTATAAAATATTTGATTCTCCTGTTGCTCCAACTTTATGGGAAGATGTACAAGATATATTGGTTGGGGCTAACATGCCACATTCATGGGAAGTTATTAATATAGTTTTGTTGCTCTATTGTGCTATTTCTCTCATCAACGCAATTGCAACAATATAATATAAAATTATCACCTTAAGCTTTACTTATTGAAAGTATTAGTTCTCATCAGCAGGACGGATTTTTATCAGAAGGAGACAAAACAACACAGATTAATATGATTGAAAATTTTATCCCACTAGAGTATGGGGCAAAAATAAGGGTGTGAATTTTTTAATTGCAGTGTGTTTGACATGTGGTCTCTTGTGATATTAATTGAGTGTGATACATGTCATGGGCATTGGCCAAAACTTTGCTAAATAGGATGCCAACACTGTATATAAATCTGTATACAAGGATCATGATAGCATGGCAGTTTCAGGGCACTTTCAGATATAGTAGGAATCAGCTTAATTTTATTTAGTTTAACTTTTATAATGATGCCTTTTCCCATCCAAACATGTGCAATTTCAGATGTTTGTTTGAGATTGTTGATAGAGTTTCTGATCAATCAAAGGATACCCTGGATGGCTGTAATGTTATGGTATTTGGAGATTTTAACACTGTACTAAATATCAATAGTTATAACACAGACCATTTTATTAATTGCGTGCCAATGCCCCCTTTCTCTAGGCTCAATCATAGGCAGACGTTTGGCATGGAGTGGGATTTGGTTAAGGTCCACAAATGTTATTCAAGCAATACAAACTCAGGGCCCACTTTCTTTGGCAGAAGCTGTGGCAGCATTATTGATTATATATTTGTGTTCAGACCTCTTACTAGTCTTGTCATAAGATGCAATATAGTAACTCTGATGCTTGGGGACAACAGCACGCTCACCCTTGAACTTGAATATTCTGGAGTTTAGTTGGTTGTTTGGCCTTACAGCGCAGCACCTGTGTTCACCAATAATTGTGCACAATGGTTGGTCTGGAAACTTCCCTGCTACCAAACCTTTTTAATCATGCTTATCAGGAGCAATTTGGGGTTATTTTATGACTGCCTTAGCAAAGAGAAGGGTAATAGTGTAGTGGTTGAGGCATTTATAGATCTCCATGCACAAGTACGTACTATGCTCCTAAAACATATCCGTAACTGGGTTAACCCTACTCCCAGGATGTTTGACACTGCTTACTCCCAAGTTAACCATACTCTGAGACAATCATTGGGACACAACGCCAAAGAATCAGAGTAAGTAAGGAGGTTCTAGGGCTCTCGATTATAAAACTGTGCAGCTGAGAAGGGAGGAGAATAGGATCTCCAATCTCACCATTTTAGTGGCAGCTGGTAGAGCTAGTAAGATTAAAGGGGCCAAATGCTTTTGGTCTACAGTTAACCACATTAGGAATTATAATGTTGGCAAGTCACCCCCTCAGCTCACACATTTCTACTTATCTTTGGGTATCCCATTTCTACAATGTTTACTCCTCCCAGAGCAGCTTCGATCTCAACAAAGTCCAGTTCGTAGAAGACACTTCTATTGTCACCCTTACATTTGACATAGAGGAAGTTACTACCACTCTTAAGGAAAGTCTCACCACTAAAGCTCCGGGCCTCGACTTATTCAAGTGCAACTATTATTTGTGAGCTCCTATGGTTACAAATTTACAATTGTCTAAAAGTTACTTCTTTACCTCCTTCCTCGGCCTCCTCTGTAATTGTACCAATTATCTAAAAATGGAACAGCACAGATCCTCGTTTTCACTGGATAATATCACTTATTGACTCCTCTGCCAAAATCTTGGAGAATGATCTATAATCAGATTACATCTTGGACTAACATCCTGAGCATCTCCCACTATGGCTTTTGAGAGGGAATGGGTACAGTGGGTCAGCGTCTGGATCTACATTTTATCATCCGTGAGTATGTGTTTGCAAGGCACTGCCCATTGTATCTATCCAGCACATTTGGTTTGAGTCAACAAGTCCAAGTTATAGCCCAAGTTTCTTTGGTCAATTTTTGGTCCTTTTCCTCCTGTCGGTGTTCCCTAGAGTTAGATATGGGCAAAACAGTGACTGCATTGAGGTATTTGCTCTTCACAGAGGGGTAGGTAAGAGGTGCATCCTGGCACCCATTCTGTTCGGTCTCTATATTCTTAATTTGAAAGACCATCTGTTAAAGAGTGGTCAGGATGTACCCCAGATCAGTAAGCAGCTGGAACCTGCTCTACTCCAAGCTAACAACACCATTCTTCTAGCTCGCACACCAAAAAAGTCTATCACGCTTAATATCATCCTTTTCATTCTTTGTGACATCTCTAGATGTGGGCATGAACTATTCTAACTCCCAGGTGATGCTGTGTGGTGCTAAGAGTTGTAATATGAGACATATTCATGTTAATTCAAACACTGTTAAAAGTATCCAGGTTTCCATACCTGGGTATTTGTTTGACTATAAGGCTCCTGGTCTACCTTTATAGCCACTCTCAAATATGTGCAGCCCTTGTATGTTCTTTTTAACTTAGCTCCCAGGTTTCGGGGTAAGCCCATTGCACCATTTCTCAAAAGTCAGTGCATGCAATATGTTCCCATCACAACCTATGGCGCAGATGTCTGGTGTTATGCAGCTGCCAAGGACCTGCAAATTGAAGAGAAAAAGTTTTTCCATAGATTTTTGTTGCGGACTCCTGGCTTCCCGCACTTTGTGTACCATGAGAAATCGGTTTTACACACATCGAGGATTTTATTTACATTGCACCTTTAAGTTCATGCTTGGCAGTTTGGAACAACCATACTCATTTTTTAATCAGCACGTAATCATGGACTGCTGCAAATGCGACTAGGGGGGTAAATATTTCATAGCTGTCCTACATCAAAGCATGCTTCACATCTTTGGGCAGTCCGTCCCTGGTCTCTAACCCTGCTACCAAAACCAGTAATAGGAGCTACCTTAAGCATGACTTTCTTCAGGACAGGGTTTTGAAGAAGGATGTAGTTAAACTTACGAACCCCACCAACAGGCAGCTCATTGCTCTGCAAACCAGCGCTGGTATAGAGCCTTAATTGCATCTACAATTGACCATTGGGAAATGGCTCTACTCTTTGTGTTTAGATTAGGCAGCATCAGTAGCCTTCTTTGCTTTTCCCTGAGGTGGTATGAGGGAGGTTGTTCATTAGAGTGTCCATACAACAATGCTTCTCCCCAATCTTTACTTCATTTATCATTTTTTTGTAAATATTATGCTATGTGTACTTGATGTATTTTATTACTCATATAGAAAATCCCCAAATTCAATCGGTGCAGACTAGAACTTGTTTTTCTTCAGACATTGCAAGACCTGGCAGCATGTGCTGCTGTGGCATGTTTTTTTAAAATGTGCTGTCGACCCAGTACACATATTTAATGGTAAATGTATTTTATTGTATGTTTTACTTGTGAACTTTGATGATTAAATAATTTTAAACTAATAAAGTATTGTTTGTTGTTGCAGTTGGTTAAAACATGTTAAATCATTTTGATCTCTACAAATGATCTCAGAGATAACATTTGAGATGCAATCTCAAGCAGGAAGTGCCTGTCACTAATCTAATGAAGTACTTGAAAAAAACAATGTAGACAACCCTATAAATACTGTTATGCACGTGCAACATTACCAATCGTGATTATGTCAATAATCCACTTGATAACTGTTCTCTAAAATCTGAAATTTAAAACATAATAGAGCAGTAAATGGAAATGTAAAAGTGATGTAAAACATATGGTATTTTTATACATTGCAGATTAAAACCAATATTGTAAATGTCTACTGCAATATGCCGAGGTAGATAAGCATACTTTACAAGTCATTAATGAATTCACCTCAATTAGCCTTTAATTAAGCAGCTAATTAAAAAAGGTTCCTAATCCTGCTTTTGGTGAAGATGTGCTTGCTTAGACAGTGCAGGGAGTCAACGGAGTAAAATTGAAACATGGCTCTCAGCCATGTCATAAAGGTAGCCAGCCAGCACTGAATAAAGGGAGTGAAAGTGAAAGTGAGGGCGTGGCAAACTATAGCAGCAATCATCATTCACAGGTGACTGCCAGGAGCTCATCTCTGGCAACAGAATAAAAGCCAAAAACGGAGGCAGTGATTTTCTGTGTCTATTTTTTAAAGCGTGATTGTATTATAAACAAAAATATTTCTATATACTATTAGGGGTTTTAAAGTCATCTTTGTTGTTGTCCCAGAGACCTATGCTTTATGTCAGCAGTGTTTAATTTGGTAGGTTGAACGTCTTTGTTCCTTTCGGCTAGGTCTTCCATAAATGCTATACATTCCTAAAATGCTTTCGGTTAGTCCATTTAGCACTTCCAAAGAGGATTAAAGATTTGTTGGCATTTCAAGGGAGTACAGGGCAGAACAGAAATAATATCAAGGCAGCATTTATGAGAACTAATATGTTCATGATTGTAAACATGAAAATGCATTTTTTTCTTTTAGAAAAAATTATAAATTTGTCCAGAGGGGGACCATGTTTATTAGAAGAGGCAATATACCCTTGTTCCATCGCAAGACCAAGATTCAGAAAACATCAAAGAACCGCTGAACACACAACACAAAGAAAACAGTAAACAGCTTCCATGTGCGTTCCAGGGACCTTATAGCGAGTTGCAGGGAAAAACGGTGAAGTAAAACAGCACTCTCAATTACTGAATACCGCAGGTCAGTAATTAACTTGTGGGTATAGTCACGGGCTCAATGAGTGTTGAGCCTTGATAGCGCCTCAGAAACTTGATAAGTACATTTACAAGGAGACACGCCCAGGCCAATGAACCTTTTGACCACGTTTGGAGTCTTCCCAGAACGAGATATCTTTTAGCATCACAATCAATAGGTTAATAACCCCATTAATATTCACAATAACTAATCAGTCAAGCTAATCAATAACATTTAATATAGATCAATACAACAACACACCATGACCTTTCAGCCATGAATAACCAAATCTAGTAAATGTTAGGATATTTATTCCCTATTAGTTACAATCTAATATCATATTTATTAGTTTCAATATAAACAAGAACGTCAAAACCACTATGACTTGGCAATCACAGCAAAACCTTATCAAAGCATAGATCATGAACATTTAGAATGAAGCACAATGTTAATATGAATCAACTTTAGCAGAGTATCATTAGTACATTATTCAACAAAGCAAGAATCTTGTCAGTTGTCTATTTGCGTAAGATTTTAGTAACACCCTGGCAAACCCTGAATTAGCAACAGCATGTTGGACTTCATGCAAAACAATTTAGCAAACACAAATTTGGAAAACATCTAACTATGGCCTCTAATAAAAGAGCAGTTGGTATCTAGAAAGAAAAGGCAAATAGACAATTACAATTATCATCAGATAGTTACCCCTCCAACGATTCAGCAATCAGCGTCAGTCTTCGTCCTCAGGACATCAGTCGATTCAGCATCGGCAAAGATAGGACAGAGCAAAGTCTCAGTATGGCATAGCTAAGAATAAGGCACTTCCCTCATAAGGAGGAGAAGTAAGTATCAGGTAAAGATTCAATAGAGGATAATTAAGATATCAGAACAGTAAAATCTCAAAGCATAATAATTTCTCGACAGAGTGGCAAGGGGCAGTGAAGAATGGCTGATTTCTCCTCGGGTCACGCTGTTATATCAAAACTGTCGAACTAGCCCTTAATTCCCTATTGGATACATTTTGGTACATCATTATCTCTGTCCAATAATTCTCCAAGCGCCTTACTAGAATTTTCCATGAAACACAGTTCTCATGCATCTGATTGGCCCACGTTGTTGACGTCTTCATCAGCAGGAATGTCGGGTAAGAAAAGTTACACTTTACGCTCCAGTCAGTAGTCCCATTGTCTTTTCTTAGTCTAGACTACCTAGTACCTATTACGAATTACACTGTTGCATTGGGCAAGAATGTCTCCTTGAGCAAGTCGGGTCCCATGAGAAAGAATTTACTACGGCTACACACATATCTCTAAGTATAGCTTTGTGTCCTTCAGAAAAGCAGCACATTGCATGTTAGAAAACATAGTTTAACATGATGCCAGGCAGCTAGGCCCAGACCCTCGCTAACTAAGGCCTAGCAATTTAAGTTGACAAACCTTAATACATGACTCTAGTTAAGATACCCTAATACAAAACCATACATTAGTACATTATTAATTCAACATTAATTTGTCTCATTAGTCTTCGAGTACAGTGGTGGCCACTCCCCGTGGGCACATTTCAAATGCGTGCATTATTTTCTACATTAACACATTTTCTATGTGGCATCATTACAGAATATATTGCAAGCTTTTCATGTTAATATTAATTTTAAAAGTCACACTCCAATAGCCTTGAAATGATGGACTCATCATGAAAATCTGTCTTTGCACGCTGATTTCAGCACTTTTATTTTACACATTCTAGGGACTTTTCCAAGGGTTTATGTGTGCGTCTGGGGTGATCCAAAAGTGAGGTTGCCAGTAAACCTGCATCCCCGATTTGGCCGCAAATTTCCATTTAAGCCATGAACCAAGATTATCGAGAGCTCCAATTAACAATTCTGTTTTTGAACTTTGGACAGTAAGATTGATATGGGCGAAGAACAATTAAGTTGTAAAAACATTTGCAAATATCAAACACGAGGCAGATGAGTTTAAACTCACACGTCAAGGGAATGACTTATGGAATTGTTTCAAAATGCTTATCTGTTTCCATTCTCATGTATTTATTGTATATGGCGCCTAGTAGGTTACATGCAGACATTTTGGAGTACTTTAAAAGAAACAAATGAACACCAAACAATAGGCTGGGTATGGGGAAAAGAATAAGGATAACTGACGTTGAATAAAGATTAGACAAGAAGTCTCATTGTCTGAGGATGTTCCATAGAGTGAAAATGTCTGATATGTGCAGTGGGCTTGGTAGTTCAAATGTGGCTAGAAGGTTGGGTTGTTTATTCTGCTGCGCATTTCTCTACAGTTGTCGCCTGTGCTTTACATTTAGATTCACAAACATAAATGAAGATTGAAAACTTCTGAGGATTTTTGTAAAGCATGTGCTTTGTTATTGTTTCAATGTTGTATTATAAGCAGTTCAGTGTCTGATGCCGGGTGTTTGATGGGAATTGCCCCTCAGTTTAATGATGTGAACTTATTCATTTTGCATTGGATAAAAGTCATCAAATTACATGGGAGTGTTCTCAGTAAATTCACCTTTGAGGTTGATCCATCAAATGCTTGTCTCATTCTATCCTGGCATGGATAATCTGACCATATTAAATTAAAATGAAATTACCTCAGTATTCCTTATTTGAGCTAAGGGTCTTATTATGAGTCGGGTGGATTTCATCCTTTTATTCCCTCACCATTAAAATTACAGGGCAATCTGTAAGTCTTGGGAAAAGGGTGGGCAGAAAAACCACAATTACTTATTTTGTTTCCCCAGTATATTTTTGCTTCTTTTAGCCATGGTCACTGGGTGGAACCTTGAAACCTGCAATGCTGACTCCTGTTTCAAGCCTGATCAAAATTACCTTGAAATTCGGAATGAGAGCCAAAGTGTCTTCAAAATACTTACACATTTTTGATTGGAAATGTTAATCGCATATTAGCCATATTTCAGCAAATGTTCTTGTTTCAATAAACCAAATAACAGAAATAGTCATCATTACAATTAGTTACAGTTGAAAATGTACGCTTATTAGACATAATAATTCCTCAAAAACACAGGTAGTTATAACATTAAGAGTTGAATGAAATTAAACAAAATATACAGTACTAATAAAAGACTAATTCTAGGGTACATAAATAGCAGCACAAACAAACTACAATGTCCACAAATCACATTTCTATTGATAGATCAATGGTACATGAGTAAGTAAGGGTGCCATATCATTTAAAACAAGAAAACGTAGCTGTATAAGCCTTCAATTTAAAAACAGTGAACAACAAATCAACTGGTGCATCAAGTTTCACTTCACATGAAGATCACAAATTACATTTTCAGCATTTGCATCAATCAAATAACACAAATAAGGACTACACCTTCGATGATAGGTGCCCATCCAAGTCATAAAGTCCCTCTTCTTTGCTCCCTCAATGGAAACTCACCTAAATATGGGAACGTCCCTGAGCCTCCAGGGACTTCCAAGACAAAGAAGTCAAATGCATGCTTGAAAGATACAATATATCGAGGGCGTGGCCACTGCCTGAGGAAATTGGCTGACTAATAAGAGAGCTCTGCCATGGTGAGGGACAAAAACGCCCTGCTCTGCTGATACACTGCCTCCACGGACACTTTAAAGTGTGCCCAGCATAGAGGAAGGTCTGGTGCTTTCAGCGATCGCCTTTTGGCGAAAAAACTTCAAGAGAAACGCCGCTTATAACCAAGTGCTCCAGAATCTGCCTTACAATGCCTTACCCTAAAATGGCTGACACCAAGAATCCATGTGGATGAAGCTCTACTCGACTACCACTATCACTGCGTACATCCAGCTCCTAGAGGTGAGCACTTAGTGGCACTACTCCACAATGCTCTATAAAGGTAGGAACCTATAGTATACAAAACCAACCTACCGCCCAGAGCAAATACGTCATGGACCCTCCTATCCTATGCCTGACCCTAAGGTGGCCACCTTCATTTAATACAGCTCTCTCTAAAACACGCTCGAGAACTTTCTTACTTCCAAACTACACACATTGGCATTCTGAATTTCTCCACCTCAACAGCAGCACAAAATTGCAGGCGGGGGGACAGAGGGCTGAGAATAATCGTGTACTCTCCAAAGTGCTGTAGCTTGCTATTCAACAATCTGCATTGCAGCACCATATACATTTATTTGTTACTGACCCAGGTAGGATACCGACTTCTGCTCCTCACCCTACCTCCCACCATTCAGCGCCTATGTCAAACATCTCAAGGACTACGGAAATCACACTAGGTTCACCCAACACATAGTATACAGTACAGTGCACTCTCAAATTGGCAGCCTCCAAACTGCATGACCCCAAAGAAATGAGGGGAGGTCTGAACAACACTAAACCAGCACAAAAAAGACACAAGCCCCAGATTCCCCTATAAAATCTAAATCTGAGAACTTTGTAACACTAGACCTAATTATAAAGACACTTGACATGCTACACATGCTTGCTCAATCGACACAATCAACCACAGAAACTGTAAAGAGTGACCTTGCATCTTTGAAACAAGCAATTATACAACTTAGTGGCAAAGTCTTTGAAATAGAATCTCAGATAAACCTCCTGGAAGACCAAATATGCGAGTCTTATAAAACTTTATCAACCACCACCGAGAGACTGGCTCGACTGAAAAGAAACATCACCAAACTCGACGATAGAAATAGAAGGGGCAACTTGCACATTTTTGGACTTCCTGAAGGTAGTGAAAACCAAGCTCTTTCCTGTGCAACCTTCATTGAAAAATGGATCCCTCAAGTACTCAATATAAACTTTGACAAGGACTTTGAAATAATCAGAGTGCACAGAGTGCCCACAGATAAGCCTGCAAAGAGCAAAGCTCCAAGAGCCCTCATTTTCAAACTCTCCCGCTACTCATTTACTGAAGACATCCTCACACAGATGAAGAAACTACAGTGAATCAAGTGGCAAGGTACCTCCATTGGGATCTCTCAAGATTACTTGAAGGACACTGTCAAGAAACGAAAGGCGTTGATTTCCCAAAGCAAAACTCTGAAAGTTCTATCAATACAGTTTTCGTTTATTGGTCCTGCACGAATAAAAACAACTTACAATGGCAAAACCATACTTTTTGAAGACCCTAAGGAACTGGACTCCCATATTGCAGAAATCCAAGACCTGAAAATGATTTCTTAAAATCTTGGAAAAAATGGTTAACACTTAACACGGATCCTTCCTACTAACGTTCATGAACTTTCTACTCACTTAGTAACATACGATAATCAAGGCTGCCCACAAACGGCCTACACAAAACCCAAGTCATGTTCTTCCCACAATGCTGTGGAACGCTGATCGGCCCATGGGATTGACACACAGGTGTGCAAGCTTGTTCTGTTATAATAACTATAACAGGCCAAAATATTTGTTTGAGGTGCCTCCACTTCTTCAAATGAGACAGAATAAATAAAGTGGTCTGTCTCCTACAAAACCTTAACTAAACTATCTAGGACCTACTAACCTAATAATAACCTAACAATAAACCTAACAACCTACTGTCAACTCTAACCAACCTAGTACTTTATCTACATAATAATCTTCAACCTGCTCTGGTTAAATTGGATGTTTTATAATTGCCTTCAATCCGATGCAGATTTATTGACGGATTTATTGCAATGTTTCATCTTCTCACTTTCAACATAATTTAGGTTTATCAAATCTCATATTGAGTTTAGTTAATATTCACACCAGCCTCACATTGATAATAATATCACACAAATTTAGCGCCATCCAGTGGGTACTTAGCTGTTGTCCATTGTTATTAAAACCGAGTTTTGACTCCCAAGCTGAACAATACAAAAATCACAAACATTTGCCCGCACTACTTTCAATACAGTAGCCTGGGGTCACTTGACTGTCTCACTTCGATATGTGTTGAATCTATGTTGAGAATATGCTGGCACTATGTGAACATTATGCTGGTACTAGGTTGAGAAAATGTTAGTTTTAGGTAGACACCTTACTGATAACTTGCTGAAACTCTTTTGGCTCTACGTAGACACTATGTTGATATTATGCTAGCACTATAATGACAATAAGTGTAGAATTTACTGCAAACTGTACATTGTACTCCATCATTATTAAATACATCAGGTACCATTTTTCACAACTCTAACTGCTGACATAAAAACGTACTCAGCAGAAATAATGACGTGTCACCAACCAACACCCATACCACAAATAACCACCTCACTTACTACAAATATTACACTTTTTATATATACTACAACTACTATAGCTGCAAATACATTAATATAAACAACAGAAAACACATTATTATCCACTCCCACTAAATGGCAACTAACCCACTAAGCACCACTATGGAAACAACTCCAGGCACTCCAGACACCATACAATATAAGTAAACATACCATACTTAGATACTTCTGTGACTCTTAATACAAACCATTTTATACGGAGCGCGGCAAGATTGCACTCCGGACCTAGGCTTGACCACTCGTGGCCTCCATTGCCTCTCCTCTAATTTTGTCGGATGCCGATCCTTGTATCTAGATTCTCATCACAAATATTTAAGCAATCACAATACTATCATTTTCTTCTCCATTTTCTTTTTACTTCTCATTTCTTTCTTCCGGTCCTGTACTGTGCTACTCTACTATCTGCTTTGCCTCCTCCATATCCCTCCCCTTCCTATCTCACCCATTTTGCTTCCCCTCACCCATGCCATCCCTTCAAACTCATACGCCCACCCCCCTCCTACACCCGCCTCACCAGCAAACAATAACTGTCTTTTAGCTGGTTACATCAACAAAAAGGCTCACTTCCCACAAAATTGCTGAACATAAAAAACCCTGTCTCATAATGTCAAGGGTACAAATCACCCAACCAAATGACAGAAAATCTTAGATTATACATACAAAGTTAAGGGAGCCCTCATTCTCCTTCAGGAAACCAAGATGACCATGAAAGAGGCAATCCTCTTAAAAATGCCATGGGTAGGTGACTCATCATGCGTCTCAGCCATGAACAAAAATAAAATTGGCTGATCACCCTTATCTCGAAGCCTCTGGCCTCACTATCCTGTCCGTAGAAGCAGAAACCGAAGGCAGATGTCTTCTTTCTAAATTACAGAGAGATAACACTGAGGTTATAGTCATGAACATCTATGCCCCCAATAATGACAATCTTACCTTTTGGATTAATCTCAATAAAAAAACTCTCAACTTTAAAATCCAATGAACAAATGCTAAATATATGCAACTCTCATAAACATAAAGATATATGGAGACTATTCGATCCCAGAGGGAAAGATTTCGAATTTTTCTCCTATCCGTACAATACATTCTCTCGCATTGATTATATCTTAATTAACGAAACTCACGTTTTAGCCACCTCTTCCCCAACCATTCAACCAATCCTAGTCTCAAACCATTCCTGTATTTCACTGCTCTACGATATCACTTGCAATATAACAGGAACAAAAACATGGAGAATGAATAATCTCCTCACAGAGGGATTCTCATTCAAGGAAATAATCAAAAAAGAGATGGATGAATGCAGAGAACTCAATTGGCCTTTTTGTCCAAATTCACAAATCATCTGGGACCTCCTGAAATGCACTATTCGCGGGCACATGATTAAACT
Source organism: Pleurodeles waltl (assembly GCF_031143425.1). Taxonomy (NCBI): domain Eukaryota; kingdom Metazoa; phylum Chordata; class Amphibia; order Caudata; family Salamandridae; genus Pleurodeles; species Pleurodeles waltl. The sequence continues at coordinate 475,317,927 of NC_090451.1, forward strand.
TATGTAAAAAAAAAAACAAAAAAAAATAGACAACAAAAACTTAGACCAAGTAGAACTAAAAATAAAAGCATTTGAGAAAAATCTCAAATGCATCAAAGACAAAACTCAATTAAACAATCTAATTAAACTCAAGTATGAATACAAAGGCATCACTCTCTGTGGATGTAATAAAGCTGGCAAAATACATGCGTCTTATTCAAAACTGACCGGTCAGAAGACAAGAATTGCCTGTATAACCAATGAACATGGTGTCACCTTGACAAACAAGAAGGACATCCAAAATACCTGCAAAAAATATTACTATACCCTCTACTCCAAAAGTAATAACACATCTTATGACATTTGCTTAAACTACCTCAACAAAATTAATGTAACTAAGATGAATCAACAAAAGAATAACTAGAACAACTGATTTCTCGCAAAGAAATCATAAATGTGATCAAAACAATGAAAGTCAGAAAGGCTCCCGGCCCAGGTTGCTTCCCAGCATCATTTTTTTAAACTTGGGGTACCTCCCTAATCACTCCCTTAGGAGACTTATTCACACACTTCCGCTCCGCTGGCTCTGCTGGCTCCGCTGAGGGCTCTGATGCCAAGGCAACCGTAATTGTTATAACCAAACAAAGGAAAGACCCATCCAATCCCAAGAACTACCAAGCCAAATCCCTCATAAACACAGACTGCAAAATATATGCAAAGATCCTAGTCCTCAGAACAGAGCCCATTCTCAAAAACATAATACATCCCTCCCAATCAGGATTTATCAAAGGAAGATTCAGCGCAGATAATATCAGACTTTTTAGCCATGCAATTGAAATAGACAAACTCCTGCACTAACCAGCCTGCGGGATAGCATTAGATGCAGAGAAGGCCTTTGATAAGGTATCATGGACCTTCCTTCAAGCTTCACTCACCTCCTTCAACGTTGGCCCTGATCTCTCAACAATGATCCTTGCTCTGTACAAAGAACCGAAAGCTAGATTAAACATCAGTGGTATGTTGTCTAATCCCTTTTACCTCAAACAAGAAACCAGACAAGGATGCCCTCTCTCCCCCAACTATTTCTGCTAACGCTACAACCCCTACTTACATTGATCAGAGACAATCCACTCATCCCTGGTACGCATTTCTCATCAGGCCCACAAAAACTAGCCACCTACACAAATGACATTCGCCTTTTTACAACCCAGGCAGACTCAGCCTTGCCGCACATCATATCCACCATCAACGACTACTCTAAGATGTCAGGCTACCACCTCAACAAAGAAATGACAGCGGTTCTTCCTCTCAATGTGTACTTCAACAGCTCACACATCAGCCTCTATGGACTCAAATGGGCCCCATATAATAGAAAATTCCTGGGGATATGGTTTCCCATAAACTTAAAGACTCTATCGATCTCAATGAGAAAAATACGCTAGATAACAACAGAGATAACTTAGACAAATGGTCAACTAGGTTCATTACTTGGTGGGGTACAATAGAATCTATCAAAATGATGATTACCCCCCATTAACGTTTTAATCAGCATGTCCCCCATATAATTCTCAGACACAATTATTTTACTAAAATATACACTTTACTTACCGAATTCCCCTAGAAGACTAAAAGACCCAGAATGGCTCTAAAGAAACTGAGACATCCTAAACATGCCAACATGCCTTCCTGGCAAAACAGGGGAGCCACTGGCTCCTAACCCCCTCCAACCCCTTGTCGTCATGGCTTACTATCACCCTCGCCTCGCTAAACTCTTATCCCTCCCTTCATTTCTAACTGTCAAAAACATTAAAGCACATCACTCTATAAACATTCTGTCCAGCACAGGCATTCTGAATAATTGACAACAAACTACCCAACAACATTAAACCCTCATGTCTAGCCTCGGTATCCCACAATGGAAACTTGAAACTAGAAGGGAGACTGATGTATATAGAGAAATGGGCAGAAAAAGATTTTCTCCTGGTGAGAGATATTGGCAGCCGTCAGAACCCATACCATTCTCTCGAATTAAAGACAAATTTGACCTAAATGACCTACACTTTTACCATTTCACTATAATAAATCACTTATAACATAAACCTACAACACCACCGACCTACCCAACACATTAGAAATATTTACCAAATGCGGTTTCCTAGCCTACAAAATTTGCTCCCTCCTATCCCCTAGAAAAACTTCACTAAATAAACCTACTCAAGACAAGTTGGAAATTCTACTACCAGACTCCAACAATACTTCAAAGGTCTCACTGAACTGGCCATCTACCTGGAGTAACCTCACTTTCAACATAATAACTCCATCACTAGCACAAAGTAGATACTGAATTGCCAAAATGGCCCACTGGACTCTGGGCAAACTTTATAAACGAGGCCTCCAATCCTCCAACACATGCTCAAGCTGTGAGAAGGAAGCAGGAGGCTGAAAACACATGCTAATGGAGTGCACATCCACCAAAACGTTCTGGCAGGACATCAGTAATATAATATCTCAAATACTTCATACAAAATGGACTCCTTCTTTAGCCTCTATTACACTGGGCATCCTGATATTAAACAGGCATTAAACAAAGAGGACTGTCTCCAACAGGACATTCTAGTCACAACAGGCCTTAAAGTTATCCTCATTGAATGGAAAGTCTCATCCAAACTATCCTGCCCACATGGTGGGAATGGTTCCAATTCACCAGCACTGCCTCTAACTCACTAAACCTTTACTTGAAGACAGCACCAATAAAGAATGGTAAACTCTGGTGCAAACTAGACAACTTTATGTCTCCGTCATCTATATAACCTCAATCACCTGATCACTCGATTATTTGTACATTCACTCACTCATTTTCCCACCCTGCACTATCCCATCCTCTCCCTTTCCTACTTACCTCTTTCCCCATCTACTCCCTACTTTTCACCCCTATCAACTTCTTCTTCTCTACTGGCGTCTCAGCTCTTTTACTCTGTCTCATTCATCTACAACTGAGGAACCTGAAGCATTGACCACAGCATCAAAAACCGCTCTGTCACAATACATACACTGATTAGCCTCAACTCACCATTTCAAACAAATACAATTTATCTACCCTCTACTTTTATCAATGTGGACCGACTCCTCATGCTACATCCTAAACTACTGTTCCCACTTGATTTGATGGTACCATACAATGTATTGCTTCTTTTCATTTATGTTATTTAATTGTCCTATTGTATAAAATCCCAATAAAACACTCTTGAAATAAAAATGAAAAATACAATATATCTCTTTTAAAGACACAGGCCCTCATTACAACCGTGGGGGACGGTGGTATTTTGGAGAAAGGTACTGCCAACAGGCTGGCGGTTCCTTTCCCCAAAATATGACATTGGCGGTTTGGCTCAAGGCAAACCGCCAATGTACCACTCCGTCCGCCAAGGCTGTAACAGCCGTCGGGCTGGAGACTACAGCCTCCAGCCAGGCGGCCATCACTTTCCCACCTGCGGGATTATGACCCCACCTACCACCATGTTTTTTGTGGCTTTCTTACCGCCACGAAAACCATGGCGGTAGGCACTATCAGTGCCAGGGAATTCCTTCCCTGACACTGATAGGCGTATCACCTGCCCTCTCCCCTCCCCAGAACACTACCCCTCCCAACCCCCCATAACATACATGCAAATTCACACATACACACACTCATACCCACATTCACCCACGCATTCATACATACATCCACACACACATCCACACACACAGAAATACATACAAGCACACACGCATTCACACAATACAACATACACGCATACTCACACCCATTCATGCACACATGCATTACACATGCCACACACCTGCATGCACTCACACAGACACATACACCCACACCGCCCACACACTCACAACACCCCCATCCCCCTCCTCTGTCGGAGCACCCAACTTACCTGCTTGAAGGGAGTCCTCCGGCAGGAAACGGGACGTAGCGCTGCTGCCAGCAACAGCATCTGCCAGGAGAAAACCATCAGGCCGTATCATGAATCATGATACGGTCTGCATCGGTCTAGCAGCACCACCTGACCGCCGTCCACCACCATGACCGTAGCCTGAATTCCACCAGCCTTCTGGCAGAATTTCGGCTACAGTCATAATATGACAGACGTTAGGTAGCCGGACGAACGGTGTTTTGGCAGCAGTTGCTGCGGCAGTAGGCAGTCATTACCGCCATTGACATAATGAGGCCCACAGTGTTTGCAGAACTCTTGAGGGTGGTAGGACTGGGAAAAGGAATCCAGTCGATGATATGCCCTTGTTCGCTATGAAGGTACATTATATATCTAATCCTTTCAGTGGCACTGTGTGTCTAACACAGTTCAGTTAAATTAAGGTCATGCCTACAGAGAAGTGGAAGTGGAACCTCCTCCTGAAAAGTCAGCTCCAGTCAGAGAAAAACTTGGAAACCTGTATGGCCTTCTGATAGCAACAAATAAGTGTATAATTCAGTCCGCCATGAATTTCCTGAATCATTGAGCATGAATAAATATGTTTTAAACAACAATTTTTCCAAACAACACACCCAACACTTTTCTCCAGGTCAAATATTTCTGAATCATAAAATGGCAACAAAGCTTTTTCCCAACATACGATTATAACAGTGGAGCCACGGAGTTACTACCGAATTTAGGATAAAATCTCAACTGCCCTCCACTGAGGACAGGGATGAAACTAATTATGTAAAAATAGTTCTTTCAAATTCAAATTATACATAGATGTTTAACCCAATTTCTTATAACTGTATACTCGCTCTAAAATGAATCAGTTGAATTTCCAGACAAGGTGGGACTTTCTTGACTTTCTGATTCTCTATGAGTAATACCTTTTCAAATGTTTTCTCAACATTAGCAGAGCAGATTTAAAGAACAATATCCACCCAGGGTATCAACTTTTCACTGTAAACTAATGGGCGTCACATCAAAAAACACTAAACCATCAGCAAATAACAGCAGAGAATAAATGGATGTAAGCATTTGAGGGGAAAACAGTGAGTTAATCACCAATTGTGGATATCAGAAATTTTCCCTCAGCAAAAAAGCTCCTCTGGTCTAAATTGTATGTAGATTGCTGCAAAAAACTACGTTTGCTCCCCCAAATTGATACATAGAAAAAGTGAAAGAGTCACCAACATGCTTACTAGGTTCACTGTGATGGTTTGCACAAGTGCTAAAATTTCAAATGTTGATTAAATTTGCTGCATTATGCCTGCTAGTACTCTGTGAATACATAAGACACAAATACACACCAAGTGGACAGAATGTAAAGGTTTATGAACCATGTAAATCATTCAACAGCAAGAAAGTATACATTTGAAATATTCATCTGTCAAAAAACTAACCTTTTGGTAATTGGTTCCACAGGACAAGATGAAATTCTCCTAATGACCCCCTATCTCTATCTGCAAGGAATGCTCTACCCCATTGCATGTATTCACAAGGGAGAAAGAGGTTTAGGGAAATTTGAGAGACTACCTCGGAGTTCATAATGCTGTCTTCTGGATGCACCTGACTACAGCTTTATTCATGAATATTCTGTCATATTTTAAGATAAACATGGAAGGCACATAAAAGACAAACACATTTGAAAGTGCAATAAACATTTCTCAATGCTTTCACACAATTTAATCATTCTCTGGTGTTATTATATCATCCATACAAGTGCGCTCAATTTCTCATTTAGAAAATATCCCACTGTAAATCTCTCAGGTTAAAACAGGTTTTGTGCCTAGAATCCTTCAAGGATTAGCCCTTCACCTATGAGCTCTAGTTCTAAGAACATTTTTTCATAGTTATTTTGGAGAACTCCTTTTACTACATTATATATACATTTTCTTCAGAACAACTAAGCCTCTTGTGAAGCTGTTGAGAATTAGCTAATACATTTGATAGTTTGTTTTCCTTTTTATATAGTACATTTAGAATCCTAGCTATCTTACATGTATTTCTCAGTTTTTAATCTCTTGTTTCTAGGGAGTCTAGAAACTCTGGCTCAAAGGATCACTTTCACTTCAGAGGTCTACTTTGGGTCGAGGATGATGATTTCACTTTCACTAAGTCTGCCATAAAAGTGACTAAACTGAGAAGAATTACCCTGTGTGGGCACACCAGCGTTCCACAGGGGCAAAGTCTAAAAATGAGTGTATTTTCCTTGGAATTATCATTCAAAGTTCAGGCACTGAGAAGAGACACTATTCTTGGGCTTTGAGCTACAGTAGGTGTGTGCAACAAGAGTCTTGGGCACGCACAATAGAGTCGTTTTTTGGTTGAGTTGATAAAAAGAATGGACCACTTACCTTTGTTTTTTCCAAAATGAAAGCCATCCTGATAGTCTGCAAACCACAGAGCCTCAGGAACAGATGAAGAAGGACCTACATGAAAGAAATGTGAAATTCCCGACAATGGTATTTCTTAGCAGTGACCAATTTACTAGTGTGTCCTTCTTTAGAGAGAATGTTCACCAAGACATGCTTGACATAATCTACAATGAGTTTTAAACTTGACAGCAATAGACCGGGATCCAGGCACAATTTCAGGTGATGGAGTGCAAGTTGGATACACCATGTGGAATTGTCCTGGTAAACAATGTTACCTTCTTACTTTGTGTTTTTTATGGAGCTCAAAATCTTCCAGCAAGGCAAAACTGAAGATGTATCTGAGGAAAGGGTATCAAGCTGAACTTCCTTACCCAGGTGTTGATCTGACAGCTATGGAGGTCTTGAAAGTCCAGAAATTGTCAACTTTGCAGGATTTCTGAAGCAGCTCCTCTAGCTGAGTTTTACCGCAAGTCTTCCAGGACTTCAGGAACAGCACTTTGTTGTCAGGACGCATTCCAGCAGAGGCCCGCAGCAGACTCCAATCCAGGTCAATGAGTACTAGTCAATGGCCACTTCAGGGAAGAGGCCTCTTGCAACTAGCTGTTTCCCTTTAGCTACACAGGAGGCCAGACAACTGTCCCTTGGAGTACGCTTCTTGGTCCTGAGTAATAGGGAACAGGTTCAGTCCTTCAGGGTTCCATTCAGGTCAATTCAGGTCACAGTAGCAAGTACAGCCAACTTCTCATTTTCTGCGAGTCCAGAAAGTGTTTTGAGAGGTATTGCTTGCGGTGCCATATTCATGGTTTGCTCTTCCTTTTGGGAGTGGATGGAGGTGACTCCTGGGCACTCCCTAGCCAATGGAGAAAATGTTCCTAGGGACAGTCCTCTCCAGTTTTGCAGCACATCCTGTTTGCTTTACTGCAAACAATCCCAGAGTGCACCTGATTTATAAGATCAAATATGGGAGAACCCTTCCTCCCTTCTGAAGAGCCCTGGTGTCCACCCAGATTTCTGGCTAGGGAAATGTGTAGGTCCCTCCCCTGTGCCCAGTGCAAACCAATTCTGGGTATAGCTTCCCTCCCACTTGGTTTGTAGCCAGCCTAGATAATGTGGGAATTGGGGACAAAGGCTTTCCTTCCTTCAAGTCTCTCCTTGCACTATACCATGAATGGGTAGGCTTCAAGTTAATCAAGTTTCTGAGCCCACTCCAACTGTAATTCCTGAGATGATCAATAACAGACGTTATTTGGAAGCTTGAAGAATTTGAAACCCATCAGTGTAGGAACAATCTTCACTTTTTAGGGATTGCTGAAAGTGCCTGGGGCAGCAATATTCAATCTTTTATGTTTACTCTTCTGAAAGGAGCTCTCCCTGAGCTAACCCAGTGGGTTTGGGACTCTGAGCTGCAGCGGGTATACCACTGTCAATAAGCACCAGATGGTGGAAGAGGAGAAACCACAAGCTATCTTAGCATATTTTGAAAATGTTTTCTTGTGGGCAACTATATATCTGAAGGCAAGTCCTGACTCAAAGACGGACTTTGATGGTCAAAGAGCTGACTTTTGTCACTCCACCGTCGTGTGATGGTGGTGCGTCAGACAGCTTAACTCCCCCTTTAAAAAAACTAGGAGGAGAAGCCTTCCTCCATAATCCGGCCCATCTCAAAGTAACTGTGTAAGGGGAAAACACAAACCTTCTTATTAGAGATTAAGGTGGAAGAATACTTAAAAGAACTCAGGCCGGTTCCTCTTGGGGGACTTAAATGGATGTATCAGGCTGAATAGTGGAGTGAGGGTTGTCTCTGTGTTTCCTGCTCTTTTGGCCTCTTTTCATTTTTCCTAATGTTGCTCTTTGATAGTGTTTAACAGTGTCTAGGGCTAGAGGGGTATTATGGTTGTGTTGTTCTTCCTTCTTGTATTCTTTTTCTTTCTTCTTTCATTTGCAATGCTGTGGGATGAGGGCTAGTGGGAGTGCTGTAAGGTTGGGGGGTTGTGGTGGAGGTTGGAGGGGTTGTGGGGATGGATTTTGCCTTAACACAAGAGTGAAGATTTTCTTTTCTTGTATAGATCCCCTAAGTGCAGTTTTGGGTTTGGCCAGTTATGGACACTCTTGAAGTAGTCAGATGGCTAATAGTATTTATATAGCCCTCTGTTAACATCTGTGGATTAAATTATGTAAAAGAACACCATAGGATACCCTTGGAGTTACAGCTGTTAAAGGCGGACATTATGGGGGTCATTCTGACCCCGGCGGTCATGGACCGCCGGGGCCAGGGTTGGAGGGAGCACCGCCAACAGGCTGGCGGTGCTCCACAGGGTATTCTGACCGCGGCGGTTCAGCCGCGGCCAGAAAGGGAAAACCGGCGGTCTCCCGCCGGTTTTTTGCTGCCCTGGGAATCCCCCATGGTGGCGCAGCTTGCTGCGCCGCCATGGGGGATTCTGACACCCCATACCGCCATCCTGTTCCTGGCGGTTCGCCCGCCAGGAACAGGATGGCGGTATGGGGTGTCGTGGGGCACCTGGGGGCCCCTGCAGTGCCCATGCCAATGGCATGGGCACTGCAGGGGCCCCCGTAAGAGGGCCCCACTTAGTATTTCAGTGTCTGCCTTGCAGACACTGAAATACGCGACGGGTGCCACTGCACCCGTCACACCTTCCCACTCCGCCGGCTCAATTCTGAGCCGGCGTCCACGTGGGAAGGATGATTTGCACTGGGCTGGCAGGCGGCCTTTTGGCGGTCGCCCGCCAGCCCAGTGCAAATCCCAAAATACCCTCAGCGGTCTTTCGACCGCGGGCGGTATTTTGGAGGGGGGAACTCTGGCGGGCGGCCTCCGCCGCCCGCCAGGGTGAGAATCACCCCCTATTTGTCTACAAGAGAAACATATTGAGGGCTCTGATCAAGGGATTCTTGAGTCACTTGGTCTCCAGTTAGTTGCTGCCACCGTGTTTGGAATGCAGACAAGAGGCATTGCAATTCTTTTCTTTCAGGGGTACACAAGTTGATAGTCAGGGACGGTGGGTCTTAGCTGAATTCCAGATGGCTAACAGGCCATTTACACTTTGCTCAATATATGGTTCCATCACTCATGATCCGTCAGTGTTAGAATTGCTTAATGTTGAGCTGGCCCTCTGGAGATCGCAGATTATTATCTGCAGTGACTTTAAAGTAAATATTTGGCATCCAGGTGGCAATAGATTACATCCAGGTAGGAAACCTAGGAAATTGGGGATCGGGTCCAGATTTATTAAAGCCACTAAGGCTGTATATCCAATGGCCAGGTTGTTTGTAAAGGGAGAGTATTCTGAACCTATTAAGATCCAAAGGGGGATAAGGCAGGGGTGTCCTTGTTCCCCTTCAATTTTTGCCATCTAAAGTGATCCACATATCCATAGCTTGGTGGCTAACTCCAACATCCACCTATCCAGATGAATGGATGGGATACAAAGACCCTGGCATGCACTGATGATATCGTCAAGGTCTCCTAGGACCCAAAGACTGCTCTGGAAGAGATTAGGGATTTGGCTAGTGAGTTTGGGCAATATTCAAGGTACTGAAATAACCATGATAAGACTCAGGCGGTGGTTAACAGGTCAGTTTCCCTGAGTGAATCCTGTGTAGTAGAAAGTGCAATATAGCTAGGAGTTAATATTACCTCTAATGTTGATCATATCATTGGCCTAAATCTGGAACCCTTGAGTAGGAAAGCCGGTAAGGAACTTGCACAGATCAATAATTTACATCTTTCTCTACTTGGCTGCTTTAATGTTCTTAAAATGTTGCTTATCCCAAATGTTTACATTTCTCTCGAGCCATCACATTAGAATAAAAAAATTGCTGGGTTAGAAGGCTGAAAGCTATGATGTCAAGGTTTTTATGGTTTGATGGTTGGGCTCGGAGAGCCTTAATGTTTTAACACTTGCATGGGAAAGAGGTTTGCCGGTCTCCAATTTAATATTATATTACTGGGCTGCTACTCTCCAGCAATGCCAAACTCTGTTTCAGGAGGAGAGCTCAAATGTGCCAGTAGGGGGTCAGACTCCCCCTTGTTCGCGCTTCTTTTAGAAAAAGAGGCCTGGGGCTGTCTGTGGAGGCAAGTCGAATTTGGCTACTTTAAAAAGGTTTGTTTTAAGCCAGTGCTGTATGGTTTAAGATGTGGGCCATAGTTAGTAAACATCTAGGCATTGGGCGGTTCATTTATTATACTCCTATGGCTAATAATCCCTCTCTTCCAGATATATTTCAAGACCCTTGCATCTCCCGCTGGAAAAGGCTGCGGCTTTTAAGGATGGGGGAGTTTTTCCTTATGTGGGGCTGGTTTCCTTTGAAAATCTGGTCAAGGAATTCTCAATTGGGCATAAGGATTTTTTTTTAATTCTTGCAACTCAGGGATTTTCTTAGTCGGAAGGGAGGTGACCCCACTGGATTGATCGGGGGAATTTATGGTTTGCTAAATCATCTTATGAGGGACAATTTGGAAAAATATTCTGTCAAATAGTACAAGAGGTTTTCCACTTCTAATTCTGTTCTTTTGGAGTCTCTCTGTGTGACCTGCTCGGTCTTTCTGTCCACTAATCTGCTAGCCCAACATAAGACCTGTTTTGATTTATATAATACACCCAAGAAGATTGTGCAGTGGAGAGGAGACAAGAGAACTCAGTGCCCAAGATGCCATCTTTATGGCACAGACTTAATTCATATGTTTACCAGCTGTCCAGTGCTTGTAGAAATTATCAGCGAAATCTCAGATTTTTTGAATTGCAAACTTAATCTTTGAACCTCATTAATGCCACAGTTGATACTACTCGGAGTGCAAGAAGAGGGTGTTCCCCACCGGAGCGCATACCTTTTTATTTATGGCTTTGGTTGCATTCCGGTTATGCATTGCTTCTTCTTGGTTGGACCCTGATGCTCCTTTCTTTGGAAAGTGTCTTGCTAGAATGATGGCCACATATAAGCTTGAGGAATCCTTGCATCAATTGAAGGGAAAAAAGGCCATTAAGAGGGGACTCAGTATCTGGGCTCCTTTCTCTGAGTGGGCATGGATACATAATGAAAAGCTGATTGTAGGCTCTTTGCAAAGCATTTATGGCTCCATTTAACAGCATAATTTTCAGTATGTTTCAATCAGATTTTCAGATTTTAAGGCGAGGGACTAAGGGGCATATTCAAGAGCCCTAGCACCTCCTTGCACCACATTAGCATAATTTTTTTTTACGCTCATGTGGCGCAACAAGGCCAAAATCCCCGTCCCATATTTACAAAGTGGCGCAATGTATGCATTGCGTCACTTTGTGACCCTTTGCGCTACATTATGCTTGCTCCAGCCAAAATGTATGCAAAGGGGCGTTCCCCTGTTAGAGGTGGGGTGGAAAAATGACACAAAGAAATCTAACAGATTTCTTTGCGTCATTTATTTAGGCACTTTTAACTCCTGCTCAGAGCAGGTGTGAAAAGGAGGCACAGCATTGATTACAATGGGCCTCAATGAGCTTTGCAGGTTTAGCATCAAAGTTTTTGATGCTAATCCTGCAGTGCTCCAGACTAGCTTCAAACATTCTGACGCTAGTCTCCTAACTACCACCATAGTGCACCATATCTTAAATATGGCACACACATGGTGGCATAGGGGGGCACTAAAGGGAGAAAGAAAAGTGGAGCTGCACTGTGTGCAGTGCTGCTTTTCTTAAATATGCCCGAAGTATGGCTTACTGCACTTTGTACTCAACACTTTATTCATTGCACTTTATCTACTGCACCTTATCTATTGCACTGTATATAACAAATTGAAAGTAGGAATTTGTAGTTGTGTTGTATATTAACTGTGACTTCTCTTATGTTGGGGGTTAGGTTTATCTTTATATTCAAAAAAGTGTTTGCAATAAAAATATTTTAAAAAATAAATAAATAACGTCCAGGCCCTGGGTGCATTTTCTGTACCATATACTAGGGGCTTATAGGTAAGTTAAAAATGTCAATTAGTGATAGGCCTGTTTAACCATGTTTAAACTCCTGTTTAGCAAGTGTAAAGTGAATAGAGTTCTGATGATGCCAAAATAGCCAGGGCAAAAATGGAGGAAAATCACACAAAACATGGTCACTTCCTATTGAAGTGGTCAGTAACAAGAACATTACACATTGGTTCTCAGAGAGAATGTTAGACGCAAGACCACATACACGGTTATATCGTTAGCTAATGTTTCAAATACTGCCAAGGAGTGAGGCAAATGTTTGTTAATTTTATTTTGTATCCCCTGAAAATACCCAAAGCCCTCTGCAAAAATCATATAACATACTACAGGTTTATTTAAAAAACTGTACCGTATTTTCACAATGTGCATCTTTAAATAAAAATCAAGACGATACCTAATTCTCTCTCAAAAAATGGTGCAAGGACTTTGGCATCTGTCAGTATGTTGCCTTGTAAAACCAATGCTTCAATCGTGCCTCTGCTCTTTTTGAATGGAGAAAGTCAAGAGATTTTATGGTGGGACCCAGGGGCACTCATTTAGGGTTTTGAAAGTGCTTTCAGGAGAGGTATCCTGTATATCAGTAAAGAGCCTGTTAGGCTGATTGGAGAGAGCAGAAGGAGAAAGGGTATTTAAACATTGGAGGCTGGTGGCAATATAATTTATCCCTTCCTTGCTGTGCCTAAGCCTGTGGATTAAACTTCATGCACTTTCCACACATAATTCTTTGTGTCTTACCCTAAATGAAACCAAGTGGAGTTAGAGTTATGAATGTATGTACAAATGAAAGTGTCACCTAAGCCTTACATCATACCATCCCAGATGGAGCCTGAAATCAGATAAGGTGACACTTTGTCTTAAGTCTCCAAAGACTGGGCATACTCCTGTTCTCACTGCAGTGAATGCTGCTGTCCAAAAATTGAAAGGGACATGCAGGAGGGATAGTAGCTTTGTGTGAAAATGAGGTGCTGTTAGTGTCACTTATGTTCATGTTGGGCTTATGAGTGAGGAATCACTACCTTGAGATCATCCAGGCTGAGAGCTTGCCAGCAAAGGAAAGGCTTGCGTTTAGTACATAGTGTGAGTACTGACTAGACATAAACTCCAGTTTTGTTGGGAATGTACAGCTCTATGAAACAATAGCAGGAAACTGTATTTTTTGGGAGGCCCTGGACTTAAAGCTAGTTAGACTGTAACCACCCCACAACCCACTGAACTATCTTTGAGTTAGATGTGTTTCAGGTAACAGTCTATATGAGATAGCACAGGGATATTTATTGGAAACCATACCCTCTTTCATTTAAGTAAAGGAGCACTCAAGAACAGTTGAAAACTATGCATATATTTTAAAGATTTATTTTCCAATTAAAATCCTGTCCTGATGCACATGATTTGAATTGGCACTACCATAAAAATAAATAGAAGGAAGTGACAACATTTACCACAAGCGTAAACAATAAAAATCCTCCTACATATTGGTTATATTACTTTATAACAATCACACCCCATTCTTCTATTTACTGAGCTAATCTTAGCACCAAAAGGAAAGCCTAATTTGAGTTATGGAGATGCTATAGAGTCTGCTATACTTGCCTTCTGCTGACAGCTGTATCCGATAATCAGAACAGTGGAGGCTGAATGCTCCCTTTAACTTTTGGCTAAAACAGGAGATGCGATTCTGACTGGCCTATCTCATCTGTGTCACTGGGCATAACATTCCTCTCTACCTTTCTCTCCCTCTCTACCCCTTCACTTGTTATCTGATACACCATCAATTAGGCATTGTTGAATCTTTCAGGACAAATAAATAGCAGTAAGCACTCTGCTGCGATTTTACTTATTTTCGTCCTGCCGTTCTGTATCCTTTAACCTATAATAACAAACAAGAACTTAGTTATCAGCTTTCCTTGAAACTTTGTCCACAGCTCCACAATAATTATTTAGAAAAGAACAGTCATTTCATAATACAATGATGTGTAGATATTCAGCCATACTTAATTATCAAGTTGCAGATAAAAATGGCATCAAAATAAATGTGTATTTGCTATAATTTACATATTCTCATTTAAATATGAACCTAAAAGGCAAACACTTGCAAAAGAAAAAACATAATAATCATTAAATGTCGAGGCCTTGAGTTCCCTAAGGATTTGATTATGAGCATAGGAAATCTAGAATTGTAAACTGGCCACAGCTTACTACACCAAAAAAGGGTTGTAGTCTTTCTAAAAAATGAATGGAAACCACCACATCACATCTGTAAACTTGCCTTCCCAATTTACAAGCCACTAAATGAAACATCTTCAGAGATTTGTAGTGCAACTGAGTGTACCTTAAAGTAGAGGGAGACAAAGATAGGTGGAGATAATGCTGCTCTGTAATTGGTATCGACATTTGAAACCAGACTATTGTGGATGACTAGAATCTCTGATGCCCTCTCTTCCTGAATCTTGTGAAGCACTTCCAGGAGGGAAGAGCAGTGCAGAAACAAGACCTGTTAGCCAATGAATAAATAGTGTATACACTCCCCAAGTCTCTTGGCTCCATGTCTTCGAGCAAAAATGAGGAAGAATAGCATTGGATGCTTTCGCAAACAGATCTAGTTGAACATTGCTAAGATCTGTTGGAATGCCTCCTTCCCCAGTTGGTAATTGACTAATCATGGCAAATTTCCATTCATGGAATCTGCAAGAATGTTGCATTCCTTGAATGTAAACTGCTTTCAGGGAGAAGAGGTGAGTTCCGTCCTCTCGAAAATGCTGCTTGTTTCCTGGGCAAGAATTTCTACTTTGCTTCTGCCTGCCACATATTTAGCTTCTGGTGACTTAATTGTCTGATCTCACAATGATCACATTTCTCTTTATCTGGGTGGAAAACCCATGCAGATCTCTCAATACTGTTGTGTTCACTCCAATAGGAGGCCTGGAGAGACTCAATTTAAGAGCAGGTTCCCATAATTTCTGTTAACACCAAAGTGGCTCCCCAACCACCTGTCTTGCATATGCACTTGAAAGTAGGGGAAAGTGGGAAGACAAGGAAACCCCTTTCTGAAAATTCTGTGTTACTAGCCACCACTGAAGATCTTGAATACATGGTTCTAATATTGGAATTACAGATTCATAACTTTGTGTATCTGGTGTCCAGAGGGACAGCAGACAACAAACCAAGGGTTTCAGTTGATTGCAGGCTCAAGGAGCTATTGCTATTGATGCTGCGATGAGAACTTGGTTTTCAGGCAAAATCTGAGAGCAGCTTAGTGAAGAAATAAGATTGCAAACAGTGTTCTGCATACAGTAGTTACTCTTCTGTTTTCTAGCAGAAATATAGTGCCCTGCTTTGTATTGAATGGAGTTCCTATGACTAGTCTCTCTCGGGCTTGATGTAAGTCATCATGACATCAATCTGTCCCTTAGATACATGTGGAGCAGAAAATAACTAGTCATCCAGGTAGATATAGATATGAATGTCTCCTGAATGCCATACATTTATCACTGCAGCCAATATCTTTGTAAACACTCATGTTACTGAGAAACAACAGAAGAGCCTTCAACAGCAGAAGTTAGCGGGTCTACATTGAAGCTGATGCCTGTATTCAATTACAGTCAATGGATGTGAATGAAAAGTAAGCTTCCTAAAAGTCTAATACCATGAGGAAATCATTCTTAGCAATCATAATCATCAGCTGGGCTGTAGTCATCTTTAAAGTCATGTTTTATAAATTGATTTACAAGCCTGAGATCCAATACTGGTCGATACACTTAATTTGGTTTCAGAACCACAAGGAAAGACAAGTCCACTTGTGCCTTTGCAGCAAAGGAGCTTCTTTGATAACTCCCTTTTTTAAAAAATCTGTGATTTCTTTCAGCAGGGATTTTTTCTCCACCTCTGAACTTGGTAGAGGAGACTCTAGAACAACATCCTGAGGTGGCACATCTACAAAATAGCTACTCTAAACTATGCACAGGACCCAGGTATATTCTATCAGCTGTTTACAAATGCTGCAGAACTTCGTTATCCTTCCAACTGCCTTCTCCAGATAGTCAGGTGTCTGGGACCGGTAGCTGTGGTGGGACTGGCATTTTCAGCAAGTGCAAGCACTGAGCCATGGATGTGGCTGTGAAAAGGTTTGCGCCTCTCTTGCACTCTTTGAATAGATCTTTTGGCACTATATCTTTCTTTTCTTCTATGCAAATATTTTGTCTCTCTGCCTTGGGTTTCTTTAAGGCAGAAGAGACAGCCTAGGCAATCATTGCTTGCAGGTACGACCCCACAATAGTGAAATCATTACCATCAATGTTCCCCTACAAAATCTGACACAAATATAACACAATGATATTTATTGGTTTAACAATGCATCATGCATCATCGGGAAGTGCAACGCAAATCCTGAAATGTGCTAAAGTTTCTGGGCATTGGCAAACCAGGTATAGGAAATGACACAGTGGCTGTGGTTTAAAAAGATCACACGCAGAAAACAATTTTGCAAGCTCAACTACACCATCAAGGTTTCATAATGCAACTTGGAGTAGCTAGAAGACCACCAACACCACCATGTAGGCAGCAAAGAAGGCGGGAGTGTGAGTTCTGGCAGCTCATATCCCTCATTGACCTCAGCGAGGAGGTCATACAATTCTACAGACTCATGGGAGAGTCACTCACTGAACTGCTGCAAAAGATTGAGCCAAGTTTCCAGCCACCAACTGCAAGGCCCAATAACATTCCACCACATGTAAAACTTATGGCGGTGCTCCACATACTGACATCCAATTTCTTCCAGATCACAACAGCCAGATTGGCACGAATCTCACAGGCAGCTGTGCTCCTCCACTCTGTCTTGGATACTATATTGAAACTCACAACCCAGTACCTTATCTTCCCCAAAACTCAACAACAACAACTGGAAACCAAGCAAGGAATCTGTGGCTTTGCTGGATTCCCACATGTCCTTGGTACAATTAACTGCACACTTGTGCAATTGGCGCCCCCTGCTGCAACATCCCACCTATACAGAAACCAGAAGCACACATATTCCATCAATGTCCAGCCCATAGAGGATCATCAGGAAATGTTCTTCAATGAGTGGGTTAAATGTACATGGAGTGCACATGATGCCTTCATCTTCTGCCAGAGTATCATCAATGTACTGTTTCAGAACAGTAGATATGGAAATGTTCTACTCATTGGTAAGGGAACCACATATATACTTAATGCTAACTAAGAAGTTAAATGTACACCACCTCTGTGTTTGTGAATGGATCTTGTGTTAAATGCACATAGTGGGAATAATGGACTCTAAAATGTAAACAGTGATGTTCCATTGTGTCATTCCCTCACTAATCCTGGAATTGATTTAAGCAAAAATCATCTGTGTGAGGTATTGTGTCATCTCACACTGTGTGGGTGGACTGAAACACATTTTCTACAATGGTTTAGAAAGCAACCTATCAATCATGCAGTCCACAAGCGAAGTCAAGATAAGTAGAAAGGGTACATATTAGCTAAGTGTGAGATGAGTGTATGTTCAGTGTTTTATCTAGTCTTGGAAATTTCTGAAAGTTACACTAAAATAATGTGTGTCAAACAAATCAGGTGTTCCTGAGTAAATGTTTCACACATTGCAATGAATTTGTATGTTGACCCAAGTATCGGGGGCAATAATGGAAGAATCAGTTGTGCATTCCATTTATATCATGCACTGTAAGTGTAGCCTCAATTCATGTGTAAATGCCAAATCCAGGAACATTCGTGATACCAAGCGTACAAAGTACACATATATCTCAACCATTCTTAAAGTCTATGTCCAAACATACACATAGAAAATAAACCCACATTGACATACTTGATCAATCTGATAGATGATCAGTGTGATGGCTCAAGCTGCCTCTGTTTCCTGAATCTCAGTCCATCAATGACAACTTGACACAGCCAATCAATATGCTATCAATAAAATACACCAGTAAATAACCTAGAACAAAATTAAACCAGGGTAAGGCATCACAGTGTACTCAAGATTCAACACAACACTCTCTTGCCTCATCAATGAAGCCATAATCAACATACATGCATGTGAAATCCTAAAGTGCTGTGTATAGGTCTGTAATAGAAAGTGACTTGTATCTACATCAGCTTCTTCTATATAAAAATGACCTACATTGCAATTACTATATGTCAAACTAAGTTAACCATGACTCCCTGCATACAAAAAACATTAGATGTTGTTGACAATCAACATATAACTATGCATGTCACATATTGGAAATTCACTACATGTACTAAGAAAATAGCATGATAATTTAATGAACAAATCAAAGGCTGTGCTAATATCATATAGGCAAGCAAGGACATCAGAGGTGTCAAAATGACAAATGTATGTGTGAGTGGCAAACATGTTGGCACTGTACCACCCTACGTATGGTTGAATATATGCCAGAGAATCTGATCATAAGTTTATTACTTTGCACATATAGTGAGTGCAAATAACATAGAGATGTGAAGAACATTCCAAAATACTTATCATAGTCATCTAATGCCTACACATGACACTCAGCATGTAGAAGTGTTATATGTTTCAGGACATGGACAATATTTGCAATGACACATAGAACAAGAAAATATATGTGTAAACCAATGATTAACAATATCTAATACAGATTGGTCTGCAGCTTAAGAAGTGTGTATGAATTTGCCAGCATACATAACACACATGTGCAGTTATTTCTCAGTAACAATATGCTAAATAATTTACCGTTGTACTTTGTACTTTCAGCTGACCAAGGACAAGGGTTGCAGCCATGGTTAGGACCCCATTCACCCTTTGTCAGATGGAGGTTGAAAAAAATACATAACACAGCACACACCAAGAGAAGTAATGTTGTAGCGAGGACTATTGGTGTCCTAAACCCCCCCAGTTCAGATGCCTGGATATGTCAGGTGGAAGACTGATGTAGTCACCCCCATGGTGTGCAAAATAAACCTTGTCTGTGCTATATTGCATAACATGTGTGTAAAAACAAAGTCCCCGTGTGACTATGAGCCACCAAATACAGATGAGCAGAATGAGGGTGAAGACAATGAAGGAGAGATCCAGCACACAATGGTCGTTTGACAGAGATGTGGCCAGATAGTAGACAATTTGTTTAGTTTAAGTATATCACCTGATGGTAATTCTGACAGAAAATATGTCAACTCATCAACTTATAAATACCTTTTAGAACTCATTCATTGTGATGTGTATATGTGAAAGTCAGTGTAAAAATTGAGTCACACACATTTTTTCAACTAGATGTAGGCCTCAACATGCAACAATCATGTTTTCTGAGCTGCTGACCAACATGGGGCCATAATACCAAAAAATAAAGCAAAGCAGCAAGCCAATGTACTGCAGTGTACTGCATTAAAGGGGCATGTAAATGGTCTATTCCTGTCCTTTCACACGTAAGCAGTGCAGTACAGCACAGCTAGCTTGTTGTGTTATGCTGCAGCAAATTGTGTTCCATATGGTACTCAGTGAATGATGGAACACAAATGATACATAAATGTCCCTTGTTTCAGAAACATTCTTAGCTTCGACTCCAACACCAATCTTTTGATAACCATAGACATCAAATTGTGGATCAGGCTGTGATGACGATACATTGATGATGCCTTGATTATTTGGAGAGGTGATCTTGAATCAGCAATGGACTTCCTTGCATGGGTCGACATGAGAGACCTTTTTCTAAAATTTACCTACACCATTTATAGGGCTATAATTATCTTACTAGACCTGAATATTAGGATCATAGACAATAGGGTGGTCACAATGATCCATGAAAAGCCCACTGATAAAAACAGTCTACTTCTAATTGACAGCCACCACGCGAGATCATTGAGGGAGAATTTACCACTACCATTCAGTAAATATTTGCACATTAAGCACAATTTCTCTTGCATCAATACTTTCAGCGTACAAGCTAACAAACTCATGGACAAATTGAGAGACATTCTGCTAAGATATTTACATAAGCTACGGAACATGCTTGAAATAATAACAGAGAAGCACTCCTTGAGTCACATTCCAAAGAGCAGAGTGAAAGACTCATGTATTACCACGTTCAGGCCCATTTCCAACACAGTGAGGAAGATAATTTCCAAATATTGGAACATAGTGAAGGAAACAGTGAATGACTAGCCACTACCGCTTTTTTCCTTTAAATAGAGTACGAGCCTGAGAGATAAACTTGTACTCACACATTATGTACACAACAAGATCATCAACAAAAACCTTCTAGTACTTTGTTGGGGCTGCCACTGGTGATGGGCTATTTTCCCTGTGGGACCTGTTCAGCGTGACCCTTCACCAACCACTACAAAAAAAGTGACATAGGAACTGACTGTCCTGGGTAATCAAACACCACACAAACTGCAACACAGAAAATGTGGTTTATATGATCCCATGTCCTTGCATCAAAGATACGCAGGGATGACAACTCGAAAAATTCACCTGAGGATTAGTGAGCATCAGAGCACTATCCGATGTAGGGAGAGTGCCACCCGAATGACTTAGCATTACCTTGATAAACAGCACACAGACAAAGACGTGACCTGGGTACTATTGGAGGAAGTTAACCACCACCCTTTCACCAACATGTCTCGAATACTCCTGGAAAGTGGACAGCAGTGGGTGTACCACCTAAAAACATGTGGTGGGATACCGTTGCTAAAAATGAAATGATGATGTATGATTTTTTTGTATTCTTGAATCATTACAACTACCCAAGCCCCCATGGGTCTCCTTCACAATCTGAAGGCTGGTACACTCCTTGTCACATCTCTAACGCATTGAAAACAAATGATAAGTGAGTAGTATGAAGGACACCTTTTCACTTAACTGTGGATGGTACTCCACTTTTTGATATGACTCATCTACATTATAAGACCATAACACCAGGGCTTCAATACCCAACAATTGGAGGGGCTGGCAACCTGGAATCTATAACTAATTAGCTACACCACAGAACCACACCAGTAACGTTTAAACTGATGTGTACCACCAGAAATGTCTGGTTTTTAGGCAGTACATCTATGAAAATCCAAGGTTGCTAATAGGAATACCTGGGAGCAGCTGTGAGACTACATTTCGTAGCAGGCTCACATGCCATGGTGCGAGCATCCACATCATCAAGCACATGGCATGCACACAGACAAATACTCGAACTGCTGCTACACACTGCAGCATCAGGAGATTAGAGACACAGATTTAGGTGCCACTGCAGGGAGAGACATTTGACAAAGTAAGTAATTTCCCCTTACTGATCCACTCATTTTTAGGAAATGAGAAGTTCCCTTGCTAATTTATAATGTTTTTTTCCTTTTTTCCCTCATTTCCTAAAGTGTGTGTCTACAACGCTACCCTCTTCTTGCTCCACTATGGGATGTGACTATCCCATATTTAGGGTAGGAGATGGTTTGAGTAGCATTGCATGTGTGAAATGTTCACAAAGGCAGCCCCTCACTACTGTTCAATGCATGGTTTGAGAATGGGGCTAAATATGCATGCCTTTGCTATTGTTTGCTGTGTTGTCTCAAAGAGTAGCACAGCATGAGTTCACAAGGATGGCAGCCATCGGTTGGCCTTGTTTTTTTAACACATATGTCCCAAATACTATGCACTATTGGCAGGCTCAGAGGAAGAAGTGTATAGTATGGCCCTGTTCTACAAGCTTGTATGTTCATGGTATCTCCAGCACAAACAATTGTGTAATGATTTATTGTAAGATTAATTGATGTACTGTTTTTGGATGCATTATTATCTCCAGCCCCTCTCTTAATTATGGCCCTATTCTTTGTATCCCTATGGTTAAGGCATCTCCTGGGTAGAGTCTTTGTGATGAATACATTTTTTAGATGTATTACTATCTCTAGGTCCCGTATTAATTATGGCATTTCAGACAAATTGACTTTTCATTTTCTTTAAATCACTTGTTATAATAACTGTGATTCTTAGGTATTTATTTTGCTGTTGCTCCTTTTTGGAATTAAAAAATAAATAAAAAAGTTCAACATAGTATAGCTGCCACTATATACCAGAAGCTATGTATGCGATTTCAGTGTATTTGCTTGATTGTAAATTGGTGAAGTGTACTACAGTAATGTCTTGCAAGTGGTAGCCTACCAACTTCAATCCATGTATTGGCTACTTCACATTAAGTAAGTAAAGTTAGCAGTGTGGGCTGCCTTGTGGAACTTCAGATAAGTCATGCAATGCAGAAGCACACTAATTGGACTTGCTTACCTTATTTCTATTCACATATGTTTCTGAACAAGTTTCAACCCACTTGCATGATACAATACTAACACCAACAGTGTCCATATCAGGATCATGTGTCCAATTTCCTATCGACATATCATCATGAGTGTGACTCACAGTTTTGAATGATATGGTTGTAATCATATTTTTACTATATTTCCACTATATTATTACACTGACTGCACTTGACTCATTTTGCCATGCTCGATTAGGAGATGTCTTTGTCCTTAAAGTATACTGTCCATATTCCTATCTCAATTTTTGGTGTTGGTCTGGACTGCCAGATATGATTGTATAACAATGTCAGCCTATTTTATCAAACATCATGTACATTTACAACTTGAGCTAATCATTTTTCCTTCAACCCACTAAGTAACATGACAGCTCACACAGAGAAAGCCTTTGAAATTCAGAAGGAACGCTACTGCCACATTTGCCATGTTGCCAAGGCATACAAGAAAAAGGGAAAGGTATACAAAAGGGTCAAGGCACAAGGGACCTTGAAGTCTGGAAGGGTGAAGGACAGCACACAATCCAGTGGGCCAAAAGGTTTGGAGGGTGTCGAACAGCAGCCAGCCCAGGCACAGGCCATTGCAGGACTGTCAACTGTTTCACAGTACACAGTAGCCAACCACATGGGGCAGGAAGCTCAAATGTGCCAGAGTATCCCTCTTCAAATATCACATTCAGAGGGAGTCGCAGACAATTAATCATAGGCTGCAGGGCATAGGACAAGAGCAGACCAGCCTCAGGGAAATAATGGTAAAATTGTAGGATGCCATGGATACATTTCTGCACAAATTTAGGACGATCCCTCTGAACATACCCCTTCCCTTTTGTAAGATGTTGATCGATTTTTTATAGTTATTAGGCATAGTATTAGTTAGGGTTTAGTATAGGTGTAGGCTTTGAGTAAATTAGTGTAAGGTAGATATTTTATTTGTTTAGCTAGTTGTTTTTACTTTTGTTATTTAATGGTACTATTAAGTGGGTGATAGGGGTTGATGTTCAGTGTTTAAAAGAAATTGCACCAGAACAATACAAAAATATGTATATTTGTTTAAGATTAAATGTGTAGTTAGTATATATGTTTAGGATGTAGTTGTTGTTTTCATTATACCAAGCTATGTGTATTAAGGAGGTAGGGGGCTGATGTTTAATTTGCCATATGTGTATAGTACTTAAGACAGGTTAATATAAGTTAAGATAGTTTAGGCTGGTGTTAAGGTTAGTTAGTTTAGGCTAGATAGGTGTAGGTAGCTTAGATAGGTTTGATACAATAATGTTTTTTTGTACTTTCACTATTTGACATCATTTCATATTCAAGCATTGTTATCACTGTGTGAGTTGAGGTGACTACATAATGCAGTAATTGACTGACCGTCTTTGAACATATATGTTGCTTTGTCAGAGGCCCATAGACAACTGCTAGTCTACCTCACATTTGAGTCAAGTATGTTCTCTTTTCCCTACTCTAGACAATGGAAGTGGGTCTTCTTTGGTGATTGTAAACACAACACAACACAACACAACACAACACAACACAGGTAGTCTCCTAATTTAGCACTTTGTGTTAAAGTGATAGGGCAGGTATAGTTTGGATAGTTTAGTCACTAGAAACTTCAGATCGCAGGCTGCACTCAGACACACAGTGGTGCTTGGCACTACCATACACATCATTGCACCTTTGTGCAAGGGGGTAATTGTTGTTGTCTGGTTACTACTTGTAAATGTATTCACACCTGCCTGGAGAATGTTCATAATCATTGGCATTGATGTCTTGTTAATTATACACTTCATGTAGCTCATGTTGATTAACTACCTTCAAGGTGTAATGGCCATAAATCTACCATGTCCTTTTCCACTGTGGAGATGTAGCATTGATCTGGTTCCATTGTCTGGCTTTTATACAAAGATTTGAATGCAAAATGTACAGTAGAAGTAATGTGTGGTGGCACTCACACTCAACACATATGAGACCTCTCAGGGGCAGATCGACAAATCGTCCCTATTAATCCCAGTGTAACACTATTCCCCATGTATTAGTTAACAGGGCCCCAACAAGGAGCCCTTGCATTTCTTGCTTACTGACATTCAAGGTGTTAGATTGGCCTTGTGCATCCTTGTGTGGCACAGGTATGTTGCTAATTCATGAGGATGATGGACATGAATGTCTGGGTATTATTTGTACAACCATGCTGATTTATGTTCTGTAGAATCTCTTTAGTGTGAGTTGTGAGGTTATCATATTAGGATGATCATGTTGTCATATTCACTGAGCTACATACATGTGGATGAGTGGAAAAGTGTTATGACCTCACATGCCTCACATATCACGTTTATAGCTAGTAAGTATTTGTGTGAATAGATAGAGATTCTCACTATGTGTCATTCAAGTAACTGCAGCTTGCTGTTGAAGTCTGGCATTCAGTCGGGAGACAACATGTTCCCCATAATGCCATTGCAGTGGGTGTAGATGCATATCCAAGGACAGCAGGTGTAATTGACTTGTGCTCACTCTTCTTGAGATGCAAACAAGTGAGTTAGGATTTTACACTTCTACCATGGTTTAGGTGGTCCTTTCACCAAAACAATATACAATAGTCTTTGTGCTTTTGAAAAAATAAGTGTATAAGAGGTAATTTTATTCAAGATTGTAGGTTCCACATAATGATTTGGGAGTTTAATTGTTGAATTTTGGGCAACAGTTATTGAAAGGTTAGATGACAAGACAGAGGTGGTCATTCTGACCCTGGCGGTCTTTGACCGCCAGGGCGGAGGACCGCGGGAGCACCGCCGACAGGCCGGCGGTGCTCCAATGGGGATTCCGACCGCGGCGGTAAAGCCGCGGTCGGACCGGCACCACTGGCGGGGTCCCGCCAGTGTACCGCCGCCCCATTGAATCCTCCGCGGCGGCGCAGCTTGCTGCACCGCCGCGGGGATTCCGACCCCCCCTACCGCCATCCAGATCCCGGCGGTCGGACCGCCGAGATCCGGATGGCGGTAGGGGGGGTCGCGGGGCCCCTGGGGGCCCCTGCAGTGCCCATGCCACTGGCATGGGCATTGCAGGGGCCCCCGTAAGAGGGCCCCTACATGTATTTCACTGTCTGCTGCGCAGACAGTGAAATACGCGACGGGTGCAACTGCACCCGTCGCACAGCTTCCACTCCGCCGGCTCGATTCCGAGCCGGCTTCATCGTGGAAGCCTCTTTCCCGCTGGGCTGGCTGGCGGTCTGAAGGCGACCGCCCGCCAGCCCAGCGGGAAAGTCAGAATTACCGCCGCGGTCTTTCGACCGCGGAACGGTAACCTGACGGCGGGACTTTGGCGGGCGGCCTCCGCCGCCCGCCAAGGTCAGAATGAGGGCCAGAGTCCATTTGGAGGACATGTCATGTGACATGGAGGTGAGAAGTATTTCATTGAGGAGGTGCAAATTTCTGTTAGGGAAGGTAGGGTTGTTTAAAGTCCAAAAGTGGATAGGATTAACAGGTGCACAAACAGTACAGTACTGGATGACAAAGAGGGTGGCATGATAAACACAGGACCACTAGGAAATCGGCCAAGAGGTACTGACAAATGTTATATTACAGATCGCTGGTGAAAACTGGGGAACTCCACATTTTCCTCTTTTGATGGGTGTTGTACCTCTCCTGTAGTTGGTGGCATTTGTATGGGAGGACTCTGAGGCACACACACATCAGAGGCAGAACATGTGGCTCCCCTGCTCCCACCAGCATTTGTCTGTACCAGTAAGACTGCCAGCAAATCCCTGACATGGCTCGGGTCACTTGCCAGCAAAGTAACAACACTGCGATTGAGGTCACCCATTGTTGTAATGTAGGAATACAACTTGCACTCCATGGATTTCATGATGTTACGGATGGCCCCCAGCTGTATGTCAACTTCATTGGTATCAGAAGTAAAGGGATGGTGTTGTTGATGTTGTTCCATCTGCATCATGACATTTGCAATGTCAGCTAGGGACTCATCAATATCATGGAGCCAAGTGTAGGTGTATGAAATAGCCTTTGTCATATCCTTTATTAAGGCACAGGCACCCACAGACTTCTTCTAGGCTGGCCACTATGGTCTCTATCCCAACCCGCACCTCATTAGCCATTCACTGATGGACTCCTACCACTCACCATTGAAATTAAAAATGGGGGACCTCTGAGTCCTCAGCTGTAATTGTACAGCTAGATGGGGCGCGTCCTATGGATGATAGTTTCTCTGGAGACCCTGCAACCCATGCAATTGTACAAAAACATATGGTCTAAGGGTCATATCTGATACACATCAACACAACTCTACCCAGCAAGCAACCTTGTTCCACTGCATGAATAGAAATGACATTTCTATGCCATACTTCATTTAAAAAATAATAATCCTGTAGTTACCTAGCAAACACACGTTCATCTCCAGAGTTCAGAACAGTAGACACTAACAGCTGTTTTTGAAGGGGGTAGCCATTATCATACTTGAAAATATGCAACTGCTCAAATTCACTCCATTTACTCCGAACCCAAGATACTCATCTGCAGAGTACTGCTAATGTCTTCACTGAGCCCCACTTACTTGCACTTCTACATAACTCCTCTGGCAATTATAATTCAGACCCAGGGGCTCTCCTTAATCTCACACATCACTGATGATACCCAGATCATACATTGACTCTCAGAAGACACGAACACCAGCAACATGTGTTACATTATGCTTTAGAACACTATACCTGTATGTGAGAGTAATGAGTCATACTGAACCTCACTAGATGTTAGTGAGGATAATCTGAAACATATTCCTATCCTGGTTGCTCACATGACTACGACCAAATCCTTCACCCTCCAACCATCCCAGACACCTTTCCATCATTGTGGACACCTTGCTCACCCTGCTACTTCACAACTCCCTGTTCCATCTCTACCTGCTTTCACATATATTGCATAGTCAGATTCCTCTTTTTCTCGCTTCCTCTTTCCACCTGTGACACCATCACCCAGGCCTTTATCACATGTAGACTATAGTACATCAATGCCCTCTACCACTGCATCACTGCACAGTTGCAGCACAAGTGGCAAACTATCATACACAGCAGTGTCTGCCTATTGCTCAGCCAACCTTTCAGCACACCCATCACCCCTCATCTCCTTGAGATACAAAGGCCCTCATTCTGACCCTGGCGGATACAATCCGCCAGGGCCAACGGGCGCGGGAGCACCGCCGACAGGCCGGCGGTGCCCCTAAGGGCATTCTGACCGCGGCGCTAACGCCGCGGTCAGACAGGGAAAACTGGCGGTCTCCCGCCAGTTTCCCGCTGCCCTGGGGAATCCTCCATGGCGGCGCAGCATGCTGCGCCGCCATGGGGATTCCGACCCCCTTCCCGCCGGCCTGGCTCTGGCGGTTCTTACCGCCAGAACCTGGCCGGCGGGAACGGGCGTCTTGGGGCCCCCTAACAGGGCCCAACTAGGCTTTTCAGTGTCTGCGATGCAGACACTGAAAAGCGCGATGGGTGCTGCTGCACCCGTCGCACGCCTTCCACTCCGCCGGCTCGATTCTGAGCCGGCTTCCTTGTGGAAGGCGCTTTCCCGCTGGGCCGGCGGGCGATCTGAATCAGATCACCCGCCGGCCCAGCGGGAAAGTCAGAATACCCCTCGTGGTCTATTGACCGCGGGGCGGTATTCAGGCGGCTTCCGACGGGCGGGCGGCAACCGCCGCCCGCCTAGGTCGGAATGACCACCAAAGTCTCCCCATGCAGATACACTGCCAGTTCAATTTGATCTGCCACGCCTACAAGGCACTATACTACCCAGCCCCCAAATAGCTCACACACCATCTATGCTTCCAACAAACAATCATGGGCCTCTGCTGTGCATCACTTGCATTAACCTCTACCCCCAATATCTGCATGAGCAAGACAGGAGATAGGGTGGTCTCTTACACGCCAGTCAACACCGGTAAAAACCTCACCCAGCACATCACAACAGCTGCATGCAATATGATTTAATGCTAGTGACTGTACACCTCGCTCTTTAGATGATTCTAATTTGAGAGCCAGCACATACTCAGAACCATGATACCTTCTCGGGTGAGAAGTTAACCTTCTGGCAAAGCACACTGTTTTCCATTACATTGCATTCCACTTTTGGCTGCCTAGACCCAAGACTATCACACTTGGTTGAAGTGCAAGGGTGCCGGCATTTGGCACTGACATATCAGCACAGTTTCCATGGTCAAAGTATGATGTGCTGCTCCAGTTCTGTTTTTATGTGCATTGTATTGTGGGACCTGTAGTCCTAGTCGATCATGTTGTAGATTACACTACAAGTCCCATGATTAAATGGACAACCAGGACTTGTCCAACACCTCACACATAGATCAAAGAAACTTGTAAGGGCTTAACATAAACATATGTGACTGGGCAATTAATTCACAGTTTTGTGATGCATGAATTCATACATAGGACATTCTTGCCCTTTCACATGCACACAACGCAGCACAGCAAAGTGTCTTGCTGCGCTGCTTGACAATTTTAACCATATAGTCCCTTGTTATTACTTACCCCTTAGTTTGTCCTGGTCCTTGACCACAACACTGTCCAGCAACTCCTGCCACCAACTCCGTTAGGATGAGTGATGCCACCTGCTCCTCCAATGGGTCCAACTCGTCCTGGACATCTGGTCCTCTTACGGTCTTCATGATTGCTTTCTATTTGGTTTTGGACTTATAATCATGCCACCTCTTCTTCAACTCCAGCTCTGTCCTTTTTGCTTGCCCTACACTGCTGACTTTATTCAGCATGGATTGCCAAATGGCTTCCTTCTTCTTTAATGGCAATTTAGAGGTGATGAGGAGATGGTGTTAATTTTTTGTCAGATCAGATATTAATATCCTCCTTCTCCAGGCCTGCTGTCTGGTCATCTTGGCTGGAGATGGGGTTGTTGTGCCCATCACACACCTGTTAGATGGTGCTCCTTGCATTAAAAAACCCCTAAGTGACACAATGATAATTTGCTACCCTTAAAAGTGCTTTGTGACATGAAAATCAGCTTCGCGTCATGAAGGCGGCAGTTGCATTACAATACTTTGCATCAGTCTTTTTGATGATGCATCAGAGCTTTTGACACACCTTAAGAGCTTGCAACATGGTATGCTGTACCATAAGTAATGCTCATCCATGACACAAGAAAATGCCACAACTCACCACCAGTTTTTTTTATGCAATGCTGCCACAACACAGCATTGCTTCAAAATTCATAAATATGCTCCTAGGTTTTTTAGTGTTGAGACATACATGATACATTCCGTGGCTGGCGAAAGGCCTGCTCGAGCTGAAATCCTCAGGACTACTTCAATTCTGTTACTTTATTCGTAGCAGATAAGGATAAGAAAGGGTTCCTCTACTAGTCCTTTCCCAATGTTCCCCAATGTTATTAACCCAGCTTCTCCCAGGTCTTTTGATTCAGAGATTCATAGATGGAACCACAACAACCCTGCTGTTTAGGGGATTTAATCGACAATGGGAACGGTTCCTCATGAGAGAGGAAAAAGATGCTCCTGGGCTTCCTCAATCATAACTGTGTCACAACAATGACAAATGAAGGTTGATCTGTGTTGTGTCATGTGAGTATGAATAACAGAACCCTTTTGGCTCCTGAAGAGCTGTGGTGTAAGTGCTAGAATGTGGTGAAGTGAAATGTCTAGCCGACACAACTGTGACAGCGAAACCTCCACACCTGAGCTGGCAAATGATAGCTAAATATAGCTAAATAAACACAAAACCCGCTTTCCATATATCTTGTCACCATGAATCTACTTGAACCAGTCCTCCCATTGCTCCTGGGTCTGGTCTAAGATGGAATTCAACCCGTCAATGCCAGAACAGAAGGTATGTCCCAGGCATTCCTGCAACACTGAACTTGTGCAAGTCTCAAAGTCTTTATAAATGCCACATGTGAGAAACTGGGGCTGATTGCAGAGGCCCCCTAACTTTTTGCCCCCATTTTCCACTTTATGCTGGTGTTTTCCTGACTCTGATGGTGCCCTGGGTACTGCTAACCAGTCCCAGGGCCTGTGCTCTGTGTAAAATGGATATGCAAATTAGGCTAATTATAATTGGCTAAGTTAACCTACCTATAA
Source organism: Pleurodeles waltl (assembly GCF_031143425.1). NCBI lineage: Eukaryota > Metazoa > Chordata > Amphibia > Caudata > Salamandridae > Pleurodeles > Pleurodeles waltl. The sequence goes on from NC_090451.1 coordinate 475,348,640, forward strand.
GTCCCTAGTATATGGTAGGGCATGTAGGTTTAGGGACCACAGCATAGGTGGTGCACACCTAGGTGCATTGCTGAGGTGCCCAGTGTCATTTTAAAAGCAAGCCTGCCTTGCTAGCTGCTTTTAAATTAAAGTTATATGCAAATTCGACTTTGGAATTAAAGGTACTTCCAAAGTTTTAAACTACCTTATTTTTACATATAAGTCACCCCTAAGGTGTGCCCTATGTGCCCCTAGGGCTGGGTGCCATGTAACTATAAGCAGGGACTTTATAAAAATAGATTTATAAGCCCTGGTGAGGTAAAAACAGCCAAATTCGTTTTTCCCTCATTGAAGTAAATGGCCTTCATAGGCTAGAATGGGCAGACTTTATTTAAAATTTTAAAGTCTCCTTAAGTGTTACATACCAAGAATTTGGTATCAAATTGATTGTTATAATAAATCCCACAACTTCCAGTTGTTGGATTTAATATAACTAGTGCAGGTAAAAAGTTTAGACTTTACCTAAAAAGTTGCCAATTTCAGCTCTGCATTGTTTTTGCTGCTGTGCTCTGATTGGCCAGCCTGCAGCAGCTTCTGCCAGGCTACTTTAATGAGGTGTGAAGTGGCCTGACTTCACACAAAGGAATGTGCTTGGGGGAGAGAATCTCCCCTCAGCAGATGGTGAGGCAGGAAGGGGGAGGGCTGCCAAACTGGTCTTCAAAGGCAGAGAAGGACATCTGGAGCACCCAGCAACACCCCCACATCCTGCAACCCCAGACAGCTAGGTGCCCCCTTGATTAGATTAGGAGAGGGCAGGAGAGGGGTGTGTTTATGATTTTTAGCCACACCAGTGGGTGGGCTCAGCCAGATCTCTCCTCCAAAAATCAGATTCATCCATTTTGGATTTTTAGAGACTGTTGCCTTCTGGGATGGATTTTTGCCACACTTCCCAGGAAGTGGTCATCACAGGGGGACGACCCTGTCCCTGATTGGAGGACCAGGGCCCCCCTGCTTTTCACCCAGGAGCAAGGATAAAACTGGCAGACCTGCACCCACGCCTCAGATCCCCACCAAATTTCAAGAAGAAAGAACTACAAGGAGAAGAAGGACTGCCCTGCTGGACCCCTGGCATGCACCTGGACCCTGCACTCAGAAAGACTGCACCAGCTGCACACTTGGGCTTCACCACAAGAAGGACTTTGCCTGGCTTCCACTGGTTCAAGGAGGGACTCCCTGTTTGCTACAGGTGAAAAATTGCTAACCAGAGTCCCCTGCACCAACTCCTGAAAAAGTGACCAGCTGACCACTGCCCAGTGGCCAAAAAGGAGTTTGCGCCAGGTGCACTCTGGGAGTTGAAGTCCGCACTTCCCAAGGACCATCACAGAACTTCTGGACCCTTGGGGTGAGCTGTGGACCCCAAAAGAACCTTAAAAGAACATCTGGGTGAAGCCCCAGAAGTTTGGAAAAGATTGGAGAAATTTTAGAAAAAAGCTCCATAAAGCGACCGACTCGACGCGGAAATTCTAGCCGGCTTGCCTCAACCGCGACCCGGCCTGACTTCGTGGTTCGTCCCGGTCAAGAAAAACATCCGAAAAAAAAACTACGTCCGAACGTAAAAAGTTGACCGGGACCTTCCAGCCATCGTATCCGAGAAGGGCTCCACGGACGTCGGATCAAGATCCAGGTTTACCCCGGTCGAAGGATTTTCATCTCGAAAAAACGACTAAGTCCGAAGGTAGAAATCACCACCGAGGAAACCGACTTCGCGTATCCGGACAAGGGCTCCAGGAGGTCGGATCCAACTGGCAGGTTCGTCCCGGGGAAGAAAAACATCGAAAAAGAGACTAAGTCAGAAGGTAACTTTTTGACCGAGGCCTCCCGCGACTTGTAGCCGAGCAGGGCTCCATCGCGGTCGGCCTGAAAGTTTGACTTTGCCCCGGTCCTGGTGCAACCAGATGACCCGATTGGCGCTTTTCGTTTCTGAGCGCTAGAAAATAATAATACTTTAAAAATTCATATCTCCGGTTCCCCTGAACCGATTTTAATCGTTTTTGTGTCATTTTAAAGATAAAAATATAAGCTATTTTCATAAATTGGTTTTTGATTTTTAAACTGTTTCCTGTGTTTTATTTAAATACTGTTTTGTGATATTTGAATGCTTTACACTTTGTCGCCTTGACGCTCGATGCTAAGCTACCAAGGGTAGAGCTGGGATTAATTTACTGAGACCTAACTGTACTTTTGTGGAGGTTTGTGGCTTGTTGCTAGGTGTAGGTACCTACCTGCCCTACCAATAACCCATTTTCCAACATAATTGGAAGCAGCGACGGGATCCTGTACTTGTGTTCAATATCACATTACAGTTTTAGATAAAACAAATTAAAAATCCTTTAAATTGTCCTAGTGCAAAAATTGTTTTTAATTTTTAATTTTAAATTTTTTAAAAAAAATTAATTTGGATTAATTTCAATTATTGAATTTTTGTAATTTTTCTAAATTCTTGTTTCCAATTTTTGCAAAAAGTTTTTGTTGACACAAAACTAGGGAACCATGGAGCTTGATCTGGCTAGCCTACCCACACTGACAGTAGTCCAGCTTAGGGGGTTGTGTATTGAGAGGGGGTTGCCTGCAACCACTAATCTCAGGAAGGAAATCCTGATTAAATCCCTGACAGCATGGGCTGAGGCCCAAGAGGTAGAGACAGAGGAAGCTCCAGAGGAGGAACCAAAAGAGGATGATGCTAACTCTAACCACTCAGGGGAGGAAAGGCATCAGACCCCAAGTGAGGAAGAAGAGGAACGGTCCTCACTGGACACAGTCACTAGGGGCAGACCCAAAGCTAGTGGTAGGAAGAGCGTCCTTTCAGGAGGAGAGAACCCATCCATCAGGGAAAGAGAGCTGGAAGCCCAGCTAGCCTACATAGCTTTGGAAGCAGAGAAGCTGGCCCTAGAGAAGAAAAAGTGGGCATACAAAGAAAAAAGAGATGGAAGCAGCGATAAAGAAGCTGAGGTGTCCATGGGTGGGGGAGTTTGCCCCAGATTACCCAAGGGGGTAGTTCCTGCTTATATAGAGGGGGATGACATAGATAAGTGGCTAGGGGCCTTTGAGAGGGCACTCCAAATGAGAAGGGTTAGGCCTCAATACTGGGGTTCCCTTTTGTGGGAGTTGGTCCCCAACTCAGGGAGGGATAGGCTTCTGACCTTAAGGGGGGAGGAGGCAGATTCATACCCTAGTATGAAAAGGTGCTTAGCCAAGAAGTTTGGTCTGACCCCAGAGCAATATAGAATGAAGTTCAGGGACACCCAGAAGGTCAGTACCCAGTCTTGGGTTGACTTTGTGGACACCTCACTAAAGGCACTAGAGGGCTGGATTATTGGCAACAAAGTAAATACTTATGAGGGGTTATACAATCTGATCATGAGAGAGCACATCTTGACCAATTGTATCCAAGAAAGGTTACGCCAGCATCTAGTGGACTCTAAGCTGACCAACCCTAGAGAGCTAGGGGAGGCAGCTGATGAGTGGTTGAGAACCAGGGTGGTTGTCAAGTCCCAGGGGGGAGACTCCAAGAAGGGGGGGACAGGTCCCCAAAAACCTAAGGAGGGAGGTGGTAAGCCCACCACAGAGACTCCCTCTGTACCCCAGAACCCTAAGAAGGAGGAGAGTAAATCCCACTCCCACTCTGACATACAGAGACAGGGAGACCCAGGGTTAAAAAAGCTCTTGGACAGTAGGGCTTGCTTTGACTGTCAGCAGACAGGTCACTTCAGAGGAGATGCAGCCTGTCCAAAGAAGGTGGTTAGCACTGGGCTGTCCAGTGTAGCCATAGAGGAGGATTCCTCAGATGATGAAGTCCTCCTAGCATTGTGCTGGGAGACAGGACCAGATGGTAAGCTGGTGATCCCTGAGGGTGGGAGTAGGCACTTCCACCACATTCAAGTGAATGGGATCCCTACCACTGGCCTGAGAGACACCTGTGCCAGTCACACTGTAGTGAGTGACCGGTTAGTGACCCCAGACATGTATGTCCCAGGAAAGACAAAGAAAGTCAGGATAGCCACAGGGGAGGTCACCTCCAAACCTGTAGCCATAGTGCCCCTAGAGAGGGAGGGTATCCTTGACTGGATTAGGGTGGTAGTCAGTGCTGACCTTCCCCTAGATTGTATCCTGGGCAATGACCTCCCAGAGGTGAGTCTGGTCACAGATGGGGTGGTCGCCCAGGGCGCCCCCCCTACCCAAAGTCCTGGGGAGTCAGTCCCTACAGTTAGGAGACAGGGGTCCCCAAGAAAAGGAAAGAAGAAAAGGAAGGGTAGGCCACTCTTAAAGAGAGTTCCAAGGAGCCAAAGGCCTTCTGCCCCAGTAGGGGGGGAGCCCAGAGTTGGCACTGGTGAGGCCTCACCTGACCCCAAGGAAGTCCTGAGTAGTCAGGCAGCTGTCCAGATGCAAGGTGTTGCCCCTGCACTGACAGAAGGGAGAGTGGAAGGAGGGTGTCTGCCACAGGAGGTGGTAGCCCCCCACTCAAGACAGCAAGAGGGGTGCCAGGACCCCAAAGATGCCCCTAAAGCAGCTCAGCCACCTGTCAGTGGAGAGCTTAGGGTGTGGTTCTGGGTACTGACAGCTGTCAGTAGCCTCTGCTGGGTGCTAGCCTTCCTGGCAGCACTGTACTTGGCCTGGGAGGCAGACCCCAGGGCCAATAGCAAAGTAGGCCCCCTGACCCTATTGGTCATGGTGGGGTTGCTCAAGTGTTGGGTGACCTCTTTGGGTAAGCTAGGTGTTGCCCTAGCAAAGTTAGGAGTAGGGGAGGTGGGCACCTCACTACCCAAGTTGGCAGAGAGAGAGGAGGAAGACCCCCCTAGAGGGAAGTTTCAGTTTGAAATGGGTCCTTTCATTGTTGGGGTGGGTTCACTACCCAGAGGAAGAGACCCTGACAGGAGAATGTAAGGCAGAGTAGGCCCTGCAAAGGGACAGCCAGTTTTCTTCACTGTCTTCCTCGCCTAACAAGCCAGGAAGACTCTCCCAGGGTTGGGCTGAGTCTCCTGGGCGTGTGGGCTGGGGGGGGTTGTGTGAGAAACTGGGGCTGATTGCAGAGGCCCCCTAACTTTTTGCCCCCATTTTCCACTTTATGCTGGTGTTTTCCTGACTCTGATGGTGCCCTGGGTACTGCTAACCAGTCCCAGGGCCTGTGCTCTGTGTAAAATGGATATGCAAATTAGGCTAATTATAATTGGCTAAGTTAACCTACCTATAAGTCCCTAGTATATGGTAGGGCATGTAGGTTTAGGGACCACAGCATAGGTGGTGCACACCTAGGTGCATTGCTGAGGTGCCCAGTGTCATTTTAAAAGCAAGCCTGCCTTGCTAGCTGCTTTTAAATTAAAGTTATATGCAAATTCGACTTTGGAATTAAAGGTACTTCCAAAGTTTTAAACTACCTTATTTTTACATATAAGTCACCCCTAAGGTGTGCCCTATGTGCCCCTAGGGCTGGGTGCCATGTAACTATAAGCAGGGACTTTATAAAAATAGATTTATAAGCCCTGGTGAGGTAAAAACAGCCAAATTCGTTTTTCCCTCATTGAAGTAAATGGCCTTCATAGGCTAGAATGGGCAGACTTTATTTAAAATTTTAAAGTCTCCTTAAGTGTTACATACCAAGAATTTGGTATCAAATTGATTGTTATAATAAATCCCACAACTTCCAGTTGTTGGATTTAATATAACTAGTGCAGGTAAAAAGTTTAGACTTTACCTAAAAAGTTGCCAATTTCAGCTCTGCATTGTTTTTGCTGCTGTGCTCTGATTGGCCAGCCTGCAGCAGCTTCTGCCAGGCTACTTTAATGAGGTGTGAAGTGGCCTGACTTCACACAAAGGAATGTGCTTGGGGGAGAGAATCTCCCCTCAGCAGATGGTGAGGCAGGAAGGGGGAGGGCTGCCAAACTGGTCTTCAAAGGCAGAGAAGGACATCTGGAGCACCCAGCAACACCCCCACATCCTGCAACCCCAGACAGCTAGGTGCCCCCTTGATTAGATTAGGAGAGGGCAGGAGAGGGGTGTGTTTATGATTTTTAGCCACACCAGTGGGTGGGCTCAGCCAGATCTCTCCTCCAAAAATCAGATTCATCCATTTTGGATTTTTAGAGACTGTTGCCTTCTGGGATGGATTTTTGCCACACTTCCCAGGAAGTGGTCATCACAGGGGGACGACCCTGTCCCTGATTGGAGGACCAGGGCCCCCCTGCTTTTCACCCAGGAGCAAGGATAAAACTGGCAGACCTGCACCCACGCCTCAGATCCCCACCAAATTTCAAGAAGAAAGAACTACAAGGAGAAGAAGGACTGCCCTGCTGGACCCCTGGCCTGCACCTGGACCCTGCACTCAGAAAGACTGCACCAGCTGCACACTTGGGCTTCACCACAAGAAGGACTTTGCCTGGCTTCCACTGGTTCAAGGAGGGACTCCCTGTTTGCTACAGGTGAAAAATTGCTAACCAGAGTCCCCTGCACCAACTCCTGAAAAAGTGACCAGCTGACCACTGCCCAGTGGCCAAAAAGGAGTTTGCGCCAGGTGCACTCTGGGAGTTGAAGTCCGCACTTCCCAAGGACCATCACAGAACTTCTGGACCCTTGGGGTGAGCTGTGGACCCCAAAAGAACCTTAAAAGAACATCTGGGTGAAGCCCCAGAAGTTTGGAAAAGATTGGAGAAATTTTAGAAAAAAGCTCCATAAAGCGACCGACTCGACGCGGAAATTCTAGCCGGCTTGCCTCAACCGCGACCCGGCCTGACTTCGTGGTTCGTCCCGGTCAAGAAAAACATCCGAAAAAAAAACTAAGTCCGAACGTAAAAAGTTGACCGGGACCTTCCAGCCATCGTATCCGAGAAGGGCTCCACGGACGTCGGATCAAGATCCAGGTTTACCCCGGTCGAAGGATTTTCATCTCGAAAAAACGACTAAGTCCGAAGGTAGAAATCACCACCGAGGAAACCGACTTCGCGTATCCGGACAAGGGCTCCAGGAGGTCGGATCCAACTGGCAGGTTCGTCCCGGGGAAGAAAAACATCGAAAAAGAGACTAAGTCAGAAGGTAACTTTTTGACCGAGGCCTCCCGCGACTTGTAGCCGAGCAGGGCTCCATCGCGGTCGGCCTGAAAGTTTGACTTTGCCCCGGTCCTGGTGCAACCAGATGACCCGATTGGCGCTTTTCGTTTCTGAGCGCTAGAAAATAATAATACTTTAAAAATTCATATCTCCGGTTCCCCTGAACCGATTTTAATCGTTTTTGTGTCATTTTAAAGATAAAAATATAAGCTATTTTTATAAATTGGTTTTGGATTTTTAAACTGTTTCCTGTGTTTTATTTAAATACTGTTTTGTGATATTTGAATGCTTTACACTTTGTCTCCTAAGTTAAGCCTTGACGCTCGATGCTAAGCTACCAAGGGTAGAGCTGGGATTAATTTACTGAGACCTAACTGTACTTTTGTGGAGGTTTGTGGCTTGTTGCTAGGTGTAGGTACCTACCTGCCCTACCAATAACCCATTTTCCAACACCACAATACTGTTATACAATGTGGAAGTGTGTAATGTTCAAGTATTCAATTGATCAGAACAGAACCCTGGGCATCAGTAGCACCCACCAATTAGCGAGTGACTGTCTACATGGCAATGGACATCTACACAAAAAGTCCCAACAATCACAAATTGTAATGTGTCCGCAAAGGTGTGTGCAAGAATGTCCCCAAACATTGAAAGTGACATTTGATAAAATAACCCCAAATTTCACCTAAAAACCCGTTCCAATTTAGCACAAAAAGTACAACATGATGCAGATGGTTTTACCCAGAATGTAACACAATATTCACTGGTGAACTGCAAACATGTCAGAGATGTATGAAGGTCACCTGTCCCCTTGGTGTGTGCAACATATCACAAACATATGATCACACGAAAAAAGTAAAGTGGCAAGTCATCTATGCAATGCATACATGCCTATCATTGACATATCATGTCAAAATAAACACACATGCACTCTCAAGTCAAAATAACAGAGACACATATGATTTTGGTGTAAGTGTTCAGTAACATGATGAATGCTTGCATCAAAATGAATATGTCCATCACAAATGTACAACACTAATGTATGCATTTAAAATACCTAAAATACACAACCTGTGCCTGTCACTGTTACAAACGAGAGGAAGTGCATGGCCCACACATCAGCAGAAATATCATAATCAGCAAATAATTAGTAATAATCAAAGAATAGTGCTAGGACAAAGACATTCTCAAAATAAAAATGGATTATAGAAATGAGACAACTCTCTCATAAGTAAAATAAAGGGGATGATTGTATAGAAAACACAAAGGCACCAGGTCAGTAGTCCATAGTGTGGGTGCATGCCCACAACTTGCTACTTAATGTCATCACCAGAATAAACTTCCTCTGGAAGGGGCATCCATGGGGAAGACAGCAGGCACCTCAAAGATCTTATTGGGGGCGGTCCCTTAGGTTTAGGAGCGGTGGGTTAAGTTTTTAGAGGGGCGGTTTGGGATTTGGAAGGGGTGGTGGAATTTGGAAGTGGAGATTTGGGATTTGGAGGGGTGGTTTGGGATTTGGAAGGGATGGGTTGGCATTTGGAAGGTGTTGTGTGGAATTTGGATGGAGTGGATTGGGATGTGAAAGGGGTCAGGGCCAGGGAAAAGAGCAAGCTCCCCTTAGGTAAGTGGGTAGGGTGTTCTGGACAGAGTTGGGTTTGGAAGGTAGAGGGAGTAGCCATGTCTGTTGTGCATGTGAGGGTGCATGACTATCTGGTGTCTGTGGTGAATCTGTAAATTTGTGTTTTTAACTGTTTGTTGGGTGGGTGAGTATGGGCATTTGTGTCAAGTATATGAGTCTGTGGATGGGTCTGCTATTGCTGTGGTGTGTGATTCTGTGGTGTCTGTGGGTGTGTCGGTGCAAGCATGTGTGGCGGTGGGTGTGGTGATTGGTACTGTGTCTATGTTGTGTGTGTGTGTGTTGGGGATGTGGTAGGTGCAATGACTAGGAATGTGCTGGTGGTGTCTGTGGTGAGTGTTGTGTCTGGGTGTGTGTGTGGTTGTGTAGTGGTGGGTGTAGTGACTGCAGGTGTGTCTGTGGTGGTATGTGTTGAGGTTGCATGTGTCTGTCTGTGCTTATGTTTCTTGCCGTTTTGGTGCTGGGATATGCTGCATGTGGCTGTTGTTGTGGATGTGTTCACATGTTTGTGTTTGTGCTGGGTTGAGGGATTTGAGATGTGGAAGGGGTGGGAGTCTGGGCATGAGGCTAGGGTGGCTAGGGTGGGTCGGAGACTTTGGCCAATGAGGAGGTCAGACCCTGGAATGTCCATTGGAGGCCAGGCAGGGCACCAAGAATGCCATCCAAGTAATCCAGTATCTGGGTGTTCTGGCCAGCCAGCCTCTGGATGGTGATGCTGCCTCTCACTAAGGACTGGTCTTCATTGGAGGCCTCTGAGGAAGATCTTGAGTCACTTGTGGCCTCCTGGCCAGTCCCCTTGCCCTCCAACCCACTGGGTCCCTCGGTGTCAGTGGTCTCAGAACCCCATCACCAGTGGCCAGCTTCGTCCCCACCGATGTGGCTACTATCACCCTTGCCCAGTGAGTCCTGAAAAACAGGATACAATTATAGTGTTTATGTGGGAACATAATAGGACATCAATGTTCATCAAACAACATTTGCAACAAGTTCAGTTATCCCTCATCTCTTCTTCCATATCATGTATGACTTTGTCACTTATACTCTTGTAGTTCACTCCATAACAAAGGGTTTCAACAGCATGAAAGAACACATGGGCCTGGCTACATCTCTGAAACACTGCAGTACAGAACTAATATGTATTCCCCTCCCCTAAAGGCTTATATTTTCGGATGGATCAGCATCTATGTGATGTAGCCTTCCACATGCAAATGTCCATTTCAAGATCACATTGCTCACCATCACCAAATTATCATCTGGTCAGGGCTAAGGACACCAAAATGATGTATGCATACATCTCTCACTAATGTGGACACATTCCTGCCTGTTGCTTCCAAGAAATTTTTGTAAAGAAATTCATGGTGCCATTCACAGACTGGTTTAGATGCACAATTGTGATGGGATAAGGACTCACGTTCCCCTGCTACTGTCAACAATAAAGTGTCCTTATTTTGCTGGGGAAGCTGCTGTCAAACATGTGTCAGGTAAGAAAGGATATCACTGTAACAGAATATCAAAACTGTCAGTGCAGATGCACATTCTCACATTGTCATAGCACCAACTTAGCAATGTCAAGTCAGAAGTATCAGCTGCTTCACAATGCTGCAGTTTGATCATTGTCACCAGTGAGAAAGCCTACATCCACCACACATGTGTGTGATGTACCATCACAACTAACCCAACCATGAGCTGGTGCACGTTTATTTAAACTGTCACTCATGTCATTGTATAAATGCTGGCATTCTCCTGTGTGCATGAAGCCATGTGTTACCCCACAGCAATAATTGACTTGGGAGGAGCAATCTAGTGGCAAGAGACAGCACAAAACAACACAACACACACAGTATCAGACACATTCTAACCAACGTACATCTCGAGAAATCATCATGGGCTTTGGATGTATACCTTCCTCACAGTTGTTGGCATTAAACATGGCTGGAAAGTAAAAAGGTTAAACCCACAACAATATCTCAAAACAATTACTTACCCGCTTGTAACTGCTGTTAGGCCCTCAACTGCCCATCCAGCTCTGGGTAAGCCACCGCAAGGATGCAGGCCATTAGAAGAGTCAGGGTCAGGCGCACCCACCTGGATCACTGGGAGGAGTGGCTGACTTGGCTTTTGCCTGATTTCCAAGTTGCCCACTGTAGGTCTCTCCACCTCTTCCAATACTGCAGGTTACACGTCTTTGGGACCCCCAGTGTTCACACCTTCTTTGTGATGGCCTTCCATATATCCCACTTTTAATGGGCGTTGACCTGTATAGACGGCATAAAAGAACAGGGAAAGGTGATTCACTGTCACTTTTGGGCAGCTCTGCTGTGAAATCACATATTCCCAATGAACATGTACATTTACACAACTGTTGAGATTTCTTTTGTCAACAAAGCAGTCATAGGTAGAGTGGAAATACTGATTTGCAGTGATCTCATGCACACCATCAATACTTGCTAGATCCTCATGTTACCTACTCAGGCCTACAATATTATCTTGGCGAGAACTATGCAACCAATTCTATTGTGAGAGCCACCCATTATCACTCACAATCATTGTGAGTCACCTTCGTCCAAACCACCTGTATAATTCTTGCACAGAATCATACTCACATCCTACATTAGTGTCCTACTAAACTCCCAAGAGTCAGAACCCATGGTCTACATCACATACACTGACTGAGGGCAACAAAGGAGGGTTGCTGTGTGTCAATGAGAGCAGGGATTTGTGGGTTGTTTGGACATGTGTGTATTCTAATAGAAAAGGCTGGGATGGATGATGGTGAGCGACTGTCATCTGAAGTTGCTGCAATAAGTCTAACTATATGTGCCTTCATTAGAGATTGAAATCATACAGAGCTAAATTATCAATAATAAGTGCTGGACTCCCACGTGACAGTACAGCATCAGACACCTCCAGACCACCAAAATGTTCAAACCTTACATCTGTAATTTAAACACTGACTGTTTGGTGTTGGTCAAACAACAGGTATACTGTTTACTGCCGTCAGTCAGTAGCCTGCAGTTTGTGTGAGGAAATAGGCTTTGTGTGATGTATAGCCACAAACTGCAGCTTCTACTGTCACGTGGCTTAACATTTTCATGCACAGAGCATTCAAACATAAGTCACAAAAAAATGTCCCACATACATCAATCCGTCAACTCAAAGCACAACAACCACGTTATCAAAAAGAAAACCAAATATCCTCTGAACCATAAAAGAAGAGATTACTTAATTAGATATCCTCATTTCTGACATTTACCTGCTTACTCTGAGGTTTCATAGAGTTGGCTGTAAAAGGACAGAACCTCCCTGGTAAGGAGCTCAGCTCCTCAAGGAGGAAGACAGGGGCCCTGTCACCAGTGTTGCCCGGCAACCTGCCTCCCAGAGGTCGGTAACAGCAGTTGAAATCAAGGAGGTTTTGATGGCTGCAGCGTTAGGAGGCAAGTGATTTTTGTTTTTTTGTTATGCAATCCAGCACACAAGTACATGGCAGAAGCTATCCGTGATGGAGATGGACACAGCCATTGGCTTTCGTTCATAGCCGTCACACTCATTAGCCTATGGAAGAGACCGTTGTGGAGGTTCCCACCTACTGCACGATCAATGCCCACTAGTGACTGATGGCTATTCAGTGTGTTGACAGCAAGGTCAGGCAGCTGACATTTTAGGGTGTTTTTGTGCATGTTTTACATTTGTGTATATGTCAACGGCAATCAAAATGGGGGCTAGTGCATTTCTAGCAGTCAGATACGAACAACACTTTTCTGGGCAAGATATAACATGTAAAAATGTGTACGTGACTGTGCTTGTCAATGTGCTGCGGGTGTAGTACTACACAGGTGACGGTATTTAAAAACACACACATATATATATATATATATATATATATATATATATATATATATATATATATATATATTTCATCCAAAATTTAGCAGTGCACTCCACCAGGGTAAAGTAATTCTTGAATTTATTTGAAACAAACAAAAGAAAGCAGAACAACGCGTTTCGACCGGATGGTCTTTGTCAAGTTCAACAAACAATTCACAAAGCAAGTTCCTTTTATAATGGAAAGTATTATACCCATATAATGCATGCTGGGAGCTGTAGTTAAACAAATATTCAATACAAATTCGCAGAGTTACATAATATTACAATCAATCTATTCTCAATGAAAGTGTAACCATAAAAAAATATTTTCAGCATTCTAAAAAGATAATTATATAGCAAATTGACTTAATTTGTTATTTATATATAATTTAAATCCCGTTTTTCCATTAACTTAATTAACTCTATACTGGTATTTTTAACTCACTTTTTCTAGTAATACTATTACAGAAATGTTTTGTTTATTATTATTACAAATTTTGCTAATTTCATATAAATCAGGACTTGCTCTGAAAACAAAGAAAAATAAATAATATAAGTTTTTAATATATATCCAATGCTCACAATGATAATTAGGATGGTTATTAATTAAGAACTCAACCAATCAAACAGTTCATCTGTGCTGCTTGAGTTATACATTCATAGATGAACATAAAGTTCTTCATCATTGTTCATCCCTGCACCGGTATTCTTCGAGCGCAGCGCCTTTCATTGAACCGCGTTGCTGTTAGATATATATATATATATATAAATATATATATATATACGGTCATTATTTGCACATAAAGATAAAATTCTTAAATATGTATAATTTAAATATAAGTCAGCCATATATTTGATGTTATGTGTACATGGATCACCAAATGACATTTTTACTGTTACCCAGTAGTCAGATGTGCTTTGACATTGGTAGTATGGTGTGACCTTTTCATCTGACATTTTCTTTTCCATGCATACAGATGCCCGACCCCAGCCATGGCTAGGAGGCGACAGCCCCAGGTGTTCCGTCCCTTCCAGACCTTGCCACCATGGAAGAAAGGGATGTAATCAAGCTATCTCATCTAAATAGGCAGACTATCCTTAATTTGTGCCAGCAGTTGGAGTCTGATCTCCTGCCTCACAATATGAATCCAACAGCAATAAAACCAATAGCCCAACTCATGGCAGTACTTCATTTTGTACTGCCACCTTTCAATACACTGTCACAGTATCTGGGGGCATGTCCCAGCCAACGTTCAGTGGTATGCTACAAAAAGTCATTGCTTTCATGATTAAGAACGTGAATAGCTACATCCAATTTCCACATCCACATCCACAAGATTTAACCAATATGAAGGGAGAATGTTATGCTTTGGGTGGAAAACCACATGTGGTTAGAGCAATAGATGGGACCCAAATTGTCTTGGTGCCACCACACAACAGAGAACAGGTCTACCACATTTGGAAGAACTTCCATTCCATCAATGTGCAAGTTGTCTGCTTATCAGACTTATACATCACAAGTGTGTGTGCCCTCTTCCCTGGGTCAACACATGATGCATTCATACTACGGAACGGCAATATACCCATGCAGATGTCACATTGTGGATCAAAGAGGGCCTGGCTTGTTGGTAAGTGCAACATGACATGTAGATATTTTGCCTGAATCCTAGTTTAGTAAGGGTCAATGGTTTGATCTAATGGAGATCTGTTGATGTGTTGCTTTTGTGCAGGAGACAAATAGTATCCTAACCGACCAGGTTATTGGCAACGCTGAGGAATTCAACAATGCCAGTGGAAATCCACTTTAATGAGGCCCATGGAAGAACACGGAGGTCATTGGAGTGGGCTTTCGGGCTCCTGAAGGCTAGGTTTGGGTGCCTGGACAAGACTGGTGGAGCATTCCTCTACTCACCCAATAAGATGTGCCAAATTACAATTGCCTGCTGCATTCTCCTTAACAACGGCCTGAGGAGAGACATCCTTCTAACTGCAGAGGAGGGTAACTGTGACCAGCCCCCAAGTGAGAATGTTGAAATGCCCTTTGAAGATGACAGTGGTGAAGAAAAAGGGATTGACTTACATCAAGATGTGATTGCTCAGTTCTTCATCCGAGTGTAACTTGACCTTTTCAAGGTTTATGCTCCAGTATCAGTACAACTTGGTTGTTAGAATACATATCTGTCTGCTATGGCACTTTTTTAGGGCTGGGCATTGCAGGAAGGGTCAAGGCAAAAATGATAGTGGATCAGTGTTTCGCTACATTGTGTTATGTGGTCATTGAAATAGTTGAAAAGTGTTATACTAAGCAAACGTGTCCTCATGACTTGTCAATTGAGTTATATATTCTATGTGTTAAAATGTATTTTCCATTTTTATTCTGTTACATGGTCCTTCACCTTGTCATCTTCATTTGGACATTTCAACGTTGTGACATTTGCAGTGATATGTTGCTGTTTGGAAGTTCAAAGTGAACATATTGCGATACGTTTTTGACAACTTAGAGCCTGCGATCTCTAACATTGAAGAGCTGGAATATTTGGAGTTCAAACCTAAAAGCACCTTTTGCTCGCCTCCATAGCATTAAACTATTGATGCATTTAAGACACTAGACAACAGATTAATTTCAACAAGTCTCGCATCACCATCTAATCCACACAGGAAAGGGCAACTCTGTTATCGCTGACTCACAATGAGGATCTGGTATTCTGACCTGCAGATAAGGGAGGTGCCTTATTGGTCATGGATCATACTTTTTATGATGACAGTGTGGTAGCACATGTCTCTGAGGTCAACACCTACATACCCCTTGAATGTAATCCCACAACTGAATTTGCCAACATGTTAGAGAAGATATTGGTAAATGCTTCTTATCAAGGGGGGATTACCATAATACGCGGTGTTTCTTATCTTGTGATTTCCCAAGGAGACTATGGCTTTACATGCATCCAAAAATTCATAAGAACTTTGAAAATCCTCTTTTGTGTCTGGTTTTGGTTTCATCCATGAAACTCTTGGGAAACATCTTGATACACTACTCTAACCATTTGTTCAGAACTGGCATTCTTATGTTCAAGATGCCACAGATCTTCTGAAGCAATTGCTAAAATTACAATTTAGCGACATGGGTGATTGGTGGCTATGCATGATTGATGTTTCGTCATTAGACACTTCTGTACCACACAGCGAGGGCATTGGGGCTGTCAAGTGGGCACCCATCAACCAACACAAGCTGTGGGCTAATAAGGTTTTGCCTCTACCATAGCTATTTTGTGTGGAAAGGCCCTTTCTTCTTACAAAAACAAGGTAAATACAAGGATTTTCTGGGGCTCTGAGTTATGCGGATATTTTTGTGGCAAAATTTGAGAACAGTTTAATTTCTGACTCTGAGCGATGGCAATCACATTTGATTATGTACCTAAGATACTTAGATGACCTAGTTTTGGAAAGGTACTAGGAAACTCTTTGAACAACAGATCGTTGAACTCAATCAGAAAAATCCCAGGATTTCATTCGCCCATTGCATTCAAAAGATGAGCATCACTCATCTAGATGGTTGCCTTAAAATTACATCTTCTGGCATTGATACTACAATGTTCAAGGAACCAACTGACTGCAACAACCTGTTATTGTTTAGAAATTTCCATCTGCCATTACTGAAGTGACATCTGCCTTTTTCATAATTTAAACGTGTGAAATGGATCACGTCTGATGCAGCAACTTGCAACCAGTCATTATAACATTAAAAATTAAGGCCCTCATTACGAAGATGGCGGTCCGCTACGCCGGTGGTGGTGATAGAAACCGCCAAATAATGATCCAAACGAAACACACGCATCGTGCGAACCACCCACCGCTAGGAGAGGAGTCCCACCGACGAAAGCAAAGTCCGCCCACAGGCCTTCGGAAAGGCCCAACCCACCCATCAAATTATGAACCACTATTCCGCCGCCAGTTCCGGGGCGGGAACCACCATCACACAAAGCCAGGCGGAAATGAACCAAATATAAGGAACCACATGCCGGAGTCCTACAGAAAGTGCAGCGGCAGCCATGGATAGAGAGCTGCAGATCATGCCATCCCTTCTCCTTGCCATGTACCTACACGACCGAGACCGCCAACGAAGACGACGACGGTAAGTACTGCAACCTACAAAACAAGGGAAGAAAGGGCACAGTTACATACCCACCCACTCCACCCATCAGGCAACACCCCCCAACCCTTCCCAGCAGCACAAGTCATACACCCCACATCAAGAGGGACGTACCCGACCGAAGGCTAATGCAACTTGACCCAAGTATAAACAATAGCCCTACACCCATAAAAACATAAACAAACACCAGGGTGTAACTGCGTGCAGCCCAAACATAGACCACACAGAAACTTTAATGAGCAGCTCACAGAGCCAAACAGTGCAAACAGGGCCAATGGCCAGTCCGTAATAACACAATTGTCATGGGCAACAATGGCCCACACCTGTCTCCCACAAGTGCTGGGCACTCCACAGAACGGGGCACCATATGGGGATCCAGGCACCTCACAGAAAGGGGGCATGGAGTGGTGGGGTGGGGATTTACGATGGGGGTGGGATTTTGACTTCCTTGTGGAGGGGGGATGGTCTTCTCTTTTGAAGGGGATGGGGGCTGTTTGGCTTGGGTGGAGCTTGATGGCCTAGGCTCAGACCAGGCCTTCTTCTTCTTAGGGGAAGGGGCACGGGAATGTGAAGGGTGGACCGGGGTGGGCTGTGATGTGGAAGGAGCGGAAAGGGCAAGGAGGTGGGCATGTTTGGGGAAAAGACGGGATGGGCCAGTGGGTTGGAACAGGTCAGCACGGGAGAGGAAAGGTGTCTTGGGAGCAATTGGGGTGGGCATGGATGAGGGCGTGGGAGTGGAGGCAGAGGGAGTGGATGTAAGGGGTATAGGGGTGCGTGTAGTGGGTGCAGGTGACTGCTTAGCATGCGGTTGTGTAGTGGATGTCTGATGGGTGGGTGTCTTGGTGCATTTGAGTATCTTGGGAGGTGGGGGTGGACACAGTGGGAGAAGACAGACAGCTATTGTGGATGTATGTTGGGTGGGTGTCTGCAAGTCTGGTGAGTGTGCTGCATGTGTCAACTACAGTAGAGGTGTTGAGTGCAAGTGTGGTGTATGGGATGCATGTATGCCTGTCTGCTATTGTGGTGAGTGCAGGAAGAGGAGCTGTAACAGTGAGTGAAGGTGCAGTGCATGAGGGTGTGGATGTAGAGGGGACAGACAGGGAGGCAGAAGAGTTGGGCACATTGGGGGAAGTGAACATTGTTGTGTGTGCAGGTGTCTGTTGGCTGTGTGAATGCTTGTGGTGGGAGGTGTGGTGCTTGTGTTTTGAGGTGTGCTTCTTGTATGTTGAGCTGTGTGCCTGCATGTCAGAATGTGTGCTTTGGACGGGTGAAGGGAGTGGGGTGCTGGAAGGGGTAGAGGAGGTTGGAGGGGGGACGGAATGGCCAGGGAAACTGGCTGCCGTCTGAGAGGAGGCCAGAGCCTGAAAAGATCTTTGTAGGGCATACACGGCATCGTGAATGCCATCCAGATGGGCATTGGTCTGCTGTACCTCTGATGCTAGCCCCTGTATGGCATTGATGATGGTTGTTTGCCCTACAGAGATGGTTCTCAGGAGGTCAATAGCCTCCTCTGTGAGGGCAGCAGGGCTAACTGGGGCAGGTGCCTGGGGGAAGGAGACGGGCACCTTTCTGGGTGGGCGGGCACGGGCAACTCGGTGGGGAGCAGAAGGGAGGGCGGTGATTGTATGAGGGGTGGTGGAATATCTCACGGTAGTGGTGTGTGCACTAGAGGCCGCCACCGCCAGGGGACGCCCCATCGGAGGAAGTCTCAGAGTCACTACCTCCTGTGGTAGTAGCCTCCCCTTGGAAGTCCCCTCATCCTCCCACCCACTGGTCCCCTGGGCGACCGTTGTCTCTGCCTCGGAGGATCCTTGGGCCGCTGCCTCCCCACTTGCCGGTGCCACTGCTCCCTCACATGGTGTTAATGCTGTACCAAACCAACACAAAAGAACAGGGAGGGGGAGACAAAACAGGAGAGACATTTGTAAATAGCTGAATGCAGATGCAGAATGGGCAGACAAATACCCACCCAGCAAACACACCCAACAGGCAGCACCGTACACTATGCCCATGGCCATGCCCCTGACTATTGACCAGAATACTGCTCTACACCCATCCCCTGAATAACCTTTGGAGCTGGGGCAGTTGAAACATGACAGGGACCCATCCACACCCTTTGGGGAACATACAGTTGATGGACACCAGTCAAAGTCCCTGCTCTGAGCAGCATGTGCCCTATTGCACATCCAGACTTCCTTCCAGACTGAAGTTTGGTCAATCAGTACTCACCCCCTTGTGACTGCTGTGCAGCCTTCAAGCGCCCATACAGATCTGGGTACGCCACCGCCAGGATCCTTCGCATGAGGGGGGTCAGTGCCCGACGGGCACCCCTTCCATGTTGGGAGGACTTCCCCAGCTGGGCCTCACTGATCTTTTGCGCCCAGACCTGCAGGACCTCCCACCTCTTTCGACAGTGGGTGCTCCACCGGTTGTAGATCCCAAGGGTCCGCACCACCTTGGCGATGGCATGCCAATGTGCCCTCCTCTGGTGGGCGCTGACCTAGAAGAGCGACACAGAGATGGAAAACAGAGGTCATGCACGTGCACGATAGGAATAGTTGGCAAATTGTCCAACATACGACGGACAGTACACTCAGACATACAGGACAATTGCACACAGCATTCCATGCACTATGGCCCATGCAGGCTCAAAGGAGCACACATGTGTCCAATCCACAACATCCATTACACACACAGTGCCCTCCAAACCCAGACTCACCTGTACATCTGGCCGTCCGTAGAGTTTGCCATACAGGGGCAGGGCCCCGTCCACTAGCTTCTCCTGTTCTTCCTGGGTGAAGGACAGGGCCCTCTCACCTGCACCACGAGGCACATCCATAGCCAGAGGCAGGCCACAGCAATACACAGAGTACCTCTCCACACGAGATCAGGGAGTCAAGTGATCAAACGATGATGAACACGCATACGTTCCGTGGCAGTATGCACGGTCACCACCGCCGGCGGTCATGATACGCCAGGGTTCCCCATTGGCATCCATGTTAGGGTGCGAACAGTGGTCAATGCCACCTTACGCTGTGACGTCAACCGCTAGCGGTATGAGGTCACTTCCACAATGAAGGGGCAGATCTGCAGTGGGCAGACATTTTGCCATCACCTACGCATCTTGAATTTCTTACTAATCACAATGCAGGGCCCACTAGCCACATGAAGCACCTA
Source organism: Pleurodeles waltl (assembly GCF_031143425.1). Taxonomy (NCBI): domain Eukaryota; kingdom Metazoa; phylum Chordata; class Amphibia; order Caudata; family Salamandridae; genus Pleurodeles; species Pleurodeles waltl. The sequence continues at coordinate 475,368,543 of NC_090451.1, forward strand.
GGCCTCTATCCAGGCCGTATAGTTGCACACATAAATTACTCTGTTTCATCCCAGTGATGTACATATATATCTGTCAGGTAGCACTTATTGTAGAGACAATACAATGAACAATGCAGTGCAGAAATGTTGGGAAATGTGCCTATGTATGTGTCTACATCGCTCCTTTTTGTAACCCCTCTTAGGTACCGACCCTTGTGGCGAGGGAGGGCACCATCGGTGTACAGACCACTTGTGGATATGGGGACCATGGTGGAGCGTCAGATCATAATCACTTACATACTCACATGTGCAACTATTCAGGAACTTTGTGCATTACTTGATCCTGCACTAACTCCGGGAAATCGTAATCAGCATGCCATTCCAACTGAGGTGCAGGTACTCTCAGCACTCCATTTTCTTGCCACAGGCTCATTTCACGTGACAGTTGGCATGGGTGCTGGTTTCTCACAGCCAATGTTCAGCCAGGTACTGACAATATTTCTGAATGCATTTGTACAACATCTGCAATCCTATGTGCGGTTTCCCCAAAGTACTGACCTCCCTGCCATCAAGTCTGACTTCTATGCCTTTGCAAACATTCCCCATGTTATAGGTGCCATAGATGGCACCCACATACCCATCATCCCCCCAAGAGTGAGTGAACAGGTGTACAGAAACAGGAAGAACTTTCACTCCATGAACATCCAATTGGTTTGTACTGCAGACCAGTACATTTCCCATGTGAATGCCATGTTTCCAGGTTCAGTCCATGATTCATTTGTGTTGAGGAACAGTAGTGTGCCTCAGAAGATGGAACAACTACAAGAGGACAGAGGGTGGATCATAGGTAAGTTCCCTTGTCAATAACTGACAAATTGCTGTAAACCAGCCTGTCTGACTAAGGGACATAACAATGACAAGTCTGTATTGCACCATTGTGTAAGTGATTCTGGCTATCCAAACTTGCGTTGGCTCCTAACACCAGTGAGGAATCCCAGGACGGATGCAGAGAGGAAATACAATGGGGCCCATGGACATACTAGGAGGGTAATAGAGCGTACTATAGGTCTCCTGAAGGTTAGATTCCGGTGTCTACATATCTCTGGGGGTTCCCTGGCCTATGGCCCTGACAAGATGTGTAGAATAGTGGTGGCCTGCTGCATGCTGCACAATGTGGCAGTGAGACATTCAATCCCCCTCTTGGAAGTGGAGGGTGCTACAGGTCCTGATCAGCTACCTCAGAGAGGTGAGGAGAGTGATGGTGAGGATGAGGAAGGGGAAGATGTCAATTCCAGGAACCAACTGATACAACTCTACTTCCAATAACTGTGTGGGACTTAAGCCTGTCATTGGGGTTGGTGACTAATCCTGTCAGTGTGCTCTGTTATATAGGGGTGATTGGTCATGATAGGCGTTACTTGGACCACTTCTGCATGGTACTGACAGAAAATGTATGCATACCCTCCTGGCCACCATTTGGGCACACAGTAACACCATCAAGCATAAATTGACAATAAAGATTTTATCTGCCAATTACATCCATACTCCACTTTGTTCACAATTTAAGACAGGGGGCAGTGTTACAGGTGTGAAAACTCTTTTATTGGTAGAATTGAGTGAATTGTGTTATATACAGTGATGGGAGTCGTAAAGGTTGGGTGTCCTCAAAACCAACTTGGTGGAAGCCCTTTTGGATGTTTTAGATGGGTCCATTTTGTCGAACAGTACTTCAACTTGCCCTTAGCTAAGTGTTGTTGGTGAATGTGTGTGATGTTTGCTTTGCATTAGTAGCAGAGTCAATTGTTGGAGGTGGCCTTGTTCTTAGCTGGGTTTTCAGTGCCATATCTTGGCCTAAGAGTGCATTTGGGCGCCTGCTGTGGTGCTTCTTGGGGTGGCATGGTTGTCCCTTGTGTTTCCTGGGAGGGTATTTCCTGTGATGTTTCTGCTGCTTGGGTCATCAGATGCTGGTTGTCCAGGGCTGTTGTGGGGGCCTCTTGTCCAGTGTGGGTGTCAGACTGGTTTTTGACCAATTGCAGGAGTGCTCCAGCAATGGTGGCCATTGTGGCATTGTGCTCTTTCCACTGCTCCATGGCGTGTTCGTGTTGTTGCTCCTGCATCCTCTGACTTTGCTCCAGGGTGGACACAATCTGTGCCAGCCTGTCCTGGTGTCTTGGTAGGCCCCCAATAACTGTGCAATAATGTCGTGGGCTGCTGCATCCATCCTGTGCCCTCCCCCCGGCCCACTGGGACACTTGAACTTGCCCTGGCCCCCTGTGCCTGTGTTCCATGCACAGGTCTTGACGTGCCACTTGTACTGGGGCCCTCGCCTTTCTGCATGTTGAGAGTGGGAGACTGGGGCCTCTGTAGCTGTGTTCCACTAGTCTGTGCCCTGGGTACACTGGTGTGGGTATGCCTCCTTTGGCCTGCTGGTCTTGACTGGGTGTTAGGGGTGACAGTGGTTTCCTGGGTGGGGCTGCTGTATGGTGAGAATCCAGGACTGTGTGAGGGGCCTGCCTGCTCACCAGTGTCGAGGGATCCCTCTCCAAGGTCTTGTGAGGTGGCTCTGTCTCCCTGGAGGGCTGTGGCAGTCCTAGCCCCATCCGTTGGGGTTGCATGGGTGGTGGTGCCTATTGGGGGACATAGACATGTCTGTTACATATGCATGTAGGTTTGAGGTGTACAGGACTGTGCCATTTTGTGCTGGTGTTAATTTCAGTGGCCTTCCAGGGTACCTTTATGTGGTTGACATAGCATTTAGCTTCAGTGGTGGGGTTGCATTGTAGTGGGGGTATTGTTCCATTGTGGGTCCGTGCAGGGGTGGGTGGCTGTGCACAGTGGAAGTGATGTGGGTATGTGAGTGGGTTGTGGGTAATGCAGGGTAATGGATGTGGTGGGTAATGGCTGGGTGGGGTGTAGGTCCAGGTGGGTGTGGGTGGGGTGGGGTGGTGCATGCATTGCAGTTGTGGTGTATATGGGGTGATTGTAGATGACGTACCCAAGTCCATTCCTCCAGTGAGTCCTTCTGGGTGCAGGATGGTGAGGACCGTCTCCTCCCTGTCGGTGTAGTCGGGTGGTGTCGGTGGTGGCCCTCCCCCAGTCTTCTGCACTGCGATGTGGTGCCTAGATGCCATGGCCCTGACCTTCCCCCGCAGGTCGTTCCATCTCTTCCGGATGTCTTCTCTGGTGCGTGGATGGTGTCCCACTGCATTCACCCTGTTGACAATGGTCTGCCACAGCTCCAATTTCCGGGCGATGGGTGTGTGCTGCACCTCGGACCTGAATATTTGTGGCTCCACCTTCAGGATCTCGTCCACCATGGTCCTTAGCTCCCTTTCGGTGAAGCGTGGATTTTTTAGGGGGGACATGGTGAGTGAGGTAGATGGCGTCAGCACTGGGGACGGGGTAAGGGTGCTCCTCTGTGGGACAATGTGCGTCTCCTGTATGCTGCAGTTCGCTGTTTAGCTCTGGTGCTCTCCTTCTTCTTGTCCTGGTTTAGTTGCAAGGGATTGCGGGGTGTGTCTGGGGGTGTTTTATGGGATTCTGGATGTGTGTCAGGTGTGTGGGTGATAAGCCTATCCAATGTGTGCACTTGTTGCTGTTGGGTCCACTTGCCGCCCGTGGCGGACGCAGCCGCCAATACTCGTCCGGCCTCCACTGTCCGCTGAGGTGATTTGTGCATCATTATTTGGAGGGTGGGATGTGGGTGTGCTTGGCGGTGGCGGGGTGGGATGGGCCGGGATTCCCAGTGACAGTGTCCTGGCGGGGAGTGGTGGTGTGGGAAGTTTGGCAGGGTTGGGATTTTCGATCATTTTATGGTGGGTTTCCATTCCCCGCCACCGGAGGGATTCTGTTCAGCGCCGCCATAGCGGTCAGCGGTCTTTTCCGCCATGTTCATAATGACCACCTAAATTTTTAGAGTGTATTTACCCAGATCAGGTATTGGATTCTGCTTGGGTATGCATGTCTGCTCTTGATCATTCTAGTTAGTTACAAAAGAAGAAATCTGTGAGTTCCACAATATGATTTCAGAGGTCTCTTTCAAGACAAACCTCTATTCACACATGAACCCACATGCAATATGAGGTTCTTTCTTCATCTAAACAACAAGACAAAACATACAAAGACATGAGAAAGTATTATATATAACTGTGTACACTGCAACCATGTTATAGTGGGTGATTCCATTGTTCATCCACAAATGGGAAAACAGATCCAATTAAAACACACAACAGACTTCAATACCCATCAGTGATGTATGCTATCAAAATCCATTGCTGCCTATTACAAGTTGGGAAGACAGAGAGGCACATTAAGGTAGGAATAACTGGGCATAAAAGAATGATCAAAAATAAGAACAGAAATTCATCTCTTGTAGTACATTGGGTTTATCACAAGCATAATATTGCTCAGTTACATTTTGCAGTGTTAGAGATTATCCATATTCACCCTGAGTTGAACACTCATGAGTGGTTATCCCAATGTAAAACACATTGGATCAGACTGTTGGGCAACCTTATTCATGGAGGATTGAACGGCAAACATGAAATGTTATGCTTTTTATAGATTTCCAAGTCATTTACTCTCTGATCACAATCAACATTGTGGGCACATCATATATCATTCATGATACACCGTTTGGGGTCCAATACACACCTATTTTGACACTTGTTGAATCCAACATGTTCACAGGGGGCAAGCAGATCATTTTGCTTGTTTTGTTTTACCCTCATGTTTTCATGTTTCTATTGATTTGTAGAATTTGTGGGTATTTAATTATACATAGGATGTTATTTAACATGTTTATCCTTGGTTTTATTATCCATTCACACATGCATTGTGTTGATTCTGTATTTAAATGCTACTGGGTCACTTTTTTTATTGTCACTGTTCTATCCATCATTTGATTCTAAAATATACTGTTTTTTAAAGTCCTTTATGACTCATGACGTATATATGTTTCTACCCTATTTGTATTTTTGGTTCTGGCCTTCTCAAAAGGATGCAAGAATGCATTTCACACTTTTCATGGTTGACACTTATTTCAGTGACGTATTCTCGGTTGTTATTTATTTTTAAACCTGTGATGTCATTATTTATATTTTTTTTGGATCATTTTATTATTTACAGTTACCCCTGATGAAGGGTGTTTTCACCTGAAATGCACTGGGTCTCTTATATAATCACCAGAAATTTTCAAATATGTACTGCCAGTGCCAAGTGATTTATAATGTGCGAATTAACACTGAAGCAACACAATTGATCTACAAGCGAACAAATTAATTTCAATCAACCATATGTTTTTCTGCATAATTTCTCTTGTACCATTTTGATTACACTTAGATAACTTGTTTAATGCTTTGTTTCTTTGGTACTCTTCAGAAAGGGACTGTGCATGCTCAATCTAGTACACTTTGTTGTCCTAGTTCATGTGTAGTATTCGTGAGCTAGGCAGGGCTTGTTTGAACTCTGCACACTAAAATTGTTTCCATTTAGTATCACTAGTATATTGTTGTTGTGTACATTGTAAATGTTGAGTGCCCTACAAGCTTTGTTAAAAATAGAGTTGCAGTTTGCCCGGATGTTGAGGGACCACAGACAGGGGCAATTGGACCAGGAAAAGCCCTACGCATAAGGTGGTGGACGTCATACATCACCACAGTCAGGTGCCCAAGGTGGAATTGATGTTCTGGTGTTCTACATTGTTCTCCCTCTGCACCTGCTTCAGGCCCTGGTTCTCAGTTAGGACCTGGCCCATCACGTCTTGGGACTGTAGGCATGATTCTAAAACTTGGTCAAGGGTGGTCTGGCTCACCAAAGCCCCATGTAACCTCCCTTGGCTGGCCCATTGATTCCCTCCCATGACCCCTATCCCCACTGGCCTGTGCCCTTGAGGTGTGCCCTAAACCACTGGTTCCTGACAGGCTTGTTGCCAGAGATCTTGGTGGCTCTACAGGAGCCGGGACTGAGGGGCACAGGATGGGTGTGCTGACTCTTGGTGCACAGGTAGTGGAGGTGTCCTCCTGCTGAGGTGGTCCTGCAGCAGTGGTGGGAGCTGTTGCTGTGGAAAGGGTAGGATGTACTGAAGCAGTGGTGCCAGACAGACCAGTTGGGCGAGCTAGTTTCTCCTTATCTAGACTTGCAACATTGGGGTCCTCAATGAATGCTTGCTACTGGGCTGGAGTTGAGGTTTCCTGTCTTCCAGATAGTGATGCACTGGTGCAGGTGGTTACAATTGTGAAAGATACAGAGGATATGTGAATTAAATATTGTTTGTGCATTTTACATGTGTCTTTATTTACATGATGGCCAACCTAAAGCCTAGAATGGGAGAGATTGACTGATTAGGCCTTTGTGTGATTTACACAGATTGAAAATTCAGTCTGACCTTGTATAAATGGCCTGAAATGAAAACGTATAAGCTCACATTTGTGGGTTACATGTAACAGACATTGGGGCCAACACAGTGGTGGGTACATTGGAGTTCTGAACCCTTCAAAAGGCCTAGCAGGCTGCAAAACATTGGATGTACAATGGTTCATAACACACATGATACTGCAATTGAACATCATATGAACAGTGAACTTTTACTTGTGTGTGGCTATAAATTCAGTTCTGCATACCACTACAAATCTTCTTATGTCTTGGATTCAGAAAACAATTACTTATGTATGCATTTTCAACAATTCAATGTAGCTATTAGCAGGTGTCTATATGGTTGAGATGCACAAGAGGTGTTATTTAATTCCTAAACATGACATGGTGGCTGACAAATGCATCCGTTTTTGAGATGTGTGTGCACATTAAAGTAGTTGACAGTGTTACAACATTACACTTCACTTTTGATTGTCAGATCCAGGAACAGAGCACCATGGTATTTGTAGTCATCTGTAGACAACAAGGACAATACCTGTTTGCAAAGTAGCTTCCACATATCACTTTCAATGACTGCATTAGATATGAAAACATGATTGAAACCGGTACACACATATGGATATTATGTGACTGGAAGACAATGCATATTAGTCTCACCGTGCTTTCCTTTGAAATTGGATGTATTTGTGGACCTGTTTTTGGTTGGACAACAACATACATTGATAGACAGTAATGGACAGAGCAGCCAATGCAAGCAGTGATCCATGGGGAACTATACACAAACTTGCTGGCCATATAGCATTCTGTTAGGATAAGACCTACACCCATGCTACTAGCAATGTGTATGACAACACATATTTTATTTAGTCATAAATAGCTAAATCTGTGTTGCTACGGTTGTTTGTGCATTCTTATGGTCTACCTGAAAGTGATTAGAAAGACATACATAGGTATGACTTACCAGTCTGCACTGTACCAGGGATTCCAGTCAAACCTTCAGGATGGAGAATTATCAAAACCTTCTCCTTCCAGTGAAAGAGTTGAAATGGGGGAGAGGAAAACCACCACCAATCCTCTGGTTCTCCAGGTGATGCTTGGAGGCCAGTGAATGAACCTTCCGCCGCAGGTCATTCCACCTCTTCCTAATCTTCTGTGTGAGCAGGTTGTTAGCTACTGCATTCACACTGTCAACTATTCTAGACCACATTTGCCTTTTCTGGAAAATAGTAGTATTTTGGCCTTGGGTTTTAAACAATTGTGGCTCTATTTTAATGGTTCCATCCACCATGAAAGATAATTTTCTCTCTGTGGAATTGAAATTTCTTCTCCCTGCCATTATGAAATTATTATTCGCAAAACTAGTGCTAAAAAATAAGGGTACTGTAAAAAAAATTATTTGGCAAAAAAGACAGAGGAAGAGATGAATAGAATCAAAAACCCTGTCTCGTATGTTGAGGATTTTACGAGCTGTCTGGTCTTCTGCAGTGAAATGGCAAATAATTGTTGTCTGAAATGGAGGGTGTCTTATAGTGTGTTTTGCAAGTGTTCACAATTGACCAGTTTGCAAGAGGTGTAGGCTACTAGCATTCAACCAATGGCCAGAGCCATGGTACTATACTGAACAGGTCCCACAATGGACTCCCGCTGTCATGAGTCCACTGCTGACACAACAACAGCACGACTATGGGACCTAAATAGGCTTGGCAGGATACTGCTGTTGAGACAGCAATGGAATGCTAATCTTCAGTACTGGAGTCTGTCACGTTGGTTGCGGGATGCAACTGATGCGACAAAGTACACTCCATTGTCAGTTGTTGGCTTAGCCTCAATACATCTAAATACATAAGGTGGGAGACTGCCAACCTGACGGTCTTTTCAGGCCTGCCTCTGACGCAGCTTGGCAATAAATCTGCCAACATCTAAATCAGGCCCTAAGGTTGGATGTGTCTTCAGCTGCAGAGATTTTTCAAGATGTCATTCGACCATTCATACAGCATGTCATGAATGGCTTCAACTATAGCAATGACATATTCGTTTTCGGAGCTACACAGAAGGAGTATGATAAAGCTCCCAGGCCAGTGTGTTGTTTACTTGATGCAAGTTTAAGGTTGAATGCTTAGAAATGTGAGTTCAATAGGACAAAGCTAAACTTCTTTGCCCATATCTTTTCTGATGGGGGCATGACACAAATATCCAGCTAGAGTACAGGCATTGTCAACTGCCAGTCCCCCACAAGATGTTTCCAAGTTACGCTCATTCCTTGGCATGACCAGTTACTGTTCCTGATACATACAAGACTTTGCCACTGTGAGGGCTCTATTGAAAGAGTTAACAAAAAGAATGATTCATTTTACTGGTGACATGAATGCAAACAAAGTCTTAAGAGAATCAAACAACCTATTGTATATGTTACTGAAATGGACTGTGTTGATCCAAAGCTCCATACAGAAGTTGTTGTTGATGCTAGTATGGTTGGGTTAGGTGCACTCCTTGCACAGCACAGCAGACACCCACATGCTTGAAGACATATTGTGGCATATGCAGCAAAAGCTTGTCCTGGCCTGAAGATGCTTATTCACAACTTGAAAAATAGAGTGGTGTGAGCTTGTGAACATTTCTATGTATTCTTATACAAAATCCTTTAATGCTTTTGACAGATCATCAAGCATTGCTGACTATCTTTGGCAACTCAAAGGCCAAGATGCTTCCTCACATTAAAAGTCGGGGTCTAGATTACAAGACGACAACTACACAATTGTGCATAGTCAAGAGAAAGATCAAAACTCTGATTACTAATTCTCCAGAGTACCTATACAGTGTCATGTTACACTGAAACCTACATAAATGTCATTATGAAATCAAACACCCCTGCTTCCATTTTGTTAGAACACATTGTCACTGCCGTGAGTCAAGATAATGACATGTTACAGCTGAATGACATTATTATGCACCAGTCATGGAACCAACATACTCAGGTGGTCATTACAACCCTGACGGTCGGTGTTAAAGCGGCGGTAAGACCGCCAACAGGCCGGTGGTAAAAATAATTGAATTACGACCGTGGCGGAAACAGCCAATATAGACAGCCACTTTAACACTCCGAACGCCACGGCGGTACAAACAAACAGCACGGCGGTCACCTCCAACAGACAGGTGGAAGACAATGTACCGCCCACAGTATCACAACCTACCAATCCGCCACCTTTTCCGGGGAGGATTCACCGTGAACAAAAACACGGCAGAAACAGGACTTCGAAGGGAAAACGCTCACCTCTACACACCCCACGAGGAACCAGGACGCCATGGAACCAGAGCTTCACATATTCCCAGCTTTCATCTTCTTGCTCCTCTACCAGGAGCACGAACTCTGGCGGCGAAGACCACGGTGAGTACTGCACCTACGACACAGGGGAGGGAAAAAACAGGGACACACACACGCAACACGCAACACCCCCACCCCCACCCTCACCCACGACAACACAAACACTAATACATATTGATACATCACAGTTACACCCTCCAACCCCCCCGGAAGAATGCAAAGACAAAAGGAAATGAGTGTAACCATTGTAATCTATTAAAATCCAGTACGCAAAAATATATATACACTATTAACAAATATATACACCAAGAATAGAAGTCCAGGTATTGCTCCATTTAAGTCCGTGGAACACTAGGCCCACACTGCATGGGCGAGGCCCACACAAGGTACCCGGACATGATGGAGAGAACACTGCAGGGGCATCAGATAGAAATAAAACAGGCTCCTCAGGGGGAAGGGAAAGGGGGGGCACCTCAGCCGGATGAGTGCACAGCGCCAAATCCACGAGGGGGCCACATGCCCACTGTTCAATCTTGGGGAGTGCAAATCCACAGTCTCTCAAGTCTCTACAGTGGGTGGGTTGCCCACTGTTCAATCCTGGGGAGTGCAAAGCCACAGTCTCTCAAGTCTCTACAGTGGGTGGGTTGCCCACTGTTCAATCCTACGGAGTAAAAAGCCACAGTCTCTCAAGTCTCTACAGTGGGTTGGTTACCCACCGTTCAATCCTGGGGAGTGCAAAGCCACAGTCTCTCAAGTGGATAAAAGTCTCCACTGGTTCTGGAGTGGGCTTTGTGCCCAGAGAGCTTCATCCTGCCAAGCACTGTATGAGTGGATGCCTGTCTCCACTGGTTCTGGAAGTGGCTTGGTGCCCAGAGTGCTTCATCCTGCCAAGGACAGTGTGAGTGGATGTAAATCTCCACTGGTTCTGGAGGGGGCTTTGTGCCCAGAGTGCTTCATCCTGCCAAGTACAGAGGTAGTGGATGTAAATCTCCACTGGTTCTGGAGGGGGCTTTGTGCCCAGAGTGCTTCATCCTGCCAAGGACAGAGGTAGTGGATGCCTGTCTCCACTGGTTCTGGAGGGGGCTTTGTGCCCAGAGTGCTTCATCCTGCAAAGGACAGAGGTAGTGGATGCCTGTCTCCACTGGTTCTGGAGGGGGCTTTGTGCCCAGAGTGCTTCATCCTGCTCGTGGCGGACTCAGTAGCGTCAGTGCTCTTGGCTCTTATGGACCAGTGGTGCTTGTGGCGGCAGTGTCCATTGCAGCAGTGCTTGTGGTGGTGGTGTCCTTGGCAGCAGTGCTTGTGTCAGTGGTGTCCTTGGCAGTGGTGCTTGTGGTGGCGGTGTCCTTGGCAGCGGTGCTTGAGGCAGCGATGTCCTTGGCAGCGGTGCTTGTGGTGGCGGTGTCCATTGCAGCGGTGCTCGTGGCGGTGGTGTCCTTGGCAGCTGTGCTTGTGGCAGCAGTGTCCTTGGCAGCGGTGCTTGTGGTGGCGGTGTCCTTGGCAGCGGTGCTTGTGGCAGCGGTGTCCTTGGCAGCGGTGCTTTTGGTGGCAGTGTCCATGGCAGCGACTCAGCTGCTGGCGGTCCTGTCTGGGCCTGCGGGGCTGGTGCTGGCGGTTCTGTCTGGGCCAGCGGGGCTGCTGCTGGCGGTCCTGTCTGGGCCAGTGGGGCTGGTGCTGGCATTCGCATCCTGGCCAGCGGAGCTGGAGCTGGCGGTCCTGTCTGGGCCTGCGGGGCTGGTGCTGGCGGTCCTGTCTGGGCCAGCGGGGCTGCTGCTGGCGGACCTGTCTGGGCCAGCGGGGCTGGTGCTGGTGGTCCTGTCTGGGCCAGCGGGGCTGGTGCTGGCGGTCGCATCCTGGCCAACGGAGCTGGTGCTGGTGGTCCTGTCTGGGCCTGCTGGGCTGCTGCTGGCGGTCCTGTCTGGGCCAGCGGGGCTGATGGCGGTCACCTCCTGGGCAGCGGGCTGATGGCAGTCACCTCCTGGGCAGCGGGGCTGGTGCTGACGGTGGCCACCTGGGCAGCGGGGCTGATGGCGGTCGCCTTCTGGGCAGCGGGGCTGATGGCATTGCCTCCTAGGCAGCGGGGCTGATGGCGGTCGCTTACTGGGCAGCGGGGCTGATGGCGGTAGCCTCCTGGGCAGCGGGGCTGGTGCTGGCGGTGGCCTCCTGGGCAGCGGGGCTGATGGCGGTCTTCTTAGCTGTGCCGATCTTACCAGACTTGCCGGGTTTCTTGTGCCCCTTCCCCACCTTGGAAGGTGTTGCAGCTGACTCCACAATCCCACCTGTACCCCTGGGAGCGGCTTTGGTGGCTGGTGTCTTCCCCCTCTCCCACCGGGCACTGGTCAACTTTTGATGCTTGACAGGTGGGGGACTGTCCGTGCTGTGGCTCCTTGCCACACTGGCTGCCCTGCTGCCTGGTGCACTCCAGAATCCGGTGACTACTGGCACCACTGATCCCGCCGATGTCGTGACTGAGGTGCTAGGTTGGGACCTGGAGAGTCGGGCCCTAGGGGACTGACGGGGTGGGGGAGGTGAGGGAAAGAGGTCAAGGGTGGACAAGAAGAGTTTCTTGGGAACACAGGGACAGGGAGCTGGAGGGGGTTTGGGAGTGGAGGAAGAGGTTGTGCTTGTAGGAGGTGACTTTGGGTGAAGGTGCATGTGCTGGAGGCTGTCGGGAGGTAGATGGCTGTTGGGTGGGTGTGTGCCTGCGTTTGTGTACCTTGGGAGGTGGTGTCACAGACACACTGGGAGAGGACACAGGGGATGTGTGAATTGTAGTGGGGGTGGTGACTGCACCTGAGCGGGTTGTGGTGGTGATGGAATAAGTGGCTGTAGATGTAGTGCATGCAGGTGTGAGTGGAGACGAGACTGGGAGGGAGGAGGGAGACGAGGAGGAGGGGGACACAGTGGAGGCAGTGGATGTTGCTATGTCTGCATGTGTGTGATGTTTGCGTGAGTGCCTGTGGGATGTATGGTGCTTATGTTTGCCTGAGCTTCCTTTGTGTGTTGGGGTGTGTGCATGCCGATCTGATGGTGTGCTTGGGGTAGGCTGAGGTACCGGGGTGTGGGTCTGGGTAAAGGAAGTTGGAGAGGGGAGGCTAGAGACAGGGACAATGGCTGCCATCAGTGCTGAGGCCAGAGTCTGAAAAGCTTGCTGAAGGGCTGCCTGACCAGAATGAATACCCTCCAGGAATGCATTTGTCTGTTGCAACTGCCTCTCTACACCCTGGATGGCATTCAAAATGGTAGACTGCCCAACAGTAAGAGACCTGAGGAGGTCAATGGCCTCCTCACTGAGGGCAGCAGTGGTGACTGGGGCAGGGCCTGAGGTGCCTGGGCGAAGGTGATGCCCACCCTCCTGGGTGAGTGGGCACAGGGCAAAGGCTGAGGGGCTGCTGGGAGGGCGGTGCTGGAGGGGGGTGGCGGCTGTACCTGTAGATGGGGGGGAGGCACAGATGGGCCTGCCACCACAAGGGAGCTCCCATCAGAGGACGAGTCCGTATCACTGGTCTCAGCTCCTGTCCCGCTGTGGAGCTCACCTCGCCCTCCATCCCACTGGTGAAATCCGACTTCGTAGTGTCACCCTCCAGGGCCATGTGGGATGCAGCTCCCTCCTGCTCTGGTGCCACTGGTCCTCCGCCTGATGATGCTAATGCACACAAGAACAGGGAGAACATAACAAGGGGGGGAAACGACAGAAGAAAGACATGTTGAGTGCATGCATTACCGCTACCGTTGGCGGACACGACAGACACAGAAGCCCCCTGCACTACGCCGCGCACTTGGGTTCCACTATTCAATCCCTGGGACTTGGCCTACAATGCTATGGCTGAAATCTGCACACATGGATGTCACAGGAGCCTGACTAGGTGTAGTTGGCACTGTAATCAGGTGGGGTGCCACAGGGAATGCCTGAAAAAGGAGACCTAACTAGCACACTCGCCCTGGCCTAGGGGAACCCCCACCCAGACACCTCCACTGCGCGCTGAATCAGCAGAATGAGAGTGTACTCACCCCCTTGTTGCTGCTGTGATGCCCTCAAGCACCCATCAAACTCCGGGTACGCCACCGCCAGGATCCTGAACATCAGGGGGGTCATGGTGCGACGGGCACCCCTCCCACGTTGGGAGGCCATCCCCAGCTGGGCCTCCGCCGTCTTCTTGCTCCAGCGGCGAATGTCCTCTCATCTCTTAAGGCAATGGGTGCTCCGTCTGTGATAGACCCACAGGGTCCGGACGTCCTTGGCGATGGCACGCAAATATCCTTCTTCTGGTGGGCGCTGACCTACAGGAATTGTACAGGGGGAAAAAGAGAAGTTATTTCTAACTGCGCCTTCACAGTCATTGGCCCGCAACCTACCCTTGCCATGTGGCACATGCACTCACTGTTGTTGCATGCACACCTCATTCTCCCCCCCCATCTTTCATCCACCCCACTCCACAAAGGCATAGCCCATACAGCATGCTCCAAGTGTACTTACCTGTTTGTCTGGAGGACCGTAGAGTAGCGTGTACTGGGGGAGGAACCCATCCACGAGTTTCTCCAACTCCTCCGATGTGAAGGCAGGGGCCAATTCCCCAGACGCATGAGCCATTGTCTCTTCCAGAATGAGGTCACAGCAGCACTTGCAATGTAGGTCCTCTCCTGTCGAAGATCAGGTATCGAGTGATAGAACAGATAGAAAATGTCGGTCACGTCCGCGGCGGCACGTACCGTCAACGCCGGCGTACATCGTCATTGGCTCCTGGGACCCATAGGGTCCAATGTTAACCAATGCTGAATTGCGCAGTGGTCTTCGACAGCCTACCGCGACGGTGTACAACGCCAGCGCAGTTACCTCATATCCTATTGTCCCACTTTACAGGTCAGGCAGCCACCATTTCAGGGGCCCACATGGCTCTATTTTTAACTGCGACACACATAACTAGGCCTTGCCTCAACACTCATACATGCTTATTTCGGATTATGAATTGTGTTCTGTGTAAGCTGTGTGTACGTACCTCTGAGTTGGTTGACTCTGTGCTCGCTGTTGTCCTTCATAGGCACCGTCCGCTGGGACATGTGAGGAGATGGCGGCGTCCTCCGGTGTACAGACCGCTGATGGACCTGTCGACAATGGAGGAAAGACATGTAATCATCACATACAGGCTAGATCGTGCCACAATCCTGGAACTGTGTGCCCAGTTGGAGCCAGACCTGATGTCAGCTATCCACCATCCCACAGGAATCCCCCCTCAAGTGCAGGTGCTGTCAGTACTCCATTTCCTTGCAAGTGGGTCATTTCAAACAACAGTGGCCATAGCATCAGGGATGTCCCAGCCTATGTTTTCCAACGTGTTGTCCAGAGTGTTGTCTGTCCTGCTGAAACACATGCAGAGCTACATTGTTTTCCCTCAGGTGGAGGATTTGCCTACAGTGAAAGGTGACTTCTATGCCCTGGGACATATCCCCAACATCATAGGTGCCATTGATGGGACACATGTGGCCTTGCCCCCCGCAGGAGTGAACAGGTGTACAGAAACCGGAAGAGTTATCATTTGATGAATGTGCAGATGGTGTGTTTGGCAGACCAGTACATCTCCCATGTGAATGCCAAATTCCCTGGCTCAGTGCATGACGCTTACATCCTGCGGAATAGCAGCATCCCTTATGTGATGGGGCAACTCCAGAGGCACCGGGTGTGGCTATTAGGTGACCACCTGGAACCAAATCAGTGGGAATAGTTGTCTGGGTCTGGGGATATCCCTACAGGTTAGTGTGTGTCTAACGGTTGCCCCTCGCCATTTTCAGGTGACTCTGGTTACCTCAACCTGTCATGGCTACTCACCCCAGTGAGGAATCCCTGGACAAGGGCAGAGGAACGCTACAATGAGGCCCATGGGTGAACTAGGAGGATCATAGAGCGGACCTTCGGCCTCCTGAAGGCCAGGTTCCGGTGCCTCCATATGACAGGTGGTTCCCTATTCTACTCACCAAAGAAGGTGTGCCAGATCATCGTGGCCTGCTGTATGCTTCACAACTTAGCTTTGCGACGACAGGTGCCTTTTCTGCAGGAGGATGGTCCGGATGGAGGTGTTGTGGCAGCTGTGGAGCCTGTGGACAGTGAAGACGAGGAAGCAGAGGAAGAGGACATCGACAACAGGAACTCGGTTATCCTGCAATACTTCCAGTGAGACACAGGTAAGAAGACAAACCTGCCTACTACATGTAATGTAACACTACTACCTCTCTACTGTGTGTCCTTTTCACCCAGTGTATGGTAACTGATTTTTCACTTTCCCTTACGATTTCACAGATGAGGGTCCCACTGTGTGACATCTGCTTTATTTCCTCATGGACTAGAGCTGTGTGACATAGGTATGTTGACATTACAATTGTAAGAGCATTTTGTCACTGTAATTGCTAATACACTATTTCGAAATCACAGACAGACTCCAGATTGTTTTGTACCTTAAGGGTCTTTATTTAAGTGCTCAATATTGGAGGGTGCAGTAAAATGGGGAGGGGTGATGGTGGAGGACTGTCCAGTCTATCAGTCTCACAGGTGCATTGTCCAAAGGGGCATAGGAAGTGGAGCTGGGGCAGTTTGAGGATGGACAGGGTGACAAGGTGGGACAAAAGGATGACATTCAGGGCGGTCTCATTTAGTGGCGGGGGTCTTGGCATCGTTCTCTGTCTTTGTCCTGGATCTCAGGGACCGTTTGCGGGGTGGTTCTCCATCTGCAGGGGGTGGGGTGCCGGTGTGGTGGTCCTGTGGCGGTGCCTCCTGTCCACTAGCGCCGGCGGAGGTGGTGGGCAGTTCATCATACAGGCTAGTGTCAGGGGCCCCTTGTTGAGCCACAGTGTACCTCCTGGTGTTGAGGACTTCCTTCAGCACCCCTACGATGGTGCCCAGGGTGGAATTGATGGATCTGAGTTCCTCTCTGAAGCCCAAATACAGTTCCTCCTGCAGCCGCTGGGTCTCCTGAAACTTGGCCGGTACCGTTGCCATCGTCTCCTAGAATGATGGTAGGCTCCTATGATGTTAGAGAGGGCCTCGTGGAGAGTTGGTTCCCTGGGCCTGTCCTCCCCCTGTCGCACAGCAGCCCTCCCATTTCCCCTGTGTTCCTGGGCCTCTGTCCCCTGAAAGGTGTGCCCACTGCCACTGCCCCCAGGTCCCTGTTGTTGTTGGGGTGGTGGGTTAGCCTGGTTTCCCTGTAGTGGTGGACACACTGCTGATTGACGTGTCCTCAGGACAGAGGTATGGGACCGCTGGGTGGGTGCTGTGCTGGTGTTTCCTGAGGGGGGAGGGTCTGTGGTGGCCTGTGACTGTGTGAGGGGAACCGACTGTCCCAAGGTCCCAGATGGGCCGGGCTGGTCGTCTAGATCCAGTTGGACAGAGCTGCTGTCATCACGGTGGCCCTCTTCTGTTGGTGGTCTGGACATGTGTGGACCCTCCTGTGAGGTGACGTTGGGTAGGGGTCCTGCAGGGGTGTAAAAGCATGATTATTGCATCTGTGTGTACCATGGTGTGCAATGGGTGAGTGACCGTGTACCCCAGTGCTTGCATTCCTGTGTGGGACCTTGTGTGATGATGGTTTAGTGGGGTGTATGGGTATGTCCCGTGGCCATGCATTGGTGATGGGTGTCCATGCTTTGGTGTTGCATGCAGGGCTTTGTGTTGGGATGTGTGGTTTGTGATAGTGGGACATGTGTGAGGAGTTGGAGTGATGGGGGTGAGGGCGAGGGTGGAGGTATGTGATAGCATGCAGGTAGGGTGGCGGTTGTAATAGTTAAGGTTTGACTTACCAGAGTCCATTCCTCCAGCTACTCCTTTGAGGCCCTCAGGATGCAGAATCGCCAAGACCTGCTCCTCCCATGTTGTTAGTTGTGGGGGAGGAGGTGGGGGTCCGCTGCCAGTCCTCTGTACCGCAATGTGGTGTCTGGATACCACGTAACGCACCTTTCCCCGTAGGTCGTTCCACCTCTTCCTGATGTCATCCCTATTTCTTGGGTGCTGTCCCACTGCGTTGACCCTGTCCACTATTCTTTGCCATAGCTCCATCTTCATAGCTATGGAGGTGTGCAGCACCTGTGATCCGAATAGCTGTGGCTCTACCCGGATGATTTCCTCCACCATGACCCTGAGCTCCTCCTCAGAGAACCTGGGGTATCTTTGTCGTGCCATGGGGTGGTGTGGGTCATGTGTGGGGTGGTGTGTGTTATGATATGTGGGGTGATATGTAGTGGTGTGTTGTGTGGGGTGCGTGGATGTTATGTGGGTGATGGTGTTGTGTGCCTGTGGATGCCTGGTTGTAGATTGTGGTGTCTCTCTCTGGCCTTCTATCGCAATTCTGGTCGGAAGGGTTTGTGGGTGATGTGGGTGTGTATTTTATATTGTATTGGGTGTGTGGGAGTGGTGTGTGTATGTGTATCAGGTGTGTGTATTTCGAATTGTCCAATGTGGCTGTGTTTTGTAAGAGTGTGTGTATTTTGAGCGCGGCGGTGTGTACCACCAGTGGAATACCGCAGTTGAAAGACCGCTGCGTGGATTCGTGGGTCGTGATAGTGTGGGCGTATTTCTGTTGGCGTGACGGTGGAGGTTTTGTTATCGCCAGTTTATCACTGACCTTTGGTGTGGCGGACTTGTGTGGGTATCTTAATTTTGGCGGTCTCCGAGCTGTGGGTCATAATAGCTGTGGTGGATTTCTGCGGCCGTGGCGGTGTGTTGGCGGTCTTCTGCGCGGCGGTAAGCGGCGTTTACCGCCAATGTTGTAATGACCCCCTCAATCTCTTACCAGTGACAGTGAATTCCAGAAGTTTAAAAACTGTCTGTGTCACAAGATGGCGTTAGCCTGAGGGGGTTGAGAATTGTCATTCTGGAGAGTCTTAGACAACAGATGATTGAAGTGGCCCATGAAGGGCATCATGCAATTGTTGCCACAAAACGAGCACTCTGAGTTTGTGTTTGGTTTCCTCATCTCAATGAAAGAGTTAAAAGAGAATTAAAGGACAGTCATCTATTTAACTGCCTGTCATGGCAAACCACTCAACACCCACTAAGCATGTTAGAGTTGTAGAAGCATGCCTGGAAAAGAACTGCTGTTTGCTTTTTTGCTCCAATTCATAGTGAACATCACCTGAGGGTGCTTGTGAATGAATACTCCCATTTTCCAGTAATACAAGATCTCTCATCTATCACTCAGAAAAGAGTAATTTAGAGATTAGATGGAATCTTTGCAGTTCTTGATCTTGTGTTGGTCCATTGAAGTACTTTGCCTTACACCCTCCTGTCATGGTCACTTCCTCTGGGTAGTGAACCCATCCCAATAGTGAATGGTCCCACCTTAAACGGAAACTTCCCTCTAGGGGTGTCTTCCTCCTCTCTCTGCAAACTTGGGAAGTGAGGTGCCCACCTCCCCTATCCCTAACTTTGCTAGGTCAACACCTAGCATACCCAAAGAGGTCACCCAATACTTGAGCAACCCCACCATGACCAACAGGGTCATGGGGCCTACTTTGCTGTTGGCCCTGGGGTCTGTCTCCCAGGCCAAGTGCAGTGCTGCCATGAAGGCCAGCACCCAGCAAAGGCTAGTGACAGCTGTCAGCACCCAGAACCACACCCTACGCTCTCCACTGACAGGTGCTCTTCAAGAGTGCCCTACCCTATGGAGGCTATTCACTACCATGAAGGAAAAAGGAATTCGGCTGTTTTACCTCTCCAGGGCTTATAAAACTATTTTTATAAGATCCCTGCTTATAGCTACATGACACCCAACCATAGGGGCACATAGGGCACACCTTAGGGTGACTTTTATGTACAAAGAAGGTAGTTTAAGACTTTGGAAGTACTTTTAATTCCAAAGTTGAATTTTCATATAACTTTAGTTTTAAAGCAGCCATCAAGGCAGTCCTACCTTTAAAATGATACTGGGCACCTCAACAGTGTACCTCTGGGGGCATTACCAATGCTGGGGTTGCTAAACCTATATGCCCTACCATATCCTAGGGACTTATAGGTAGGTTGACATAGCCAATTATAATTTGCATACTCATTTTATACAGAGCACAGGCCTTGGGACTTGTTAGCAGTACCCAGGGCACGATCAGACTCTGCAAAACACCAGCAAAAAGTGAAAAGTAGGGGCAAAAAGTTAGGGGCCCTCTGCAATCAGCCCTGTTTTCTCACATTGGTAATATCTGATGTGTGTGACAGTGGACAATGTTGTGTAGGTACACTTTCTCCTGGCTTTATTGCCCTTCACTTATCTTCTGCCTATTGCCAAGGAGTAACATCTTCCTCAAGAAGGGGCATCTACTGGGCACATCACAGGCACCTGAAGGCTTTTAATTGGGATGAATGAAAGTATGTATGGAAGGGGTCAAGGCAATGTACCTTAAGAATTGAGTGGGTAGAGTAAGGGTAGGAGGGGAGTGAGTGGATTGGCAGGTTGAGGTAGAGGGAGCTGGAGTGAGTGATGTGGTTGTGTCTGTATATTTGGTACTTCCATGTGGTCTGGTGTCTGTTCGGTTGTGTGATATTTTGCTGGTGTGTAATATGCACCTGAGTGTGTTTTTTGGTTTTGGTTTGTGTTGTTATGCATGTAAGTGTGCTTTTGAATGAGTGGTTGTGATATATGTGGGTGTATTGTGAATGGTGTTTGTATATTCTGCTATAGGGTGTATTACATTGTGTTTTTTCCTGCTGGTAAATGTTGTATTGTGGTGGAATGGCAAAGGTACATGGTATGACTGGAGTGTGTTGAGTAGTGTGGTATGCAGGTGGACACATGTGGCCGCATTAGTTCAGGTGTATGCTGCTGGCGCCCATTCCATAGACACAG
This sequence comes from Pleurodeles waltl, assembly GCF_031143425.1. Classification (NCBI taxonomy): domain Eukaryota; kingdom Metazoa; phylum Chordata; class Amphibia; order Caudata; family Salamandridae; genus Pleurodeles; species Pleurodeles waltl. The sequence continues at coordinate 475,389,033 of NC_090451.1, forward strand.
GCATGCAACAATTTTCAGCACTGCCCACAACGGACCCTCTCCGTCAGGACACTGCCACCAGAGCAACGCCAGTATGACTGTGAAAGCTAAATGTGGTTGGCAGTAATCCACCTTCCTGATGGTGCTAGATGGCAGTAGTTCTATCCAGACCTAAATCAGGCCCAAAGTGCAGTCTGCGTGTGAATGCCAGAACCCTTTTGGCTCCTGAAGGACTCCATAGAGCTGTGACGTAAGTGTTAGATCAAATTGAAGTGAAATGCAGGTTTAGAATTTTGAGTTCCCTGTTACACAAGGACTAATAAAGACTATAATACATAGATCTGTGTGGGGTGTACCCATCCTGGGGAAGAAGCTACAATTTGATGTAAAGTAATCAGATTGTTTGTCAGTCCTACATCCTTCCTTTTCTCGTCCCTCCATTTCCATCCTCTACTCCTCCCGATCATGGATAATGCACCCCCAACGACCGATGTGAAAACTATGCCTCAATACTCTGTCTAAAATCTACATTGTAGATTAAATGCTTTTCAAATTCTGCCCCAAAAAGAGTGTTAAAAAGAACATGTCTGAATATATTTTGATGGAATGATGTACAGGAGTTCTCTGAACGTTTTGACACGTGCCATATGGTTTCAAGCTTTGTGAACACCTTTCAACACTAACTTATTAAATGATGCTACATTTTACTTAGCTGTAATAATCTATAGGTGCTTTCAAAGTTGAATAATGCCATCAAAGTATAAATGTAACATTTAAACAGTATTGTACTGTATGGCACAGGTAGGAAGGGGTTAATCATCCATATATGCATGCATCTCGATTAGCTTCACCTTATTGGACGAGGCCACATCAGTAGCTTTCCGCACGTCATAATCAGGTAATGAGACACTCGCATAGTTCAAGCAGTGGTTCTGTTGAATGTCAACAGTCATTAGCTGCTCTTTTGAAATTGCAAACCAGTAGCTGGTATTTGGCGGAACACCCAGAGAAACCTTTTCCACCCCTTTGCTTTGCATACTGTAGGTTACTGGAAGCCTTGTGGTGTTACTGCCTCACAAACATCGACCTTTAGCGTCTATGACATGTATTTCCCAGCACTAATAACAATACTTACAGCACCCAGGACATTGGCATAAGTCCACACAGAACTCAACACAGGAATGCAAGGACTATGTGACGAAACCAGGGCACATTTTGTTTGTTGAAATCACTGAGAAACCTTTGCAGACATACAGTTAGATCAGAGATTTTAAGGTTTGAAGCATGTTTGATTCTGAAATTGCTGTTTTTTTGTTGCTCCTTCTTTTGACATTATCAGACTTAGCTAAATAAGCTGAAGCTGAAGTTGAAGCTGAAAACAAAACAACATATTGTAAGATATGTCAGTCACCGGTTGTTTTTTAATCATGCTAACAAAAACAAAAAAACACCATTAAGCAAACCTAAATGTATCAAGTCAAGGTCAGTGAGAATGCCAGCTTACAATTACTTGGGAGTACAGCATGTGCCAGCTGCAAATTTAGTTTAAGGAGTATTTAGGGTTAGGCAGATGGGATACTAAGGGCCTTCTTGCGAGGCTGTTGGCCCAACGCAACTGTGGTGGTCTGACAGCCACATTACAACCATGGCCGGTGGACCCGCCAGGAAAAGCTATCCCCGCCAGTAACATTATTCGCAACGGGTTGACGGTGGTTAGAGTTGTAACCAGCCAAAGCACCACTGAACTCAGCACCGCCTGGCTGTTTACAACCCCACTTTCACCCAGCCTTTTAATGGTGGGGTCCCCGCCATGACAAGGCTGACAGAAAGCCGGTGCTGGGGGCCACAGGGGGGGCCTGCACAGGCCATGGCATGGGCAGTGCATGGGCCCCCTGCCCAGCAACATCAAAATGCGCACTGTCCGCACTGCATACAGTGCGCATTCCGAGGGTGCTGGAGTGCTAGGATACTGGCCTCGGCTCCCTTAAAAAAGCCAAGGCCAATATCCTAGCACTGTTCCCGCCAGTCAGCCCAGCAGGAACATTGTAATATGCTTGGGGGATGCCACCGGTATGACAGTGGCATCCTCCCCACGTCTTTGAAGGTCTGCTTTTACGACCGCCAAAGTCAGAATGAGGCCCTAAGTCAAACCCTGGAGGATAGCTCTCCTATTGTATTACCAGCGCCATAGGATTTTATGTACTTGCAATAAGGCTCACGGGACAGCTGCAACATTTCTGATGGAGTAACCCACCAGTCACACTCTAAATAAGGCCCAAAGTCATGAAATGATGACAAGGCTTAATAACCAGGTCTCACTCCTCTGACCTTGTTCTAGGGGTAGGTACTCCCAGGAAGTATGTTTCCTGTTGGAGTTAGAGGGCCTGAAATGATGATAACACCTTTATTCTAAAAGAGTCAGCAACAATTTAGACATTGGGGGTGTGGTTTGAGCAGCAAGATGGCGTTCACACTCTAAGAGTGCTCCAGACCCCTCTATCATCTGCTCTGAAATCCACAGCCCTCGATCGCCACAAAAGCTGCCCTGGACTAACTGCGGAGGCCACTACTCCAGTGCTGTACCTGGTTGTTATGGGTGACTGTAACGACCTCTTGGGCAATTGCTGACGCTGGTGTTGTCTGAGCAAAATGGCACCATGCAGCCTGTAGTGGAGGATCCTGCCCCCGGAGGCCCTATCCACCCATTCCTGGCACCTTTGGGGGCGCTGCGTATAGCAGAGGTCGCGTCGCTGTTATGGCCCTGGTCGTTGTCCTGTGGGGCAGCCCTCTGGAGACCGAGTGGTAGTGTGCCCATGGCTGCGGAATCTCCTGAGAAAAAGAGTGGGAGCGGTAGACCTCACAATGAGCTGGTGGCCAATTGGAGGTGGGAGCATAGTCACCCTTTGCTTCTCCTGTATCTACAGCTGCACAGTAGAGCGGAACACTGCCGTGCTTGGTGGGCCCCCTTGGCAGTGGTGACCCCGTCTGCCTGGCCACCATGAGGGCCTACGTCACTAGTGGATGTAGGCCCACTTATGGGCAGCCGCGGGTGTGCCGTTCCCTCACCCTGGGGCCTCTGGAGGCTTGCAGACCAGGTGAGGGGGAACACGCCGGCAGCACTAAGGATGGTGTAGCCCGCATTTGCGACTATCCCCCTTCCTTCCTTCTTTCCTTGCTCCCTGTGCCGCCTTCTGGGATTCCCGGATCAGAGGCGATGCATCAAGGGTCACAGAGAGGCCTTCTGCCACTCCCTGGGGCAGTATTTGATGGACACTTCCCCACACACAATGAAGGCCCTAGCCTGAGCATTGGATGGGCCACTCCTTCCTGAGGTAGGAACACAGGAGTGGAGGATTACCCAGGCCTGGCTGTCTGTGGCCACACTGTCACCTGCGGAAAAAGGATCGCTGCTGGGGGCCCCTGCCATAATGGGGAGGCCAGCAAAGTTATCTGCGACTGGTGGGAGCAGAGGTGCGACACAGGCCTGGGGGGTCCTCTGCTGGGGACTCTGTTTGAGGAGCTGCTGCCTGTGGACCAGCCCTGGACTCGCTGCCTCTGTCGTGGCCATGCCCCTGAAAGGATGACTCTTGCCCTGGTGCGGTGTGCCCTCCTGGGTGGCCTTATTGGTGGCACGTTTTGGGGAATGTGATCCTGGTGAGCACCTTGAAGAGCTGGGAGGTGGGGCCTGCCCTGTCAGGCTGCAGGTGAGGGAGTGTGCCTGACCACTGCAATGCCCCTCCCCTTGATTGCAGCATGAAGGACTGACAGTGGTGCTGGTGCACTGACACTGGCTCAGGGCCCCAGCTGCTCCCCATCTGTGGGTTGATGCTTTGGCAGCCCTGGTACTTCAAGTCCTGTGGGCTGCATCAGCTGCTTTGCCAGGAAGCTCCAGCAGCTTGTGGGCCCTCACCGCTGGTCCCTCTTTACTGCTCTCCTATTACCTTGCCTTTCTACAATCTCAGATCCACACTAGACCTCCTTGGAGACTGGTAACCTTGCTGATGTTTTGGGCTAGTGTCCGGGGCCTCTGAGCTGGACTTCACTCTTTCAGAATCTACAAGCTTTGTGTCCGGCGCCCCTGCTCTTGCTGCTGCATAACGTAACAAGCGGGCCGAACCCAGGTACTTACACAGACAACTGATGACGCATCTCTGACCATGGGCAAAGACAAGGCCTCTCGGTCCTCCACTGCTCAAACTGTCATTGAACAATACACTATTGGGACAACCACAGGCCTTCCCATAGACTATTGGGACAACCACAGGCCTACCCATAGACTCCGGAGCGAGGAAGACACCCCACCATCTGGTGACCTTGCTACAATTCTTCAGGCAATACAAACCTCAGAGGCAGCAGTGGAGAACAAGATTGGTGCTGTCCGTGTCGACAAGGTGCTGCTGCGCCAAGATCTCTGCAACTCCATGGCTCAAACCTCTGAAGCTGAAATAAGGCTGTCCATAGTCTAAGATGAAATGAAGGTCCTTAAATCATAGGTGTCAACTCTTCTTAAGTGAACTTCTGAAGGCGGTAATGCGAGGCCATGCCAAAAACTATATTCAATGTCAAGAGTGGGCCAAACTGGAGAGCATTACCTGGCTTGCGTCCCGTCAACTATCACTGCTGAGGGATGAGATAAGCCTTTAGGCCTCCACCGTGCAAATATATGTCTGGAGTGATAAAAATAGGAAGCTGCTCTACTGGCTAATTTTCCACCAACAAGCCACTAGGCTAATTCTAGAGATTATTGATGAGGTGGGGGTGAAACTGACTATGTTCTCAAGGGTGGTGGGGTCTTTTGCCCGTTACTATCTAACATTGTATGCTCCCTCCTAGACGGTCGAGCACACCTACTCTGCTCAATATCTCAAAAAGGTGCCTCTCCCATGACTGTCCCCTGTAGAGACCCAGGTACTGGATGAACCTATTATGCTAGTAGAAATAATATCTGTGATCTCCTCTATGGCTGCTGGGAAGACCTCTGGCCCGAACACTGTGTGATGCTCTGGGAGATGTTGTTCCCTCACCTTCTGGCCTCTATGAAGAGGTTGACCACTTAGACACCTTCCCGTCGAATATGGACATGGCCACCACAGTGGTTATTCCCAAAACTCACCCTCCCTCTCGTCATGCTCATACTACCATCCAATCTCCCTCATTAATGGAGACATGAAAATCTATGCAACAATCTTGGTGGCCCGACTCAAAAGAGTGCTCCACACCTTAAAACACCCTGACCAATGTGGATTCATTACCACACTGGGAACGAGGCACTGTATTCATCGCCTTTATGTGGCCCTAGCTCACCACCACCACCTGCTTCCTGATTTAGCGCTGCTACTCATTGATTTTGAGAAGGCGTTTGATACAGTGGACTGGGGCTATCTGTTGTTGGTATTACTACAGTCCGGAGTTGAGCCACGCTTCTGCAGACTGGTTCAGGCTTTGAACACCAACCCTATATCTCAGGTCCAGGTCAAAGGCACCCATTCACATTCATTCCCCATTCAGCTAGGCACCCGACAGGGTTGTCCCCTATCCCCCTCCTTTTTGTTCTGGTGATTGAGACACTGGCACAGGTGATTAGAGGGGACCCTCTCTTATGTGGATGAAGATGAGACTGGGGACCTGAAGATTGCATAGCTCTTAATGCTGACGACATCCTCTTATACTTAGCAAATCCGGCTACCAGTGGCCCCAGGTGTCTTCACTTCCTCTACTGCTTTGAGGTTGCCTCTGGCATCTGTATGAACCAATCTAAGTCAATTCTAGTGCCTTTAGCCCTAGCCCAATTCTGAGACTGCTGTGATTGGCAAAAAGAAGTGCCCATTCATCGTCTAAGCTTTAAGTATTGGGCATCTGGGTGTCCCTCCTCCCCGACCTCACCTGGCTTCTGAATCTCAGGCTTCTGACACAGAAAGCGAACGCTGACTCAACACAGTGGTGGACCTTCCCCTCAATGTCCTGGGTCAAATAGCTCTATATAAACTGATGGTTCTGCCACAATTTTTATATGTGTTTGAAAACATCCCAGTCTCTCTGCCGCATGCCTGGTTCTTGGCCCTGGACAGATCAGCATCAGCATTCCCTTGGTGTGGGACCCGGCACTGCATAGCACTCCACTAATGCCAGAAAGTCCCTTATGAATGCGGACTGGGCATGTCCAATCTCTATTTTTACTGCCTGGCATCCCAACTTCTGGTCATACATGATTGGTTTAACAGGGCTTACCAGCTCGAACCCTCCCAACTATATTTACCCCACATTTTCGGCCTACTCTACGGCTGTCCGCTCTCTATCAGTATGGCCTCAGTGACCAGGATGATTTTCCTGGCCTGGAGGGCAGCCTTAAGGCACACACACTGGGTGCACACCTTTTACACAATTTATGCCTCTTTGGCATGGTACATGATTGCATAAAGTGGCTAACCTGCAAGGATTTGACAAATGGGATCTGGTGGGTATATCTCATCTTGGAGATGTGTGGGCTGGTTCGCACATGAAATCCTTTCAAGATCTCTGTACAGAATACCTACTCTCACATAACCTGCAACTGCAACTCCGTCATGCCCTCCATGAGCATCTCACACATGTGGACTTGCTCCCAGAAAATAGCCTGATTGAAGCTAAACTTCTTATGGGAGCACTGGGGAAATGTGTTGTATTCCAAATATAAAAAACATTGATAATTAACACCTCAGGGGACCTGAACCCTATTAGAAACTGAGGGGAACAATGGCTAGGCCCAGTTGAAGATGCTGATTGGCGGGACATCTTGATGGCCCTCAGGACTATCACTATGTCCTCCCGCTTGCGATTGATATGGACATACTACTTATATGGAGCTTACCTCTCATCGGCCTGATTACATCCTTCAGGGCTCCTACAGGTGCAGAATTTCCCGGTGATGTCTACCACATGACTTGGCCTTGCCCGTGGATCCAAAAGTAATGGTCGGTGATAACGAATGAGCTCATAGAGATATATTGGTGGGAGGTCCCATTGCCCCCAGTGGTGATCCTTTTGGATGTGCCGGATGGGGTTGGGACACCCGAGCTGATCACACCTTCCTAGGTACAGACTTGGTGGTGGCCAAAAGAGACATTGTGACCAGCTGTAAATCACCTATTATGTACAGGTTTTATCTTCAATAAATTGACTGCTAATGTTTAATTGATATTTTTATTGACATTATAAAATATGTCATGAGTGCTGTAATATCTGGGGTAATTAGCAGTGCATGGCGAGGCCGCGAGTTAAAGTTAGCTTGTGGCCAGGCCCTGCAATCAACCCCCTGTACCCACCCCACCTTATACTACTCAGAGCCTTCGGCTATGAACAGCATGGGTTGGCTGCAGGGCCAGGACTGCGGACAGTCCCTGCGGCAAACCCTCTAACCACCAAACCCCGCTTTGGGTTTGAGAATAGGTGTGAGAGGGTGTGTCTCGGTTTGAGGCTGCCTGTGAGAGTGTCTGTCTGGGTGCGGGTGTGTAAGTGTCTGATTGCACTCCATTAGATGGAAGATCCATTCACCTCCTTAAAGTATTTCAGATTGTTTTTTAATATAGAATAACAGAGTAAGCACACTTGCTTTGCCTTTGCCAAGCCTAGGAGTTAGGATAATTTGTCCTTTTCTAGAAGTAGAGCTTTAACTAGGGCACCTGCTGTGTTTATATTAGGAAGTTCTTCCTGTTGAGGTTCAATTTCTGTGAAATGAGCATCGTGGCCAGAGCGGCCTGTTCTTATTTTTTTTTTTTCTGGGGTCTCGGGCCCAGCCTTACCAGTTACTTTTTTCTGGGAGGTGGGGAAGTGTGCAGCCCTCTTCCCCAGCTGGTTAAAGCCCCAGGGACACCATCACACAGGGCCCAGCCTCACCATTTACTTTTTTCTTTTGGGGGAGGGGGCCATGCAGCCCTCTTCCCCCTTGCTGATTTTGGCCCATCCCCCAGGGCCCGCCATCTATCCTTGGTGCCCAGCAAGGCAACCAGTGTGCGCAGGTGACCGTGGGGGGAGCCTGAAGGTCCCCGCAGTCCCAATTGGCTCCCCTCCTCCTGTGGGAGCTGGCATTGCGTTTGCACACAGGGAGCTGCTAAAGATGCAGCTACTTGTCTGCAAAAGCAATTGTTTCCTCTGTTTACCTGCCCGCAGGAAGGGAAACAGAGGAAACCTAGGTTTACAGCAAGTGAGAGCTGTTTGACTGCTCTCACTTGCTGCAAGTGGAATATTTGCTGTGACTTGGCAGGAAATGTCAAATTTCCTGCCAATTCACAATAAACAGCTATGCCCCAGGAGTGGGCACCCGGAACATAGCAGGAGCCGGCCCTGGAGGGTGGTAGTCCCCAGGGCCATTTTTGACTCCTCGAGGTGGGCGGGTGGCCCCCTTCCAACGTTAAGCAGCTCTGGGGAGGTTGTGGTCCTGGGGGCTGGGGGTCCATGATGGACCCTCTTCATTAGTTAAATTGAGCTCCTCAAAGGTGGTGGTCCCCATGGCTGTGGGGGGCTGTGCAGCCCCCGCACTCTATATCAGTTAAGCCCCATGGAGGTGCTGGTCCCCAGAGTTGCAGGGGGACCTCACGGCCCCTCTTATAGTTACAATTAAACCCTGGGGGTGGTGGTCCCTAGGTTATAAAAATGCCCTCGGTGAGGGCCCTGTATGCCCCTCCTTTATTTTTAGTAGACCCCCAGTAGCTTGCCCACCCTGGGGATTTAGTAAAACAAGTGTGGAGCCTGTGCTTGCTTTTTTATTTTTTATTTTTTGCTGCAAATTTCCGAATCTTCCACACATTTGTGACAAACATTTAAAAGAAATGCTCTTTTGCCCTGGGAAGGTGACTCTGGGACCACAGCACCAGACCTAAGTTTCAGGGTATCCCTACTCTGACAATTTATTTTCTTTTTTCACTTTTTCAACTGAAACCGAGTCCCAAGGTGGCTACCAACACTTTCAGGTTAAAGTGTTGGCAGCCAATCAGAGCTCTGCATTTCCCTGCATGAGCATGTCATTATTTGCAAAGTAATCGAGGCCAGAGATATACAAATTTGGATCTCCTTACATTTCTCAATAACTACTAAACAGATTTACATCAAATAACTGAAAACATAACCTGCATACTGAAAGCTTCCTTTGTGCCAAATTTGGTTTTGAATTCCTCTAGAGGACGCAGAAATAGTGCTGGATAAGATTCAAAATCAATTAAAAACTTTGGAACAAGACATAGAACAGCTAACATTAAGACAAGATGAATGTAAAATAAAAAGTGATTTTACTTTGAAAATCAACAAACGTGAAGAAAATGTAAAAATACGGAAGCAGTTTAAATTTGAAAGAGACAAATTGGATTATGAAGAAGGAAGAATTTTCACATTTGCCAGGAAATTTCAAAATGCCAAACAAAAAGAACAAATAGGTGCGTCCCAATCAGAAAAAATCCATTATCGAGTCTATATCAACAGACACTAATTTGAGTGAATGAGAGGGAGTTTCTGCAGTATCAAAAGAACATAAATCCACCGTTTTAAATGAAATGTGCCTCGCCCTCCAACAACAGTCAAAGGAGCAGCAAGTCAAAGGAAAAAGGAGAGGAAAAGGACGGGGCGCAAGAAGAACAAACGTACAAGAAGGGGACAAAGAGGTAAAGCAAAAAAGCACCAGAGCACAGACAGCAGCATTGTTCAAGAACTAAATGTAATCAATCTGTCCAGTAGAGAAATGTCCCCTTCAGAAGAATCCTTATTGAAGAAGGGTTTGAGTTTTTGTCCTGCTAGTGATATGGACATGGTACAAACACAAATAGATCTGTATAAATATATACGCAAAATCAAACTTGCGAGAATATTCAAAAAGGTGGATGCCAAGGAAAAACCAGACTTACCAGAACCAAGGTATGACTTAACAGTGGGGGACAAAGATACATTCATGACCCAGGTGAATTTAAATACTACAGAAATCGGAAATATAATAAAGGATGCAGAGGTGATGCCACCGGTAGGAGCAGGCCTTACGGGAAAAAAAACAAAATCATTGTTTTGCCCTGTATTACCAGCATTCAATAAAATAGATCTATTTGCTGAAATGGTAATTCATGATCTATATAATCAACGTTGGCACAAACATGACAATAATCTATCCTTAGTGGAGAAACATGCTCTTCGGAATTTACAACTGGATGTGACTTTGGAGATTAAACCTGCAGACAAGGGTGGTAATATTGTAATGCAAAATAAACAAGATTATGTAAAGGAGGCCATGCAACAACTTTCTGACAAAACGTGTTATAAACCAATTAATTCCAATCCAACAACGAAATTGAAGGATCAAATCCCTTTGCTTTTGAGTCAATGAGAAAGCCAAGGTTTAATTGATTCAGATGAAGCAAAATATTTAAAAGTGGAATATCCAACTACTCCAATGAGGTATTTTCTACTGAAAATTCATAAACATCCTACTAATCCTCCGGGAAGACCTATTATATTAATGGATCATTATTGGAACCTATGTGAAATTACATTGATTTTTGTCTGGCAACTTTAGCATGTAATTTAAATTCCTACTTGCGGGACACAGGGGATCTATTGCGACATTTAGAAGGTATCCCCTGGCAAAATTCCTACAAATTAATAACAATGGATGTGGTATCACTTTACACAAATATTGAACATAATATAGGTATACAAGCATGCAAATTTTTCTTAAGCCAACGTAATATTCAGTTTTTTTAACATAATGACATGCTTATGGAAATGATTAATGTATGTCTTACCAATAACTTCTTTCTTTTCTATCAGCAATTATATTTACAAACAAAAGGTACAGCTATGGAATTTTATTTTTCTCCACATTTTGCTAATCTAACAGTGGGGACATTTGAACAATGTACTGCCTGGTCGGAAGAAAATGAGAAGTACTTGCAAAAAGTAATAAGCTGGTTTAGGTTCAAAGATTATTTTTTCTTCATTTGGGATGGTACAGAGAAAAAGGAATAAGTCACAATATTAAATAACAACACAGCAAAATTGAGCTTTACAAATGAAATAAGTGCCACCAGGGTAACATTTTTGGACATGAAAATATATATCAAGGCAGGTTCAGTGCAAGCAACATTACATAGGAAAATGACAGCAACAAATTCAATTTTGCATGCAAATAGTTTTCATCCACCAAACACGAAATGGAATATTCCTTCTGGAGAATTTCTTCGAATTAAAAGAATCTGCTCAGAACCTAGTGAATGTGAAAAAATCTCAAAGCCTCCACAGAGTGATTTGAGGCCAGAAAGTATCTAAAAAAATGCCGGAACATATAAGTCAGATTTCAAGATTGGACCTAATTCACAATACAAAACCAACATCTAAAAAAGGTTCAGAAAACCAGTTACGTTTCATCACCACATTTTTGAAAGATGTCCCTGGAATCCGGATAATTCTAAAAAGACACTGACCTATTTTGCAAAGGGATCCAATAGTTGGGGAAATCATGGGAGATCAACCGCAAAGGACATTCAGGCGGGTTCCTAATTTGAGAGATAAACTAATGAGAAGCCATTTTAGTTATGGAAAGAAAAAATGGTTACAAAAACCAGGTTTTTGAAAGTGTGCAGACTGTAAAGCGTGTAAGATTGGGAGGAGCAAAAAGGAATATTCTATTGGTAATGGGTCTGTAAAACCAATCAGACAATACATTACATGTAAAAGTCATTTTACAGTTTACGTCATTGAATTTCCTTGTGGTTTAAAATATGTAGGTAGCACAATATGTGAAACAAAAAAACTAATTATGGAACACATCCGAGCAACAATAAATTTGGATAGAAGCTATGCTACAGCAAGACATATGGAGCAAGCACACAACAACCAATAGGAACTAATGATATATTATGGAATAGGCCATGTACCCCTGCATGAACGTAGGGGAGACAGAGAGAAACAATTGTGTCAACTTGAATCAAGACATATCTAGGAGATTCGCTCATTGACCCCTTTTGGTTTGAATCAGGATGAGGAATTATTTGTACATTTGTCATAATCTCAAATTTGTTCAGAATTATGGGAAACCACTACAAATGTAGATCAATAACAGAAATGGCCTTTTTAGCCCGGTTAATGGAAAAAAAATGGAATTACAAATTTGGTATCATATTAAGAGTTTGGCAGATCCTTTGGCTTACACTGTTCAGTGTTTATACATCTTACATATAACATATAGTTTATGGTGGGTAGCTCTGGTTAAAGTAAAGTTGTGTAGTCGTGGTGTAAAAGGAATCAATATTGCTCTTATAGAGAGTAGAAAAGATAAATGTGAAGTAAGCAATGCGGTGTGATGAGTTATTGTAAGAAATTCTGATATATAAATATAATGGTTATTATAGACATTAAATTGATATGTGTATGATTATATATGGGATCATCTTAACCACTAAGATATTATGGTGACTCGACACCTAGTAAAATCTTGGATCAGTAGCTTCTAGATACTTACACCACTGTAAGTTCATGAATGGTTAGTAAAATATGTGACTACGTTACCCATAATCCAATTGAAAATGCTGAGCAAACCCGATATCTTAAAATGTTAGAAAATAACGTTTCTTAGGTGATGTTATATGTATAGAAAAGAACCGAACGGTGGAGTTGTAAAAAGACAAGATGATTATGTTTTTAAAACGGGTTCCTTTTTGGATATAAACACTGAAAAGAGTCCAACAGGAAGTGCCTGTGAACAAGGTCAGCATGACCGAAATGCGTTAGGGGGTTAATAATTGTTTTTGCACGGTTTATGGAGCTCAGCATTAAAGCGCAAAAATTATACTTCAACTTTGGAGTGCAGTTAATCTTTCCTAAAAGAAAGAAACAGTGGAATTCATCACGGCTGGCCCAGCCGTAAGCCAACAACACCAGGAAAATGAAAGCTCGCCGTAGTTCACCACTGTAGGGCAACAATGTATCATATATATATATGTATATATATATATATATGTACCCACGCTTATATAGTGTAACTTTGGTGCTGTTTGACAAACCTTCCTGAAAATTCAGATATAAATTAGTTTAGCTACTGCCTGGAAAGTTTTGTGGTGATTTGTCAAGCGGGGGCCAAGAAAAAGAAGCAGTCCCAAAATACTTTTCCTCATGTTATGTCAATGGGGATTTTGCAATTTTTGAACACGACTACTACACTGGAGGATTTTACAATAAATTTGCAAGAAAGGTAGATCTTGGACCATGGTATTTGGTGTAAATTTGTTCAGTAGTTTTAGAGTAGTTAAATGAAATAAAATATATATATCTAGGGACTTTAATCCGAAGCCCAATGGGGAAAAAAACTCACCCACTCACATACCATACTCACAACCGTGCACAGCCAAAGGATGTGCGTAGCGTTGAGTTGGGTGCATGTTGGCCACAACCCTTGCTATGCACTGCCATAGGGTGCACCAGAAAGTAACTTTAGGCTGTGAGTTATAGTTTCTAGACATTAGTATAACTGTAACTGCTGAATTTCCATGGTTTTGTGTGGGTAAAATGTGCACCTAACTCTAACATCATTGTAATCTTTGTTTTTTTCAGTGCTCATGTATATACATAAATTGTCAGATATTTTCTGGCTGAGCCACTCTCCTGCTGGCAATAATTACTCAACATCCCATAATGTGAGCTTTCAAGAACTGTTCAGAGTTTAATGTAACACAAAATTCTCAAATTTCATAAATTTTTCAAGAAAAATTAGAATTTCACCCATACCTGGCCATAAAGTTCACATGAAAATTCATGCTATTTAATAACACTGCTAATGTCCCCTTTTCGAACCCCATATGTATGCACTTGCATGTGCAAAGTTAAGAAATGTGTGAAATGTAAATGTTTTTAGTATAATCTCTTTAAATATGTTTTCCTTGTAGTGTCTTTCCTTCCTAAATATGCACTCTAATATCTGAATATACTGGTCACACCTACGCCTGGTCAAAATGTGTTTGAGAGTTATTTTCGTGACCTTAGCATTGTTAATCTAGAGAAATACATGTTATAATCTTCTTAATAAACTGGTATGGTTATTGAGTGACGTTTTATATTATTGATTGTATTGATGATTGTTGATGCTCATATTGCCCATTGATGACATCCCCTCAAACCTATGTTGCATCGTTCCATCGTCCTTTAGCGCAGAACCCACTATTCTGTGTAAATAATAGCTAGCATTCCGTGGTGCTTCAGCATGTGTTAGACCTGTCAGTCTTCAGGTAGTCTTCATCCCAAACGTTTTGCCTTACTCCTCCATTTTTGCTGATCTTCTTTTTGTTGGCCTTGGGACACTTTAGCACTGATAAAAAAGTGCCAGCATTTATGGGGTTTCTCCTCTAAACATGGTAACATTGGCTGACATCCAACTGGCACAATTAATTTACTTGTATGTCCCTAGTAAAGTGATACTGTATGTACCCAGGGCATGTAAATTAAATGTTACTAGTGGGCCTATAGCACCAGTTTTACCACCTACTTAAGTAACCCTGTAAAACTCAGGCCTGCCATTGCAACCTGTATGTGCAGTTTTAATCTGTTAATCCATTTTGGCAAACTAAACCTTTTCCAGGCCTAAACCTTCCCTTTTAATACATAGATCACCCCTAGGATAGGCCTTTCATAGCCCCTAGAGCAGGGTGCATGCCCTGTTAGTGAAAAACTCTTAAGAATGTTTTACTCTACTCCTGCAAGTCCTGCGTCAACTATAGGATAACATTGGGTTGCCTTATTACTTTTAATGTGTGATAACTTTCAATTGGGAGCAGGTAGGAATAATGAGTTTGGTGTCTCAAGCATTATAATTTTAAACTCTCTTTAATGATAAAGTTAGATTTTATGTATCAATTCTGAAAATGACACTTTTAGAAAAATTGCATTTTCTTTCCTCAACCATGTCAATGTATAGCTGCAGTTGTTTTTTGTGTATTGCTCCCAGACAGTAAGACAAAAGAGCATCCGTGCTACTACTGCTGTTTCTCTAACCATCTCTGTTGTTCCTGTTGCCCTTGTTGCCACTGTTGCCTCAGCCATTTCCCTTACTCCTCTTGCCCCTGACATTGTCACCCCATCATCCTAGTCTGTGTCCTTCCTGTCAGGTTCTGTTTCAGCCCCCAGGTTTGCCCTGTTTTCACCTTTTCTGCCATCCATGTTCTTTGATGGTTTACTATTGCTCCCTTATTCTAACAGACAGGATGGAGCCACTTGTTTATCCAGACTAGTTTTCACCAGGCAGTACTGAGTCACCTGTATATCCAGACTTGTTGTCACTAGCTGCCTGTTACCCAGACTTGTTTTCCCTTCCTGCCCATATACAAAAACTGTTTCTTAAATAACAGGACAGAGACACCTGTTTATTAAGACTTGTTTTGTAAGCTGTTGTTTCTGTAAACACTTACCTCTTGTTTAACAGGAAGACTCTAGAGAGTTCACATTGTTTGCCAGGTGTTTTTTTATAAACACATGCCTTTTGCATAACAGGAAGGAGCTAGACAGGTCTGGACTGTTCTCATGCCATTGTGATGTTTATATAAATTCACACTTGCATCAGAAACCTGCTTTGCTTTGTGGGTGGCAAAGGGAAGAGCTGCACTCTGCTCACTCTCCTGGAACCTGAAGATACTTAGCGAATCATCGACTTCCAGCTGAAGCTTCTACGATCCGATGAAAACTGGAATCCCTCCTAAGCTCAGCACCGCTTCACCAGCCCTATGAAAGAAGAGACCAACAAAAGTCAAGTAAGCAAATTTAAAACTCTCTCAAGGAGTTTCTACAGCACAGATAACAGGGGAAATAAGCTTTTGTCAATTAGAAGCGCTATGCAAGGCTGGCGATTTGTGACTCATGCTTGTGCACTAAAATAATTTTGACTTTAGAACTTGTTTGCAGGACTCTTGAAGTAGGACATGTGTCACATTTGTAATTCAGAATCAAGGCAAGAGGATTGTCCACTTCTCTCTTTTGGAATACACATAAGGCAGGGCATTTCCAATGCAATCCTATGAGAAGGCAGGACTCACAGCAGTGAGACACCAAGTTAGGCTGTTTGTCACTACCAGGACAGGCCACGCAATCATGGCACATGTCCTTCTTTCTATATACAAGGCACCCTGCCCAAAGGGCTAGCTAGGGCATACCTTAGGGGTGACTTACATGTAGTAAAAGGGGAGTTCTGGTCCTGGCAAGTAAATTTAGATGCCAGGTCCCTGTGGCAGAAAACTGTGCACACACAGGCCCTGCGCTAGCAGGCCTGAGATAGGTTTGACAGGCTACTTCAGTGGCTGGTGCAAGCAGCGCTGCAGGCCTACTAGTAGCATTTAATTTACAGGCCCTTGGTATAGGGATACCACTTTACAAGGGACTTATAGGTAAATTAAATATGCCAATTAGGTATAAGCCAATCATACCAATTTTGTAAGGGAGAGCACATGCACTTTAGTACTGGTTAGCAGTGAAAGATTGCCTAGAGTCAAAACGTCAGCCAACAAAGGTCAGAAAAATAAGGAGGCAAAAGGCAAAAAGCCTGGGGAATGACCCTGTAAAACGGCCAGGTCCAACATATAGGTACCCAGGAAGAGGGAGAAGTGTCAACCATCTGTCTACCATCCACTGCCAGACCTTCAGACCATGGAAGAGCGCCACATCATACTTTTATATCGCCTGAATCGGCAAACAATAGTGGATTTATGTCTTCAGTTGGAGCCAGATCTGATACCAGCTATTAGTAATCCAACTAGCATACCACCCGTTGTACATGTTATGTTAATATTGCACTTTCTACCCACAGGGTCTTTCCAACATACAGTGGCCCTGTCAGCTAGCATGTCCCAACCTATGTTCAGTCTGGCTTTAAAGCATGTCCTCTCCGCACTGTTGAAACACCTGGACAGCTACATCCAGTTTCCCCAACATAAGCCCACATGAAGACTGACTTTTATGGTTTTGCATACCTCCCACATGTGATGGAAGCTATTGATGGCACACATTTTGGCTTTGTCACGCATGCAAATGAACAAGTATAAAGCAAAAGAAAAAACTTCCATTCCATCAACGTGCATGCATATATGCCCCGTTCCTTAACAGGATACTCTGCATAGCCAAACCGTCCTTAGTTGTTGATGCCACTAAGGAATCCAACACTGACAAATGTTTGTGTCATTCCACCAGATGCAAAGTCACTGGATTATGATTTACCTGTGATCAGGAACTGTTTTACTGCCCTCTGTCTACAGCTTGTTTTATGTGATGTTGTATTACTTTGGTTTGGTATGTGATAAGGCTCAAGCTGGTGACACCATTCACTTTTCTGTTTGCCTCTTCTACAGGACAATATCTGACAAGGCCCTTCCTTCTATGGTCTGGGGCCTGTATCTTGGTATATCTATCTGAACACAATATTAGTCAGCCATTCTTGGCTTAGACAGTACAGACATATGGGCAGCCTATGTGCTATACAGTGAAATATGATGTATGGTGTGACCAGACACCTGTAGGAATGTGTTTCTGTGTGTTGTTAGTAATCCTTAGCAGGACACTGTACCTGTAACATATCCCGCTTTGCATTAGTATCTTGTGTCTTCCTCATTTGCTTCACATAGTCTGACATCTCTACTCAGCAAAATGTGGAACAAAATCAACCAGACAAAGACTTTGTGATAGGTGGAGTCCTTGCAAAATTGTGCTTTAAAACTGAAGTGGGGCGTGGTTGAAAAGAACTGTGAAGGGTTCTGTCATGGTGGTTGAAATCATTGGTGTAGATGCCACACAATTGTATGTCCAAAGTCCAATGTACTCTTCCCATAGGAAATGGATTGTGGTTGAAGAACAGTCAACAGAGTTAATATGTGGCACACAATGGAGGTTCTTCAGAAATAAATCACTTGCGGGCAGTGGTAAGTGTCTTGCCATCCATACCTCGTGGATGTCCTTTGCTGGATGTCCCCGCTTGTGTGGAGGGGTAATCTGCTGCTAGAGCGGCAGGGGTGTCCGTGGCAGGCTCTTCCCCTAACTGGGCCTCCTTTCCAGTGGCTGACACAGATAAAGGGAAAGGTGTTGCTTCAAGAAAAGAAGGGGTAGATTGTTGTTGACAAACCCTGATCAGGGTACTATTAATGTCCATTAACATCCCTGTTAGAGAGGCCATGTTGGTATTATGGGCCTCTCACTATTCACACATATCCCTATGGATATCCCTCTGTAGCTGCTTGATCTCCCGGAATTCTGCAAATACCAGGCCCATCACACCTTAGGACTCCTGATGGACCCACAAGATGTGACTGATGGTGTCCATCCAGATTGGCCTCACCCTGCTGGTCCCCAACATCCCTCCAATGCACCCTACCCCTGCATGCCTGTGCTCTTGCCACAGCGTGCCCCCTTCCACTAGTTTCCATGACCATCATTGTCCACTGTGTGGTGTTGCAACTCAGGATCCTGGACTGCGGAGCACAATATGGTTGCCACTGTCCTAGGTACACAGGTTGGGTGGTGAATAGCTGCCTGTGATATAGAGGCAACCGGACTGTGAGGTGTTGATGTGGCCACAGTGAGACTTACAGTTGGGGTCTGACCAAGTTGTCCAGATAGGCCTGAACTATCCTCCATGTCCAGATGTCCAGGAGTGTCTTCTTCACTGAGGGCTCAGCCATGGGGGTAAGGTCAGTCTCTTCTGTGGGCTTTGTGTGGCCAGTGGCAGCTTGACCTGATACAATGTTATTGATTGGATTGTGACATCTACCTTCAAACATTTACAGTAACATTTTGCAAAGTCCTTGTACATAGCTGATTCACAGGTTATCCTATTGTGACAGGCACCCATGCTATTGGTTGACTTGACCTGACATTTGTGAAGCATGCCAATTCCATTAAAGTCATGCAGCTGTTGAATGGTGCAGGCAATTAGCACTTGGGAGGATGGGCTGAAAATTAAATCTTGCTACCAGTGCAGGCAAAACAGTGGCATGGTCAGATGTGGCTTTGCCC
Source organism: Pleurodeles waltl (assembly GCF_031143425.1). Classification (NCBI taxonomy): domain Eukaryota; kingdom Metazoa; phylum Chordata; class Amphibia; order Caudata; family Salamandridae; genus Pleurodeles; species Pleurodeles waltl. The sequence goes on from NC_090451.1 coordinate 475,408,002, forward strand.
ATTTTGATGCCTAATAGCTTGTTATACAGGCAGACCCAGGCGTTTGTTGTACATGTAACTGGAGTCATGTGGTCAGTACAGTGTTAATGTGTCTGCAGCCAATACAATTCTGGTGATGCATCTTGAGGCCTTGGGGATCATTTCTGTTGCACACTGAGTGACCTGTCCTTCCTGTCCTCAACAGTTTCATCTTGGTGTAGGAGTTCAAGATGGAGCTAGGTGCCCAGACACTTCTCTGAGTGAAGCATAAGATGCATCTTGGTCCCTCCCAGGTGAGTAAATCTAAATTGAGAGTTAGCAGGCAAGGGTTTTTAGACAAGTGACCAGTGATCTGCTGTTTGGAGTCACTTCAACAGTGCCTCCTGGGAGTTGAAGTCAGGCCACTCTCACTGCTTGACAATAGGTATCCTCCCAGGTGAGTAACCTTTAGAGTGTTCACTAATAGATGCAGTGCAACAAGTAGACACTGGGCTAGTGATTGGAGTTAATAAAACATGTTCCATTGGTGTCTGCAGTCATGTCACTCCCTCTACTTTCTAACACTTGACAGTTGGTAACTTCCCAGGTGTGTTAACATCATTTAAGAGTTCACTAACAGATGCACTGGGGCACCTTTGGCACTAGGCTGGTAATTGTAGTAGGCAAAATGGGCCTCATTGGACTTTGCAGTTATGTCACTCTCTCTACTTCCCAACACTTGACAATTGGTAACCCGCCAGGTAAGTAAACTTAATTTGAGGGTTCACTAACAGATGCACTGGGGAAAGTGTACACTGAGCTGGAGATTGTAGTTACAGGTACAGGCCCTGCTGGGAGTTGAAGTCATTGCACACAGTATACAAAAGTTGTTTTCCCACATAAGTACACTTACATTGTGAGACAACAACAAGGGTATTTAGACAAGTTAACACTGGGCTTGTGTTTGGAGTTACAGAGATAGCCTCCTAGCCTTGGCAGTCATGTCACTCCCTCTACTTCATAGACTAGAGAAATGCCACTCCACAGGTGAATACACTTCATGTGAGAGTTCCAAAACCTGTTTTTGGGAGAAGAGAACCCTGGACTGCTGGTTGGAGTGGCAGTAAGAAGGCCTCCTCTGAGTTGAAGTCATGTAATGCCCTGTAATACAGACACTATACAAATGGTCTGCTCCCACGTCAATAGAGAGTTGATACACAGGGGTCTTTGGAGAAGAGAACACTGTGCTGGTGTTTGGAGTTACAGAAACTGGGCCTGCTGGTAGTTGCACTCCTGTCACTCTCTCTAGTACTCTCACTATACAAATGTGACCCTCCCCAGTCAGTAAACTATGATTGGGAGTTACCATACAGGGGTATTTGGTGAAGAGGACACAGGGCTGGCTAAGTGGAGTGATAGTAATAGTGCCTCCTAGCCTTGGAAGTCATGTAAGTACCTGTACTCCACACACTATTTATATGTTGTCCTCCCAGGTGAGTACACTACAATTGAGAGTTAACAAACAAGGGGATTTGGATAGGGTGACACTATGCTGGTGGTCTGAGTGACAGTAACAGTGCCTTCTAGGAGATGTAGTCATGTCAGTCCCTGTACTACGCACACTTGGAAAATGTTATCCTCCCAGGTGAGTACAAATTAACTGGGAGTTGACAAACGTGGGTATTTGGTGAAGGAAACACTGGTCTGGTGTTTGGAGAACAGTGTGTGCTGGGAGTTGTAGTCATGTAGTCCCCTGTAATGCACACACTATGCACAGATGTAGTTCCCCCAGGTGAGTCTACTTCAAATGTGAGATGCCAGATAGGAGTCTTTGGACAGGTGGATGCTGGGCTGGTGAGTGGAGTGACAGTGAAGGTGGCAAAAGATGAACAGTGACAATGCATGAATTGCAATTTGGTGACATTTTTTGTGTTTTGACTTACCAGAGCCCACTCACCCAGGTATTCCTGCCAAGCCCTCATGATGCAGGATGGGAAAGACCTTCTCCTCCCAGGGATAGAGTTGTAAGGGTGGGGTGGGGGGGCCACCACCAGTATTCTTGGCCTGCAGCTGGTACCTGGAGACCAGGGAATGGACCTTGCCCCTGAGGTTGTTCCACCTCTTCCTAATGTCCTCCTTGTGCACAGCATAGTGCCTACAGCATTCACTCTGTTGACTATCGTGCCCGACATTTCCATTTCCCTACTGAGAGGAGTGTGCTGGACTTGTGCTCCAAAAAATTGTGGTTCTAGTCTTATGATTTCATCCACCAAGACTCAGCTCCTCATCTGTGAATTGAGGATTTTTGGAACTTGATCTGGTGAAAAAAAATGTATGACAGTGCAAAAGGGTGTGACTGGACAAAAGTGTGTGGTGGGTGCGAAAAAGATGGTGAAAAGAAATTGCTGCCTAATGTCTGATCTGTGTACAAAGGTCACTCTGGCTTCAGTGTGCTGCGGTGTAAATGCAAATGATTGTGTTGTGTGATGGGCTTTGTTTTGTTGGTGTGTCCACTGTGGCAATGTGTGTCAGCTGTGTTGTTGTCAAATTCATACAATGTGCAGTTGTGTATTATTATGGTGGTCTGGCGGTCCTACTGTCAATCTCGTAATGAGGCCCTTAGTTCGTATATTTATTTAGAAAAGTACAGGTAAAGAACTATTTTGTATTCAGTCCTCGACTTACAATTAAGAGCTGGCGGTACTGGAAAATTCATGGATTAGTGAAGCAAGTGATAAAATCTGAAAGATTTTCCATTACGTCCATGTCAAAAACAGACCCTGAATTTTCAGTATATCATATGAAGCTGTGAGATCGTTTTTACTTGATAAGATTAATAATCAATAATCTAATATGATATGTTTTGTAGTCTTAAATCAGTGACTGCATATAAATGTGGCTTTGCATTTGAAGCTTGCACAGAAACATGTATTTAGCTTAAACTGCTGACAAATGCATACTTTTCCATTTTTTCTATTCCTCGTCCTTTCCATCTTTGTAAGTTCTGAACCATGTCATGGTTTCATTTTGGTTTTGTATAAATGCAAGTTCACAGGCTAGAGGAGGGACATTGAAGATAAAGAATTGACTGTGCCAGACCAGACCCTTTTCGTAGAGAGCCTATCCTAGCCCACTCACAGATTTCCCTGAGAGCACTTCTACTCAGATACATTTTGACTAAGACTCTTTGCTGATATTTCTCAGCATCAATCTGGGAAGACTTTTGATTTATATTTCAGACTTGTATTGTACTCTTGGATTTTTCTTTAAGGGAAGTTCTTTTATAGCTCTCATACCTTCACTTCTCGAGGCTAAAACCTTTATGGGTTTTGGCAAAGTTTTCTTTATACTTTGAATAAACTTACAAAAGGGATTGTCTTTAATGGAGCACGCTTCATGCATTGTTCTGTAATAGTATTAAGAATTGATGAATTACTAATAAATGAACTTGGGCCACATGTAAAAAGTATTTTTCTAATCACAAATGGGCCAATTCACAGAATCAGCCTGTTTGCAACTAGAAAAATGTTTTTCGGGATGTACAAAGACCAAATTGGGATTCAGTAACTTGTTACCAAATCACAATTTGGGTTTTACCAATTGGTATTAGGAAGAGGCGTGTCCAGGACGTCCCTTCCTAATACCGAATCTGAATGGTATGTAGGATTGTTTTGCGAATGCGGTCTCCAGACAATGGCAGTTAACACAAATTTCAAATTGGTGTTAACCCATTCGCAAATGGGAAGGGGTCCCTAAGGCCACCTTCCCCTTTGGAAATGGAAGCACAAATATTTTTCAGATTAGGTAGTGGTCCCACATTTATAAAAGTACATCAGGTTCCTTTAAGGAAAATGGTCTGCATTAAAAGAAAAAATACCTTATTTAAAAAGCAGTCACAGCCATGGTAGTCTGATGTCCCCAGGAGGCTACCATCCCTGTGAGTGTGGCAATTCCCAATGGGGTCACAAATTGCGACCTGATAGAGCGGTCCGTACTAATAATTTTACCTGTATTCGGACGCTCTTTAGGCCGATGAATCTTTTGACTAAGTGGGACTCTCCGTACTCTTAATCGGTCACCTTAATCAAATCAATAATCAATATCGAACATAAGCAATACCTTGATCAACATAACACTTAACAATTAATCCAGAATACATTTCGGCGAACCCTGACCTTTCAGTCAGGAATAACCACACCAGTTTATTGCAAAGTTAGTGAATTTATTTCCCTATATTAACAAAGCTAGCACAATATAAATGTGTCTCAACACCAAATGATAAACGTAAATGAACATTAATAGCTGTCCATAGCGGCGAAACAAGTGCAATCTATTCAGCATTTGAATCACAAGGCATTCGATAATAGCAATGCAAATCACTAATACGATAATCTGTAATGAACTAATTGCATACATTTAGTCAGCATAACAAGGTCTCAAATTGCATCGTGCAACAAAAGGAATCCTCGTCTAACCTCAAATTAGCATCGGCATGTGGGACTTCATGCAAAAACAATTTAGTAACATTAATTTAGAAAACTCCTAGCTAGGGCTCTTATCAAAAATCAGCAGTTGGTTACCTAAAAGAAACACAATGCAATTGTACAATTTCCTTTCATATTTACCAATTACGATCAGCATACAAGGAAGTCTTCGTCTCACAGGTACCGTTTCTCGATCAGCATGGGACGGGGCAAAGGGGCAGGGGTGGACGGGGCAATTGCCTCACGGCGGCAAGGTAAAACTATTACTTCATGCAAAGGGACAAATCAAAGTTAAAGTCTCTAGGGCCAGAATCATTTAAAGTCTCTTTCTCTCGATTAGAGAAAGCATCAAAGTCTCTCAAAATGGCGTCGCAGCAAAGTGGGCCATAATAGCTACGAAGTCTGCAAAATGGCGGGATGTCCAATAATGGCTGTAATGATCTGGTAATGGCTACTTTCTTCTCGTGCACCTGGTTTTTATAGACAACAGTTCAAATCCAGTAGGGTCTTCCATTGGAGGGTTCATAGGTTAGCTTCAAATTGTCCAATCAAAAACAACAGTTCTCAAGCTTTTACTTAAGCATACATTATCCTTGGAGATGGGTACGCAAGTTGCAACATTTTATACCAATTAGCTCACTTTCAGAGCCTCCATTGTCTGCACCTGCAGATCGACCTTGGAGTAAAGAGAAAATATGCCAGGCTGGCACGAAACTTTAAGATAAGCATGTGAACGATCTCAGTGGAAAAGTACAGCTTCAAGCAAAATACACGTTTAATAGCACATTGGAAAAATACGAGCATCTAAACCGTGAGACCAGGCAACTAGGCCAAAGCCTCCACTAAAGTTATGCTAAGCTAAAACATTTCAAACAAGCAAATCGTAGCACACGTTTATGATTATGTCGGATTAGTGCAATTCTAGTACATCACGTTATATAAAGCACGCTTATAAATGTTGGCAAACTACTCTGAGGGCACATTTTGTCCCTGTACAATCTTTATTAGTTCGGTTAGAGTCACACATGATTATTGCAGCACTACGTTTAAGCGTAAATAAATCGAAACCTTCATTTTCTGCTTCATCAATCCCTCCTCTGATGACTACTTGACATCACACCAAATTATGCCCACAAATTTTATTCCATTAAAATTCTGTCAGTTCTCTTTTCCTTTTAATTCCCCTTGTTTTCGCTTTGTATTCTTCTGCCATTCTTTTCATAATTTTCTCTTCCTTTCTTCTTTTAATTCTTTCCATAATCATTATTATTCCCCTTTTTATTCCCCAAATTCCAAATACGCAAATTATAACTATTAAAATTCCCTCTATTATTTTTAGCAGTATCCCATTCCAAATTCCACCAATCCAATTTCCCACTGAAGCAAGTCCTTTTCCAACCTTCTCCCACACTCCTGGTTCTTTCAATTCCTTCAAATCTGCACTTTCTTTTGTTAGATTAGCAAGCATTGTTTTAATTTTCACACTATTGTCGGGAATATAAGTACAACAGTGTCGTGCACCAAGCATTTTGCAAACGCCACCATCCTTTGCTAAAAGAATGTCTAAAGCAAGCCTATTTTGAAGAGTCATAGCTCTTTCCGCTGCAAGTTCAGCATCTATCAGGATTATAGCACCTGAAAACTTTGTCAACATGTTATCCACTATAGTAGACAACTTTCTTATTTTGATGGAATTCAGCACAACTCCCAATGAAGGAATCATGGCTCCAAATATATCTCCTACCACAGCAGCTGCGGTCTCTCTTTTCTGGATACGATGGGATCCAGATGTCTTTTGAATCATCAATAGGTCATCCAGTTGATAAACTTTTGAGAACACTATACCCAAAAACCATCTCCCCCACCATCCTTTCGGAAGAACGATAATAGGCATTATACCCACAAATGTAGTATACACCTGGAATGACAGGGTCAAGTCCGTTCATCATGAATGTCCATTTGGCCTTAAAGATAAACGTATGTTTACACTCACTCGCTCCTACAAAAATGTTATCATAATAAGATTCACCTCGATATATACAAAATTTCCCTACATGCCAAGCATCTAAAGCTATTCTCCCTTGTGTCTTTATTGCGGCAAAATCATAATTATCTACTGAAGTCCTCTTATGTAGTTCCTTTTCTAATTTCGCATTCATTTGTGCCCTTCTATCATCTGTGCGATCTAAAAAGCTTATTTCTACTGCAGAGAGCGAGCAGGTAAGGTTTTCCCTATGAGCGTGAGCCGTTTCAAAAGGTTGCATTGGCTCGAAAAATTCCCTCATTATTTTAGCATCCCAATCTTTAGCAATCTGGCTTAGCTGCGCTATTATAGGAACATATGCAAAGGTAACATCATAATTCGAGTAAAAATACTGTATGTTAGTTTGACCATAAAATCTAGACATTACTATACTACATGTAATCCCGTAGGTAAGAGGCATGTGGTGATAAGTCACCCCTTCCTTTACTGATGTCGGTATCTGTGTACACACATAACAATCTTTCGAATCCATAGTCTCAACATATTCTGTTAGCAAGCGATAGAAAACATTATTCGAAAGCTCTTTCTTATCATGCAAGAGCCTCTCATCTAATTCTAGTCTTTTCAATGCGGTTAGTTCAGTGACAGTAACAGGAGCAAAAGTAGAAGCATCAATCCTCTCATTCTCACCCTTACCATGCATTCCGAGTACAATTGCCATTATTATTAGTACACATGCAATTACCAAGCCTATACACACATATTTACAATATTTCTTTCTACTGTTTTGCGTCATGATCTGTATAGAATCAGAGAGCTAGAAGCACCTATAAAAGAAACGATTTAGCAATTCAGTTACAAAGCTGAACGAGCGCAATGTTCACACCGTCTTCTTCAAGAGGCCAAGTCACTTATCGGTTAGCAGCATTCGTCTCAATTCGGCAATAACTCAGTCTTTATCGGTTTAGCAAATGTCTCATCCGGTTTAGCAATATCTCAGCTGGTTTTAGCACTTTAGATTGTAGCAGGCAATGTCATTTATCACCCTTTCAATCAACACTGTCCATAAAACTTTTCTTTTCTATTGGTATCTCTTCTTCTTCGTTCTCGATGCTTAGAGATACAAACTCGTCAGTCCAATCGTCATTGACTACATATGCCCATTCAGGACCGGAATATCTTCTGTTCGGCATCCTTTTCCTTTTCAATTTTGCTTCTCTTTTCGATTCTGCCTCGCTGGTACTTTCCTCTTTTGTCAAGTCTTTTTCGTCACTTGAGGTTGGTACCACGACAGACACTTCCTTTCTTTTCTCTTTCACTTTTGGCCTTTCTCCGTCGTTCAAACCTTCTCCAGTCCTTTGTTTTACTGGTGATATACTTAGTCTCCTCTTTGCACCATGTCCATTTGACGGACCTGCGACCTTTTCTGTGGAAGCTTGAACCGTTTCGTTCTGTTCCGCCTTGTCCCCTCCTCCTCCTGGGGAATCAATCACGTTCTCCTTTTCTTTTTCTGTATCGTCTGCTTCTGGGAAAGCCCTCCTCTGATCAGGCTCTCCTGCTTTTTCACCCTTTTCGAGCCCTTCGTCACCGTTACTTTCGTCAGGCTCTGTATCACTTTCAGCTGCTTCAGGTTCTTTGTCACCCACAGCTGCTTCAGGCTTTTTGCTACCCTCAGCTGCTTCAGGTTCTTTGTCACCTTCAGCTGCTTCGTCGCTGTCTGAACTTTCTCCTTGGTCTTCCCCAAGTGAGTTGGTCTCTTCGTCCTCAGAGAAGATCTCTCTCTCCTCCGTTCCTGCCTGTTCACTTTCAGTTCGGTTTTGCTCTGTCTCAGCACTCAGCACTGCTTTATCAGGCACTGGCAGTTTTAGCGCTTCAACTTCCTCATCTGTGGGACACAACACCTTCTTTGTGTGACTGGCGTGGATCCAGTTGGGAACCCCCGCACACTTCACAGCGGTAGTTGTCGTCAGGATCACTTGGAAAGGGCCTTTCCAACGGGGTTCCAGACACGACTTCCTCACGTGCTTCTTTACCACGACCCAGTCACCTGCTTTCAGTGCGTGTCCTGGACCTTGGATCGGTGGCAAGGTGGTTGCTTCCACCTGGTGAGAGAAAGAGCGAACTACGTCAGCCAGACCCTTGCAGTAGTCTAACACCATATCATCTGTAATATTCAAAAGCACGTTTGCGGGAACTGCAGGAAGTCTCATAGCCCTGCCCATGAGAATTTCGTGCGGAGACAATCCAGTCTTTCTATCAGGGGTGTTTCTCATTGACATTAGCACCAAGGGCAATGCGTCAGGCCATTTCAAATTTGTCGATGCACATATTTTCGCCATTCTTGATTTCAGTGTACCATTCATCTGCTCCACCAATCCTGATGCTTCAGGGCGATAGCTACAATGCAGTTTTTGCTCAATGTTCAGCGCTTCGCAAAGTAACTTTATCACCTCGTTATTGAAGTGACTTCCCCTATCTGATTCTAAAGAGATCGGGAATCCGAAACGTGGTATTAACTCCCTCAACAATAGCTTTGCAACTGTAAGGCTGTCATTTCTACGTGTGGGGTATGCCTCAATCCAGTGACTAAAAATGCACACAATCACCAACACATACTTCAAACCTCCATGCACAGGCATCTCAATGAAGTCCATTTGCATTCGACTAAATGGGCCACTGGCCCTGCCAATGTGGCTGGCGTTCACAACTGTTCCCTTTCCTGGGTTCATCTGCTGGCAAGTGACACATCGATGGCAAACTGCTTCTGCAGCTTGACGAAATCTGGGGTTAAACCAATCAGTTTTGAACAATCTTATCATGGCATCTCTCCCTAGGTGAGCTTGTCCATGATAGAACCGCGCAAGCTGTGATAAGAGACTGTTTGGCAAAACAAATTTTCCCTCATTTGAAACCCATAACTCATCTGGTCTCTTTATACATTGTGATTTAATCCAGGAATCTCTCTCATCCTCCCTGACGTTATTCTGCAATGCTTTTAGTTCATCTATTGTATCTACGACCTTTAAGGCAAATGCTTCAGCTGGTTCGAGTTCTGGTTCACTTATCGAATTCCATTCATCCCTGAGTAATATACAGTTCAAGGCACAAAATCTTGCAACTTGATCCGCATATGCATTTCCCAGAGAAACATAGTCCTGTCCTTTTGTATGAGCACTGCACTTTACCACTGCAACTTCTGCTGGTATTTGAATGGCGTGTAACAATTCCCTTATTCTCTCCCCGTTTTTCACTGGGGATCCTGAAGAAGTCAGGAAACCTCTCTGTGACCATAGTTGGCCAAAGTCATGCACAATTCCGAACCCGTACTGACTATCAGTGTAAATGTTGACTTTGATCAATGCAGACAGTTGACATGCTCTTGTAAGGGCTACAAGTTCTGCTACTTGTGCAGAATAGACTCCTTGAAGCCATCCCGCTTCCAGGACACCTGTTACAGTGCATACAGCATATCCTGCTTTCAAAATTCCCATCCCATCTCTTAGACATGAACCATCAACAAAAACAATTTGGTCATTTTCATCAAGCTTAGTATCCTTAATGTCAGGTCGAGGTTTTGTGCAAAATTCAGTCACCTGAAGGCAGTCATGCTCGACGTCTTCAGCGTTCTCAATTTCAGCATTTTCTCCAGGGAGCAAGGTTGCTGGATTCAACGTAGTGCACCTTTTCAGCTGCACATTCGGTGAGCCCAGAATTATCGTTTCATACCTTGTGAGTCTTGCTCCGGTCATGTGTTGCGTTCGGGAGCGGGTCAAAAGTATCTCAACTGAGTAAGGGACCATGACTGTTACTGGGTGTCCCATCACTATTCCTTCACTCTGAGTGAGGCTGATACCAACTGCTGCTACGGCGCGCAAACACCCTGGGAGTGCTGCTGCGACCGGATCCAAAGTAGCTGAAAAATACGCTACTGGTCTGTTTACGCCACCATGGGCTTGAGTCAAGACAGACAAAGAACATGCATCACGTTCATGACAAAACAATGTGAACGGCTTTGTGTAGTCAGGCATACCTAAAGCTGGAGCCCTGCACATGCACTCTTTCAATTCAACAAAAGCATCCATCTCATCTCCTTTCAGCTCAATTTGATCCAAGGCATCCTTCTGGGTCAGCTTCAGTAGAGGCTTTGCTAGAGTCGAGAAGTTGGGAATCCACTGGCGACAGTAGCCCACCATTCCCAAAAACTTCCTCACCTCCCTCCTTGTCTTTGGTGGACTCATTTGAAGTACGCTTGTTAATCTTTCCTTCATTATTCTCCGTGACCCTTTCTCTATCTGGTGACCCAAGTATTTCACTTTCTTCTGACAGAGCTGCAATTTGGAAGGAGACACCTTATGTCCATTCCTTCCCAAATGGTTCAACAGAACAATGGTATCGGCTGTGCAGCCACTTTCTGTCTTTGATGCAACCAGTAAGTCATCAATGTACTGTACTAGGGTTGACTCGAATGGCAATTCTAATGCTTCCAAATCTTTCTTTAGAATCTGATTGAAGATTGACGGTGACTCAGAAAACCCTTGAGGAATTCGACACCAACTGTACACTCTGTCTAGGAATTTGAAACAAAAGAGGAATTGGCTGTCCTCATGAAGAGGCACAGAAAAGAATGCTTGTGACAAGTCGATGACTGAGAACCACTCAGCATCGCAAGGGACCTGGAACATTATCACAGCTGGATTTGGTACGACAGGGCAACATTTGACTATGATGTCATTTATTTTCCTCAAGTCCTGCACAAGCCGGACCTTTCCACTTGGCTTTATTAGTCCCATTATTGGTGAATTACATGGACTGCTTAACACTTCTTTCAGTACCCCCTGTTTTACAAATTTGTCAATAAGTTGGGCAACTTTCATGAGGGTATCTTGTGCCATGTGGTATTGTGGGGTCTGGGGAAAGATTGCATTGGGCTTTACAGTCACTTTCACTGGTTCCACTCCTTTCATCAATCCCACCTCTTTCCCTGTCATGTCCCACACTTCCTTTCCGACTGTTTCCCGTAATTCGGCTGGAATATCTTCTTCAGTTATCATTGGGAAAAGGCAAATCAGAGGATATTCTTCATCGACAGTTTCCATCTCATCCCCCTCTACACTGTCCTCTTCTTCCCCATCACTGCTCGTCTGGATTGTTATTCCTTCGTTCGAACACATGATCGAACAACCCAATTTGCACAATAGGTCTCTCCCTAATAGTGCTATCGGGCTTGAGTCACATCCCACAAACTGATGCACCCCTTGATAGTTACCGATGCTGACTGGTACCGGATCTGTTATTGGGTTCGTCAGGTGCCTGTTTGCTACTCCCACCACTTGAACTGTCCTCCCTGAGAGTGGCAAATTTGGTACTTCACTGCTCTTAACAGTCGAACGTGTTGCTCCTGTGTCAACTAAGAATGAAACATGATGACCCATTACTCTTTCCTCTACGTACGGACCCTTTTGATCAACTTCCAATGATGCTGCAAGCACACAATCTCCTTCTTCTTCTGAACTTTCACTCTCCCATACATTGTTTATTCCACTCTCACTGTGTAGTGGGAACTGTTGTACGGTGCCATTTGTACTCATTACCTGACCCGAGACCTGTGGAGGAACCATCACTTGCTGCTGACTCATTGGTGCCACAGGTATTTGCATTTGCTGATTAGGTACCATGGGTAACTGCTGTTGCATCGGCTGCATTTGCGTCATCTGCATACGAGGCATCTGCATCTGCTGCGGCTGCATGGGCTGTAACCCCTGCAACTGATTTACGGTCTGAAAATTTGGGTTTGGACTTCTCATTTTCGGTCCCCTCATTGTCTGAAATGCATTGACATCATTGTTTTGCTGACCAACACCTGCACCTGCACCTGCACCACCATCGGGCACTCGCGTTTCCAATGACCGACAATTCCGCACACGTGACACGGCATCACCTTCTTCATTGCCTGCACACCAGTCACAACAGTGTTCAAATCCGGACCATTATTCGCAAAACCTCCTCTGCCTCTGCCTCTGGCCTGTGGCTGCAACATCATATTTCCCTGCAACTGCGGCTGCGGTTGCGGCACCTGCTGTTGGAACCCTTGCATCCCTTGCAAACCTTGCAGACCTGTCTGAGCTGCCTTAAGCTGCATCATCATCACCTTCTCTTTCAACCTTTACTGTTTCACTTCAATTTCGTCGCTACAGTATTTCGCATAATTCAACACCTCATCAATCGGTTTCGACTGCCAACAAATCAAATGCGACTTTATCATCTGGCTTATCTCTGGTCTCAGCCCTTCCACAAATCTGAACACAAAATGAAGCATGTCCTTCGCCTCTATTGTCTCTGTGCCACTGTAGTTCTTAAACGCCTTCAACAACCTCTCATAGTAACTATGAATCAACTCTTTAGCCTCTTGGGCCGTTCGATCGATCTTCTGCCAATCCACATTTTTCGCGGCAACTTTCGTCTTCAAATGCTCAATCACCTTGTAGTACAAGCTCATCACCATAGGTGATGGTGCACCCGTCTCCCTGTCTCTCTCTGGTTCACTTGTCGGCCAACCTACAGCTCTTTTGCAATCCTCCCACAAATCTGCCGGAACCACAATCTCAAAGAGAGTGTTCAGGTCTTCCCAGAGACATTTTGAAAGCTTCACAAACCTATCAGTCTGTTGATACCATTCAATCGGCTTCTCTCTCAGTTTGGGAAAATCATCCGTAAATGACTGAATGTCGCTTCTGTGCCATGGTACATGTATTAATTTTCCCCCTGCTGTCTCCCTCATTGGTAACATGGTTACTGCCTCGCTACTCTGTGGTCTTTTCTCATTGTGCTCTGTAGCACTGTCCCTCCTCTTTTCCTTCCTCTTTACCCATCTGCTTTCCCACTTGTCTAAGCACCTCCACACTTGTGCACTCTGCAGCAGTTCTCTAAGGTGCGCCTTCATGCCTGCTGACCTCATGTGTTCAAAATCTGTGGTCCCAAAATCCAACCTATAGCTCCTGCTCAAGTGTTTCGTCTTGTCTATATCAACCCCGTTTTTGTCAGCTACTTCCTGCAAGCTTTTGTGTACCTTGTTCACTTCTTTCGTTATCCTGGGACATAGATACCTCAGCTCTTCTTCCGAGTAGGACTCTAACCTATTCACACCCATAGTCCCTTCCACCAATTCTTGTGCTTCCATGTTCAACCTCATCCTATTCATATAATCTTCTCCCTTCCCACTGTCTGAGCTTTGTGTGGAATTCAAGCTGTTGAACCACTGTGTCAGCTGTTGCGCGTTCAACCCCATCAGTGTAGCATTCACATCGACTGCCATTGATGGTTGCGGCAACTTTTCAGTGTTCGATGACAGAGGTATTATCAGTGGGGGACTCGACCTCACCAGTGTTGACTGTGCACATATGGGACTAAACTCCATCAAGGTCCCAGATCCTGTTGGCTGAGCCGCTATCGGAGTTATCCCTGTTGTGTTTTCTGTGCACCTCCTCTCTGTTCCATTCTGCAGCATTGATCCCTGACCGCTCATACCTAGATTAGGCTGACTGTACAGAGGTACCGGTGGACCTACAGTAATGGGTAGTGATATCGCATCTGGGTTTTGTCCATTTCCCACGTTCTGAGGCACGTTCATTCCCACACTATGGGTCATCATTGCCGGCATGCCCATCTGACTCCCCGTCATCTGAGCATGTGCTGTTCCCCCCTGCATCTGCTTTTGAGGCATCAAAAACTGGGTTGATTCAGCTTGTGCCAATGTCGGGTTGTGACCATTCTGTATCCCCATTACAGTTGGGTCTAGAACCATTCCCGTACTGTTGTCACTGCTGTAATATCTTGGGACCTGCGGCTGATCATTTTCTGCTGGTTTCAACATCGGCACATCTGGATATATTCTCCTAACCTGCGGTATCTGCGGGGTGAACAGTAGACTCGGGTCCTTAGATCCCGATGATGCTCCTGAACTCTGAGTTTCACTGTTCTGTACCGGTGCCGGAGGGGCAGAACTGGTACTTGGACCTTGTCCACTCTCTGCATAAGGTGGTGGACGGTCGTTCAGCAATTGCATTATCAACTCCTCATCCTCTAACTCCTCTTCTCTTCTCAACTTTTCCTCGTCCTCTCTATCCTTGGAACACCTTCTGTTTGTCTTACAGGTAGCTTTCTTACCTGTCTCCTCTTCTTCCTTAGTAATTGCGGGGAACAATTTTATCCCCTGCAGTACATCTGACCTCCACACCTTCTGTGCATTATCCCACCTAGCGTCCGCTAGTGTCTTTTCTACCTTCCTTATCCTGTTCTCGAACTTATTTTGCTGTTGCTGTCTAGCCATCATTCCCAAATCGCTAGAGCCTCAAACTGTGCTGGCCTTGGAGGTACCTTCATGTCGTACATCGTGAATCTCAAATTCTCTAGAATCCTTATATTGAATGTCCCATGGATCGGGAATGCTACGCTCCCATGTTTCTCTGTCAACTTGTGCCATTGCTTTAGCCAAAGGCACGGAGCTACCCTCTTTTCCTCCATTACAATGTAAGCTGGTGTACCTTCGGGTGGCGTCTCTTCTCCTACGCTCGCTTTAATGTAAGACTCCCCCTTCATCGCACTCTTTAATGCTTTAAAAAATTTCATTTTCTCGTCTTTTATTTCACAAAGTTTGTAATCAATAGGTGACTTTAATTCCCGGAATACTCTTCGCTTGCCTTTCCCCTTCCAATCGAGCCCCACGGACTGCGTCCAATCCGTGCGCGACCCTTCTCTACAACCAACCTATCCCATCGCGGCTCCTAGTGACGTCACACTCACACACACTGCGGCTGACAAAGCCTCACGGCTAGTCCTCCTTCACTCAGCTCTTTTCGTAACAACTTCTTGCATGTATCGCGAGCTACCAAAAAATAAAACAGATCTGTCGGTTTACTACAGGAAGGGTAACACAGTCGCTTCAGGACCTTAGGGACTTTTCACTAGCCTCGGCAGTTATTCCGTCTTTCTCGGTCCCCACGTTCGCAAGCAAATCTGACCCGCAGACCTACTCTCAACTTGTCAATGATCTATTCTAGTGCACTTAGAATCTTGTCAAAGCCCGAAGTCGAAGTTTCTTTCACTCCCTAACACACGTACCGACTCGATGACCACGCCCGATCAACCTACTTAACCGCCCAGACCACAACATAGATCAACATACTCCGGAGTCTCTTGACCTCGCAGGGCCCGTCTCAACAACAACAACCACGTGGACCTTTTTATGCACAAAGCGCCACACGCACATGAAGTTCGACGACTTCCCTACTCTCACACTCGGAGCCGCACCTCCGCTATTTCTATGAAGTTCGACGACTTCTCTACTTCTACACTCGGAGTCGCACCTCCGCTATCCTCTAAGAAGAAAAATCCTCGCAACCTTTTCACACACCCTGCGGCAATAAGCTGTGCAAGCGCAAAACCCTAACTTCACTCATACCATCACTAGTACCGCCAACGCCGATTCCACACCTCCATTCTCTCCATTCGCAAGCTCCGAGATCCCGGGAAAGTCGCGGTGGACCTAGCCCATCATCATTCTGTCAATCAGTTTTATCCAAGAAAAATCTAATTCAACTTCTCGAATGGGGTCTCAAAGGGCGTAACCGTTAATTCAACACCATGGCCCTCATTCTGACCTTGGCGGGCGGCGGAGGCCACCCGCCAAAGTCCCGCCGTCAGCTTACCGTTCCGCGGTCGAAAGACCGCGGCGGTAATTCTGACTTTCCCGCTGGGCTGGCGGGCGGTCGCCTTCAGGCCGCCCGCCAGCCCAGCGGGAAAGAGGCTTCCACGATGAAGCCGGCTCGGAATCGAGCCGGCGGAGTGGAAGCTGTGCGACGGGTGCAGTTGCACCCGTCGCGTATTTCACTGTCTGCGCAGCAGACAGTGAAATACATTTAGGGGCCCTCTTACGGGGGCCCCTGCAATGCCCATGCCAGTGGCATGGGCACTGCAGGGGCCCCCAGGGGCCCCGCGACCCCCCCTACCGCCATCCGGATCCCGGCGGTCGGACCGCCGGGATCTGGATGGCGGTAGGGGGGGTCGGAATCCCCTCGGCGGCGCAGTGTGGAGGATTCAATGGGGCGGCGGTACACTGGCGGGAGCCCGCCAGTGGTGCCGGTCCGACCGCGGCTTTACCGCCGCGGTCGGAATCCCCATTGGAGCACCGCCGGCCTGTCGGCGGTGCTCCCGCGGTCCTCCGCCCTGGCGGTCTTTGACCGCCAGGGTCAGAATGACCGCCCATGTACTTTAAGAGTACAGGGTCCCAAAAGACGAAACCATCCTCTGCTACCATCTACTGATAGAGCGGTCCGTAGTAATAATTTTACCTGTATTCGGACGCTCTTTAGGCCGATGAATCTTTTGACTAAGTGGGACTCTCCGTACTCTTAATCGGTCACCTTAATCAAATCAATAATCAATATCGAACATAAGCAATACCTTGATCAACATAACACTTAACAATTAATCCAGAATACATTTCGGCGAACCCTGACCTTTCAGTCAGGAATAACCACACCAGTTTATTGCAAAGTTAGTGAATTTATTTCCCTATATTAACAAAGCTAGCACAATATAAATGTGTCTCAACACCAAATGATAAACGTAAATGAACATTAATAGCTGTCCATAGCGGCGAAACAAGTGCAATCTATTCAGCATTTGAATCACAAGGCATTCGATAATAGCAATGCAAATCACTAATACGATAATCTGTAATGAACTAATTGCATACATTTAGTCAGCATAACAAGGTCTCAAATTGCATCGTGCAACAAAAGGAATCCTCGTCTAACCTCAAATTAGCATCGGCATGTGGGACTTCATGCAAAAACAATTTAGTAACATTAATTTAGAAAACTCCTAGCTAGGGCTCTTATCAAAAATCAGCAGTTGGTTACCTAAAAGAAACACAATGCAATTGTACAATTTCCTTTCATATTTACCAATTACGATCAGCATACAAGGAAGTCTTCGTCTCACAGGTACCGTTTTTCGATCAGCATGGGACGGGGCAAAGGGGCAGGGGTGGACGGGGCAATTGCCTCACGGCGGCAAGGTAAAACTATTACTTCATGCAAAGGGACAAATCAAAGTTAAAGTCTCTAGGGCCAGAATCATTTAAAGTCTCTTTCTCTCGATTAGAGAAAGCATCAAAGTCTCTCAAAATGGCGTCGCAGCAAAGTGGGCCATAATAGCTACGAAGTCTGCAAAATGGCGGGATGTCCAATAATGGCTGTAATGATCTGGTAATGGCTACTTTCTTCTCGTGCACCTGGTTTTTATAGACAACAGTTCAAATCCAGTAG
Organism: Pleurodeles waltl; assembly: GCF_031143425.1. Taxonomy (NCBI): domain Eukaryota; kingdom Metazoa; phylum Chordata; class Amphibia; order Caudata; family Salamandridae; genus Pleurodeles; species Pleurodeles waltl. The sequence continues at coordinate 475,425,755 of NC_090451.1, forward strand.
GGTCTTCCATTGGAGGGTTCATAGGTTAGCTTCAAATTGTCCAATCAAAAACAACAGTTCTCAAGCTTTTACTTAAGCATACATTATCCTTGGAGATAGGTACGCAAGTTGCAACATTTTATACCAATTAGCTCACTTTCAGAGCCTCCATTGTCCGCACCTGCAGATCGACCTTGGAGTAAAGAGAAAATATGCCAGGCTGGCACGAAACTTTAAGATAAGCATGTGAACGATCTCAGTGGAAAAGTAGAGCTTCAAGCAAAATACACGTTTAATAGCACATTGGAAAAATACGAGCATCTAAACCGTGAGACCAGGCAACTAGGCCAAAGCCTCCACTAAAGTTATGCTAAGCTAAAACATTTCAAACAAGCAAATCGTAGCACACGTTTATGATTATGTCGGATTAGTGCAATTCTAGTACATCACGTTATATAAAGCACGCTTATAAATGTTGGCAAACTACTCTGAGGGCACATTTTGTCCCCGTACAATCTTTATTAGTTCGGTTAGAGTCACACATGATTATTGCAGCACTACGTTTAAGCGTAAATAAATCGAAACCTTCATTTTCTGCTTCATCAGACCTACCTCATGAATATTGATGAGACAGCACATTTGTAACTCCATTGGGAATCTCAAACAGTGTACTTAACACTGTAGCACATTTTGTTCTGTGACTCACAATTTGCTATTCCCCAACATATTGCAAATTGAGAGTTGCAAAATAAAAGGTCATACACCTGACCCTTAGTTACTAAATCTTTTTTAAAAAAGCCTTTAAAAATGTAATTAAACCCTTATCATTGACTCCAACGAATGGAACGTTTAAAATAAAATATTGTTAATTTGAACTTCCTTGTTAATCATACTTACCCTCACTTTTTGGGCTCAGTTGAGTGCGGGAGCTTCTTAGTTCTTACTGAATCTAAATTAAAACCAAATGATTGAGGTTCCTAGTAGGCTTCAATAGAGGCGAACTAGTACCGGTGTTCTCCATCGCAAAAATCATAATGGGTGTCTTATCAAAATGAAAATTGTTTGAAGATTGATTTGAAGCAATATTTAGAGCTTTGCGCGGCACGCTTTTAATTCTATAGAAAACTACTACCTTTACATGGCGAACGTGGCATAATGAGGCTCTGATTCCAATTTAATAACAACTATTGGCACAGCTATATCAAGGGAACAAAATCTCCAAAACTATACACAAACATTTGTGGTTTAGGGCAGAGATGGGAATGAGGTATTTATTCCCATATGATCTAATCCAGAAAAGTGCCCCACATGCTATGTATCACATGTCTGGCTGTGAAGGAAAATTGATCTGCAGAGAAATCTTAAAAGAAAAGTAATTGATCAATGGCAGTAATTATACCAAGATACACATTTAAATATAATATAAACCCTAGGTCATAAAGAGCTGGGCGAGGGCTGGTGAAAGCGTTGGAAACAATTAGAGTGGTTCGTTTCAAAGATGTGATGTCATGGTATATTTTCAAACTTAATAAATTTGGTCATGAAAAAAATGTTTAATATAAACCCTTTGCAAGATTATCTTATAGGCTACCATTTGGAAAAAACGTAACAAAAGAACCTTTGCAAGAAGACCAACACGGTTAAATTGAGGTAAAACGGAACATTTCTAGATGTGCATCAAGTTCTAAATAGATCTATACCACCTTCCCTTCACGTGAGGAACGCAAAACCTCAGTGCTTCATAAAATGCAAATGATTGCACTTTCCAGTGCATGGACTGCAAAGAATTCGGCTGTGCTTCACCTCACGAGTACATTTAATCAATTATCTCCTAACAGTTTCCCATCCACTCTATATTTGTAGATAACACTCTAAAAGGGTTTTTGAAACAATGAACATTCACAATTAAAATGGCAATCTACATTTCTCTGTCATTCATGGCTAGAAATGAATTCAGCTTATATCTGCGTTCATCATGAATCTGACTGCTTGAGCTGCAAATAATTGTTCCATTTAATGCCTCCAGAAAATGGAATGCCAGATGAGAGATTTACTAAGGATTTGATCAAGCAAAAGTGCTTACTGAAGAATTTAAAGATGCATTTTCTAATTCGTGAAACCAGTGTTTTGCAAGATATAGGCAGGGAAGAGTTTGTATATGAGAGCCATGGCAGTACGCCTACAATGGGGCACCAGTGACTCGTGCCCTATATATATTGTTGTGAATTGCATGTGCATAAACATACATAAACACACACACACACGCGTGCACATATGCTAACTACTGCAAGGGGTGATATGATCAAAAATTGCCCATTCAAAAGTCATTGATGTCTTGGACCCTGGGCAGCTTATCGAACTTTTCCAGTTTTGGATGGCAAGGAGGCAAAGGGCAGCCTTTTCTAATCTGCTGGGTGCAAATAAGTGTTTTAACATGTAGATAAATGTTACTGTAAAAATATTCCCACCTTGCGTCTCCAGAGCTGCCGACTTTGGAACGCGGACCCAGGTTCAACTTTAGGCATGGCCCAACATCCTGTGCTCCTGAGCAAATCACTAACGCCCATACTTACAAAAGTTCCATTTTGCTTTTACTAAATAGCGAAAACTAAGAATTCGCTATTTAGGAAATGCAAAATGGAATGTAAGAAAATTGTGATTATCAAACATCGATTTCAATGGAGTCACATTTCCTATTAGGAAATCGCAATTTTGTAAATTCTAAACCATTGGCACCTATGGGCCTTAGGTTTCACATTTCCAAAATCGTTATTTGCTCATAGGAAATCACAATTTTGAAAAGCAAACCCCTTCGGACCTATGGGCCTAAGCCCCCCCCCCCCCCCCCTTAACATTCTTACCTAGAAAGTGCTGCTCCTGTACAGCGCTCTTATTCCCTCCGGGGGGAGTGAGCGTTGTAGTGGCACTATAAAAACAGCATTTTGTGTGTATTTTGAAAAATTGCACCTGCTTACCATCGATTAGATCTGATGTCTGGGATAGTTTCTCCTTTAGGGCTAAGGGGCTGTGCGCCTCTGTAATTGATTTGAAGCAGTACACGGACTAGATGCTTTGGATGTGGAATGCCCATCATAGCAAACACTGACAAAGCTAGACGAGGTGGCATTTTTTACAATGAAAATCTTTGTTGGGATGAGTATGAAGATGTGCTGTGGTTAATGTTAGTTAATGGTCTGGTCCTGAGTTTACAGGCCAGATAATTCCAGTCCCTAAGACGCGGGACACTCATAATTATGGGTGGCAGAATTACAGCCGCAGTGTTCGTCGCTTGCAATAAAGGCATATGTGTATAACCTAAAAATGTCAGAAATGTTTAATTATGATGATATATTCCTAATGCAACAGTACGAAAACCTTTCGTTTTTGGCACTGCTACTCTTTTACTTCAGCAATGAAAGAACCATCAACTGGTAAGATGATTTGCTATACTTTAGTAGTGCAATACACACACTGTTTGCCATCACAACAAAGACAATAGATTTGAAATGGGCATATATTTGTGATCTCTTCTTGTCTTCTCCTGAGAAGGTAAGATGGTACATGGTAACACAATTCGGCGTCAGTCCAAACGTCTCTTACACACACAGTTTTAGCACAGATAGCAAAGGAGCAAGCTACAATCCGCTCAAAAACACGGTAAGTAAAGCATATACATGAACATTGCAAGCTTTATTGAGAATCTTAGCAAGCTCAGCTTTGGCAGAAGCAGTGGAAATGACCAGCACAAACACAAAAAGGTACAGCACAGTCAACAACAGTGGAAGCTATTCTCTCATTACACCACCAACATACAGACCCACAATAGTTACATTATAAGAGCATCAATGGTTTATTCAGATAAAGCAGATACAATGCAAAATGTGTCCTGTACATTTCTTTGCGCGTGCCTGGCACTTTCAGTTTTACTTTGGCCTCCAAAACAACATAACTAGAGACATATCTAGAGATAGCAAAATACAAAAACAACACCATCAATACGTGAGCTACCAAAATGGCATTAGAAGTCCTAACACGTATGCAGCATTTGCAAGCAATAGCAAAGACAACCATGAACAAATGTGGTGTATGCAAACACCCCTTTCTCTGCATGACTTTTCCACCCACTCCTTCTTATTACTCTAAACTCTAGAGTTGGCAGTTGCATTTTCTGATTACAAATATAGTAAAACAAGTATCAAAGTGCAAAGAAAGAATACAATTTAAATAAACTATGATAGAATGACTAAAGTTATAGGTTTTGGTAATGTTTCATTAAAAACACTACTCTTTCTTATACTGGTATTTACATTGTGCTGGAGACTTTGTAAAGTTTTAACATTTATGAAAAAAGAATACTTAGATTTTTTTCAGATACTATTAATGGCCTAGGAACAAAGGCCAGCCCATCGTTTTTCAATAAGCCACCATAGACAGAGATCAGCCACTTGCAACTCAGTCTTGGCCCTGCACCAACAGGAACATTCCAGCCTGAAATTCAAACCACGGGTCCACTCCGGACTGGAACACAAGCAAACCCAGATTGATTTAATATTCCTTGTCTGAAAGGAATAGCTTGAGTTCCATGGCATGTTGACCACAGATCCCACGCCTGGCACACTGGTCACAATAAGGCCCATATTTATGGATGGTTAGTGTCACTTTAGTGCCATTTATTTTGGCGCTAAATTGGTGCTAACCTAACTCCATATTTATATCTTGATGCTAGACCCGTCTATTGTCAAAATATTGGAGTCAGCATCATGTTTAGGATGCGCGAACCCACCTTGCATCAATGAGATGCAAGGTAGGTGTTCCCGTCCTAAACACGTCACTAACCTCCTAGCGCCGTATTTACCTCCCAGTGCAGAAATGATGCACAAGGAGGAAGCAGACCTGAAAAATGGCGCTAAGCCAGCTTAGAGCCATTATGTAATGCCCGGGTTAAGACCAGGAAGGGCACAAAGATGTCCACCCCATTCCCCAGCCTCACCACCACCCACAACACAGGGATACTACAGGAGGGGGGACCCCATCCCAGGTAAGTTTAGGTGAGTATATATATATTTTTTTACTGCCATTAGAGGACCCTTACATGGGGCCCCCTGCCTGGCCCTGGGTATGAAGGGCTTGCACAGGGGACACTGGTCCCCTGTGGTGGGCATTGGGTATGACTCCTGTCTATATGTAGACAGGAGTCATGTTTGTGGCTGCTTGTGCATCAAAAAAGACACTAGGTTGATTAACAGCAGAAATTTTACCAGTAACCAGCCTAGCATCAGTTCTGACCCACCAGCGCCATTCCCCCTAACGCCAACTCCCCCCGGGCTAGCGTAATTTCTTTTACTCTAGCCATTCCTTAGCGCCATTGTGCGTCATTACTTACATATGGTGCACGGCTAGTGCCATGGAATGGCGTTAGAACGCGCTAAATAAAATGATGCACAACTGTGTTCGCACAGTTGTGCACCATTTTCCATAAATATGGATTTTAGAGTCTCTACTGCAGCAAACAACAATGTAATGGGAGGAATAATTTAATTATTCTTAGCCATGGTGTTCATTCAGGACCAAATTTCAGTCCACTTTTACCTACATTACCACTCTAGACCGAGGCTAGACATATGCAAAACAGTGTTCACCCAGCTCCAGTTTATTTCCAACTTCCAGGCCATTTCTCTGTCCAATGGGAACACAAACAACCCCAGAGGGTTTCGGCCTACCTATGTCTCAACAGGAAGGTTGAGCGTGCCTCCCTCCTTTTGGCACAGGGAACACTAAACCCAAGACTTGGCCTATCCGTTGCACTTTTGACATCTACTGATCAGTCAATTGAGGTATGTGCTGCTATTGACTTTGATACGTAGATTGCGCACAACGTTGTGTAACTCAACCATGCATAATTTTTCAGTAAACCTCTGTGACTGCACTCCGATCTAAAAGTCTGCTCATAGATGCACTGCTTAAAACAAAGTATTTTATCAAATGTAAGAAAAATGTAATTACCTAAAGATGGGCAATCATCTTTTGTGTATCAAAGAGACTGAAACAGGGTTCCTGCTGGTACTTCAGACTTATGTCTGCAGCTCAGTAATGGGCCTCTCTGTGTTTTCCACATAGAAAGCCCAACCAGTTTGCCTTTTCCAGGGCTAGCCTTAAGGAACACTCTACTCAGATGGCCTACTTCTTGAATGTGCTGATACAATCATCTAATATGATCTATTGTTCATCTAAAGTGGAATTCTGATTTTTTTGTTGGAGTGGCTCCACTGGTAGTTAGAAACTTTGACAATATTGTGCAGTTAAGCCAACTCACAGGACCCATCATGTGACACACAGTTTAACATTTAGCCATGAATTTATTTTTGCTGTGGTGGTTGGTAGGTGTACCGTGTAGGCAGTACAGGTTGTAACAGTCATCACTCTCCATGGCCCTTCCCCTGCTTCAAGGCTGAACTGTCTTTTCTTGGAATGATGCAAGATATTCTAAGGATGGCAGATTTGCAAGAAATAATTCATGTGTGCTCAATCACATTCAAACCTCATTTAAGATAGAAAAGGGACACAGATTTTACTTAATACATGTTTTCATCATAAAAGGTGCAGTGCTCCTTGTGTGGTTAGTTCAGAATCCCACCTCAACATTGTAATTTAATTTTATTTATACAACCTGTGTCTGCCAGTAATATGAATTCTTAGTTCTTAGTTCTGAGGCTGTCTGGCTTGTGTGATGGAAGAAAGCTGTATTGCTAGATTGCTGTCATCTATTTGAATTGTGTGTTGCTGCATGAATATAGAAATGAATTTTACACGTTTGTGGTTTTGATTGGTTGCTATTGATGAGTTTGGTGTGCTCTGATTGTAGTTTTATATTTATATCATGTGTGATCGGTGTCAAGTTCATTGTGGGCTGTAATGTATGCGTGGCATATGAAAACCAGGATGGCTCGCTCATTCAGCCTAGTAGATTTGTCCCAAATGATGGATTGTTGGAAATGTGATAAGCAACACCCCTTGGATTTTAGAATGTATGGTGGGGAGCTGTGAGAAGCTGTCTTGCACAAGTTATTACAAAGTACTGTGATCACCTACTTCAAGGTCATTACTGACTCTTTTTCTAGTCCTCAACTTTGATGTGATTACCTAATGTGATTGGTGTTGTATTCTATCTCGCCTCCATTGAACTAATTAAATTAACCAAACAAAAATAAGGAATTGTAGGTCAAATGTTCAATAATGAAATTCGAGGGGCTTAAACCACACTGGCCCATGCAGGATTTACCTTGGGCTCTCAGGGTGTAGCAATCTTCATCTGGACGATGCTCCCTTCCATATTTAGAAGACCTTTATAGATTCCAATGGGACGCATGCCACAGGGCAAGGTCTCTGGGGAGGACAGATGTCACGCGTATTAGTGTTTATGCACCCATGCACCTGCAGCAGCCTACCCTAGACAAAGTAATGGCCATTTTGTTAGAAATGGACTCCTCCCTTCACATAGTGGGGAGATTTTAATGATGTCAATCCGGAATGAACCGATTGTAATCCAATCCTGGCTTGCCCGGAGGACCGAGGCTACTCTTAATTCTCCAGGACACATAAAGTGTTCTCTAGACTGCATTATATTTATACACCTGAGGATGAGATAGGTAGGGTTAAACAAGCTGAATTCCTGGCTAGGGGTTTGTCTGATCACTCCCCGCTTCGGCTTTTCCTGGGCAGACGGCCTCACCACCTGGGTTCAGGATGGAGGTTGAATGTATGGGGGCTGTAGGATGATACAGTCTTATGGGAGCTGAATGTAGACAGTTGACTCCGCAGTCACTCTCTGCGAGGCTCACAAGACAGTGCTCAAAGATCAAGCCCAAAATGTAATCACACATAAAAAGAGGAGAGAAACTAGGGAGATGGAAGCCATAGAATGTCAATTGGTGCAAACAGAGAGTGTCCCGGGGGCGCTGTTGGATCACTGATCCTTCACAAGATTGCAGCCTTATGTAGTGAATATCGAGCATTTGCGCTAAATGAGGTGAAGAGCAATGTTCTAGCCGCACAACAAAACTTCTGTGACACAGGAGATAAGGCAGGTAAGTTCCTGCCATGGCTTGGTCAGCAGGAAGCTGAGTCCTGATGGGTGAGCAGTATCATGGGTAGCACTGGTGCATTCTACACTACTGATGGAAGTACAGCTGAGGAGTTTTCAGGATATTATGAAGGCTTTCATAGGGCACGCCCTCCTGCTGATGCACACCACATGGAGGGCTATCTTGATGCTGTGAATATGCCGACCCTCCCAGTGGAGTATCGGTTGGCTCTAAATGAGGAAATCACACTCCCTGTAATACAGGTAGCTATAGAAAAGTTAAACTCAGGGAGGTCCTAATAGTATCTCAACTGAATTCTTTAAGAGGAATGCCAAGACCCTTGATCCCCATTTCCTCAATATGTACCTTGAGGCCCAAGATGTGGGAGCATTGCCCACTGAACTGTAGCATGTTACAATAGTGGTGGTCCATAAACAAGGGAAGCCAGTGATGAGCTGTGGTTTATATAGCCCATTATCCCTACTCAAAGAGGAGACCAAGATTTTGGCCACAGTGTTGGCCACAAGGAGCATAGGAGTTATATCTTCCTTTATAGAGAACAATCAGGATTTATGTCAATGAAGTCTAGTAGGCCTAACCTCTGCAGACTTCATAATTGGCTCGCAGCGGTCCATGCCTGATGATAACCCCATGTGTTCCACTTACTAGATGAGGAATGGCTTTTGACGCTGTGCTCTGGCTGTTCCTCATGCAAACTCGGAAGAGATTTGGTTTGATCCAAAATTCGAGGCCTAGACAGCATTTCTATATCTGGTGCCTACAGCAACAGTGCGAGTTAATGGATTCCTCTCTTTGGAGTTTTCTATAGAAAGGGGGACTCAACAGGGATGCTCTCTGTCTCCTGTCCTACTTCCCCTAACCCCAGAGCCACAAACCATGAGCACCCAAACATTACAGGCCAACAAGACTATTGTGCGAAAGAAAATATTTCACTCTACGTGGATGATATCCTCTTGTTACCAACTCAGCTATTCCGAATCTTGGTATTAATAAATTGTTCATCCGTTTTCTGCAAGTTGTATATTATAAGAAAATGACTTCTAGTGAGCCTGCACCAGGGAAGGTGGTCAAATGGTCCAACCTTCAACGTTAAACAGCTAAAACCAAATTAGGATCAGTAGTTAAAAGCTGTGCACAGGTAGAGAATAAAATAAGCTAGAAAAAACTATAAATCCACCCTTGTAAATGGCAAGAAAAATTAGAATGATAACATTTGTCAAGACTTGCTCCTTGCAATTAACTTGAAGAATAAAATATCTTGCTGACAAATACTGTCAAATGGCAGCAGTGATAATACTAGAAAGTACCACTATCATATTCAACCAGAGAGCTAGGTTACCTGCTTCTCTAAATTAATGCCCTTGAGGATTTTGATTCTGATGGTGTTGCCTCTCTTAGCCCCGGGTTGTTACCTTTTAGCAGGGTTTGTACAGCAGTAAAGTCTGAGGTAACAGATACAGTGTATTTTATTTTAGACTATACCGACTATAAGTCAGCTAAGGCACATGTCCCTGATAAAATACCTGGTTGGCTGTAGAAATCAGGACCCCGAATTTGGGCAAGTTATGTTCTGTTAACCTAGTATCCAATGCCATATCAGTCAGGAGGAAATTCTTGGAGGGGAGCTGAGGCAATCCTTGTCTATAAAAAGGGAAATCCTTGTACTTCATCCAACTATAGACCTATAAGACTTATTGACAGTTTGCAAAAAAAGTTGTTAGACAAGCCCTTGAAAAACGACTATCCTGGGTGGAAGAAAGACATGTCCTGTCCAAATTCCAAGCTGGTTTTCGACCAATGACCAGTAATTCTGACCAGGTCTTTAGAATGGCTCTCCTTTTTTGGAAATATGCTCTGTTACTGAAGCAAAAATTGCATGTGGCTTTTGTGGACCTCAGGGCTACATTCAACCTTGTTCCCAGAGAGAATCTGTGGAGAGTTCTTCTCACAATGGGTTCTCTGGGGAACTTGGTCAAACTCATAGCCAGGCTGCACATGGAGAACTATGCCCAGGTCCGTTAGGGTAGCAAGTGGGAATTGATGGGGTGTATCCCAGTCATGCGAGGAGTATGCCAGGATTGTGTCCCTGCTCTCACCTTGTTCACCCTGTATGTCAACGATGTGGTGCAGACACTTTTGTACTGACAGAATAATTTTCCTGTCTTTAATAATAATAAGATACCCATTCTCCCTTTTGCAAATGATTCCCTCCTTATTTCTAAGAATCCATGGGATTACAGGTCTCAGATAATAATTTCCTGGGTTTTTTCAAATCAGACGTTGTGAACTGATTGCAGCAAAAACCAAATATAAGGTATTTGGACCAGGGGCTGTTTAAAACTGTGCAGTGAGAGTTGGAAATTAGTACTTAGAAAGAGTCAACAGCTCTGACTACCTAGGTGTTAGGATAGCAGATAAACATAGCTGGGTTTCTCAACTCACTAAAAGCTCACTCCTTATCGAGCACGGATAGAAGGCTAGTCTTTGGCTACACAAGAAAACATGTTCTTGCTCGGTGTCTCCTGCTTTAGAAGTATACAGCATAAAAACCCAGAATGCTGCCCTTTTAGGTGTGGAGCTTTGGGGGTTTGTTGACACCCTGCAACAGGCCACAGTAGAAAAAACCTTTGCGAGATTGCTTCTTGCATGTCCAGCCAGCACCCCTTGAACTCCACTTTTTCTTGATTTAGGCATCAACCAAATCTCAAATTTGATAGCATTAAAATCTTTGAGGTACTGGGTTCGTCATTTGGCCACGCTGGAATTACAGGAACACATGGTATCCCCATAAGGAACTAGCAAACATGAGCAATGCCATGCAGGTTCCCTGGCTTAAATCTGTACGTAACTGGCTGCGGAAGCTTGGTCTTTATAGATTATGGGATGAACTCACTACTATCCATAAAGCTAATGCAAGTTTTTGAAAATCAAATTACTGGTCTTAGGTCTGTGAACAAATTCTTCTTTGTTGGACCAATGGACGTTTAACCGACAAGTTCTTTGATTTTAAGACCACCCCACCACTTGGGTCTTTTTTGGACATTATCACACCGCCATTAGCTAAGAGTTTGTATGTGCGCTTCCGACTCAGCAGCTTACCACTGAAATCCTTCACAAACCAATGGAAGAAGGACTCATGGCCGTATTTATACTTTTGTAGCGCCGCATTTGCGTCATTGTTTGACGCAAAAGCGTCGCAAAATTACAAAATACAATTATATTTTGTAAGTTTGTGCTGCTTTTGCGTAAAAAAAATGACGTAAATGCGGCACTAAAAAAGTATAGAAATGGTCCTCAGTTTCCAATCTCTGTCCATCTTGTGGGTTGGATTCTGAGACCAAAGAGCACATTTTGGGCCAGATGTATCATCCTTCAGTATTTATGAAAGGCATTCACAACACAAATTTAAGGAATCGCTAACATAACGATTCCATAAATTTGCGAGCCCATTTAGAGAATCGCAAATTGTGACTCTCTAAATAAGAAATCGCAAATAAGGAATCCTTATTTGCGATTTCTAAACCACATGTAACAAACAATTCCTTAATGTGAATTTGGCATTAAGGAATCTCTATTACCACCAAGTTGAACTTGGTGGTAACCATGTGCAAATTTAAAAAATGCATTTTTAAAATTGACATGTAACGCACACATGCCCCTTTGGCATGTGTGCACCTTACATGTCCTTAAAAAATTCTTGGGGTGCAGCAGAGGGGGCTTTAGGCCCCCAGCACCCTGGGGTTTGCATTTCCCAAATTTGAGAATTCCTGTTAGGAATTTGCAACTTGGGAAATGCAAAAAAATCACAAATATGGGCATAGGTGCGAATGGGGCTGGTATCGCAATTTGCGATTCGGTAATAGCATTTGTGATTTTTAAGAAGTCGCTATTACCGATTCGCAAATATGATACATAGCATTTCTTAAAAATCGCTATTACCGAATCGCAAAAGGCTTTTTGATACGTCTGGCCCTTTGTCTTTTTTACCTTGAGTATCTCGACACCTGATGCAAATGGATGCGCCCAGTATGTTTGAATCTTGGGCTGACTCACTATATCACTGCCCTCAGGATCCTGAAAAGTGATACCTCAATCACAATTCTTATTTGCTGTTAGCCATTACTTGGCAAATGTATGGCGTAAATGTGAACTCATTCTGTCTGCCATAGCCACATGATCACTGGGACTGTGCATTATTATATCTATGCACTATTAGGGTGGAAAGATGAAACCTTGTTGATAGTCTGCATTTTTGCATATCTGTGTTTTCTGAGATTGCATGTGTTACTGAACTTTAGGAAGATGTGGAATGTGGGAATGTTTTTATTGGATATTTATTACAAGTCTATATTGATTCCTTTCTAACAAAATGTTATTCTTGGAATTGCTTTTAAAAATTGTTATTTGTTAATGTATATCTTCTTTATGACTATAACTAAAGCTAGGCCAGCATTTTGCACCTTCTTGTCTCTGCACTTACATACATGCTTGTTGGGATTTGAAAAAAGTTATGTATCCCATTGAATTGATACATTAATAAATTTATATTGAGCTGTTTTTCAGCTATTAGTTATATTGCATATGAAAGCATTGATGCCCAGTTAGAAGGATTATCTCATAGTTGTTTTTCTTTGCACAAATTCGTTTTTATGAAGTGTCAACTGCAACATTAATGTATTTTTCTTTTCTGTTTTTCTTTTAACTTCATCTGGATGCTTTAAAGATTATGTATCATTTTGTGCGCTTTGTTGGTTCTTTGGTTACCAAATAAAGCATTTCTTGACTTGATATCCTCTTGTATGTCAGCAGGCTAAAAGAGACAATCCCTAAAGTGTTTTAGGTATTTGAAAGATATGGTGCCCACTCCGGATACACCATAAACTGTGATAAATTGGTCTTGTACCCCACAGGTGGAGTACTGTATTTATCCACCTTCCCTGGGATACTACGGATCGATAGGGAGGGATTCCAATATCTTGGGATTTATATAAGCTCAGGTCAAGAGCGATGCCTAGAACAGAACTTATGGAGGGTGCTAGATGACTTCATTATGAATCACTGCAAAGCATTACCATTAACAATAATGGACAGAGCTGCCATGTTTAAAATGATCATTCCAACACAATTCTTTTATGTTCTTCAAAATACCTATTATAATTTCCCAGACAAGATCTTTCTCAGGATCGACGAAGACGTTAGAAAGGTTTTTATAAAATAATGGCCATCTCAGGGTGGCGCTGAGGACACTACAGCATTATACTACTGATTCTGTATCATATTATTTCAAATTACCTGCAAAGCAAGGAAAGATGTTCTGACTGCTACTACATTCATTTGTTCAAATTAATTAATTTCCCAACTCACTATTAAGGGTTATGGTTATTGAAAAGAAACAATTGATTTAAAATCAGTTTGGGGAACAAAAGATTGGCAAGTACAGAGCATGGATGCCTTATTTAAATCATGTCTCATTTCATTACAGATGATTTATCTGATCAACACTCTTCAACAACTTGCCGAGGCCTAGCAAAAGTAAAATATATGAATATGCCAAGTATTCCTTCAATCACAAAGTTTGACAATTGGCAACGTTTAGTTAATTCAACAGAAGAACAGCTCAATGGCATGGTCAGAAATGGTACATTTAATTCTACACTTTCAGGTCCTACAGGTGTTTACTGTTACCAGTGGACATACATGATTGTCATGCACGTTTTATAAACTCTACACAGGGTTTTAAAGCAAGCAGACTGGTCCCTTGTTATGTTGAGGCAGAACATGCAGGGATTGTCACTACATACAGAAGACAAGTAATGCCAACAATGATTACATTATTCTACATTGACAGCTGTAAAAGAAAACTGCTCTCTCCTCTCTGATGACATGGACGGGCAATAGTTCTTGTTAGGTCATAGAAAACCACACTCCAAAAGATTATTTTATGCAATCAATAATTAAATATTGAAGCTTTCTCAAATGGAAGCATAGATCAGGCAAACTTAGAAAAAGCATTAGCATTGTCAATAATGGTATGAATACAATGTTCACACACAATTATAAAATAAAAAACATTGTGTCATCTGTAACAGACATCATACAAAATGACATGTCATTTTTATAACATGGAGAGAGTCAGCTTAGGGCCATCATGCAGCTAAGTTGGACATAACAGGTTCTGAAATGTAACCGCATGCCCTGGAAGGAGTAATCTCCCAGCCAATATGGACTTCTCAATTCGCTTTGTGTTTGACACATTTTCCAGTAGATAGATTTGAAGCTTTAGCGGAGAGTTTTCCACATGATGTGTGGGAACTGCCTTTTCATTATAAATGTATGAGGGAGGAAAGGAAGTATTTCTCATGATAATGATTGTGATCCTTCCATAAGCCACTCAATGATTTGTAAACAGATGGAATTGCATGGTGTTTGTAATGCGTCACAACTAATTTAGCATTTTAATTAAAGCAGGTCCCCTTTTTTCTCAGTGTTTCAGTTACTTTCAAATAAAAGTTACTTAATATTGAGTGATCAAGGCTGCTGTGGAATGAGAGCAGGTACATGATTTTGATTTCTCAAATAGTGATCTGCTGTGGAAATGTGTTTCGCCCCCCCCAGCATGATATTAAAGTAATCAGTTTGTGGCCTTCCATTCCTACCTTTAATGTTAACTTCGACAAGCTGAGCAGACTGAAGTTACTATTGGTTAAAAAACACATGGCTTTTACGTCTGCTCATGAAATATTCAAATTGCAAGTAGCAAGGTAATCTGCTAAGATAAAGTCGCTTTGCAATACTAACTTTCCAAGGCACTATGGTGAGCTTGTAAGCCATGTTTTTAATGCTTCCAATTCTGCAGCTGTTGTGCACTTTTTATAGTGATCAGGTCTGGTTTTGTCATCACTTTCCAGGCCTTTCTTGGAGTGATACCATCATTCATCCATTCATTATTTTCAAGTGCTTTTGGAGGCATACTGCTTGCATTGGCACTAATCGGTGGAATTTTGCTATTGCTGTTTTTGTTTTACAATAGATGTCCCATTTAAAAGCCATGATGGAGCTACCACATGTGTTGCTGTGTCTTGAAGGCATGCTACAGCTCTTTGTAGTATGCTTATTAGACAAACTAAATGAAAGTTGGTCTTTGTCACTTCGGCCGGATTGGTTCTACTGTGTGCAGCCTCTGTTCCACTGCCCTTGGTTCCCTTGTCAGTGTGCACTGGATGTGCATTTTGCACAGCAATTGGGACTATCTACAGACATTGATCTTGTGATGTTCCATTGAAGGCTAATTTCTGGAGGTGTTCTATGAGACTATGGTTGTTCCAAGGTGCAATTTATGAGTCGTCCTATATGGATATGGATGCTATGAGTCCTACTATGTTTTTGTCTGGCTCTACAACTGGGGGCATTGCACAGGACGTCACTTCCTCACTGGAGGCTGATGCTTTGGATCATGTTTTTTCTTTTGATTTGCTCACCAAGGCGTTAATGGCTCTGTCGCCTATGGATGCAGAATCCTTCTTTCCTATGGATGCAGACTCCATTTACACGGATGTGTCGGATGACATCATGCCTGCCTCTGATGATTTTAAAATTCGGCTTTGTTTTGCATATATTGACTATTTTTAATTGGCTCCTCTCAATCATTTACTCTGCTTGTTGGTGTAAACATTTTATTTCCTTTATACTATTAGACATTTTTATTGTTTATAGCATTTTAGAATGGGTTTTTATAATCTGCCTCATAGCTGGCAAGGGTAGGGTGTCTTGAGGACCTCTAGGAACTCGATTGGTCACCCATGTTTTAGCTTAATTTTAAAATTTATGTTTTTTTCATCTTTTATTCACTTTGCTAAGGCTGCTTCGTAGTCATGGCTTTCACACATTTTATTAGTTTGCTTTTATTCTAGGAAAGCAAGGACCATGCTGCTCATTTAATTAGTCTTTGTGCAACATATAATGAGTACTTTCTGTCCAAGGCTATAGAGCACGGTACAAGATATGCAAGTGTTGCCCATTCAGGAGAGAGCTTCTATCACCTCAACACAGTATTGTATCAGAGCTGCATTTCAAGTGTAGTAAGTTTTATTATATAAATGATGCACTGACCCATGGAGGTCAGAGGGCATTCCAGCCAAGACTATCTTGGGATGCACACTGTGTGACCTGCAGCTTGCCTGGCACTGATCTCCTAGCTCCCTGACAGGATTGGCATCTATACCACAAGCTGATTCCTGACATCCTTTCAAGGTATGGGGTTGAAGCTAACTCCTTAGATCGGGCCAGGCAGACAGTTACAACTGTTATGCTCTAAGAGTAGCCAAAGGGTTAGGTAGGAGGCTCTAGTACATCTAGAACCACATACATCATGGTTGGATTGTTGATCTCCCTTTCCATGTTCGCAATGCTGATTACCTT
This sequence comes from Pleurodeles waltl, assembly GCF_031143425.1. Taxonomy (NCBI): domain Eukaryota; kingdom Metazoa; phylum Chordata; class Amphibia; order Caudata; family Salamandridae; genus Pleurodeles; species Pleurodeles waltl. Next base: position 475,442,254 of record NC_090451.1, read on the forward strand.
GCCCTGTTTAATATGCCTGATTATTACAGCTAACTCTTTATATGCTAGATTGTGATAGTTTCAATAAATGTATTACCGTTCTGCCATCCTAAAACATAGGCCCTCATTACAACATTGGCGGTAAAAGCCGCTTACCGCCGTGCAGAAGACCGCCAACACACCGCCGCGCCCGCGGAAATCTGACACAGCCATTATGACCCACAGCACGGAATCCGTCAAAATTCAGACACTCACACAAGTCCGCCACACCAAAGGTCAGTGATAAACTGGCGAAAACAAAATCTCCACCGTCACGCCAACAGAAATACGCCCACACTATCACGACACACAAATCCACGTGGCGGTCTTTCAACTGCGGTATTCCATTGGCGGTACACACCGCCACGCTCAAAATACACACACACATACAAAACACAGCCACATTGGACAATTCAAAATACACACACCTGATACACATACACACACTACTCCCACACACCCAATACAATATAAAACACACGCCCACATCACCCACAAACCCCTACGACCACAATTGAGAAAGAAGCACAGAGAGAGACACCACCATCAACAATACTAGCATCCACAGGCACACAACACCATAACCCACATAACTTCCACGCACCTCACACAACACCCCACTTCATATCAGCACACTTATCACTACACACACCACACATCACCCACACCACCCCATGGCACGGCAAAGACACACCAGGTTCTCGGAGGATGAGCTCAGGGTCATGGTGGAGGAAATTGTCCGGGTAGAGCCACAGCTATTCGGATCACAGGTGCAGCAGACACCATAGCAAGGTAGATGGAGCTATGGCGCAGAATAGTGGACAGGGTCAATGCAGTGGGACAGCACCCAAGAAATCGGGATGACATCAGCAAGAGGTGGAACGACCTATGGGGGAAGGTGCGTTCCATGGTCTCAAGACACTACCTTGCGGTTCAGCAGGCTGGCGGCGGCCCCCCACCTCCTCCCCCACAACTAACAACATGGGAGGAGCAGGTCTTGGCGATTCTGCATCCTGAGGGCCTCACAGGACTAGATGGAGAAATGGACTCTGGTAAGTCAAATCTTAACTATTACATGCCCCACCCTACCTGCATGCCATCAAATACCCCCACCCTCACCCCATCAGTCCAACTCCTCACAAATGTCCCAACATCACAAACCATACATCCCAACACCAAGCCCTGCATGCAACACCAAAGCATGGACACCCATCACCAAAGCATGCCCACTGCACAAACCCATACACCCCCCTAAACCATAATCACACAAGGTCCCACACAGGAATGCAAGCACTGGGGTACACGGTCACCCACCTATTGCACACCATGGTACACACAGATGTAATAAACATCCTTTTATACCCCTGCAGGACCCCTACCCAACGTCGCCGGACAGGAGGGTCCTCACATGTCCACACCACCAACAGAAGAGGCCCACAGTGAAGACAGCAGCTCTGTCCAACTGGATCTAGATGATCAGCCCAGCCCATCGGGGACCTCGGGACAGTCGGTTTCATCACACAGTCACAGGCCACTACAGAGCTTCCCCCCTCTGGAAACACCAGCACAGCACCCACCAAGCTGGCCCATACCTCTGTCCCCAGGACACGTCAATCAGCAGTGTGTCCACACTACAGGGAACCCAGGCTAACCCACCCCAACAACAACAGGGACCTGGGGGCAGTGACAGTGGGCACATGGTCCAGGTGACGGAGGCCCAGGAACAGAGGGGAACTGGGAGGGCTGCTGTGCGACAGGGGGAGGACAAGCCAAGGGAACCCACTCTCCACGAGGCCCTATCCAACATCATGGGAGCCTACCACCACTCCCAGGAGACAATGGCAATGGTACTGGCCAAGTTTCAGGAGACCCAGCGCCTGCAGGAGGAACAGTATTTGGGCTTCAGGGAGGAACTCAGAGCCATCAATTCCACCCTGGGCACCATCGTAGGTGTGCTGAAGGAAGTACTCAACACCAGGAGGGGCACTGTGGCACAACAAGGGGCCCCTGACACTAGCCTGGACGATGAACTGCCCACCACCTCCGTCAGTGCTAGTGGACAGGAGGCACCGCCGCAGGAACCGCCACAGGACCACCACAGCAACACTCCACCCCCTGCAGAGGGAGAACCACCCCGCAAACGGTCCCTGAGATCCAGGACAAAGACAGAGAATGATGCCAAGACTCCTGTCGAGAAATGAGACCACCCTGAATGTCATCCTTCTGTCCCACTTTGTCACCCTGTCCATCCTTAAACTGCCCCAGCTCCACTTCCTATGCCCATTTCTGCAATGCACCTGTGAGACTAATAGACTGGACTCTGCCATGGACATTCCTCCACCATCACCCCTCACCATTTTGCAACCCCCTCCAATATTGAGCATTTAAAAAAACACCCTTGAAGGCCAAAACAATCTGGAGTCAGTCTGTGATTTCGGAATAGTGTATTAGCAATTACTGTGGCAAAAAGCTCTTTCAATTGAAATGTCAACATACCTATGTCATACAGCTCTAGTCCATGAGGAATTAAAGCATATGTCACACGGTGGGACCCACATCAGTGAAACCGTAAGGGTGGGTGACAACTCAGTGACCATACACTGGGTGAAAACGACAGACAGTAGAGAAGTAGTAGTGTTAAAGTACATGTAGTAGGCAGGTTTGTATTCTTATCTGTGTCTCACTGGAAATATTGCAGGATCACTGAGTCCATGCTGTCCATGTCTTCTTCTTCTGCTTCCTCGTCTTCACTGTCCACAGGCTCCACAGCTGCAACAACAGCGCCATCTGGACCATCCTCCTGCAGAAAAGGCACCTGTCGTCGCAAAGCTAAGTTGTGAAGCATACAGCAGGCCACGATGATCTGGCACACCTTCTTTGGTGCGTAGAATAGGGATTCACCTGTCATATGGGGGCACCTGAACCTGGCCTTCAGGAGGCCGATTGTCCGCTCGATTATCCGCCGTGTTCTCCCATGGGCCTCATTGTAGCATTCCTCTGCCCTTGTCCTGGGATTCCTCACTGGGGTCAGTAGCCATGACAGGTTGGGGTAACCAGAGTCACCTGCAAATGGCGAGGGACAACTGTTAGACACACACTAACCTGGAGGGATATCCCCAGACCCAGACAACCATTCCCACTGACTTGCTTACAGGTGCTCACCTAATAGCCACACACGGTGCCTCTGGAGTTGACCCATCACATAAGGGATGCTGCTATTCCGCAGGATGTAGGCGTCATGCACTGAGCCAGGGAACTTGGCATTCACATGGGAGATGTACTGGTCTGCCAAACACACCATCTGCACATTCATGGAATGATAACTCTTCCGGTTTCTGTACACCTGTTCACTCCTGCGGGGGGGGGGTACCAAAGCCACGTGGGTCCCATCAATGGCACCTATGATGTTGGGGATATGTCCCAGGGCATAGAAGTCTTCTTTCACTGTAGGCAAATCCTCCACCTGAGGGAAAACGATGTAGCTCCGCATGTGTTTCAGCAGGGCAGACAACACTTTGGACAACACGTTGGAAAACATAGGCTGGGACATCCCTGATTCTATGGCCACTGTTGTTTGAAATGACCCACTTGCAAGGAAATGGAGCACTGACAGCACTTGAGGGGGGATTCCTGGGGGATGGCGGATAGCTGACATCAGGTCTGGCTCCACCTAGGTACAGAGTTCCTGGATTGTGGCATGGACAAGCCTGTATGTGATGATCACATGTCTTTCCTCCAGTGTCGACAGGTCCACCAGCGGTCGGTACAACGGAGGATGCCGCCATGTTCTCACATGTCCCAGCGGACGGTGCCTATGAAGGACAACAGCGAGCACAGAGTCAACCAACTCAGAGGTACATACTCACAGCTTACACAGAACACAAATCATAATCCAAAAAGTGGCCTGTATGTGTGTTGAGTCTAGACCTAGGTATGTGTGACGCAGTTAAAAATGAAGCCATGTAGGCCCCTGAAATGGTGGCTGCCTGACCTCTAAAGTGGGACAATGGGATGTGAGGTAACTGCGCTGGCGTTGTACACCGTCCCGGTAGGCGGACGAAGACCGCGGCGCAATGCTGCATTGGTTAACATTGGACCCTATGGGTCCCAGGAGCCCATGACGATGTACGCCTGCGGTGACGGTACGCACCGCCGCGGACGTGACTGCCATTTTCTATCTGTTCAACCACTCGATACCTGATCTTCGAAAGGAGAGGACCTACACTGCAAGTGTTGCTGTGACCTCGGTCTGGAAGAGACAATGGCTCGAGTGTCTGGGGAAAGGGCCCCTGCCTTCACATCAGAAGATTTGGAGAAACTCGTGGAAGGGGTCCTCCCCCAGTACACGCTACTCTACGGTCCTCCAGACAAACAGGTAAGTACACTGGGAGCATGCTGTATGGGCTATGCCTGTGAGGAGTGGGGTGGATGTAAGAAGGGGGGGGAGATTGTGGCGTGCATTGAAACAATGCTGAGTGCATGTGCCACATGGCAAGGGTAGGGATGGGGGCCAATGACTGTGACGGTGCAGTTGGTAATAAGTTTCTCTTCCCCCTGTACAATTCATGTAGGTCAGCGCCCACCAGAAAAAAGATATTTGGTGTGCCATCACCAAGGACGTCCGGACCCTGGGGGTCTACCACAGATGGAGCACCCACTGCCGGAAAAGATGGGAGGACATTCGCCGCTGGAGCAAGTAGACGGCAGAGGCTCAGATGGGGATGGCCTCCCAACGTGGGAGGGGGGCCCATCGCACCATGACCCCCCTGATGTTCAGGATCCTGGCGGTGGCGTACCCGGAGTTGGATGGGCGCTTGAGGGCATCACAGCAGCCACAAGGGGGTGAGTACACTCTCATCCTGCTGATTTTGCGCGCAGTGGAGGGGTTTGGGTGGGGGAGGTGGGCTGCGGGATTCCCTAGGCCAGGGCGAGTTTAGTAGGCAATGTCCCTCCATAAGGCAGGCCATGTGGCACCCCACCCCACCTCTGTAGAGTGCCAAGTACACCTAGTCATGCCCCTGTGTCATCCATGTGTGCAGATGTCATGCATAGCCTAGTGGGCCATTTCCCAGGGATTGAACAGTGGAGCCCAAGAGCGCGGCGTAGTGCAGGGGGCTTCTGTGTCTGTCGTGTCCGCCAACGCTAGCAGTAATGCATGCACTCAACATGTCTTTCTTCTGTCGTCCCCCTCTTATTGTGGTCTCCCTGTTCTTGTGTGCATTAGCATCATCATGCGGAGGAGCAGTGGCACCGGAGCACAAGGGAGCTGCATTCCACATGGCCATGGAGGGTGACACTACGGACTCGGAGTTCACCAGTGGGACGGAGGGCGAGGGGAGCTCCACGGCGGGGACAGGAGCTGACACCAGCGACACGGACTCGTCCTCTGATGGGACCCTCCTTGTGGTGGTTGCTCCATCTGTGCCCCCGCATCCACAGGTACAGCCGACCACCCCCCCTACCAGCACCGCCCTCCCAGCAGCCCCTCAGCCTTTGCCCCGTGCCCGCTCACCTGGGAGGGTGGGCATCACCTTCGCCCCAGACACCTCAGCCCCTGCCCCAGTCACCCCTGCTGCCCTCAGTGAGGAGGCCATTGACCTCCTCAGGTCCCTCACTGTTGAGCAGTCTACCATTTTGAATGCCATCCAGGGTGTAGAAAGGCAGTTGCAACAAACAAATGCATTCCTGGAGGGCATTCATTCTGGTCAGGCGGCCCTTCAGCGAGCTTTTCAGACTCTGGCCTCAGCACTGATGGCAGCCATTGTCCCTGTCTCTAGCCTCCCCCCTCCAACTTCCTCCACCCAAACCCAATTCCCTTTACCCCAGCCTATCCCAAGCACACCTTCAGACCAGCATGCACACACCTCAACACACAAAGGAAGCTCTGGCAAACATAAGCACCACACATCCAATAGGCATTCACGCAAGCATCACACACATGCAGACACACCAACATCCACTGCCTCCACTGTGTCTCCCTCCTCTTCGTCTCCCTCCTCCCTCCCAGTCTCATCTACACTCACACCTGCATGCACTACACCTGCAGCCACTACTGCCATCACCAGTACACCCACCACCACATCCTGCTCACGTGCAGTTACCACCCCCACTACCATTCACACATCCCCTGTGTCCTCTCCCAGTGTGTCTGTGACGCCACCTCCCAAGATACACAAACGCAGGCACACACCCACCCAACAGCCATCCACCTCACAACAGCCTCCAGCGCATGCACCTTCACCCAAAGTCACCAAACGAACACCTCCTACAACCACAACCTCTTCCTCCACTCCCAAACTCCCTCCAGCTACCCGTCCCAGTGTCTCCAAAAAACTTTTCCTGTCCAACCTTGACCTCTTTCCCACACCTCCCCGACCCCGTCCGTCTCCTAGGGCCGACTCTCCTGGTCCCAACCTAACACCTCATCCACAACATCTCCGGGACCAGTGGTGCCTGTAGTCTCCGGAATCTCGAGTGCACCGGCCACCAGGGCAGCCAGTGAGGCACGGAGCCACAGCACGGACAGTCAAGCATCAAAAGTTGGCCAGTGCCCGGCGGGAGTGGGGGAAGACTCCAGCCACCAAAGCCGCTCCCAGGGGTCCCGGTGGGAGTGTGGAGTCAGCTGTGACACCTTCCAAGGTGGGGAAGGGGCACAAGAAACCAGGAAAGTCTGAGAAGAGCAGCACAGCGGAGGAGACCGCCATCATCCCCGCTGCCCAGGAGGCCACAGCCATCATCCCCGCTGCCCAGGAGGCCACAGCCATCATCTCCGCTGCCCAGGAGGCCATCGCCATCATCCCCACTGCCCAGGAGGCCACCGCCATCATCCCCGCTGCCCAGGAGTCCACAGCCATCATCCCCGCTGGGACAGAGAGGACCGCCAGCACAAGCCCCGCTGGGACAGAGAGGACCGCCAGCAGCTGAGTCACTGCAAAGGAGCCCGCCGCCTCAAGCACCGCTGAACTGGGCACTGCAGCTCCAAGACTACCTCTGTCCTCAGCAGGATGAAGCACTCTGGGCACAAGGCCCCCTCCAGAACCAGTGGAGAGATACATCCACTTGATAGACTCTGGCTTTGCACTCCCCAGGATGGAACAGTGGGCAACCCACCCCCTGTAGAGACTTGAGAGACTGTGGCTTTGCACTCCCCAGGATGAAACAGTGAGACTGTGGCTTTGCACTCCCCAGGATTGTACAGTGGGCAACCCTCCCACTGTATAGACTTGAGAGACTGTGGTTCTGCACTCCCCAGGATGGAACAGTGGGCAACCCACCCACTGTAGAGACTTGAGAGACTGTGGCTTTGCACTCTCCAGGATGGAACAGTGGGCAATCCACCCACTGTATAGATTTGAGAGACTGTGGCTTTGCCCTCCCCAGGATTGAACAGTGGGCAAACCACCCACTGTAGAGACTTGAGAGACTGTGGCTTTGCACTCCCCAGGATTGAACAGTGGGCAAACCACGCACTGTAGAGACTTGAGAGACTGTGGCTTAGCACTCCCCAGGATTGAACAGTGGGCATGTGGCCCTCTCATGGATTTGGCGTTGTGCACTCAACCAGCTGAGGTGCACCCCTTTCCCTCCCCCTGAGGTGCCTGTTTTCTTGCTCTCTGATGCCCCTGCAGTGTTCTCTCTGTCATGGTCGGGGATCTTGTGTGGGCCTCGCCCATACCGTGTGGGCCCAGTGTTCCACGGACTTCATTCGAGCACTACCTGGACTACTAAGCTTGGTGTATATTTTGTTTATGGTGTAGATATATATTTTTGCGTACTTGATTTTGATATATTGCAATGGTTACACTCATTTCCTTTTGTCTTTGCATTCTTCCTGGGGGGGTTGGGGGGTGTAACTATAATGTATAAATATGTTTTAGTGTGTGTGTTGTAGTGGGTGACGGTGGGGTGGGGGTGTTGCATGTGTGTGTCCCTGTTTTTTCCCTCCCCCCTCCCCTGTGTCGTAGGTGCAGTACTCACGTGGTCTTCGCCGCCGGCGTTCGTGCTCCTGGTAGAGGAGCAAGAAGATGAGGGCTGGCAGGATGTACAGCTCTGGTTCCATGGCGTCCGGATTCCTCGTGGGGTGTGTAGAGGTGAGCGTTTTCCCTTCAAAGTCCTGTTTCCGCCGTGTTTTTGTCTGCGGTGAATCCACCCCGGAAAAGGTGTTGGATTGGTAGGTTGTGATACTGTGGGCGGTACTTTGTCTTCCACCTGTCTGTTGCCGGTGACCTCCAAGCTGTTTGTCTGTACCTCTTCGGAGTGTTAAATTGGCTGTCTTTGTTGGCGGTTTCCGCCACGGTCGTAATTCAAATTTTTTACCGCTGGCCTGTTGGCGGTCTTACCACCGCTTTAACACCGTCCGCCAGGGTTGTAATGACCACCATAGTCTTATTACTAAAGTAGAAACGGCATAACAATACATTACATGGGGATTCTGGTTTCCATTTTGGGAGACACAGCGCTAATTGAAGGGACATGAGGAGGTGGAGCAATCCCCCAGATAGGTTTTTGGATTGCTGCATTCCTGTGAATTGGGTGGGACAAACAGGAGGAAGGGGAATCCAGGTTCCTCTGTACACTTCATAGGATGCTCCTTGATTCAGAGATAGGTCAATGGGAAGATACCTGGGCACATCTCAGGAGGGAGACCGGTCTGATATGTGAATCAAAGAGCCCTGGGGTATCCTTTTGACACATACATCTCTGTGGCTGGCATTCAGGTGTGTGCGGCTAGTCCCTCTCAGGGCCTGTGCTGTGGAGCTCTCAGATTTGGAGTTGCTCCTGTTTGGCAGGCTGCTTTCTGGAAGAATGGTAAGGCCGAGGTGAGGACACTTCAAAAGGAAACAGACCCCCAACTTAAACTTCAAAGTTAAGAGACTCTAAATCACATTTGGTGCCTGGAAATTGACTACAACAAGGGGAGCTCAATGCCCTCAAAATTGTCAACTGTCAAGTAGGGGTGGACAGAACTCATGGAGTTTTACATCATGGAATTCCACAGGGTAACTTAAAACTCTGCAGAGTTCCATGCATCCAGATACACAGAACAGAATGCAAGTGTGAACTGCATATTTAAGCCTTGTATGACAAGTTGGAAACACTGCTATGATATAACAGGACACAACAAGCAGGTAGAAACCAGTATACCATCCCACTCCAGCCTTGCACACTCACCTCACCAATGAAGATCTTAGCCCATTCCAAGACCACGGCTGAGCAACATTCATCAAATTCCTCTCTTCTTCCAAAAAGGGTGTTTTTCTAACAAAACCAAAATAATAATTCATCACTGGGGGCTCAGTGTAGGTGCTTTAGTAAAGTCCAAACTGCACCTATGCATTTATTTTTGCATGCCAGTTCCCCAAAATATTCTCCAAACCTTGAGGAAGTGATTCCTCTGCTTGTTCAAATTTTTGCATGGCCACCCCTTACTGGACCTGAAATGTTCCGGTCCCAAAAGGGGTGTTACCATCATTCCTTTTCTGTGCCTTCTTTGTCTAATACAATGACTAGAAGTACGTAAGAAAGTAGCAGTTCAGACTCTGAAAAAAGGAACTTACTACTAGCTATGATCTAAAGTCAACTAATTGATTACAGGTTTTAGCAATGACAAAGGCTGTTGAAAACTTCCTGAAATAAGCATACTGCATGTAAACGTGTTCCTTTTCTTTAACATTGTTCCATGTCGACGAAATCATGTTTGGGCACTTTCAAGATTACTGATATGCGAACTACAGCACTGGGACAGAAAGATGCTCACTCAGTGGCACACAGCGGGCAAGTGGAGGAGCCATGATTCAGACCCATATATCGTGGTTTGAAAAAGTGGCAATAAACCACTATAACAAAGTAACTGCTCAAAAGAAATCAGTCACTTTGGCTGGCCAATCAGCACTTTCCCAGTGAGTATGCATAGAAGCCATATTTTGAAAAAGAAGATAAAGAATCAACAAAAAACTTAAAACTCATCTCAGAATTCTTAGTTTTGCAAACATTTGTTTCAAGCAAGTGTTGGATTGGATGAAGATAATGGTGGCAAGTTCTATTTGTAGGGCCCTCTGGAGCTGCCAATTTGGTACTATGCTTTTTGTTTTAATTAAGATATACCACATCAGCTAAGGAACTGCAGCCTTCTTTAATAAGCACGGAGTGCGTGGACGACCTTGCTACTAACCTCTTCATAAAATATTAATCAAACATGGCATATTTTGTCTCAGTGGGTGATAAACTTTGCCACGCGGTGGTTGGCAGAGTTTTTGCCAGTCATTTGGGTTATGTGAGGAGGAGCAGCTCTGCAAGACTTCTGCCTGTGAGAGCCAAAGCCTGCTATTCTCCCAGGTAGGGGAGGGGACATCACCAAGGGACTTCTAGACCACCTGTCCCTTGAGCATCAGTGCCTGCTTACTTGCCAGAGCATTGTGCCCTGTGAGGAAGAAAAGAATGCTGGAAGCAGTGAGGGTCAGAGTGGGATCCTGTCAATTGGATCCCTGTGGCGAGGTTTGAGGAGGCAGCTGCTGTACTGATCCAGTCATTCCTTGTGTGCAGTAAAAAGTCAGCAACCTCCCCATGCCCAGTGTGCCAGTGGAGGGCTACAGTGAAGTTAGTCATCATTGTTGATGCATCGATTGGGTCATCATCCATTTGAAGGCTATAAGTTGGCAAACCCACATCCCAGTTGGGGCTGCTGTGATGAAGGCTGCTACACCAATTGACCCTGTATGCCAAGAGGGCAGCTGAGAAAAGGGAAGAAGTGAGGTCTGATCAAAACAGTTGTTGTGAGGTGGAGACAGCAATAGTGACATAAGTGGGCCCAAACCTCAACTGTGGACTAGAAACAGGAGCATTGCAACTCCTCCCACCACCTGTAGTGGTGCATCCAAAAAAACTTACTTGCATCAGAGAGGCACAAAGGACTCCGCAGCAGCTGCCTCTGCCTCTAGAGGACACCTGACCATTGCCCCCCTCCCCCGGGTCATGTGGTAGGAACTTATCAGAGACAGTCACTGCAGCTTTAGCACCTGCCAAGGGGATGCGCTCAGAGACTGCGGTTACTCAGATTTTGCTGGTGCGACTAAGACTAAATTTAGGAGATGACCCAGGGAGACCTTTCTTGCAATATAGCACTACAGCGCTGGAACACTCATGACTTTCATAAAGATTCGGAGTGGGACTCCTGAGACCCGGACAACTAGTGGGGCTTAACCTGAATGTTGCCTATAGTGAATGGGGAATAACAACTACTGCTAGCGAGAGGGCAGTGGGGACTTGAGCCTCAGGGGACTGTGCGTATTGTTTATGAATGTCTATTTTTATTTTGTTTATTTTAAAATAAAACGTCTATTTTCATAAAAGCAGGTATTTGACTGGACAATCATTTACTGCTGCTGCTGAACATAATTTAAGCTGTGAGCCTGTATTCACCCCCCATGTCTCCCTTCCCCCAAGAAGCATTGGCCTGCTTGACCTGTAGTACCACTACCAGGGTCTAGTGCTGAAGTGGTACTTGGCCTAGCTGCTCCAGATCCATAGTAAATTAGGCCCCGGGACATCAGGAGTAAAAGGCCTCAACCTCCACAGTTGAGCCAGTAGCTCCTGCCTGCTCCTTATCCCTTTGCACTGGGTTCTGACAATGGTTTGTTAAACCCCAGTAGATAGTCAGCATTTATCAAAGGGTAAAATCACCTTGGAACACACCACAATTCCTAAAAAGAGTATGGTGCCACCAGCAAATGATTTATATTGTGACTAAATTATACTATCATCCTTTAAAATTACAAAGAATTTCAATCAGGACCATGACCTGAGTACTATAATGGCTGCAACAACATGTTGTCCATGTTGTGGCTAGCTAATCAAGCCGGGATTCCTTTGGAACCTCCCTCCATGCATCTTGGGGTTAGGTTGTGCTCACCCTGACCCCTTACATTTACATTTTAAGGGGTCAGGGACCCTGTGCCTGAGTCTTGTAATGGCTGCCACAGCATATTTGGATTATGGCAGCCAACCAGGATTGACTAAATCCTTTACAAGTGGCCAATCAGAGCATATCTAGAAAGCACATTTCCAGATATAGCTGTTTTTAAACCCCTTCATGACCATCCTGTGTACCTCTTTAAATATGAATTATCCGAAAACACCTAAATGGATTTACAGTTCTATCTTTCTGCCTTAGTTGGTGTAGTTCTGATCATTTTTTCCGAACAGGAAATCAACATTTTCAGACATTTTCTGACCCCTCTTTTTCTTGGCTCTGAGTTCCCACTTTGACAGATCACTACCAAGCTTTCCACGAAGGAGCTGAAGTAGGTGAACTTTTTTAAAGATTTGTGGAGATTTGCCAAATTACAACACTGACCTAACTATAGCTAAACACATCACTGCAGGCAAGGAAAGAGATCTGAAGTCCACTTCCAGCATTTTTAAAGCTCCCGCCAGCTAGGAGCAGAGTTTATGTTTGTGCTTGATTGGTGCAAGCTTTGAAATTGCTCCAGCCAAGCAAGACCAACAATTGCTTTGTCCCGTAAGTGAGTACCCTGGGAGATAGCTGGAGCTGGCCCTTGGGGTATGGGGTCTCCAGGGCCATTAATGGCTCTGGGAGGGGGGTCCCATCCTTTTGCTTTTGCAGCTGGGCCCTGGAGAATGGATCAGAAGGCCAAAATTGACCTGGGGGAGGGGCCACCCATTCCCCCTCACCATTTGTAAGACCGCCAGGTCCCAGGGTTAGGGCCCCACTGGTGCTGAAATCGGCCCAGAAAGGGGACAGTGTGCTCCCCTCCTACTTTATATTAAGCCCGAACCCTGACAGATGGAGTCTCAAGAGCCAAAATTGGCCTGGAGGAGGTGGGAATTGACCCCCCTCCTCTAATGACTATCAACTGGGCCCCGGGGGATAGGGTCTGAAGCTAAAATCGGCACTGGAGGGGGAGGATATTGCCCCCTTCTTGTATTCACCCAGTCTCCAGAGGATGGGGTCCCCAGGGCCAAAATGGCATGGGAAGGGGGCTACATGTGTCCAGTTCCCCCAAATATATATATTAATCCACTGCTCTTGGACCTAGCCCACCCCAGGGGTATATAAAAAGAAGCGTGAGAAAACACATGTGCTTTTTAAAAAAAAAATCCTGCAGAGTCACGGATTTACCACGGATTCTCAGGAAACTTTTATTTAAGAGTTTTTGGACCCCACCACTAGGCCAAAGGGGTCAGGATATTCCTACCCTGCCCCCTTGTCTTTATTTGAAATGTTTTTTCTTGGGATTCAGCTCAGCCTGAGTCCCAAGATGGTCGCTACCACTTACTTGTTGAAGGGGTGGCACCTCATCAAATCTCACAATGAGATCTGTCATAACCGTGGAGAATTTGCACTTTTAGATATACATACATTTTTTCCTTTAATCTCTCCATAACTACTGAACAGATTTTCACAAATTACAGAAAAAGATCCTTCTTCACTAAAATCTATATTTCTGCCACACATGATGCAATTCCGTTCAGCGGTTCAGGTTGTAGTCATGTCTAAAACCACTGTGGGAAATTGCATGGGGAAAATGTGTTTAGAGGCACTCCCTTTTTCTCATACCCCACTTGATGAATCGCCCTGAAACTATCCAGACACCTGCTAAATTGACTGGTACCCCAAAGTATCAGAAAAACAAAAAACACTTTTCCTATGGAAACTATGTCCTAACTACAATTACCTACTGGCATGAAAGGAACATTATAGTTCAGTTCAGAGTTTGCACACACAAAACCATGGAAATTCAGCAGTTATAGTTACAGCTATCTCAAGTAAATATAACTCATGCCCTTGCCGTGCACTGCTATTTACCCCACATATTACAAAACTCATAACATCTTATTTCACATCATTGATAATATCTTGGCAACATTTATTATAAAATTATTGATGAGAAAACTGAGCAATGCAGAGACGTGAGTTTGGAAATGCATGTTGGCCATCTTAGAATGGTGCACAATCTTATTTATCAAATAGAGTATAATTTCATATCCTTTGTCACCAATTGTACATTATTGAACTGTCCAAAAATTAATAGAATGTCATGTATGGAAAAAATATAATATATGAGCGGATGCTGTGCCCTCGACATGCACTGCTAATTAGCCCACAAATTACTGCACTCATGTCATCCTTGATAACATCATTGATAATATCAATGTAATATTTGCAGTAACATTTTTGATGACAAAACTGTGCATGGTGGGGGCGTGAGTCATAGTTACCTTGGGGCACAACTTATAGTTACTTGAGGTAATACTAACTATAACTGGTAAATTTCTATGGTTTTGTATGTTCAAATTGTGAGCCTAACTATAACATCTCTGTAGCCTTTCATGCAGGTGAATTGTTTAAAGGTGGAGCTACTCATCAAAAGTAGTGCCAGTTTCTTTGAAACACACACTCAAGTGTGCTGTGACTAGGTGTTTATTTCCCCACACAACACATATCCACCTTGCAGGGGCTTGCTCACGATACTGACAACCTTGTATGTACTCATTATTTGCAGTGTTTAGAAATGTTTCCTTTGCAAAAATAAACGAAGGACTGAACTTCTTTCAGTAATGTGGGCACCATATTGTAATGTCTTGTGGTTGATTGATGTAGTATGAGCTTAACAAGTACATTCTTCTCTAATCATAGTAAATTGCATAATACATTACAGAAATTCAATTAACCACTTTTTCATGTAATCAATCATCACTTTACATTGAAAAAATTCTACTGATCAAAATTCTACTTTGTTAAACATTCTGATATACTATTATGTTCTTCCACGTTCTTTTTCAAAATCTTTTTTCAAACGTCTATCTGCAGTCTTGCTCATAGAGAGCAAGTTAGTCATGTTCAAGGTATTTTTAATTTATACCTTAAAGAGACCAGGTAACCTAGGAGCTCCACCCGCTGTAATTAGAGACAATCTGGTTCAACTTATTCCACTCATAATGAGCAAGGGAAAACTGTATTGAATGTCCCACAATAGTTGCGGCTCTTAACTCAAAATTTTTACTTTCTGTTGTAATCACTAATGAAAATAAAAGAAAGTCTTAGCTCTTTCCGAAGGAGTTCAGTTCCTTTTGTGAAGAAAAGAATAGGGGTTGTAAGTGCAACTGATCGTATCACCTTCGGCTTCCATGTCTAAAACCCCTTCCTCTCCTTCCTGAAATAAAGAAAGCCTTGATTAAAACTGCATTATGTAGTCAGAGCAAAGAGTACTCACTGGACAGGGTACAAGCATCCTGGGACAAATTTCTGGGTATCACCCTTCATCAGCCAGGCTATCTTGAATCCAGTAGCATAGTGAGCCTGGGACCCACGTCTGCGTATACCCGGCACACTTAGGGTGACAAAAGCAAACAAACACAAACGATGGACTGTCCATCATTTGTGTTTGTTTGCTTTTGTTGCCCCAAGATGCTTGTTTCCAGTTCAGGGAAGACCTGTCCTGGCAGTTTGGCCTGGAGAGTTCCCAGAGGGAACCGGGTCAAGACTGATTTGCATATGGCTGGGTCCAAACTGAGGTGGCATGGTGAGCAAAATAATTGATGGATTAAACCCAGATCTGTGACTGGGGCTGAATGTTTCAATGGTTCCTCATTCCATCCATCATTTGTGTTTGTTTGCTAAAGTACAACTAGAGCACTAATAGTCTTACTTATGACAAATGTGTGGCACACCTGAAGTCATCCTGATTGAATCAAACTGGTAAAACTTAAAACATTTAATTTGAAAGGAACAAAATTAGGGAGTTTATTTGTCATATAAATTATAGTTAGTTCTGTAAAAAAGAAAATTTAGGGCATGTTTTAAGTGAGTTCTCAAATATTTTCCTCTTCTATGTCATTGAAACATTCTAAAATGCATCCTGAAACATGCACTTTCAACAGCAGCAGCAGACTGACAGTTAACTCCATGGTAATCAGCAGCTTTACTACAGTGATCAAATGAGCAACTAGAGTGCTGATATTCTGAATTTATGCCAAAAGTGTGGCACATCCTAATGTCATCTTGATGGAATCGAAGTAAAAAACTGAAAGCATTTTCTACTGTGGATACCGAAGAAAATGAAGAAATTAGGGAGCTTCATGAAAAATAATAATCTCAAGATGGGCATCAGAGAAAAAAGAGTCTAAGTGTAGCAAAAATATCACCCAAATGTAGCCCAAGTATAGCCCAATCACAGAAGTGTGCAAAACACTTAGGGGTATATTTACAACACCCTTGCAGCACACTTATGCTGCGTCACTTTTGTGACACTCCGGCAGCACAATGTGCCAGCACATATTTACAAGGTGATGTAAAGCCACCTTTTCATGGCCTTGTAAATATGCCCCCCTTTCAAACAGAATTCTGCATGAAAGGGGCGTTTCATGGGTCTTGATGTGGGTGTGCCCATGGAATCTGATGTATTTTCAGATTTACAAGGCTGGGAAGGCGTCAGATTCCTACTCTACACCAAGGATGGAGTAAAAGTGGCGCAACAAGGAGAAATAACTTTATTTCTTGTCATTTTTTGCTTTCTATGTGTGCTGAATTCTGCAGCACACATAGAAGGAGGAAACACCATTAATTATTGTTTATGTGCAGGAAGGTGTCTCTTCATGCACATAAACAATCATCCCTGCAACTCAGGCATCCTTGCACCATGGTGTGAAGGGTGCCTGTATTGGCACTAGGCAACCAATTGCGCACCAGCGCACAGGAGAGTAGAGGGATTTGTTGTATTGCTGTAAATACAATGCATCTCTGCATTTTCCGAACGATGCGGTGTGGGCAGAAAGATGGCTTGTGGTGCCACGTTGCATCAGTTTTTTGTAAATACGGATCTTAATTTTTTAGTTTTTTGCTTTTTTATGTAGCACAGACTCAACTCAAAGTTATTGGAGTGCTTTACATGAGCATCAGTTACATTACTCAAGGACACATACATTTTGGTTTTAGGCATGGGGAGATTAAGGCCCTCATTATGACCTTGCCTCCCGCCAAGATCTGACCGCCGGGCGGCCGCCAATGCAGCCGCACCCCCGCTGCGGTCATTTTGAGATCCCCGCAAGGCCGGCGGGCGGAAACCTGGTTTCCGCCCGCCGGCCCAGCGGGGATCTCGGCCGAAACATAGGAGCCGGCTCCAATGGAGCCGGCAGTGTTGCGGCCGTGTGACGAGTGCAGTTGCACCCGTCGTGCTTTTCACTGTCTGCATAGCAGACAGTGAAAAGCTGCATGGGGCCCTGTCAGGGGGCCTCTGCACAGACCATGCCAGTGGCAAGGGTAGTGCAGGGGCCCCTAGGGGCCCCGTGACTCCCCGTACCGCCAGCCTTTTCTGGCGGTTCAAACTGCCAGGAAAAGGCTGGCGGTCGGGGACTCGTAATCCCCTGGGCAGCGCTGCAACAGCGCTGCCCTGGCGGATTATCACCGCCGGGGCAAATTTGGCGGGAAACCGCCAGCCCCGGCGGTGCGACGCCGCCACGGTTGTAATCCCCTCTGAAGCACCCCCAGCCTGTTGGCGGTGCTTCAGCCAAAACAGCCCTGGCAGTCTTGGACCGCCAGGGTTGTAATGAGGGCCTAAGTGATTTGCTCAGAATCACAGGATGTTGAGCTGATGCTGAAACTGGTTCCCCAGCTGCAAAGTCTGCAGCTCTGGTTGTAATGCCACACCCTCTGCCCCAAACGTAACATGTAATCAAGCGATCAACTAGATAAAAAAACATAAAGATCACAAATAATTTAAAAGTGCTTTGTCGCTATTTGAGCACTCAACAAATATGTCCTAATTTTAGTTTTTTAGAGCACTAACCATAATTTCTATGGGAATGAGACACTCTCAGTTTTATAATTTTGAAAGGAAATGCTTTAGGTATTACCGTTTTGAATACATCAAGATGATGTCAGGTGTGCCAGACTTCTGTAATAAATATAGAATGCTAGCAATCTAGTTATTCATTAGAATACTGTGGGGAGTCAGATGTCAGGGGCATAGATTCGGCTATTTGAGATCAGCAAGAAGGAAACCTGGGCAGGCGGGAGGGGCAGTGGCAGCACAATGGACTATAGAGAGCACGGGAAAGGGGGCCAGGGGCAACAAACCAACCATGCAGGACAGGCAAGAGAGGCTGTGGCAAAATAACAGACCACTGAGGGTATAAGGAAGCGCAGTGGCAGTACAACCATACGTGGCAACAGGCCAGATTTAGACAGGAGACTCCCAATGTTTTTAAACCTTAAAAACCTTGGTCGCTCCTTGCACTACCGCCCCACGCCGCCTCCACTTGGCCGTTCCCTTTTGCCTAAAATCCCCACCGCTGAGTCCCTGCGGCCCCTCCTACCTCCCCCCACCTCCTCACTGTCCCTTTTCCACTTTTCCTCTCTCCCCTTGCCGCTGCGTCCCCGCGGCCCCTCCCGCCTCCCCACCACCTCCTCACCGTCCTTTCTCCACTTTTTGTCTCTCCCCTTGCCGCTTCGTCCCCGCGGCCCCTCCCGCCTCCCCCCACCTCCTCACCGTCCTTTTTCCACTTTTCCTCTCTCCCCCTGCCGCTGCATCCACCGTGGCCCCTCCCGCCTCCCCCCACCTCCTCACCATCCTTTTTCCACTTTGCCTCTCTCCCCTGGCCGCTGCGTCCCCGCAGCCCTTCCCTCCTCATCCTCACCGTCCGTTTTTCCTTTTTGTGTTTTCCCGCCGCTGCTAACCCCTGCGGCCCCACCCCCCCAGCCTTCCCATTCGCTCAGACCTCCCTCCTCCCAGCTGCCACTCCCTCCCTTCCTTCCCATTTATGTCAGCCGCGGCGCGGACGTGCAGCGGGTGCCGGTTGGCGCGCCAAAGGCAAGCCCGTCTGCGCCCGTCCGCGCCAGTACCGCGCCCAGCACCAGTCCCCCTGGCCCTTCAGACAAATCTACTCCCCCCTAACCCTCCACTAACTCAACCCAGGTCCTCGCCCCACCTGCACCCTTTCCAGCCCCACACACACTCATGGTCGCTTCACCTGCCACAACTGTAATTTCTCCTGCGCCTCATCCCAACCATAGCGACACCCCCGACAACAAACACAACACCCCCAACGCAATACACACCTGCTCTGACCCCACCCCCACCAACCAGCCCCACAGCACACCACCCCACAACCAGAACACACCCCGCAACAACACCCTCATGCACCAAACCAACACCACCCACCACAACCACCTCAACTGCCTGCTCGTCAACACCTGCTCCCTTCACAAACAGGCCATAGAACTCTGGGACCTCATCACACCTCACTCACCTGACATCGCCTTCCTCACGGAAACATGGACCAACCACTCCTCGGAACCCGACATAGCCATCGCCACCCCCAAGGGATACAAACTCCAACGCAAAGACCGCCTCAACAGACCAGGTGGTGGCATCGCCATCCTACACAGGGACACCATCAAAGTCACCACCAGCTCCCAAGACACTATCGACAACACAGAACACATGCACTTCCTAATCCACATTAACAAATACTCCACCCTCAGAGGTACACTAATCTACAGACCACCAGGACCACACCCTGCCTTCTGCGACACCATCGCCGACACCATCAGCTCGCATTCCCTCACCTCCACAGACTACATCCTCCTCAGTGCTTTCAACTTTCACTTGGAGAACTTTCAAGACCACAACTCTACCTCCCTCAGAGACAACCTCACCAACCTCGGACTCAAACAACTGGTCACCACACCCACCCACTCAGCAGGACACACGCTTGACGCAATGTTCACCTCAAGCCAACACATAGCCTACACCCA
Source organism: Pleurodeles waltl (assembly GCF_031143425.1). Classification (NCBI taxonomy): domain Eukaryota; kingdom Metazoa; phylum Chordata; class Amphibia; order Caudata; family Salamandridae; genus Pleurodeles; species Pleurodeles waltl. Next base: position 475,462,046 of record NC_090451.1, read on the forward strand.
CACCACCAAACTCCTCTGGACTGACCACCACTGCGTCCACTTCTCCTTCACCAAACCCCCCACACACCACCATCAACACACCACACCCTAATGCATGTGGGACAAGATCCCCACAGAACGCCTGAACTCCCAACTGGCTCACAACCTCCCCCCCCACACCAACGACTCCAACGCAGGAGCACACAACCTCTTTAAATGGATCACTACCTGCGCAGACACACTAGCCCCCCTCAGAAAACACATCGCCACCCGCAACATCAAGAACGCCACATGGTTCACCCCCGAACTCCAAGACTCCAAGCGCAAATGCCGCCAAGCGGAGAAAATATGGCGACAAGAACCCTCTACAACCAACTTCTCACCCTCAAAGCCACCATTCGCACCCATCACCAACTCATACGCACTGCCAAAAGAGATCACTACAAGACAAGCCTTGACAACAACTCTCAAAACAGCAAAGAACTCTTCACCATCATTAAAGAGCTAGCCAAACCCAAAGCCAGCAACATAGACCCCACACACACACAGCCCCTATGTGACGCCCTCTCCAACCACTTCCACCACAAAAGCTTCATACAACACACACACCCCTCACTCACCCAACTCAACCCCCCACTCATGACCCCGCCACCACACTCACCACCTGGGCCCCCACCACACACGAAGAAACCAAAAAAGAACATGAATTTCATCCACTCCGGATCCCCCTCTGACTCCTGTCCACATCGCATCTACAACAAAGCCAGCCCAACCATCGCTCCCCTACTCCGCAACATAATCAACTCCTCTTTCGACTCCGCCCCCTACTCAGACCCCTGGAAGCACACGGAAATCACTGCTCTCCTAAAAAAAACAAAGCCGACTCGGAGATCCTCTCTAACTATTGCCCCATCTCCCTCCTCCCTTTCCCCGCTAAGTTTACAGAGAAACTAGTCAACGCCCGCCTATCCCACTTCCTCGATGAAAACAACACCCTTGACCCCTCACAATCTGGGTTCCACAAGAACCACAGCACGGAAACCACCCTCATTGCATGCACTGACGACATCAGGACCAAAGTCGACAAAGGCGAGACCATCGCACTCATCCTCTTAGACCTCTCCGCAGATTTGGGACTGTCTGCCACCACACTCCCGCACACACCTCCACAGCATAGGAATTCGCCACAAAGCATTAGACTGGCTCACCTCCTTCCTCACCGACCGGACCCAGAGAGTCCGCCTTCCACCTTTCCATTCCACCGCTACCGAGGTCATCTGCGGAGTCCCCCAAGGATCCTCCCTCAGCCCCACACTTTTCAACATTTACAGGATCCCCTAGCCAACATCCTCCGACCACCATGAATCACCATCCTTTCCTTCGCAGATGACACCCAACTCATCCTCTCCCTCACCCGCACCCCACAACCGCCAAAACCAACCTACACGCTGCTCTCCTCGACACCGCCAACTGGATGACAACTAACCACCTCAAGCTTAACTCCAACAAAACCGAGATTATCATATCGGCCCCAACAAAACCATGTGGGACAACTCCTGGTGGCCCACCGCCCTAGGCCCGCACCCACCCCCTCAAACCATGCACGCAACCTCAGCATCATTCTAGACCCCTCCCTCTCAATGACACAACAAATCAATGCACTAACCTCCTCCTGCTTCCACACACTCCGCACTCTAAAAAAATCCTTCAAATGGATTCCCCCAGAGACCAGGAAGACAGTCACCCATGCACTCATCAGCAGCAGACTTGACTACGGCAACGCCCTCTACGCCGGCACCACACTCAAACTCAAATGCAAACTCCAGAGAATCCAGAACACAGCCGCACGCCTCATCCTTGGCCTCCCCCGCAACGTACGAATCTCACCACACCTCAAATCTCTTCACTGGATCCCCATTGACAAGAGAATCACTTTCAAGATCCTCATCCGTGCACACAAATCCCTCTACAACACCAGCCTGACCTACCTCAACAGAAGAGTGAACTTCCACACTCCCACCTGCAACCTCCGATCAGCCGACCTCACACTAGCTACAGTCCCCTGCATCCATCGAACCACCACAGGAGGCAGGGCCTTCTCCTACCTCACCCCCACAACCTAGAACTCCCTCCCCACCAACCTCCGCAAAACCAAAGACCTCCTACTCTTCAGAAAAAACCTCAAGACATGGCTGTTCAAACAATAACCCCCTCCACCCTCGCCTTGAGACCCTCACTGATGAGTAGTGCGCTCTATACATTTTTTTGATTGATTGATTGATTATTTTATCTGTCGTCTGCCTAGAATCTCCTCTTCTTTATTGTAAGTCAATGGGGAAAATCAATTCCACAAGTTTTTTTCTTCAAAATCTCCATCTTACCAAGTTCAAAATCTTGCCAAGTATGATACATTGGATCACAGAGGGCAGGAATGGGTTAGGGGCATGGACGCCGATAATAGAGGGCCCCACACTGACCTGACAGGGCAGGCATCAGGGGATGCATCAGCACAATACACCATACAGGGCAATCGGGATGGCAGTGCAGTGCAGCAGACCATGGAAAGCATTAGGGAGGGGACAGGGCCATGCACATTAGCGAACATAAGAGCTAAGGGGAAAGAGGGAAGGGCAGTTAGGTGACCATACCGGATAGACAGGAGGGGCAGTTGTTGCATAATAGATAATGAAGGCAAGTGAAGAGGCACAGCAGTGGACCAGACAAGGCAGGAGGCCGAGAGCAAGGGGGCAGGAGCAGGAAGCTGACCATGAAAAACCAAATGTTACAGCGACATTATAATTAGGAAATAAAATTGAAAAAAAAAACTTAGAAATTCACTAAAAACCCAATCATTACAGGGTTGTTATACTTAGGTTCAGATATTACATGCACAATTCAGCTTTTACTATTTCAAATAACTATAACTTATGTCCTAAGGTAGCTGTATCTCACCCCCTCGCCATGAACTGCTAATTACCCTGGATATTACATCACTCATGACATAGTTTATGACATCATTATTAATAATATAATTGAAACATTTACAGTAAAATTATTGATGAGAAAACTGTGCATTGCGGGTGTCAAGGTCCCCACAGTCTCAGACAGCTCTCTGACTCCTGCAGGAGCCAGCATTGCTCCCACACACAGGTAGAAGCTGTAAATGTAGCTCCCTGCATGTGGAAGTGTGGAAGCAATAGTTTCATCTCTTTCCCTGCCACACGACAGCAGGCAGGGAAAGAGATGAAAACTCAGCTTCCAGCAAGAAGGAGCATTTTTAAAGCTCCCATTCGCTGAAAGCAGAGTGTTTGCTTTTTCTTGGTGGGAGCTGTCACATGCAGGATATCCTGAGGATGGACACCTCCAGAGATAGCAGGAGCCAGCTCTAGGAAGTGGTGGTCCCTGGGGCTCTATATGACTCCAGAAGGGAGACCGCGTGGCCCCCCTCCTTTGATGTTCAATGGCACTGGGTAGGTGGTGTTCCCCAGGGGATATGGAGCCTGTGCAGCCCGCATAATTTTATTAGTGTAGCCCCAGGAAGATGGCAGTCTCTGGGGCTAGTGAGGTCCACCGGGCCCACCATCACTTTCTGTATTTATTGCCTCAGAGAGGTGGCAGTTCCCATGCCCCCCACATCTGTCCTTGTTTGTAGCACTAGGGAGGTGGCGGTCCATGGGGCGGGTTTGTGCACCCCTGCATTTATTTTGCATGTTGCCCTGGGGAGATGGTGGTCCCTGGGGTTTTCAAATCACTAGGAGAGGAGCCCAGGGCATCCCCGCCTTCCTAATTATACTGTGCCCCCAGGACCTGGATCACCTGGGGGCAATTTTTATGTCTTTTTGGGACTCAGCTGAAGCTGAGCCCCAAAATGGCTGTCAATACTTCCTGGTTGAAGCTTTGGCAGCCAATCAGATCTCTGTATAAGATCAGGAGGATTTGGAAAATGTTTGCCGTCTAGATAGACACATTTGGTTTTCTTTTAATATCCCCAAAACTACTGAATGGATTTACACCAAATAAAAAAAGGGCGCTTTCTGGACCAAGGACAACCTTTCTGCCAAATTTGTTAGAATTACATCAAGCGTTTCAAGCTGAAGTTGTGTCTAAAATCCCTACGGGTATTAACATGGGAAACACACGTTTTTGACCCCACCTTTTTCACAGTCCTCCTTGACGGATCACTCCAAAACTTTTAATGCACAACAAGAGTCTTGGGCATGCTTTTAAAATGACCTACTGACAATGTAAATCTATATCTATATATATATGTATATATATATATGTAAATATATATATATATATATATATATATATATATATATATATATATATTTATTTTATATTTAGGATTATGTTTCTATAGGAAAAGCATTTTTTGGCTTGCCCATATCTTTGGCGTCATTCATCAGATCCTCTTAAAAGTTTCCCAAAAAAAGTGTGCCAGTGATTCTTGCTCCACATAGAAAGTTTTAGGGTGATCTGTCAAGCCATGGCTGAGAAAAAGGAGGGGTCAAAAAAAGTGTGTTTTCCTTGTTAATTCCGATTGGAGTTTTCAACACGAATACAACCTGAACCACTGGACGGATTACACCAAATTCGGCGGAAGGTTAGATTTTGTTCCACTGATTATGCTTTTTGTTATTTGGTGTTAAATTGTTGAGTAGTTTTTGAGATATTAAAGGGAAAATAAATTTGTTTATCTAGGGTTGCGGATCTTTCACGATGACCTCAATTATCACAGCTACTTCGCGAATACGCACGCCAATACAAAAGTCGTGATTGGTTGGCCACAACCTGAGCAGAAAGTTGCAGATTAATTTTTTTTATACCGCGACCATTCCTGGACAGTTTGAACTACTTTGACAAAAACATATAAAGGATCAGGATGGATGTAACCAGAACCCATGGTTGTCTATTGGGGGCAATGTTGAAGACAATATGGGCATAATACATTTAATAAAATGTTTTTTTTCACACCACACATGATATCCACAAATTCATTGTGACTGTCAGCGTGGCCCAACTTGGGAATGGTTGCAAGCTGACGTTCCTTGACGCAAGCCTCTAATGTGTTTTTTTAACTGTACAGCTACACAATCAAGCTATGCTCCCTCCTCTTTACCCCCCCTCACAGTACCTCTTCCCTCACTTCCCCCCCAGTAGTTCTGACACTCTAAATGCCCTGAAAAAGATCCCAGACATTAAAGTGAAAAAAGGATGATATCCTCTCTCTCTCTCTCTGCATACCTGGAGCAGCTGACGCATGACCTGCTAAATAGATCCCAGGTAAATGGCCACCTGGGCCTTTCCTTGTACCAGTGTTCCCCTTGTTCCTGAGCCCACACTTCAAGCATCCTTTGCCCCAGTTCACCAACTGACAGAGCATACCCAGGACAAAAACTTGCAACAGCTTCAAGACCTGCTCATCTCTGGCTGACTCCCTGTTTACTATCTGTGCCATTTTATCAACTCAGAAAAGGCTGTTCCTGTGTGCCAGCTGTACCTCCCAAAGTGAAATGACCATCATGAGGGGAGATAATTCCAGATAAGCAATGCTTCTGCCACCCATCTTCCAATGTTCTGGCAACTCTTCTGCGCATCACTTGCCTTGCCAATACAGGCTGAAACACAAATCATCAGCTGCATCCTAAAAAATATTGTATGTGCCAATCTAGATCCCCTGTCTAGCCTTTAGAAGGCTATCAAACTTGTTCAAAAAGAAAGGTCACATCTGAAAGTCTCCCTGACCCCAGCCAACAGGCATACATATTGGTGAGGCAACATGCCTCCTGCTGGGTCTAAATCCGATCTTCTTCAGAAAGTTCTTCCCATCCTGACCACTCTGCAAGTGAAAAATGAGATGGCCCAACAAGAACTGTATGTCCCTCACCTGCACTTTTTCTTTTGCCAACATGATGACCAACAAAACATTCATGGTCTCTTTTTTGTCTCTGGCAGCCTCGCTTCCATCCCGATCACGTCCAATTCAATACCCAGAAAAGACAACACTATGTTTGCACCCACTATTTTTTCAGTTGCCAAAGGTACCCCAGAGTCATGCATGAGCTCCTGGAATTTTGCCAATGCTTACTGGCAGACCACTGAGCTGGGTGCCCCCACAAACAGGTCCTATGACCCATCTGCCATGTGAACAACCACTGTAGGAAGACCTGAAGCACTCAAAAAGTGCACTGGACATTGAGCAGCCCATTGGCAATGCTTTGTACACTTAATACTTTCCCTCAAAATGCATTCCTAAGTGCTGGATGTCATCCGTATATATGGGGAGTAGGTGGAATGCTGATTTGATATTGCATTTTGCCAACTGTGTCCAGCTATCCTCCCTTCCACAATTTCCTTGTCCAGTTTTTCTTGCACAGCCTATTTGTGTTTGTTTGCAGAGTGCAAATTGCTGCTCATCTCTGCTCCCTGGAGGCCTCGTAACCTAGTCTAAAACCCTGTCCAAAGTCATCCCTCAAAAGTCGTGCCTTGTGTGATCTGTCATTGAAATCTAACCAGTATTCCAGCTTCCCCAATGTAATTGATGTAAGAGTCTTACGGGTCTGTTCCTTGCATCCCCGTACCCCCATTAGCAAACTGCTGCTGTTGCTGCTGAGTGTTCTGAGTTTGACTGTGCTGTTGCCATTGCCCCATGCCTGACCCTAGATAGCTGATAGCTCCACTAAATCAGTGAATGAGCATGTGGTTCCTGAGCTCTTAGAGCATTCATGCCTGACCCTACAATATTCCCTGGTGCATGATCCCTTTTTAAAACCCTAGCAGGCCCCGTTGAGTCCTTCCTGTTGCTTTGGAGTTTTCCCTCCCCTTCCCCCTGTGGGTGGATCACCCTTGAAAGGGTTTATACTATGGGAAGCCCACTGGCCATAAAAAGTGTCTTACCAAATTTCAAGATGCCCAAGGTGTGCTGTCAGAGGTCAGTGTCTAATTTCCTCCACTTTGCTTCCGGAACCTATGCCATGCTTGTCCGGAATTCCTCATCATATTGGGCCCATGCATAACTCCCAAATGTCAGCTGAGCTTTCCGAATCACGTCCATGTACTTAAGCATTGCTATGCATCGTTACAAAAACTTTTGCAACACACGCTGGCATAGATTAGAAATGCCGCTGTCCTATTCTCTATCGTAAGGGGAACATTTTGCCTCATGGCCAATTCATATTCTTCTTTTTTTAGCCCTTCCTTTGAGCACACCTTCCTATGTAGTAGCTTCAGCAAATCTACATAATCCTCCTTCCAAATCTTTTCTTTTGTGGTCAGCATTGAGTGTGTTGCCAAAGGCTTAATTCTACCCAAATAGGGTAAGCGCTTCACATTTAGTCTCAGGCCCTACCCTTTTATTATTCCCTTTGTGTGACTTTTTGGTGCCTGATACCTCTGAGCATTTCACTAGACCCTGTTTTGTCCTCACACCTCACCCCTCTTGACTCTGCCACAGCCACCAAGGTTTGTTTTCCTTCTGTGCCTACCCGCACGTCTGTGACATAATTACCTTTACACAAACAGCCCCCAATCACAACCCATATCCACACCTGTAAAGGTAAACAGGCTGACTGCCAAACTGAAAAATAGAATACAGGATGGGTGAGCTGGCATCCCACTCCCAAGTCTCCGGACCTACTCATGGAATCAGGCCCCACACCCAACTACTCTGCCTGTCCCAGTTCTGCACACCCCCAAGGCTCGTGCTCCCTTGAGGGGTCATCAACTGCTCCACTGCTGCATGGAAATTGCTCCTTTTATTTTCAGGCCCCCCAAGTGACTTGTGATGCTGTTTTGCCTTGGCACCAATTCTATCTCTCCCCATGGGTCCCCATCCTCATCTGCCCTCTCAAAGGGTGTGTTAGAAATGGGGTCTCTAGTTGGCAGTCGGTTTACTCCCTGACCAAGTAGGGACCCTCATTCTAGTCACTATAAGGGAGATACCTGCTCAGATAGCCCCTGCTCACCCCCTTGGTAGCTTGGCACAAGCAGTCAGGCTTATTTCAGAAGTAATGTGTGAAGCATTTGCACATAACACACAGTAATAAGTGAAAACACTACAAAAGGACACCACACCAGTTTTAGAAAGATAGCCAATATTTATCTATATAAAACAAGACCAAATAAGATACAAATCCAACATGCAGTAATAAAAATATGAATTCTGCAAGATATGCTCAAAAATGTAATTCCTTGTGGTCGATAGCTCCACCTGGGGTTATCACGGCGTTGTTATCTACAAAACCAACTGTTCAGGCTGGTTGTGGCATTGCAGGCAAGCTATGGTGACGGAAAGACCCGCAAACAGTACCTATGGAGTTGCAGGGCATCGTGATCCTCGCAATGAGCTCTGGAGAGTGGCATCACTGGAGTTGCGGTGTAGATTCCAGAGTCAGTTCGGGAGTCATTGGGCCCTTGAAATCACATGCTTTGCGGATCGAACTCCTGGCTGATGAAGTCAGGAGCATTGGGGTTGATGGTGTTGGGGCTGCGTTGCAAAGTGGGACAATGCGACATGAGGTGCCCACAGGTCACGGTGCAGGCAGCGGCTCGTGATGGTGTCCAGCGGCATTGGTGAGACCAGGCTGTGATGTGAAGCGGGCGGCGCAACGTGTGGTGTCACCAGATCATGGTGCAGGCAGCAGCATGGTTGTTGCTGTAGCGCTGCCTTCGGTAGGCCCAAGCCCGTGGGACAGGATGGTGCTTCGTGACCCTCACGAGCGGCGTCCATAGGCCACGATGCAGGCAGGATGCTTGGTGACGACACTGGAGTCAAAAGTGCTGGCGTGGGTGTACCGGGAATGCTGTGCGGGACGGGACGGTGCTTTGTGTACCTCACGAACGGTGTCCACAGTCCACAGTGCAGGCAGCAGCACCGGTGTCAGCAGGAGCATAATTGTCGGGGATGCCCAGGCTACAGTGTGAGCAGGAGATGCTGGAGTGTGGGGCCCACAGGTGCCGTGCGAGCAGCGGCTCGGTGGAGTTGTCCAATGACGGCGTCAGTCAGGCCAGGGTTGTGGTGCGAAGCGGAGCAGTGCGGCTCCGTGTGGCATCGGCAGGTCACACGGCAGGCCAGCGGCTTCCTTTGCGGCAGCGTAGTGGTTTATCTTCTTGAACAGCACAAAACACACAGTTCCCAATGCTGCAGGTCGAGGAAACTGAAGTCTTTAGTGTCCCTGAGACTTCCAAAAAGAGGCAAGCTCTACTGCAAGCCCTTGGAGAACTCTCTCAAACAGGGCACCCAGCAAAGTTCACCCTTTGCACTCTGTTCAGGCAGAAGCAGCAACTGCAGGCCAGTCCAGCAAAGCAACACAGCAAAGGGACAGTAATCCTCTTTCAGCTCTTCTACTGGGCAGAGGTTCCTCTTGATTCCATAAAGACTCTAAACGTCTGGGGTTTTGGGTCTTCTTCTTATACCCCTTTCTGCCTTTGGAGTTGGCAAATTTCAAAGCAAAGTCTCAAGCGTTTGCAAGATCCTTTCTTGTCCAGGCCAGGCCCCAGACACACATCAGGGGGTTGGAGACTGCATTGTGTGAGGGCAGGCACAGTCCTTTTAGGTGCAAGCGACCACTCCTCCCTCCACTCTAACTCAGATGGCTCATCAGGAAATGCAGACTACACTCCAGCTCCCTTTGTGTCACTGTCTAGAGGAGAGGTGTGAACAGCTCAACTGTCAAACTGACCCAAATGGGGAATCCACAAAAAGGCAGAGTCACAGAATGGTTTAAGTAAAACAGGAAGATTTGGGCCAGGCAAGTGGGTGCACTTGCCCAGTCGAATTGGCAGTTTAAAACTGCACACACAGACACTGCAGTGGTAGGTCTGAGCCATGTTTACGGGGCTACGTATGAGGGTGGCACAATCAGTGCTGCAGGCCCACTAGTAGCATTTGATTTACAGGCCTTTGGGACCTCTGGTGCACTTTACTAGGGACTTGCCAGTAAATCAAATATGCCAAACATGGATTACCCAATCAACAGTACAATTTACCTAGGGATCACTTGTACTTTAGCCCTGAACAGCAGTGGTAAAGTGTGCAGAGACAATAAACCAGTAAAAACAGAGTCCAGTAAACCATAAAAACAGGAGGTCAGAAGGCAAAAAGACAGGGGAGACATGCCAAAAAGCTGCCAGGCCTAACAGGGGATCCTTTGTATTTTTATGTAAAGGGGCCATTTATCTACAGGGGCCCTAAGGCTATCCACTCCAATCTGTCTCCCAGCTCATACCCCCTCCCTCCACCCAGACTATATGCTGCTAAAAATACCCCCGCAAACCCCCCAAAACCGTGAACTGGACTGTGTCAGTAGCATTATCAGAGAGGGCCCTCATCTACTGACTGAAAGGGAAGATCAATGCCCCACTGCTTCATTTAGTAGCCCAAGCCCATACACTCGCTTCGGACGTGCTCTGGCTGCTAAGTAATCATGTAAAGGAGGCGCTGTTACCCTGTTTGCAGACACCTCCCACATCTCGGCACGTGTCCCCTTGAATGCCTTCCTCCCTCGCAGCACTGACAGGCCACAGGGGCATCCAAGCTGATGCCGCTTTGGCTGAGGTGCCCCCCTTCTTTGCCCCATAAACAGCATCATGCGAAGCCGTCATCCACAGTGTCATGTGGCCTCCAACACTCCCCATTGCTGATGCAGCCCTAAAACTGTGTGGCGGCAAACAGGCCAAAATTGATGCCTCCATGCCGTTCAACACTTTCTTCACTTGCCAAGCTTGCTTTGCCTGTGATAGGAGGTCCATGCAGCCTGCTCTTGCACAACAGCTACATGACGTCCGCTACCTTCACCTCCAAAGACGCCATATTGGTGACGTTAGAACTGCTACAAATGGAGAAAACAGAGAAAAAACTCAGGAGGGGGGGCTAAAAAAAAAACAGCCACCAGGTCACCGTTAACAAAAAGGTGGCTAGGGAGCCCAAAAAGCCCAATATATTGCCTCATTGGGCTATATGGCCTCCATAGGAGCCCAAGCCAGTTAAAGACAATGATGTGGAGTGCAGTCAATTTTAACTCCACCTGTTCCCAAAGCTCCCTGGGGGGTTGGGGCAGGGGGATGGATAGACCTTCTCTCTGTTTGGCTGCCCCCAAAAGCCCCTTCTGCAGTTTAGGGCACCTATTTGTGTGAATCACTTAACCTTACTCCCAAGTAATCAAGTTCTGAAGCTCACCCTAGTGCCTTTCAATCCAGAAAACCCTTCCCATTGGCCTTCTTATGAACTGGTGAATTTCACTATATTGATGATTTTTAAACAATAGTGCTTTTTCACTGAATTGCTGAGGTTTTTTTAAAATATAAGTTAAAAAGGTAAAATCCTACTACTTTCCTCACATAAAACTTCCCTTTAAACTTTGTTTTTTTCAGTGAATTTGAATGTTCTTTTTTTACTGTAAAGTAATTCGAATATGATGCGTTGTGGGCAGCCCTAGGTGTGCATAGCAAGGGGTTTTTGACAGCAGGAGTGGGTTGTCATTTGGGTGACATTTGTTATTTTTTATTTTTATTTTTAAGAGTCCCACAGGAGTCACAAGGGACTGCATAGTTGAAAGTTCTGACTCTTGTGGAACTCTACTGGGACTGCAGCAAACCCAAAGATTTTCTTTTGATGTTTGGTGCAGTGACAGGTGCTACTGGGGCCCATCCACAAGGGCTAAGAGGCATCAGATACCTATACATTTTAAACCTTACTATCTGAAATGGATGAATAGAATTACACGAATTGAGAAAAAACACACTTTCAGGATAAATATCAAGGATTCTGATAAAATTATACAATGTTACATGTTTTCCATTGCCAATCCGTTCAGCAACAACACCCAAGCCACCTACAGAATCTTTTCACATATGGTAAAAATGAAGACTATTTGTGTACAACTTCTTTACGTGTTCACAAGAACCCAAAAAGGGAGGTTTTAATGTTAGTAGCTGTTGAAATGAGACTCTAGCAAAGGCAACCATAATTACATTTCAGAACAAAGTAAGGCATGTTAAAGAAACGATATGGCAGTACATAAATTGCTCTCTCTCAGTCGCACATTCTGTCTTTAGAACCATCTCAGCAAATATGAGATTGCTTTTGCAGCTGGTAGTAATTATGAAGTCCTGCTTTAAGCTCCTTGAAAACCACTAAACACATGTAGCAGACCCAGACAAAAAGCAGGAATTGTGCAAGATGTGAAAAGTAGAGTGAACTTAAATTTCAAGTCATGTTTATTTAAACATATTTGTAAGTGATCAAATCGCCGTCTAAAAAACACAAATAGTAAGCTTCCAAGTGCTCAAATGATATGTCCTAAAAAGAGCAAACAGCGTCTACCTTTTAGCGTTTATGAATCAAGCGAGAAATAAGTATTGGCAAAGCCTATACCTCTGGATTATAAACTCATATATTATTTCACCCATGTATTTATACACTCATTCACTCACTCCTCATCCATCCACAGAATCACTCAATCTTGCACTGAAGCATCCATTTATTCAAAATCCAAATAATTCTCGTATTCAAACACTTGCACATCAAAAATACCACCCACACACACCCAACACAACGCTCACCAATAAACGAGTAAGGCACTTTCATTGATAAACCAAAAACTATTGGATGTGTCAATGCTTGTTGAATTCGGGATTGGGTTAGAGACGACAGTGTACTGGCAAAAGAATATGCCTGAATTTCTCCATGTAGAAGGGATGATCACTGTATCAAACCACAAATTTTATTTAGCAAAACCGGAAAGGTTTAACAAAATGGACAATCTCCTGCGTGTGTCAGATGGAGTCAGGGCTTAATAATCATCAAAATGTGTTTATTTCAGATATAAAAATCCATTATACACCAAGCATCATAAATACAAATGTCAGTATAAAACATGATAAAATCACTGAAATTAGATATAAGAAGAGTAGGGACCAGGCATAACACACAAAGTGTCAGTGCGATGAACACAGATTGTAACATACACAATAGACAGAAGGGGAACCATAGGGCTAGCAGCAGGATTAACAGGGAGAATCCCTGGCCGTTTCTTTTTAGAAAAAAGCCTTCATTAAAAATACAAGTTGAAGAGTACCAAGGTAAAAACACAAGGCAACAAGAGAGCCGCTAGGTTTGCAATTTTTGGGTGCCTAATTTAGGTGCGTCATTGCTCGGCAAGTCGAGTGCACAAACAAGATCGTTAATGTAGGGTGTGAACAGTGCAGGGGCCAACTCGCAATCCTCGCAAATACCAGATTTAGGGGGTCATTATAACATTGGTGGTAAAAGGCGCTTACTGCCTTGCAGAAGACCGCCAATACACCGCCGCGGCCACGGAATTCCGCCACAGCTATTATGACACACATCTCGGAATCCGCCGAAATTCAGACACCCACACAAGTCCGCCACACCAAAGGTCAGGGTTAAACTGGCGAAAACAATTCCTCCACCGTCACGCCAACAGAAACACGCCCATGCTATTACGACCCACGAATCCACGCTGCGGTCTTTCAACCGCGGTATTCCATTGGCGGTACACACCGCCGCGCTCAAAATACACACACATCTCCAAAACACCGCCACATTGGACAATTCCAAATACACACACCTGATACACATACAAATACCACTCCCACACACCCAACACAATATAAAACACACACCACATCACTCACAAACCCCTACGACCAAAAATTTGAGACGAAGGCGACAGAGAGAGAGCACAGCATAGACAACCTCACCATACAGAGGCACACAACACCATCACCCACACAACATCCACGCACAAAACACCACACACCACTACATATCATCACACCTATCACCACATACTGCCACCTCCTCCCCCACAATTAACAATATGGGAGGAGCAGGTCTTGACCATCATGCATCCAGAGGGCCTCGGAGGAGTCGGTGGAGGAATGGACACTGGTAATTCAAATCTTAACTATCATATCACCCACCCTACCTGCATGCCATCACACACCCCCACCCTCACCCCCTCCCCTATCACTCAAACTCCTCACTAATGTACTAATAACACAAACCACCCATCCCAACACCAAGCCCTGCATGACACAAGTAAGCATAGTCACCCCTCACTAAAGCATGCTCACTGCACATACCCATAACAACCCCCTAAACCATCATCACAAAAACCCCCACACAGGAATGCTTGCACTGGGGTACACGCACACCCACCCATTGCACACCATGACACACACACATGCAATAATCATGCTCTTATACCCCTGCAGGACCACTACGGAACGTCCCCACACAGGAGGGTCCAGACATCTCCACTCCACCCACAGAAGAGGCCCACAGTGAGGACAGCAGCTCTGGCCAACTGGATCAAGATGACCAGCCCGGACCATCGTGGGCCTCGGGACATTCGGTTCCCCTTGCACAGGCACAGCCCAACACTGACCTTCCACCCTCTGGTAACACCAGCAAAGCACCCACCCAGCGGGCCCATACCTCCGTACCCAGGACACGTCAATCAGCGGTGTGTCCACCACTACAGGGAACCCAGGATAACCCACCAACCCAACAACAACAGGGACCTGGGGGCAGTGGTAGTGGGCACATGGTCCAGGGGACGGAGGCACAGGAACACAGGGGAACTGGGAGGGCTGCTGTGCGACAGGGGGCGGACAGGCCAAGGGAACCCACTCTCCACGAGGCCCTCTCCTCCATCATGGGAGCATACCACCACTTCCAGGAGACGATGGCGACGGTCCTGACCAAGTTTCAGGACACCCAGCGCCTGCAGGAGGAGCAGTATTTGGGGTTCAGGGAGGAGCTCAGAACCATCAGCTCCGCCCTGGACACCATCGTAGGGGTGCTGAAGGACATACAAAAGACCATGAGGGACACCGTGGCACTCCAAGGGGCCCCTGACACTAGTATGGACGATGAACTGCCCACCACCTCCGCCGGCGCTATTGGACAGGACGCCCCGCCACAGGACCACCACACCAGCACCCCACCCCCTGCAGACGGACAACCACCCCACAAGCGGTCCCTGAGATCCAGGAACATGTCAGAGCAAGATGGCAAGACCCCGCCAGGAAATGAGACCACCCTGATTGTCCTCCCACTGTTCCACTTTGTAACCCTGTCCATATTGGAACTGCCCCAGCTCCACTTCCTATGCCCATATGGGCAAAGCACCTGTCAGATGAATAGACTGGACTCTGCCATGTACATTCCTCCACCATCACCCATCACCATTTTACAACCCCCCTCCATTTTTGAGCACTTAAATAAACACCCTTGAAGCACAAAACAATCTGGAGTCAGTCTGTGATTTGGTAAATTTGTATTATCAATGACAGTGTCAAAATGCATTTTCAATTGTAATGTCAACATACCTATGTCACACATCACAAGTCCATGAAGGATGCAAGCAGATGACACACGTTGGTAACCACACCTGTGAAACCGTAATGGAAAGGTACAACTCAGTTACCATATACTGCTAATAAATGACAGACAGGATAGAGGTAGAAGTGTGAAAGTGAATGTAATAGTAAAACAAAATATTCTCACCTGTGTGTCACTGGAAATATTGCTGTATGACTGACTCCCTGTTGTCTATGTCTTCTTCCTCAGCTTCCTCCTCATCACTGTCCACAGGCTCCACAGGCTCCACAGCTGCCACAACACCGCCATCTGGACCATCCTCATGCAAAAAAGGCACCTGGCGTCGCAAAGCGAGATTGTGAAGCATCGAGCAGGCGATGATGATCTGGCATACCTTCTTTGGTGAGTAGAATAGGGAACCACCTGTCATATGGAGGCACCTGAACCTGGCCTACAGGAGGCCGAAGGTGCGTTCGATCACCCTCCTAGTTTGCCCATGGGCCTCATTGTAGCGTTCCTCTGCCCTGGTCCTGGGATTCCTCACTGGGGTCAATAGCCAGGACAGGTTGGGGTAACCAGAGTCCCCTAATAGCCACACACGGTGCCTCTGGAGTTGACCCATCACATACGGGATGCTGCTATTCCGCAGGATGTAGACGTCATGCACTGAGCCAGGGAACATAGCATTAACCTGGGAGATGTACTGGTCTGCCAAACATACCATCTGTACATTCATGGAATGATAACTCTTCCGGTTCCTGTACACCTGTTCACTCCTGTGGGGGGGACCAGAGCTACATGGGTCCCATCAATAGCACCTATGATGTTGGGGATATGTCCAAGGTCATAGAAGTCACCTTTCACTGTAGCCAAATCCTCCACATGAGGGAAAATGATGTAGCTCCTTACGTGTTTCAGCAGGGCAGACAACACTCTGGACAAAACGTTGGAAAACATAGGCTGGGACATCCCTGATGCTATGGCCACTGTTGTTTGAAATGACCCACTTGCAAGGAAATGGAGCACTGATAGCACCTGCACTTCAGGGGGGATTCCTGTGGGATGGCGGATTGGTGACATCAGGTCTGGCTCCAACTGGGTACACAGTTCCTGGATTGTGGCCCGGTCAAACCTGTAGGTGATGATTAAATGTCGCTCCTCCATTGTCAACAGGTCCACCAGCGGTCGGTACACTGGAGGATTCCGCCATCTCCTCACATGTCCCAGCTGACGGTGCCTAGGAAGGACAACAGCGACCACAATGTCAACAAATTCCCAGGTATGTACCCACAGCTACACAGAACACGACACCAAATACAAAACTCTTCCTGTATGTGTGTTGAGTGTAGGCCTAGGTATGTGTGACGCAGTAGTAAATGAAGCCATGTGGGCCCCTGAAATGGCAGCTGCCTGACCTCTAAAGTGGGACAATGGGATGTGAGGTATCTGCGCTGGCGTTGTACACCGTCGCGGTAGGCGGTCGTAGACCGCGGCGCAATGCTGCATTGATTAACATTGGACCCTATGGGTCCCAGGAGCCAATGATGAAGTGCGCCGGCGGTGATGATACGCACCGCCGCGGACGTCACCGCCGCGGCCGTCACCGCCATTTTCTATCTGTTGAATCACTCGATACCTGATTTTCAACAGGAGAGGACCTACACTGCAAGTGCTGCTGTGACCTCGGTCTGGAAGAGACAATGGCTGCTGCATCTGGGGAAAGGGCCCCTGCCTTCACTGTTCAGGAGTTGGAGAAGCTAGTCGACGGGGTCGGCCCCCAGTACACGCTACACTACGGTCCTCCAGACCAACAGGTAAGTACGCAGGGAGCACGTTGTATGGCCTATGCCTGGGTGGAGAGGGCTGGATGTCAGTAGGAAGGGGGCAGAGTTCAGGTAACATGAAGGACTGTGAATGCATGTGCCACATGGCAAGGGTAGGGATGGGGGCCACCCACTTCGACGGTGCTGTTGTTAATGACTTCTCTTCTTCCCCCGTACACGTCATGTAGGTCAGAGCCCACCAGAAGAAGGACATTTGGCGTGCCATCGCCAAGGACGTCAGGACCCTGGGGGTCCACCAGAGACGGAGCACCCACTGCCAGAAAAGATGGGAGGACATTCGCCACTGGAGCAAGAAGACGGCGGAGGGTCAGCTGGGGATGGCCTCCCAACGTGGGAGGGGTGCCCGTCGCACCATGACCCCCTGATGTTCAGGATCCTGGCGGTGGCTTACCCTGAGTTGGATGGGCGCTTGAGGGCATCACAGCAGACACAAGGGGGTGAGTACACTCTCATTCTGCGGACTTTGCGTGCAGGGGAGGGTTCTGGGTGGGGGAGGAGGGCTGTGGGTTTCCCTAGGCCAGGGCGACTTCCGTAGGCTAGGCATCTCCGTAATGCAGCCCATGTGCCACTCCACCCCACCTCTGTAGAGTGCCAAGTACAGGTATACATGCCCCTGTGTCATCTATGTGTGCAGATGAGCACCATAGCCATGTAGGCCACATCCCAGGAATTGCATCTGTAGAGGCCAAGAGCACGGCGTAGTGCAGGGGGCTGCTGTGTCTGTATTGTCCGCCAACGGTAGCGGTAAGCCATGCACTCAACCTGTCTTTCTTCTGTCGCCCCCCCTTTTTGTGCTCTCCCTGTTCTTGTGTGCATCAGCATTATCAGTCAGAGGTACAGTGGCACCGGAGCACGAGGGAGCTGCATCCCACATGGCCATGGAGGGCCACACCACAGACTCTGAGTACACCAGTGGGACGGAGGGCGAGGGGAGCTTCACGTCGGTCACCGGATCACCAAACAGCGACACGGACTCGTCCGCCGATGGTAGCACCCTTGTGGTGGCGGCACCATCTGTGCCCCCCACTTCTACAGGTACAGCCACCACCTCCCCTACCAGCACCGCCCTCCCAGCAGCCCCTCAGCCTTCGCCCCGTGCCCGCTCATCCAGGAGGGTGGGCATCACCTTCGCCCCAGGCACCTCAGGCCCTCCCCCAGCCACCCCTGCTGCCCTCAGTGAGGAGGCCATTGACCTCCTCAGGTCACTCACTGTTGGGCAGTCTACCATTGTGAATGCCATCCAGGGTGTAGAAAGGGAGTTGCAACATGGTAATGCATTCCTGGAGGGCATTCATTCTGGTCAGGCTGTCCTTCATCGAACCCTGCAATCTCTGGCCTCAGCACTGATGGCAGCCATTGTCCCTGTGTCTAGCCTCCCCCTCCAGCTTCCTCCACCCAGACCCAGTCCCCTGTACCCCAGCCAATCCCAAGCACACCATCAGACAAGCATGCAAACACCTCAACACACAAAAGTAGCTCTGGCAAACATAAGCACCACACAATCCACAGGCACTGAAGCAAGCATCACCCACATACAGACAAAACAACATCCACTGCCTCCAGTGTGTCCCCCTCCTCGTCGTCTCCCTCCTCCCTCCCAGTGTCGTCTACACTCTCACCTGCATGCACTACATCTACAGGCACTAGGACTCGCACCAGAACACCCAGCACCACACCCTGCTCACCTACACTCACCACCCCCACTACCATTTACACGTCCCCTGTGTCCACTCCCAGTGTGTCTTGACGCCCCCTCCCAATGTACACAAACGCCGGCACCCACACACCCAACATCCATCCACCTCACGACAGCCTCCAATACCTGCACCTGCACCCAAATCACCTAAAGTTACACCTACTACAACCACCTCCTCTTCCTCCACTCCCAGACCCCCTCCAGCTACCCATCCCAGTCTTCGTCAGCAACTCTTCCTCAGTAACGTTGACCTCTTTGCCACCACCCCCACCCCTCCAATTCATAGGTCCCGTAGTAGCACCTCAGCCAAAAAAAGTCAGGGACCAGTGGTGCGTGTTAAAGGTGTGTGGAGTGCACCGGCCACCAGGGCAGCCAGTGTGACACGGAGCCAAAGCACTGCCAGTCCACCCCTGTAAAGCACCTTAGGTTAGAAAGTGGCCGACGGGACAGGGTGAAGACTCCTGGCGCCTACGTAGATGGTGATCGTAGAGGAGCAGGTAGACAAGCGCAGGGAGTATTTGTAGTTCGGGCTCCATGGTGGCCTCCTTCCTCGTGGATTGTGTTAAGGTGAGCGTTTTCCCATTGCAAAAGCTGTTTCCGCCGTGTTTTTATCCACGGTGAATCCGCCCCGGAAAAGGTGGCGGATTGGCGGGTTGTGATACTGTGGGCAGTACTTTGTCTTCCACCTGTCTGTTGGCAGTGACCGCCGCGCTGCTTGTCTGTACCGCCGTGGCGGTCGGAGTGTTAAAGTGGCTGTCTATGTTGGCGGTTTCCGCCACGGTCATAATTCCCATTTTTGTTCAGCCGGCCTGTTTGCGGTATTACCGCAGCTTTAACACCGTCCGCCAGGGTTGTAATGACCACCTTAATGTTGAAGGGATCAGTGAGCTCACCATTATTGCAATACCTTATCCTAGCCAGATTATGAGCCTGGACCTGATTACAACAGACTGAAGATTGTCAGGATTGCCCATCTCCTCCAGGACCTCCAACAGCTTGCCTCTAGGTATTGAGTCAAAGGCTGACCTTAGGTCGACAGAGATAACATACAAGTGGCCTTTATTGAGCATTACGGTTTTCCAGTAGAGGCAACCAAAGCAGAAAATCTGATCCTTTGAACGTACTGTATTTCTAAAGCCTGCCTGGAACTCAGAGAAGATGGAAATGTCCTTGGCCCAGTCCATTAGCTGCCCCAAGATAATGAGGGAAAAGAGTTTCTGGGAGGTATCGATGAGGCTGATGGTCCTATAATTCCCAGGGTCATCTTTACTGCCTTTTTTGTAGATGGCTTTTATCCTGGCGGAAAGCCAAGACCAAGGGATCTGCCACCTTCCAACACAGAGCGAAAGAGCAGCTTAAAGTATGCAGGACAAATCGGGAGTTCTGTGCTAAATAAGTCCCCGGGGATGGAGTCAGGACTCAGTGCTTTGTGTGCCAGAAGTGCCAAAATTACATCCATTACACATCCTTGAACTCAAAGGACTAATGGGTGGTGACACCTCTGGGACGGGGAGTGATACATTCCAATTTTTCACTCTAATAGATGGCTTGGCTGTGTAAATATTTGAGAAGTGGTCCATCCAGGTCTAGGATTGAAGGCTGTAATCAACGCTGGTGATTGCTTTGCGATTATCGTGAGCCACTATCCCCCAAAATGACTTGTGTCCCCTGCCCTAACAGCTGCAACCAGATCCTTCCACAGATCACATTCCCATTCTAGTTTGGCCTGGGAGAGTGCATCCTTGTAGTCCTTTTGAGGTCTCGGAATGTCATGCCAGTTGCCAGCTTTCAAGTTATGGATAAGAGTAGATCTTTACTTCCTGCAATGACTGTTAAACCAAGCACAGTGAGTGTGCACCTTGGGAGCCCTCAACAGCTTTTTATAGCACTTAGTGATAGACACAAGGTCAGTAATAATTTGATCCATGAGCAGCCAACATGTCCATAGTGTCCGCCACCTGACCAAACATCTGGGCCACCCTCATTGGAACTTTGCAAATCACCTCCCATTTTGAAGCCCTCTTCTTATTTGTAAGTGAAGGATTAACCCCAGGGTTAAAACTGCCACCCTGATGATCACCAGTCCTGAGCCCACTAAAGATCAAATGGAGAGTATTATGGTCGCTATCAAAATGCTCTATGACCTTGATTTCAATAAGAGAGGGCCAGAGTGGCTGGGTCAAGAGGATGTAGTGAATACTGCTTCTACTGCAGCAGTCCTTCACAGAAAGCAGACAGGGGAGGCCTCTGAGCAGCCAGGCAGGTTTTCTTGGCAGGATGCAGGTTCTGGTTCAGGTTCTCTTCTCCAGGAAGTGTCTGAGTTGGTAGGGGCAGAGGCCCTGTTTAAATACCCAAATGTGCCTTTGAAGTGGGGGAGACTTCAAAGAGCGGCTTAGAAGCGCACAAGGTCCCCTTTCAGTTCAATCCTGTCTGCTAGGGTCCCAGTAGAGGGTGTGGCAGACCTTTGCGTGAGGGAAGGCTACTGTCCTTTGACATGCAAGTGTCAGCCCCTCTACCCTCCCAGCCCAGGAAGACCCATTCAAAATGCAGATGTATGCAAGTGAGCCTGAGCATCCTTTGTTTGGGGTGTGTCTGAGTGAATGCACAAAAGTGCTGTCAACTAAGCCCAGCCAGAGGTGGATTGTAAGGCACAGAGAGATTTAGTGCAGAGAAATGCTCACTTTCTAAAAGTGGCATTTCTAAAATAGTAATATTAAATCCAACTTCACCAGTCGGCAGGATTTTGTATTACCATTCTGGCCAAATATGACCTTCCTACACCTTTCAGATCAGCAGCTACCACTCAAACAATGTATGAGGGCAGCCCCAATGTTAACCTATGAAGGGAGCAGGCCTCACAGCAGTGTAAAAACGAATGTAGGAGTTTTACACTACCAGGACATGTTAACTACATAGGTACATGTCCCGCCTTTTGCCTACACAGCACCCTGCCCTAGGGGTTACCCAGGGAACACCTTAGGGGTGAATTATATGTAGAAAAGGGGAGTTTTAGGCATGGCAAGTACTTTTAAATGCCAAAGTCGAATTGACAGTGAAACTGCACACACAGGTCTTGCAAAGCAGGCCTGAGACAAGGTAAAGGGGCTACTGAAGTGGGTGGCACAGTGAGTGCTCCAGGCCCACCAGTAGCATTTAATCTACAGGCCCTGGGCACATATAGTGCACTCTACTTGGGACTTATAAGTAAATTAATTGGCCCAATTGGGTATGATCCAACGTTACCATGTTTAAAGGGAGAGAGCATATGCACTTTAGCACTGGTTGGCAGTGGTTAAGTGTGCAGAGTCTTAAAACCAGCAAAAACAGTATCTCAAAAGTGGAGGGAGGTAGGCAAAATGTTAGGTGGTACCACCCTAAGGCTGTCAGGTCTAACACTGCTCTTTTGCCACATACACTTAAATGTGTCAACACCACTACTGTCTGAAATGGACGTTCCATTACATGCCTGAAGGCCAAAGTGAAGGGCGTAATACCAATAAAGCCTTTCTTGGGATGGGAGACACTGTATCATACTAAAAGCAACTGGTGAGGACATAGTTAAGAGGAAGATTGTATTTCCAGTCATGTGGGAAATATATTTTTCAGAGAAATAGTTTTTTGTATGGAAACATTGTCACAGGGGGACTTGTGTCAAAATGTTGTCTCCTGATGGAGACTTTTGTTTAGGATGGGCCATACATATTATGTAAATAACACTGCAAAGAAAAGGTACTGTGAACAAAGTGCGTGTCAGTCTAGTTTTTTATTGATCTGTTCACCTACATGCCTTGATTCAGGGATCAAACTATTCAGGGCTTCTGTGAATACATACAGCCACAAATATATTGTTGGATGCACGGATCCTAGAATATCAGTAGAATAGGAGCACTATCTTTGGAGCTCAGCAATTCCCCTTATAAATGCTTTTATGGTGAGTGTCTGCTTGTGCAGACATTGTGTTGCAGGACTCTGGCGGCACACAAACCCTTCAAAGGAGCTGAAAGGAAGCTACTTGTCCCAGGGCATTTGCAAATCACGTCTTTGAAAAAGCAGTTGTCATCACAAAATCAGCTACCCAATGCAATCCAACACAGTCTACCGTTGTACAAGAGCTATCAGGTAAGATAAATCTTTTAAATCTTAAGATTTATCTTACCTCATAGCTCTCATACAAGGGTGGCTTGTGTTGATGCTGTGTGGACTTTAAACTGCATTGGATAGCTGCAATTTCCTTTTTATAACAGATATTGCATTCTATGGGTCACTCTCAAGAAAAACAGTGGCTCTACTGTGGGGTTAGACTCTCGTGTGTTTCTTGGTATTTGAAACTGGTATGAGACCATTGTCCTGGGGTATAAATGCCTGCATATGCAGATATGGAGGATTGCTTGTGTTATCATGCTGCTCCTTGCTCTGCTTTCTGGAGCATATTTAAACCACTGTACAACCAGTGCAGTGTTTAGTAAGTCAGTAGAGAATTGGCTAGACCAGTAACCATGTGAATTGAAAATGTAGGTTTAAGCCTACCAACGTTGCCTGGAAGAGTGCCCGCTGCTATTAGTCTATAGAATGAGCAAAGCCTTAAACGAAATACCTTGCCCTGATGTAGACCTCCAGGTTGGTTGGGGTTAGCCACATGCCACTCCTGGGGAAACCTGTCTAAGAAGATGACCCTTACTTTAATAAAATATTTCCCAGGTGAAAGGGAAAAACACAAGCTATTGATATGCATCTGCCATCCATATACACATTGGTAAATTGGACTCATGCACGATGTTACTGTTCACTGAAACCCAGCTGACTTTGATGTATGTGAAATGTTTGCTTAGTCTACAGACTACCACTTTTCATTTGACATCTCTCTACCATATTCTTTCAGTCTGCTGTCCAGCAGTTTCATCCAATGGACTGTGGACTGTGGCACCTGCAGTGTGCCACCTATACCACAAGCCACCACTTCCATGAACAGGAAGCACAGCTCAGTCCATAAGGCAGTCATAACCTGACATCTGGATGAAATATTCCAGCAATCAACAAAAAAAAAACAGAGATGAGTGGAAGTTAGAAGATTATTTTCATTATTGTCTGCATTATTCTTGCCAGTCTCTTACTGTTATGTCCATGGAACAGCTTCCCCCTCTGTAACAACCCATTCAGCTAACCTTAGTCATACTGAGGGAGTGGCAGTTGTAAACAAAAGTTCATCCTGCATGACCTTTTCTCCCATCTGTGATCGTGCAACTCCCAATCGCCAGCATGTGATCCCTCGTAGCATAGATTGGCCTCATCAGGGATGCTCCCAGGACTCTTTTATGCAACTAATCACTCTTTGTGACCATGCCTTTCCTGTGCCCAAGATCTGGACAACAGTGTTCAAAGTCCCCTTGACACTGACAGGCACATGAGCGGACATCCTACATGTATTCTTGTAGGAATTGCAATTTCTCCAGAAACCAAAAAACCCAAGAACTGCAAATCTAGCTATACCAAACTGGTAATTCAGACATTTATCTAAAAACTATCATCTTTGGGCACTTCTTGAGTTTAAAACAAACTGCTTCATTCCTTCATCTTTGTTGCCATTTATTCATCTCGCCTGGCACTTGCTAGCAACATCTAAAGAGAGTACAAAGTAATCAGCTGATGTTGACTAGTGTGTCTCACTGCAAGCTAAAAAAAGTATACTGTTTTGATTGATGTTGTGCTTTGGGCGATTCACTAATTATCTTCTTCACTGTTTCTACGTACCGGTACCAACTAAATCCTATATGATGATTACTGTCTCTTAAATTACTTGGCATGATAGTTTATAATCTGAGAAGATGACTCTCTCTCTAGCTTTCTTTCCCCATTTCATTTCTCTCATTATGCAAGTCATCATAGCTATGTCTACTGCATGTTACAATTTTTGGCAAGACACAAGTTGGGTGGAGCCATGGTATTTCTGCAGCACACTCGATCAGGCGGATCTGAAAGCTCCCTAATTACATGTCAGTGGCATTATCATAAGCATCTTCATTCTGTTCCAGCTACTGAGAACTCACTTATCCCTACTGGGTGTTACCCAGGAACCAATTCACAAAGAAAGTACATTTTAAAAGTAAAACATGGCAAACAAAAAATATCCTGGTGGCTAATTTCCATGATCACTGTGGGATTATTGATCATTACATAAAATGCTTGTTTGTTAACACACAGCAGTATGTTAACCCTTTGTTTACAGAATGGCATCTTATGCAGAGAAATTGCTCATGTTCAAGGTCCAAGAGAAACTTTTTAAGAACGCTTCTATAAACATACACAGCATAAGAGGCAGGCTCACTTTTAATAAGGCCTGTGACTTATGTGCAAAGAGATGCAAAGTGAAAGGTGCCCGTTTCTCAGCAATAAACACTTTGTACTGGTTGGGGTTGCTTACTTCCTAGGGAGCAATACAGGGGTCTTACTTTGGCAGATCAGGAAAAACACCCATAGGTTTAGATGTAAATCCTGTTCTACTAAGACCGCCTGACTGGACTATGGTGGTCATTAAGAGTTTGGGGGGTGGCGGAGTCCGCCCGCCAAACTCTTCCCACCCTCAGACTGCCTGTGCGGCCTGAACCTCGGCGGCGATAACAAGACATCACCGCAGGGCCAGTGGGCGGAAACAGTTTTTCCACCTGCGATGAACAGGGCCTTAACATTGACGCAGGCGCCAAGGTGGCGGTGCAGCGGATGCAGCAGCACCTGTTGCACATTCCACTGAGCGTTCTGCACTGCATATTGATGGGCAGTGCAGGGGCCCCCAGGGGACATCCGAGTCCCCCATTCCACCAGCCTTTCCATGGCAGTGTGAACCGTCATGGAAAGGCTGGCAGATAGGGACTCCTAATCCCAGGGTGACGCTGCAAGCATCATTTCCCTGGACCGACAGGATGCAGGCTTGAGGCAGCCTGGCGGTATCAGTGGTCTGACCGTGGTGGCTCTGCCACAGTCATAATATGGCGGTCCCACCGCCAGCCTGTTGGCAGTGGGGACGCCACTGCGAGTCTGGCGGTCATGCGACCACCAGAATTGTGATGACCACCTATGTGTCAAAAACTGTCCCCTTGAAGCAGGCATTACAAAATAAATTTACTTAAATAACTCATGCTCTTCCCACATGTTGAGGGACATAGCACACATCCAGTTCATTGGACTCTTCTATGTTGGTCTACATATAGCAGTTCGTACTGAGAAGGTAAACATCAAGTACAAATCCTGTACTATGCAGCAAACACCAACCTCTATGTAGCTGTGTATCACTCGAGGCAACCATTTAGAGCGTCAACACAGGGGATAACGAAATTAGCAGACCAATCTGCATAGATATTGTAGGAAGCTGGCTCTGTATATACTATATCAAAATGAGATATAGGCCCTCATTACGACTTCAGCGGTCTTACAAAAAGACCGCTGAGGCCGCGGGCGCCACAATACCGCCAGTGCTGGCAGTATTTGTGGCTCTCTATTTTGACATTTCTGCTGGGCCAGCAGACGGAAACAGCGTTTTTGACATACGCTTGGTCGATACAAGTGTAAATTCTTACCCAGTAACCAGAAGCAAAAACATTCCTTGTTGGGTGTCACATATGTTCGCATTGTCTTTTATTTCCCACTCCCTGACCACTCCTAATTTGTACATGTAAATTTCAAGACATTTTTCATCCGTGATCTTAAACTCCATTTTGTGCGTGCATAAAATGTGCGTGCTCTGTGTATTTAGGCACAATAAAGTAAATGGCGAACATGCTGAGTAACTTGCACGCATGCAGCTCAATTTACACTACGAACCACTGCGGAGATTAGGCATTCTGACGGGACACAGCAGAAGTAATCTAAAAAGCTGCCAACAGTCTCTTCGAGTTCAAGTTGTGCAGATCCCTTAGCTGGAACGTTTTGTGATTTTTGAAGTTTTAGAATATAATCATAACATCCCCATAACTAAATAAATGTTGTGAAAAGGGAAAAGCGCAGATGGTGACATGTACCGAAATAGGAATTGCTCACATTGCTCACTTTTTGCATATTGAAGATGAAGGAAAAAATGTTTCACACTGTCAAAAGACAGTTCCTGATCTTGCTGTGTGTTATTGTAAATAACGGCGAGAAACATAATGTGATTCGACGACATATTAACAAACGTTTCAGGGAACAGTGTAAAGTGTCATCAGAGATCACGCTGAATAATTTTCTTCAGGACCAACATAGCTTCTGAAACTCTATTTCACAATTGTTTAAAAGATAAAATTATTTCTAAACGAGCCAATCATTGAAAGCAAAGCTTGTAGAGCAAGCACCCAGTACTTGGCAATCAGGGCAGACACTTCAAATCAGCTTGTCAAGTCTGCTTGCAAAGTTACATTAAACAGATTGATTTTCTATGGCCTATGCCTTTTTGTTAGCCATAGAGTGAGGGATGTCTTTACGTCGTTTAATTCCTTTCAGAAAGCAATGATCAGCAACATTAAAGTCAATCGTTTTACTTACAGATCGAAGGCAGAAGGAATGTAATAATAAACACTTAGGGCATATTTAAGAGCCCCTAGCGCCTCCTTGGGCCTCATTAGAGTCATTTTGTTTTTTTTACGCTAATGTGGCCCAACAATGCCAAAATCCCTGCGCCATATTTCTAAAGTGGCGCAATGCATGCATTGCTTGCGCCACTTTACAACATTTTGCGCCACATTATACCTGTGCCAGGCATAATCTATGCAAAGGGGCATTTTCCCATTAGGGGGGCTGAAAAAAGTGCTGCAAAGAAATCTAAGAGATTCATTTTTTTCGGCACGTTTAACTCCTGCTCAGAGCCCACGTTAAAAGGTGGCACACATTTGACTACAATGGGCCTCAATGGGCTCTGCAGGATTAGCGTCAACATTTTTTATGCTAATCCGGCAAAGCTCCGGACTAGTGTGAAAAATGATGATGCTATTCCCCTAACAACCGCCATGGTGCGCTGTATTTTAAATACGGCGCACACATGGTGGCATTAGGGGCGCACTAAGGGCCGATAGAGTGGTGCTGCACTATGTGCAGCGTCACTTTATTTAAATATGCCCCTTGGGGCACATTTATAAGAAAGTGGTGCATCAGCTATAATGTGCCCCTTTTTTTGCACCCCGCTAACGCCACCATCGAAGTGCCGTATTTACAATACGGCGCACCATGGCGGCGCACCATGGCGCACGTTAGCACAATAGTTAAAAAATGTTTATACTATTGTGGCACATTGGTCGACTGGTGCCAAAAATGATGGCGCTGGTCCAGCAATGCATGAGGAGGCCCATTAGAAACAATAGGAGTGTCACTTTAACACCTGCCTTGGACAGGTGCTAAAAATGATGGGAAAAATGTCACAGTGAGATCTCGTAAATTTCACTGCACCATTTTTCCGGGCCTCCTAACGGGGGAATGCACCCCTACTTACATTATGCCTGACACAGGCATAATGTGGCACAATGAGTTACAAAGTGGCGCAATGCTTGCAAAGTTACATTAGACAGATTGATTTTCTATGGGCTATGCCTTTTTATTACCCATGAGGGATGTCTTTGTATCGTTTAATTCCTTTCAGAAAACTATGATCAGCAACACTGAAGTCCATCGTTTTACTTACAGATCGAAGGCAGAAGGAATGTAATAATAAACACTTAGGGATATATTTACAAGTAAGTGGGGCATTAGCATTTATGTGCCACTTTTCTTGTGCCCCCCCCCAACATCACCATGGTAGGGTGCTGCTGTCCAAAGCCAGTGCCAAAACAGTTAATAAGTAGGAAACACAACACAATAAAAATCTCACTCCAATTTAAAATATTAGTATCAATTGTAATGAACCAATAAACACCAAAATGCCAAACATTGGTTCGGGGAACCGGAGACATGATTTTTAGGAGTTTCGGAATTTTTTGCTTAGCACAAAAAAAGAGCAAAGCATCGACCATACGTATCCGCTCTTGCTAGATCTGGTCAAAGTTGAAAGTTAAGGCTGACCGCAATTGAGTGTGGATCAGTTGCTGTGAGCAGGTTCATCTTGATGCAAAATTTACCTTCTTACTTTGGGCTTGATTTAGATATTGGTGGATGAGTTACTCTGTTACAACGGTAAAGGATATCCCGTCTGATGAAATCTAAACCCCATTGTTCCCTATAGGATTTAGATTATGGTGGAGGGTTTATCCATTACCGTTGTGACAGAGTTACTCGTTTGACAATATCTAAATCAGGCCCTTATTCTTTTTTCTAAAAAAATGTTTCCCATTGACAGGGCTGGCTGCTGTCTGGATCCAGCGGAGGACTTGGCAACTGCAGAGTGCTGCTTGGTTTTGGTCCCAAATTCTCCATGTTGGTACTTAGAAACTTGTTTGTTGACTGGGGTGTGAGCCCTGGTCAAGCAACAAGCACAATCCCTGGCATGGTGAACCACAAAAAGTCACTAATAGAATCTTTGCTTAACCCTGGATAGATTGGCTCAAAAATTAGTTAGGTTTAACTTAGAGGCAATGTGTGAAGAATTTATGCAGCACAGAATCAGTCATAAACTGAAAACACAACATATAAAAAATCCCACACCAATTTAGAAAAATAGAGTACATTTTAATAATTAGTTTGAAACTGCAACAACAAGAATCCAGTCAGTAGAACCAGAACTATACATTTTTAAAGGTTTAAGTGAAAATAACAACAAAAAGGCCAAAGTGTCACACTCAGATATCTGGTTGTGCAACACCAGGAGAAAGACACAAGTTTCAGTGCACTGTGATGGAACATGGGTCGAATACAGAGTGCAAGTTAGTTCCAGTGGAAATTTATCTTCTCAGTCCAGCGGAGAGTCTCATTCGCCATGGAGGGAGCCGCATGGAAGAGACAAGCATCACAGATGTAGCGCGAAGAGCAGGCCTGGTATCATGAGCAGTCATTGCTGTAGGGCAAAGACCCTGTTGTCATCTTATAGGGTTAATGTTGTGGTGTGAATGGTCAGGATGATGGAACTTCGCTTTGGAGGGCTGTGCCAGTGACAAGATTTTGATTCCAATGAGCTCGTTTCCGAACAGCCCATTGTAGGAAAGTACCATCTTTCTTGGCAAGTTACCGCCAATTTTGCCTATATGTCAGTATGTTTTTGCCTGTCTCACTGGGATCCTGCTGGTCAGGACCCCAGTGCTCATAGTTTATGGCCTAATGTGTGTGTCTTTATTGTGCTTCACTGTGTCACTGGGGCCCTGCTAATCAGAACCTCCGTGCTTGTGCTCTTTCTGCTTTTGAATTGGTCATTGTAGGGAAGTGACTTCATTTACCAATTTCAATTGGCACACTGGACCCCCCTTATAAGTCCATAGTATATGGTACCTAGGTACCCAGAGCATTGAGGTTTCAGGAGATCCATATGGGCTGCAGCATTTCTTTTGCCACCCATAGGGAGCTCAGACAAACCCTTGCACGGACCTGCCATTGAAGCTTGAGTGAAATAACGCACACGTTATTTCACAGCCATTTTCACTGCACTTAAGGAACTTATAAGTCACCTATATGTCTAACCTTCACTTGCTGAATGTTAGGTGCAAAGTTTCTAAATGTGGTGGCACCCTTGCACTAGCAAAGGTGCCTCCACATAGTTCAGGGCCATTTCCCCTGACTTTGTGAGAGTGAGGACTCCATTACACATGTGCACTACATTTAGGTCAATACCTATATGTAGCTTCACAATGGTAACTCTGAATATGGCCATGTAACATGTCTAAGATCATGGAATTGTCCCCACATTCCAAATCTGATATTGGGGAGCCAGTTCCATGCATCCTGGGGACTCCACCATGGACCCCCAGTACTGCCAAACCAGCTCTCTGAGGCTTGCACTGCAGCTACAGCTGCTGCCACCTCACAGACAGGGGTCTGCCCTCCTGGGGTTTGGGCAGCCAGTCCCAGGATGGCAGAACAAAGCTTTCCCTCTGAGAGCAGGGTCTTACACTCTCCACGTTTGGAAATAGGTGTTACAGGCTGGGGAGGGGTAGCCTCCCCCAGCCTCTGGAAATGCTTTGAAGGGCACAGATGGTGCCCTCCTTGCATAAACTAGTCTACATCGGTTCAGGGACCCCTTGTCCCTTGCTCTGGCACGAAACTGGACAAAGGAAAGAGGAGTGACCACTCCCCTGTCCATCACCACCCTAGGGGTGGTGCCCAGAGCTCCTCCAGTGTGTCCCAGACTTCAGCCATCTTGCTTTGCAAGGTTTGGGGACACTCTGGAGGGCTCTGAGTGGCCAGTGCCAGCAGGTGACGTCAGAGACCCCTTACCTGATAAGGAGTCCTCACCTGATAAGGTAGCCAATCCCCCTCCCAGGGCTATTTAGGGTCTCTCCTGTGGGTTCTCTTCCAATTCTGCTTGCACGTTTCCTTCAGGAATCCTCTGCAACTACTACTTCATCCTCTGACCTCGGATCAACCGCAGCCTGCTCCAGGAACCTCTGTAACAGCAACAAAGTATCCACAAGGGATTCCCTGTCTTCATCCTGCACCAGAAGGACCGAAGAAATCTCCTGTGGGGTGATGGAGTCACTCCCCTGCTCCAGCAGGCACCTTCCAAGACGCCGACCGGTACCCTTGGACTCCTCTCACAGTGACGAGCATTCTCCTAAGGAGTAAGATGTTGTACACCATCAAAAAAGACTGTCCTGAGGTCCTGCTGATGCAATTTGGAGGAGTTAAGACCTTGCCTTCCCTGAGAGCAACGGTACCCCTGTGTCCTGTGTCTTCTTCATCTTCTGAGGCCTCTGTGCACTATTTGCTAAATTCCTTTGTGCACAGCCTGGCCCAGGTCCCCAGAACTCCATTCTGCAATGCTCAACTCGCTGAGTTGTTCTCCAACTGTGTGGGACCTTCCTTTGTTGTGCTGCACCAAATGCATTTTGCACATCCTTTGTCCCTGTGTCCTGGGACTCCCGTGGGTGCTGTCTGGCATTCCGAGGGCTCACCAAAGTGCTGAGAGCCTCTTCTTTCTCCCCAGGTCCCTCCTGGGTCCAGCCAGAACCATTTTGACACAAACTGCACTTTTGTCGTAACCAAAGCTTGTTGGCGACTTCCAACACGAAATCACATCTGCATCAATCTTCACATTGTGGGACATCCTTTGCATCATGCAGGAATCCGCTGGTATCTTCCTAGGGTGCATTCCTGCAGTCTTCGACTAACTGGGGACTCCCTCTTTTGCACCCTCTTCTGGGTTGGCAGGGGATCCTGTCCTTCCTGGAACTTCTTTCAACTTCTGGACTTGTTCCCCTTGTTTTGCAGGTCTTCAAGTCCAGGAATCCAGCATTTGTTGTTTGCAGACTTGGTTGGTTACTGCAAAATCCCAATTATGAGGTGTTGTGTGCCCTAAGGAAACTTGCTGTACTTTACTCCTGCTTTTCTGGGCTATGGGGTGGGGTAATTTACTTACCTTTACTCTATTCTTACTCCCGCAGCGATTCTGCACACACTACACTTGCCTAGGGGGGAATTTGTGATTCACATTTCACTTTCTTAGTATATGGTTTGTGTTGCCCCTAGACCTATTTTCTCCCATTGCATTCTATAGCATTTCCTATTGTTTGCACTGTTCTATGACTAGTTACTTGTCTAATTTTGGTGTCTAGTGTATATATTGTGTATAATACTTACCTCCAGAAGGAGTATTGTCTCTAAGATATTTTTTGTGCTATGTCACCCAAATAAATCCCTTTATTTTTGGTAACACTGAGTATTGTCTTTACTTGTGTATAAGTGCTGTGTAACTATAAGTAGTATTGCATGCGCTTTGCACGTCTCCTAGTTCAGCCTAAGCTGCTCTGCTATAGCTACCTCTTTCAGCCTAAGCTGCTAGAACACTACTACCTTTCACTAATAAGGGATAACTGGACCTGGTATAAAGTGTAAGTACCCAAGGTACCCACTACAAACCAGGCCAGCCTCCTACACCCATAAAGTTCAATTTAGCTTCTCTGAAGCCACACCAAGGGTTCAAGACCTAAAGGGCACCACTTGGGGGCCAGGGGCTTGGTCCATTGGGATCTGGGTGCTGGCAAAGGTGTTCTGGGAGCCTATTAAATCCCCGGGACTCTGAATAAGAGGCTTGGAGATTAACCCTTGGAGTCACTCTGGGAGTCCTTGGTTTAGGTGCAGGTCCAATCCTTCTGACTAAGGCAGGAGGACAGCAAGGCAGCAATCCAGCAAGGCAGCAGCCCAGCAAGGCAGTAGTCCAGCAGAGCAGCAGTCCAGCAGAGTGTCAGTCCTTTCAGCAGCACATTAGTCCTTCTTCCTTGCATATTCTCCACAGGTCCAAAAGTGTACTGAAGAGTGGGTCCAAGGGTTCTATTTTTAGAAGTTTCTCTTTGAAGTGTTTGGAATTTCCTGTCTCCCCTGTCCTGGTTCCAATCTGGGTGAAGTGACAATGTGGAGTTGATACACCCTTTGTGTGAAGGCAGAGCATAGCCTATTCACTTGCACCTAGGGCTAATCTCAATTCCACACCCCACATCCTGTCAGCAGATGGCTCATTCAAGCACACCTAAAGCCTATATTGTGTGACTGTCTGTGAGGAATTCACAAAGCCTGTCAGTTACACCCAGTCATATGACCCAGGAGAGACTATAGGCACCAAATGGCTCAGTGTTTCTAAAAGTGGCATTTTCAAAATTGCAATTTAAAATCTGACTTTGCCATAAAAGTGGATTTTGCATTACAATTTCACAGATGCCAAGCATGATATGCTTATCTATCTGTCTTCTGTCAAAAGTTAGCTCTTATTAAATGTAATAATACAACCCAATGTTATCCTAAGAAACAGATAGGCCTCACAGTAGTGAGAAATTGATTTAGGAGTTTTTCAATAGCAGGACATGTAAAACATAAGAGTACTTGCGCAATAATTTAATTACAATGCACCCTGCCTTATGGGCTACATAGGGTCTACCACAGTAGTAATTAATATGCAGTACAAGGGGAGTTTACGGCTTGGCATGGGGGCTATATTGCTAAGTCGAATGGGCAGTTTAAAACTGCATCCAGGCTGCATTAACAAGCCTGGGAAATGTTATAAGGAGCTACTTAGGTGGGTAGCACAATAAGTGCTGCAGGCCAACTGGTAGCATGTAATTTACAGGCCCTAGGTATATGATATACAATATTACTAGGGACTTCTAAGTAAATGAAATATGCCAATCAGGTGTAAACCAATTTAACCGTGTTTAGAGGAGTGACCACAAGCACATCACCACTGGTTAGTAGTTGTAAAGTGCACAAAGTCCTAAGGCCAACAAAAATGAATGCAGCCGGTGATGCGACATTGATGGCTGCAGTCCGGCAGCTGACAAGTGGTAATCTCTGATCTTTTGGGTAAATGTTCAAATAAAGTGTCCTTTTTTGCAATCTTGAGGGGGAGAGAGTACACTCTGACATCAGCCAAGGGCCCAGGACCTTTTGAGTACCACTTGGTGAGATAGGTGTCTCTCAGAATCCACCAGCAGGGGCCAGGTAAAATCCAATTGGAAATGGTCAGCTGGACTCTCCTTTGTTGCATGCTTCTTGCAGTTTCTTCTAATTGATAAATGTTGGTGAAATTTGAAAAAATACAGACCCCTGTTGTTTCCACCTTTTCTTCACATGAATCTAGATTTGCAGAAATTGAGAAAGTCATTGTTAAGCTTGAGGTGATTTCAAGACCCTCACAGGTTAATGAAACAGACTTGGGATGTCCCTCCGGTTACCATTACTGTTACAGCAAATGTGAATTAAATAGGTAGCGAGGGGGAGCTTTATCTTTAGCTAGCCCACTTCACAGGGAGCCTCCATGTCGAACTGTCTCATCCCCAAGCAAACACACAAGTTGGGGGTTTGTACGATGTGAGCTCTATCCGCTTTAATCCTGTGCAGCTTTGTTTACCACAGGCCATTCCAGAGTCACTACCTTCAAGGGGAGGCCCTGGTTTAGTATCATTACCTGCCCCTGTAACTTGCTCCTGTCATAGTGACGCATCTAATAAAATTTTGTTTTCTTCCTGGCAATCCGAACTGGTGCCCTATAGTCTAAGCTTACCTTCTTCTGCTACTCTGTATTTTATCATCATAGCCAACATTCCCCAATTGGGATCTAATACCTCGGAAGATTACATATATCTGAAGAATAAGGTGTTCAACTGGATGAATAAACACTTGGCGTTTGACAGATTTTTGTTTAATTCCATAATAATGGAAAGGATGGTCCCATGGATAGGTTCGCAACCTGAACTTTTTCTAGGGGATTATGTGTAACTCATCTTTGACAATCCTCACACTTCTGGCTCTTTCTTGTCACAGTTTGCAGCCAGAGATGGCAACCTGCGGGAATATGCCTTCTTCTTTTATGTTATTTTTAAAAAAACACTGCTGTCTTGTCCTCCGTACCCTGGGTCCAGTGCAGGTCAGATTTAACCTCCTGTTTCTTCAAATATGAGTTTAAGCCCTGCGCAAGAGAATAGTTTATTAATTTAAAATAGATTTGCTCCCTTAAGTACCCTGACGGATATTGACTGACTTTCATCTCACCCCCCTCAGACTTTGCTTGCTTGCAAGACTGACATTGATGGGTGGTTGAGTCTCCCTAATGTTATTCCCCTTTTGAGTTGGAATGCCGCAGGCCTTTTTAATGAAAATGGTAAAGAACAGTGTTTTTCTCTGTTTACGATATTTAAAATGATTTGTTTACAGGAAACGTGGAATACCGATACCAGTTTTCACCTAGATGATTATACTCATATTTAGAGCCTCATTACGAGTGTAGTGGTCTTTTGGCAAGACGGCCATGGTGGCGGCCACCAGAAGTCCACCATGCGGGCGGTGATTCGACCGTCGTATTAAGAGTCGCACAGCAAAGTCCACCAAAATACAGCTAAAATTCCAAAACCGACAGGACACTGCAGGGCGGGAAAAAGGTGGTCCCACCACCAGCACTGCCAGCCAGCCAATAAAACTCTGCTCATATTACAATCCACAAACCATGAGAGTGGTTCTTCCACAGCGGAAAACCTTTGGTGGTGTGAACCGTGGCGGACGGTGGTCACATCAGTAATGATAACATTGGATAGTCTCAAAACCCCACACCTGACACATTCACAACCCAACAAACTTACTAACTGCACTACATAACACACCCCTTCACACCCTACAATCCCTTGCATCCAAAATGTCAAACACAGCCAGAGAGAAGCCAAATTAGAAAATATAAAAAAGCACGTAATTGGCACCCCTACAGACTTAATGCAGCACTCATCCCACACCGGCACAACACACAATTGTGTACCCCACACAATACACAACACCCGTCACCCACTCACAACACAGCACCCACACCTCATCACCGACTCCTTTTTCTTCCCATTTTTCAATAGCTCACCCTCTCGTCCACCACTACCATGTCCCTACAAAAACATCCACATTTCACTGATGATGATTTGAGGGCCATGGTTGACAAAATTGCCAGAGTAGAGCCATACATTTTTGGTGCACATGTCCAGCAAACATCAATAGCCAGGAAAATGGAGTTGTGGCAAAGGATAGTCGATAGGGTGAATACTGTAGGCACAACCCTTCTTCCAAGCCTAAACCTACCCCCCAACCCTAAGACCAACCTCCCCCTCTGCTACCATCCCCGATCATCCCTGAGGTGCCTGCCTGTCCCCTTGATGCCCCTACCTGTGGAGGTTACATGGCACTCAGGAGTCAAGTTGGGGCACCATCTGGTGCCTTTGGCAATTTTTAATTGCTTTGTTCTTGGACTGGCTAATAGCCTTGTATTTCGTTATTTATACCTTCAAATATTATATAAAATACCAACCAGTTGTTGGTTTTGAGGTTACATCTTTGTCCTGCATTTCTTTTCATAGGATAAAGTTTGCCTGGCTGACATTGGTTGTGTATCAGTATTTGTGTGTGTGTGTGGTACTTGTGCTTCTTGTATTGTATGGGCAGTTTGTGACAGTGTGTGCAGTGTTCCCAAGGGATAGGGTGTGTGCTGTGTGATGGGCAAGTGTTTGTTGCAGACATGCTGTTGTGATTGTTTTGTGTGGTGTTTGTGTTGACATGTGATTGTTGTTATGGTGTGTGGCTTTGTGTGCTTTGACTGTGTGATTGTGTGAATATTGTGCATGGTATGATAGGTATTATGTGTGTGACGATTGGTGAGCTGTATGATTGTGTAAGTGTGTGTGTCAGTTCTCTGTTGGTCGTACATTGTGTTGTATGTGTAATGTCTCCTTAGGTAGTGTCTATGGTGAGTGCTTGTCAATGTGTTAACGATGGTGCAGTTGTGGTGTTGTATGGTATTTTGTGAGACTGGGCTTGTGCTGTGTTGCCGTGTTTAAGTATGTGATTTTGGCATGTGTTGTGTGTGTCTGGTGGCTGTACTGTGTGTGCTGTGTATGTGTGGGTGTCTGTGTGGCTGTATGTGAGTTTGTGTAGCCCTCGCACCCCCTTCTCTAAGGTATGTTATGTCAGTGTACAAATTTTGACACTCTACAAATGTAACAGGTGAGTGTGTGTACTTACGGTTGCAGTCTTCGCAAAGATTCCGTAGCCTTTTGGCGAGCAGGAGCAGCGAGATGACGTTTAGTTCTGGTTCCATGGCGGTTCCGGATGAGTATGGCTTCCTGAAGGTGATTGTCTGTTTTTATACAGTTCCACCTGGGTTTCTTTGGTGGGACGACCACAGTGGATATCTTGGCAGTGTGCTGCCTCCTAATACAGTATGTCCAACAAGAACATGGTCTATGCCGGCCTGCTAGTGCCTTCAGTCATCCATGGCTGTCTGGCAGCAGTGGCGGTGCCAGCAGTGCTTTGGCTGTATTCCGTTGGAATTACCGCCAATATCATAATTTGGCGGTCTTCTCCGCCAGCCTGCTGGCGGTATGACCGCCACCGCCAACATGGCGGTCATGGGACCACCAAAGACATAATGAGGCCCTTAGTCCCGACTACTCCCTCTTCTCATGGGAGGGTAAAAGGCGGCCTCCTTATCCTGGTGAGGTTGCCCTTTGTTTGCATCATTAAAGTGTTACCTACCAGCTCTCCCAAGATAGCGGCACTTCTGTTGACATTTTCCAAACTCTCCTGTATTTTGTTGATTAATTTTTACAGGGCATTTTTGCAGACAGGTAATCAAGGTGAAAGCAGGTTTTGGATAGTTTATCTAAATCGCTTCTAGGAAATAATTTTACTATTCTAGCCCGAGATTTTAACTTGCATCCTTGTCTTCATTGATGCTTGTCGCAACATTCTGTGGACGGTGACCCTCCCCAAAGGTTGCTAACTTTTTTACATTCGCAAGAGGAGAATTTTATGAATCTATTTTTGTCTGAGTATAACTTAGACTATTTCTACTGTATTCACTGAAGCTAAACTTGATGCAGTCCTTCCAACCTTTGCTGAGAGAGGAGCAGCTGGTGTTATTGATTATATTTTTATTTCTTCAACCATCTTGTTGGGACGGGGACCGCTTCTTTTAAGTGTTGTATTTTGGACAATATAGTTTCTAGTGCCCAACCGCTGGCATCTTAAGTGGAAGAACGTGATTCCAGACAGTTTTATTTTATACTTGTTTAAAGGTTGTCACTTTGAGATCGAGTTGGTCTGAGAAGTGGCTCTTCTGATTTGGATATTCAGAACTCATTTTCTATCATTTGTGATTATAATAAGCTCCTTCTGACTTCCAGATCTAGTCCTAGGTAGGAGTGGGTGAACAATTCCGGAGTGCAGAGTTCCCGAAAAACTCTGCAAAGTGATGTGGAGCATAGTTTTTTCTCTCTCGCACTCAGCAGCATTAAGTTGGTGAGCAACAGAGATTTCTGAGTTGCTGAGTGAGATTTCTGAACGTGAGCCACAACCACTCTCGATGAGAAAGCTGCCATTCGCATTGAGGAAGCTGCAGCTGAAGTAGAAAATTTACTTGAGGGGCAAAAAGAAGTTAGTGCCCTCTGGCGCTCCACATGATGTCGTTCGCACTGCTCTTACAGCGCAGGAGAAACTCATGTGCTGAAAATGTGTGAACAGTGCACCTTACCCAATCTCCTCCGCATGCGGAACTCCACAAAGCGCAGCAGAGTTTTTTAGGCACTTCACAGAGTTCCATGAAGCAGGACTCCTCTGCTCAGGCTTAGTCCTAGGGCTCAAAACCCACATAAGTAGCCATAAAGCTACCATCTTGTCAAGAAGACAAGGTCAAATTTCGCTCTCTTTCACACACATGGATGGTAGTCAAATATTATAACAGCCTGACACTGGCTCCCTATCGTGCAACTCCTCATCCAACATAGATAAAATGTCGACTTTTGCCCTTGCGAATAGGGAGTATTCTAACATTAGCAAAACAACCAGTGTGGAAATATACCCGCCCCATTGCTTGTAGAGTCTGCAAAGGGGAAAAAGAGGACCTTATCCATTGGATTTGAATGTTTCCCCAACTTAATAAACGTTGCTTAAAATTGCTAAAGATACGTTTTAACTACAGAGGTATCTGTAAATGCAGGGAGTCAATAATAGCATGCCTCGGACCGGAAACCTGCAGTTAAACTTTAAATTTGTTAAACTTCTGGCCTGGATCCCAATCTATACCTCCGATTGAAGAAGTACCCAAAGCCAAATAGTCTTATCCACCCAGCGATGATCTACGTGGATTAATTTAGAGACAAAACCTGTACTATCCATGATCGGACTCACTATATAGGTTCAGCGCATGTTCAGATTTGGTAGTGCGTGTTTCCACAAACATTATAACAGCCTTTATACAATTTTGTAAGCATAAAATCTGCATCATGATAAAATCAAAAGTGTTGCTGTTCAGTTGGATTGAGATGTATTGATAAAATGTGTTTATAAAAATGCTTTTGCAATTTTTTTATTGGTGTTGCATTTGCGCGTTTTAAACAATGGACTCACGTGATATTTTGCATGAGCAAACAATATGTATATTTCCTTCATGATATCTTAAATTGCAATATTTTACTCTTTAATTTTATTAAATTGTTATGGTTTTAATTAACTGAAACAATAAACTTGACATGACTGCCCGAGTCTGGATTAAGTGGCAGCTATCCCATGGATAAGTTATATCAAATCAAGTTTTACAAAACTTGGGGGTCCTGAAATCTACACTGATCTTGACTCAATTGTCAAAGGTGATATTGTGTGGACATAAAAAAGCCGTTAAGGCTTTCAAAACTAATGGAAGAGTAGAAATGAGAACGCTTAAAAGTTCAGTTAAATTATATATCCTACTGCAAGTCACCATTCTTATTGAGCCCTAACTTTATTTGGACTTGCTAAACCACCACCTGTTCTTGTGACCCATTTCAGACTGAATCTTAGCCACCATCCGTCGACCATTCTACGAGGGAGTGCTTTTGAGCCTGTAATTATTCCCTGTAGATGCGATGGCGTCTCACCTCAGGACAGTCTGTACTTTACAATGTTTTGTTCTTTTTATACCATGGGGCGATTTTTTTCTCCTATTCCCACTGTTTGCTTGCACTTATTTTACTCCAGCCCGGCCCGCCTTGTTTTGCTAGATGTTATTATCTAATGTAAAGACTTGTTTTTATGTGACTAAAGTTTTATCTGGTGC
This sequence comes from Pleurodeles waltl, assembly GCF_031143425.1. Classification (NCBI taxonomy): domain Eukaryota; kingdom Metazoa; phylum Chordata; class Amphibia; order Caudata; family Salamandridae; genus Pleurodeles; species Pleurodeles waltl. The sequence goes on from NC_090451.1 coordinate 475,502,560, forward strand.
AGTGAAACTATGGAAAAGCTTATCGCCTATATGGCATTTTATGCTTTTTGACTGTATCTTTTATGGTTTGTTTGTTTTACAAACTGAATAAAGAATATTTGATTTGATTTGCATGTGCAAATAAAGTTGTACTTTTTTGCATCCCCCCTCATCTTCAGCTCCTCTTCAGTTTTACACCATTCATTGCGTCTTCTGTGAGTCACTGTGTTGCTCATTTATTGTGTCTGTGCCACTTTGGCAAAAGAATGTTAAGTCGGGTAGTGAGACAGATTTCAATGTGCATCCCAGGCACGTTTATGAAATCATGCACATTCTGGGGTGACAGATTTGCCTTCCACAATAGTTTTGAGAGTATTTGCTGCAGAGTGGAGGGATTTAGACAGCCTGACTATAACACCTCTCTGACTCGCCCCTTTCTGTTTTATTAGCCAGCTATTCCTCTTTTGACTTTCTTTGTCTTATTCTGACCATCAGTTTTTGTTTATGAAGCTCTGTTGTACTCCTCTTGTTCTCTCATTCTTGGCCCCTTTAGTCTAAGAGAAGACGCTCTCTACATCGCCCTGAACTGGTGTACTAAAAGAAGCAAAGAATCACCTCTGCGTGAACTGCGGTGGCCACCACACAACTAACCTCTAGTCTCTCTCTGGGGAAAGATATAAATGGAGTCAAGAGAGGCTGATCACTGACAGGCTAGTCACTGGCAGGTTCAAAATCATGCCTGAGCAACTCGACTGGCTAGAGGATGGCGTTCACGACTGGCTAGAGGATGGAGTTTACGAGTCCAGGGGCCTGTCTGGTCTGCATGATAGAGACGCAGAAGAGGCTGGGGGAAGGCAGCTGCCAGAACTATACAGGATAGATGTTCAATCGAACCCTGTGCACTGAATTTGCTAGCTGCTCAAGCTTACCTTAGCGCAGGTAGCTGTTGTTGTTACAGAGTATGGGGCATATTTATACTTTTTGATGCAAAACTGCACTAAAGCAGTTTTGCATCAAAATGTTTAGCACCGGCTTGCGCCATTCCTGAGCGCCAGCCGGGCACTATATTTATGGAATGGTGCAAGCCGGTGCAAAGGGCGGCCTAGTGTCAAAAAAATGAAGTGAGCCGGGTGGGGATGGCGCTATGGGAGAGTTGGGTTCTGCACCAAAAAATTACGTTAGGCTGATAGAGGCAACAAAATGCCTCTATCCAGCCTAGTGATGAAGCAGAAAATGAAGGTTTTGATTTATTAACGCATAAACGTAGTGTGAAATAATCACGTGTGACTTTAACCGAACTAATAAAGAATGTACGGGGACAAAATGTGCCCTCAGAGTAGTTTGCCAACATTTATACGCGTGCTTTATGTAACGTGGTGTATTAGAATTGCACTAATCCGACATAATCATAAACGTGTGCTACGATTTGCTTGTTTGAAATGCGTTAGCTTAGCATTACTTTAGCGGAGGCTTTGGCCTAGTGGCCTGGTCTCACGGTTTAGATGCTCGTATTTTTCCAATGTGCTATTAAACGTGTATTTCTGCTTGAAGCTGTACTTTTCCACAGAAACTGTTCACATGCTTATCTTAAAGTTTCGTGCCAGCCTGGCATATTTTCCCTTTACTTCAAGGTCGACTTGCAGGTGCGGACAATGGAGGCTCTGAAAGTGAGCTAATTGGTAGACAATGTTGCAACTTGCGTACCCATCTCCAAGGATAATGTATGCTTAAGTAAAAGCTTGAGAACTGTCGTTTTTGATTGGACAATTTGAAGCTAACCTATGAACCCTCCAATGGAGACCCTACTGGATTCGAACTGTTGTCTATAAAAACCAGGTGTACGAGAGATCATTACGGCCATTACCCGGATACCCGCCATTTTGTAGACTTCGTAGCTAATATGGCCCACTTTGCTGCGACGCCATTTTGAGAGACTTTGATGCTTTATCTAATCGAGAGAAAGAGACTTTAAATGATTCTGGCCCTAGAGACTTTAACTTTGATTTGTCCCTTTGCATGAAGTAGTAGTTTTACTTTGCCGCCGTGAGGCAATTGTCCCGTCCACCCTGCCCCATTGTCCCGTCCCATGCTGATCGAGAAACGGTACCTGTGAGACGAAGACTTCCTTGTACGCTGATCGTAATTGGTAAATATGAGAGGAAATTGTAAAATTGCATTGTGTTTCTTTTAGGTACCCAACTGCTGATTTTGATAAGGGCCCTAGCTAGGAGTTTTCCTAAATTAATGTTGCTAAATTGTTTTTGCATGAAGTCCCACATGCGATGCTAATTTGAGGTTAGATGAGGATTCCATATGTCGCACGATGCAATTTGAGATCTTGTTATGCTGACTAAATGTATGCAATTAGTTCATTACAGATTATCGTATTAGTGCTTTGCATTGCCATTATCAAATGCCTTGTTATTCAAATGCTACATAGATTGCACCTGTTTCGCCGTTATGGACAGCTATTAATGTTCATTTATGTTTATCATTTGGTGTTGAGACACATATATATTGTGCTAGCTTTGTTAATATAGGGAAATAAATTCACTAACTTTGCAATAAACTAGTGTGGTTATTCCTGACTGAAAGGTCAGGGTTCGCCGAAATGTATTCTGGACTAATTGTTAAGTGTTATGTTGATCAAGGTATTGCTTATGTTCGTTATTGATTATTGATTTCAGGAAATGGATTGATTAAGAGTACAGAGAGTTCCCACTTAGTCAAAAGATTCATCGGCCTAAAGAGCGTCCGAACACAGGTAAATTATTACTACGGACCGCTCTATCACTAGCATCATTTTCTGAAGCAAAACCATCCATACCACATGACTCCTTTCTTAGAAAAGACAGGAGTCATGCCCAACACCTCAATGGCCAGCAGAGGGGACTGGTGTCCCCTGGGCATGGTCATTGCACCCTGTGCCATGCAAGGGGCCCCAAGATGGGCCCAATGGCACTTTAATTTTTTTCGAAAAATATTTACCTATACTTAACCTACTTAACTAGGATGGGGTCCCACATCCTCCGGTGTCCGTCTGGTGTGGGTGAGGGTGTTCTTGGGGCTTGAGGAGGGCACCTGTGGACCCATTCCGAGGTGTTTAACCATGGAAATAGGTCCACAGGTCTCCTAACGCCTGGTCTGACCCAGGCGTTAAAGAATGGTGCAAATCGAGCTTTGCACCATTATTTAGCCCCTCCTCCTACCTGAGCGTCATTTTAGCACGGGGATAACCATGGGGCTAGCAAATTTTTTTAGATGGGAATGTCTACCTTACAACTCATTGACACAAAAAAATGACTCACATTTGGTACAAATTCAGTATAAATATGCTACTATGTGTCTAGCACGTTAAATCTTTGAGCACTTACAGGTTTAGCAGAAGTGAAAGATAAGCTGTTTGGGGCACTCGACCATTCAAGATGTTATGATAAATGAAAATGCCTTCAACTTAGGAGTTTTTAGAAGGAACGGTGCAAAAACACTTTAGAGCAAGTATTCATGAAAGGTAAATAAAGTTTGGTCAGAAGGCCTACTTTTCAGAGATCAGTCACTTTTCCAAATAAAGTGGTAAGAGCTAGCAGGTGTAATCGATCACCTTATTTGTTACAATAAGTTAAAGTAAATCAGTGACTTTTGGGTCTAGTGAAATATATATTTCCATTTTTCATTTCTCAGTTCTCAGATATAAAGACATATTTCTACTTAAGTTTGATGGCTGAAACTTTTGTGTTGAGTCAATTCCGGTGCACACCCTCTCATGGGCTTCCCCTCCTTCTCCTGCCCCTCCCTCTCTTGTTTGTAGTGAAGTTCAGATTCATGGCCTCACATGACGGTGGAGCCCATCCACACCCTGCTGCATGCCAATTGCACTTCTAATGGTGAGCAAGCACACTTATTCAGAAGCAGCCACGCAGCAACTGAGAATCAATACAAGTTGTTTGCTAATGAAAAACAATGTAGTAGATATGGAGCTGATGCAGGTCTGGAAAAGCGTAGGGTGAGAGCAGTTGTCTGTTGATCCTCGGGGGCCTGGTAGTTCTGGGAGGAAATGAGCATAACCAGCATTAAGCATTAGAGGGAGGTTCCCTTTGGAGGGGCATGTGACTATATGTGGTCTACCAAGAAACTTAGGCCCAAATTTAAGAAACTCTAGCACCCTATTAGCGTAGTTTTTTTTACGCTAATGTGGCGTTAGGCTTCAAAAATCGCTGCGTCAGATTTACAAAGTGGTGCAATGCATGAATTGCACTACTTTGTAACCGTTACGCCACATTATGCCTGCACCTGCATTAAAAGGTTTCTTTGCAACATGTTTTGTGGCATTTTGTAATGCCTGCTCTTGTAAGGCGACCTCTGACCCTGCATCCTTGCAGGCAGGTCGCTTCCTCCTCACCACTGCTGCGGTAACTGCTGCCATTGTTTTGAGCTTGTTTGGGCTTGTTTGGGCTTGTCTGGGCTTGTCTGGGCTTGTTTGGGCTTCTTGGCTTCTCCTCTCCCGGAAGGCCCCGCCCCCCCTCCCTCCTCCTCAGAGCTCTTCCCGCGCCTGACTCCTGCTGCTCCCCCCCCTGCACTCCCATTGGAGGTTTCCCTCCCTCCTCCCAGCTGCCACTCCCTCCCACCTCCCCTCTTATGCCGGGCGCAGCACGGACGCGCAGCGGATGTGTGCAGCGGGTGCGCCGCTGGCGCACCGAGGGCACATCAAAGGCAAGCCTGTCTGCGCCCGTCTGCGCCCATCTGCGCCCGTCCGCGCCAAGACCGCGCCCAGCACTAGACCCCCTGGCCAACACGCCTCCCGTGCCACCAAACACCTTTACACTGCTAACGAACTCCACACCCTTAATCCAGGACGCTCCTCCATCTGCTTCCAGTCCACACCGACATGCACCAAAGGACCCTTCTCCTGCAAAGCCTGCAATTTCACCTGCAACCTAACCTCCAAACTCCAAATCAAAACAGGCAACCACCTAAGATGCATCCTACTTAACACCCGCTCCGTCCACAAACATGCAATTGAACTCTGGGGCCTCCTGACCACGTCGCATTCCTCATAGACACCTGGATGAATTCGGCCTCAGAACCAGACGTAGCCATAGCCATACCAGAAAACTACAAGATCACCAGAAGAGACCGAATCAACAGACCAGGAGGAGGAATCCCCTTAGTCCACAAAAACACCATAAGAGTTTCCACCAACTCCCATGACACATCAACTCCGCCGAGCACCTCCACTTCAAAATCCACATCAACGCCAACAACACACTCAGAGGAACACTGGTCTACAGACCCCCTGGACCCAGACCGTAGTTCTGTGATGACATCGCCGATGCCATCAGCTCCCAAGCCCTCGCCTCAACAGACTTCATCCTCCTTGGTGACCTAAACTTCCACCTAGAAAGATGGAAGCATGCAGAAATCAACGCCCTGCTAAAGAAACCAAAGGCAGACCCATACGACCACAAGAACTACCGGCCGATCTCCCTCCTCCCCTTCGCAGCTAAGGTCATCGAAAAAATTGTAAACAGCCAACTATCCCGGTTCCTGGACTCGACACCTCCCAATCCGGAATCCGCTGAAACCACAGCACTGAGACTGCACGCATTGCTGCCACAGAAGACATTAGGACCATGCTCGACGAAGGAGAAACAGCAGCACTCATCCTCCTGGACCTCTCCGCAGCTTTCGACACGGTATGTCATCACACTCTTCGCACACGCCTACACAACGCTGGAATCCGCGACAAGGCACTCAACTGGATCTCGTAATTTCTCTCAGGCAGAACCCAGAGAGTCTGCCTCCCACCGTTCCTGTCAGAAGCTTCCAGAACCATCATTGGCGTTCCCCAAGGATCTTCGCTCAGCCCCACGCTCTCCAATGTTTACATGGCCCCCCTCACCAACATCGCACAAACCCACCACATCAACATAGTTTCCTACGCAGACGACACTCAGCTCATCCTCTCCCTCACGAAAGACCCTACAACTGCAAAGAACAACCTCCACAATGGACTTCACACCATCGCCAGCTGGATGGAATCAAGCCACCTCAAGTTAAACAAAGACAAGACAGAAATCCTCCTCTTTGGCACCAACCCCTCAACTTGGAATGATTCCTGGTGGCCCACCTCCCTAGGAACAGCTCCCTCACCCACCACCCACGCATGCAACCTAGGCTTCATCTTGGACTCCACGCTCAGCATGACTCAGCAGGTCAATGCCATCTCCTCTTCCTGCTACAACACTCTCCGCAAAATCTTCAAGTGGATTCCCGTCAAAACCAGGAAAACTGTCACCCACGCCCTGGTCAGCAGCCGATTGGACTACAGAAACGCCCTATATGCAGGAATAACAACCAAACTACAAAACTGCAAAGAATCCAGAACGCATCTGCCCACCTCATTCTGGACATCCCACACCATGACCACGCCATGACCACATTTCCCCCCCACCTCAGAGACCTTCACTGGCTACCAGTGTCAAAGAGGATCACCTTCAAACTCCTCATCCACGCACACAAGGCCCTCCACAACACAGGCCCAGCGTACCTCAACGACAGACTCACCTTCCACACCCCCACCCGCAATCTTCGCTTCGGCAGCCTCGCCCTCGCCTCCATCCCCCGCCGACCACTGCCGGAGGAAGATCCTTCTCTCACCTAACCGCCAACTCCCTACCGCTCCACCTTCACCAGACCCAAGACCTCTTGACATTCAGGAAACGCCTCAAGACATTGCTCTACGACCAGTAGCTCCCCCCCCCCAGCAACTTGAGACCCTAACGGGTGATTAGTGCGCTCTATAAATCCTTGATTGATTGATTGTTTGATTGATTGCTCTGAGCAGGTATTAAAGGAAGAACACCATTTATTGAAATGGGTCTCTATGTACTTTGCAGGAGTAGTGGCAATTTTTTTGACGCTAATCGTGCAAAATGCCAAACTAGCTCCAAAACTTTTGATGCTAGTTCCCTAACTACCGCCATGGTGATTTGTATCTTAAATACGGCGCTTACATGGTGACGTTAGTGGGTGGCTAAGGGGCGCAGGAAAGGCGGTGCTGCACTGGACGCAGCACCAGTTTTCTTAAATATGCCTTTTAATATTAATGTTATAAACAAAAGTATTGTCCACAAAAGGAATTCGCAAGAAGCAATCGATAAACTGGTTTCTTTGCAGGTCAGAGTGGAAGAGAGCTGTTTAACTGCATTAGAAGCAGAAGCATGGTAGTCTAGACAACATAGTGTCTCAAAGCTCAGTTAATGACATCCCATCCGCATCATCATCACGTTATGCAGACTTGTTTGCACACTTCAAAGATGATATGGAAAGAGGGGGAGCTAATTGAGAAGGCTGGCATGATGCACCATCCGATGAGGCTGCTCAGCATAGCTTCAGGGGATACATTATATTGGTGCAATAGAACCATAGGCCTTCTTAGCAGAATTTTATTGTTAATAATATGAGGCTGTTTAGAGGAAATGCCTCATAGCATCATTCCAATCTGGGCACATCCTGTTTGTCCCATCTGAAAGTGCCTCGCTTCCCGATCACCTATGGCGCGAGATCCAAGCAGCCAGACACATACCCTAATGTATTGAAATTAAGTATTATGAGTCTGATGAAAGTGGTTTACATTGAAGGTTGCAAACTGGGGAAGGGACCTCTATTAGACGAGGTGCCCCTGTTTATAGTAATAATTTATTAATGGATAATCTCAAAATGTTTTTGCTAAATACAGCAACAGGCGATTTGATATATCGCTCTCAATCAAGAAGAAAAAAAACTGAAGAGTCTGAAAATGGAATAGTTCATATGAATTATTTTATATAAAAATATATCTTGATGGAAAGCAACTTAGTCTTGAGAAAGTAAATGATGCTTAACTGTTCTGCCCATATTGTAAGATGACATCTATGATAAACCTAAATTGTAAATATTTAAACTTTGAGTAGATAAAGGAAAATCCTTACTATTCATGATATATGCAGGGATAATACGTTGACAAAATCTAAATATATGAAAGAATTAAAAAGAAAAAGGGTGTGTTTTGATAATATACTGTGAGAGAATGCACAAGTTAAAAAACAATAACAAATCGCTATGGATGTAGTTGCCACAACCATGCAGACGAGACAAGTTCTGTTTAAGAATTGACATTAATACTAGAACTTATATAAAACTGATATTTTGTTTACTTTTTTAATTTGTTAGGCAACGTACAGCTAAGCATGTTCCAGCAATTGAATCCTATAACAACATATCATATCATGTATTAACTTCTGATAACCTTCAGTGCCATAGATCAATAGTGTTGATTAAAAACAATCTGATAAAACAATTATTGCTCACGTCTTGCTTCAGTAAGCCTCCTAAACTATTTGTACATTTTTCAAAGTTTTGTCGGTCAAGTAGTTCTTGAGTCCATTCATTAATGTTCAGATGATTAATATTTTCCATTGCCGAGCCAGTTGTAAAACTGCCATCAGGAATGCTAGGAACACAAGATCTAATTGAGTATCTCATATGGGTCCTAACACCCGGCAAGTGGCAAACATACGAACTTTGTCTCTCTCACGATTGTTACATGAGGTGTTGTTAGGTCTTAAATATGATGACCATCCTGCGAGCTTAGTCAGGGTCATATAAATATCAAATAAATGATGGTATTTATGACCCATCCCCCTTACTTTGGCTACATTCGTTATTGAACACCCCATTGCTAAAGACTGACAAATTGTTTCTTAGCTATTCTGCTCTCCTCTTCTAGCCAAGAAGATCAGTTTGCAAATGGATATGAGGACAAGGACCATTTGGCCCTGAAAACCACAGAGCAAAATACCAGACCTGCATTTTGTACAATGTTGCATAATGTTTGGGACTTTTTACATATTTTCTGCAAATGTAATTACGCAAACTCACCCAGTCCTACATATGTCATTGCTCATGTACAAATGAAGAAATGGATAGTCATAGTTTGAACAGTTACCCTTAATGGTAATCAAAATGGGATCAAAAATTTACTAACCCAATTAAAACCTATGATTGCACACAAACATGAAACCAGGCTAGCATATAGACACTAGACTTCACTCTTAAGGGCACCACCATTCTGATTGATTTTTTCGAATTCCATATAATCTGGAGGCATGGGGTTGCAATTGTTTTAAAGATACGTATACGGGTATCACATATCTGCACGGTATGTGGTCCTAATGATGATTACCCACAGCTAGATGAATATATCAGAAAATTGACAGGCTCTCCAAGGCAATTTCATCTTAGCAGGCAATTTTAATTGCATTCTAGCTTCTACCTCCATACACGCTGTTGTTCTCCGATTTCTCTAGTGAGGCATGCTATTTTTTCATTAATGGACACTTTGAGTTGACAGACCCAGGGTAATGGAAAAATCTGAATGAGAAAGTGTATTACTTCTTCCCCTCCATTCATATTCAATATTCCCAATACTCTCAAATAGCCTTTTTTTCCTTAGCAGGTTACCAGCACAAAAATAAAGGTCAATTATCTCCCAATATGGGTTTCTGACCATGTTTCTCTGTCATTAGAATGTAGATTTTCCTAGTCTATGACGCAAAGTCTTAATTTTATTAACGACACGGAGGCGAGTATTATGCGTTTCTTTTCTTGCTTTATTTAATGAGCAGCAGTCAAGAAACTACAAATCCCATAAGGCTTAACATCTGTAGCCAATGGGATTAAAAAACGCAGTTAAGAACTCACAGAACCAATAGTTATTACGATATGCTATTATGATGTCACTTGACTGCAAGCAGCCCTCTTTTCTTGCAAATGAAGTCAGTTAACCGAGAACAAAGGGAGTAATAAACAAAGAATAAACAGAGCCATGAGGAAAGCAAAGACATCAGAGAAAAAATCCAGGAGCTCGCAGAGGCAAGGGTGATCCGGCCAAACCGACAGAGATGGTCCAAATCCTGAAGGAAACGAAATGATTGTATGGTCTGACGAGATCCGATTAGGACGTTGTCTGAGTGGTTGAAGCCGAAACTAGAGAAAGGGAGGGATAAACAAAGTTATACAAGAGGTGGGATAATACTCGCCTCCGTGTCTTTAATAAAATTAAGACTTTCCGTCATAGACTAGGAAAATCTACATTTTATGGCAAGACCGGAGGCTCCTATTATGCGAGTTTAAAGCATATTAATCACGTTCAAAGAAGCATTACCAATCGGTTTACAATAAAATACTCTAAAAGTATTGTCATTGGACCAATCCGTAGATTTTAGAATATCCTCCAAATGGGATCCAGCCCAGAAAGCTTTGGAAGCCATAGCCCCCCTAGAGGAATGAGCTCCGAACTTGGAAACATCAATACCAGCCAAGGACATAATCAGTCTTACCCAACGGGCTAATGTAGCAGAAGAAACAGGGTTATGGGGTTTCCTGAAAGATATGAGAAGTTGGGAGGAGGATGTTCTCAAATCTGCGGTCCTATGCTCGTAAACTTTGAGACACTGTCCCACACACAATTTTGGTTGAAGCGGAAAATAGGGATAAAAGACTGACGACAAATTGGTCTTGGTACGTCTTACAACCAAAAACAGCACTTCCGACGGGGTGAATTGACGGTTGGAGACGTCCAAAGCCTTAACATCTGATAAACGTTTAATAGAAACTAAACATAATAACATTGTTAATTTAGCAGATAAAAGCTTTAATGATAAACTTGAATTATCTGGTAATGCAATCAAGTATTTCAAAACAATATTAACATCCCACAAATGATTGTATTTTGGTAACAGAGGTTTGGAAAATTTTACTCCCTTTAAGAATTTACATACCAACGGGTGCTCGCCTACTGGTTTTCTGTAAACATGAATATGGTTGGAAGAGATAGCAGATCTGTAAAGATTGATAGTGCGAAATGCTTTTCCTTTGCTGGCTTCCGAGGCTAAAAAATTTACGACAAAAATTACATCTGCTGAAAAGGGATTAATTTGTCTTCCCACACACCAGCAATCCCATAGAGACCAGGCTGCCTTGTAGGCTTTTTTGGTGCCTGGGGCCCCGGAGTTTGAGATATAATGGGAAGCTTCTGCCGAAATGACAGGAGAAGATTGGGAACTCCTGATATTTTCCAAGCGGATAGGGTTAGGATATTGTTCAGAATAAGGGGATGAGAACGGTGAAGAGGGTCTAGTAGCAGATCCGGAAAGGATGGAATTAACAAGGGAAAATCTATTGACAGTTCTAAAAGAGTGGGGAACCAAATTTGGGATTGCCAAAACGGGACGATAAGAGAGAGAGAAGTGTGTTGACGTCTGGCCTGAGACAGAACCCTGTTGATCATTATGAAAGGGGGAAAGGCATAGTTGAGGGAAAGCGACCAGTCTTGTGAGAAAGCATCTGATGCTAAGGCTAAGGGATCTGGGCGCCAGCTGTAAAATTGGGGGAGTTGTGTGTTGAGTCGGGATGCAAAAAGGTCTATGGAGAAGGGGCCCTATAAGGATTGAATGTTGTGAGACACGGAAGGATGAAGTCTCCAATCGCTGGAGTCTCGAAGGTGACGAGAATGCAAATCTGCCACTGTGTTGAGAACTCCAGGAAGATACTCTGCATGTACCGAAAGATGGTTTGAGAGGCAAAACTCCCAAAAGCTCTTGGCTAGATCTGCCAAAGGTTTGGATCGTGTACCCCCAAGATGGTTTATATATCTGACCGCAGATATATTGTCCATCCTGAGCAGGATTGCACTATGTACTTTGTGCTTTGCCAGACTTCTGATTGCAAAGGAGCCTGCAAGCATCTCTAAACAATTGATGTGCAATTTGGACTCCTCGCTTGACCATGTACCCCCAGTCGAGATGGGTCCACAACGGGCTCCCCAGCCTTGATGGCTTGCATCGGATTCTAACACAAGATCTGGGGCTGATGGAAAGATACTTTTCCCGTTCCAAGCATCTAAATGGTCTATCCACCATTGAAGCTCTGTGCGAGACTCTATGTCTAAAGGAACGAGATCGGAATACGAAAGCCCCTTTCTCAGGTGTTGAATCTTTAATCTTTGAAGAGCACGATAGTGAAGGGGACCCGGAAAGATTGCTTGGATAGAGGAGGAGAGAAGACCTACAACTCGGGCAAGACTTCGGAGGGAAATTAGGGAATTTCGGAGAATTTGCAAAATTTCAGATTTTATGGATTTTATTTTTGACGATGGTAGAAGAAGGGTCGCTGAGAGAGAATTGATTTGAAATCCCAGTAATTCTACGATTTGGGAGGGTATAAGAAGGGATTTCTCCCTGTTTATTATGAAACCCAATTGCTCCAACAGAGAGCAAGTCGTTTGTAGGTGGAGTAGGAGAGTCTGAGATGATTGATTTAGGATGAGGATATCGTCTAGATAAATTAATAATCTTATCCCTTGAGCTCTTAGAAAAGCTACCACGGGTTTCATGAGTTTTGTAAAGCACCATGGGGCTGACGATAGACCGAAGGGCAGAGAGGTAAAGTGATACATTTTGTCCAACCACTGGAATTGAAGACATTTTCTGCATTCTGGATGAACAGGAACCACTAAGTAAGCGTCCTTTAGATCCAATCTGACCATCCAGTCGTTCTGGAGGAGAATGTCTCTGAGATGGAGAATTGTTTACATTTGGAAATGCCGGTATACTACAAACCGGTTGAAATGTTTTAGGTTGATGACAGGACGCATCTTTTTGTTTTTCTTTTGAACAAGAAAAATTGGGCTGATAAAACCCAAAGAAAGGGGAAGAGTGGGCGCAATCGCTCGTTTGCGTAACAGTGTGTCTACCTCTAGGGAAATTAGATGAACCATTTCTGTGGAAAAATGGGGAGGAGGTTGGAAAAAAGTTTGCACCGGAGTAGAATAAAGTTCTATTTTGTAACCTAGAACTGTGTTTAACACCCAAGCATCTGTTGTTATTGCATGCCAATTTGACTGAAAATGGGAAATACGACCTCCTGTCGGGAAAGAATCGACTAGGAGGCTTACCTGTTGGGTTGGTGGCTCTGGCTTTGGTTAATGAGGTGAAAGTAGCAACATATTTGCCGAGGTCCTTTATAAAGGAATCTCCAAAAAGCTGTCCATCTGATTGGAGCTGAGGTTAAACGATTGCCAAATTTACGAGTTTGGGATCAAGTTTGATAAGTAGGCCTTTACGCCTCTCGTGAATAAAGGAAGAATTTGAATTTCCCAAAAGGCAGAAACAACGTTGAACCCATAAAGATAACTCTTCTGGGTCGAGGAAGGAACCGTCTAGTCTGGCTGATTCGACAAGATCAAAAATCCTAGTAAGAGGCCCCGTAATGTCTAAGAGTTTATCCTGACAAGAGGACCAAGCTTTATCCACGCCCTTGCGCGGGTCCTTGCCTTGTTTGGTGAAGAAAGTCAACATTTGTTCATCAATAGTAGGGGTAATAGTGGCTTTGTTAGATAGTACGGGACGAGGACATTCGGACTTTAATTTAGATCTAGTCTGTTTGTCTAGGGGTGAAAATAGTTTTTGTGCCACATAGCGACCCACATGGTCAGCTGGAAACCACTCAGTAGAATTGGGATGATGAATTTGGGAGGGATCGAACATAGGAAACCCTTCTGAGTCAAAAAGAGAAGGGGTAGCAGAGGTTATTTTTCATTTTTTTGGAGGAGGAATGGAAAAAGACTCATCATCGTCTTTGTCAGATATATATGAATCTGAATCTACATCAGGCATATCTTCGTCTGTATCTTGAATAACTGGAGAAATAACAGGGAGAACATTGCGCTCTTTAGATTTTCGTTTTAAAGAAGATTTTGGAGCCATATTGTTATTCTCCTTGACAGGACCCTTGAGAAGAACCGCGTCCTCTGGCATACGTGAGATGGTCTCACCTTCCATTTGCGTCCCCATACCTGGCTTTGCTGGCGGACGCCTACTGCTTTCCCCCGCAGTCTGGGCCGATTTGGAAATTAAGTTAGAAAGGTTATTCTCCAAATTTTTTGATAATTTTTGTAATGAGGAAGATACTGCCTGATGAACAGAGCTTCTAATGAAATCACAGAGTTCATGTCTCATCTCTTCCAGTTCAGTGGAAACACCCTGTTCCATAGAGGAAGTGCCAGGTTCCATTATGTCTTAATGTCAATAAAATATTTAAAATAGAAATAGATTTGTATATTCAATTCTGAAAATTGACGAGACCGAAACAGTGGAAAAAACTGAGTCTTTTTGTAAAAAACAGGGAATAGAAGGGTTAATAATATGGCACAAGTCTAAATAAAGCAACTAAAGTTGCTCTGGATAAGAAATAAGAATACTGTCAGAAGCGCTCTGCCTGCGACGTCTCTGCCTCAGGAGCAAACCGAATGACGGTTGCTGCCTGAGGCGAAGGAATGCCTGGAATTTTGAGCGCGCGCGACGCGCGTCTAAACTAAACAAAGCCGACGTCAGAGCTGAAGCGCTCAGCTCGAAATCCCTCTGAAAGGGAGACCGGAGCAATATAAACACACGGCAGCTTGCCGTCGGCTGTAAAAGGAAGAATGAATGCCTGGAAAACCGAACGCACGCGACGCGCGCTGAAACGAACAAAAAATAAACTCAGAGCTGACAGACTCAGCTCAAAATAACAGAAACCTTGTGGACGAGTGACCGGAGTCACAAATAAACATGCGGCAACTTGCCGTCTAACATAACGAAGGCAATAATACAGTATATTTATAAAATGAACAATATTAAAATATTGAATAATGTAATTTAATTAACGTGGGTAAAAGAAAATGCGACTTATCTCGACTGCAGCAGCAAGAAAAGAGGGCTGCTTGCAGTCAAGTGACGTCATAATAGCATATCGTAATAACTATTGGTTCTGTGTGTTCTGAACTACGTTTTTAAATCCCATTGGCTACAGATGTTAAGCCTTATGGGATTTGTAGTTTCTTGACTGCTGCTCATTAAATAAAGCAAGAAAAGAAACGCATAATAGGAGCCTCCGGTCTTGCCATAAAATTAGAGGCAGAGGGTAGTGAAAGGAATTTCTTTTCCTGAATTGTTCTCTCTAGCTTTCCTTCTAGACAATGTATATAACTTGGAAATTAGGTACTTTGTAAAAGAATACCCAGTGACAAATGCTCACAGAACCACCAATAAATTTTTTGGGGATGTAATGAAGGCCGACATCTGAAGGTTTACTCTACAATAAACATCTCAACAGTGTCAAGCAATTGAAACTGAAGAGAACTAGTTGAGTGATAAATCAGTAACAATATAAAAAAATGACGCATCAATTTAATGGGAGCAAATGTCCCTCAACGTAGGTCTACCTGGGATGAACTGCATACAATCCAGGCACAGATTAAAACGATATACTAAGACAGTGGCCCAACAGCTGCAAATGTCTATACATTTTTGGTTTGCGCATGGAGAAAAAGATGGCTAACTACTAGCTGTACTAGTGCATGATCCTTCTGTTTCTCAAACTATCTTAAAGGTTAAAGATATGAATTGAAAACATATTTTATTCCTCAGCATTTTTCAGTAAACACAACGGAACTTTGAGTGAGGATTTTTGTAGATGTGAGACTTTTACCTGTCTTCACCAAACAGCAAGAGAACATGGTAACGCCAGTAACGATGGAAGAATACACAACTAAAATCATTAGGGGACCTGGGGGGAATATGCATTTACTTTCCTAATTTGCCACCTTTGAGTGAAAGGGAAGTTTATAAGAATCTCAGAAGTAAAGACAGAGAATATGTGTGGCCACAGAGATGCCAGACAGAATTAGGTTGTCTGCTATGAGGTTGTGGAGCCAAACACAGTGTTCGGCATTGCTGCCCAAATCTAAGAGTAGGAAAACAAACATAATGTGGAGAGGGAGAACCCATTATTTAAGAAAAAGAGTTCTGGTCATGAAAGAAATTTGTGTTCCCATGAGAAATGTATTTTAAACATATACAGTGGGAAAACTGAAGAAATTGATGGAAATAATAAATCACTAAATCCATGTTAGATTGACTTAAAGTGTTTAAGTTGCATGTAGATCTCTAATACATCTTGAAATTGATGGTGGAAAAGCAAACCATAGAAGATAATTATTTGGTGCCTTCAGATAGTTTCAAACAGTTTTTTTTATCAAAATGGAAACTGAAATAAAGGAGGTATATCTCAGTGGCAGCTTAGTTTGCAACGGACTGTTGTTAAACATTGCACCAGTCCCCATTAGAAACAGTAAGAGAGTAGATATATATTGTTGTGGTGTTAATGATTATCCCCAGCTACCAAACAAATACAATGTTTTTATAAGTAACTTGGACAGCTACATGTGTGTGTATTCCAGTTAATTGTTTTTGTTTGTCTCAGAGTGTAACCGGCCATATGCAAATTAGCCTTGGTCCTGTTCCAATACCAAAAGTCCTGCCTGAACAGCCAAAGCAGGTCTCCTATGACTCAAAAAATAAGACCAGATTCAGACTATCTGGGCCTCATCAGACTGGCACAGCTTGGTTCCAGAGGCACAGTGGGCATGTAATCACGTCTGGGCATACATGTCACACTTAGGGCTTTACACAGAGAAAAAGAAAAAAGTGATGGTGGAATGATTGAATTCATCTTAGCCACTGGTAATTACTTGGGACACTTCCCAGTCCCAGTTACTCACATTGCAGCCTTAGACTGGAATCAGCAATATGCAAATCATCCTTGGTCCTGCTCAAATAAGAAAAGTCCATCCGGAACAGCCAAGCCAGGTGCCTTCTGAATCAGAACAGATGCAAAAACACACTTGTTTCAGCCTATTTGGGCTTCATCAGTAGGGTGCAGCTTGGATCCAGTAGAGCAATGAGCTCAGAAACCTCATCTGGACATACATGTCACACTGAAGAAAACAAAAAAGTAATGGTGGAATGCTTGAATTTATCTTAAGCACTGGCAATAACTTGAGGTTGAATTTCGGTCCATTGTTTTTTGTTCACAATTCTACCACAGACAGTAACTAGCCATGTACAAATCATCCCTAGTCCTGTTTTAGTAAGAACAGTCCATCTCAAACAGCTGAACAAGGTTGATTCGGATGCAGAACACAATCAACCTCAGATCCATAATGAGAGAGATGTACACCAAAGGATTGCAGGCTAATGAACAGAGGAGACTTGAATGATGTGCCTCATGGGACAAGTTGAAGCTGGCCATTAAGGCAGTCATCTGTGGTGCATGTGATGAACACAGAGTACTGTACATCAAATGAGCACTGAAAGATATAAAGTTTAGGTGTACGAGGTGTGTGCATTTGAAGGACACAGAGTGCTATGCAGAAGGTTCCTTGTTAACTAGTTCCTCATTGGATTATTATGCATGCTAGGATTTGTGAATGTATGCTTCGAACAGTAAGAGCAAAACACAAGTGTCAAAATGCAAAATCTGTTGGCTAAAAAGCCATAACTGGTTGGCCTTTTCAAACAAACATGAGCAATGGGCATATATGCACATAGCAGAGAGATGGAGAATAAGGATAAATCCATTACTCATTATGAAGTACACAAATGGGAGTGCTTTGATTCGCTGCTTTAAATATAGTCTTCAGTGTTTTTTATTGAGAAGAAAAAACATGTGCCTTAAGTGGCAATTTCACATATTTTCCTTACAGTACTGCCCAAGAAGAAATTGATTAGCAAATTAAAAATGTAGTTGGAAAAGTTAAATAAACATATAGTCATCTTCTCAATCAGTCAATCAATCACACAAGCTTTATTCAGTTTCAGAAATAAAACCATAAAAGCACAACAATTAAATAAACTTTTCATTAACAAAAAAAACTTAGGGCCTGATTGTGACCTTAGTGAATGGGAAACTCTGTCACAAACATAATGGATATCCAGTCCGCCGAATTACAAGTTCCATTATATCCTATGGAACTTGTAAAACAGTGGGCATAATATCCTTCATGTTCGTGACAGATTATCCCAAGTGCCAAGGTCGTGATCAGGCCCTAAATAAATAAATACATCAAACCCATACTATATTAGAAGTACATAAAATAGCCATAACATGGGTGTATCCTTTATTAAATAACACCACAAAGAGATACATAACATACATAAAAACTTATTTTGATGAGTTACCCACTCAAGTTCTTGCATAATAATATAGTCCTCCATAAACATTTAGACACAGCTGAACAGATTTCATGGAAGTACAATTATTGTAAGAAAAGAAGAGCTGGTTTGCATTGTCAAAATTTAAAAAATCGCAATACCAGCTTTAGTAGTTGTGTCGGGGTACCTCATAGAATTTATAAAAAAAGATAAACTGCAATGTGTATTGTGCACTAACACAATCACAGGGGCACCTAGCGAGTCAGGATGACCAGTCATTTTCCGTACGGAAGAGCTCAAAACAATGAATAAAGTTACATCTGAACTGTGTTAAAACAAATCTATGTTGCAGAATATTAACATGTTCCAGATGAAATTGTGTTCCCTTGTTAGTCAACAACAGTTCATCATTTAAACACTGGACTTTTCATACTCCCTGTAAAGTCTTTCATGTTCCAATAAATTCATTGATATGTCTTTCATTTTTGCCTTCGTAACTCTGTGTAAGGAGCCAGGGTCATTACAAAATCCAATCTACCCAGCATTGCACAAAAGGCCTTGAAATATTCAGCCATGGAGTTTTGGCTGCATGATCCAAGGATACACAGTCAGTTAAAATCTTTATGTTCAAAAACTCTGCAAGATTCCACGGAGTTCTGCCAATGGGCACAAATAGGCACATTGAACTGCTCGCACTGATTTAGCATTGGGAGCATGTTCTGCACTGAAAAATCTGTGCACACACCACCAGGCAGCTTGCCAGAGGGTGCAGGTGCATGATTAGATTTTGCTTCCACACAAGTAGACTTTCTACTTCAGTGGCAGTTTTCTGACTGCAAACGGTGATAACCGCCAGCGACCATCCGCATTAGAAACATCTTGCCTGATGGCTTCCTGTTGATCAGAAGTCAGGCTAGGAGACTTACAGGTCTGAAGCTGCACACAAGGAAAAAATCCACAATGGGGGAATTGGTGAAATTTGGCTAGAACTCTGCATTACAAGGGTAAACGGGGGGTCAAGAAATTCTGCCAATTTCACCGGCAGAAGAGAATATTTCACCCATCCCTAACTTAGACATGTCTCAGGCTGAGTCCAAATTCTATGGCAAAGTAAAATAGGGCTTATGCTAATAAGGTCTTTGAGGAAGGAAAGGCCTAGCTCCTTGTGACGAACATAGGAAATAAATACTGTGTGGAACTGAAAGGTACTTTCTGATGCAGGCATTTTCCTCAGGCTAAAGGTTTTTTTTATTTAGCATTGCCCCAGACACCAACCCCATATTGGGCCAAGGAGGTACATTTAGCTCTACATATAATACTCAACTTCTTCAGCTGCTTCCTTCCCAAATTTTGCTGAAAGAATATTTAGCGCAGCTATTGATTTGTTCATCTGCTTTGACTGTGACCAACTGTGCCCAAGTGCCTTGTACCTCAAACAGCAATCCCAAATAGGAGAAGGTGGGTGTCAGTAACACTTAGTATCTCCTACTTTGAACAGGTAAGATCTGCCTTCCTTTGGGCCACATTTCATGATGAAGGATTTTTACAGATCCACTCTCAGGTCTAAGCAGGGCAATTGTTTAACAAAAAGATCAATCAGAGATAGCAAGCCTTTTGAGGTATAAACCATGATCACTGCTTTATCCACATACAGAAGTGCAGGTATTGGTCTCTGGCCAATTTGTGAAACATCAATGCTTACTTCCCGAAAGACCCTGCTTAAATTGTCGATATAGAGTGTTAAAAGGGAATGGCACCAGGACACAACCCTGATGTACTTAGCAGTCAAAAGTCATCCCCTCCACAGACACAGAGACTTGAATTGAATAGATCTTAGGAAATGGGCCTCCCAGTCTTCTAATGATTTGGCATTCTCATTTGATAGACCAGAAAACAACCTAGAGTAAAAATTCTTAACTATCTGCCAGAAAGCACTGTTATCGTTTAATCTACCAGTGGTAATTAGTGCTATCCAAGCCTCAGATTTAAATTCATCCCTCCTACAAGCCAGCACAGTCTCATAAGTCCATCTGCAGGCTGCACCTTTTCTGCCTACTCTAACGGGTCTAGCCAGAGCCGCCTTCAAAAAGCTAATGGCTTTGGTGAACTTTGAATCAAACCATCCTTTGTGTCTCCCACTGGACTGGGGAGTTGTACAAGTCAGCCTTTATTTGACACACCTATAAATTCCCCTGAAAGCATTCTTAACACTCTTAACACATTCCTCCTCAGTGCACTTATCAAGACAAATTCTCATAAAGATGTACGTATCTCAGACAAGATTTGAAGGAAAAGCATCACTCCACCAGACTAATACCCTATATGAAGGCAATTTCAATGTCATTTATATGTTAAGTTCCTCTTTTCTTTGGGACAGTACCTGGACAAATATTTATTATATTCTGGGCATTATGGTCACTTCACAGAATGAGATGTTTGAAATTCTTAATCAGAGAATTTAGAGCATTTATGGCTAGACTCAAATCATTTGTCATTCTAGACTCTCTACCCAAAAAGGTATAATTAAAAGGCAACCTCATTGTAAAAAAAACAGGTTATAGTTAAAAAGTAAATGATCTCATTTTTAACTGTACCCATCATGGTGAAAATGAGATATACCTTGATCAGTTTGCTCCACATAACTACACACTTCTTTTGTTGAAGATGAACAAAGATGGAAATTTAAATCGCCCTTTAATTTCATATGCTTAACCACTCCTGTTGTAGAACAAATTGCCTCAACATTTTTGTCTAAGCTTTCAAGCATAGATCCTGGTGTGTATTCCTGACAATTTAAGGCCAATGACCTGGTCATAAGTACACTCTAACCTTTTACAGAACACCTCCCAGCGTATCAGAATGAAAACATAAGAAGCAAGGTCTTCTTTTGCCCTACCCACCATAGAAGGTGTCTCTCGAGAATAGAATGTGGTATTACCAGTGATATGGGGACAATCCTTGGCCCTTGTCACTTTGAGACAGAGAATCTGAAACTGTTTCACAAAGCTTAGCAAATCTTGATCATGTATCTTGCTCCTGATACCTGTTATGTATCTGAAACAGAATGCTAATCTTGTGGACGTGATCAAGAGTAATATCAGGATAACTTGAAAAAAAAAGGCCTGGTATTGCAAGACCGAAAGGTAACAAGATCGATGCAATTGGCGAAATATAAAACATTGCTGAGCAATTTGTCTGCAATAGGACCAGATAGGACCAGAAAATTCTGGATTTTCTTTGACAGGATATATTCTAGTTTCACCCCTAGGAGGCAAAACAATAGAATCAGTATCAGTCACATGAGCCAGGAGTCAATCATTATAATATTGTCTTCAGTATAGAGAAACGGTGCACTGTAGGAATATTTAAAAAAACTGGTGTGATTACTCCCTAAATCTGAGGTCTAGGGAGTAACTTATACCTAGGGTCAGTAAATTCTGTGGCCTTATAAAAAATAACCCAGTAGGATTTCATTAAACCTTCTATTAGGACCACATAACAATTCTAGTTTATGCTAAATTTGTCTGACCAACTTAGACGACCTAAAATTCGTAAAAGTGCAGACCCCAGGGTACCTCTTTATACTTCTACCCACACAACTTATCCAGCCGACCATAATGAGCTCATTAAAGAGTTCTGTGGTCAGACCTGTTTTCTCCCCAAGTCAATTAATCGATCTATTCTTAAGGTTCTTCCAGGGCTCTGCCTGATTGCTTTCTTAGGGTGTGACATTTTTACTACAATAACATATGGTTTAGCCTCAGGTGACAAATCCAAACTAACTTGTTGGCTAATAAAATACTGCTTAACCTGAGAAAAACTGGATGAAAGGGTGAATTTAGACTGCGGGATCAAAGTGACTCCTGCATGTTTGTCACACTTGGTAATTCATCCTTCACCATCAGCAGACACTCACACCCCAACCTTTGGCCACTCCGTTGGAACAGATGGACAATCCCCATCCACATCATGCCTTTGAACAATAGGAGTGATGTCCAACAGATGGGTCATCAAAGTTTGCTTTTCCTGCATCATATTGAGACAATTGGGAGCAATAGTTTCAGCCACCTGTAATCTAGATAGCAATGAGCCCAATTAAAGTTTAACCAGCATCTCCATACCCTTTATGGTATTCATAACTTTATTGGCATCTGAGTCAGGATTACTTAGAGGTTTTTTATGGTTCTTTTTATCAGTTCTAGTGCACCGTGAGTACTCGTCCTCCCTCAGTATTTCAAACTCATTACTTAAAGTTTTAGAAATTGCTTTCCTTTTCCTTTTTGGCAAGGAGTGGTCTCAGAGGCTACTGTAGAAGGGACTTCAGCCGTTAGAACTTTGTGGGACGCCCAAGGATTTAAAATAGCATTGCCAGAGTTCCTCTTCTCTGTTCTGGATGGTTCTACAGAGAACAGTCACTTCTCTCACAGATTGTTGTGCAGTTGCAAGTCTGTCCTCAGCATTACTAATTTCCCTTTCAATGGCACCCCTGGTTGGTTAAATAATCAGTAATAGAATTTGGCACTTTACCTGGGGAACTGTCATGGTATGTGTTCATCTTCCTCTTCTCCATTTTAGTGGCTGGATGAGGGTATCAAGTATCATAATTCTGTATTATCAATACAATCAAAACAAATGGAAAACATTTTGATTAGTAAGCTACTTAAATGTTTAATTGTCTTTATTTTTTGCTGTGTTTATTTTTCTTCATTATATAATGGGCATGAAATAAGTGCATACATTTAACACATCATAGCAAAGTCTTGTACAAAGATTACAATGAACATGACAAAAATACTTAATTACATGATTGTGTTAATGCTTGCACTAATTGTCTGCCTCCCACATTCTACACTTCTTTAAGCACACATGTCTCTAGGTTTTCTCACAATGGCAATATTGACACACATGAATCCCTCCTTCTCAGCATTCCCTTGATTTTTTAACACATCTCTCTGCCCATGTCTTTGATCACCAAAAGCTTTTGGGGAAAAGAGGATGATTTTCATCCCACAGAGCATCTAAAAGATGCTCTTTTGGCATGATGCGATACAGATGTATATTAAGTCGTATGTGAATGGAGGAGGAAAGGCGGCTGTCATCTTTGTAAGACATGTTGCACTAGACGATGCAGACAAATGCTTAGCATAGCATGTCCGTACTTTACAGATCTGAAGAGCATACGCTGGCAACCGTGGCAATAAGAAGAAGAATGTATGTTGTGCATGTAGATGTCCACTACAATTCATAAACGGACAGGGGAACAATTGATGATGTTGTGTAGCAGTTCAGGATTGCAGGTGAGGACAGTTGAGAGTGAGAGAGGCAAGAGGGTATATGTTTAGTTGTGGGTGCTGGCCAGGGAGAGAGAGAGATTGAGAGAAAGAGATTGTGTGTGTGTGTGTGTGTGTGTATGGTGGGGTGTTTGTATGTGTATGACTATTGGGAGAAAGAGAAGGAGAGAGGGAATTGCAGATGCACTATTGCCCTATTTGCACGATATCCACTACTGCACAATGCTGCTTCTGATATCAACAATGATAGAAAACCCTCTTTGCCAGTGTCTAAAGCCAGATGAACCAGAGTAAACTATAGCTGGAAGGGGTTGTACTTTCTGTATATGTATGTTGTCTGTTATATGTGTGTGTATGTTGTGTGGGGAGTGATGTGTGATAGCAAAAGCTTTTGCTACAGCTGTCAGTAGGCCAGATATAAAAAAACACAAAGTAGCTACTGTTCACAATGAATGATTGCTTTTTTGCAAACAAAATGATTTGAAAAGTGTATAGAGCATTGATTACGGGAATATAACTATGTTATAGAAAGTTATAAATAAATAAAAATTGAAATGTATATTGTATTGGACTTTTATTAGCAAGTGAGTCATGCAGAGCTGTTATATTATCGCTATATTTTATTATGAATAAATGAAAGATTAGTCTAAATTAATGAAGTCAAGAAATAAAGCCCCAAGTAACACATTAGGGAGAAATGTTATGAGGGAGAGACTCACACAAATTACTTCCTTGGCCCTCACCACTTGAATCTCTCTCATATTTACTCTCATCTATCAAACCCAACAACCACCAATATATAAAAATCACAATACCTATGGCAAATCAGCATCTCCCACTTCCCTCTCCTATCTAACATAGATACATTAACAAATGATGTCAGTAATGCCACTTTCCCTGACTATCCTCAGTAAAATCATTAAATATCTACAAATCTAAAAAAACTTGCAAGGAAAACAGACACATTGCAAATATTGTCATTCTTCCTCTGCCATCCAGTCCAAATAAAAATATTGTTTTTATCCTGCCTACCTATCACACCACCCTCTGGGCCCTTCTGTCTCCCTCCTAACCCATGGGTGTTGCCTCCCACTGTCAATGAGACATTTATCAGGCCTGCCTCTGAAAGCATCCCTGAATGTGCCACTACACTTGGAGTTTGTGATGTGTCTGTTGCCTTGGTGTAATAATATACCCACCTGGTAAATATCAGTCTCATTAGTACTGCAGAATAGGGGACAACATACTCGTGCCACATAACTTCCCCTATCTTAAATCTGAGAATGATGTGGGTTTTCCCTCAGCGAATTCCACCAGATTTTACCTGTTAAAAGAACAAGTGAGGAAAAATCCAGGGTTGTGATACTGTCTGAACATCTTGGAATCCTAAAAGGTGCAATCTCAATTTTGCACTCAAATTGAAATTCCTGTAGAATGGCTGCCTATAATACATTGTAAGTTGTATTCAGATGTTGCTGGGACGCCTGCAGAGCACCACATCACTATAAATACATTCTTTTGTTGCCATTTGATATTGTAAAATTACCAAAGACAGAAGAGAGTTCTCTCTATGACTGTGCAGGACAAATATTAGCTTTTATCAGAAGAAGATGGAAACCCCAAGGGGAAATGTGCAAAAAGGATGTTTTAGGCATCTACTGTACCATTTCTCAGATTGTTTGTTGGTTTACCTTTTGGTCCAGAACTTCATCAGGTAAGTAGCTCTGTAGACTCCCCATCCAGGAATCTGTGTTTGATGTCATAGTCACTGGTTCATACCCCAGCGGATCCACTCAGCAATTCTTCCTCCTGGGGTACATAAAATGAGTACCTTTCACTTCAGTACAATAAACAACTGTTATTACAGTTCCAAGAGATCTGAGGGGGAACTTCTTTCACAAATAAACGTTATGTTAGCATACTCCAAATAGCACTATTTAATTGTTTTTCAACTAATGGAATTGTCATCCATCTTACTAGCCATGTAATGGAGACAATCTTCATGTGAAGTTTCTTCTAATTGTAGGTTTTCTTCCCCAGTGACTGTAGGGCTTTCCATTACCACTGACCTCAAAATTAGATTCCACATTAAAAATGCCAATACAATGTTTTAGAATTACTTTAAATATACTATTTGTCTAGTGCCTGGCACTGTAACCTGGCACAGCAACATGTCAACATATAACATTTTCTGCAATTGTTCTCTGTTTTTTGCATCTGAGATGGATATCAACAAAACACACAGAATTATAGATAGATAGCTGCCAATATCACAGTTGTTATCCACTAAGGGGTTCTCAATAATTTCAGAGAGACAACAAGATTTGACCACAAGTTGTTTATGATGCAACGTTGAACCCTAAGGTGGAAAACTCCATGTAATGAAAACTAACCAGCTACAATATTATGTTGTGTATGGCCACTCCAAATCCACTTCTCATGTTCATATCAGTAGCACGAGTGAAGAAGAGTCATGGGGAGCCATGTATAATACAGCCTCACCATCCTCAGACACCCACAATTTGCAGTAAATTTTAAAAGAAATATACTTCCCTTTTCTGCCCAGCGGTTAAAAAGGATCTGCCACTCAATCAGACATTAAAGATCCACATTAGCAAGTTCACTAAATTTTATAGCTAAGACTATTTTTGATTCTCGATGCTACAAACTCTTAGACTTCAAATAATATATAATTAATTTATACAAAATCATATGGGAGGCTCTTTCCCAAAGGCAGAAACACACTCTCAGGGACGTTTTAAAATGTTCAGTTATTTCTTTTGGTCTTACACATTGTTAGAAATGGAGTCTCTAGTTGGCAGTCGGTTTGCACCCTGTCCAAGTAGGGACCCTCACTCTAGTCAGGATAAGGGAGATACCTAGCTCAGATAACCCCTGCTCACCCCCTTGGTAGCTTGGCACGAGCAGTCAGCCTTACCTCAGAAGCAGTGTGTAAAACATTTGAACATAACACACAGTAACACAGCGAAAACACTACAAAAGGACACCACACCAGTTTGAGAAACATAGCCAATATTTATCCACTTAAAACAAGACCAAAACAAGAAAAATACAACATATACTAATAAAGATATGCATTTTGCAAGAATTAACTTAAAGAGACAGTTCCTTGAAGTCAATGGCTCCACCTGGGGCTATCACGGCAACAAATGCAACAGTTCAGGCTGGCTGCAGCATCGCAGGCCAGCTAAGACCTGCAAACAGTACTTTGGAAATGAAGGGAGTTGTGTTCCTCGTGATGAGGTCTGGAGAGCGGTGTCGCGGTGTCAGTTCCAGAGGCCGGTGTGGTCATCGGGTCTTGAAGTCTCACTTTTTGCGGATCGAACTCTGGGCTGACGAAGTCAGGAGCACTTGCGTGTTTGGCGTCGGGACTGCGGTGCGAAGCAGCACGATGCGACGTGTGGTGTCCACAGGTCACGGTGCAGGCAGTGGCTTTGTCATAGCTGAAGTGCTGTTGTTGGTAGGCCCAAGTTGGCAGTGCGGCAAAAGACTGGCTCCGTGCAGCACCCACGGGTCACGCTGCAGACAGGGGTGCCTGGTGAAGACACTGGAGTCGATGGTGCTGGTGTCGGAGGACCAGGGCTGCGGTGTCGGACGGGATGATGCTTTGTGTACCTCACGAGAGGTGTCCACAGCCCATGGTGCAGTCAGCGGCGCCGGTGTCAGCAGGAGCGGCGTTGTTGGCGATGCACAAACTGTTGTGTGAGCAAGGCAATGCCAGGGTGCGGGGCTCACAGGTCACGGTGCAAGCACAGGATTGGTGGCTGCAACGGTAAGACCAGGGTTACGGTGCAAAGCGGGGCAGTGCGGCTCTGTGCAGCGTCAGCAGGTCACGTGCAGGCCAGCTGCATTGCTGGCGGCGTCACAGTGGTTTTTCTTATTGAACAGCACAAAACACACAGTTCCCAAGGCTGTAGGCAGATGAAGCTGAAGTCGTTAGTGTCCCTGAGACTTCTAACAGGAGGCAAGCTCTACTCCAGGCCCTTGGAGAACTCTTTCAAGCAGGATAGACAGCAAAGTTCACCCCTTGTTCTCTTTTAAGGCAGGATTAGCAACTGCAGTTCAACCCAGCAAAGCAACTCAGCAAATGGGTAGTATTCCTCCTCCAGCTCTTCAGCTCCTCTTCTTGGCAGAGGTTTCTCTTGATCCAGAAAGATTCTAAAAGTCTAGGGTTTTGGGCCCACTACTTATATCTCTTTCTGCCTTTGGAGTAGGTATACTTCAAAGGAAAGTCTCTGTTGATCACAAGATCTCCCCAGACACTCTCCAGGGGGTCAGAGACTGCATTGTGGGAGGGCAGGCACAGCCCTTTCACGTGTAAGTGATCACTCCTACCTCCACTCTAGCCCATAGGGCTACCTAGTACCTACCTTAGGGGTGCCCGACATGTATAACAAGCATTTGCAATGCAATGGGTCTCGAATTTGCTCGAGATAGAGCTATTAGCATTGTAAACTCCTAACCAGCCTTTTCTTGCCACATATATTGAAAGAAAAAAACTGAGCGCAATTGTGCTATGTAAAACCCAGCGTGATCGTGCTGCGAGGAAAATATAAAGATAAAGTAGTGGAGAAACCAGCCTGAAAACATTGAGCCTCGTATGTTTTTAGTAGTTGGTCGGTGTGCTCAAGAAGGGCTAAACACCGAAAAAGGCATGACTTATGCATGCCTTTCACTAATGAAATCAAGCGGATTTTAAAAGGCAAGCCCACGAACCAATGAAAGTGACAGACGTGACATGGGTGTGGTTAAAAGCAGAAAGAGAGTTTACAACAGGGACGAGGCGCTTGTGCTCATGACCCTAAAAAGGGAAGGTTTGGGCCTGGCAAGTGGGTACACTTGATAGGTCGAATTGGCAGTTTAAAACTGCACCCACACACACTGCAGTGGCAGGTCTGGGACATGTTCACAGAGCTACTCATGTGGGTGGAACAATCAGTGTTGCAGGCCCACTAGTAGCACTTGATTTACAGGACCTGACATACTTTACTAGGGACTTGTCAGTAAATCATATATGCCAATCATGAATAAACCAATCACCAACACAATTTATATAGGGAGCACTTGCACTTTAGCACTGAATTAGCAGTGGAAATTTTACAGAGACAATAAACCAGCACAAACAGAGTCCAGTATACGACAAAAACAGGAGGTCAGAAGGCAAAAAAACAGGGAAGGTATGCCAAAAAGTTGCCAGGTCTAACACATATTCAAAAGTTTGTCCTCGAAAATTATTGTTAATACATTACAGTAATAAAAATAAATCGATACTGAAGAAAAATTTGAATATTCTGAAAAATGACAATACTTTAAATGGCTTGTGCGACTCGAAACCAATGTTTTTATTAACCAGAAGAAAAAAAATCAACAGTTCATTGTGACAGTTTATGCAACCAACCATTAAACTCAAACATATTCAAATCAAAAGTGAAATGCACTTTCCCATTAGTACAATGCACATAATGCAACAGTGTTATCAAAGGAGTCAAAATACAACACACCATTCCTGCAAAAAAAAAAAAAAAAAAATCTAAATAAACCACGTGCAACGTGAACTGTCATTCATTTACGTGTTGATGTAACCTTATGGGAAGGACTATCTAGCACAAACAACCATGATGGTCAAAACAAGATTTAGACATCAGAAACAAACGTCAAAATGTATCTATAGCGAGATACTTTGTTGCTATGAGACATGAAATCAGGCAACTGAAGGGGCAAGTCTTTGAAATTGTGGTGTCATCTAAAAGCGAAATGCATTGGATAATGTTTTTTGAGGCACTTCATCCAAAGTTTTGAAAGAGACGGTTACATAACGTTGTTTTACTGCTACCTATTTCTTTAATGAAAAACAGTTATTTGTTGGGGTATTTTATGTTTTTCTGATGCAATTTAGGATTTAGTAGAGAACTTCTGAATATAGTTTGTGGTACTATGAGTAACTGGTTTGCAAGGGAAAGAGAAAACACATTTTTCGAATATGACTTTAATGACCAGAAAAGATCCTTCTGAACTATATTTGTTGTATACCAGTGCTTTTGGAAACATAGCACATCATACTTATTAAGAAATCTGACAAATTTAGAGTGGATACTGTATGATTATAAACTATGGGTAAGTTACTGTAGATTTCGATAAATCAAGCGATCTTGACACATTCTTATTTGAGAGGATAAATGGTTTCCATGTTGATTGTTTTACATTCAGGTCTGATTAAGTAATACGATGTGGGGAGGAAATACAGGCAAAAGGGAAGCCTACATGCAAACTGGTACTTCCAGTATACAATAAAAATGAAAGAAATGTCTACTTCAACATTTTTAAACCTCGTTTATAACGTTATTGACTTTTTGATTCCACCTTATTGTTTACTCCTCTGAAGATGGAACAGTTTGTCCTGAAACTCTTTGGAATGTGGATGTATAAAAACTGTTTTCAAACTGAATGACAAACTGATCATTTGCAAGGATGAACTTTTGAATTTGTGATAACATAACAGATGAATAACCATTTTAAAAGGTCCATGCGTTTGTGTACCTGCCCACTGGGACAGAGTTTACCATATGATATTGTATAAATGAGACTGTCATCCTCCCCTAACATCCTTGAAATATCTTCCACTTTCTCACCCAAATACAAAAACGACTTGGCATTCTGCCACCTACCCCACCACGTTCAGCTTTCAGCTTTAGCCTCTTTTCACAAACCAAACCTGAAAATAAATATATGCAATTCACTCTCGGGTTTACCTGCCCCACACCCCTCAACATATAAACAAATTGTCTCCCATCTTCACCAATCACACTCTGGACTTTCCCTCCCCCTTGTGCCGAAAGCTGCCTCTTCCTTCTAAACTAGGCCAGGGTTAATTTGTGTTACACCAGCCTAATATCACATAATCTCAGACATTTTGCATTATGAGAGTGACACATAGGCCCAGATGTATGAAAAGTGGCACTGCACCTAGTGCCACTTTTCTTGTGCCCCTTAGCTCCCCCCTAACGCCACCATGTGTGCGCCTTCTTGGGCACAATCTACTACAACACTTTCTTCACATCCCAGTTTTATACTGCTATGACATCAGAGCGGGAATTCACCAGGTTTTTATTTCAGTGTTCTCAGTAATGACTTAAATGGAAGCCATACACACAAACACACACACACTCACAACAAGGGAAATGTTAAAAATATACTTTTAGTGAGATTCACAGTCTGCTGTGACTGTTCATTTAAAGATTTTGAGCTCTTTGCTCTATTTGGATAGAGCAGGTTGGAGGAGAGAGAGCACAACGTAATCTTGATACCTTGTTACAAATACAAAATCCACACAGTGCTACACCAGTGGGGCACTGGATTTAAGTTGCTTGGTACTGGTAGTGGCAACTTCAGCAGTAAGTACCAGTACTGTGTGGTAACACCCTGTCATTCCCATACAATTTCAACTTAGTTACCATGTGGGCCCATTTTTTCTGGTAAAATCCTGCAAGGGATTCCCTTTTCCATGCAGATTGAGGATGCCATTTAACACCTCCGGTGAGAAGGTGGCAAACAGGGAGAAGTGGCTGGATAGAGGATGGGTGGAGACAAGGGTGAATTATTGCAGGAGCCACTGGAAAAAGTGAGTTTGCGGAAGGAGAGTTGTGTTCATCCCCCATATTCCCGAAGTGGGTCAGGTGGAGGCTGTTGTTGTCTTTTTGTGTAATGTGGTTTTGATCCTGCCATCTGTGGAAATAGTTGGAACTGAAAAATCACCCTTGATTTAAACATATGAGATATAATTCTTATAAAAAATGGATCTGTGATTCATTGCCTCAATATATTGCTATATGTGTTCCCATGGCTCCTTCCAGAGCACCAAGATGTCTTAATGTATCTGGACCACATGATGACAGGTGATAGGTATTTCTGGAAATTGTCGCATCTTAATCACAATCTTTCAACGTGTCCCCTGGTAAGCCAGGCCTATGGTGATGTCGAGCTGAAATATGCAGGCCCACACTGATAATATTATTTCTGTGTCATTAAATAAAAAAATATAAAGCAGTTGTTTTAACCAACAACAACAATAAAACACACAAAAAATGCTGTTGTGGCAGACCTGCTGCTTTTGTTTTCCCATTTAAAGCTACTACCACCATTTACACTATCAGTGGCAAGACGAATATGCCATCATTTATGTGAGATAAATGTGCCCCCACAAGACATATTAACTATTATTTGGCTGCATCAAGAAAATATCTAAGCACAAGAAAATACCTTTGAGATCTCAATATAATACCTTCACCCTTTGATGACCAACAAGGGTACACTTAAAAAATGTGTTATCAATTAAACATTTTATTTTAATATTGGATTATATTGTTTGACAAAATAGCTTTTTTTATTAGGATTTGGTATTTGGTACTGCTAGATTAACATCAGGCAACACATTTTTGCAAATATGTGTGAAAAATAAAGCATTTTACTGCTTATAGGGGTCAGGAACATTGGCCAAGACTAGAAACACTGCAGCTTTGAAAACTGAATATATACTTTTAGTGGCAATGCTTTGTGGAACAAAGAAAGATACCCTTTTCCAGCTAACAATATCCTGGACTCTGGTTATCACAGAAATTTAGGGCAGATTAAAGAGCCCCTAGTGCCTCGTGGCATAATTTTTTTTTGTTTACGCTAGTGTGGCCATGCATTGCAGTACTTTGTAACCCTTTGTGCTACATTATGCCTGCACTAGGCATAATGTATGCAAAGTGGGCATTCCCACATTAGGGCGGCTGAGAAAATGGTGCAAAGAAATCTCTTAGTCATTTTGTTTTGGCACTTTTAACACCTGCTCTGAGCAGGCATAAAAAGGAGGCACACCATTGTTTACAATAAGCCCCAATGGGCTTTGCAGGATTAACGTCAACATTTTTGATGCTAATCCTGCAAAGCTCCGCACTAGTGTCAAAAATGTTAATGCTAGTTCCCTAACTACCGCCATGTGTGCGCCATATCTTATATACAGCGCACAGATGGTGCCATTAGGTGGAGCGCTAAGGGTTGCAAAGAAAGAAGCACTGCATTTGGTGCAGTGCCACTTTCCTTAAAATCAGGCCGTTAGTCTAAAGCCAAGGACTTAGGTCCGCTTGCATTGATCATTCCTCAGGGTAGTATAATGGGGTTGAAAGTTAAATTAGATGGACCTCCAGAGATGGCGCTCTGCCCCTGTGATCCTCCTGGCTCAGCAGAGTCAAAGAAAGCACAAGCCTAGGTGACTCAAGGGGACATATTTATTAAAGGATTGGTGTCACCCGACATCCATGCAAAGGGGCACTTGTTGACGCAAAACCTATAATAAGATTTACTAAGCCACGCAAGGCCACCTTGTGGCCCTGTGTGGCTTAGTGAATATGGAGTAATGCCTTGTGTTACTCTGCCCTAGGTAGGCAATCCATGGGTGGATCATGGGTGTTTCCAAGCATTCACCCATGAATTCTGAAGCGTTCCCAGATTAACCAATACTGCTAGACCTGGGAATGTTTCTCATTGCTATGCCTTCCCGGGGGAGGAGCAGCTAGGTGAAATATCTTTATTTCTCCTTGTTGTTCCCCTTTCTACGTGTGCTACATTTCGCCAGGGTTGCCCTTCCTACACAAAAACAATCCTACCTGTAATGCCAGCACCTTGCACCATGGCGTAACAGTGCCTGTGTTGGCGCTAAACTGTAAAACACACAATGTTCATGGAGGAATCATTTGCATACAAATATTTCAGCAATATTAAATGCTATTAATGTTGTAATTAACCATTGATCAAATTCCTTAAATGAATACATTTTCAAACAGCATGTAATTTGTTTCCGGGAAAATACAGATTTTTTACATTTTCACTAATAACATATCCATCAATATAGCAAAGGAACAAATAGATTTTTTTTTGTTTTGTTATACAAATGCACTGGGACCCCTCTAGTCCACAATCCCTTAACATCCAAGGGACAGAAGGAGAGCACCAACCCTCCTGACTCCCCAACCACAAAAGGTTTGAGTCCTATATGCAGTCTTTCAAACAATCAGAAATCACTCCTAAGGGACTCCAGCAGCTCATGCGAAGAATTGCGTCATTGAGAGTATAAGGTCGAAGTTTCGGTCTCCAAAGGCTCAAACCGTCCATGAGACCATCGTCAGGACAATGTGTCAAAGTGGATTAAATCACAATAATTGTTGCTTTGAACATCAACTTCCAAGAACAGCACTGCATAATCCTTTTCATCCAGTACATTCAACGCTAGTCAGTTACTCCAGTATAAAGAAAGGACAATGTAATTTCATCACAGATACGTCAACTCCCACCGGGCTCGAACCAATCATAAAGCTAGACAGCAGTTTGTGCTTGTACGCAGGCAGAGAGCAGGAATGAGCCAAATCTTGATAGATATATAGCATTTCTGACCTCCACTTTTCGTGCAGCACAGTAAGTGTCTATTTACATTACATTGTGTGAAATAATGATAAATATGGCCCTGAGTATTTTGGATGGTAGAGTTGTGACCTGCCTTCTGCCTGGGCCTCCAGAGTTGGACTGGACCACTGAAGTCCTTGGCCTAAGTCATTCCTTCTTACTAGGCAGGGAAGGAGATGGCTGGGACATAAGGAGTTGAAGAAGTGGTCTGAAGCAGCAGTCCATTGAAGCATGGGCTTCTGACCACCTGTGACCTGTTTAGCTCTTGCTTTGTCTTCCTGCTGTAATCTTTAAAGAAGATCCTACTGGCAGTGGGCACTGTAGAATTCAGCTGATTTATTTATTTCACTTGGCAGAAGTGGGCATGAAAAGCATGTGGTAGGAAGGAATTGTTTAAATTATCACTCCCCTTCCTTTCAGAGACCCCTGGCTCGATAAGAAAATGGTGTAGTTAGAACCTTGAGGCAGAAATCCCACAGGCCTGCTGTTTTCAGTGGGATCTTAGTGATTTTTTGGGTCCCAATTATTTAATCATTTTTAGGAAGTGTAAACTCTCATGATGTCAGATAACACTGAATTATATGTTACATTTTCAGAAATAGGGACATGTTGAAACAGCCGAAAGTTGAAGCTACTTAGCATATGTCAGGTAAACAGTAGCAAAATAAAGCTTGAACAAGCATTGTTAATACTATTTATTTTTGCACTTTGATCTGACGAGTCTCCCATTCAAAAACAATAGTTTACGTACAATCACTGTCTAAGAAGCTTGCTCCCATAATTGTAGGAAAAACACAGTGAGGGTGGCTTAATTGAAGCTTAGTGAACCGGTGCTTAACATCAAACTACATACACATAATGCACAAGATTTTAGCTTTCGTTGCTGAATATGTGTAATCATAAATAAATTCCTCTTTACTGCTGACTCTCTTACTGCAATGTGTGAAAATCATAACACTTCCCTGATGATTTGCGCTGTTTGATCAAGTTAAATAAAATAATTTGCTGCTTCATTTTCTTCCCCTGCCTGGTCCCTCTTTTCTTTCTCTGGATATATAGTGATTTATTTGTTACAGCTAAAAAGAGGGATGTGAGGTCATAAAACTGACACAGCAAGATGTTAAGTAAATGTAAAGGAAAGACATGTAAAGTAGAGAGACAAGTAGTGTAGGGATAGAAATGATGTGCAGAGATAGGTGAGGTTTAGGAGAACCATAAAGTAGAAAGACCAGAATGAAAGATATGGAGTGGTAGAAAGAAAGAATAGAAATATAAAGTCAAGAGAGAGATAAAATGTTGGATTGAGGTAGAGAGGTAAATTTCTAGAGAGAGCCAGAGATAGGGATAATGAAATGTGAAAAGAAAGGTGTGGTACACAGATGGATGAGGTAAAGAGAAATAATGTATGAAGGCAGCTAAGTCAGAGAGAGCTAGAGATAGAGAGTTCTAGATATAAACAGGCAAGATGATGTATAAGTATAGAGAAATACAAGATAGAGACAGCAGTGACATAGAGAAAGGGGCAGAATGAGAAGTAGTGCAAAAGAAAAAATGTTACGTAAATTGGGCAGTTTAGTAGAGAGAAAGGTATTTTGAGAAGAATAAACATTAAAAAAGAGATTACTTATAGAAAAAAGATATGAAGTAGAGAGACAGAAATGAGGTAGAGAACGAGAGCAGGGATTGAAGCAGAACAAGAGTGAGAGCATGAGGAAGACCCAGAGAGGTGAAGTAGAAATATGTAAAACGAAACAGGCTGTGAAGTTGTGTTGAAAGATGGTCTAGAGACATTTTTTAAAAGAGGGCTAGAGGTAGAGAAAGAAAGTGATAAAGAACTAAGGTTGTGAACGAGGTGACATGAAGGGAATAGAATTCAAAAGAATTAGAACAGTGAGGAAGTGATAACATTAATGAAATTTAGTGGTTGGGTAGTTAGTGAAAGGGAGACATGTAGTGTATGACGTGATGTGGAGAGAAAGGTAAGAAAGAGAGGGGTGAGGTGGCGAGAAGGGTGAGAATGATAGAGAAAAGTGAGGCATAGAGATAGAGATGAAGTGATGAGATGAATAAATAGACGTGGATGACAGAAAAATAAAGTAGATGAAGGAACATGACTGGTTAGTGAGATAGAAAGGAATGTGAGGTGCTTAGAAAGTGATGAAGTAGAGCTGAGTAGGGAGAAATAAATTTGGAGGTAGGTACAGGTAATAGGAGAGCGAGATTTAAAAAGAGTTGTATTTGAAAGAGTGGAGAGGTAGACAGAAATGTGGTAGACATATAAATTGAGGAGTAGGTATAGAGAGCCGCAGAGATCAGTGGAGAAAGGGAACAAAAAGAGATGAGATAGAGGAACTAGGGTCTGTCAAGTAAGGGGAAGAGATCTGAAACAGAAAGATAGAAGAGGCATTGAAAGAGATGTAGAGAGTAATAAAGGAGATGGCATAAAGGTAGGCGGAGCGAGGAGTTGAGAGATATGGGCAGGGATTCAGTGACAGGTGAGGTGGAAAGAAAGGAGTCACAAAAAGGTAGGTTAAAAGAAAGATGGAGTAACAAAAGAAGAAGTAGAAAGACGATGGAGAGGTAGAGAATGAGAGAGAGTCACAGTAAGAAGAGGGAAGTAGGATGAAGAGTAAGTTGAAGACAGGTGGTCAAAACAGTAGAGAGTTTGGTAAAAATGGTGATGACAGATATTGAGAGATGCTGAAGCAAGTGATGGGTGAGGAGAGAAAGAGAGATAGACAGAAAGGTAGAAAGTGGTGAAACATGGATAGGAAGGCAGACTCAGAGAGAGGTAAAAAGAGACCCTAAGTGGTTATTATGATGAATCAGAGGTGTGAAAAAAGAGAGCAAGTGATAATTTTATCAGGGGGGACCTTGGGAGGTTGGTGCCTTTGAAGCTGCATGAATAGCCCATTCTTTAAAATGTATCTGAGTTTTTCCCTGATCTGGAGTGTGAAGAAGGTGGCCCAGCTATGGAGAGGTGAGCCAGGAAGCTTGAATGTCCCTTACCGTTGGGTGCTGGGTTGAGAACCACAAACACCACCCAACATTGTTAAGAACCATATTTGAATAATTCAGAGACCTGTCTGTGAAAGTATTGACAACATCTTTAGAAGTGCAATCATTATTCTAATACAATCCCCTTTAACATTACAGCCAATAGCACCCACTTAGAATTGGCAGCACTCTATAATCGTATTGAACGTATTATAAATACCCTAGTGCCCAAAGGTTAGGGAAGGTAGTAGTGAGAGTAAAGGCCTTGTGAACAGCCCTACGAAGGCTGTCGCTCCTTCAAGAGGGCTCAATGATTTGCAATTACTGCTGCCATCTGCTGTGACCTAGAACTGAAGTTTTCTAATTTAGGCAAAACTAAATCATCCTTCCGAGATAAAAATATTAAGGGCCTAATTTACAAAGAGCTTGCATCGCTGCTACATTTTTTTTTGATGATGCAGCAGTGGCACAAAAATAACTCCATGTCTACAAAGAGATGCTAGAGTCTTCTAGCATGACTTTTACCGACACTAAGTCATTTTTCCTCAGCATTGGATCTGTCTGCGTCAGATACTGACAAAGAGATGCAAGGTAGGTGTTCCCCCTTAAAAACTTAAGCAAGACTGGTGCCACTGTATCTACGAGCTTTTCTAAAAATGATGCACCCTGTGGAAAAATTGTCCAAAGTCTGTAATGTGTCAAAAATGTAAAGCCTGGTCAGACCAGGCATTAAAATGATGCATTGGCACAGGTACATAAGGGGAACAGGTTCAAGTCATTCTGGAAAGCCCTTGGATAACATGGATCTATTTCTACTTCAGTTTGGAGCACCAAGAAGACCACCACAACCACCTCCATCAACATAACGTCCACCATTACCACCACAATCACCATCACCCCGCACCACAGAGGCAGTGCAGGAGAAGGGAAAGCATGTATTGGCAGCATCCCACCCTGATTGGACTCAGAGAGGAAGAGGTCATCACCTATTACTGTCTGCTGGGTGAGTCCATCGTACAGTCGCTCCACCTCATTGCGCCCAGACTGCAGTCAACGGTTGACAGGGTCGCCAATATTCCACAACAGACCAATCTCCTGACAGTGCTACACATACTGGCTTTGTGGTCCTTCCAGACTACTGCAGCATGAGTGGCAGGAGTTTGGCAGCCTTCCTTCTCAGCATTCCTCCCCTCTGTCCTGGAGGCCATCATCTGGCTCATACCCCACCACATCCTCTTTCCTAACACCCAGCAACTACAGCAAGAAATCAAACAAAGTTTTCCGCATCACTGGCTTTCCACATGTGCTGGGTGCCATCAACTGCACATATGTGCAATTCACCCCTCCTGCTGATACTTCAAACAGGAAACCAAAACAGGAAACATACCCACTCCATCAACTTACAGGCCATCGCTGACCATCTTGGGTTGATCTTAAATGTGGTGGCAAAATAGCCTGGCAGTGTACATCATGCCTTCATTTTCCAGCAGTCCATCATCAGCCAATGAGTCCAGGATGGACAATCTGGAAATGGCCTACTTGTAGTTATCCAAACAGCAACTACCTTACAGACACAATAAAAATAGATATGTTGGACACAATACACAGATCACTTTCTGCTTGCACAGAAAGGAATGTCAGATGAGGACTGTTCCGTTTGCAACATGCTACAGTTTACATATGCAATGCAAATCACCCTAACATATATGTGAAACCATCTCAAGTCACACATTGCATGATGTAAAGACACACAGCGATGAATGGCAGGCAGGAAATCTGCCCAACATCACTGTGCGAAAGGGAGGTGTACTAGGTACACTTGGGGGTGTTCACATGCAACACACATGGGCCATCAGCCATGCAATGACTCACACATCAGGGACTAGGTGTAAGCTGACAAACTACGGCCCATGGGCAGGTGACATGTAACAAATGTACAATACTATGCAACCAACTCACATCCCACATTTGTGATGTACAATGCTACACATATACAACACTCAGCATGCCTCTAAGGCAGCAGCCTTGGCTGAGACTTTCTCCACGCACACAAATACCATCCTGAAAGCAAAGAACCCCTATAACACCTGATGCACATGTGAATGTGTACTTTCTAGGCAACTTGTGTGCAAGTCTAGTCAGAAGGAACCAGAAGGTGGAGGAGGCCCCAGGTACTGTGTACCAGTACCCCTTCTCACAGATGTTGTACAGTGCAGGAAGTTGTGTAGCTGAACTGAAGAAGACCGCACTTTTTGGAAGACCGCCATGCTGGCGACCGCCGTATTACAAGAGACAAACTGAAGACTGCCCAAAAACAGCCACAAATCCTAAACCACCAGGCCGGCCACTGCACACATACATCAGATACTACCAGCACACGCAACCAAATGCCCCCACCCCACCAACCACCCTACACTGCACCCTACACACACAACACCCCACCAACACAACCACCATGTCCTGTCAGAAGCACCCATGTTTCACTGATGATGAATTGAGGGTCATGGTAGATAAAATCATCAGGGTAGAGCCACAACCGTTCAGAGCCCAGGTCCAGTAAACCTCGATATCCAGGAAAATTGAGTTATGGCAGAGGATCGTTGACAGGGTCAACTCAGTGGGCACCAATCCATGCACACACAAGGGAGGACATCAGGAAGAGGTGGAACTACCTACAAGGGAAGGTGTGTTCCATAGCATCCAGGCACCAAATTGCCATCCACAAGACTGGCAGTGGACCTCCACCTCCTCCCCCTGAGTTCAAATTGTGGGAGGTGAAGGTCTTGGACATGATGCAGCCTGAGGGCCTGACTGGAATCATCGGAGGACTCAACTCTGATAAGTCAGCAACACTCTCCAGCCACCAATCGTTCATGCCCTGCATGCATCCCCACCACCCATCACTCCCTAATCCACCCAATCACACAATTCTGCCCCATCACACCACAACCCTCCCCTGCATGCCACACCACCCCAATGCCACTATCCCCACACAGTCCCTCTCTAATGCACGGATATCAATCACGATGTCAAGCACCACAACTCCCACAATGCATCACTCCCCACACATCAAGGATGCAAAGTCCCACTTCACAGTGAAACACCTACATGGACAACCATACCACATGCCTCACCAACTCGATGCTATAAATGCGTTCCAACACAAGGCAATGACAGCAATGCAAACCACAATCCCTCAACCTGAAATGCCAAATTGAAACAATGCCACAACATGTCACACACAAGCAATGTCTACCGTGCGGCAGCTGTCATTGCCATCACTGGAAAGCAAGGCAAGCTACTCCAAGCATCAGACGATGATACCAACAAGTACATCTCCACAATGTAACTTCCTCCCTTTCCATCCACAGGTCCCGATGCCACTGCCACCCGGCAGCCAATGCCAGAGACAGACACCCCTCCCCAGGATGAAGGCCACAGTAGATGTTTGGATATTGACACCTTGCCTGGGCCATATGGGACAACTGGTCAGTTCACCACCACAAGCCCCACCCTCAACACATCCGAGTCCCCCTCCCATGTGGCTACTACAGCACAACCAACCCTACAACCCCACACCTGTATCCCAAGGACAAGTAAATCAGCAGTGTGTCCCACAGTACAGGGAGCAGAGTCAAGACCTCACATCCAAGACGATGAAGATCCTGGTGCAACTGGGAGTGGGCACACTGTGCCAGGTGCACAGGCACAAGGGTTCAGGGGCAGTGGGAGGGCACCTGTGGCCCAAAAGATGGGGCACCCACAGCAAATGACTGGCCAGGAGGCCATTATCCAAGTTCTGGGAGCACACCGCCAGTCCCAGGACACTATGGGCAAGATCCTTTTAACTGTCCAAAAGAACCAGAAGCTGGAGGGGGAACACCACCAGGAGGCCAAGCAACAGTGGTAGACCCTCAATGCCACCATGGCCTCCATTAAAGGGGTACTGAAGGAACTGACCACCATCCTGCATTCGTCATTAACCCACCAGCAGGCCCCTTCCACTAGCCATATTTCAAATGAGCCCTCCAGTTCTGCGGCAGCTAGTGGAATGGAGGCCCTACCAGAGGACCCAGAGACTCCCAGCACCCCTCCCCCTGTAGTTGAGGAACCCACACACAAGCGAGGACATCCATCCAGACATCCTGCAGGACGTGATGCCAAGACAAAGACCATTGCCAGGAAGTGAGCCTCTAATGAACATTCTCCCTTGTCTGTCACTGACACACCCTGTTGACTGTCCACTGTCATTCCTCCATTTTCCCATTCCCCCTTGGATACTGGACTGGGACTACCTACAGCTGGGACAACTACTCTGATGATAACACCCACCATGACCCCACTCATCACACATTGCACTTGTGAGGAACACCTTTAAGCACAGCTACTGGCTGTGTGTCTTTTTTGTAATAAGTAAGAATCACATTTGAATAACATGGCATCACAGCCAAACCATTGTCCTGCGAATGTCTGTGAAATAAACAGAAGTGGGAGCAATATGCAGCAATTTTAATGGTCGAGCAGAGATAATCTGGATACATGTGTTAAGGGAACCACCAGGCAAGGCAGAAACCAGAGTTGCACCATACGAATGCCCTGCAAATAGACCAAAACAGGGAAAACCATCATGATGGGAGACACTGTAGGCCACTCAACACACATGCTGAAAAATGTATCAATCCCTAGTGTTAGCATGTGGGATCACAAACCATATGGCCATGTCAGGTCTACATTCCCACAACATCCATACCCAATAGTCCTTCTCTCACAGCTGAGAAATCACACCTAAAGGCATGTTTCACAGGCTGTAAAAGTTGGGTGACACATTCTCCCATTGTTGACTGTGAGGAATAATAGCAATACTGATGGCAACACTATCCTTCACACAACAGTTGCAATTGGCAAAGCAGTACAGGGAACATACCACATGGACAATAAATATCATGAGTGATGC
Organism: Pleurodeles waltl; assembly: GCF_031143425.1. Taxonomy (NCBI): domain Eukaryota; kingdom Metazoa; phylum Chordata; class Amphibia; order Caudata; family Salamandridae; genus Pleurodeles; species Pleurodeles waltl. Next base: position 475,544,313 of record NC_090451.1, read on the forward strand.
TACACAACAGCACAGTGGAAATAGCACTCACATTTGAACTGAAACACCTCCTGATGGGCAAAATGCCCTCCCAACCCACCCAGAGGGTGAGCTGCACTCAATGCCTCCACTGATGACAGACACCAGGAGGAGCTATGGCACAATGTAGACTGGAGTTCAGGTAACATACATTACACATGAAACATACCTGTTTCTCATGGGAAGTATTGTTGAATTAACTCCGCTCTGGAGTCAGCTGCATCCTCATCATCTTCCTCGTCATCACTCACTATGTCCCCTTCATCAGCCTCTGGTCCAGTTGCCACCTCCTCTACATCCAGCAATGGGATGTGACATCTCAGGGCTTGTGCAGCATGCAGCAGGCAACAACGATCTGGCAGACTTTAAGTGGTTTATAGTAAGGGCACATCCGGAGACAAGTAGGCAGTGGAATCTGGCCTCCGGGAGGCCAAAGGTCTTTTCCATGACATGCCTCGTCCTGTCGTGGACCTCATTGAAATGGTGTTCGCCATCTGTTGCCGGATACATCACAGGTGTCAGCAGCCACGGAAGGTTGGGATACCCAGAGTCACCTGTGTGCACAAAGGTGGGACACATCTCAATATTGGTAGATTGTGGGTAGACAGGGTAGATTGTGAAGTGATGTGAGATGACAGGGACACACATCTTATTAGATACAAATTGATGAGCCATGCCTGGTCCCTCTGTAGTTGTGCCATCATGTGTGGGATGTTGCTGTTCCGCAGAATGTATGAGTCATGTATAGAACCAGGGAACCTGGCTGTTACCTGCGTGATATAGTGACCTGGGAGACACACCACCTGCACATTAATGAATTCAAGTTTTTATAATCCCTGTCACTTGTTAATTTATCCTGGGCGAAACAAAGGCAATGTGGGTGCCATCTATGGCCCCTATCACATAAGAGACGTGCTGATTCATAGAAGGCAGCTTTTACTGTGGTCAAATCCGCACGTTGAGGAAACATGATGTAGGAGGGCAGATGTTTGAGCAAAGCACACAGTACATCCTTCGACACATTGCTGAACATTGGCTGTAACATCCCTACTGCCAAGCCCACTGTCATCTGAAATGACCCTGAGGCAAGGAAGTGGAGTACAGACAACACCTGAACTAAAGGAGGGATGGCACAGGGATGACATATGTGAGGAAATAGATCAGGCTCCAACTGGCTACACAGCTCCATGATGATCTAATGGTTCAGACAATATGTCTAAATGACATGCCTCTCTTCCAGGGTAGCCGTGTCGACTAGGGGCCGGCACACAGGGGAACATCTCATTATCATGTATCTGGGAACAGGAGTGAGGAGAAGTGAAATGTTGATGTATGCAATGTGTCGACATTGTTAATCTATGCAGTAGTCAATACATATCATCCATGACGCACTTATAATTCATCTACTATTCACTTATTGCAAGTAAAATGGCAGATGCCTGTTGAGTATGCACAGGACAGTTGGAAAGGACCTCATTCCACCGGTGCTAGACATCTTGGCGGTAGGCGGTCTAAACTGCCGTGCAACTCCTCATTGAATGGCATTGTTGCCTGTGGGAGACTGGGGCCAATGGTGATCATCGCCGGTGGTGACTCTCATGTACGCAGCAGCCATACCCACTGATACATAGCTCACTTGACTCCTCACACTCATGCAAGAAAGATCTCCACTGTGTGTGCTGCTGTGTTCTGACTCTGGAAGCCAAGATGCCACATCCTGCAGGAAATAGGGCCCCAGCCTTCACCCAGGAAGAGCTGGAGAAGCTTGTGGACGGGGCCCTACCTCTGTATGGAAAGTTGTATGGAGCACCAGCAGCAGGTGAGTTTCATGTCACTGTCATATGTGATTGTGATGTGTGTGAGGATGAAAGGAGTTGGGACGAGGCAGACGGAGTGGATGCATGGAGATGGGTAAGGAGTGTGAGCGTTAGTGGTGTGAAAACACGTGACTGTGGTCATGAAATGTGTTTGATGTGTGAGGTCCAATGCTGACCCTGTAATGCGATTCTACATTACTTTGTCATTCTGTATGTGTCACCCATGCAGGTCAGCACCCATCAAAAGAAGGGGATTTGGCATGCAATCGCCAAGCAAGTGTGGACCATGGGGGTCCATGCCTGGCGGAGCACCCACTGCTGAAAGCAGTGGGAGGACCTGAGATGCTGCTCTGGACGCCCACAGAGGCCCAGCTGGGGACGTCCTTCCAACAAGGGAGGGGTGGCTGTTGGACTCTGACCCCCCTAATGGCCCGCATTTTGGTGGTGGCCTACCCTGAGGTGGATGGGCACTTGAGGGCAGCACAGCAGCCACAAGGGGGTAAGTATACACTGATACCTTGATGATGTTCTGCATGTATGGCTATGGGTTTCCCACTAGTGTAATGATGTAGCATAGGTCATTGTTAGTAGCACACTGACTATGGGTATCAGCTACCCTAGCAGGATTGGTTCATAGATGTGAGCCCATACCATACAGACAGGGACTTATGTGGGCAGTTACGTCCAATTTTGGAATTGTGTAGTGACCCTCAACAAGGTTTAAGATCCAAGCTCCTAGCATCAGCATTAGTACAAGTGAGGTGGCAGGGCATTGCTATCAGTATCAGCTTACCACTGTGAGCGAGGTAATTAGTGTGTCCTCAATCAGCTGTCTTGTACTGTATGTGTAGTTAGCTAAAAAGGGTCCAGATGTCACTATGCTAATATTGTCAATAGATTAGTGAGAATGCTATCTACCCATGCAGGATTCTGTTGTGTATGGTGTACAGGAAATATCTCCACTCACGACCACAGGAATGTGCCAGGTACTGGGCAAGTGTGACTAGGTTGTCCCTCATCAAGTACATGAATGCTACTATTCCACCATTAGCAGTTTCCATCAGTATGGCTGTGGTACCCCTCATGGTGTCCTACTGTTGTAATATGTATAGGTAAGGGTATGGCCTGCCATGGCATAGCAGCAGATTAGGTTATTGTTACTCTATGTGTATGTAGGGTTGGTATTGACCCTTTGCACCCTGTCTTTCTCTGCCACCCTCCCTTCCTCTCCACCTCTGTCTTTGTGTGCATCAGCATCTTAAGGTGAAGGTAAAGGGGCACCGGCAAGTGGGGAAGCTACAGCCCACGGGACCCAGGAGGCTGATACCTGCCGATCCGAGGGAATCAGTGTGACAGAGGTTGTGACAGTGCCATGGAGAAAACAGGATCGACAACTACATGTTCGGATTCCTCCTCCGATAGACGCTCCCTGGTGGTGGCGGACCCATCTGGAACCATCCCAGCACCATCCTTGTCTTCCACCCCACTTACCAGCACCGCCCTCCCTGTAGCTCCCCACCCAGTTGCCCCTGCTCACTCACCAAGGAGGTTGGGCATCTCCTTCGTCGAAGGCCCCTCTGCCCTTGCCCCATTCAGCCCTGATACCCTCAGTGAGGAGGCTATTGACCTCCTGAGGTCCATCTCTGTGGGGCAGTTAACCATCGTGAATGCCATCCATCACAGATGCAGCAGTCAAATGGCTTCCCGGAAGTCTCTCACGGTGCCCTGTCTGCCCTGCAGAGATCGTTTTAGGCTCTGGACTCCTCAGTGACGGCATCCAGCGTTCCTTCTTCTTCCATCCCCCTCAAACTACCTGTTCCCAATCTCACATCCCTCTCCCCTGTCCACCTGTCCAAGGCACACCTTCATACCAACATGCATCTACATCAACAGACCCAGATCTCAAGGACATACACAGGCACCACAAAAGACAGCACCAACGTGCACAAAAAAAACGTTCACATGCAGAAACAACAATGTCTACTCACTCCCTACATGGACTGACCCACCACCTCGCCCCTCACAGGCACTACATACTCAGACCTGCAGTCCCACATCATCAGTCCCAGATCTTGCCACTGGGGCACTCATTCCCACCATCACTACAATAGCAGACCCCCATGCAAGTACCCCATACATCACATGCGTACTCAGCACAACTGTCAACACCCCCACATGCAGCACATCCACCATACCTGCACACACCACCACAACATACATTCACACATCCCCCTGCCATCTCCCTGCATCTCCTTCCCCTCCTCCCACACTCACACACCCAACAGTCACACAGCACACACATGACATCCACACTCACACCTGCACCCAAGGCATCTCACTGTCCACAACTCACTACCACTCCCTCTCCTTCCACTCCCACACGTTACTCCCATTCCCAACCTTGTGTCCCTAAAAAACATTTCCTGCATGAGTTGTCCCTGTTCCCTCCCACTGACCCAGTCCCTGTTGCCCCAAGCACACTGTTCCAATCCCAAAACCCCTGCCTTCTACCTCCCAAGCCTTCCATAGTGCACCAGTTACTAGCCATGTCCCCCCTCCACCTAGGCCAAAGTTACCCCCTCCCAAACCACCTCGGACCCTCCTCACCCCTGAGGTTCCTGCTTGCCCCATTGATGCCCCTGCCACATGGAGGCAACTTTGCAGTCAGGAGTCAAGTTGGGGCCATGGACATTGCCCTGTGTGCCTGGGTCACACAATACAGTTCGACTGGCCAGTAGGCCAATATTGTATATAGTTATTTATTCATTGCAAATTTTGATTTAATATATCTGCACCAGGGACCCCTTGGTGTCGAGGATAACATACTTGCCCTGGCTTTCCTTCTACATGTATGTGTTGAATATGTGCAATTTATTGTGTATGGTTTGTGTGTGAGTGTGTGTATGTGTGGGTGTGTGGGTGTGTGTGTGTGTTTGTGTCTGTGCTGTTACGGGTTTTTGTTTGTGTATGTGTGTCGCCGTCGATAGCTGTGCCGGGTGTGTGTGTGTGTGTGTACTAATGTCCTTCCCTCCAGTGTGTGCTAGGCGGCTGTACTTACTGTTGGTGTCTTCGTTGCCGTTGCTGGTTCTGGAGTCATATGGCCAACAGGAGCATTGGGAAGACTTCCATTTCGGGTTCCATGGCGGCTGCGGACCTGCCTGTGTTCCTGAAGGTGACTGTCCCCTTCAATGTGGTTCATTTCTGCCAGCCTTTTTGTGGCAGGGAAACTGCAGCAGAAATCCTGGTGGGGTACAACCTCATAATATGGTCAGCGGAATCATGCTCCCCGCTGTCCTGGAGATGCCTACAGTCCCCTGTCACAGCCCACCCGTACTAGCGGGACTTGCGGCAACTTGGCTGTGTTCCGGTCGGAACACCACCATGGTCATAACATGGCGTCTGCTCCGCCGGACCCATGGCGGTGCGACTGCCACCTCCACTGTGGCGGTCATAGGACCGCCAAAGTCATAATGAGAGCCATAATGTTGTGAAACAATAAATTCAACTCGCAGTCCTTGCTTACCTGACTTTGGTTAAAGCCAATCGATTCAAGGGCATTGGAGGATGCAGATGGGACATTGATGATCAATGCAAGATGATTAGTTTGCTGTACCATGATCCCAGTACTGCATTGTTCATATGCATACTCAATACTGACATGGTCCTCCCTATATATCCCAAGACGCAGCATTGTTATTATGCAAAATTACCTTAGGCTTGCTTCCTTGACTATAATAACTATGAGGGTGATGGATATTGTGCAGATGTATGTTCACTTTGACCATCAAGATGTATATGAGATTTGTGAATTGCAACATGTGATGTCTGAAGATATTATTTCCATGGCATTGTTGCTGTTCATTTGCATTATTGGCCGTTGAATTATATGTTTTCTTCATAATTACATAGGAAACATGACCCCAGCCCAGAAGAGGAAGCATGAGGTGAGGGTGGAACGGTACTGTCACATATGTCAGCTGCACAAGGCCTTTAAGAGGATGGCAAAGACATTTGAAAAGGAGAAAGTATCAGGGTCCTGGAATGCCTTTCCCCAAGGGGTTCCCACATTAGAAGGCGCAACAAAAAGCAAGGTTCGGACAACAGACAAGGGTGGGTCTGCAGGGACAGGTCCATCAACCTCCACCACCACTCACACTGCCTCATCTATGTCCATGGCCCACCACAAGTTCTGTCTACTGACCTGGATCATGACATGTGGAAGGAATTGGTTGACCTCTAATAGCTTGTCTCCAAGCTCGAAAATAAAATGGACATGATGCTCATCCTGCTCTGGGAAATAAAGCAAGCGGTCACAAAACCATGAGGAGTAGGATAAGCCAAATGGACCCTTACATCCCCTCCGCTCGTAGGTAGTTGTTTTTATTGTTGGGGTTTTTAGATAGTTCAGTTTAGACAAGCTAGTATAGTGTATTTGCATAATTTGGTTGTCACATCAATGATGAACTGTTGCTACTATCCATGCTTAGACTAGCCACCTATAGTGTGATTTACATCACCTGTCACAATGACTCCATGTTACCTGTTGCACTACATACTTCGGAGCTTCAGGGTCTGCTTGATAGTCCGCATACATATCATATACATCAATTATGTTTCACTCAGTTTGTGTGGTGTTGTGTCTGTCTCCAATCCACACATATTCCTTTGTCAAGTAGTCAGTATATTGGCTTCACACAATGCAACAGGTTCATATTGGTCCATCTTCAGAAACACATGTACCACAAAGGCTGTAGTTAGTGATTTTATTTACATGTGCAAATTTATGTGATGTGCTGATGTACATATCATGAGACATCAACCCCAACAGATGTATCAAGCCATTGGATGCCCAGACAGACTTCATGGGGTCGAACATGTAATGGGTCATTTTTTGCAGAGTAGTGCTTAATTGAGGAGGAGGACCACATTGCCTTTAGGGATGATTGTCCACAATGAGAGGCCACATATGTGAGAGGTAAACAGTGGGACATTAAATATGAGGACAGTGCCAGTTTTTTGGACACTTGCATGATCTTTAGCACAGAGCAAAAGAGAAAGTGGGCATGTGTCACAGAGAAATGCTAATGGGCAGTTTTCCTGGTGAAAGATGTTCCTTCCACTTCTTCATCCTCTGATGTATGTGGTGCTTCCTGTGACTGGGTGTTGTAGGTGTTGAAGTAGAGGGAGGTACACACACATCAGGAGCTCTCACCAGTGGTACCACATGAAGCAGCACAGCAGCAAAGTGGATCTGTAAGGTCTTCAATACAGCAACGTCACAGTGGTAGGTACCCATGCTGGCAATGAGGGAGTCCTGCTTTCGCTCTGTGGACTCCAAGACATTTTGTATTGCCCCCAGCCTGTTGGCAACCTTGCTGGTGGTACTTTGGCTGGGCATTTGCTCATGCCTCTGCCTCACGGCACCAGCAATGTCAGGCAGGGACTTCTAGAGGCCACAAAGGGGAGAGCAGGTGCCTCATATGGCAGCTGTGTTGCCCTTATTTGGACTGAGGCACCTATGGACTGCCTTCAGGCTACCCACCATGATCTCGACCTCCACCCACACCTGATCTGCCAGCTTCCACTGGACTCCCACCCCAGTTTGTTGGTATGTAAGTCCTGGATCTTGGGAGTCCAGGGCTGTGGGTGGGTTGGCAGATGGTGTATTTTGGATATTGGGCAGGTTATTTGGAGACCCTGCAATGCTGTCTAGCCTTCCCCAAACCGGAGATGGTGTCTGTATGGCACCCAGGATTTGTTGGAGGGTATCCGGATGTATGGTTTCCATCTGGTCATCCACATCCTGGGAAAAGTTCATGACAGTCAGCAGACAATGAGGTGTGTGTTCATCCTCTGCAATGAAATAGAGATATGTTAAGGTTCATCTCTGCTACACGTTGACATGAGTAATCAGGTTAACAATCAAGGTTTCCAAAGGAGCACTTTCATCCCCTCATTTGCAAGGTCCTTGCAGCACACTATATACCCCTTTCACGCATTACACTGTGTAGAAGGTGAGTTCAATGGGTTTTGCTTCGGGTGTTCCCACAAAACACCCATAGAATCCAAAGGAACCTGACATATTCCCAGATTTGAATGTCTGGAAATGCATCAGATTTCTACACTACCTCAGGGGTGGCATTGAAGTTCTGCAACAGAGAGAAATTACATTTTTCTCCCCATTCTTTTCCTCTTTCATTGCGTGTTGCATTTTGCAACACGCATAGAAAATGGAAATCTCCATTCTTGATTGTTTATGTCCAGGAAAGTGTCCCTTCCTGCACATGATCAATCATCCCTGCAATGCAGGCACCCTACACTATAGTGCAAGGGTGCCTGTGTTGGAGATAGACAGCAGTTTTTGTACTATCACTGAGGAAAGTACAGGGATGCATTGCATTTTAGTAAACAAAATGCATCCCTGCAATTTCAAAATTATGCAGTGCAGCACAGCAAGCTGGCTTGCAGCACCACATTGCGTAATGTCCTCATACATGGGGCCCTGAGTTGCACAGTGATGTGTCATACACCTGCTGGGTATGGGTATTGATGCACAGTTTCACAATATTTAGGTTACAAATGGATTGTTCTCACAAGCACAGTGTGCGGCTCAGAGGGGATGGGCTGTGTCCAACTGGGTAGAGTAGCTCACTGACATTTCACCCCTAGCATCCTGATGTGAGTTGCTTATCTGCAGAGTTTCACATGTCATGAGACCCAGGGCCACACCACTGTATGTGTGCAGACCTCCTCAGATTACCTACTTTTGGGTCCTGGTACAGAGGTAAGTGGCACACAATGATCCAACCAAGATCATACATTTATTCTCATATGCCTGTGACACATCAATCATGCATGGCCATATCCAGTGGTGCTACATGTTGCTTTGTCATGGATAGCAATTGTTAGTGCCTCACCCCACATTGTAGTGGTGATATGATTAGTGTCAAGTCCCTACATCTGAATCCCATATCAGAAGGCCACCCACTTCAGCCTGGGTTCATCCATGGGTCCTGTCATTTGTGTTGGCTAGGTGTTTTGGCTAGGTGTCTCTTGGCATCCTTTCTCGAGTCCCGGTTTGACATCTTTCAAATTGTACCTTGGCACCTTGAGACAATGTTGCATCATACCCCCTCCTGGCATGTACCACACACCCGCCCAACTCCACATGACGTGTACTTTGTAGCCCCTCAATGGGCTTTTCTCTCTCATCCCTTACCATGTGTGCCACAAGAGTTGCACAGTCAGACCCAGAGGCACATATGTATTTGTGTAGGTACCATGAAGTACACATGTCCATTCCCCCCGCAGTATGCACAGTCTCCCCATTCACACTGAATGTTATTTTGCCATGAACTGTCAGCTCCTACCATGCTGAGCAGTAGCAGTGTCCCTTCATGCCTACACATAATCATTACTATGTGCACACATGGTCCAGTGGTTTGCTTCTCTCAGATTACACCCCCCCACACCAATTGATTCTTTGGGATTTGTTCCTGTGGTTCCCTTCCCTGGCAGCTGTCACCGTTGTGCACTCACTCTGCCCGCCATGTCAGATGGGGACAACACAGTTTTATGAAGGGTACAATAGACAAGTCTCTTGCCATGTCACTACGGGCCAGATGTAGCAAGCATTTTGCATGGTGCAAACTGCGAAAATCGTAGTTTGCGCCATGCAAAATGCTCTTCGCGATGCTCATTCACAATTTGCGAGTCGGTACCAACTCGCAAATTGTGAATGCAACTCGCAAATAGGAAGGGGTGCCCCCTTCCTATTTGCGACTCGCATCGCAATGCTAAATTGCTTTGTGACCGAATGCGGTCGCAAAGCAATTCGCAGTTACCACCAGTGTCACACTGGTGGTAACGCATTCGCAAAAGGGAAGGAGTCCCCATGGGACCCCTTCCCCTTTGTGAATGTTACCAAAAAGGTTTTTTCAGAGTAGGCAGTGGTCCAATGGACCACTGTCTACTCTGAATAAATGAAACCAAATGGTTTCGTTATTTTTTTCATTTTGCAACTCATTTTCCTTTAAGGAAAACGGGCTGCAAAATAAATAAAAAAAACTGCTTTATTTAAAAAGCAGTCACAGACATGGAGGTCTGCTGTCTTCAGCAGGCCACCATCCCTGTGAGTGCAGGGAATCGCTATTGGGGTCGCAAAATGCGACCCACCTCATTAATATTAATGAGGTGGGTCTTTGGGACCCCATAGCGATTCGCAGACGGTGTCTGAGACACCGTTCTGCATCAGGATTTGCGATTCTGAAATTGCGAGTCGCACCGACTCGCAATTTCAGATTCGCAAATTCTGACATTGCACCATCTGGCCCTATGTGTGGATACCTCCCGTTGCTCACACCTTGCCCCCCTCTCAGATGAGTTGTTTGCCCTGTGACAGCCATTCCATTGAGAGGATGTATATTCTAGATTAGTGTGCATAGGCCCAAGTGAAACCAAGTAGCTACATGGTGCAAGGGTGCCTGCGTAGGAGCTAGGCAGCCGTTTGTGCTCCATCACTGAGGAAAGTTCAGGGATGCATTGAAATTTAGCACATGCAGTGCATCCCTGCACTTTCTAAATGACACAGAGTGGCACAGTTAGCTTGCTTGCTGCACTCCAAATCGTCATTTCATTGTAAATGAGGCACAATGTGGGGTAAACGTGGACTGATGCAGCACTTCACATAATAAAGGGAGTGAGGTGATGGTTCGGGACTGGCCTGTGCAAATTGTGGGAGGTTGGTGTGCATTACATCTCTTTTAACCACAGGTGTGCCAGCAAACTAACCTTTGGACTGCAGATTGTGCGTTTTAGTGCTGGGACATAGCTAACGCCACCTTATGGTATTGCCCAGCTATCAAATTGCCCCACGCTGCAACTTACCCTGTGGTTCTTGTAGTTCATCAAACGCTACCCAGGCCTTTTCTGGGACTTCTCCCACCAACTCCTCATGGGTGATGGCTGCCACCATCTACTCCAAATCCTCCAGCTGCTCCTGGGGTGCTGGACTTCCACCTCCAGTATGCAATGCTGCCTTGCGGTTGCTGGCCAGTTTCTCCTATGTTCTATGCTTGCAATCATGTCAGCACTTTTTACTGTCAATGACTGCCCTCTTCACCTCGGCCACACTGTTGACTTTGTCCACATTGAACTGCCATATGGCCTCTTTCTTCCCTAATGGCAAATTGGAGGTGACGAAGAGCTGGTGTTAATGCTCCATCACATCACTGATCAGGATGTTGTTCTCCTCACTGAACCTGCACTTCCTCCTTCTCTTCCCCTGCTCCTGCAAGACTTTCTGGACATCCTGGCTGGTACTGGGGTTGTTGGGGTTGTCTTGGTGTCTCTGGTCTCACGGGTTCTCCATATCTGTTTCTGCAGTATCTCCTGCTTGTTTGTTTTTTGAGATGCAGTGTTTTCTGACTTTTTTTTTTATGCTTTTAGGCACAAAAGTGATGCTAGGACAGATTGCATCAGAATACGCGCCACAAATAAGGCTGGCATCACTTTTGCAGCACTAGTGTCATTTTTCTTTGTGATGCAGCGCAAAGGCTAGCACAATTTTGCTTTATGCAGCCCACATCCTAATGCCATGGTGTGCCATTTTGTAAACTCAGCGCAAGCATGGCATTAAGATCTGTCTTTCCCTGCATTAAAACTTCTGACGCATCGCTGTGCGAGTTAACAATGCTTCATTTCTTGTAGATGAGGCCCTGCGTAGTTTTAAGTTGTGTAAAACTGACACTTGTATAGACAATGCTTAGAACAATGCAAAATGAAGAGCTTTATGAACGCATGTTACCATCCTTTATAAATACATTCTAAAGATAAACAGTTAAGCTTATCAAGTCTAGTCTCAGCTGCAGATCTTGCCACAGAGAATTACTGCACACCACTTGCCTACCCCCAGGAAGCACAGCCTGTGACACAAATGGCCTCTCTCCTCTTTCTCTTCTCTCTTACACATGTACACACATCATTTTCTACTTCTCACTTTCTCACACAACCTTTATATCTCTAAATCCCATTCTTCTCATTCTCATTTTCATGTTCTCTATTCTTTTGATCGCTCTTCCACTAATTTTTGTTTCTCTCTGTAACTTTCTTTCACTACCACCCCTACCACAAGTGTACTCTCTCTATCATCACCCTCTCTTTATAAACTTCAATCTTCCTGTTGTTCTGTGCATCTTACTCTGAATAGCTCCATCTCTGTCTTTCCCACTCCTATTTATCCCACAGGTCACCACCTCTGCCTATCTCTTTCTCTTCAGCCTCTCCTCTACTCCTTACTTTTTGAATGTATCCTTCCTCACACTCCATATTTTCCTCATTCAGAGGTAAGCCCTAGGTCTCTGTAGGTTGGGACAGCACTATAGGGCCCCATGAAGGTGAGGGTGTGAAATGGCCCACCTCAGTTGGGTTCCAGGGAGGCTGCTCAGAACCTCACTCTACACATATCTTGTGCCAATCAGGGCAGAGGAGAGGTCATATGGAGGACACTGTGAGGTACTGGGTTTTTCAGAACCGGTACTGATCCGGTAACCCAGTGGTGCCAGGGTACACCCAAAGACCTCGGGTACTTTCCTGATTCAGACCACAGAAACTCAGAGTCTTCTAGGTGAAGTCAAAGATCGAATTTTTTGGCTGCAACCAAGTGACAAGCGTCCTAGAAGTACAACAGCACGGTTTGTATGTTCTCAGGAGACTGTGTGTCAATGCAAAGTCAGGTTTCCTTATATACAGTTTTTTAAGCTTCAGGCAAACATTCTTGACATTTTGGTTGGTCATTCACATGTTTTCACTACAAAGGAAAATACAGTGTCATGATGAAACCTCATATTTCATGTCATCCAACCCATAATAAATTACCCGGCAAGGCCTAGTATTTTACATCAGATAAGTGTGGACCCCCAATAAAAACGGGCACCTCCCCCTCGTAAAGTAAGAAGAAGAAAAGAGCAGGTGCAGGTGTGAGCAAGATTAGGCAGGGTGTGTGAGCGATAATAAGGGTATTATGGCATGGTGTGCCTTGATGCTATCTGATTCGGCCACTGGGAGAGGGACTGACCAAACAGGTTTGGCCTGAGGCAATGGTTCCAGCTTGCCCAGGTCAGAGAAAAGTCAATCAAGGTGTACGTGTCCTTGGAATCAAATCTGACTGTATTATAAACCTATGTGAGGGCAACTTTTAAAAATGGCTGCCGTGTATAAAATGGGAGCCAGGAGTGCAGGACGAAAATGGCGATTTCGAGGTGAAAACGCTGCTGGAATTGAGCGAAAATGCTGATGCTTAGTGTACTAGTCATTATCGGTCTTTTGATACTAAAATCGTACTGCTGTGGCAAAGTAAATTACATGGGTCCAGAATTTTTAGAACCACAAACCCTCCTTTTGCCCTTACATAGGCAATAAACCTATTCTCATGCTAATCTGAGTCCAGGTCTATGTTTCTAAAGTCGTTGAGATGTTGCTGTAACATCATCCTAGTATTTAGCTCGTCTCTTGGTGCAGGTTTCCTTATGCATGATGTAACACAGAGGCCACATATGGCAGGACAAAGTAAGGAATACCTCTATCTGCAGTAGGTGGCATAAGATCACACACCCAAAAATTAGTGATGTTCACTACTAACTAGTGTTGATGCAGAAGCTGTACAAAAGAATTGCTTATGAATTCTGATCTTCTAACCTGCTCATGTTCAGGAAAAGGGTGAAAAGAGTGCAAAGAAACAATAGTAGGAAAAGACACAGGTTGGGAAGTGGGTGCAGAAGTCAATTGAGTAGAGAAAAACAATCCCACCCATAAATGACAACGTCATGTTTAAAAGACACTAGAAAACACGTTATTTAGAACATATAAACAACGGGAGAAAGTAGTGACCACTATTACAAATGAAATAATAATTTTTCACAACCCTAACCAAAAAGCAAATCCTAAAATTATCTAGTAAAATTTTTAGGGCTCCTCTGCATTTCAGTAATTTTGGTATGTTCAGATGGAACAGTGGTGACTCTCATCAATGCTCTAAGGTGAAAAGGGGATACTCTTTCCACAGAAAATGGACTTTATTCTGCTTTTACTAAACAGAATAGTACTTTAAAACAATGCCAGCAAAACAATCAGTCTCCTAACACCTAGTCTATACAATCACACGGGAACCTCTTGTAAAACCAACTATGCCCAGAGTCCGTTCAAAAAGCCTCTCTGGCAGGCTTCTATTGTCCATCAAATTTTCTTTTGTTGTTTTCTTTCGCATGGGCCTCTCAATTCAGGCCTCTTCGTGAGAAAAGTACTGCTTAGTTGGAGTGCCCTCCTGGCAAACACCCACAGCTCACTCGAAAGTCTCAATGTCTTAAAGCAATGCACCAGTGTCTCTCCTCTGTGGCAGACACTACAAACAATGTGCTCTTCATTGATCAAGGGCACAAATCATCTCGTGCAGACCCAAGCACCATTAATTGGGAAATAGCTCAAGCTCAGCAGCACTTTCAGACTCCAACACTCATTATTTAGTGTCAGAGGACGCTCAAGCTGCTCTTTCATGGGCACCACAATATAGTGCCTTTTTCCAAACTTGAAATCTCCGGTGCACTGCCCTTCTTCCGTTGGAGCAAAGAAAAGGGGGTGTGTGGCCAAAACTCAGGCCAAGGGGCTCAAGGGATTGCACACTGTCAGAGGTTACCAGCACATGACAGGTAGAGAAATGAAACCTCAAAACAGCTCTGCCATCAACAAGAGGAATCCTTATCTTTAGCTCTTTTACACTGAAACTTTGGTTTTGTGATGTCCAACGCCGTCTGATGGAGCAAGTACGATACCATGCGCTGGCGATCGCTGTCCAGCTTTGCTACTTTCTGGGTGCTGAGACTGTAGGGCCAAGACGTCCGTCTTTCATCTGTAGCTGTCACTGATGGGAATTAGGCTTAAATCAATGTTCTGCAGGTTATTATGACTTGATACCCGCAGAATCTAGTGACGTAGGAAATGTGCCACAGTTGTTAGTTCCCTTCAATTTAGTACAAAAACAGTTCATGGTTTTTAACAAGGGGACTGCAAGCAGGTGGTCTGCAATCTTCAAAGGAGTAGCCATACACCATGGGCATAAAATACAAAGACAAAGGCAGAAGGGCAAAACAGGGTCTCTAGCATCTTTAATTGGGTTCTCTCCATTATTCTCTGCCATCTATAGCTACATGAGAATTCTATCTGAATGGATTTCCTCACACAGTGGCATTTTCTAATGGGGTAAACACATATTTTCCTCAATGATTAAGTCTAGGTGTTCCTCCTTATCTTAGAACATCTCAATAGAGAAATCACATGATACCGATTATCAGGGACATGTAGAAACCTTCCTTTAAAAACTGTGCATCAGGTGCACTATGCAATACACAGGCTAATAGTCAAATGTGCAAACAAAAAGACAAGAACTAGAGGGTCCTGATATTTGCATGATTAGGACACATCTGATCCCACCAAAAATTAAAGTAGCAGGAACAGAAGGGAACCGAAAACCAAATTAAAATAGACATTGAAAATTCGTCATGTTCAAAAAGGTAAACATAAGATATCTCCTATTGAGATGGAAAACTTGTCTTACTATAATATTGAGTCAGTTAACCAGTCTATCGCTACCCTGACAGTCAGGCTGGAAAACATTGAAGCAGGCCTAAGGCAAATTCTTGAAAACCAGTCTGGTCATACCAAAGGGAATTATACATAACATGGGGGTCCCTGGTACATCACTGCAGTCTGGAAATGTGAACCTGAACAATACATCAATAATAATAAAAGGGCTGACTGGTGAAAGGAATTCGAAAAAGAGAAATGGGACTAGGACATAGCTAAAATCTCAATAACTAAGCATGATGCGACATTGGTCAGGGGAAGTAACAAAAGAAAAAATCTATAGGAAGAACAAAAAAATTATTTGGGTGATAGTCAGGCATGTGACACAACACCGAGAGTACGGGTGATACACAAAGGCCAAAGTTACACAAATTTTAACTCTACCGTTGGTGACTACACCATATATGGTACTCCTAGCTAATGTTTCAGTTCCTTCTACAGGAAAAAATGAAAACCTGGTTTTCTTTTAAGGAACAAAAGCCATATGCTACTTAGGAAACAGAACATCATTAACTAATGTAATATAGAAATTAGGCCACCTTGAGTCACAGATCTATAATTTCATCCTTAGGTCCAATCAAGGCTACATAAATGTAGGGCTGCCTGTTCCTTTAAGGGAAGGGGCAGTAACGTGACCAACTGCAGGTGACACACTTTGATCCTGTATATCTCTTTTTATTTTCCTTCAATACCATTATAGCCAAATAGACATGCACTGGTGAAGTGTTGTCTCTTATGTTCACAGCATGAAATATCATTATCTGTGGAATTTAGTAACCAGAACAAGTTCAACCAACTGTTGCGTAGCGATGGGCATCGTCATGACCATCCCCTCACAACACAGGGGAGCTTGTAATAGTATCAAAAGCAGCAACAAACATGCAAAAAACAAATAAAAAAATAATAAAAACGCACAAAACGTCAAGCCATCAGATATACTTGCTGTGTATCAAGCACAAAAAGCACAGACAAAACAATAGCATGTGTGAATAAGCGGTGATACACAACACCATGTCATGTACTTTATGCACAGTAAACCTGCAGCCCAAAACCCAATATTTGGGCCTGTTTAATTTGTCAGGTTTAAAATCCTTACCCTCCTTTTGACAGTAGATCACCAGGCAATGGAAATCTGCTGTCAAATATAACTTTACTGTTTCTCTTCTAACATACAGGACCAGCAAGAACAATTCATGATAGGACCAAATACACGAAAATAAATTTCCATTACTTAACTGTTACCCTCTTGTCAGTTACTTCGCAACATCAAGCCACCTTAGTTTTACCTTTCTAAAAGTAAAAATTGTTACACTGACACTCCATATTAATTTGGCACCTACAATTTCCACTGTGAAAAATAAGTCTTAATTGGCAAATCGTTCTCATTAAGGCATGTAGCCTTCAAAATTTTAGAAAAGGGCTGCATCTTATTTTCTGTCTAAGACTTAATGCAACACTTCGTTTTCTGTCAAATAAAAGCAACTAGCAGGCATCATTTAATTTTTTTAGAGCGGAGACACAAATGTATCAGTTCTGCAGAGCATTTAACATGATGTTGGGACTTTCGAAGAAACCCCTTTTTTTTTTATTTTCCCTCTGGAATTAAGTTCTTTAATTGTATTGATGTTCTTCTGGAGAAACCAGAAATCCCACTTTTAGAGGCCCGGTAGGGTCCTTCTGCATTTCACAGAGACAAGGCCCTAATTTAAAAGGTCACAAGTGTCAACATGACAGCCTCCTCCATTGTTTATGGGAAAACTAAAGATAGCATCTCAGCAGCGTGACTTGAGCCAGCCTCTGTAGCTCTCCTAGCTTCTGCCACTCTGAATCTGTCAAAGACAGTAGGCCTTCCTGTTTTCCTTCTAACCTGCAATAATTCACTCAATTAAAAAAAATTTTTTTTCCTTTTTAGGCGCAAAAAAAAATTATCTCTATTTCCAGATTATTAAACTACATTTACTGTGAATAATTCACAAACCTTAATAACACACATATCAGTTGTTAGAATAAATGCTTGTTGCAATCCCATGCAATGGTACATATTTCATCAACCTCGAATGAATGAACGTCTCAGTAGGCCCAGCTGAAGTTAGAACCTTCAACCTCGATATTAAAACAAGCCTTTGTACTGGCACATTGACTCATTGAATCATAAGAAGGCACAACCTGCAAATATATATCAAACCTAAATGTATGCATTTACTGAAGCCTGAGACACTTTAAAAAGTACTCTGAATGAAAGAAAATGCAGTTTAAACAGTGCTATTGCCCAAAATCGACTTTGATATTTTAGGCATTAAAAAATCAATATCCTACAATTTTCTTGCATAATATGCATTACCAGAATGTCTATTACACAATCCATGAGTCAGCCATTGAAAATATTAACTTATACTTTATAGAAATGAGCTTGTTTGCTCCTGCGCCAAGGGAAAATTGCACATACAAATGTCATTTTAGCGGTGCAACATAACTTAAATTAAATTTTAATTCTAGGAGGTCATAGTATAGGTATTAAGCTTTATAAATATTTAAAAACGATTTTGAAAGGCACTTATTTTTTAAATAATTTTTCTATAATTAATAATTTTCTTTAAAAAAAAAAAAAACAATTATTCTTTTTTTTGTGATAATTCCACATATAAAAGCAAGCTGCATCCCTTGCCTATTATTTGGGATACATTAACTCACAAGCCTAAGCGCATAAGCCTAACTTGAAATGCGTCACATTTTTGCGCCACTTTCATTTAAAAGGAAGGTTATGCAAAATTCCACCCGTGTTTAACTGGGAAAGTGCTGGCTGAATTGAACATTCCTATCAAATATACTGCAGCTGAAAAGTTTGCCTGTGAACATCTAATACAATGCATCTAAGAAAAATGCTGTAAATTTATTTATTTTTTTGCAAAAATAGATAATTTCGTTTTTTTTTTTTTGGGGGCCCTATTTATATCTATTGAATGTGTTTTCTAATTTATTAAGCATTTAACGGCAGTTTTGTATATGTGCACAATTGCTCATTCTATAAATTAAAGAGCAACATATAGCTATGTTAGCACATCACATGGTTCATTTCTGGATTTTTTCTAAGTTTCTACTTAATATTAATTAACCAACATTTTACTTAACAAACTGAAAACATCAAGAAGACCCACAAACACACATTGAGCTCATTTCAGATATAAACAGAAAACACTCAGGACACACAATACAGCGCGCTTCAGCCATTTTTCATAAATAGCGCCGTCGCAATTTACTTACAGAACCGTTTGCAGATCCTAGTTGTAAGTCATATTTACAAGAGAAAAGAAAACTTTTCTCAATAGTGTTCCAAAAAACTGCAAAAACAGCCTCACAGACATTTATTTCCAAGAATAGCGGACTCATACTTTATTAAACGTGATGGGGCCCACGCCGTGCTTCACATATAGTTCATAGGTTGGAGTTCCAATCGGAGGAACCGGACATGAGTCCTCCAATCGGGAGTCCCTTTTTACAACCAAGACAAAACAAATTTCCAAGTCTGCTAAGACCAGGCATCTTCGCTCACTAGTCTAGCTTCAAACTTCAAAGGATTATCGTTTACGATAGTCTCGTGAATACACGAGTCCTTCGGCTTTGGTACTTGCAAGTTCCAAATCAAAGTGATCCCGAAGGGATACCAAACCAAATGTCCAACTAAGGACCAAACCAAGTGTCCAACTAAGGACTGGGAGACGCTCCACTTATACTTAACTGAAAATATCGATGACGTCACCAGAAGACTCGTCTTATCGTTTCTCTCTACCAAACATCAAGGGTCCAAATCAGGGCGATAGCCAGGGCAGCAGTCCTTCGTAGCCGTCGGGAAGCGGGGAACCTCACAGCAAAGACTTTCGGACCACGTCGACATGCAGGGGTCGATGAAGTGGCGGCCTTCCTCCAGAATTTTCACACGAATCTCCTCACGGACCTCAGGCTTGGACCGGTACCGCTGGTATCGCCCCACATTGGGCGCCAACTGAGGTACTGGGTTTTTCAGAACCGGTACTGATCCGGTAACCCAGTGGTGCCAGGGTACACCCAAAGACCTCGGGTACTTTCCTGATTCAGACCACAGAAACTCAGAGTCTTCTAGGTGAAGTCAAAGATCGAATTTATTGGCTGCAACCAAGTGACAAGCGTCCTAGAAGTACAACAGCACGGTTTGTATGTTCTCAGGAGACTGTGGCCCTCATTCTGACCTTGGCGGGTGGCGGAGGCCGCCCGCCAAAGTCCCGCCGTCAGGTTACCGTTCCGCGGTCGAAAGACCGCGGCGGTAATTCTGACTTTCCCGCTGGGCTGGCGGGCGGTCACCTTCACACCGCCAGCCAGCCCAGCGGGAAAGAGGCTTCCACGATGAAGCCGGCTCGGAATCGAGCCGGCGGAGTGGAAGCTGTGCGACGGGTGCAGTTGCACCCGTCGCGAATTTCACTGTCTGCGCAGCAGACAGTGAAATACATGTAGGGGCCCTCTTACGGGGGCCCCTGCAATGCCCATGCCAGTGGCATGGGCACTGCAGGGGCCCCCAGGGGCCCCGCGACCCCCCCTACCGCCATCCGGATCCCGGCGGTCCGACCGCCGGGATCTGGATGGCGGTAGGGGGGGTTGGAATCCCCGCGGCGGTGCAGCAAGCTGCGCCGCCGCGGAGGATTCAATGGGGCGGCGGTACACTGGCGGGAGCCCGCCAGTGGTGCCGGTCCGACCGCGGCTTTACCGCCGCGGTCGGAATCCCCATTGGAGCACCGCCGGCCTGTCGGCGGTGCTCCCGCGGTCCTCCGCCCTGGCGGTCAAAGACCGCCAGGGTCAGAATGACCACCTGTGTGTCAATGCAAAGTCAGGTTTCCTTATATACAGTTTTTTAAGCTTCAGGCAAACATTCTTGACATTTTGGTTGGTCATTCACATGTTTTCAATACAAAGGAAAATACAGTGTCATGATGAAACCTCATATTTCATGTCATCCAACCCATAATAAATTACCCGGCAAGGCCTAGTATTTTACATCAGATAAGTGTGGACCCCCAATAAAAACGGGCACCTCCCCCTCGTAAAGTAAGAAGAAGAAAAGAGCAGGTGCAGGTGTGAGCAAGATTAGGCAGGGTGTGTGAGCGATAATAAGGGTTTTATGGCATGGTGTGCCTTGATGCTATCTGATTCGGCCACTGGGAGAGGGACTGACCAAACAGGTTTGGCCTGAGGCAATGGTTCCAGCTTGCCCAGGTCAGAGAAAAGTCAATCAAGGTGTACGTGTCCTTGGAATCAAATCTGACTGTATTATAAACCTATGTGAGGGCAACTTTTAAAAATGGCTGCCGTGTATAAAATGGGAGCCACGAGTGCAGGACGAAAATGGCGATTTCGAGGTGAAAACGCTGCTGGAATTGAGCGACAATGCTCATGCTTAGTGTACTAGTCATTATCGATATTTTGATACTAAAATCGTACTGCTGTGGCAAAGTAAATTACATGGGTCCAGAATTTTTAGAACCACAACTGTCAGCCTCGTGGAGTGAGGTAAGGGGTTTGAAATAGTTCTTCTAAGCTGGGATCTGGTAATATTGCTCCTTGTCACTCTGTCCCCTCACCTGGCTCAATCTGCACACATTACTGTTCATAGCGGGGCTGAGCCAGCCCCATACAATAAGGGGCATGTTAAAGAGCCCCTAGCGACATTCCAATGCCACATTAGCATCATTTTTTTTACCCTAATGTAGCAGTAGAAGGCCAAAAAGATATTTACAAAGTTGTGCAATGCATGTGTTGTACTACTTTCTAAACATTTGTGCTACATTATTCCTGCGCCTGGCATAATGTATGCAGAGGAGGCGTTCCCCCATTAGGGGTGCCAAAAAAATGGTGCAAGCAAATTGAAGGCATTTTTTTGCACTTTTAACGCCTGCTCAGAGCAGGCATTAAAAGGAGGCTTCCACTGCTTACAATGGGCCTCTGGGGGCTTTGCAGGATTAGCATCAGAATTTTTGACGCTAATCTTTGAAAGCGCTGGACTTGCGTCAAAAATTCTGATGCTAGTCCCTTAACTACCGCCATTGTGCACCATATTTAAACATGGCTTACACATGGTGGCGTTAAGGGGGCGCTAAAGGGTGCAGCCCCACGTTTCTTAAATATGCCCCTAAATAGACACACACAGTCAAACCTCACACGAAAACCGTTCAAAAGGGGCACTACTGAACAAAAAAAAACAGACCAAATCTGGGCCTCAAGCACTGGTCCATCGCATGCCAAGTGAAAACCAAGTTTACCAACCTGACCCTGATGGTCCATGGAAATTATGTTGTGTTTTACAATGTGTATATTTTAACTGTGAAAATGAATTTTTACAAAAAAGTCCTGCATTCTTTACATCAAAGCATATGTAAAAGTGTTTTTAAATCAAAAATATGTGAAAATATACTGTTCTGTGATCTCACTATTTGAGAATATGGGTATCACTTTACTTTTGACAACAGAATTGATCTGCTTCCCTAACGATTGTCTTGTAGCATCATTATTTGCTTTTCATTATTCTGTGTGCAGTCATTTTAAATGGTAAGATTTGTAGAATCCCATTTGAAAACTTTAGTAGACAGCTATGTCACAACGTGTAACATACTATTCCTCCGTAGCGGGCTCTACTGGCTATTAAAGTCCCTCTCTCTTGTTAAAGACCCTCGACTTCAGCTCGGGCCTTTAACACGGGAGCGGGCCTTTAATAGCCGGTAGAGCCCGCTATGGCAGGTTCTGAGGCTATATTAGAACATTGGAATGTTGGGGGCTCCATTGCAGACATTGGAGTGCTGCAGGCTTTTACTGGTTAGTAAAAGCTCAGAGCATCAACATTCCAATGTTCTCTTTGTTCACAGCAACAGCTGTGAACAAAGCCTCACGGAGCAGGAGGGGATTTTATTCCCCATTGAGCATTGTGAGGAATTTGTTTTATTTAATAGAACATTCTGCCCTTGAGTGGCAGAATGTTCTAATAGCCTTAGAACCCGCCATAGCGGGCTCTACCAGCCATTAAAGGCCCTCGCCCTTGTCTTTAACGCTGTTGCAGGCCTTTAATAGCCGGTAGAGCCCACTACAGTGGGTTCTAAGGCTATAGTTGAAACCTGGAATGTTGAGAGTTCCATTAAAGGCAATAGAGCGGCTCAGGTGCCAGTAATGATTAGTATAGTCATTGTACTACAGCACTGGATTGTTTGTCTTTCTGTTCCCAGTATTTTCAGTACTAACATGCTACTCTCAGTGAATGGAATGATCTAATAGCCTTGTAGTCTTTCTGCCTCAAGCTACCAGTAGTTAAAAGCACATTCCATTATAGGCCCTCACCTGCAGCTCGACCTGTAACTCGGATTCAGGGCCTTCAACAACCGGTCTTGTCCTCAGTATTGGGCTATGGTTCTATATAAAATATATTTAGGAAAAATTATGTTCTAACATTTCAAACATTCCATATATTGCAGATACTCTACTTGAGCAAGTTCAACAAAATCTGCAATACGACACATAGCTTTTTCTTAAATGTATTCCTACAAATGGAAAACATGTTATTGGTTGAGAAATCCCTTCTCCTACATGATCAAGAAATATAGTGGTGTTTGATGAGTATTCACATCTCACTTACACACTTTCAGACCTCACTTTTGATGGCAATCTATGAGTGTGAAAAAATGTAAGAGTGGAATAACAATTTTCAGAAAATTCCAACACTGTTGTTTTGTTATTTCCTCTCAATGGTCACCCCATCATTCTTCGGTGAGTGTCTGTGTTCCCACTCATACCTATAAACTTACTGCTGGGGAAATTCTGACATTTTTTTAGACCGTATGAACAAGATCACAGGTTGGGTAGGGGCTACTGGGCAAAATTGTTGTGATTAAGGTTATTTGCACTGGTGTCCTTGTTTGTCACTGGGGACCCTTGCACCATGGCTCTGCAAACAGTGCTAAGTACAAACATTCCAGCATTTGACTCTCTCACTGTAGTGAGTGAGCAGCCACAACCTTCTCAGGAAGGTGTTGTGTGAGGCAAGAACCCAGGCCTCAAAAGAAAGCCAACAGAGATAATCAAGTGTTGTCCAACTCACTGAGCATTGCTAAGTACTACACATTCCAAATGTGATTCAGTTACAGGACTGTTTACCCCCAGAAGGATATAATAAAATGCAGATATCCCTTTGGTGCCAGGTTTCTCCACTCTTCAGTCTGTCTCAGTAGTCCCTTGCACATTATAAGGACACACAGTTTACCCTTACAGGTTACATGATAGGCCTCGGACATTGCGTTGTCACGGTCAGGCCTAGGCCTCTGTGCACAAATTACATTAGCATAACTTCAGAACCAACGGTAGGGACACAAGTTTCACATGCAGTCAGGCACTGAGGCAGGGGTACACTTCTGTTTACAATGTAGGGGACATTATATATACTACCAACATTTTTGTGGGTTGCATCGTATGTGCAGACATAAATGTTCACAGATACCGATACCACTTATATGAATCTGATAATTACATCTTCAAACTACTTTAGTGTACGCAATAAGTAGAGCTTTGATTTAAAAATGTTTTCTTATCAGCCTATGGGTGGTTTAAAATGAAACTTTCATGGGGTTTGCTGAAAGGGTAATTATGGCAATTATTCAATATTTACAAATTGAATCCTGCAGAAATTTCCCTACAGTGTTTTATTTCAAATGTTTTCTTGCAACATCACAACATAATTATACCCGTGTGAGAAGCTGGCCTGGTTAATAGTGGGTACCAGAGGTACTTACACCTTATACCATCTCCACTGATCCACCTTAGTGAAATGTAGGCAGTGTCTAGCAGCTTAGGCTGTCTAGGGGTAGCTGTAGCAGAGCAGCCATGGCTGAACTAGGAGACATGCAAAGCTCTTGCAATGCCACTATAGTCACACAGTACTTATACACAATAAAATACAATACTCAGTGTTACCAAACATAAAGGTACTTTATTTTAGTGACACAAGGCCACAAATATCTTAGAGGCAATACTCCTTTTGGAGGTAAGTATTATACACAATATATACACTAGTAACCAAAATCAGGTAAGTAAACAGTCATAGAATAGTGCAAACAATGAAAAACACAGAAGATTGCAATGGGCCTGGGGGCAAAACAAACCATATACTAAAATAGTGGAATGCGAATGTTGGTTTACCCCCTAGGCACGTGTAATGTGTAGAGGGGCGCTAAGAGTGTAAGAAAACACCAGAGGTAAGTAAAATACCACACCCGTAGCCCAGGAATAAAGGAGTAAAGTACAGCAAATGTACTCAGAGCACACTAGAAGTCGTGTTAAAGGAGTATGCAAAAACCAAGCAAGACTGTAAGACACCAACAATGGATTCCTGTACCTAAAGATCTGTGGAGAGAGGAGAGCAAGTCCAGAAGTCGATGAAGAGTCTAGGAAGAACAGGAGTCCCTGCTAACCCAGATGAAGGTGCAAAAGTGGATCCGCAGGTTGGAAGAAAAGAGCAGAAAAGCACCAAAGAAGATAGCTGCAGTTTCCTGCTTGGTGCAGGAGATGTCCCAGATTGAGTCGTTGGATGCAGGCTGTTTTTCATCGTTAAATTCTGCCAATAAGCCCTGGCTCACGCAAATGTTGCGATTGGCGGGAAAAGGTGCTACCTGGGCCCAGGAGGGTCCCAGGTGCCTCAACTCAGACTGAGGAGACAGAGGGGGCTCTTAGCACTTTAGAGAACACTCAGAACACCAGGCAGCACCCACAGGAGTCCCAGAACACGGGGACAAAGGAGTTGCAGAATGTGGTCATCACAGTACTACACAAACAGATCCCATGCTGCCGGAGAACAACTCAGGGAGCTGAGCATCGCAGGATAGAGTGCTGGGGACCTGGCCAACGCTGTGCACAAAGTACTTTTGGAAGAAATGCACAGAAGTCCAAGGAGCTGCAGAACACTTGGTGCACAGGGGTACTGTCTGGCACGGGGAGGCAAGCCCTTACCTCTACCAAATTTGGACAGCTGGAGCTTTGGACAGTCAGGATCACTTTGGTTCACCACCTGTGCTCCAGGGATCATGCTTGTTGATAGGAGCGGAGTCCCAGAGTACCGGTTTTCATTGCAGAGAGGTGCCTGCTGAAGCAGGGAAGTGACTCCGTCACTCCACGGGAGATTCCTTCAGTCCTTCTGGTGCACAATGAAGACAGGCAGTCCTCAGAGCATGCACAACCTGGAAACTGTTACAGTAGCTTCTTGGATATTTTGTTGCAGTTTCAGTGTTCCTGGAGCAGTCTGCAGTTGATCCGATGGTCAGGGGCTGAAGCAGAGGAAAAAGAGGAGTCCCGGTGATGTCTTGCAAACCGAATCTGAGGAAACACTCAGAGGAGAGACCCTAAATAGCCCTGAGAGGGGTATTGGCTACCAAAACAGGTATGCACCTATCAGGAGGGGTTTCTGACATCACCTGCTGGCACTGCCCACTCAGATGCTCCCAGAGGGTCTCCACACCTTGGAAACCAAGATGGCTAACACCAGGGACACTCTGGAGGAACACTGGGTCACTCCCCTTTCCTTTGTCCAGTTTCGTGTCAGAGCAGGGACTGGGGGTCCCTGAACCAGTGTAGACTGGATTATGCAAGGAGGGCACAGTTTGTGTCCTTCAAATCATTTCCAGCGGCTCTGGGAGGATACCCATCCCATGCCTGTAGCTCCTATTTTCAATGGGAGAGGGTGTAACACCCCTCTCCTAAAGGAAATGTAATGTTCTGCCTTCCTGGGATTGAGCTGCTCAATCCCCAGGAGGGCAGAAACCTGTCTGTGAAGTGGCAGCAGCTGGGGCTTGCAGTGGAAACCTCAGAGAGCTGGTTTGGCAGTACTGGGGGTCTATGGTGGAGCCCCCAGGGTGCATGGAATTGGCCCCCCAATACCAGAATTGGATTGGTGGTACAATTTCTCAATCTTAGACACCTCACATGGTCATATTTGGGGTTACCATTGTTAAGCTGCATATATGTAGTGCACGCTTATAATGGTGTCCCTGCACTCAGGAAGGCAGGAAAATTGGTCCCGGACAATGCGGGGGCACCTTTGCTAGTGCAAGAGTGCCCTCACACAGAGTAAATTTGCACCTAGTCTTCAGTAACTGAACGTTAGACATATAGGTGACTTATGAGTTACCTAGTGCAGTGAAAATGGCTGTGAAATAGTGTGTGCACTATTTCACTGAGGCTGCAGTAGCAGTCCTGAAGGTGTGTTTGTATGAGCTCCTTATGGGTGGCAAAAGAAATGCTGGTGCCCATAAGGATCTCCTGGAACACCAATGCCTAGGTACCATATACTAGGGACGTATAATGGGGGGGGGCAGTGTGCCAATCTGAATTGGAATATGAAGTCACTACCCTATAGTGACAAATTTGGGAACAGAGAGGGCATAAGCACTGGGGTTCTGGTTAGCAGAACTCCAGTGACACAGTCAAGCATACTGACAACACAGGAAAATACCCTGACATAGAGGCCACAAACTATGAGCACTGGGGTCCTGACTAGCAGGATCCCAGTGAGAAAGAAAAAAAAAACTGACAAACAGCCAGAAATTGGGGGTAACATGCCAAGAAAGATGGTACTTTCCTACAACACGGGCCAAAAGCAAGAAATTATTTAACAGAAGCTTGAGCCCAATAACATAAAATATGAAGAGATCACTGCTGCCACAAAAGCACTGCCCCTCTCAGGAGTCCTTGTTGTAAAGGAAACAATTATTTTAGAAATATCAATATGTGAAGTATCACAGAGGTAACATAATCAGTATGACCAGTTTTCCAATTAGTATGGACAGTGCCTGAAAAAAACTGCTCAAAACCTCCTTTCTCCTTCAGTAATGTAATCTCCAAGAAAGGTGAAAGAATGATGACCACGGGTAAGCATGAATGTAAATGTTAATTTAAAGTTTACCATCCACCTACACTTTGTGTCTTCAAACGTTCTCCTTTAATCTTAGCTCGCCCTTTTATCTTTTGCCACATTCTATCGCACAAGATGCAAGCACCAGCTAATTACACAGACAATGCAACCCATCTCCCTTTCCAAAGAAGTGCAAAATAAGTTGTCCCCCATCTCTAGTAAGATGCATGCAATAAATATTTGCAATTCAAACTAATAGCAAAACATATCTAATTTAGAATAACACATTCTTTATCAATCCAACTTATTAGAACATGCACTGTCTCTCTCCTTGACAAGTCATTAAAGCATTCTTGGGCTTGGCACATCCTTTATTTTGTCTTGTCACACCAGCCTCCTCCTCATCTTACATTCTTAGATCATCCTTGGTGGCACCACTTTTCAACAAGGAATACTGTATATTTACAATTTGTTTATAGCTCCATACATTCCCATCACTTAACAACATAGAATAATGATTTACTCTTTTGACGTGTAGTGGTTCAGAAAACTTTAACATACCTTTACACTCCTTCCAGCCTTACCTCACATGCACCCAATCACCCTCCTTAAACTGTTCCTTGAGGTTATCTTTAGAACCTTCACATCGTTTGTTGTTGTTTTTATCTTCCTTCTTCTCAATTCCCTTCATTTACATTCCACAGAATTTTCTCCCTCTCATGACATCAAATGGTATTCTACCTGTGACGTTTTTAGGAGTAGTGCAATACGTCCATATCAGTTTTCCCACAGCCTCTTTCCATTGCCCTTTTTTCAAGGTTCTGTTCTCCTTCTCCACAAGACACTTACTTTTTGGATTATACACTGATGACCTAATGTGTTCTACTCCATACACATTTAAGAAATCATTCATAGCATGAGATGCAAACTGCACACCATTTTCTGTCATAGTTCCTCCAAGAACTTGATCACATCCTGGGTTGTCACTTGATCCACAAATTTGACTTCTGGCCACCTTGAATAGTAAGCCACAATTACCATGTCATACTTTGGCACAGATCTTAACACATTGTATGGCCCTGTAATGTTCAAACCAAGGGAGCATCCATTTTTTCAACATTAACTGTTGCATAATCCACTGTTCTTCGAGATTTATCACTCCATGCACATAATAAACAATTCCTTATCATTCTTTGCACCTCTCTGTCTAATCCTGGCCACCAATACTCCACCCTTACTCTCCGTTTGGTAGCACTCATCCCACCATGGTCTTCATGGCCTAAGGACAATACCCGTGACCGCAACACCTCCGGCACTACTAACAGCTCTCTGCTAAATGAAATTCCTTCTTCTACAGATAACTCTGTGCTCACATTGAGGAAAGATTCCACTTTCTCTGAAGCTTTTCCTCTCATAAGCCACCCATCAGTCATATAGGTTAGTACCTCTTGTAACGTTTCATCCTCCTTGACCACCTGCAAACATTACTCATGACTTATGTGACCCCTTGTTGTGGCATTTACACTAGCCACCAATTCCACATCTTTCCATTGATCGTTCACTGCGTCATCTGTTGGTAACCTTGAGCAGCATTCTGCCACCACATTTTCTTTTCCTGCCATATACTCCATGGTGTATGAAAATTCCAACATTCTCGGCACCCAATGTATGATTCTAGAAGATACCTGACTGGTACCCTTATTAGTGAACACATCAACTAAGGGGTGGTGATCAGTGTGAATGATGACATTCATTTCCCCACACAAACTTCTTGAAATGACTCACTCCCCACCAACATGCCAAGGCTTCTCTTTCTATTGTAGAATACATTTGTTCTGCATTTCTCAGTGGCCTTGACGCATGAGCTATAGTTATTTCTTTGCCATGACTTTCTTGCAATAGTACAGCACCCAAACCTATGGCACTGACATCAGTGCACATTTTGCTCTCATCACATGTTTCATACAGATTGAGTGCAGGAGCTGATGCAATTTCTTATTTAAGTTGTTTAAACTCCTGCTCACACTCCACACACCAATTGAATTTCACATCTTTTGACATTAACTTGTGCGTATGTTCAGTTTTATCAGTAAATATGTGAATAAAGCATGAAAAATATTCAGTTATTCCCAAAAGAGACCTTAACTGATCCTTGTCTGGTGGAGCATACTCAATGGCCTTCAATAATTTCTCTTTAGCCAACACCCCTCTTTAATCCAACCAAAGTCCAAGATACTCCACACCTTTAACTCCTATGTTACACTTATCATTTTTATGGTTAACCAACTATTTTCTAAAATTCCCCAAATGTTAGCAAGAACTTCATCATGTTTTCCATCTTTTTCAGCAAAAATAAGAATATTATCCTGAAAGTAGGTTATATTACTCACTCCCTTGAACAATTGATGCATTGTCCTCTGAAAGACTACAGAGGCTGATGCATCACCAAAGGGCATGTGCTTGAATCTGAATGTACCCTCTGGCGTGACAAACAAAGTGAGATGTCTTGATTCTGGGTGCAAGGCAATTTGGTGGTATGCAGACGACAAGTCCAAAGTGGAAAATATCTTTTCCCCTTTGATTGTCGTCAACATCTCACCAATATTGGTATCTAGCCAAATAGCCTTGTTCAGGTTGCATAAGTCCACTCACATTTTCAGCTCGCCATTGGGTTTCCGTGGCAATACTACCAGGACCAACCACTCTGAAGCTT
Organism: Pleurodeles waltl; assembly: GCF_031143425.1. Lineage (NCBI taxonomy): Eukaryota > Metazoa > Chordata > Amphibia > Caudata > Salamandridae > Pleurodeles > Pleurodeles waltl. Next base: position 475,574,401 of record NC_090451.1, read on the forward strand.
CAATTTCCTCAATTTTGTCTGACCGACATAAGTTGTTCAATGCTTTCTTCACTAGTTCTCCCAACATCAATCGTACAGTGTGATGTTTGTGCAGAACAGGATTAACTCTATCCCTCAAAATTATTTTATGCACAAAACTCTTAAGTCGTCCTAGTTTATTGCAGAATACATTTGGGAACTTTTCTGTACATTGTTGTTTACAGTGCTTACATCAGATATTGCCCCTCACACTTGATCAGGATGATTAGGATCCAATCTTATCAACAATTCCCTTTGTTGAGGCAATCCCAGTAAAAATGAACCATCCTTGGCTATATATACTTTGCAAAGCATGAGCTTGCCTTAGAATTCTACCATACCTTCAATGTACCCCAATAAATCTATGGGCTTGTTTCCATAAGCCACTACTTTGATGTCTGGTTTGAACATTTTGTGGTTGGGAAATGTAATCATATATTCGTCACCGATTAATGCATAACAGCCTCCCACATCAGCCATCACCCACACCTCCACCCCATCTATTTTGAAAGTACAATAAGGGGGCACCATCTCTGAAGAGACTCCTACATCACTAATTTGCACAAAAAAATCTTTGTCTTGTTCACTTCCGTCTTCTTGGTTTATCCTCTGTTTTTCACAGGATTTCCCTCTCCTTTTACTTTGTAAACTCTTGCAAAGTATCCTTTAGCCTTACATTTCTTGCACATTTGTCCAATCACAGAACAATTAGGATCAGTGGCTCTGTGCCCTTTAAGACCACATTTATAACAGACATATCCTTTTTGATCAGTCCAACTGCCTTGAGATGACGCTGTCTCCTTTCTCGTCCCTGCCAATGGTTTGGTTCACACTATTTCCACTTTTCTTGCATTATTCATTACTATTTCTTGGATTCCTTCTTCTGTATTCTCTGCTGTCTTGGCAATGTCAACGGCCTTCATCAATATTAACATTTCTGTATTTAATAGTTTTTCATGCATACATTTGTCTCAGGTTTTTTTGGCACTTACTGATCTCATAGTATCTCATCCACAAAACCTTTGCAGTTGCACGTGGAAGTTAACTTTCTTAATGCTGTCATGAAATTATTAATTGATTAACCCAGCACTGAGCCGTTTGTAAAAACAAAATTCTCTCTACCACCTCTTTTTCTTCTTGCCATAGTGCAGATCTAGTCTTTTTAAAGCTATTTCAAAGTCATCATTATCAGACTCTTCTTAATTTCCGTGGTAGATGTTTTAATGCCTGATGCCCCTAAGCAATGGTTCAAATTACTAGTTTGCTGGATGTAGTAAATATATCCCCACCAATAGCTTCCACATATGCCTGGAAGCCTTCCTTCCAGTCTTCCCATGTGATCGCTGGCTCACCAGGCACATTCAAAATTTGGGTGGGTGCATGTAGCAGGACACTTGGAAACAAACAAAACCGGAGTCTCAAAATAAGTTGGTGTGTTTATTTCATTGTAAAAAGGGACCCACGTAAGTAGCTGCCTCTCTGTCCACAGTCTGGAATAACAGCTAACTCGGGCTCGAGCACACCGCACTCCAGAACCCAGAGGTTAAGCCAATAAAGCAAAAGTTCCATTGAAGCCACGCGCGTGAGTGAAAACATACAAGAAGAAATTACATATACATATTACAACATCTCCCTCCCTTATAATTAATTAGAAAAAAAAAAAAAACATTAAGACAGAATAAAATCTCGAAATTTAGCAGGTAAGTTAATTTGTCTCAAGCTTCTAGTTGTAACGCATTTTGAATTAGCATCATCAATGTTTTTGTCACCATCATTACCATCCAGATCTGAACCATTAGCACTAGACTGATGATCAGGAACATAACCTTGAACCTCAGAATCATTCATGTGACCAGAATTTAAATTATAAGATTTCAAAGACCGCTCACATGCAATTTCTTGCAAATCTGTTGATAACATTGAATCCTCCTCTTCCTTTAAATGAGACATGTTCCTGAAAATCTTGAGTTGCTCAGAATTAATAGGAATTAAACAACTTCTGCTCCACCAACCTCGTCTATCTAATAATACAGAAGCTCTGGTAACTTTGAGAACTTTAGATGGAAAATATTATCTAGATTCTCCTTTCCTTACTCTAAAAGGTTTTTTAAGTAAAACCCAATCATTGACCTTTAATTCAACTATTTTAGTAGTGAACCTGTGATCAAAATTACGTTTCTGCTTAAATTGTTTATCAAAAACAGTACTTCTCATGGTGTTATTAACCCCCAACTGAGATTTTTTGTCAATATCACTTAAAACATGAAACATCCACCTTGGCACGAGTTTGGTTCTGGGATCCCTTCCCCTCAGCAACTTGAATGGAGAACAACCTGTAGTTGAATGGGGAGTAGATAGGTATGCCCAAATTTTCTCTTGCAGAAATATCTGCAACATCAACGTTTGATGCTAAAGCTGTTTGAATTCGTTCCTTAGGAATCCGATTGACCCTTTCTATTAATCCATTCGCTGAAGGATTGTGAAGTGCCACTCTGAGATGTTTGATGTCATGTAAAGTCAAAAAATCAGAACATTTTTTAGACAAAAAATGTGAACCATTGTCCGTAACAATTGTGTTAACAGGCCCCTCTGACCTAAACAATTTGCTTAAAAAACTGACAACCACATCCAAATCAGTTTCAGAAGTGAAAGAATAATAAACCCATTTTGAAAAATAATCCACCACCACCGCTAAATATCTCATGTGCCTTGGTAACAAATGAAATGGCCCCGAGAAGTCTAAAGCAACTTTATTCCACGGTTTCTCTGGCAAAGGAACAGGATATAAAGGCTTAGGGACAGTCCTCCAATGTTTATCTGAAACAATACATTCGGGGCACCTGTTGATAAAAGAGGTAACTTGCTTATCTAAACTTGGCCACCAATAAGACATTTTAATTTTTCTGGAGGTAGCGGAAATACCCAAATGACCCTTGTGAGCTAGTTTAATTATCTTGTCCCTAATAGTGGTAGGAGGAACAATGAGATCACCCCTCAGACAAATACCGTTTTCAACTGTGAGCTCATTAGACACATGATAAAAAGCTCTAAGTTCCCCTGACAGACTTCTCTCCGCTGGCCATTTGGTCTTCAAAAATCCTACTAACATAGACAAAATAGAGTCAGAGGACATAGCAGACACCCATTCTTGCTCCGAAACATGATTGTTAGACACAGCCAAAATGTCCAACAGGGCTACCACACATTCTTTTTCTGCATCAATTTCCACTAAGGCCTCATAGGGTAAAGGCAAACGAGACAAACAATCTGCACGAAAGTTCATGCCTCCTTGCACATATTTCAGTACCAGGTTGTATTCTTGCAACTTGGATATAATACAAACTAATCGTGCCAATGCTTTACCCAGACCATTACCATTCAACAAATGAACTAAAGGATTATGATCTGCGAACACCTCACACCTATTGCCCCAAATATAGGTTCTAAAATTCTGAACTGACCACACACAAGCTAGGGCCTCTCTTTCGATGGTGCTGTAATGTTTCTCCACCTCCGATAACATCCTAGACGCAAAAGCAACAGTAATTTCACCACCATTCACCCACTGACCAAACACAGCTCCAATTCCAATTAAACTGGCATCTACCATGACAAACGGATTACCCTCAGGATCAAAGGGTTGTAATGCAGGAGCATTGATAACTAAATCCTTAACTGTATCGAATGTAGAATTTAAATCATTTGTCCATTCAAATTTAGTTCCTTTTTTAAGTAATGATCTAAGAGGTTGCACTTCCATGGCATACCCCGGAACAAATCTAGCATAATATTCACAAAGCCCCAGGAAGGATTTTAATGCATCTTTGTCAGAGGGTGGACATGCCTTTCTAACCGCATCCACATTGCTAAATTTAGGTCTGATTCCCTCACCAGAAATGACATGACCAAGATATTCTACCTCATTGACAAACAATTTACACTTCCCAGGCTTTACTGTCATGCCCTTTTCCCTAAGGATACTTAAAACCTTTTTTTAAATTTCTAGATGTTCTTTCTCTGACACTGTGTGTATCAAAATGTCGTCTTGGAAAGCCAAGACCTGAGGCAAGTCAGTAAATAGATCGTCCATCAACTTTTGAAAAACGCTTGCTGCTGAAGCCAGACCAAAAGACAAGCGTGAATATTTAAATACTCCAAACGGAGTTACAAAAGTGGTTATTTCTTGAGAAACTTCACTCAACGGAATTTGGTGGTACGCAGAGTGAAGGTCTATGGTTGAAAATACTTTGGATGTACCCAGACTCGTAATCATTTCTTGAATACGTGGAAGAGGATGACTATCTATGACAATGTTTTGGTTAACAGATCTCAAGTCAACACATAGTCTCAACTTGCCGTTTTGTTTCTTGGTAATTACAATGGGTGATACCCATTCTGAGGCATCTGCAGGAGCGATTATCCCTTGAGATTGAAGTTTATGTAATAAGGATTTCAAATCTGCTCTTACACTCAGGGGTATGGGTCTCACCTTATGCACAACAGGAGTTGCACCTTTCTTGAGTTTAATACTATGCTCATAGCCCAGAGCTTTCCCAATTTGGTCTTTGAAAACTTCTGGAAACAAATCAATAATGCTTTGCGTAGTGTCTTTAGATATGCATACATTGGCTACTGATTCTGGTAGTAATAAATCAGGTAAATCCCCTAAAATCACAGGAACATCATGGCCAGGATGCAATATTATTCCCAAACGTGCTAAATCCTTCCAGCCCACAATGTTACGCCCTTTGACAGCAACATAAATTTTCGTTACAATGGATCTACCCAGACATTGTAGATCTGACACAAATAACCCAAAAGGTTAATGTCTTGTTTCCCAAATGCTTTGGGAGCAACATCAGGATATTTTAAGTCGATAGAACCTCTCCACAAGTTAAAAAAAAGTGTGATCTGCCAAGATCATAATGGGGGCTCCTGAATCGGCCAAAACAGGAATGGTTTGAGAACGAATCACTACATCACACACAGCCCCTTTGATAACTTTCTCAGTTTTCCCACCCTGACCAACCGGAAACTCAATGGTTAATAACATATTAGAAAATTGATTACAAGACTGAGCAATTTCTTCATCAACATCAACACTGTTGATCTTAACCTTACTATAAGAGCCTCTATTTAAGGGTTGTGACTGGCACACAGCTTGAATATGCCCCACTTTTCGACAATTATTACATTTTTTGCCATGTGCCTGACTGGAAGTGTCATTACCAATATGAAATTTTGAGCCACAACGGAAACACAGTTTTGAGTACTTAACCCCTTTAGTCTTTGCCTGTTTGGTCAGTTTATTATGAATGGCACAAACATCCTCTTTGTCACTAAATAAGATCAAAAGTGCTGTTCTGACTAGCTAAAACTTTGGAAGTATTTATGGACCTTTCAATCCCTTTGGTCAAAACCAACACTTCATCCAAGGTTGGATTACAACATGACAGAAGTCTTTCTTGAATCTTTTTGCGAAAACAATGAAACACAAACTGATCCCTAATATAAATATCAATATTTGCACCAAATTCACATTTAGCTGCTAAGACTCTCAGATTAGCGATATACTCCTCAATTGATTCATCACTCATTTGTTTGCGCGTAGCAAAATTAAACCTTTCTAGTAGTACATCAAAGTCCCCAGAATAATGCTTTGCCATATGTTCTTTCGCTTCAATATAGCAGTTCCATAATGCGTCACCTCCAGCAGGAGATGAAATAGCTGGTAGATTATCAAATATTCTTTGAGCTGCAATTCCTAGATGGATAAATAATAAAGCCTTCTTTCTGTTAGGAGAAAGATCCACAGCATCAATGGCTGCCAGATAGTTTTAAAAAATGTGGATCCATTCAGCCCATTTAATGTCAGGTTTACCTGCTTTCTGTAGAAATACTGGTGGTTGTACAATATTTTATTTGGATGCCATTATAAATTTGAAAAAATTAAACAAATGTATATATAATAATATAATATATAATAACAGAACGCAGTAGCCAAGGCAAATCCTGAAGAACCACGTAGGGGGTGCGTGCACCAACACGAAGAATCCGTTTTTCAAAAAGAAGCTAGCAGCTTCAGCTTAAACAAAGCTACGTCTTTAAAGAATCACGAGAAATCCGTTACCAATGGCAACCACAAAACATTCCTGCGTAGCGCGGTGAGTCGCGAGTAAACGTCACCAAGGTAACTTTAAAAGCGTCTCCGCATGACGCGTGTAGAGCGCGAGGATTGCATCACCATAGTAACCATGGCCTTCACAGTAACGTACAGAGTAAGGCCTGTCCAATTGAAGAAAATAATGTGCCCCTCCTACTCACACCTTCCAGCGTAGCCAATAGCTTCGCAAGTCTCTTCTTCGAGATTTCCCTTTTTCACCAAAGATGAAAAGATGCCGGAACACCGGACACCAAAAGGCAGCAACTTCCCGATGGGTCCCGTTTTTTGGCGAACCCCACTCCTGGTACCAAATATGTAGCAGGACACTTGGAAACAAACAAAACCGGAGTCTCAAAATAAGTTGGTGCGTTTATTTCATCGTAAAAAGGGACCCACGCACGTAGCTGCCTCTCCGTCCACAGTCTGGAATAACGGCTGAGTCGGACTCGAGCCCACCGCACTCCGGAACCCAGAGGTTAAGCCAATGAAACAAAAGTTCACACGCGTGAGTGAAAACATACAAGAAGAAATTACATACAAGAAGAAATTACATATACATATTACAGTGCATTTATGCTGTGTATTTTAAAAGACAATTAACATATAATACGTTCCTAGAAAAATGTTCAGATCTGGTTTAATATATTTTGCTAACATTCTGTTGTTGCTGTTTCACCTGTTATGTCTGTATTCCCCTCAAATGTTTGTCAAACTGAATGCATTTAATTTATTTATAGTATTAAACACATTACACTGTGCACTTTTCTGTCTAGTGTGAGCTGAAAAGCAATACTGCAAAGCGATTCACATTTTCTTTTGTAAAAGAAACATGCCACAGTCTTTTTCTATTAGTAAATACTGGTGTGCGCATCACTGTGCTGATTTTGCTGGTGCCGGTGCAGCAGGAGGTTGCTAAGCAACCACGTACATTGCACACCACTTCAAGATTCCAATACTGGTGTGCGCATCCACGAACTGGATCACTGGGGCTGAAGAACGTAGCTAGGGAACTACCATACTGCTCTTGGGCATGACATAATTGAAGGTATCGAACATGCGTGTACCAGCGCTGTCTTATTGATGGCCCAATACTGAGGTGAAAAGTTCACTAACCTCCGTGCCGGTGACGAGCAGTGTCTGGAGCTCCATGGTCGAGGAAACTGATTGAGCAGTGGAGGAAGCAGCATTTCACTGCATTGGACACACTGACACTCAGCGACGTGCTACTCTAGCTGGGTTTTTGACAGCGAGACAGCCCCAACGAACTTGGATCCAAGGCTCTGAGCACGCTGATAAAATTTATTAACAAGGTAAGAGGGAGAGGCGGGGGGACGCTTGAAGGACGAGACAAGACTAAGACTTCCTCCATCCCGTAAGAAGCAGAGAAATTGGCATTTGTGAGGCACGCTAGGAAGCGCAGGGGTGGGGCGGCTTACAGTAGAATACCTCTGCCTAGGGGCTAATGGGGGCCACTAGGGGCCCGGCGAAACAGATTTACTTCTCCTAGCGGGGAATGACATTAGGGGGCATATTTATACTCTGGTTGAGCCGAATGTGCGTCAAAAATGTTGACGCACAATCGGTGCAAACCATGCACCATATTTAAACTTTTATGCCCGAGCCCACGAACGCCAAAATCCTGCTGTGAGCATAATTTTCTGGATGCGGGAAACCGCCTTGCGTTAATGACATGCAAGGTAGGCGTTCCCGTCCAAAAAATGACTTAAACGCCTGTACGCCTTATTTATGCTACCGTGCAAAAATGACGCACGGCCAGGAGGCAGAGTTGGAAAATGATGCACAACCCGATTTGCTTCAAAAAATAATGCCTGGGTCAGGGCAAGTCATGGCTTACTGGTAGGAAATGATGTAGACAATGGTCTGCATTTCCAAAGATAAGTGTTGATGGGATTGTCCAAAGTTTGGGTGTATCCTATTTGGAGTTCCTCCTTACCTGTGGTGTGCTGGCCAAACCCATGTACATCTTTCCAAAGCTTCCTGGGTGTCCTTGTTGTTAGAAATTATTAGTTGCTTGTCCACACCCCCCTCAGACACAGGCGTAGGGTTGTGAATAGTATACCTAGGACCGATCATCCAAGTTTGGTACACAGACATGTAAATCAGTAAATCACTTGTCCAAACCTAGGATACCCACTCATGATTAGCACATGCATTCTATACTGGCAATTCCATTTACAACTCACAGATCTTGTGTCCCTAGATTGCCATCCAGAACATAGAAAGTTGTTGGCCTGTCAGTGGTGAAGGATATGCAGCATGATTTTTACCTGACAACTGGCAGAATAATTATGCCAAAGTCATTCCAGTTGTTACCCATCTTGTAGGGTTTGAATGTGCTACTTGATGATAGGACATGTGTAGCTGGCTTGCCATGTACTTACTCAGGGACTATCAGTGATCTGTATGATGATATGAGCTGTTACAGGTACATCAGATGTATTGTCTGATTTACTTCTTGAGCCATTTCACACAATGGAGTATCTAATGTTTGGTTTTCTATTTGTCTTAACAGCTGCCAATATGACTTCCATCCAGCTTCGAGAGTTTCAGCGCAGGGCAATGCGTTACCGCCACATTCTGGATGTGGAGTCTGGGTACCGCAACATGGCAAGATGATATTGCCATGAAAGAGCCTCCTGAGTGTGGCGGGCATTTGCACAAGGGGGCCCTTCCGTGTCTACCTTGCCACCACCACCAGCACCACCACTACCACCCAGGTGGCACCAACAGTAGCTGGGACCTTTGCTGGACCATCTACAGCAACAGCTCCAGGACCAGTCACAGCACCACCTACACCTTAGCCTGCGGACATGGCACCGATAAGGGCCCATACTTCATCCACTGGCACCCACAACACCCCTGCTGCAGCCATAGACCCTGCAGCTTTTGCCCAGATGCAAAGGAACTTGGACCATGTCCTACAGAAATTGACCAGACTACAGCAGGAGGAGGCACAAGTTAACTAGAGGGTGCGTGCCATCAAAAGACCCTGAGGAGGGACAACTTGTAGGCTTATACTCAGACATGATTCCCTCCCCTCCCTCCCCTCCCTCCTCTTTCCTGGTTCTTTAACTTAGTGGGTTTAGGGGGCTTAGTGTTAGGCTAGTATAGGCTGTTAGTTTAGTTAGTAGTAGTGGGTGGGGGGTGGGGGTTTCATACTTTTTTCAACTGTTTCTTATTATGTGTGTGGGTGGGTGTGTGGCAGGCAATGTTGGGGTTTAGGTGTTTTAAAAAATGAAAAAATAAATACAAAAAAATATATTTGTTTAGTATTAGATAGTATGTGTTTAGGTTAGTATATGTTGTCCTTCATGTGTCTTGTCTTATAAGGGGGGTGGGGGGTTGATGTTTAGATCCTTTAGTTAAATGTGATAAGTAAGTTTAGCTTAGGTTAGTTAGGGACAGTTGTGGGTAATGTGTAGTTAGAGTAGATTAGGTTAGGTTAGGTTAGGTGTTTCCCCTGGTTTTAGCTTCTGTTTTTACTGTTTAATAATTAACTAGGTAACCCTTTACAGTATGTGTCAAATGTCTGTAGATCAGGGCCTTGCCATGAGTGAACAGTGTCTCTTTTGTGTTAGCTACTGTGTCCCATGCTGCAACCATATCCCAACTAAGCTGTTACATTGGCAGCTACACCAAAGCTACTTAGCTAAGATTCGGCCATCCATTGCACCCACGACTCACGGTTACTGTTGATCCCAAAGTGTGGTTATTTTGTGCTGTATGTTTTCAATGTCACATACTTTGCTACCAGATTTGGTATTGGGGACACTGTGTTAAGTCTGCCTGCAGCCTGCTGTCCAAGCAAATCCTTATAAGGTGAGTGGTAGTATGCTCTCATGTAGTATGGTATACATAACTCACACATATCATTTGTTACAATGTTCAGCACAGTTACTTATTTGTATGGAAACTCATACACATCCCTTTATGCTGTTTGGTGTGCTTTAGGTACAAATTGGCAAAAATGTCACATACGTAAGTTTTGACTTTCAGTAACAATCGAAGGCACTATTTTCAGGCTTAGACATGCCTTGAGGAGGCGTTATTCTGTACAACACAGCATTTTGGTGGATAGTTTATATTTTCCTCAGAAATAACCCTCAGGGAGGGCAGATGATGGTACAATCCAGGCCACTGTGCATAGTTATCAGCCAAGATTCGTTCAGGTCAGGTGTATAGACAATCAATGATCCTTGACCTGAGGTTAACATCACTGATGGCCATCACGGTTGATGTGTCACATTACACAGATACAAAGTTGAGGTGTAAGTGCTATTTAATTAAAAGTGCTGTAGTGCTACATGTACATTGTCCATGATTGTGAGTCCATTAGTGTGACATCTTCCATTGTGATCCTACACAAGTGCAAAAGGACATGTCATTGGACATGCTGGGGTGAAGTGTCAGCCAGTGCAGAGGGACAGGATTTGCCAATCAGTTAGTGAGAGACAATCACAGGGCAGGCTGACAAGATAAACAGTGGGTTGAAGAACAGTGCTTGAGTATAGTTGTTGCAAGACTGGCATGTTACAAAGCACAGGACCTTGGTAATAGGTGGCCATGTGGCAGGGACTAGTGCTACCGGGTACTCCTACAGGTGAAGGTGATCTGCTCCAGGTCTTCATCTTCTGATGTGTGTGTGGTCTCCTCTGCCCTTGGTGGTGGTGGTTGTGAAGGGGCAAAACACACCTCAGTGTATGAAGACGTGGAGTCAGGCATCTCGGTAGCTGCTAACTGTGGGGGTCTTAAGGGCAGTACTGCAGCAAGGAGGAGCTGCTGGTTCTTAAGAATAGCAACCACATCACGGTGGTAGGCAGCCAGGTCGGCCTCAGAGGTTCAATATTGCATTCGTGCACGCGTTGACAGGATTGTTGTTGTAGGGCTTGGGTCAACTCTATAACAGCTGTGCTGATTTCCTTCAACCTTTCTTCAACTTCCTGCAAGATTGTTGTTCGCCCTTGCATAGCGGCTGCCTGTTCTTCATTTGACATCATGCACGAGCGCACCGCCTCTAGGCTGGCTGCCATAGTTTGCATCCCCCCACGCACCTCCTAGGGCAGCTCCCGCTGTACTCCAACTACAGTTCGGCCAAAGCTGGTGCCTGGGTCATCAGAGTCCTCAACGGTGTAGGAGCTAGCAGGTCGTACAATTGGGGTGGTAGGTGGGTCCTCGTTGATGGCTGCTGTATCTGTGCTCCTCCTTGTGACTGAAGGTGGAGTCTGGAGGGTTCCAAGGACATCTTGGAGGGTCTGCTGGCTGATGTTTATCAGCTTGTCATCCATGTCATCAGGGAAGTCCAGGACAGGCATTTCCGCAGGAGAGCCATCGTCCTCTGCAATGACATACGGTACAATTAGTGTGTCTGTGTTGTGGGCTTTGTAATGTGACATGCCTGGTTCCGATTATTTTAACATTGTGATCTTGGTCCCAGTTCATTGTTCCTGTCTTTCATATTAGCAATTCTCCCAGGCCTATGCCCCACCTGCATGTCACATGTATTGTGGTCAGTTTGGACTTGTCAGCATCACATCCTCTAGGTGTTGGTTCAGGCCAAATTGTGATTTGCCACCTTCTTGTCCTACTCAACCCTCCGTCTACTTCCATTCTCATGGTGAGGCCTTTCACTGGCTGTGGGTGCTCTGATGGTACAAGCACCACACTTAAAAATCTGTACCTGCCCCAGTCTCTGATCTTTCACATCCACCTATATGTAGTTGAGAGGCAGCATAAACTATGTCTATCTTTGTTATGGCACAATATGGATGTCAGCATTGGTAATGTGTACTGCTGATGTTGGGAAATGTGTGGTACATTGGATTGCACTGATAGTCGTAGCAGTGTTCTATTTCCGCCTTTGACTCTGCAGGTGTATTTCTGTAACTAGTTACATATGTCCTCCCCCTCAATGCTGTTGTCTGAGCAGTATGACATTTGGGATATTGCATGGTGTCATTGGAGCTATTGTGACCCAGGCACAGGGTGGACCCTGACTTATGCAGCATGGGTATGACATTAGTGCTGTGTACCTCCTAATGTTAATGACAGTGGCTGATGTTTTTAGTAACTTTGGACAATCACATTTGACTGGATTGGAACATTTGTCTTGATTACAGGGGATTGATAATGTTGTCATCCTGAACTCTCTATTTTGGGTGTGTTTGATCCATGGGGAGGTTACTGTCATTAGCTACTTGACCTGCACACACAGCAGAGGTGGTAGTAGCAACTGTTGCCAATGTTACATTCGACTTGCAGGTATGGCCAGAGGTTGTTAATTGGGGCCTAGTTACTGTAGGGAGAATACTGGCTGACGTGTGACGGGCTGCCAGTTTTACGTTGTACGCTGCCCTCCTGACCTGGCTTTACCTTTGCAACATCCTTGGCATGGCAGCATACCCCCATGCAAAGGTCATTGGTGTTGTGTAGTAGTGTGCCCCAGGTTTCCTCAGAACGGGCCATGCCCCGTGCCCTGCCCCTTTACCCATTCCACTCCCTGAATATCATGACTTACATGCATTTTGTAGTGGGTATGACCACCCCCCTGCTTACAGTTAACATTTGTGCATTTGTATTCTCCATGTGGCTTACCCTGCATCTGCGTTGTCTCCTGGTAGTCTGCACTGTCCTGTCCTTGAAATCCTGTGACGATCTCCTCAGGGATGATGGCTGCGACCATCTCCTCCATGTGGTCCAGGGCCTCCTGGTGTGCTGGACTCCCACCTCCAGTCTGCAGTGCTGCCTTTCTGTTCCTGGACATCTTTTCCTTGGTCCTGCGCTTGCAGTCATGCCAGCGTTTCTTGCACTCGATGACTGTTCTCCGTACTTCTGCCTCACTGTTGATCTTGTCAACAATTTGTTGCCATATTGCCTCTCTCCTACTGATTGGCAACTTTGAGGTGACAAGCAGTTGGTGCTGGTGTTCCGTTACCACCAGAATTTCCTGCTCCTCTGCACTAAAGCAACACTTTCTTTTCTTCTTCTCCCTGTCCTGAGTCTTGTGTGGGTCCTCCTGGCTGGTTCCTGTCTGTTGTCATCTTCTTGGGGTCTGTGCAAGCATCTGGGATCCATTTTGGCTCTCCTATGCACATTTTGCAGTGTTTGATCCGCTTTTTGACGCAATTGCGACAAAAAACGGCACGTATCCGGTTTGCGGCATCGTAAACTGGGTCACAGTCATTTTCGCTGCATGAACGTTGTTTTCCTTTACGACGTGACGCAGTGGTTTGAGTAAAAAAAAAAGACTCACACCTGTGGTTTGCACCGCTGTGCGTCAAAGTATAAATTTGACGCCCGCATACGCAAAGAAATGGTGTTAGCTGGCGGTAATATTTTTGATGCAAAACTGCGTTGGCGCAGTTTTGCGTCAAAAAGTATCAATATGGGCCGAAGTCCTCCCTGCTGCTAGTGCACATTGAGGAATCACGGAGGCAGCCTGTGGAGTCACAGGTGTGGCTTGTGGCCCTCAGGTGTTTCTGGCGACACAGAAAGAGGTATCACAATACAATACCGACATATACCGGCCTCACCCTCTGTCAGTGATGAGATGCTCTCCTAGAGATCTACAGAACAAGTGCCGTCCATCATCAAAATCTTTAACAACAGCGTGCAGTATCAAAAATAAGCGCTCTCTACCCCCGGATAAGATGGACAATAATGAGCCTACCACAAGCATAATTGGACCTCATTTCACAGCTAAAATTTATCTTCAATCCGCCATTGCCCTCAGCTTGATGGGCATAGACCACCCAAACCTCGGTGATTATAGCTAATTTGGTAAACCCTGAACCAGGCAATCAATTAAAAAGCACTTCAACCCCAACCCCACTAGCAGAGAGGGGTGATGTCCTTTACTTTCAAGAAACTCAGTTAAAATGTGATATTCCCAAAATATATATTCCAAAACAGTTCTCAGCAGCTTTATTTGTGTCATCTGGGTTGGCAGTTAGAGGGGTGGCAATATATCTCAGTAACAGACTAGATTGGGCAATAAAAGACGTCATTAGAGACCCCAAGGGGAGGTGGATCTGGCTCAAAGTTTTGCAATCAGGATTTCAAGTTAATCTGGTTTATTACTATGGTCCAGTTACGGATGAAGTAGAGCCACTAATGCAACTTTATAACATAGCAATGAGTGCCACAGGCCCTTTTATTATGGGAGGCAACTTTAATTATAGTCAAGATACAACGCTAGGCACTTCTAACCAGGCAAAAAGGAAACTTAAATTTAAAAGTAAAAGACTTCTGAATGTAATGAAAAGTGATTTCCAGATTACAGACCCTTGGCGAGAAGGACACCCTGTTGCCACTCAATATACCTGTTTTTCACATCGTTATAAGACTTCCTCCAAAATAAATTTTTTTTGTATCCCACTCGTTGAAAAAGATAGACTCAGATATTTGGGTGAATGTTTTTTCTGATCATTCTGTGGTCATGACGAAGGTAGAATTGTACTCGCCTTCCAAAGAGAGACCCAGATGGCAGTTTGACAGATCTTTGCTAATTAATCAGCAGTGGGTCTCAGTTATGAGAAAATTCATACCGAAATCCAGTTTAATCAAAATTGTGCATCCCTGTTTAATGTATGAGAAGCATTTAAAGCAACAGCTAAGGGGTAATTTATTTCTTTTAAAGCAGCACAGACAACACAAAGAGAATTACATATAAAAGAAACTACAGAAGGCAATAGACAAGGCATCAGATGAATGTATCAGATCAGGGGGGTATGATGTGGCAAGGTGCAATCTTAACCAAAAGAGGGCTCAGCTTAAAGAATTTTTTATTTTGGAAGAAACAGCTAGCTCAAGGGATCATCAGCAGCAGGTTTATGAAGAAAGTCAACAGATAGGTAAACACTTAGCTTAGACCACTATTATGAAACACGAAAAGCAGACAACTCACCAAATCCAGGATCCTCAGACTACTACAATTGTTAATGTAGACAAGGATATAGCTCAAGTGTTGATGTCACATTATTCTAGAATTTATGAGATAGACTATACAGTTTCCTTCTCGCAGCTAAATCAGTATTATAGCCATATCACGCTACCTAAAACTTTGTTAGAGATTCGGAACGATGTAGTACAGAAGATTACGCCGACAGAGATCAAGGGAGCTATTCAGAGAATACCAAGTGCTAAAGCTTGTGGTGGTGATGGCTTCCCAATAGAATTTTATAAAACTTTCTGCGAACAGCTCACACAGTTCTTGACAGAATTATGTAATGCAATGCTTGAGGGAGTAGAAATACCTATAACGTTCAAAGAAGCAACAATAGTTAGCTTTTTGAAGAAAGATAAAAATCCATTGGAACCTGACCCATATCGCCCAATTAGTCTGCTAACTGCGGATTATGAAATCTTAACAAAGGTCTGGGTTATCAGGATTGCACCAGCTGTGCAGCAATTAATACATAAAGATCAGAATGGTTTTGTAGCCAGCAGGTTGATGACATCCAATACACACATTTTGTTATAGGCAATTCATTACTTTACGGTCAACACAATCCGTGCAGTAGTAATTATTATAGAGAAAGCATTTGACCTAGTTAATTGGGAAGCCTTGGTATACAGCCTAACTAAATTTGACTTCGCTACGCAATTTACTTCAATGATAAGTCGGTTGTATCAGGGTGCTCAGGCTAGAATAGTCAGCAATTCAAAAGATAGAGGGTCAATTCAGATTAAAAGAGGTACTAGACAGGCATGTCCCCTTTCCCCTATACTTTTTGCCTTTTTCAATGAGCTTCTTGCACAGATAACATGCAGTTCAAAGGAAATTATTGCACCAGTGCCGGAGATGCCTAAAATTAAACTCTTTGCTGACAACATCATGCTATATTTAAAACCATAGATTGATAATGTACAAAGAGTTCTTGATAAGATTAATGAGTTCGTGCAAATAGGGGGATATAAGATTAATGAAATCAAAACAGAGGTTCTCCTACGTAACGCAGGAGCAGAGAATCTTCCCCATGTTTTGCAACCGAAAGCCAATTCATCTGCACCTGTTAGGTACTTGGGAATCTACGTCACGAAGAATTATGGATGCTTGTTTAATCTTAATTATGCTAGGATGCTTGCAATAGTGCAAGCACTTCTCGATGGATGGATAGTTCTACTGTTGAATCTGATAGTGAGAATCTCCTTAATCAAAATGGCAATCCTCCCACTCTTCCTTTATCTATTTAATAATGTACCAATAAGAATAAACAGCTCCTATTTTCATGAGCTAGATACCATGATACAACGTTTTATATGGAGGAAAACAAACCCAAGGGTGAGTTATTCGGCTAAATACATGCAAAGGGGTTTGGCGCTTCCTATTTTTCAAGTTTATGAACAGGACGGATTGCAGGATATATTGGCACAACATTTAGCTATTGAAGCAACTATGGATGATTTCCTTTTCGACAGAATGATTGCAGAATCAGCAATAAGTCTCCCAGCATTTATAAAAACGAAAATACCCCCCAAAAAAACTCGATATAAATATATAAACAACTTTAGCAAAAGACTTGAAATCTTACGTAAAACATATCAAATACCGCCAGGCTATATGTATCTACAAATACAAGAGTGTAAATATTTTTTGTTTATATCTTTCAGAAGCAGCGACAGCCCTGTGGAAAAGCAAAGGGTTTAATGAGATAGGAGATTTTATATTAAGGAACAGATACATCACTTGGGAAGAGGTTAAAACAAAACTTGGCGATATGGCAATTAGACTCTTTCTGAGCTTTTATCAGATCTCCCATTTTGTTAATACTTTTTCACCCCAGGAGAGCACCCAAAAACACCCAATATGGAGGGCTGTAATTAGAAGTAAAATACTTGGTGTAGGAAATTGGTACAGTTTGTTAGTGGAAACACCCGCTTTGACAATAATTTTAGAATTCAGAGATAATATTCTTCGTACAACACTATGGGGGTCATTCTCACCCTGGCGGTCATGGACCGCCAGGGCCGGGGACCGCGGGAGCACCGCCAACAGGCTGGCGGTGCTCCCAAGGGCATTCTGACCGCAGCGGTATGGCTGCGGTCAGAGACGGAAAACCGGCGGTCTCCCGCTGGTTTTCCGCTGCCCTGTGGAATCCTCCATGGTGGCGCAGCTTGCTGCGCCGCCATGGGGATTCCGACCCCCTCACCGCCATCCTGTTCCTGGCGGTTTTGACCGCCAGGAACAGGATGGCGGTGAGGGGTGTCGTGGGGCCCCTGGGGGCCCCTGCAGTGCCCATGCCAATGGCATGGGCACTGCAGGGGCCCCCGTAAGAGGGCCCCACAAAGATTTTCAGTGTCTGCCATGCAGACACTGAAAATCGCGACGGGTGCTACTGCACCCGTCGCACCCTTCCCACTCCGCCGGCTCCATTCGGAGCCGGCTTCCTCGTGGGAAGGGGTTTCCCGCTGGGCTGGCGGGCGGCCTTCTGGCGGTCGCCCGCCAGCCCAGCGGGAAACACAGAATAACCGCGGCGGTCTTCTGACCGTGCAGCGGTATTCTGGTGGCTCCCGCCGGCACCGCGGTTACCGCGGCCGGCGGGAGTCAGAATGACCCCCTATGGCCCTCATTACAACCTTGGCGGGCGGCAGAGGCCGCCCGCCAAGATTGGACCGCTGAGCGGCTGCCTATGCGGCCGCAATCCCACTGGCCGCAGTACAACATCCCCACTGGGCCGGTGGGGATGTTGGCCATAACATTGGAGCCGGCTCCTAATGGAGCCGGCGGTGTTGCGGCCGTGCGACACGTGCAGCTGCATGCAGACAGTGAAAAGTAGGGTGGGGTGGGGCTGTGCCTGGCAGCCCCTGCACTGCCCATGCCCAGGGGCCCTGTGACTCCCCTTCCCGCCAGCCTTTCCTTGGCGGTCTCTACCACCATGGACAGGCTCGCGGGAAGGGGAGTTATAATCTCTAGGGCAGCGCTGCAAGCAGCGGTGCCCTGGCGGATTATAACCGCCGGGACAACGATGGCGGGAAACCGCCGGTCCCGGCGGTTCAACCGTGGTCATAATACAGCAAATTGTACCGCCAGCCTGTTGGCGGTACAATCGCCAAAACAACCCTGGCGGTCTTTGACCGCCAGGGTTGTAATGAGGCCCTATGTCTAATATCTGATGAAGAGAGGAGATTTATTTCCGAAATAGGTTATAAATCTGAGGGCAGCTAATTATAAAAGAATGTCTTCTTTCTAGATGGATGGCCTATTACACTCCTGAAAAAATACACAAATTGTTTCTGTCAATTCCTGATAAATGCTTTCGCTGCCATCAGGATGCAAGGGGGAGTTGGCTTCATGTATTTTTTGACTGCCCCAAATTAACTACTTTCTGGTTAGGAAGAGAGGAGGTAATGAATCACACCTCCACCTCCAGGATTGAGCTAGATTCAAATCTATTACTGTTTGGAGTCTCTGAGAAAACATGTTGACTAGCAAAGTACCAACAATATTTTATAGCAATTATCTTTACAGTATCTCGATCATTAATACTTCAGTTATGGCGTACTCAGACTATGCAAAACTGGTGGAATAAAATGATAACAACTAAGAGCTACGAGGAGGCATATTCAAAACGTGTTGGGAGTATGAAAAGGTTCTCAGCTATATGGCAGTATTTAGAGGAGCAATAAGTTAAGAATAGGGGAGGCGGCAGATACAGGAAACTAATGTTCATGAATATAGTATATGCAATATATATAGGGATAGAAGTCTCAAAGTGACTATAATAAAAAAAATGATTTATATTAATATTTCATTGAACGAAGACTGATAGCAAGGCCGTCTGGATCTCACCAGCCAAAGCAAATTGATTGTTAAGGATGGATGCTACTGAAGATTAATGTGTATTTTATTTTTTTGTGTATGCATACCTGAACAAGAAAAATAAAAATAAAAATTAACCTCAATGAAAGTCAATCTCCGCTTCCACACAATATCCTCCACTGTGCGATGTCTCAGCATGGTTGAAATCACTGCGATGACTTTGTACCATGAAAAATGGGTAATATGCTGCTGGCTCCTGTCACAGGATGTTCTCTTCTTCACTGGCCATTCTTGTCGCCAGTGAAAGAACGATGGCCACAGGTCAGTATGAATATAAAGATTTATTTAAAGTTAAATAGTAACAAAGAGTGAGCTGTCACCCAACATAGTGGTCTTCAACCAGTTTCCTTTAATCTTAGCTCATCCTCGTATCCCTCGCCACATTCTGTCACTCGAGACGCCAGCACAAGCTAACTACACAGACAATGAAACAAAAGGATTTTGGCACTAATTACGAAGACCTTACATGACGTTGGCTTCTTCATTGGTCTAATATTCTAAGTACCTCTGTACCAATTTCAGCATTTGTGATTGGTAAATGCTGGTTTGTGAACTCCAGTGTTTAATTTGAGCAGGTGGTTGCAAGTGGAGACCACCAACACTCCTTTTTTGGGACTGGCATTTATTTTTCCTCCTCAGGATTTACTCTAAGCAAGAGAGAGAGAAACACTTGAGGGGAAAGACAGAGGAAGTGAAGGCCAGAAAAACAGTGCCAACTAAATAAACCAGGGGTTAAGAAGTACCCAGAAGAGTGAGATAAAGGGTTGGCAGTGTCTGGTGGTGGATTAAAGAAGCACAAGATGGAATCAAGATTAAGCAACCTTGGTATTTGGCATCACTGACACGAATAGAGCTAGTCAGTGTCCTCTGAGCAAAACCTTGGGTCCGGCACTACAAATTAATTACTGGTGAACCCCTATGTGAATCTTGTGGCAACAAGTTGAGTTTGATTGTAAACGGTAAGATCCCTTTGATTGGGGTGACAGAGTTCTCAGCAGTATGCCAGTAGTGAGTAGTTATCGATTCACTGAAGTGCACTAACTGATCAATTCAGTGAGTGCGTATGTCTAAATAGTAAGGGGCTGATTTAAGAAAAGTGGTGCTGCAACTAGTGCAGTGTCACTTTCCTTGCGCCCTTAGCAGCCCCCCACTGCCACCATGGCACAAGGTAGGGGGCAATAGCATTGTTATTTGTGACACTATTGATGTACTCTGCTGGAGCAGCGCCAACATTTTGGCACTACTCTTGCAGGGTACCTAGTCAATGGCAAGCCCACTTTTAATGCCTGCTTTGAGCAGGTATTAAAAGTCCCGAAAAAAATGGCTCAGGGAAATCTCTTAGATTTCCTTGTGCAATTTGTTCTGCCCCCCTAACGCGGAAACGCCCCCTTTGCATACATTATGCCTGGCACAGGCATAATGTAGCGCAAAGGATTACAAAGTGGCGCAATGCATGCACTGAGTTTTTGGCCATCTAATGCCACATTAGCGTAAAAAAAAAAGGATGGCCCAAGGACCTCTTAAATCAGCCCCTAAATTCATAATCCAGAATTCTCTGTACTATATGCTCAATAAATCAAAGGAGCTGTTAGGAAAAGGAATTATGATATAAAGAGCAAGCTAACATGACATTTTGCATTGCAACAAAAGGCCAACCATAGTAGACTGCGTGTGTTGTTTGAAAATTTCTGTCCATTTTTACATGGAGTATTTAGGACATTCTATATAAAGAGCACAACATGTTAAAATGCACTGGTGGAGCTAAGCATGAACGTGTCTGCATGAATCGATTTATTCCTGAATACCTGAAAACAAAAAAGCAAAACCAATGCTGGTAAAAATGGATTAGAATGGTAAAAAAAGCGACGCATGTCTGCCAGAATACTAACCTTTGATTTCTGTGAAAGAAGTTCTCCTCCCTTTTGTGCTTCTTAGAGTGTGTTTTCTTCATTTAGAAACGAAAGGAGCCTCTCGGTGCTTTGCATTCCATTTCCAAGATGACATTGAGAGATGCTGCTGGTCAAACAAATCCACCATAATATCTTCTGACACATATATTATGGCTCGTGATGAGTTTCCATTTCTTTGACATAGCACTATGCTATTTCCATTTGCGCTGCAGAAAACTAAAATGTGCCATAGAATTGGTTCTAATCTAAGGACAGATGGCGTGTCTCTTGAAATCTCAAAAGCATGCACTTTTGTACTACTTCACAGTATACTACATTTTTTCATTATTCTGAACATTTCTGTTAAACTAAGTGGTTTAAAGCAGGGAACAGTTGGACTATAGAGAAAACTATCTGTGTTTGGACTGAACCAGTACCAGTGACGTAACAATACTTGAGGGGCCCCCAGCATAGTTCATGAAGGGCGCTCTGGTCCACCACTTAGCACTTTGCTCAGTGTACTGAGCTGAGGGGGCCTCCTAAAGCTTGGGAGTACCCCCGCCCCACGGGGACTGCAGGGACTAATGTTACACCACTGACCAGTAGACCTGTACCACTCATCCAAGATTCGACCCACAAATATTTGTGGGTGTTCTCTGCTGATTCTCACTATTGAATACAAACACGTGGTACAGTGTGGGTTACCACAAAAGCCGTGGCCCAGCAGATGGGTTTAGAACTCCTTGTTGAAGCTTTTTCATCTTTAAAGCCCAACATGTGTGATGAAAGCCCTCTCAGGGCAGTGCAGGGAATATTTCACTCACATTAAGTGGCTCTGATCGCAATATACCGGACAAAAAGACTAAAGTCAATGTAAAAGTGTGGTAGACTGGTGTTTTCATTTATTGATTATTCACCCATTCAATCAAGAAGTGTTGTACATACATCAATCACTCAAGAAATGTATGTACAAAAATACATTTTCAAACTAGAAGTTGGGATGCTGGGGACACACATAAAGCAAACAACAATGGGTGAGTAGAGAGTAATGCAGACTGTTGAAAAATTGGTTATTGGTAAGGGCAGGTAGGTACCTACACTTAGCAATAGGCCACTAACCTCCACTTAGGTCCAGTTAGGTCTTAGTAAATTAAACCCAGCTCAACCCTTGGTAGCTTGGCAACGAGCGACAAGGCTTAACTTAGGAGACAGAGTGTAAAGCATTCAAATATCACAAAACAGTTATTTAAATAAAACACAGGAAACAGTTTCAAAATTCAAAACCAATTTATAAAAATGGATTATATTTTTATCTTTAAAATGACACAAAAACAAATACAATCGGATAAGGGGAACCGGAGATATGCATTTTTAAAGAATTATTGTTTTCTAGCGCCTAGAACAAAAAACGCCAATCTGGTCACCTCGACCAGGGCAAAGTCAAAGTTTAAGGCCAACCGCAATGGAGCCTGCCTTGGCTACAGCCCGCCTCGGTCAAACGTTTCTTCAGCGGGACGAACCTGCCAGTCCAATCCGATCTCCTGGAACTCTTCTCCGGATACGCGTTGCGGGAGCCCTTGGTGGAGATTTTTAGTTTCGGACTTAGTCGTTTTTTCGAGGTGAAAATCCTTTGACCGGGGTAAACCTGGATCTTGATCTGACGTCCTTGGAGCCCTCCTCGGATACGCTGGCTGGGAGGTCCCGGTCAACTTTCTACGTTCGGACTTAGTCTCTTTTTTGGAGATTTTCTTCACCGGAATGAACCTGCACATCAGGCCGGGTCGCGGTTAAGGCAAGCCGGCTACAGTTGCCATGGCGGGTCAGTCCCTCTATGGAGCTTTTTATCAAAAGTTCTCCAAACTTCTGCATCTTCTCCCAGATGTTCCTTTAAGGTTCTTTTTGGGTCCACAGCTCACCCCAAGGTTCCAGAAGCTCTGAGATACTCCTTGGGGGTGTGGACTACAACTCCCAGAATGAACCTGGCGCAAACTCCTTTTTGGCCACTGGACAGTGGTCAGCTGGTTGGTTTCCTCAGGAGTTGGTGCAGGGGACTCTGGTTAGCAATTTTTCACCTATAGCAAACAGGGAGTCCCTCCTTGAACCAGTTGAAACCAGGCAAAGTCCTTCTTGTGGTGAAGCCCAAGTGTGCAGCTGGTGCAGTCCTTCAGAGTGCAGGGTCCAGGTGCAGGCCAGGGGTCCAGCAGGGCAGTCCTTCTTCTTCTGTAGTTCTTCCTGGTAGGGATGTGGTAGGGAACTGAGGTGTGGGTGCAGGTCTACCAGTTTTATCCTTGCTTCTGGGTGAAAAGCAGGGTGGGTCCTGGTTTTCCGATCAGGTGCAGGGTCCTTCTCCCTGTGAAGACAATTTCCTGGGAAGTGTGGCAAAAATCAATCCCAGGAGGCAACATTTCTCAAAAATCCATCATGGCTGAAAGTGATTTTTGGAGGTTACATTTGGCTAAGCCCACCCACTCGTGTGGCTAAAAATCATAAACACACCCCTCTTCTGCCCTCTCCTAATATAATCAAGGGGGCAACTAGTTGTCTGGGGTTGCAGGATGTGGGGGTGTCGCTGGGTTGCTCCAAATGTCCTTCTCTGCCTTTGAAGACCAGTTTGGCAGCCCTCCCCCTTCCTGCCTCACCATCTGCTGAGGGGAGATCCCCTCCCACAGGCACATCTCTTTGTGTGAAGCCAGGCCACTTCACACCTCATCAAGGCAGCCTGGCCAGGCTACCAGAGGCTGGCCAGTCAGAGAACAGCAGCAAAACCAATGCAGGGCTGAAGTTGTCAACCTTTCAGGTAAAGTTTAAAACTCTTTACCTGAACAAGTTATATTAAATCCAACAACTGTAAGTTGTGGGATTTATTATAACAATTCATTTGATACCAAACTCTTTGTATCTGTCACTTAAGGGGACTTTTCAAACTAAAATAAAGTCTCCCCATTCTAGGCTATGAAGGCCATTCACTACAATGAGGGAAAAACGACTTTGGCTGTTTTTACCTCACCAGGGCTAATAAAACAATTTTTCTAAGGTCCCTGCTTATAGTTACATGACACCCAGCCCTAGGGGCACATAGTGCACACCTTAGGGGTGACTTATATGTAAAAATAAGGTAGTTTAAGACTTTGGAACTACTTTTAATTCCAAAGTCGAATTTGCATATAACTTCAATTTTAAAGCAGCCAGCAAGGGAGGCCTGCCTTTAAAATGACACTGGGCACCTCAGCAGTGCACCTATGGGTGCAATACCTATGCTGTGATCCCTAAACCTACATGCCCTACCATATACTAGGGACTTATAGAGAGGTTGACTTAGCCAATTATAATTAGCCTAATTTCCATACTGATTTTAAACAGAGCACAGGCCTTGGGACTGGTTAGCAGTACCCAGGGCATCATCAGAGTCACGAAAACACCAGCCAAAAGTGGAAAATGGGGGCAAAAAAGTTAGGGGGCCTCTGCAATCAGCCCTGTTTTCTCACACCGACGAAGAGTAGGAAGCATGACAAGGGGCAGAATCAGCTGTCTGTCAGAGAGGTAAATAACATAGTGCCTCACAGGTCCTAGATTGTAGAGTTGCAAGATGAGCTCATGTGCCACACTACACAGGAAATGTCTTACTGTTGAAGAATCTAGTTGGAGAAAGATATGTCTTCAGGGTTCTCCTGTCCTTGGGTCTAAAGTATATATGCCCAGTTGCAGTGTGGTCGAGGGATGTTCAACAGCAATGGTGTGAGAAGGGCAAAATCTTAAGGATTCACAGTGAGGAGCTATGTAGCTCTTCCGCTATGCTCCGTGGCTGAGTGATTGCTTTGGTTGCTCAGAAGCAAGATGGCACATTCGCATCCGCAGCTGATAGGCCAGCCACACTAGCAGTGAATCTGTACTGCTTTCTCCCTATCTCTTCCTGGCCTTTTTACTTGAGGTCGCAACTCCTCTTTCTCCCGGGAGTTTGAACAGCACAAGCATTTCTGTGGCGGGCATCCGCTGACAGTGGGGTACATTGCACAAGCCAACTCGTCCTCGGAGCAATACTCCCTCCTAGCATGCAGTCAGAGATTGAATACACCGCTCCACCGGGCTGCCTAACCCACATCTACTCTCCCTTCACAAGCCTCTCCACAAAGTTACCATAAGACGTTTGAGGAGTATAGCAGTTGAACAGAGGAACTCAAAACTGCGAGCAGCTATTAGTAGCATGAACATTATACCAAGCTATCCAGTTGCCGAAGTAAATGGGACAGTGTTCTATGTTGTTTCTGCCGCAGCAGTGGGAGCAGTAGGCAGAGTATACGGTGCATGGCAGTTTCCGGCACTTTTAATGGAGTTGGAGTAAGGGAGAGGGAGTGACAGCAAGGAGTGATTCAGTACTTAGGGCTGTAAGACTTGCCGGACAACGAGGCAGCAAGGCTACAAGGCACTAAGGTGATAAAATGATGCAACTCTAAGAAAGGGCATGTTCAGTCCCCACAGGCTCGAGGAGACCTTGGTGGGGATGTGGAGGCTATCCAAGTAGCATCGAATGCGGCTTGTAGCCCCCTGGGTGGACCTCTGTTACTCATTGAACATTGTCATAGCTACATGAATTACCTCTCTACATGCATATACACCCTAATCTGGGCCCTCACTGGGCTGCAATTCTGACATTGGTGTGAAATCACCCTTCATCTTCACCTATAATATTTCCCCTGGCATTCGTATGAGATGGCCAGAACTTTTATGCCTGACATTCCTTGCACCAATCAAGCGACTTTCAAGGGATGCCACGAAAGCTTATGCACTAGGCAAAGCCAGAAGAGGAATTAAACATTTCACCTGTACAAGCTCTATCTCGATGTTGAGGCCCAAAAACTTTGAAGACAAATGTCAGACGCGTGACCTGATGCAACCGAGACCGGAAACAAACATTAATGGGTCTGCAGCTTCAGGATACCGACCTCCAAAGTGGTGCCTAATGGATCCAACCTGAGTATTCCCTCAATCTTAGACTCTTCACTGGATGAGATTGGCTTTGAGGGGGCTAAACAAGCCAATAATCTGGCTGACCAACTGTGATAGACTCAGTGGAGCTTCCAGTTGTACCCGCTACATCCACCTCAATCCAGTTCAATAGCCATCTCCATTATCTTGAACTTTTGGCCTGGATGGTCCCTCCAGCACACTATCTTTGAATGCTGCTTCTAGTCCCAAAAAGTTACAAATCTACCCATTGTCTCCGCCCCAGGTTCCAAGGGTTCACTAAGGGTGGGGGTCAAGTCTGAGTAGGTCAAGCTATAAACTAGGTCACTAACAAAGCTACTGGGAACCCCATTGTTTCAAGCCTAGGACCCTCCTCAGCATCTTTGGAAACACCCTTAGAAAGAATGGCCCTGCACAGAATTGTCAAGATTCCCAGTGGGGAAGGAGTCAAGCTATTCTTGGGTCCCAACCCTTCGCAGGAGCTCATCCCCATATACATTTGCTTCACTCCTACACCCCTGCCTTATGTCGCCAAATCTGTGCCAATGAAAGTAATGTTGCAGCAAATCCTTGACAATTTTAGAGAGATTAAAATCTCCCAGCATAAGGTGCAACTGGAGAACCAAGGCAAGTTGGGGCAGATTAACGCCAATATGCAACTATTCACATCATGGGTCATGCTACTCGAACAAAGAGTATCCAATCCCGAAAACTTTAAGAATGGCCAAGACTCTTTAACTGTGTAACTCTAACAGGAACTCTTCGAACTACATTTGAAGCTCGAAGAAGATGGAAATAAGTCTTGTCACTCCAACTTGCATTTTGTTGGGATCCTTGAGTGTCAAGAGAGCAGCCAATCTGTCACCAAACTAATTTCAGTTCTGATAGTTGAATATGTAATACCGGAAGCAGCTGCTAAGGTGCTGGACCTCACTATCACATGTGCCCATCATGTACCAGCATTCTAGACTTCCAATTCCAAGTACCCACAATCTGTTTTAGTGAGTTTTGGTGTCTTTCGGGTGAAAGAGAGGATCCTTACAGTACCATAAGGGATAACGTTTATCGCACTCAAGATAATTATGCTTTCACAAACTTTTCAGATATGTCCATTGCAGCAGCTCAGCACCGCAAAGAATTCAAATCTATGTTCGATAACTTTAATAGTTTAGGGGAACCTGCTGGGATTGTCCAAAAGTCCAAACTGAAAGTCCTTTACAAGGGCCTATCTCGGATCTTTCATACTGTTGAACAGGTCAAGAGGTTATTACAAGGCATTCATGAGGGAAGGGGGGGCTGGGTGGGAGTCGGGTCTAGGGGATATGGGAGATGGTGTTTACGTATTTATAATTTTCTTTTTTTTCTTGCTGATTTGTTGCAATTTGTCCTTAGGGTTTGTAATATAATTATGTTTGTAATATAATTATGGATTTTTCTATTTGAGTATCCTTAAGTGTTCTGCCGATGTATATAAATTCGCATAGATAGTATGAATTATTGAATCAAGATAGATATTTGAATTATAACTGTTAGAAATGGGGTCTCTGGTTGGCAGTAGGTGTGCACTCTGTCCAAGTAGGGATCCTCACTCTAGTCAGGGTAAGGGAGTTACACTCCTAAGACAACCCCTGCTCACCCCCTTGGTAGCTTGGCACAAGCAGTCAGGCTTATCTCGAAGGCAATGTGTCATGTATTTGTACCAACATACACAGTAATACAGTGAAAACACTACAAAATGGACACCAGACCAGTTTAGAAAAAAAGGGAATATTTATCTAAAACATACAAGACCAAAACAACAGAAATCCAACATACATAAGTCAAGATATGAATTTTTAAATTAAAAAGAGTCTTACTCCATAGAAAACAATGGATGCGTTGATGTTACACAAAGTACTTTATTGCATCAAAAATAAAGCTGCACGGTTGAGCGAGTGTCAGAAAAGTCAGCGATGTGTTGATTCCTTACTTGTGAGTGAGGCCGTGCTTTGTTTGTTCTCCGGTCGGGTAGGCGATGCATTATTTTTCTCTCCCACAAGAGAGCGACCCGTCAATTTCTAGATGGGCTTTTCGGGTCCAGGCAGGTTTATGTTTATTTTTATGCCCAGCAATGTTGGGTGCGGAATCCGGCCACACGAGGGTGAGAATCTGCGCGGGGTTAGCATCGATTTCAGCGGCAGCAAGTGGGTGTTGCGTAGTTTCTCCAACCACAAAGCAGGTGATGCTTCAATTTCCCAGCCGCGATGCAGGCAGTGTGTCAATTTAAGCCGTGATGTAGGTGGCGTGTCATTTTTACAGCTGCTTTGCAGGTTGTACGTCAAAATTTTCCCTGCACTGCTCCTGTAAGTGGACTTACAACTTGGTTCTACAAGCTTTACCTTTCAGGGACCATAGGATTAGATAGGGTACCACTTGGCAGGGTAGGAGTCTCAGCAGAGAGTCCAGGTGCTGGCAGAGGAAGTCTTTGATGGCCCTGAGACTTCAAAACAGGAGCCAAGCCCAGTCCAAGGCCTTGGAGACACTTCACAAGCAGGAATATATAACACACTCCAGTTTCTGTCCTCTTTCAATCAGAAGCAGAAACTGCAGGCCAACCCATCAAAGCACAGTCACAGGCTAAGGGGCAGTACACCTCCTCAAGCTCTTTTCCTTTGCAGAGGTTCCTCTTCATTCCAGAAGTAATCTCAAAATCTGGGGGTTTGGGTCCACTACTTATAACCCTTTCTGTCTTTGAAGTAGGCAAACTTCAAAGGAAAGTCTTGGTTGTTCACAAGATCCTGCCTGGCCCAAGCCACACACCAGGGGGCTGGAGGCCCCATTGTGTAAGGGGAGGCCCAGCCCTTTCAGGTGTAAGTATCAGCTTCTCCCTCCACTCTGTCCCATCAGGATATGCAGGCTACACCCAAGCTCCCTTTGTGTCACTGTCTAGTGGAGATTCACAAACAGCCCAACTGTCAGTCTGACCCAGACAGGGAATACACAGGCAGGCAGAGTCACAGAATGGTTTAAGCAAGAAAATGCCCACTTTCTAAAAGTGGCATTTTCAAACAGACAATTTTAAAAACAACTTTACTAAAAAATGCATTTTAAATTGTGAGTTCAGAGACACCAAACTCCACATCTCTATCTGGTCCCAAAGGGAAACTTGACTTTAAGTTTTTTAAAGGCAGCCCCCACGTTAACCTATTAGAGAGACAGGCCTTGCAAAAGTGAAAACCGAATTTGACAATGTTTCACCGTTAGGACATGTAAAACACATCAGTCAATGTCCCACCTTTAACATACACTGCACCCTGCCCATGGGGCTACCTACGGCCTACCTTAGGGGTGCCTTAAATGCATAAAAAGGGAAGGTGTGGGACTGGCAAGTGGGTACACCTGTACACACAGGCACTGCAGTGGCAGGTCTGAGCCATGTTGCACGGAGTTACACATATGGGTGGCACAATCAGTCCTGCAGTAGCATTTGATTTACAGGCCCTGGGCACCTCTAATGCACTTTATGAGGGAGTTATTATTAAATCAAAAATGCCAATCATGGAAAAGCCAATCACCAGTACAATGTACACAGAAAGCATATGCACTTTAGCACTGGTTAGCAGTGGTAAAGTGCCCAGAGTCCTAAAGCCAATAAAAACTGGTCAGAAAAAGTAGGAGGAAGGAGGCAAAATGTTTGGGGATCACCCTGAAAAAAGGGCCAGGTCCAACAATAACTATGGATTTTTTCTACCTGATTACTAAATGAAAATGTGAAAAAAAGGATTCAGAGTGAATGCTGGATATTATGCAGTGTTTATAATGAGTGAGTAGGTACGTACAGAAGCATATAAGGGCAAGGGCGGAGAGAGACAGGGGATGAGCTATGTCATGTACTGATGTATAGCAAATCATATACATTACGTAGCGCACATAAGCTAACCAGAGGTCACCACTTGGTAGTTATAGTTAGGCCAACTTTTCTATAGGAAATGCTTTATTTGGTTTGGTAATAACTTTGGTGCTGTTTGATGAATCTGCCAAAAACGTTCCAAAAACGTTCAAATTTTTGACCAATTTCATCATGAAAAGTTCTGGGTTATCCATCAAGTGGGGGCCGAGAAAAAGAGGAGTCCCAATGTGTAAAATCCCCATGCATTTTCGATTGACTTTTTTAAGCAGTGCTACTGTGAGAAGCTGGCCTGATTTGTAGTGGGTATCAGAGGTACTTACACCTTGTACCAGGTCCAGTGATCCACCTTAGTGAAATGTAGGCAGTGTCTAACAGCTTAGGCTGCCTAGAGGTAGCTGCTGCAGAGCAGCCAAGGTTGAACTAGGAGACATGCAAAGCTCTTGAATTATACACACAATATATACACTAGTAACCAAAATCAGGTAAGTAAACAGTCATAAAATAGTGCAACAGTGAAAAATACAATAGCTTGCAAAGGGCCAAGGGACTACACAAACTATATACTAAAATAGTGGAATGGGAATGTTGGTTTCCCCCTTAGGCAAGTGTAGTGTGTAGAGGGGTGCTGGGAGTGTAGGAAAACACCAAAGGTAAGTAAATTACCCCACCCCAGAGCCCAGGAAAGCAGGAGTAAAGTACAGCAAGTTTCCTCAGAACACACTAGGACCCATGGTAAATAATTATGCAAAAACCAAGCAAGACAGCAAGAAACCAATGATGGATGCCTGGACCTGAAGAGCTGTGGAGAGAGGAGACCAAGTACAGTTGTCGATAAAGAGTCCAGGAAGAACAGGAGCTCCTACTAACCAGGATGAAGGTGAAAATGTGGATTCTCCAGTTAGAAGAAGAAGTCAGAATTGCACCAAAGAAGACAGCTGCAGGTTCCTGCTTGATGCAAGAGATGTCCCACGTCCAGTCGTAGGATGCAGGCTGATTTTCTTTATTGGATTCCACCAACAAGCCGTGGCTCACGCAAATGTAGCAGTTGGTGGGAAAAGGCGCTACCTGGGCCCAGGAGGGACCTGGGTACATCAACTCAGACTGAGGAGACAGAGGGGGGCTGTCAGCACTTTAGAGATCCCTCAGAAGACCAGACAGCGCCCACAGGAGTCCCAGAACACAGGGACAAAGGAGTTGCAAAATGCAGTTGAGGCAGCACTACACAAATGGATTCCACGCCACCGGAGAACAACTCAAGGAGCTGAGCATCACAGGATAGATTGCTGGGGACCTGGGATACCCTGTGCATGAAGGATTTATGGAAGAAGTGCACAGAAGCCCAAGGAGCTGCAGAACATGGGATGCACAGGGGTACTGTCTGGCACTGGGAGGAAAGCCCTTACCTCCACCAAATTTGGGCAGCAGGACCTTTCGACAGTCAGGATCACTTCAGTCCACAACCTGTGTTTCACGGATCACGCTCGTCGACAGGAGAGGAGTCTCAGAGTACCTGCTGTTGTTGCAGAGATGTGCCTGCTGAAGCAGGGAAGTGACTCTGTCACTCCACTGGAGATTCCTTTGGTCCTTCTGGTTCAGGATGAAGACAGGCAGCCCTCAGAGCATGCACAACCTGGAAACTGTTGCAGTAGCTGGCTGGAGCTGAAGTTGCAGGGTCACAGTAGCCTTCTTGGATACTTTGTTGCAGTTACAGGGTTCCTGGAACAGTCTGCGGTTTACCTGATGGTCAGAAGCTGAAGCAGAGGATGCAGAGGAGTCCAGGTGGAGTTTTGCTAACTGAATCTGAGGAAACACCCATAGGAGAGACCCAAAATAGCCCTGAGAGGGGGATTGGCAACCTAATCAGGTATGCACCTATCAGGAGGTGTCTCAGATGTCACCTGCACGCTCTAGCCACTCAGATACTCCCAGAGGGTCCCCACACCTTGGAATCCAAGGTGGCTAATGCCAGGGACACTCTGGAGGAGCTCTGGATACCACCCCTGGAGTGGTGATGGACAGGAGAGTGGTCACTCCCCTTTCCTTTGTTCAGTTTTGCATCAGAGCAGGGACTGGGGGACCCTGAGCCGAAGTAGACTGGATTATGCAAGGAGGGCACTGTTTGTGCCCTTCAAAGCATTTCCAGAGGCTCTGGGAGGATACCCCTACCATGTATATAACACCTATTTCCCATGGGAGAGGGTGTAACACCCCTCTCCTAAAGGAAATGCATTGTTCTGCCTTCCTCCGATTGAGCTGCTCAATCCCCAGGAGGGCAGAAATCTGGCTGTGAGGTGGCAGCAACTGGGTCTTCAGTGGAAACCTCAGAGAGCTGGTTTGGCAGTACTGGGGGCCCATGGTGGAGCCCCTCGAGTACACGGAATTGGCCCTCCAATACCAAAATTGGATTGGGGGTACAATTTCTCAAGCTTAGACACCTCACATGGCCATATTCGTAGTTACCATTGTGAAATTACATATATGTATTGACAAATATGTAGTGCACGCTTATAATGGTGTCCCTGCACTCATGAAGTCCGGGAAATGAACCTGGACAATGTGGGGGAACCTTTGCTAGTGCAAGGGTTCCCTCACACACAGTAACTTTGCACCTAGCCTTCAGTAGCTGAAGGTTAGACATATAGGTGACTTATAAGTTACCAGGTGCAGTGAAAATGGTTAGGAAATAATGTTTGCACTATTTCACTCAGGCAGTCCTGAAGGACTGTTTGTTTGAGCTCCTCATGGGTGGCAAAAGAAATACTGCAGCCCATGAGGATCTCCTGGAACCCCAATGCCCTGGGCACCTAGGTACCATATATTAGGGACTTATAAGGGGGGGGGTCCAGTGTGCCAATCTGAATTGGAATATGGAGTCACTAGGCTATAGTGACAAAATTGGAAACAGAGAGAGCATATGCACTGGGGTTCTGGATAGTAGAACTCTAGTGACACAGTCAAGCATACTGACAACACAATAAAACACACTGACATATAGGTCACAAACTATGATCACTGGGGCCCTGATTAGTAGGATCCCAGGGAGACAGTAAAAACACACTGAAAAACACTGACAAACAGGCCAAAAATGGGAGTAACCATGCTAGAAGAAAGCCACCTTCCTATAGCTACCACAAAACAACATGAAAATAATTACACCACATTTCCCATGAAGATAGATCTCGGTCAGAAAGAGTGCTTTTATGATTTAGTGTAAATCCATTCAGTCGTTTTTGAGCTATTTAAGGACAAAAACATTTGTATATCTAGATGGTTGGGTTAGAGGGACTCTACAGCAGACTCAGTTTTAAAAGAGGGGGTTCTGATTGTCCCAGGGGGCTTTTTCACTGGTCCAATTCACTCCAATGGGAGACACCCATGGGATCAAGAGCTGTAATTGGCTACCTACAACATGAAGAAAATGTACCTTATACCACGCCACTCTACAAAATAACACTTAACTCTATGACATGCCTCTCCATTCTAGGACACACCACTCCAAGCTATGTTATTCCAACCTACACAACTCCACTCTCTGCCACTCAACTACACCATTCCACTCTAGGCCACTTCACTCTGCTCCACTCCCCTCTATGCCACTCCTCTCCAGTACAGTGGCATAGAGTGGAGCAGAATACAATGGTGTACAGTGTTCTATGGTTGAGTGGCGTCAAGTGCAGTGGTGTGTCATAGAGTACAGTCAAGTGGCATAGACTGGGGCAGAGTGTAAGAGTGGGGTTTTGTAAAGTGAAGTGTCCTACAGTTAGTGTCATAGAGTGAAGTGTACTAAAGTGGCATGTTGTACAGTGTAGTGTGGTTCAGTGGAGTAGGCAGAGTAGAGGGTCATATAGTGAAGTAAAGCCTTCTGGAGCTGAGTGTCACAGAGTGAAGTGTCATGTTGTAGAGTATAGTGAAGCGTCAATGGTTTGGAATGGAGTGTCGTGGAGTGGAGTAGAGTGGCGTAGAGTGGAGGGACATACAGTGGAGTAGAGTATTCTAGAATGGAGTGGCATAGAGTGAAGTAGTGTGCCATAGAGTGCAGTCGAGTTTCATAGACTGGAGTGGTGGGTTGTACAGTGGAATGTCATACAGTGGAGTGTCATTCAGTAGAGTGTAATTGAGTGGAGCAAAGTGTTGTAGAGTGGTGTGGCATAGAGTGAAGTGGATAGAGTGTCATAGAGTTGAGCATTATCGAGTGGATTGTCATAGAGGTAAGTGGAGGAGAGTGTCCTAGAGTGAAGTGCTGTGTCATACAGTGGAGTGGCATGTCGTAGAGAGGAGTAGCATGGCATGTTGTAGAGTGTCATACAGTGTAGTAGAGTAGCATGGAATGGAGTTGCTAGAGTGGAGTAGAGTGTCATACAGGGGAATAGAGTGTAGTAAAGTTCTGTAGAGTAGAGTTGCATAGAATGGAACAGAGTGTTGTAGAGTGTAGCAGCCTATACTGGAGGATCATTCAGTACCTAATGTCAGGTAAAGTGTTGTACAATGGAGTAGAGTGGAGTGGCATAGCACTAAATGGAGTAAAGTGTCGGAGTGGAGTGGTGTGTTGTACAGTGGACTGGAGTGGGGTGTTGTCGAGTGTCAGAAAGAGTCGTAGAGTGGAGTAGAATGTTGTACATTGGAGTGGTATAGAGTGGCATAGAGTAGAGTGGAGTACAGTGGGATTGTGTGTCATTGAGTAGAGTGGGGTAAAGTGGGAGTATGTGGCACAGAGAGAGTACCTTTCAGTGTCTTAGAGTGTGTAGAATGCCATATAGTGGTACTAAGTGGAGTAGAGTGTTTTACAGTGGAGTAGAGAGTTGTAGAGTGGAGTGTAGGGACATAGGGTAGAGGAGAGTGTCTTAGATTGGCATAGAGTGTAGTAAAGTGTTGTAGAGCAGAGTTTGATAAAGCAGAGTGGAGTGTCATAGAGCAGAGGGGCAAAGGTTGGAGTGCAGTACATTACCACAGAGTAGGGTAAAGTGTAGTACAGTGGAGTAGAGTGGAGTGGGGCTGTACAGAGTGGAGTGGAGTGTAGTAGCATTCAGAGGAGTAAAACATAATAGAGTGGAGTGGTGTGCCACCGAGTGGAGCTGAATAGCATGTCCCAGAGTGTTGGAAAGTGTTGTAGATTGGAGCAGAGTGTAGTGGCATAGAGCGCAGTAGAGTGAAGTGAGGAAGAGTAAAGTGTGGTAAAGTGGAATGGCATAGTGTGTCATACACTGCAGAGTGGCATAGAGTGGTGTAGAGTAGAATGGCTTAGAGTGGAGTATTGAAGTAGAATGGAGTAGAGTGGAGTAGTGTATCAGAGTACAGTGTGGTGGAGTGGCATAGAGGGAGTTGCATAAAGTGTCACAGAGTTGAGTATGGAGTCATAAAGTGGTATAGAGTGGAGTAGAGTGTCGTGCAGCAGCAGAGAGAGGAGTAGAGTGCTGTAGAGTTGAGTGTGATAGAGTGGAGAAGTGTGCGGCAGAGTGGAATGGCATACAGTGTCGTAGAGTGTTGTAGAGCAGAGTACAGTGAGTGGCATAGAGTGGAGTGTTGCACAGGGTTCTGCTGTCGCACAGTGCCATATCATAGAGTATCATGATACAGTTTCATGGCATAGAATATTGTGGCAGAGTGGAGTAGTGCAAAGTGGAGTAGCTTTGATTGTAGTGATGTAGAGTATAGCGTGGATTGGAGTGGCATGTCATAGAATGGCATGTCATAGCAGGAAGTGGATGTTATGTTGTAGAGTGGTGTGGCGTGTCATACAGTGGAGTGGAGTGGCACTTCATGGAGAGTCTTTTGCATTTTTTATCAAATCCTTAGAGAAATGCTATGTCAAAATAGCTGAGTTCTTGGTTTTTACGTGAGATATGCCTTATTACTGTGTGTTTTAACCCATAGGAAGACATGATGCACTATACAAAATTCTAAACTGTTAGTGAAAAATATTTTTATTGTGGTATATATTTTTTATAAAGGTAGCAGAGTACTGTGGCACTATCATGGAAGTTAATAAAGGAAAGGATTTATCACAAGCAATAAAACAATGATATTTTTATTGTTTTTTAATATTCCAAGATAGAATTCTTGTACTCTGTTACCTTTTTAAAAATATATAAAAGAATACTGATATGTTTCCATAACTATTCACACTTTTGTAAAGTGCCTCATGTATTTTTATAGGTGTAAAAAACATAGTAATAACCTAAAACATAGCCAATGCGTAGTATAAAATTTTGGCTGTCTTTTTCTTTTGTAAGGGCTTTTATTTTTGTGTTTTGTCATCACTATGTACTGCAGTATACTGCACAATTACAGCGGTATACAGCTGCCCAATATATTACTAAGTTTTAGTACCTTATAATTCTAAAACTACTCAAGCAATTTACATGTGCTACTAAAAAAAAAAATTTCCACCCTGTAATCTATATTCCTGTAAAATGTGGTCAAACTATGTTCAGCCATTTTCCTGCTGCATGTGTCTAAAAAGTCAATGGAAAATGCATTGGTGGAAAAACGTGTTTGGGACCGCCCTTTTTTCTTCGCACCCTCTTAACAAAGCACCACAGTATCATCAGCTAATGTAGAAAAGCAATAGGTATGCAAAGTTTCGTGGAGACTCATCAAATGCTGGCAGCATTATAATGAATCAAAATTCCGAAGACTTTGTATCTCTCTGAATCCTAGCTATAAAGTGTTTATATAAATACTGAAAAAACTGAGGTTGTGGCACTATATAAATAACATCTTAAACACCGAGGGCCTGATTCACAGAGGTAAAGTTACATTTTTGTGTAAATTTAGAATTGTTTGCTATTCACAAAGGTATATTACTAGTAGTATCTTTACAACTTCAGAGACTTCGCACAGAAATACACAGTACAGTCTGAAACTTTTAAGTGTGGAGACTCCATACATAAGTTTATATTTGTAAATCAGGCCCTCTGTGGTTTCAAGAGAAACAAATGTGTTTTTTCTGATCCTTAAATCCTATTGGGGTTCTTAAAAACTTGAACTCATGATTGCTCCCAAATTCACCCAACTTTAATAAGTTGGGTATATGCGGAGGGAGATGCAGGTAATGTCAGACCTGTCAGTCTTAGGAGGGTCTTACCCAAAACATTTTGCCTGTATCTTTTTTTTGGCCTTAGGACTCTGAGCACTTTACCACTGCTGATCAGTTCTAAAGTGCATGTGCTTCTTTCATACACATGGTAACATTGGTGTGTATACAACTGGCATATTTAATTTACTCATAAGTCCCTTGTTAAATGGTATACCATATACCCAGGGCCTGTCAATTAAATGATACTAATGGGCCTGCAGCACTGATTGTGCTAACTGCTTAAGTAGCTCTTTAAACATGTCTCAGTCCTGCCACTGCAGAGCCTGTGTGTGCAGTTTCACTGTCACTTCGACTTGCCATTTAAAACCTCTTGCCAAGCGTTATACTCCCCTTATATTATATATAATTCACCGCTAAAGCCCGAGGTAGCCCATAGAGCAGGGCGCTATGTACGTGAAAGGCAGGGCATGTGCTTTTAGGCTTTACATGTCCAGGTAGTGAATAACTCCCAAAGTTATTTTTCACTACTGTGAAGAATACTTCTCTCATAGGCCACCATTTGGACTTCCTTTATATATTTTTAAGATGTAATTCCTGATCAGAAATGAGTAGCTACATCATGTGTCATATCATTACAATGGTAATGATAAATACTCTGTACTGGTAAATTTGGATTTAACGTTACTATTTTAGAAATTCTCCTTTAAGAAAGTGGACATTTCTCAGCTCTTACTGCTCTTTGTGCCTTGCAGCCTGTCCCAATACACATCAGGGAAGAGTGACAGCTACACTTTGTGCATTCCCTTTAGACAGGCACAAGCACAAGAAGGTTAGTTGTGTCTGAGCACTCATATGCATTTATCTGCATTCTCTTGGCTCGTTCTGGGCAATAAGGGTGGAGGGGAGCTGACACTTACACCTGAATTGGGAGTATCTGTCCACACACAAAGAGCTGATTACCCACTGCTCTGCTGATAATCTGCTGCCAGGGCTAGGAAGAAAGGATCTCTGTGTGCTTTAAAGACGCTGATTTGAAGTCACCCCTATTTTAAAAGTACTGGGTCTCTGAACCAGGCCTCTGACCTTAACAAATCAGTACACTACTGGACCTGAGTAGAACTCTGCCAGGAGTGAGAATTGGTGCCCTACAAGGCATGCCACACTGCTGGAATGCTTTCCAAGAAGGACTGCTCTCTGCCTTGATGAGTCATCCAGCAGCCTGCTGATCTTTGCCCTGCTTAGGAAGGACTGGCCCATTTCATCTGACCCAGAGTGACTCTAAGGGCTTGCTCGCTTGCCCGCTGTTCTCCTGCAGTCTTAGGGACATCAACTCTGCTCCTGCTGCTGGATTCTGCCATTTGTGAGTCCTATTCTTGCTTGAGGAGCCAATCTAGAAGGGAGGCTTTGCAGCTTTTTCTCTGCAAGAATTAAACTGTTGTGCCACTTGGAACCAATGTATTTCCATCCGATTCATTGCTGATTTGACAGCGACACGGGACACGACAACGAGGTTCGATGACGATCCAAGGAAATTTCTGTGCAGCTTGATGACAATGCATTGCATACATCTCCACAGAGTTTGGCAATGACGCAGGTCCTCACTTAGAGGTTTGACACAAACACATCGATCCGACTGCATGGATCGGAACTAAATCATTTCCTTCGCATTACTCCCCGACATCAACGCTTAATCCATCCAAGGTACATTCTCAGCAAGCTTTGCACGAGTCCTGTAGCTGGCCTGCCGTCCATTGTGGTCGAGCTGAATTTGGATTTACCCCCGTCTAGTGCGACCTCAAGTAACCTTTTAGCGATATTGACTTCTAAATAAATTTTTGATGTATTCTTTAAAAAATATTATCTCAAGTTCCACTGATTGGATGTTTGTTGTTTTGCTCTCATTTTACTCAGATAATTATTCTCTATTTTTCTAAACCTGCCCGGAGTCTTTTTGTGGTGTTTTCTTTGTGCTACTGTGCGCCTGTGTTGCACAAATACTTTACACATTGTCTCTTTGAATAAGCCTACCTGCTCTGTGGCAAGCTACCAGAGGTTGAGCACAGGTTATCTCTAAGTGTATATTTAGCTTACCCTGACTAGAAATGGTGGTTACTGCATGTCCAGGGTGCAGACTCTGACAACCAGAAAACTCTGTAATAACTATGGGTATGCAGGGTGCTCCACTCTGCTGGTGGAGCTAACGGAGTTTTAGGAATTCAGCGCTCCAAGAAACACTGTTAGCTCCACCAGCGGGGCGGAGCTCACCCTGCGGGCACTGCAGCCCAGTATGTGCTGCACAGCGCAAGGGCAGCCAGTCTGCGCTGTGCAGTCCATAATTGGGCTGCAGAGCGCACTGGAGCAGAGGAGGGAGGCAGCCACTGGAGAGAAGGACCCCTGGGAAGACCTAGGTAAGTTTTCTACTCCTCTTCTCTTTTTTTAGTCCTTGTTTGTGCACAAACAAGGACTGAAACGCAGTCTTCACTGCCTGTGGCCATGGCCTGAAATCAGACCATGGAAGTAGGCAGTTAAAGCTGCTGTTTGAGGCCTCTTGTGCACCTGCCTGTCCTGTGTGCAGTGCACACTTGGCAGGCCGGTGCACAACAGGCGTGGCAGCTTTCTCTACCTACAGCCCTGGCCTGAATTCAGGCCAGGGCCGTAGACAGTGAAAGCTTCCATTTCAAGCCTCTTGGGCACCCGCCTGTCCTGTGTGCCTTTGGCCTGGCCTGAATTCAGGCAAGGGCTGTAGTCAGTGAAAGAAAGCTTCCATTTCAGGCCTCTTGTCCACCAGCCTGTCCTGTGTGCATAGCACACAGGACAGGCTGGTGGACAAGAGACCTGAAACAGAAGTTTTCACTGCCATGGCCCTCAGACACATTTAGCGATTCCCAATGGGGTCGCAAAGGGCTACCTCATTAATATTCATGAAATTGGTCACAATTTGCAACCCCATTGGGAATGGGGATAGCAGACCACCATGTCTGTAACTGCTTTTTAAATGAA
This sequence comes from Pleurodeles waltl, assembly GCF_031143425.1. Classification (NCBI taxonomy): domain Eukaryota; kingdom Metazoa; phylum Chordata; class Amphibia; order Caudata; family Salamandridae; genus Pleurodeles; species Pleurodeles waltl. The sequence goes on from NC_090451.1 coordinate 475,614,196, forward strand.
ACAGTTTTTCTTTTGAATGCAGCACGTTTTTCTTTAAAGGAAAACGCAATGCATTTCAAACAAAAAAAATGAAAAGTTTTCTTTTCATTTTTTCAGAATAGGCAGTTGTCTGTCGGACTACTACCTGCTCTGAAAAAATATTTTCACTAGCATTCACAAAGGGAAATGGGTCCCAAAGGGGCCCATTACGGTTTGCGAGTGGTCTACCACCAACTTGAAGTTGGTGGTAACTGCAATTGTTTTGAGACTGCATTCATAGTTACACAACAATCTTACATGGCCCAGCGACTCGCTCTTAGGAAAGGATGCCCTTGGCACCCCTTCCTAATAGTGACTTGCAAAAATATTTTGCAATTCGGTAATGGATTATCGAATCACAATATGTGGTCTGTACACCCAGAAATGCTTTTTCTGTGAATCAGGATGTTTGCAACCAGTAAAAAGTATTTGTACATCTGGCACAAAGAGTATGATTTTTGTGTGTAAATAAATGTCATTCTTAATTTGCCCTTATGGCTAAATGGCTTCATTTGATTCTAAACCAGTGGTCATGGCTTCCTATTTTGCTCTCGTACAGTGACACTAAAGAGCAACACATTGAAAGTTGTCATCTTATTGTGATGTAAAATTGTACATCTAATAGTTGACCACTTCCCCAAAATTTGGTTTTTCTGGTCACTAACATTTTATTATGACTGCCTTCATGAGTAACTCGTATTTATAGGACCTGCATTTAAACGTTAACAAATCTGATTCATAGGGACACTTGCTGGAATGGTTTCCTGATGGTTGATTCCATTGTTGTTTTTGACGTAAGTTATGATGCTGATTTCATGACTGGTCATGCACTCGGAGGCCATTTTAAGTGTCAGAAATACGAAGGACATTTTCAGATCTCAATCTGACCTGATTAAAATGGTGCAAAGGATTCATGTTTGACGCACACATTACTCAGCAAGGCATACATATAGGTCTTATACCTGTGCATTGCGTTCCCCTTCATGCATAAATTATGCAAACAATTTGTATATCTAGATTACACTTGTGGAGTTTATCAATGTTGTGACAGAGTAGTGATTTGGTAAATCATAAGCACATGTGGTGAACACCCATTTCGGTATATGTACAAAAAATACTTTATTGACTCAGCTCTAATTGTTGTTAAAGGTGTAGAAATGAGAAAGCAACTGCACTCATTTTCACAGAGAGAGAGTTAATAATGTGACAAATAGAACAAATTAAACAAAACATTTCAAATATTAAAAAAGTACAATTACTTTCTTTCAAATGTCTACCTCAACATTTGAACGATTTATGTACTGTGTAAGAAATCGTTCCAGTATTCTTCTCTATAGCCCTGCAGCTAGGACAAAGCAAAATCAAGAGTGCATAACTTCATTGGGACTTGAATGTTAATGGGACCTAGTAAAACCACGTCATTTTACTACTACTTTGCAGTATATCTACTCTAGTACCGTATAATTCCAAATAAAACATAGTGGAATTATCATGTGGGGCTGATTTATTCGGTCGTAAAGCCACATGGAATTCCCAATTCTGTGAGGTTTAATGAATACATTTACCACCTGCTCTGAGCAGGTGGTAAATGTATGTGGGGCCTCTGGGTGGGCTTGAGGAGGGAAGCGGATGCTGTTTCCTAGCAATAAGGTGCATTGTAAATCAGGTGTGAAAAAAACAACCAACTTGGAATCAGGTGAAGCAGAATTCCATAAAGTGATCAGTGCAGGTGATAAATGTATGTGGGGCCTCTGGTTGGGCTTGAGGAGGGAAGCGGATGCTGTTTCCTGGCAGTAAGGTGCATTGTAAATCAGGTGTGAAAAAAACAACCAACTTGGAATCAGGTGAAGCAGAATTCCATAAAGTGATTCCCATCCATTTGAGTCATAATGTGGGCCTTAGGACCAGATTACAAGTAGGGGCATGCGAAGTTCACATAATTTACTTTAGTGTTATTACATGAAATTTAGGCAAAATTTAACATAATTACAATTAATTCTGTTATTTTGTGCTTTATACTTTAGCGCAAAACATGTTCATAAAGCAATTTTGCTTTATGTAGACCTTATGTGATTATTTTATGATTGTAATGGTTCATTGGTTTCATATAACATTATGTGCAAAATACTTGAGGCCTGATTAAGAACTTGGTGGATGGGTTACTCCATCCCAGCGGTGATGGAGAAAGATCCCATCTGATGAAATATAAATCTCATTATAGCCTATAGAATTTAGATTTCGGCAGACGGGATATCTGACACCGTTGGGGCGGTGTAACCTGTCCACCAAATCAGGCTGTTGGTCTCCTTGAAAGTGTTGTGGACATTCTTTGCTATTTGAAAATATTTAGCACTGTTTCTTAAGTCTACCAGTTGGCTGGTCTTTCTAATGATACCTACTGCGAGTTTTGTTGAGTTACAGTTTATAACCAGTCCGTATTGGGTAGCTCCTGTTGTTGATACAGAGTGTTATGAAACAGATAGAAATGTGCTTTTTGCTCAAATAATGATAACTTATACCTAGTAAGGACTACAGTCACATATTAAGTAAGTGTAGTGTGGACTGTTTCGTGTTTAACAAAAATCAGTGTGAGTTAGAAACATGCAAATATGTAATATCAGCATACACTAACCTGGTTTTCACTCTGAATTAGACCATATGTGCATACTACTTGGGCTACTAACCCTGGCCCATCACTGGCTGGGCTAAAAGTATTCCTCAGGCTACTTTCCCTGCTCTTTCAATTATTCCACCTCGTAAGCTTGAAATAGAATTTTCCTTAGTGCAGCATTTTGTTGAGAAATGCAGGGATTTTTTTTACTTCCTCAGGATGCCTAAATGGATCCTAGTATGGATTGCTGTGAGTGTACTTGTTCGAGCCTACGAGGATATATTTTCTTTTCTGTGTTACACAGATTAGGAAGCTCTCTGAGTTTTTTTCTCTTTTAGCCGCTGGATGCAATCCACATGTTGACTAGATTTTGATGTTCAAAACAGCATCACAGATGCAACAGTTTGTTTATTTGTTAGAAGTTTTTATTTATTTAAATGCTTTGCATGTACACTTGCATTAATCTGCAACACGTAGTTGTACTTACTGTGTGCTTTTCACGTAAAGGTAACCATAGTTAATGTAGACTGCAATTTAAACTGGTGAGTGTTCAGCTGCCATCTTTCTCAGTTGTTGTGTATTTTGTATACGGGAATGTACACTTGTGCTGGTTGAAGGGATGACTAGAGATCATGATCATTCAATACCAGGCCTCTCTGCTAACACTGCCGACATGTATTCCAAGCTTTGCCAACTTTTGAGCTTTTTGGTTATATGGATCTTACCCAGCAAAGACATACATAGCGTAGAGCAGATCATCAGTCACATACCCTGTATTTATATCCACACTTAAGAATTTTACAAGCTTTGTTCATGTTAAATGCTGTAGCTCATTATCAAAGCAACTAACAACTGAGCGATTTAATGACAGTGTCAATCACCAGTATCAACAATATGTAGTGAAAAATCTGAATGGTCATCCTCATACCTTGTATTCATAACTTTTATGGAAAGTTGAACAAAATATAAGGTAGCTGCAAACAATTTTAAAGTTTAACCACTGCTCGATTTGGAGTAAACTGCAATTCCAGATAAAAACCAATGATGATATCATATGTACAAAAATAAGATCCAACTCAATCAGAGCGAAAATCTCACAGATAACAAAATAAAGATGCCTTTTTCGAAATCAGGAAATGGAACCGGATGAGCAGCACTTGTAATGAATAGATTATGTTTTATTACCTAGTGCTCCTATTTGGTCCACCATGTGAAAAGAGGCAGTTTTATGACGCTCAGCGAAATCAGATATCTCCGTGCGATGGACCAATTTCATGATTATCTCGAAAGCTTTACAAATATTCAGCCTTTGGACTTAATACTTTTTTAATGTGGATGCAATTACGTAGCTCCTGTCTGTGCATTCATAAAAACAGATGAAACACAGCAAGAAAATGCTAAACGTGAAAGCTGATGCCCAGACCCTGTTTTCTTAGAGAATCTGTTAACAGCTTAATCCCCATCGGTATTGAGGACTTTGGATAACGGCTGCACATTTTTATGCATGCCTGCTTGAATACCGCTGCTATATTTGAGCCATTTTAGGTAACTTCTGATGACGCAGAAAAGAAGGTTCGACATATATTCATGTACACCATGTAACCGACATATATATTGAAGTGTGATTTTAGTAAAAGAAATAATGTACGAGGGAAATTGTGCCCTCGGGGTAGTTCGCCATAATTATAAACGAGCTTTATTAATCACGAAGTATTAAAATTGTACTAATCCGTCATAATCGCAAATGTATGCCATGATTTCTTGTTTGAAAACTGTTTTGCTTAGCTTAAATTTAGTACAGGCTTTGGCCTAGTTGCCTGGTTTCAAATTCTAACTGCGTGATTCTTTTTTTTCTTGAACTAATGAAACAAATATTCTTGCTTGAAGTTGTATTTTTCCAGTAGAAACTGGCTGGTACACTTATCTCCAAGGTTTCGTGCTAGGCCGGTTACATCCCCTTTGATACAAGGTCAGCCTCTGCAGGTGCGGACAATGGAGGTACAGATAGTAAAATAATTGGCAAACCATGATACAATTTGTGTTCCAAGGCGCCAAGGACAGTGTATGCATAAATGGGCGCTAATAAAAGACAATTTTGATTGGACAATTTGAAGCCAACCTATGAACCCTCCAATGGAAGACCCTACAGAATTTGGAATGTTTCTTACTTAAACCCACCGGACAAAGGGAAGTCATCCATTTTCCTCGATGCCAGTTTGAAGCCTGATGCCAGACTCCATTTTGGGACGACAACCTGATGCCCCTTTCTCTATCCGAGAGAAAGAGACTTTAAGAATTCTCACCCTAGAGACTTTAACTTTGATTTGCCCCCGTCTTGCCCATGCAGTAACTTTGCCCTATTCTCCTTGCCGCTGCAAGGAAGCCTGCCCTTAACTTTGCCCCTTTGAACTTGCCCCATGCTGATCGAACTGGTACCTGAAGGACGAAGACTTTTCTTGAATGCTGATTGTATTTGGTAAATATGAAAGGATAAACGTATTATGCATTGTGTTTCTCCTTTTAGGTACCAACTGCTATTTTGATAGGGTCCTAGCTAGAAGTTTTCCAAATTTGTGTTGACTAAATTCGTTTTGCATGAAGTCCCACATGCCAATGCTAATTAGAGGTTAGTCGAGGTTTTCATTCAATGTATCATGAAGAATTGAAATCTTGTTATGCTGACCGAATGTATGCAATTAGTCAAATACAGTTAGTCACATTGGTGATTTGCATTGCTATAACAGAGTGTATCATCATTCAGATTTTACGTAGATTGCGTTTCTTCCGCCGTTATGGACAGCTAGTAATGTTCATATACATATATCAATTGGTCTTGAGACATATATATATCGTGCTAGCTTTGTTAATATAGGGAAATAAATTCACTAACTTTTAATAAACTGGTGTGGTTATTCATGACTGAAAGGTCATGGTGCGCCGAAATACCAACTGTTATTGATTTCTGATGTGTTATATTGATCTATTAATTGAGTATTGATTACCGACTACAACAGTTATTGATTATTGACCTGAGTGACTCGACTATTGAGGATGAGGAGAGCCCGACTCGGTTAAAAGATTCACCGACCTCCAACGTGTCCAGATACAGGTAAATTTATAAGGGCTGGACGCGTTATCAGTAGATGGTAGCAGAGATTGATGGTTTAGCCCTTTGGGACCCCATCCGAACAATAGACAGAATCAGGTTAGAATTTTCTTTGATAAAACAAGTCGGAGAGATGATGATGCCCTAAGTCCCCAATGACTTTCCCGGGATCTCGGAGCTTGCGAATGAGGAACATGAAGGTATGAGAATGGTCTCAGCATTTCTAGTGACGGTATGAGTGAAGTTAGGGTTTCGCGCTTGCACAGCTTATCGCCGCAGATTAAATGAGAAGTCTGTGAGGATTTAAGGAGTTAAAAGGTATTAGAGGAGTGTTCCTCCAAAGGTGTGAGAGTAGGGAAGTCGTCGAACTTCATGTGTGTGTAGCGCTTTGAGCAGAAAAAATTGTCCACGTGGTTGTTGATGTTGAGACGGGCCCTGCGAGGTCAAGAGACTCCGGAGAATGTTGAAAAGTGTATGTGACACTTGTTTGATGTTGTGATCTGGTCGGTTTAATAGGTTGATCGGGCGTGGTCAACAAGTCGGTATGAATGTTGCAGAGTGAAAGAAAATTTAGACTTTGAGACTTGACGAATTCTAAAGTGCACTAGAATAGTTCATTGATCAGTCGAGAGTAAAGTTTGCAGGTCAAATTTTGCTTGCGAAAGTGGGAAACCGAGAAAGATGGAATAACTGCCGAGGCTAGTGAAAAATCCCTAAGGTTTCTGAAGCGATTGTATTACCTTTCCTGTAGTAAACCGACAGATCTGTTTTGTTCTTTTGGTTAAGTGCTCGCGTTATATTGCAGAAATTAGTTTATGAGTGAAGCCGAATGAAAAGAGGACAAGCCGCAGGACTTTGTCAGCCGCTGTGTGTGAGTGTGACGTCACTAGGAGCCGCGCTGGGATAGGTCGGTTGGTGAGAAGGGTCGCGCACGGATTGGACGCAGTCCGTGAAGCGCAAGTGGAAGGGGAAAGGCAAGCGAAGAGTATTCCGGGAATTAAAGTCACTTATTGATTACATATTTTTAGAAAAACAAAAGACGGAAAGATGAAATTTTTCAAAGCATTCAAGAGTGCCATGAGGGGAGATGTTTATATTAAAGCCAATGTAGGAGAAGAAACACCGCCTGAGGGTACACCAGCTTACATCGTCATTGAAGAAAAGGGTGTAGCGCCGTGTCTTTGGCTAAAGCAATGGTGCAAATTAACAGAAAAACATGGAAGTGTAGCGTTCCCTATCCACGGGTCGTTTAACCTAAGGGTTTTAGAAAATTCGAGGTTTGCGCTATACGACATGAAAGTACCCCCAAGGCCAGCACAGTTTGAGGCATTGGCAATTTGGGAGCTAATAGCTAGAAATCAACAACAAAAGAAATTTGAGACAAGAATAAGGAAAGTAGAAAAGACCCTAGCGGATGCTAGATGGGACAGCACACAAAAGGTTTGGAGATCAGACGTATTGCAGGGAATTAAATTGTTTCCAGCGATTGCCGAGGAAGAGGAGACGGAAGGAAGGAAAGCCACCTGTAAGACAAACAGGAGTCAGTCCAGGGAGGGAGAGAGCAATAGAAACTCGAAAAGGGGAGACGAGTCAGATGATGAGGAGTTCATTATACAATTACTGAATGATCGCCCACCACCATATGTGGAAAGCGAAAAAGACTCAAGCATTAGTACTGCCCCTCCAGAACCAATACAGGGTAATGTGACGCCAAATTTGAGAAGATCTCAGAGGCCGAGCAGTTCCGACATGCCTTTCTCACCACGAATACCACGGGTTCAGAGGATGTACCCAGACGTGCCAACATTGAAACCTGCTGATAACTATCAGCCACAAGTTCAAAGACATTGTTGTGATGAGCATAATGTGGGAATGACTTCCGATTCAATGGCGCAGGGAGGACAAAACTATCAAAGACCGACATTGATTCAAGCTGAATCAACACAGTTCTCGATGCCCCCACAGCAGACACAAGAAGTGCGAGTAGTAGAAAGCCAGTTAGGTATGCCAGCAATGATGAACCACAATGTGGGGATTAATATGCCACAGAATTCGGGGAACAGACAGAATCCAGATGCGATATCTCTACCTATCACTGTAGGTCCACCAGTACCACTGTACATACAGGCAAATTCAAGCACCAGCGACCAAGGGTTAATGATACAGAATGGGACAGGGAGAAGATGCATAGAAACCACTCCAGAGACAACTCCGATAGCAGCACTGTCAAATGGATCTGGGTCCTTGTCGGAATTTAGTCCAATTCCAATTTGTGCTCCGTCAACCGTGGTAAGGTCACATCCACCACTATTAGTACCGTTAACCTCACAGACTGAAACATTACAGAAACCGTCAATGGCAGTTGACGTAACTGCTACATTGATGGGACTGAACGCGCAACAGCTAACACAATGGTTTAACAGCCTGAACTCCCCACAGAGTGTATCTAGCGGGAAGGGAGAAGAATACCTGAATAAAATAAGGTTGGGTATGGAGGCAGATGAACTGGTTGAGGGAACAATGGGTTTGAACAGATTAGAATCATACACGGAGGAAGAACTAAGATACATGTGCCCTAGGATTACAAGAGAAGTGAGCAGCATACATAAGAAATTACAAGAAATCGCAGACAGACACGAGATTGATATAGGTAAGACTAAACACCTGAGTAGAAGTTACAGGTTAGATTTCGACACGAAAGACTTCGAACACATGAGATCCGCAGGGATGAAAACACACCTTAAAGAGATACTGCAGAGTGCACAGGTCTGGAGATGTTTAGACAAGTGGGAAAGCAGGTGGGTCAAGAAAAAGGATAAAAAGAAGGAAAATACTTCAGAACGAAGTGAGAAAAAACAACAGAATGACGATCTGATAACCATGTTACCAATGAGAGAGACAGCAGGGGGAAAACTTGTGCATGTACCATGGCACAGGTGCGATATTCAATCCTTTACGGACGACTTTCCCAAATTGAGAGAAAAACTGATCGAGTGGTATCAACAAACAGATAGATTTGTGAAACTCGCGAAGTGTCTCTGGGAAGACCTGAATACCTTATTTGAGATTGTGGTTCCGGCTGATTTGAGGGAAGATTGTAAAAGGGCTGTAGGTTGGCCGACGAGTGAACCATAGAGAGATAGGGACACAGGTGCGCCATCACCTACGGTAATGAGTTTGTACCACAAGGTGATCGAGCACTTGAAAACCAAGGTTGCGTCGAAAAATGTGGATTGGCAGAGAATTGACAGAACAGCCCAAGAGGTTAAAGAGTCTATACATGCGTACTACGAGAGATTGTTGAAGGCGTTTAAAAATTACAGTGGCACGGAAACGATTGAGCCAAAGGACATGCTTCATTTTGTGTTCAGGTTTGTGGAAGGGCTGAGACCTGAAATTAGCCAGATGATTAAATCGCATTTGATTTGTTGGCAGTCAAAGTCGATCAATGAAGTGTTGAACTATGCAAAATACTGCAGTGATGAGATTGAGACAAAGCAGAAAAGATTGAAGGAAAAGGTGATGGTGATGCAGCTCAGAGCAGCTCAGACAGGTTTACAAGGTTTGCAAGGTTTTCAACAACAGATGCCGCAGCAGCAGCAACAGGGAAATGTTATGTTTCAGCCGCAGATGAGAGGCAGAGGTCGAGGAGGTTTAGTGAATAATGGTCCTGATTTGAATACCGTTATGATTCCAAATGGTATACAGGCAATGAAGAAGGTGATGCCATGTCACACGTGCGGAATTGTCGGGCATTGGAAACAGGAGTGCCCAATGATGGTGCAGGAAGGTGTAGGTCAGCAAAACAATGATGTCAATGCATTTCAAACTATGAGAGGACCGAAACTGAGAGGTCCGAACCCAAATTTTCAAAACAATATGAATCAGATGCAGGGTCTACAACCCATGCAACCGCAACAGGTGCAAATGCCCCGTGTGCAAATGACACAATTGCAGCCAATGCAACAGCAGTTTCCCATGGTACCTAATCAGCAAATGCAAATACCCTTAGCACCAATGAATCAGCAGCAAGCAATGCTTCCTCAACAGGTCACGGGTCAGGGAATGAGTCAAAATGACACAGTACACCAATTCCCACTACACAGCGAGAATGGAATAAACGATGTATGGGAGAGTGGAAGTTCAGATGAGGAGGGAAATTGTGTGCTTGCAGCATCCTTGGAAGTTGATCAAAAGGGTCCGTATGTGGAGGGATGAGTTATGGGTCATCGTGTTTCATTCTTGGTTGACACAGGAGCCACACGTTCAACTGTTAGGAGCATTGAAGTACCAAATTTGCCACTCTCAGGGAGAACAGTTCAAGTAGTGGGAGTAGCAAACAGGTACCTGACGAACCCAATCACAGACCCAGTACAAGTCAGAATTGGTAATTATCAAGGGTCACATAATTTTGTGGTATGTGACTCAAGCCCGATATCACTGTTAGGGAGAGACCTATTGTGCAAATTAGGATGTTCGATTATGTGTTCGAACAATGGAATTAGAATTCAGACGAGCAGTGATGGGGAAGAAGAGGACAGTGTAGAAGGGGATGAGATGGAAACTGTCGATGAAGAGTATCCTCTGATTACCCTTTTTTCCGATGATCACTGAAGCAGACATTCCAGCTGAATTACAGGAAACAGTCGGAAAAGAAGTGTGGGATATGACAGGAAAAGAGGTGGGATTGGTGAAAGGAGTGGAACAAGTGAAAGTGACCGTAAAACCCAATGTAACCTTTCCCCAGACCCCACAGTACCATATGGCACAAGACACCCTCATGAAAGTCGCCCAACTCATTGACGAGTTTGTAAAACAGGGAGTACTGAAAGAAGTGTTAAGCAGTCCATGTAATTCACCAATCATGGGACTAATAAAGCCAAGTGGAAAGGTCCGAATTGTGCAGGACTTGAGGAAAATAAATGACATAATAATTAAATGCTGCCCTGTAGTACCAAATCCAGCTGTGATAATGTTTCAAGTCCCTTGCGATGCCGAATGGTTCTCAGTCATCGACTTGTCCCAAGCATTCTTTTCGGTGCCTCTTCATGAGGACAGCCAATTTCTCTTTTGTTTCAAATTCTTAGACAGAGTTTACAGTTGGTGTCGAATTCCTCAAGGGTTTTCGGAGTCACTTTTCAATCAGATTCTAAAGAAAGACTTGGAAGCGTTAGAATTGCCATTCGAGTCAACCCTAGTACAGTACATTGATGACTTACTGATTGCATCCAAGACAGAAAGGGACTGCACAGGCGACACCATTGCTCTATTGAACCATTTGGGAAGGAATGGACACAAGGTGTCTCCTTCAAAATTACAGTTCTGTCAGAAGAAAGTGAAATATTTGGGTCACCAAATAGAAAAAGGGTCACGGAGAATAATGAAGGAAAGAATAACAAGTGTACTTCAAATGAGTCCCCCAAAGACGAGGAGGGAGGTGAGGAAGTTTTTGGGAATGGTGAGCTATTGTCGCCAATGGATTCCCAACTTCTCCACCCTCGCAAAACCTTTACTGAAACTGACCCAGAAGGATGCATTGGATGAAATTGAGCTGAAAGGAGATGAGATGGATGCTTTTATTGAATTGAAAGAATGCATGTGCAGGGCTCCAGCTTTAGGTATGCCTGATTACACAAAGCCTTTCACATTGTTTTGTCATGAACGTGATGCATGTTCCTTGTCTGTCTTGACCCAAGCCCATGGTGGCATAAACAGACCAGTAGCGTATTTTTCAGCTACTTTGGATCCGGTCGCAGCAGCACTGCCAGGGTGTTTGCGCGCCGTAGCAGCAGTTGGTATCAGCCTCACTCAGAGTGAAGGAATAGTGATGGGACACCCATTAACAGTCATGGTCCCTCACTCAGTCGAGATACTTTTGACACATTCCCGAACACAGCACATGACTGGTGCTAGACTCACAAGGTACGAAACAATAATTCTGGGATCACCTAACGTGCAGCTGAAAAGGTGCACTACGTTGAATCCAGCAACCTTGTTTCCCAGTGAAAATGCTGAAATTGAGAACGCTGAAGACATCGAGCACGACTGTCTTCAGGTGACTGAATTTTGCACCAAACCAAGGCCTGATATCAAAGATACCAAATTAGAAGAAAATGATCAAATCATTTTTGTTGATGGTTCATGTTTAAGAGATGCACTGGGTGTATTGAAAGCAGGGTATGCTGTATGTACTGTAACAGGTGTTCTGGAAGCCTCTTGGCTTCAAGGGGTTTACTCTGCACAAGTAGCAGAATTGGTAGCTCTTACTAGAGCATGCCAACTTTCTGCACTAATGAAAGTTACCATTTACACTGACAGCCAATACGGGTTTGGAATAGTGCATGATTTTGGACAATTGTGGTCACAGAGAGGCTTCATGACCTCTTCAGGATCACCAGTGAAAAATGGTGAAAGAATAAGAGAATTGTTACATGCCATTCAGTTACCAGGGGAAGTAGCAGTGGTGAAGTGCAGTGCACACTCGAAGGGACAAGACTATGTTTCCCTAGGAAATGGATATGCAGATCAAGTCGCAAGGTTTTGCGCATTGAACTGTATATTGCTCAGGGATGAATGGAATTTGATAAGTGAACCAGAACTTGAACAAAGCGAAATATTTGCTCTAAAAGTTATAGATACAATGGACGAATTGAAATCCCTACAAAATGATGTCAGTGAGGATGAAAAACTTTCGTGGACTAAATCACAATGTGTAAAGAGACTAGATGAATTATGGGTTTCAAGTGAAGGGAAATTCGTTCTTCCAAATAGCCTTTTGACACAGATAGCCAGATTTTACCATGGACAAGCTCATCTTGGGAGGGATGCCATGATTAGGTTATTTAAAACTGATTGGTTTAACCCCAAATTCCGTCAAGTTGCTGAAGCAGTTTGCCACCGTTGCGTTATTTGCCAACAGATGAACGCAGGGAAGGGAACAGTAGTAAATTTGAGCCACATTGGAAGAGCAGGGGGTCCATTCAGCAGGATGCAAATGGACTTCATTGAGATGCCTGTGCATGGAGGCTTGAAGTATGTGTTGGTGATTGTGTGCATTTTTAGTCACTGGATTGAAGCATACCCTACACGCAGGAATGACAGTCTCACAGTTGCAAAACTACTCTTGAGAGAGTTAATACCACGTTTCGGATTCCCGATCTCTTTAGAATCAGATAGGGGAAGTCACTTCAATAATGAAGTAATAAAATTGCTTTGTGCAGCACTGAACATTGAGCAAAAGCTGCATTGTAGCTACCGCCCTGAAGCATCAGGTCTAGTGGAGCAAATGAATGGCACATTGAAATCGAGAATGGCGAAAATATGTGCATCAACAAACTTGAAATGGCCCGACGCATTGCCTTTTGTGTTAATGTCAATGAGAAACACCCCTGACCGAAAGACTGGACTGTCTCCACACGAGATTCTCATGGGCAGAGCTATGAGACTTCCAGCAGTTCCTGCAAATGCACTTTTGAATATTACAGATGATATGGTGTTAGACTACTGCAAAGGTCTAGCTGATGTGGTTCGCTCTTTCTCTCACCAGGTGGAGGCAACCACCTTGCCACCGATCCAAGGTCCAGGACACGCCCTGAAAGCAGGTGATTGGGTCGTGATAAAGAAGCACGTGAGGAAGTCGTGTTTGGAACCCCGTTGGAAAGGACCTTTCCAAGTGATTCTGACGACTACCACCGCTGTGAAGTGTGCGGGAGTTCCCAACTGGATTCACGCCAGTCACACAAAGAGGGTGTTGTGTCCCACAGATGAGGAAGTTGAAGCGCTGAAATTACCAGTACCTGATAACAAAGTGCCAAGCGCTGAGACAGAGCGAACAAGGACTAGAAGCGAACAGGCAGAAATAGAGGAGGGAGAAATATTCTCTGAGGACGAAGCAACTGACTCACTTGGGGAAGATCAAGGAGAAGCCTCAGACAGCGACGAAACAGCTGAAGGTAACAAAGAGCCTGAAGCAGCTGAGAGTGACAAAGAGCCTGAAGAAAGTAACGAGACAGGTGAAGAAGCAGGAAAGTCTGATCAGAGGAGGGCTTTCCCCGAAGCAGACGATACGGGAAGGGAACAGGAGAACCTGATTGATTTCCCAGAGGGAGAAGACGAAACCAGACAGAGTGAAACTGTTCAAACTCCTTCGGAAGAGGTTGCAGGTCCGTCAAGTGGACCCAGTGCAAAACATAGACAAAGCATATCACCAGTAAAACTGAGAACTAGAGAAACGTTGGATGACAGTGAAGGGCCAAGAGTGAAAGAGAAAAGAAAGGAAGTGTCTGTCGTAGTACTAACACCAAGTGAAGAAAAAGACTTGGCCAAAGAGGAAAGTACGAGTGAGAAAGAATCAAAGAGAGATGCAAAACTGAAAAGAAAAAGGATACCGAGCAGGAGGTATTCCGGTCCGGAGTGGGCATACGTAGCCAATAACGATTGGTCAGACGAATTTGTATCCCTCAGTCTCGAGAACGAAGAAGCAGAGCTACACTTTGGAAATAAAAGTTCTATGGACTCTGTTAATTGAAAACATTGATAACCTGATTGACTTTTCAACCGGCTAAGACATTGCGAACCTGATTGACTTTGAAACCGATTTTGAGACAACGCTGCTAACCGATAAGAGACTAAGCTGCTAAAGAAAACTGTGTGAACATTGAACTCGTTCAGCTTTGTAAATACCTGCAACTAAGAAAAAAAAACAAAAAAACGCTTTGATAAAGTGTCTTCAGCTTTCTGATTCTATACAGATCATGACTAGCTTCACTACACAGGGGCGTAAAATGAAGTATTGTAAATACATGTGTATAGGCTTACTGACCGCATGCGTACTAATAATTGTAGCAATAGTTCTTGGAATGCATGGTAAAAGTGAGAGTGAGACGAATGATGCTTCTACTTCTAAACCTATTATCGCTACTGAACTAACAGCTCTCAAGAGACTCGAGCAAGACGAGAGACACTTGCATGATAAGAAGGAACTTTCATCTAACGTTTTCTATCGCTTACTGAGTGAGTATGTTGAGACCATGGATGCGAAAGATTGTTATGTGTGTACACAAATACCTACCTCAGTAGTGGAGGGTGTAACATATCACAGCATGCCTCTTACATATGGAATTACATGTAGTATAATAGCTTCCAGATTTTATGCTCAAAAAGACATTCATTATTTCTATACTAATTACGATGTTACTTTTGCATATGTCCCCATAATAGGGCACCTAAGTAAGATAGCTAGAGATTGGTCTGCCAAATTAATGAGGGAATTTTTCGAACCAATGTCCCCTTTCCACACAGCTCATGCACATAGGGAGAACCTTACATGCTTGCTTTCACCAGTAGAAATAGAATTTTTAGACCGCACTGACGACAGAAAGAACGAAATGAAGGAGAAATTAGAGAAGGAATTGCACGAAAGGACGTCTGTAGATAATTATGCTTTTGCCGCAATAAAGACACAAGGGAAAATAGCTTTAGATACATTGCATGTGGGAAGATTTTGTATACATAGATTTCCATCATATTATGACACAGTTTTTGTGGGAACGAGTGAATGTAAACACACATACGCATTTCAACAAAAGTGGACGTTCATGCTGAATGGACAAGACCCAGTTATTCCTGGAGTATATTATATTTGTGGACTCAACGCCTATTATCGTCTTCCTAAAGGATGGTATGGGAGGTGTTATTTGGGAATATTGTTCCCAAAGATTTACCAACTAGATGACTTAAAGAAATTTCCAAGGCTGTCTGAATCACATCGTGTTCAGAAAAGGGAGACAGCTGCTGGTGTGGTAGGAGATATATTTGGAGCTATGATTCCTTCAGTAGGAGTCATATTGAATTCAATCAAAATACGAAAGTTGTCTACTATTGTGGATAACATGTTGACAAAGTTTTCGGGAGCTATAATCCTGATGGATGCTGAACTCGCTGCAGAAAGAGCTATGACTCTTCAAAATCGGATTGCCTTAGACATCCTTTTAGCAAAGGATGGCGGCGTTTGCAAAATGCTTGGCACGCGTGTTACTGTTGTACATATATACCCGACAACAGTGGAAAAATTAGAACGATGCTTACAAATTTAACTAGAGAAAGTGTAGATTTAAAGGAATTGAAAGAACCCGGAGTTTGGGAGAAAGTTGGAAAAGGATTTGCTTCTGTGGGAAATTGGCTCAGCAACGTTTGGAACGGATTGTTACTAAAAATAGTAAAGGGAATATTGATTATATTAATTTGTTTATTAGGCTCTTGGGGAATATGGAAAGCTTTCAAAATGTTAAAAGCAAGGAACAAAAGAAAAAGAGAAGAGAAAATAGAGAACAAAATGGTGGAAATATATAGGGAGAAGTCAAAAGGGACTAAAAGAAAAAGGGAATTGACTGAAGTGCCAAATTACTATACAGAAGTTTAATGGAATAAAATTTGTGGGTAGATTTGATGTGATGACATAATTAGTCATCAGAGGAGGGATTGATGACGCAGAAAAGAAGGTTCGATATATATTCATGTACACCGTGTAACCGACATATATATTGAAGTGTGATTTTAGTAAAAGAAATAATGTACGAGGGAAATTGTGCCCTCGGGGTAGTTCGCCATAATTATAAATGAGCTTTATTAATCACGAAGTATTAAAATTGTACTAATCCGTCATAATCGCAAATGTATGCCATGATTTCTTGTTTGAAAACTGTTTTGCTTAGCTTAAATTTAGTACAGGCTTTGGCCTAGTTGCCTGGTTTCAAATTCTAACTGCGTGATTCTTTTTTTTCTTGAACTAATGAAACAAATATTCTTGCTTGAAGTTGTATTTTTCCAGTAGAAACTGGCTGGTACACTTATCTCCAAGGTTTCGTGCTAGGCCGGTTACATCCCCTTTGATACAAGGTCAGCCTCTGCAGGTGCGGACAATGGAGGTACAGATAGTAAAATAATTGGCAAACCATGATACAATTTGTGTTCCAAGGCGCCAAGGACAGTGTATGCATAAATGGGCGCTAATAAAAGACAATTTTGATTGGACAATTTGAAGCCAACCTATGAACCCTCCAATGGAAGACCCTACAGAATTTGGAATGTTTCTTACTTAAACCCACCGGACAAAGGGAAGTCATCCATTTTCCTCGATGCCAGTTTGAAGCCTGATGCCAGACTCCATTTTGGGACGACAACCTGATGCCCCTTTCTCTATCCGAGAGAAAGAGACTTTAAGAATTCTCACCCTAGAGACTTTAACTTTGATTTGCCCCCGTCTTGCCCATGCAGTAACTTTGCCCTATTCTCCTTGCCGCTGCAAGGAAGCCTGCCCTTAACTTTGCCCCTTTGAACTTGCCCCATGCTGATCGAACTGGTACCTGAAGGACGAAGACTTTTCTTGAATGCTGATTGTATTTGGTAAATATGAAAGGATAAACGTATTATGCATTGTGTTTCTCCTTTTAGGTACCAACTGCTATTTTGATAGGGTCCTAGCTAGAAGTTTTCCAAATTTGTGTTGACTAAATTCGTTTTGCATGAAGTCCCACATGCCAATGCTAATTAGAGGTTAGTCGAGGTTTTCATTCAATGTATCATGAAGAATTGAAATCTTGTTATGCTGACCGAATGTATGCAATTAGTCAAATACAGTTAGTCACATTGGTGATTTGCATTGCTATAACAGAGTGTATCATCATTCAGATTTTACGTAGATTGCGTTTCTTCCGCCGTTATGGACAGCTAGTAATGTTCATATACATATATCAATTGGTCTTGAGACATATATATATCGTGCTAGCTTTGTTAATATAGGGAAATAAATTCACTAACTTTTAATAAACTGGTGTGGTTATTCATGACTGAAAGGTCATGGTGCGCCGAAATACCAACTGTTATTGATTTCTGATGTGTTATATTGATCTATTAATTGAGTATTGATTACCGACTACAACAGTTATTGATTATTGACCTGAGTGACTCGACTATTGAGGATGAGGAGAGCCCGACTCGGTTAAAAGATTCACCGACCTCCAACGTGTCCAGATACAGGTAAATTTATAAGGGCTGGACGCGTTATCACTTCTCAAATGTCATTCACAGATTAGGAAAAGAAGGAGAATAATTTCAAACCTAGGTTCATAACAGATTAGGGAGGGAAGGCAAATTATTTCAGTTGGGTTCATATTAAAATAACGTCACTGTCTCGTCAAAATCACTTTTTTAAGTAAACTGCAATTTTATTCTTAAACATTCTGATATTTCATTAGGAATAGGATTTGCTTCGATTAAAAATATGAATTCACATTTTCTTGTGGGCTTTATTTATTTTATAGGCATTAGTCCTCACTCCAAGTAGATTGAAATACTGGTTGCACCTTGTTATCAGAAATTGTTCAGTAATCGCGAACAAATCATTGATTTTTCCTATGCGCATTTCGCTAGGTAATTTTTGGTGAAAGTTGCATGGGAAAAAGAGGAAATCTTTGAGGAAATCCTGAATAATGCCTCCAGTTCCTCACATTAACCCTCATTCTAACCTTGAAAACGCAGAATCCGATGGCAATGTTCCCCAAGTGAAACATCACATGGAGCAGTAACCTTTTTACGCAAGCATTTTTACCACACAGCAATTCAGTCAAAATTAGAATGAGATACATAATCAGATGTATCTCAAAATGCAAATACTCAAACACATGTTTTTGTTTTATATCAAACATTTAAAGTATTTAAAAATAGACCAGTTTTGTTCCTAGTGTTGCTTTCGCCTAATGAAAACTCAAACATCTTAGGTTAGGTTAAGTTAGGTTATGTTACGTTATGTTATGTTATGTTTATTTGTAGAGTCCATGACTCACAAGTGAAGGGAGGGCATCCTTCACTCGTAAGCAGAGACCCGATCTGGGGTCGAGGTAAAGAGTCATGTCTTTAGTTTCTTGTGGAACTCAAGTACTGATGAGATGGCTCTTATGTGTAGGGGACAAGTTGTTCCAGGCTTTGGGAGTGAGGTAAGACAAAGCTCGGCTACCAGCTCTGCCTCTGTATAAGCAGTGGGGTTGTGCG
Source organism: Pleurodeles waltl (assembly GCF_031143425.1). NCBI lineage: Eukaryota > Metazoa > Chordata > Amphibia > Caudata > Salamandridae > Pleurodeles > Pleurodeles waltl. The sequence goes on from NC_090451.1 coordinate 475,632,978, forward strand.
AGCAGTCCAGCAGATCTGAGGAGTATAGTAGGTGTATGGGTATTGATGCGGGTGTTGAGGCAGGGCAGGCCTTAATTGTGTATGTCTTTGTATGTGTGTGTCATGAGCTTGTAGTGAGTGCATTTGTGAATGGGGAGTAAGTGAATGTCTATGAGGTGCCGGGTGGTTTGCGTGTGAATCAGAGAGGGTTGAATGAGATGAGTGTTGCCATCATAGGAGAAAATTCGATTCTGTGGGTCTGCATGATGTTGCCATGTGATGTCATGTAGGCGTTGAACAGTGTGGGACTAGGTTATGATTCTTGGGTCACACTGCAGATGAGGTTAGTGGGCAACATCTTGTAGGGAGCTAGTCTAGCTGTCTTGACAAGGCCTGTATGAAAGGAGCAGATCCAGCAGAGCACAGGTTCCCTTATGAAGGCATTGTTGAGGCATTAGATGAGGGTGAGGCATGAGATAATGTTAATGGCAGCTGGTAGGTCGAGTAGGATAAGGATTGCAGTGTCTTCTTTGTCCATGATCAGTTTATGTCTTCTGTGGCAGTGATAATGGAGGTCTTAGTAGGATGACCAACTGGCATGGGTGCAAACTGAGCACAGTGAGTGTAACAATTCAGAGCATGGGGAAAAATTGGGGACAGAAATTGTGAAAAGAAGGTCAAAATTCAGGACACAAATTTGGTACAAAAGGTAAGTTTTACAGACACATCAAGAGAGGTTGTGCAATAGTATATAAGTTAATAGACAACCAACATAATTACAAGTCAAAATAAGCATGTATTAGATTGAGACAATCATGCAGTTCACACTATGCGGCAGCATTGAGCTACTGTGCAGGTGCTTTTGTGGTATTTTATATGATCATGACATATTTATATGGTTACCCCACTGGGTTGTCCAGTCTGATATTTTGTTTACAGTTCAAGGTCATGAGTAGGCATGTTTGGTGAGAGAAATGGTAGGGTACATCTGCTCGGATAGACTTTGTTACTAGCATCTCATATCTGAGTGCCATTGTGAGGTTTATAGAATGCAGCTAATTAGGACCTGCAGAGCTGGACTAGAGTGCATTCCTCCGAGTGGCCAGCTTTATGTGTCAGATCACTTCAGGTACTCCATATCTGGTCAGCTGTGATGGCTGGTTTAGAGGCTGGTACAGTACTGAGTGATGGATAAGAACCACAGTGGACAGGTCTTGTGTGAGGGTAAGAGCATTAAGCAGGAAAAGGGAGTTATTAACAAGCATGAGCTATAATTGGCTGCACACTGCTGAGTGTGACTGTATTATTGTTGGCCAGAACGGTTAGATAGGAGTTGACATTACTGTATAATGCCTTTAGCCATTTATCAGCCCCCCTGCATATAGGAAAAAGTATACTGATTGGGATGGTTAATTTCTGTGAGCTATGAACTACAGATTCTCATTGATGCACAGAGGTGTGCTACAGACTAGAAACTGTATACATTGTTGAGGCATTATTGTAGGTCAGAAGAAGGCATTGTCTTTAACATACAGAAGAACATTTTCCTTGAAATGGAAGCAAAATGCCAACATGCAAGTTTACTAGTAATACAATATAGTGCACAAATAACAAAGTGTGGGAATGTGGTATCAGTAAATATGTATCATTTGAACATCAGCAAGTAAAGTGTCTTGATTGTTTTGATCCTATTAAAACTCTGTTTCCAGCAAACTTCTGAATTACAAACAAGTGGTCCATTTGTGGTTTCCTAACTGTTGAGAATGTTTTAAAACATTTGCACAGTTCATTTACAGATATTTCAATGTTGTTGAGTGTTCCAAAAAAACTCACAGTTTACAGCCTTTGCTTTCACATGCCCTTTACCACCACAAGACTGTCAACTAGTCCACTTTACTATTCTGTCTTTGACTGCAAAGTTAGATGATTTTGTAAACACCAATCCACATGTTAAAGGAATAAGCAGAAATATGTCGATACATCCTGATATTTGCCATCTATTCTTGAACATACAGCACTTGTGACAAGTTAAAAAGAAAATGTAAACTCATCTTTATTGCCTATTCATCTTCTCAACTCAAACTCATAAGGCTGGCTAGTATGTGTGATAGTTTGCTAGACTTTCTGCACTTGGCCCTAGGCTAGTTGTGCAAGAGTGTGAAGTTCATACATTTAGAGTGTTCTTGAGAGTGATGCTGTAGAAGAGATACATGGGGGCATATTTAAGAGCCTCTAGCACCACTTTAGCGCTGCCATAGCGTCATTTTTGTTACGGCAAGGCAACACTAAATTGACTTTTTCCATGTGCAAACCTTCAAAGTGGCATAATGCAGCATTGCACCATTTTGTAACCCCTTGCGCCACATTATACCTGTGCCAGGCATACTGTATGCAAGGGTGGTGTTCCCCCTCTAGGGGGGCCGAATAATGCAGAATTTCTTTCGGCATTTTTAACGCCTGCACAGAGCATGCGTTAAAATGAAGCATGCGTTAAAATGATGCGTCAGTGGGCCTCTAGGTGCTTAGTAGGATTAGCGTCAAAATATATGACAATAATCTGGCAAAGCACCAAACTAGCGTCAAACATTTTGATAGTAGCTCCCTACCTATCGCCAAGGTGCACTGTATGTTAAATACGTCGCACAAATGGTGGCGTTAGGGGGCACTAATGGGTGCAAAGAAAGTGGCGCTGCACTGGGTTCTGTTGCTCATTATCTCATTCATTCTGTTAAAGAGGAACATTTTGCCATTATCAGTACCTACTTTTTGATGTAGAAAGGGTGAAGGCTAAAGGTGGCTTTACCGACCACCACCGGCTAGAAAGTGAGGGGTGAACTTCTAATGTCCCTCATATGTCCAATTTAAACACTCAGACACCTTATTTCTAAACTGTATAAAATTCCTCCTATTATACAATTATGTTTGAATAGGAAGGTAGAGTGGTTTAAACCTGGGGAGAATAGCACAGACACTGCAAGTTCTTTTGATATGAAAGATGATTAAGTCATCTGTGTTCTGGGTTATGTGTTCAGATCACAATGAGTTTAAGAGGGCTTTCATCAATGACACTTGATGCATAATCATACACTATTGAACGTTAGATGTCCTCATTTGGGGGAGACAGTTAACTCCTTACACAAAGTAACAATTTTTGTAATTTTTTTTATTGCAGTACCCTGATCGTATTTTATTCTTGTCACGCCAGCCAGTCTCCTTACCTATAAACTGTTAATTCATAAGCTCCAATCATGAGACTCTCCCAAACACTGATGTGCCTAAAGACCTCCCTTCAGTATCTATTTTTTGTATCAACCCTATTATTGTACTCCCAGCTACCCAGAGGCTGTCTTAATACAATTCAGTTTAGTCTCAACTATCCATCTCCAAGGCAATCTAGGCCAATTTAAATACTGCTTCTGCAAGTGCACTCCATGTTAATGCAAATATGCACCAAACAGCCTCCCAAATAGCCCCCAAGCACTCTCCAAGCTATACTAAAGAACAGTTTAAAAGATATTATGTGCTGGGTTAGCTCAAAAGATATTGTTGAATAATGCAACCAAGACGTGGCACATATGGAACATCAAGCAGTAGCCTACCTATAAAAGTGGTCAGAGCGACAGCAGCATAGGCATGCATTAGCAGCCACATCATGCTGTCAACCAACATACCATAGCCTGGTCACATTTCACCATCAGACAGCTCACTAAGACTAAGTAAGCCTTCAGACAGAAGCCGAGTTACACAAGAAAATATCTAAAGTAGCCTGAACAGAGAATCATCATATACCTACCTGACCAAACCGTGAATCATCTTTCAGCAGCTTGAACACACAGTGTACCATTTCACAGCAGCCTTGACACACAGTCAACCATGAGACAGCATGCTATACGCAGAAAACCTCTAGACCTCACCCTGGTCATTCCACCAACCTTATGAGAGTAGACTGGCATTGATATTGACCAAATGAACATCAGGAATCACCAGTCAAAATAAAGCTGGTGGCACGGGGAGTTAAAAAAGCAACATGAACAAACAGTGGACATGAAGAGGGAAAGCTCATTATCAAGGAGCTCAGGAAAGGTAGATTCATAGCCGGCTTCATGTTTACCCTTGTAAAAAATGTACTTGTGCATCCATTTGGTTATGTCTACTAATAAGTAATTATTATTATCCAAAGGGTTCCTATTTCTCAACCTTGGAATGATGAAAGATCAGAGAAAAATAATGAGGCTGGATTTTGGTTCATAGCTCACTGTGCTATATTAGGATTGCATTTTATAAATGCAATTAACAAAAGGATCCCTGTGACGAAAACAGTAACCCACTAAACTGTCTACATAAAAATAAATCTGCATGTTACACATTGTTCTTTGCCAGAGGCACGCTATCCTGCTGCTATAATTTTATGCGTCAAAACTCAGACAAAAACTCAGATCTCTCAAACAGATAATCACCTGAGTTAAACCTATGTTTTATCCAGTAAAGTGCTGGCACACCAGGGATCTGAAGTCTGTGCACTTAACCCTGTACAAAGTGCCAAAATACAACCCCCCACTGCCCCAGAGCTTGGCCCCTAGTGAGGTGACACCGGTCCCTAAACAAAAGCAGAAGGCCATGCCCTGGGCTGGGGCAGGTGGAGGCCCTGCAAATGCTGTGACTGCACAGCAAGGCCCATTATCATTCTGTATGTGATAATCACTGGCAATAAGAATACAATGGGCCTCTCTGTGCCAGGACAGGGAGGGGCTGCTGCAGGCCCCTATAGTGAGAGTTACAGAGCTGAAGCTTCCTGCATGGGGTCAGCGCAGCTCGCTTATGTCCAGAATTACGTACAAAAGGCGTCCGTGAAAGAGACCATCATGGACAACAGACAAAAGGGCCAAACAAAGGGTGGTCTGCAAAATTTCTGGACAGTTGGTCACCGTAGGTCTCAGCACCTTGAAATACTAAACAATTCAAAAGACTAAAATATATGTTCTATAAAGGATTTTTTCAAAGCTACACATTTTCTGCATGATATGAAACCCCATTACAGCAATGTGCATTGAATAGTTAATTTTTTTCAAACTTAATAAATCAGTTTCATTCAAGCCATAGCTCTAAATCTAGCATAAGACTTGCGGGCTAATTTAGACACCAAATGTCATTTTTTTATTGTCATTTAGAAAACTGTTTTTACGCCCAAAACATGTATGTTTATGTTTTTTGAAAACACTAATATATAGACTTTAAACACCAACTTGTATAGTTACTACACACAATCATACTGTCAACAAATTACTATCTCAACAGGTCAACTTTGCAGATCTATGTTTCATGATCATACGTGGAAGTTCAATATGTCCTACTCAAGTTCAACTTGAAATGACCAGGACCTGCCTCCTATACACACACCCAGCCTTACGTGTCTCATCATATGTAATGGATTCCTAATAAAGGCTAGAGTATTTCTTCAGATTAGAAGGCTACTTTCAAGACCATAAGAATTGTCACCATGTGTTATGAATGCTAACCCTATAACATGAATGACTATTGCATGTTAGAGACGGCAGCTAAACAGATGGGATGACACTGTATGGCACTGAGGGCGACCACAAACAAAGGCATAGACAAAAATACCAAAAACTATCACTGTGGGAAACAAATGCCTACCAGATCTAAGAGTATTCGACATGCTAAGGATAGCTGTGAGATGCCAAACAAGGGAACCATTTGTCACAATTGGCCGGCTCATGAAATGAAGAGGGCCTCATGGCAGGGACATGTTAACAATGCCCACTACTTGACAGTTGTGGCAAGCTTGAACCAGAATCACCCATCATATGCAAGGGATGTCCAACAAATATCTCTCCTATTCTAGCAAGGACCAACAAATGCCAGGAATGCTGAGCAAATCAAGCATGCTTACCAGATGCCAAATGAGCTACAGTATGCCCGTGATGAGCTTGATTTAACAGGGGAGTGAACTCTAAGCAAAAAACAGATGTTTCATGATTGAGACACCCTCCCCATTTTAAAGAATGCAAGTAATGGTGCCAGATTCTTGGTATGATTACCCTACTTCAGTAATGCCCACTATTTGCTAGGATAGAGATTATATTCAGACACACAAACACTCATATTCACAAACATTCCCATAAGTATGTTTTTTTTATATACACAGAAACACACAGACACTCTCTTACGCACACAAACTTCCACATCATGTTCGGCATTTGTCTAAATCATTTGATGCAGGGTTTTCTTGTGCTACTCCTCTAGCACTCACAGTGGTACATTTCTTCATGTACATACCATACTTGATCAGCATCACATACACATATCACTCAAAGAAATCATATACTTTACACTTGAATGACCCTTCTGCCTGAAATATATATATATATTATATGTATATGTAGTATATGTATATGTATATATATATATATATACATATATGCACATGTATATACATATATATACATATATGCACATGTATATGTTTATAAACATATATGTGTATGTATGTATATATATATATATATATATATATATATGCACAGCTATGACCTGCACATAATGGAATGTTTTACTCTGACTTATGCCCCATATCCTGCAATCTCAAACCCTCCGCACCAGTTTGTGTGCAGCTCAGTTCTAGAGGTCTAATCACCCACAGCTTAGTCAGCATATCATAGACATACCAGAAAGATGGCCTTTCTTGATCACCACAACCCAGTCAATCTGTCAGTTAGTCTATTTCAGATAAAGCTTGAACAAATAACAAGGAGGTCCCAATCAAATTTCAGATGAGGTAAAAGAACAGATTTGAAACAAATATTGGGGCCCTTAAGTGAAGGATCCCTTCCATGTTTTTTGTTCACTGGCCAAGGTAGATGCAATCCCTGTAGCTCTAATTCTAACAGCTGAAACAACAGAGCATGGTTGAAATGTATTTTTCCATCTGTTGCTGTCAGGATGGCTCCTTCACCCCCCCTCGCTAAGCCAGCAGCTGAAAAATAAAACAGTAGTCTACTACTGTTTTATTTTTCAGCTGCTGGCTCAGCCCACAGCATGTGCTTCCATAGGATGGGGGATTGGGGAGGGGTAGTGGAGTTTACTTAAGTGTGCAAGTATGTTTTGGCAGCCGTCTTAGGCTGGCCAAACAGACATGCACACTTAGGTTTCTCCAACCTGGCTGTATTACACAGCCAGGTTTGAGAATTTGCACAGTCTCCCAGGCCGTGTCTGAGTAGCAGGCCAAGTCGCTCAGACCAATCCTGGTGCTGCTCTCATGCTAGGTTTAGCAAGAGAGCAGGGTTATTGCATGGGGAGCCTGTGCTGGTTTCCCAGGGACTGCAGGGACACTAACATCATTGAGGGAAGAGGAGCGAGGTGGCAGAAAAGGTCAATTTATTTGGGGTAAGTTTATTTTTTTATTATTGTTATTTTTTTATTCCACCCCCCTCCCCTTTCACTCTCCCCGCCAATCCCCTTGAGATTTGCGGGCGCTGCCACTGGTTGCTGTGCATGTGAGCTTTTGTTTACTCCCACTGAGACTTGGCAACAATATGTCTCCTTTTTCTTCTGTAAAAATGGGCATAATCAACAAATGCAGAGCCAAAAGCCAGAAAAGCTGTAAACGATGTAACAGTGCATCATGCTGATCTTATAACTGTAACATTTAATAATACCTACCAGGATTAAAATGAAACAAAACTATGAAATGGCAAGAATACATAAAGTATATACTGAACTTGTTATGCAAATGCCACCATGGCTTTGATTATTTTATGGACTGAATCATTTTATTCAGTATGCTCCCACATAAACGTTAACTGTTGCACTGACCATGAAATCACAATAGAAACTTACAGAAGATTAATCTCCCCTTCCATTTTATAGACAAGCAGCTTTCAGGGCTCACGACATTGCCAGAAAACACTGAACCACTTTGAATACATTCAAATGTCAGACAACTTGAGTTAGGGATCTAAGTAATATTAACCATCATGCTCTTGTCACTAGCCTCAAGGAAACAGCTTTTTTTTAGGAAACCATTATGTGGGTGATGCTACTATTATATTTAATCATGCTATGATTAGGATTATGAAAGACTACAGAGGGAAAAACTTAGGGGTATATTTATGAGAGGTTTGCACCATTCTTGCAACAATTAACGTAGTACATTTGTGGCACAAACCACTAAGTCATATTTTGAAACCTTGCAAAGCCACTTTGTGTGGCTTTGAATGAGTTCAAAAATATGGAGATGGGCAATAAAGCGCAAACCCCTGCGTTGCCTTACTTTGGGCTAGGGAGGCATTCCATGGTCATTACATATGTGTTCCCTCTCAAACCCCATGGTTTGTGACACATTCCCAGAATTACTAACTTTGGTAAACCTGGGAGTGTGCCAAAATCCTACACCTCTCCACGTGAGGCGTACCAAGGAGAAATATATTTATTTAGCCTTGTTTTTTCCTCTTTCTATATGCATTCTGCAGCACAAATAGAAAAAGAAAAAGCCATTCAGGATTGTTTTTGTGCAGGAATGTGCTCATTCCTTCACAAAAACAATACTGCATCCAATTCAGGCCCCATTGCACCATGGTACAAAGGTGTCGGCGTTTGTGCTAGGAAGCCACAAGGGCATCAGTGCAAGGAGAAAAAACAGGAATGTGCCATTTGGATAAATACAGCATGTAAGGAAATGCCTCCTTGGCATGGTTACCCCCTGACTTTTTGCCTTTGCTGATGCCAAGTTATGATTTGAAAGTGTGCTGGGACCCTGCTAACCAGGCCCCAGCACCAGTGTTCTTTCCCTAAACTGTACCTTTGTCTCCACAATTGGCACAACCCTGGCACCCAGGTAAGTCCCTTGTAACTGGTACCCCTGGTACCAAGGGCCCTGATGCCAGGGAAGGTCTCTAAGGGCTGCAGGATGTCTTATGCCACCCTGGGGACCCCTCACTCAGCACATACACACTGCTTGCCAGCTTGTGTGTGCTGGTGGGGAGAAAATGACTAAGTCGACATGGCACTCCCCTCAGAGTGCCATGCCAACCTCACACTGCCTATGGTATAGATAAGTCACCCCTCTAACAGGCCTTACAGCCCTAAGGTAGGGTGCACTATACCACAGGTGAGGGCATAGGTGCATGAGCACTATGCCCCTACAGTGTCTAAGCAAAACCTTAGACATTGTAATTGCAGGGTAGCCATGAGAGTATATGGTCTGGGAGTCTGTCAAATACGAACTCCACAGCACCATAATGGCTACACTGAAAACTGTGAAGTTTGGTATCAAACGTCTCAGCACAATAAATGCACACTGATGCCAGTGTGCACTTTATTGTAAAAATACACCCAGAGGGCATCTTAGAGATGCCCCCTGAAAACATACCCGACTCCAGTGTGGGCTGACTAGTTTTTGCCAGCCTGCCACACACCAGACATGTTGCTGGCCACATGGGGAGAGTGCCTTTGTTACTCTGTGGCCAGGAACAAAGCCTGTACTGGGTGGAGGTGCTTCTCACCTCCCCCTGCAGGAACTGTAACACCTGGCGGTGAGCCTCAAAGGCTCACCCCCTTTGTTACAGCACCACAGGGCATCCCAGCTAGTGGAGATGCCCGCCCCTCCGGCCACTGCCCCCACTTTTGGTGGCAAGGCTGGAGGAGATACTGAGAAAAACAAGGAGGAGTCACCCCCCAGTCAGGACAGCCCCTAAGGTGTCCTGAGCTGAGGTGACTCTTACTGTTAGAAATCCTCCTTTTTGTAGAAGGAGGATTCCCCCAATAGGATTAGGGATGTGCCCCCCTCCCCACAGGGTGGAGGCACAAAGAGGGTGTAGCCACCCTCAAAGACAGTAGCCATTGGCTACTGCCCTTCCAGACCTAAACACGCCCCTAAATTCAGTATTTAGGGGCTCCCCAGATCCCAGGAAATCAGATTCCTGCAACCTAAAGAAGAAGAAGGACTGCTGACCTGAAGCCCTGCAGTGAAGACGGAGACAACCACTGATTTGGCCCCAGCCCCACCGGCCTGTCTCCCTACTTCGAAGAAAACTGCAACAGCGACACATCCAACAGGGTCCAGTGACCTCTAAAGCCTCAGAGAACTACCATGCATCTAAAGGACCAAGAAGCTCCCGAGAACAGCGGCCCTGTTCAAGAAACTACAACTTTTGAAAACAAATAAGCAACTTTTAAATACCACATGCCGGAAGCGTGAGACTTTCCACTCTGCACCCGACGCCCCCCGGCTCGACCTGCCAAAAACTAACACTACAGGGAGGACTCCTAGGCGACTGTGAGCCCATGAGTATCCAGAGTTGACCCCCCTGAGCTCCCACAGCGACACCTGCAGAGGAAATCCAGAGGCTCCTCCTGACAGCAACTGCCTGCTTCAAGGAACCCAACGCCTGGAAACCACACTGCACCCGCAGCCCCCAGGACCTGAAGGAACCGAACTCCAGTGCAGGAGCGACCTCCAGGTGACCCTCTGCCTAGCCCAGGTGGTGGCGACCCCGAGGAGCCCCCCCCCCCCCCTGTGCCTGCCTGCATCGTTGAAGAGACCCCCTGGTCTCCCCATTGATTCCTATTGAAAACCCAACACCTGTTTGCACTCTGCACCCGGCCGCCCCAGTGCCGCTGAGGGTGTCATTTCTGTGCCTGCTGGTGTCCCCCCCGGTGCCCTACAAAACCCCCCTGGTCTGCCCTCCGAAGACTGGCCGACTGGAACCGGGGCACCCCTATTTCCATTGAAGCCTATGTGTTTTGGGCAGCACTTTGACCTCTGCACCTGACCCGCCCTGAGCTGCTGGTGTGGTAACTTTGGGGTTGTCTTGAACCCCCAACGGTGGGCTACCTTGGACCCAACTTTGAACCCTGTAAGTGTTTTACTTACCTGTGAACTTAACATTTACTTACCTCCCCCAGGAACTGTTGATTTTTGCACTGTGTCCACTTTTAAAATAGCTTATTGCCATTTTTGTCAAAACTGTACATGCTATTGTGATAGTTCCTAGAATACCTGAGTGAAATACCTTTCATTTAAAGTATTGTTTGTAAATCTTGAACCTGTAGTTCTTAAAATAAACTAAGATATGTTTCTATATAAAAATCTATTGGCCTGGAATTGTCTTTGAGTGTGTGTTCCTCATTTATTGCCTGTGTGTGTGCAACAAATGCTTAACACTTCCCTCGGATAAGCCTACCGCTCAACCACACTACCACAAAATAGAGCATTAGAATTATCTATTTTTGCCACTATCTTACGTCTAAGGGGAACCCTTGGACTCTGTGCACTCTATTTCTAACTTTGAAATAGTACATACAGAGCCAACTTCCTACATTGGTGGATCAGCGGTGGGGTACAAGACTTTGCATTTTCTGGACTACTCAGCCAATACCTGATCACACGACTAAATTCCAAAAAATTGGCATTAGAAACTGATTTTTGAAATTTGAGTTATTTTTCAAAAAAATTTAAAGTCCTGCTAGGGCCTTGTGTTAGTCCCTGTTAGCATTTATTTTAGAGTTTAAAAGTTTTGTAAAAGTTTGGATTAAGTTCTCGAAATAGTTTTAGATTCTTAAAAAACATCCCAACCTTTAGAGAAATAATGTCTGCTGCAGAAGAGACAGTGGTGGAGCTCAACCTCACACCTTACCTGCATCTTAGGATGTCAGAGTTAAGGACTCTCTGCAGAATCAAGAAACTAAAAACTGGATCAAACCCTACCAAAGTATAGCTCCAGAAGCTCTTGGCAGAGTTTGCTAGAGACAACCCCTCTGAAGATATCCTTACAGAGGATGAAGCTAGTGAAGTGGAGGACAATTTCCCTCCTCCACTCCTAGTTAGGGAGAACAGGGTTCCTCCAACCCTGACTCCACAAGTGATAGTCAGAGATGCTGCGTCTCCCACAGGGGAGTCCAGCAACTCTGGAAGCATTGAGGGCAGCCTCAATGAAGATGGCCTCCTGATAGCCAGGATGGCCAAAAGATTGGCTTTGAAGAGATAGCTCCTAGCCATAGAAAGGGAAAGGCAAGAGATGGGCTTAGCTCCCATCAATGGTGGCAGCAACTTAAATAGGGTCAGAGATACCCCTGACATGCTAAAAATCCCCAAGGGGATTGTAACAAAATATGAAGATGGTGATGACATCACCAAATGGTTCACAGCTTTTGAGAGTGCTTGTGCAACCAGAAAAGTAAACAAATCTCACTGGGGTGCTCTCCTTTGGGAAATGTCACTGAAAGTGTAGGGATAGACTCCTCACACTCTCTGGAAAAGATGCAGAATCCTATGACCTCATGAAGGCTACCCTGATTGAGGGCTTTGGATTCTCAACTGAGGAATACAGGATTAGGTTCAGGGGGGCTCAAAAATCCTCGAGCCAGACCTCGGTTGATTTTGTTGACTTATCAGTCAAAACACTGGATGGTTGGATTAATGGCAGTGGGGTAAATGATTATGATGGGATGTACAATCTGTTTATGAAAGAACACCTTTTAAGTAATTGTTTCAATGGTAAACTGCATCAGCATCTGGTAGACCTAGGTCCAATTTCTCCCCAAGAATTGGGAAAGAAGGCAGACCATTGGGTCAAGACTAGGGTGACCAAGACTTCCACAGGGGGTGACCAAAAGAAAGGGGTCACAAAGACTCCCCAGGGGAAGAGTGTTGAGACATCCAAGGGTAAAAGTAAAGAGTCTTCTACAGGGCCCCAAAAACCTGCTCAGGAGGGAGGGTCCAAAGCCTCTTCACAATCCAATTTTGGGTATAAGGGTAAAAACTTTGATCCCAAAAAGGCCTGGTGTCGTAGCTGTAATCAGCAGGGACACCAAACTGGAGACAAGGCCTGTCCCAAGAAAGGTTCCACTTCTACTACTACTCCAGTTAGCACTGGAATAGCCAGTCTCCAGGTGAGATCAACAGTGTGCCCAGAGCAAATCAGGGTTCACATTGAAGCTACATTAGTTTCTGAGGGTGTGGTGGACTTAGCCAGTCTGGCTGCCTGGCCCCCTAATATGCAAAAATACAGGCAGCAACTCTTAATTAATGGGACTAGTATAGAAGCCCTGAGGGATACAGGTGCCAGTGTCACAATGGTGACAGACAAACTGGTTTCCCCAGGACAATACCTGACTGGACAAACGTATCCAGTCACCAACGCTGACATTCAGACTAAAGTACATCCCATGGCTAGGGTAACTTTAGAATGTGGAGGGGTCACTGGCCTGAAACAGGTGGTAGTCTCCTCTGCTATCCCAGTAGACTTTTCACTTGGAAATAACCTGGAGTCCTCAGCATGGGCTGAGGTAGAACTCAAAACCCATGCATCCATGCTGGGTATCCCTCAACTGGTGTGGGTCAAGACAAGGGCATAGTGCAAGGCTCAGGGTGAAAAGGAGGTTTTGGAGCCTGGAATAATAGCCCAACCCTCCAAGAGAAAAGGGAAGAAGACTGGGGAACCAGCTTCAACACAGCAAAAGAAAAATAACCTCTCTTCCCAGGAAGAAGTTCTGCCCTCTGAGGGAACTGAGCCCATGGAGTTGGAACCTTATAAGGTTAAACTCTTAGGCCCAGGGGGACCCACAAGGGAACAGCTGTATAAGGGGCAAGAAACCTGTCCCTCTCTTGAAGGCCTTAGGCAGCAAGCTGCTGAAGAAAATCAGTGGAACACATAGGGTCTATTGGGAAGATGGACTCCTTTACACTGAGGCAAGAGATCACAAACCTGGTGCCACTAGGAGAGTGGTAGTGCCTCAGAATTTTAGAGAGTTCATCATGACCTTAGCCCATGATATTCCACTTGCTGGGTATTTGGGACAAACCAAGACTTGGGAGAGGTTAGTCAACCATTTCTATTGGCCCAACGCGTCCCAGAAAGTAAAGGAGTTTTGTGCCTCCTGTGCCACCTGTCAAGCCAGTGGTAAGACAGGTGGCCATCCAAAGGCCCCCCTCATTCCACTTCCAGTAGTGGGGGTCCCCTTTGAAAGAGTGGGAGTGGATATAGTGAGTCCACTTGAACCTCCCACAGCCTCAGGGAATCAATATATCCTAGTAGTAATGGATCATGCTACTAGGTATCCTGAACCTATTCCCCTTAGGTCCACTACTGCCCCTGCAGTAGCCAAAGCACTCATTGGTATCTTTACCAGAGTGGAATTTCCTAAGGAGGTGGTGTCTGACGGAGGTACCAACTTCATGTCAGCATACCTGAAACACATGTGGAATGAGTGTGGGGTGACTTACAAATTCACCACACCATTACATCCACAAACCAATGGTCTTGTGGAAAGATTAAACAAGACATTGAAGGGCATGATCATGGGGCTCCCTGAAAAGCTCAAAAGGAGATGGGATGTCCTCTTGCCATGTCTGCTTTTCGCCTACAGAGAGGTGCCTCAGAAAGGAGTAGGGTTTTCCCCCCTTTGAACTTCTGTTTGGCCATCCTGTAAGGGGACCACTAGCTCTTGTGAAAGAAGGCTGGAAGAGACCTCTTTATGAACCTAAGCAAGATATAGTGGACTATGTACTAGGCCTACGTTCCAGGATGGCAGAGTACATGGTACAAGGGTAGGTCGCTCCCCCTGCCGCTGCAGCTCCTCCAGCTCCTCCAGGTTCCTGAGTTCCTGAGACCCACCTCACAGTAAGTACCCCCCACCTCCCAGCCCCTCGCTCTGTCCAGCGCTACTCACCCTTTCTCCTGCTCCTGCTTCTTTTCTTCTTTTCTTCTTCTCTGTTCTTCCTCCTCGCTCCTCGTCTGTAATCTTCTTCTGTACTCTTCTTTTCCCCGTCTTCTCCCTTCTTCTGTGTGCTTCTCAGCCTCTCCTGTCGCCTCTCTTCTTCCTCATCTTCTTCTGTGGTCTTCTGCCCTCTGTTCTTCGTTTTCTGTATCTTCTTCTGTGTTCTTCTGTGTTCTTCTGTGTTCTTCTGTGTTCTTCTGTGTTCTTCTGTGTTCCTCTGTGTTCTTCTGTGTTCTTCTGTGTTCTTCTGTGTTCCTCTGTGTTCTTCTGTGTTCCTCTGTGTTCTTCTATTCTTCTGTTCTTCTGTTCTTCTGTTCTTCCGGTCTTCTGTTCTTCTGTCTTCTATCTTCTGCCTTCGGCTCTTCTGCCTCCTCCGTCTTCTTCTCCCCGCGCCTGCCCTCCTGCTCCTGCCTCATCCCCCTCCCTCACTCGCATCCCCCTCTCTATCTCCCCTATCTAACCCGTTCACTATCTACCTCCCTCACTCCTCCTATCTACCTAGCTCTCTATCTCTCTATCCCACTATCTAACTCCCTCACTCTCCACCTCCTCCTATCTTCCTATCTCTCTATCTATTTCTCTATCTATCGATTTCTCTATCTATCTATTTTCTCTATCTATTTCTCTATATCTCCCCCCTCCCGCCACCCCCTCTATTACCTATCTTCCTATCCTCTCACTCTACCTCTCACCCTCACCCACCTCTACAACCCCCCTCCCCTATCTTCACAACCCTACTCCTATCTTTCTCCCTAATCTCCTAAACCTCCTAACACTCACCCCCTCCACCCTTAAATCCCCCTCCCCCAGCTCTTCTCACTCTACCTTCCCCCCTCCCTCGCGCTTTCCCGCCGCGACCTCCTGCACGCCCCCGCCCCCCAGCTCCCATTCGCCCCAGCTGACCCCTCCCCCCCTCCTACCTCATATGGCGGCCGCTGCGCGACCGCGCCGCTGGCGCGCCAGAGGCAAGCCCGTCTGCGCCTGTCTGCGCCTGGCCCGCGCCCAGCGCCACGTCCCCTGGTCCCCAGCTCTCCCAAGCCCCGCTGATCCGCTACGACCCCACCACCCTCCACGCCCTCAACCCAGGATGCTCCAACACCTGCTTCCAAGCTCACCCAAACGCATCCATGGACCCTTCGCCTGCAACTCCTGCAAACGCATCTTCCACCACGCAACTACCACGACCACAAGCCCACGCGCCATCAACCACCTCAAATGCATCCTAGTCAACGCTCGCTCCGTCCACAAACACGCCGTTGAACTCTGGGACCTCCTGGACTCCACAGCACCGGACGTCGCCTTCATCACGGAGACCTGGATGAACGCCTCCTCTGCTCCAGACATCGCCACCGCCATCCCCGAAGGCTACAAGATCTCCAGGAAAGACCGCACCAACCAAGCAGGAGGAGGTATCGCCATCATCTTCAAAGACTCCATCAGCGTCACCACCTCCACCGAAGACACCCCTCTCGCCGCTGAACACCTGCATTTTCAGATTCGCACCGACCCGAGGACCACCCTCAGAGGATCCCTTGTCTACCGTCCTCCCGGACCACGCGCCCCTTTCAGCGACGCCATCGCCGACTTCATCTCCCCGCACGCCCTCGCCTCACCGGACTACATCCTCCTAGGCGACCTCAACTTCCATCTGGAACAAAACAACGACCCCAACACCACCACCCTGCTCGACAACCTCGCCAAACTCGGCCTCAAACAACTGGTGAACACTGCCACCCACATCGCCGGACACACGCTCGACCCTATCTTCTCCGCCAGCAAACACGTCTTCTTCAGCCACACCTCCGCCCTACACTGGACCGACCACAGCTGCGTCCACTTCACATTCCGACGCGAGACCCGCCACCTCCGCACTCAACCCATCCCTCGTCGACAGTGGAACAAGCTCCCCGAAGAGCAACTCTTCTCAGCACTCGCCGCCAACCAACCCACCCTCACCACCGACCCCAACGACGCAGCCCTCAACCTCACAAACTGGATCTCCAACTGCGCAGACAACCTTGCTCCCCTCAAACGCACGCATCGACAGACCAACACCAAAAAACCTCTCTGGTTCTCTGACACTCTCAAAGAATCAAAGAAAACTTGTCGCGCCCTTGAGAAAGCCTGGCGCAAGGACCACACCGCTGACAACATGAACGCCCTCAAGAACGCTACCCGCGAACACCACCACCTGATCCGCGCTGCCAAAAGGAACTTTTTCACCGACAGACTGGACAAAAACAGCCACAACAGCAGAGAACTCTTCAGCATCGTCAAGGAGTTCTCCAACCCCAGCGCCAACACCAACACCGTCACGCCCTCACAGGATTTGTGCGAATCCCTCGCCACTTTCTTCCATCGCAAGATCAGCGACCTCCACGACAGCTTCGGACACCAGACCCAACAAAACACCACCGAACCCGCATCCCCGGCCATCACCCTCAACAACTGGACCCACATCAACACGGAAGAAACCAAATCCATCATGAACTCTATCCACTCCGGCGCCCCTTCGGACCCCTGCCCGCACTTCATCTTTAACAAAGCCGACGACATCATCGCCCCGCACCTCCAGACTGTCATCAACTCTTCTTTTTCTTCTGCTACCTTCCCCGAATGCTGGAAACACGCCAAAGTCAACGCCCTACTAAAGAAACCTACGGCTGACCCGAGCGACCTGAAAAACTTCTGCCCCATCTCTCTTCTGCCTTTCCCAGCCAAAGTAATAGAGAAGACCGTCAACAAACAGCTGACCACCTTCCTGGAAGACAACAACCTGTTCGACCCCTCACAAACCGGATTCCGAACCAACCACAGCACTGAAACCGCCCTCATCTCAGTCACAGACGACATCAGAACCCTGATGGACAACGGTGAAACAGTCGCCCTCATTCTTCTCGACCTCTCGGCTGCCTTTGACACCGTCTGTCACCGCACCCTAATCACCCGCCTCCACTCCACCGGCATCCAAGGCCAGGCCCTGGACTGGATCGCCTCCTTCCTCACAAACCGTTCCCAAAGAGTTTACCTCCCTCCGTTTCGCTCAGAACCCACAGAGATCATCTGCGGCGTACGTCAAGGCTCATCACTCAGCCCGACACTCTTCAATGTCTACATGAGCCCCCTCGCCAACATCGTACGCAAGCACGACATCATCATCACCTCCTACGCCGACGACACACAACTTATACTCTCCCTCACCAAGGACCCCGCCAGTGCGAAGACCAACCTAGAAGAGGGTATGAAGGACGTCGCAGATTGGATGAGGCTCAGCCGCCTAAAGCTGAACTCTGAAAAAACGGAAGTCCTCATCCTCGGCAACACCCCGTCCACCTCGGACGACTCCCGGTGGCCCACGGCCCTCAGCACCGCACCGACCCCCACAGACCACGCCCGCAACCTCGGCTTCATCTTGGACCCTCTTCTCACCATGACCAAGCAAGTCAACGCCGTGTCCTCCGCCTGCTTCCTCACCCTCCGCATGCTCCGCAAGATCTTCCGCTGGATCCCCGCCGACACCAGAAAAACCGTGACCCACGCCCTCGTCACGAACCGCCTGGACTACGGCAACACCCTCTACGCCGGGACCACAGCCAAACTCCAAAATCGCCTGCAACGCATTCAAAACGCCTCGGCCCGCCTCATCCTCGACGTACCCCGCATCAGCCACATCTCCGCAGACCTGAGACACCTGCATTGGCTCCCAGTCAGCAAAAGGATCACCTTCCGACTTCTCACCCACGCACACAAAGCCCTCCACAACAAGGGACCGGAATACCTCAACAGACGCCTCAGCTTCTACGTCCCCACCCGCCTCCTCCGCTCCTCTGGCCTCGCACTCGCTGCTGTCCCTCGCATCCGCCGCTCCACGGCGGGTGGGAGATCTTTCTCCTTCCTGCGGCCAAGACCTGGAACGCCCTTCCCACCAGCCTCAGGACCACCCAGGACCACTCCGCTTTCCGGAGACTCCTAAAGACCTGGCTGTTCGAGCAGCGATAACCCCCCCTTTTCCCCTAGCGCCTTGAGACCCGTACGGGTGAGTAGCGCGCTTTATAAATGTTAATGATTTGATTTGATTTGATTTGATTTGGTAAAGGCAAGTAAAAACCTTGAGGCCAGCCAACAACTCCAGAAGATGTGGTATGACCAACAGGCTGCTATGGTTGAGTTTCAACCATGGCAGAAAGTCCGGGTTCTGGAGCCTGTGGACCCCAGGGCACTTCGGGACAGATGGAGTGACCCTTACCCAGTGCTAGAGAAAAAGAATAAGGTCACCTACCTGGTAGACCTAGGCACTAGCAGGACCCTGAAAAGGGTGATCCATATGAACCGCCTCAAACTCTTTCATGACAGGGCAGATGTGAACATGTTAATGGTTACAGATGAGGACCAGGAAGCTGAGAGTGAACCTCTCCCTGATCTCCTCTCCACTGACCCTAAAGATAGCTCAGTAGATGGAGTGATCTAGTCAGACACCCTCTCTGGCCAACAGCAAGCTGACTGTAGGAAAGTCCTACAACAGTTTGCTGAGCTCTTTTCCCTAACCCCTGGTCAGACACACCTGTGTACCCATGATGTGGACACAGGAGACAGCATGCCTGTCAAAAATAAACTTTTTAGACAGTCTGACCAAGTTAAGGAAAGCATCAAAGTGGAAGTCCACCAGAGGCTGGAATTGGGAGTCATTGAGCACTCTGACAGCCCCTGGGCTAGCCCAGTGGTCTTTGTCCCCAAACCTCACACCAAAGATGGCAAGAGAGAGATGAGGTTTTGTGTGGACTACAGAGGACTTAATTCTGTCACCAAGACAGATACCCACCCCATTCTAAGGGCAGATGAGTTAATTGGAAAATTGGGTGCTGCCAAATACTTGAGTACCTTTGACTTAACAGCAGGGTACTGGCAAATAAAAATGGCACCAGGAGTAAAAGAAAAGACAGAATTATCTACACCTGATGGGCACTGTCAGTTTACTGTGATGTCCTTTGGCTTAAGGAATGCCCCTGCCACCTTCCAGAGGTTGGTGAATCAAGTCCTTGCTGGCTTGGAGTCATTTAGTGCAGCTTATCTTGATGATATTGCTGTCTTTAGCTCCAGCTGGCAGGATCACCTGGTCCACCTGAAGAAGGTTTTGCAGGCCCTGCAAGCAGCAGGCCTCTCTATCAAGGCATCCAAATGTCAGACAGGGCAGGGTACGGTGGTTTACTTGGGACACCTTGTAGGTGGAGGCCAAGTTCAGCCACTCCAACCCAAGATCCAGACTATTCTGGACTGGGTAGCTCCAAAAACCCAGACTCAAGTCAGGGCATTCCTTGGCTTGACTGGTTACTACAGGAGGTTTGTGAAGGGATATGGATCCATAGTGACACCCCTCACAGAACTTACCTCCAAGAAGTTGCCCAAGATGGTAAACTGGACTACAGACAGAATGCCAACAGGCCTTTGACATCCTGAAACAAGCTATGTGCACAGCACCAGTTCTCAAAGCTCCAGATTACTCCAAGCAGTTCATTGTGCAGACTGATGCCTCTGAACATGGGATAGAGGCAGTTCTGTCCCAAACAAATGATGATGGCCTTGACCAGCAGGTTGCTTTCATTAGCAGGAGGTTACGCCCCAGGGAGCAGCGTTGGAGTGCCATTGAGAGGGAGGCCTTTGCTGTGGTTTGGTCCCTGAAGAAGCTGAGACCATACCTCTTTGGTACTCACTTTGTAGTTCAAACTGACCACAGACCTCTCAGATGGCTAATGCAAATGAAAGGTGAAAATCCAAAACTGTTGAGGTGGTCCATCTCCCTACAGGGAATGGATATTATAGTGGAACACAGACCTGGAACTGCCAATACCAATGCTGATGGCCTTTCCAGGTTCTTCCACTTAGAAAATGAAGACTCTCTTGGGAAAGGTTAGTCTCATCCTCTTTCATTTGGGGGGGTTGTGTAAGGAAATGCCTCCTTGGCATGGTTACCCCCTGACTTTTTGAATTTGCTGATGCCAAGTTATGATTTGAAAGTGTGCTGGGACCCTGCTAACCAGGCCCCAGCACCATTGTTCTTTCCCTCAACTGTACCTTTGTCTCCACAACTGGCACAACCCTGGCACCAAGGTAAGTCACTTGTAACTGGTACCCCTGGTACCAAGGGCCCTGATGCCAGGGAAGGTCTCTAAGGGCTGCAGCATGTCTGATGCCACCCTGGGGACCCCTCACTCAGCACATACACACTGCTTGCCAGCTTGTGTGTGCTGGTGGGGAGAAAATGATTAAGTCGACATGGCACTCCCCTCAGAGTGCCATGCCAACCTCACACTGCCTATGGTATAGATAAGTCACCCTTCTAACAGGCCTTACAGCCCTAAGGCAGGGTGCACTATACCACAGGTGAGGGCATAGGTGCATGAGCACTATGCCCCTACAGTGTCTAAGCAAAACCTTAGACATTGTAAGTGCATGGTAGCCATAAGAGTATATGGTCTGGGAGTCTGTCAAATATGAATTCCACAGCACCATAATGGCTATACTGAAAACTGTGAAGTTTGGTATTAAACTTCTCAGCACAATAAATGCACACTGATGCCAGTGTGCACTTTATTGTAAAAATACACCCAGAGGGCATCTTAGGGATGCCCCCTGAAAACATACCCGACTCCAGTGTGGGCTGACTAGTTTTTGCCAGCCTGCCACACACCAGACATGTTGCTGGCCACATGAGGAGAGTGCCTTTGTCACTCTGTGGCCAGGAACAAAGCCTGTACTGGGTGGAGTTGCATCTCACCTCCCCCTGCAGGAACTGTAACACCTGGCGGTGAGCCTCAAAGGCTCACCCCCTTCGTTACAGCGCCACAGGGCATCCCAGCTAGTGGAGATGCCCGCCCCTCTGGCCACTGCCCCCACTTTTGGCAGCAAGGCTGGAGGAGATAATGAGAAAAACAAGGAGGAGTCCCCCCCCCCAGACAGGACAACCCCTAAGGTGTCCTGAGCTGAGGTGACTCTTACTTTTAGAAATCCTCCATCTTGTAGAAGGAGGATTCCCCCAATAGGATTAGGGATATGCCCCCTCCCCACAGGGAGGAGGCACAAAGAGGGTGTAGCCACCCTCAAGTACAGTAGCCATTCGCTACTGCCCTCCCAGACCTAAACACACCCCTAAATTCAGTATTTAGGGGCTCCCCAGATCCCAGGAAATCAGATTCCTGCAACCTAAAGAAGAAGAAGGACTGCTGACCTGAAGCTCTGCAATGAAGACGGAGACAACCACTGATTTGGCCCCAGCCCCAATGGCCTGTCTCCCTACTTCGAAGAAAACTGCAACAGCAACACATCCAACAGGGTCCAGCGACCTCTGAAGCCTCAGAGGACTACCCTGCATCTAAAGGACCAAGAAGCTCCCGAGAACAGCGGCCCTGTTCAAGAAACTGCAACTTTTGGAAACAAAGAAGCAACTTTTAAAGACCACAAGTTTCCCGCCGGAAGTGTGAGACTTTCCACTCTGCACCTGACGTCCCCGGCTCGACCTGCGGAAAACAAACACTACAGGGAGGACTCCCCAGCAACTGCGAGCCCGTGAGTAGCCAGAGTTGACCTCCCTGAGCCCCCACAGCGACTCCTGCAGAGGAAATCCAGAGGCTCCCCTTGACCGCGACTGCCTGCTTCAAGGAACCCGACACCTGGAAACCACACTGCACCAGCAGCCCCCAGGACCTGAAGGAACCGAACTCCAGTGCAGAAGCGGCCCCCAGGCGACCCTCTGCCTAGCCCAGGTGGTGGCTACCCCGAGGAGCCCCCCCTGTGCCTGCCTGCATCATTGAAGAGACCCCCGGATCTCCCCATTGATTCCTGTTGAAAACCCAATGCCTGTTGGCACTCTGCACCCGGCGGCCCCAGTGCCGCTGAGGGTGTACTTTCTGTGCCTGCTGGTGTCCCCCCGGTGCCCTACAAAACCCCCCTGGTCTGCCCTCCGAAGTCGTTGGTACTTACCTGGTGGCAGACTGGAACCGGGGCACCCCTATTTCCATTGAAGCCTATGTGTTTTGGGCACCACTTTGACCTCTGCACCTGACCGGTCCTCAGCTGCTGGTGTGGTAACTTTGGGGTTGACTTGAACCTCCAACAGTGGGCTACCTTGGACCCAACTTTGAACCCTGTAAGTGTTTTACTTACCTGTGAACTTAACATTTACTTACCTCCCCCAGAAACTGTTGATTTTTGCAGTGTGTACACTTTCTAAAATAGCTTATTGCCATTTTTGTCAAAACTGTACATGCTATTGTGATAATTCAAGTTCGTAGAATACCTGAGTGAAATACCTTTCATTTAAAGTATTGTTTGTAAATCTTGAACCTGTTGTTCTTAAAATAAACTAAGAAAAGGTATGTTTCTATACAAAAACCTATTGGCCTGGAATTGTCTTTGAGTGTGTGTTCCTCATTTATTGCCTGTGTGTGTACAACAAATGCTTAACACTCCCCTCTGATAAGCCTACTGCTCGACCACACTACCACAAAATAGAGCATTAGAATTATCTCTTTTTGTCACTATCTTACCTCTAAGGGGAATCCTTGGACTCTGTGCACACTATTTCTTACTTTGAAATAGTATATACAGAGCTAACTTCCTACACAGCACATTCCTGCCCTTTCCCTGTGACGCAGGGCAGCGCAGCAAGGTGACTTGCTGCACTGCCATGCCAATCCCATAAATCTGGGCCCTAATGCAAGAAGTCATCATCCTGGTACACTAAGTGACTCAAGAAGAAAATATACTCCGGAAGATTGAAGTTTCATAGTACCTTCCATGTTAAATCACGTAGAACTCTGCATTACCAGAAAAGCATACACAAAGACATATCTCTAAATCCAAATCATTATTCAGCAATCTGGTCACAAATCAGAACACGAAACTCTGTAGTATTATCATATCAAGCATGTGTCCATTGTCCTCCTTGAACATAGTCGATGTAGAGAATTTAAACATGGTTTTGCAACTAAGGTAGAACCAACTGAAGTATCCTCACCCATACTCAGCAATTCTTTCTTGACTATCTTGCAAAAGAAAATCTCAGACCAATTGGGCTCTTTTCACAGTGGTCTCTCAGATGGAACTTCTTTGCACAAAGTTACTGTAGTGGGTAGCACAATCAGTGCTCCACTCCCATCAGTAGCATTTAATTTACAGGCCCTGGGAACAAGTAGTGCACTTTACTAGGGACTTATAATTAAATTAGATATGCCAATTGTTGATAAGTCAATGGCATTATGTTTTAGGAAGGGGGCACATGCAGTTTAGCACCGGTTAGCAATGATAAAGTGCCCAGAGTCCTAAAGCCAACAAAACAAATTCAGAAAAAATGTGTAGGGTATCAGGCAAAATGGCTGGAGAGGACCCTGCAGAAAATGCCAGTTCCAACAGATTCTCTAAGGTACAGCTTTACAGGAGGAAAATGACATACATGATATTCACTGTTGGGATGTGAATGTCCTCCTGTGTGGCAAAGGAGATATACCCCTAGCCTGAGTGACTAAAATGTCAGTGAACCGGGTACCGTGACTTTACTTTGACATCAGCATATATGGAATCCTGCATGAAAGCTGCAAGCTTAGGCCCAAAATGAACATTGAGACCCAGAAATTGTCATGGAGTGTGATAAACCATACCCTTGCTGGACATAAGTATACGGTTTGTGTCCATGGTCATGTGCAGCTAGTGATGCTGATATCGTACCCCCTTTCTAGTTATCAGTAACTGAAGGGGCCTTGTTACCTTTTCAGGGATATGACTTGAGATATCTATTGTCCGACTCCAGAAAGGTTCTACTGTCATACCATAACCATACCTTTTGCTGCCATTTGTGTGAATGTTTACTGTATGTGATTAAATGGCGTTTGATAGTAAAACTCCATATTGTTTTGAGTGTGTATGCACGCTGTTATCAGTGGGATGCATTCAGGATTGCCCCTTGTCAGAAATGGCATTGCCTCTAAGCCTGAGAAGGATGGTGTAACTCTAAACAGAGAATTATGGATGACTGGAGACAGGACTACTTTTAGAAATTGTATGTGACATTTTTAGGAAGGATTGTTCTTAAGTCCTCCCTGAGCACTGCTTTTTAGTCAATTGTGGGGAATGATGGGGGATAGGAGCATCAGCAGAGATAATTGCTAATAAAAGATCCTGGAGAAGCTATGGGTCCTTTGTTTTCTTTTGAGTGACCCATCCTGGCAGGCTGATGGAAGGTAGGGGTTTCAAGGTTATTGGTCCCATACTGTAGACACTTCTGCCTGGAGCCAGCATTGTCAGTACCTGCTGTAAAAATGATTACCTTTCACAAGATACCTGTCTACACTGCAGAGAAACATTGTCTATCTCACAGATTTATAAACCAAGAAAGTGTATCCACGTCCCCTGTTTAGAAGTAACTATAAAAGCAGGTCCAAAACTCTCCACTTTCTTTCAGCTTGTCAGGAGCAATCATGCTAACCTGCTGATCCAAGTGTTACTCTATGAATGGAATGGAACCCACTAGTCTCCTTCCTCATCAACAGCACCAAATGTGTTCAAGATTCGCTCAGCGCTATTGGAGAGGAGGGAAAGAGAACAGAGATAAGAGGGAAAGTACACAAGTAACTGTTGGATTTTAGTAAAACAGTTTTTCTCATTGGATGGAGGTTTTCTCTGATTTTCAACACTCTTAGACAAGGGACAGCCTTCTATAACAAAACAGAATGCAAGGTTACTATCATTCTTTAATTTTACATCAACTTAAAATACAATCTGTTGTTTAATTTACATGGATATCACATCGATGGTACCATTCTAGAAAAATGAGACATGTGCAACATTTACTCTTGTAACTGATGCACTATGGTAAATAGTTACCATATCAATGCCACAAAACCTTTCTTTTGTTAGCAGGGGCATAGCTTGGTCAGTAAGATTGGGGGAGGGGGTGTGAACCTCAGATTTCCCAACAATCAAGCAGGGCTTTTAAGGGGCAATGCATATTGCTAGAGACAATAGTTTTAAACTCATCAACATTTTTAAGACCTTCAAAACAGACAAGAGAGCGAGTGTGTGTCTGTGTTTTTGGCAAGGTGTATGTAAAAATCCGAGGTGAAATCTGACAGGCACCTCACTGCACCCAATTGAAAGCACTTGTACCAAACTATTTGCAACCGAATACATTTTTGGGGGTGTGACACCCCAAACACCCCCCTAATCTACGGCCCTGCTTGTTAGAGCATAAAGAAGCGTCAGGTGACTGGTCTTTTTCTAATGTCCTGTAGCAGCTGTTAAAGCTCCACAACCTGAGATACTGATCTGAAAAACTGTTTTGCACATGCTCTGCACATAGAGACGCAGAGGCTCAAGGGGCTGTTGTTACAGCATAACTTTGAGGGTGTGACAGAATCCCAGTAAACAGATGCATGTGACATTTCAGCGGCTCAGCAGAAGTACTTCAGTCTAAACCAGTGCTAACGCGTCCGTCTATGTTAATTTATACACATCAGGACTCGTTTTAGGCCGATGAATCTTTGGGCCCAGTGGTGAGACACCATAGGACGAGATAACTGATCAAAATATCAATCAATATGTCAATAACATTGTCAACATTAACACCAAAATATATCTTACTTTAGGCATTAATAAACATTCGGCGCAACCATGACCTTTCAGTCATGAATAACCACACCTTAATGAAGTTTTATGAGTTTTATTCCCTATTGATTACAATCTAATAGCAAATGCATCAATCTCAAAGCCAGGAAGCATATAAGCACAGTCACAAGATGACAACCATAATAAACTTTCAATAATGCTAAGATCAGTAGCATAGACAATCAGATGGATATAGGCAAATCGTAATACATCGAACTTTCTAAAGATACTAGTTCAGCATAGCATCACGTCAGTCACGTCAGTTTGTCAGTCAGAATGAATACCTCGTCTAACCTCTAATTAGCATTAGCATGTTGGGCTTCATGCAAAACAATTTTGAACACAAATTTGGAAAACCTCTAACTAAGGTCTCTAATCAAAAACATACAGCAGTTGGTACCTAGAAAGAAAAGCAAATAAGTAGATTTCATTAGCAACATTTGTTATTACCCTCCTCAAGATAGGTCAGCATACAGGATCAGTCTTCGTCTTCAGGACATCAGTTAGATCGCCGTCAGTCTATCTAAATTAAGCAAAGGACACTCTGCTCATAAGGAGAAAAGTGTAAGGGGCAGTCTATGGGCAAGGATGATTTTATCTAAGTCTCAAGTCACAAAATAGAGTGACAGAGTTTCGGGATGCAATCGATATTATTCCCTACCTCAATGTCGTTTGTCTCCTGTGTCATGGGTTTTTATCCCTTTTTCATGATACATTCCCCCAAAATTCTATTGGTCAGTCAATACACCCCACCATTGGTAACCTATCAAATTATACATTAAGTAATGCATTTTGTCATTTTTGATAATTTCTTTCTTTCTAATTGGTCTTCATAATTGACGTATTTTCGTAGGTGGCTCATCCGGGATTACTTCATCGACTTTGCACGTATCAGGTCAAAAGTTCTCTTCTTCTCGCTTCATCGTCCTTGGAAGTGTCCATTAATGTTTCAAAGTATATAGCTGTTATGCTAGAAGCTACTAACATGCGGATGGGAGAATCGGGTGATGTTGCAAACTAGTGAAGAAAAGAACAATCGCTGGGTCATGGTCTTTTGCAAGTCAGTACACTGAAGAGACAGAAAAATACGCTTTAATATGAGAGTTACACAGCTTTGCTTGACTCACGCTAACTTAAGATATACGAGTTCTAACAAATGCAATCTTATGCGTTTTAATGTGCACAGTTTTGGCAATCTATGACAATTACTTCTTACAGATGACATTAGTTTACACACATGAAAATCCTTTACGTTAATGAATATGTTTCAATGAATATTTTATTTAATGCAGCATTGTTAATCATAAGCATTTCACGTCTATAATATGTAATATCAAACTACGCTCTCTCACCAGCAACATCTAACCTTCCCTAGCTAGCAAAGCCTGACTCCTCTGAAGACAATGCATGGTGAGGTCAAATAATTCCAAGGATACAAGGAAAGTCCTTCATGTTGTGCTGCAGAAGAAATTTTAAAGACACCGCAAACAGAAAACGTTTTGGATGATAGAGGCAGGATTGCCCAAATGAACCCTTGTGAGCGCAACAGCTTACGTCATGCCCTACCACTGGCACACCACCACTTGGAAGAAAAGTGTGCACTACATCAGGTAACTCCACAGTCCTGAGAGACACTGACTGTGGACTTTTGGGTCGCAGAGTTTTGTGTGACATTTTATTGAACCTTCCTATCTCCATGAGAAATACTGAACATCTTTTGCTACGGATTGATCAATTGGTCACAAAACACTCAGAGGCTGCACTGTTGCAACATTGTGAGTCTGCACCTGAGCTTTTATGTTTATTATTTTACATTTTCTTTATGCAGAGAGCATCATAGACCATGTAGTACATCCCTGCAAATCCACTTACTTCCTTGGTTCTGCTGTGATTAAAATTATTTTATTTTCTCTAAATAGACGACCATTGAGCTGGACATTACATTATTGTACCTGTTTGAGTTCTGACTCTCTAGTCCAGTACTAACTCCCTAAGACACCTTTGACTGCTCTCTGTTGCTAACCTGAGAGCCAAATGCAGAAGGGGTGCAGTTTTTCCAGTTTGCAGAGCTATAATAGAACCAGCTTCTGAACACAAGTGGAAAACAAGCTCAACCAACTCAGCTGGAGCACACTGTGCCCTGTCTGACCCATGATGTAATGGTGTCTGGCATTAATGTTACTGATTTACCGATAAAATCAGAGAAAAGAGAGACTTAGTTATGAAGAAATGTGGGAGGGATTGTATTTTGGGTGGTGGAACAACAGAAATCTCTGTGTATACCTTTTTGAATGACTACACTCAGACTTTCTGTCTTAGTCACTGTGTGTGTCCATGTTTACATAATGTTGCTGATGTCTGTGATGGCATGCCAGAGGTGTTTTAAAACACGATCCATGAAGGTATCTCAGCCTCAGGCAACTAAGGCACATGCTGGGCTGAGTAAGAAATCTCTTCCCCAACTTCCTCCCCGCACAGTGGTATGCTATTATTTCAATGTCTGTCTGCTGAATCATGCTAATCCTCTGGTTTGAAGTAAGGTTGTGTGTATCCATTACATCCTATTCCTGTACATCTTCCCTGCAGGCATTAGTCTTCAAAGAATTTGAATGAGATCAGCATGTCATTCAGCTCTCCATGTGACAAGCATGTGTCGCCGTGGTTAAAAAAAAAATGCTTTAGGAGCACAGTGAAGAACGTGGCCTTACTTTTCTATGGTACACATTGTTTCTTATGAATGATGCTCCACAATCTACTGAGAACACAAAACACTTTATGTCATGAAGAGAAAATGTTTTGCGGTGGCATCACAATTTTTTTCTGCTTAATCTGTTCAGAATCAGAACAATTTCCAAATTAAGGGGGATATTTATCAAGCTTTTGCATCACCCTCATGCCTCACAAGGGGACTCGAGGGCAATGCAAAACCTAAGTGAGTATTATCAGGCCGCGCATGGTCACCTTGCGCGGCCATGCATGGTTTGATAAGTCTAGAGCAACAAAAGGCAGTGTAAATCTCTGCCTTGCATTACTCTGCAGAAGTGAGGCACTCATGGGTGGAGCGTAGGTGTTCCCATGCATTCATCCATGGATTTTAGTACATTCCCAGATTTACCATTAGTGGTAGACCTAGAAATGCGTCAAAATGCTATGCCTCCACAGATGAGGCATTACAGGGAGAAATATCTATTCCTCCCCTTTTTTCCTCTTTCTACGTATGCACACATAGAAAGAGGAAAATGCCTCTCTGGATTGTTTCTGTGAAGGAAGGTGTCTCTTCCTGCACAAAAACAATCCTGCTTACATTGGAGGCACACTTTTGTAACATGATGCAAGGGTGACTGCATTGGTGCTAGGCAGCCCAACGTGTGCCACCACTAGAAAAGAGCAGGAATGCACTGTAAAATGTTAATATGGTACCTGCCCTTTCTCTTTCAAGATTCCTTGCTATGTTGCGTGGTGTGAAAGTATGCTAAATATGCCCCTAAGTCTCCACGCCTACAACCCTTTAACACACTTTGGGTATGATTATCATTCCTATTAGCAAACTAGGGGGATGTACAATTGTGTACATTGTGAATGGGAATGCAATTTGAGATTAAATTTATGAGGTTGCAAAACGACCTGCTTAATGAACTGCTTGCAAATGATGGGATAGGGCCCTGTTGGGGACAGCAGATCTCTGCTCCTGCATTTGCATTCTCAATCAAGACTTTTTTATTTTTTTGTAAGATGTTGTACTGTTTTAAAAACATAAATAAATCAATTTGTAAAAACATTGAAAGGAGCAGGCAAAGAAACCTTAGACCTCCGCCTGATACCCCTAGACCACTGATACAATTCACAAAGGGGAAAGCGCCCCCTTTGGGACCTATTTCACTTTGTGAATCTGTTGCCACTCCAACTTGGGGTTTGGTAAATCCGCAAAGGTTGTTGACTGCAATTCTGGTTATAAACCATGGATACATTTGTCTCTGAATCGGAAATAGGAGGGTGATGCCCTTTGCACCCCCCCTCCTATATGCAATTTGGAAATCATCACAAAAGCTGCTTACTAGTCGAAAGAGGGCTTTTGTACATTAGGAAAAGCCATTTTGTATTTGCAGGCCCTCTGATTTTGCGGGTCGCATGAGTTGCTGTCCCTAGAGTGTTTCATACATCATCCCAGAGATTTCGAGATTGCAAATGAAGAGCTGCTTAAACATCGTTATTGGTGGTGACAGAAAGGGTATGGCAAGTATATATTTTAGTTATTTGCCTTGTCCCTATTAAGCTGGATATTGTGTACTCCTTCCTCTTTCCTATACTGAAATAATAATCATAAACCTTCCAAATATTTTATGGTAAGACTAAAATGCTCAAAAAAATAAATAGCTAATAAGAGGCATGTAAAGGAAGCCAGCGGGTTGAAATGAAATACTTAATTCCAGTTTTAAAGTGAATAGAGATTTCATCAGGATTGTCTGTTTGGTTGTTTTCGTTTCACACAACTAATGTCCTTTAACATTGATTTTCACGACTTTTCAACAATTGACAAACACCGGAGACCCGGTGTGCCCCAATCCTCATGTCTCTCAGAAGAAAAGTGCCATTGTGTAGAACACGGAATGGTTTTACTGGTTGGAGGCTTTCTCGCGAGACAGCTGTTTATGGTTATCCCGCTCCTGTGCTTCCAAAATCTGAAGCCTACTCGTTTTAAGGCCGATTTCTTACACGAAAGCTTTGGCAAGGCTTAACTCTCCATGTCCCTGTAGTTTCACAAGGTGGGGCATACAGTGAAACATCCTATGTTCGGCTGCGGCTATAGGCAGAGAAGAGCGCTTGACGTGGCACGTGAGCCCGCCAAAATGTGTCCCATACGTGAAAGAGTATTTGTTTTCATGGTCTATGCTAGTGTGGTCAGAGAGAGGTTAAGTTTACCACAATTAAGCCAGCAGCAGCCTATTCAGCGTCAGCAACAGAGCCCACAGGGAAAGAAAGAATAAACTGCCCACAAGAGCGCCATTGTTAGTTTCCAGTGAAGTTTATACAGCGTTTACACAAAGAAATACTGTTACCATACTTGAAAAATTGACGTGAGTCACACAACAGAAGGTAAAGTGAGACTGTGCTAGGCACGGTCCAGGGCGCTGAAGTTAATCCTCTCTTTCTGTTCTGTAAAGACCAAAGCATCGCATTTTTATCAGGAGCTGGATCACATTTTATTTGTATGTTCATGTTTATCACGGACAGGACCGCTGAGGCTATTGTGCATGTTGCCACGTAGACGATCAAATCACGTGTTCCTCTGTGCAGAAGAATCAGTGCAGAACAGCAGCATTGGCTTCCTGGCTTCAGGGATGTGGCCAAACCAACATATTAAACCATTCTGGGAAAATCTAACGTCTACACAGACGTCAGGGTGTGTTAGTCCAACATAAAAAAGAAAAAAAAGAAGAAGAGAAAAAGCATGAAATGAAGACCTGGCAAAGTATTATACCATATGAGGTTTCATATGCTTCATGTCATTGCAAGCCAACAAAAACCACAAGAACTGAAAAGAAAAAAGAGGTTGGAAAAAAGGCACTCGAAAACATGCAATTTTCAAGCCCAAGGAAGGGAAACTTGCCGCTATACAAAAGGAGGACATCTTTGCAAAAGGATTTCGCGAAATGCCCACACACCATGTGCAGCTTCTTTGTTGTAATTAATGAGAACTGCAAATCCGCACGCACGAAGCAGACATTTCGCTAAATGAATTCTAAAATGAATGGAAAATCTCGAATAACTGTGACTCGTTGTTATCCACAGCAAATTAAAACTCAGACGTCCCCAGTCCTTCGAAATCACGGTGTGGTTTCATTGGCTGGATGATGTCGTGGACGACATATGCTGTTAATTTAGTGCTTTCTTCCTGGAAAGTGTTCAGAAATGGCGAAGCAGAGAGTTCATGCTGTAGTAATATTTTCCCCTTGTTCAGTTACAAGAATGCACTGGAAACAAAAAGTTTACTAAAGTGACTGAAAAGGACATAATCCCTTCGCAGACAGGAAATATAAAGCTTCTCTAAGTGCATTGTCAGCATGAGTTAAGATTTATTTCTAGATCTTATATCCACTGTAATTCTGATCGCTGCCCTTTCTCGCTTCCATTTGTCCTGATGACTTTGGGCTTCGGGAGGATGTAAATCCTTCTTAAACACTGATCTGAACGTGGGCAAGGCTTTATGCTTCAGAGAGAAAATGGCTTCTTGTGATAGTAAAATACTTCTTTTTTTCTGTTACATGTATCACTAGAATTTCTATTATATCCACAACTAGGCTGATCACGAAGAAATGTCTTTTCATTACAGCTCACAGCAGGAACATCAGGAAAGGTGACAGCATATCCTCAAATTTAAGGCCAAATGCCGCCATCCCAGAATACCTGTTGTAAGTTACTGTTGGAGTGGAAAGTCCCCAGCATGGTAGCAGAAGTGCACAGCGCCCCTGAGTGCCCCAGTTGTATGGATATCTGAATGCCTGATAATGATTTCTAAGCATATAAGGACACAGATGATGCATGTGTGCCTTCACTTAGGCCTGTCTCATGGTGATGTGGTCTTGTTAGATTGGGAGGGGTGTATCAGGTGTTACTCTCAGATTGGTAGAATGCTTCTGGCCTTACCCGGAGTTAAATGAATATAAGCACAGTGGTAGGACTGTTAGCGTGTTGGTCCTTATTTGGTCTTTGATGATTAATTTATAAGGGGATGCGTTAGAGGTTTGATAGACCTTTTGACTACTCTTAGACTGATTCCACCATAAATCCCAAATACATTGCAGTTACTTCATCATAATCAATAAATATCATCAAATATTCAAGGTTCATTAGTAATAAGTTCAGCGTTCATAGGACTATACCCATTTTGTGTTTAATAGGGATCAGTAGTAAAAAAAAGTCCTTTTTACCTGGGTCCACTCAAGTAAACTTCCGTGGCTGTGTACTTTACTCTTTCTTGGCCTGAAGAGATTGTATGTCATGCCGGACAGTGCATGATACTTGTGTGTGCGTGCTGGAATGTTGGTGTGCCTGTGTATGGTACATAACATGGAGGCATGTGTGTTCTATATTAAGAACACAGGGCCTGAAAAGGCTTGACGAGGGAAAGGTTGCAAGTCCAGCCCAGAGATTTGTAATGTTGACCACCCTGAGAGCTGAAGTTGAAGCGCATACTAAAGAAAAGGGAGCAGAGCATCCTCTGTGCACATCAAAGGTCTCTCTGTTTTCAGGAAGAGTTACCTGTCAATGGGGCCTGGGCTCATTATCAAGGAGATAGTGTGACTGATAAGGTTGGCACTTTAGACCAAAGTATGAGGCATATTTCCATGGAGGCTGGCAGCCAGGTGTGATCCCTTGGTCAGTGTTGAATGTCAGTCGAAACTGAAGGCACATTCCTGCTGTGACAGACTGTCCTTATGTCGAAGGGCAGTGCAGAGGAGAGAGCACTTCAAAGGAGTCGACCCGCACAACTCTAATGTCAAATGATAGACACTAAGGCCCTCATTAGGAACTTGGCAGCATATAGTGCATACTTCAGTACCATGACAACAGCTGGATTTCCACCAGAAGGATGGAGGAAATCCGGCTGTGGCCAAGCCATCGGATGGCGGTAAGGTGGAGCTGCTGCTGGCAGCAGCGCCGCACCAGTAGACTGCTGCCGACCATATTATGAGAATTAATACGGCCTCGCAGCGATCTGCTGGTGTGCGCTGCTGCTGGCAGCAGTGTCTTGTTCCGTCTCCTGCGGGAGGACCCCCGGGAACCAGGTAAGTGGGTGCTCCGACAGGGGAGGGGGGGTGTTTTGTGTGTGTGTGGGTGTGTGTGTGTGTATGTCTGTGTGTGCGTTTATGTGGGTGGGTGTTGCGTGTTGTATGTGTGTGCATGTTTGGGGGTGTGAGTGCATGTATGTTGAGTTGTATGAATGTGTGTCAGCATGTATGTATGTAAGTGTGTTTGGATGTGTATGTGAATGGATGTATGCATGCATGGATGAATGTTGGAATGGGTGGGTTTATGCATGTGCGTTAAGGGAGGGGCGTGTATGAAGGGGGTTCAGGAGAGGAAGGTAGAGTGGGGGGAAACCTGGGGAGGGGGGCAGGGAGGACACCTATCAGTGACAGGGAGGGGATTCCCTGTAACTGATGGTGCCTACCTCCATGGTTTTCGAAAACCATGGTGGTAGGCGGGGTCATAATCCCACAGGTGGGCAAGTGCGGCGGCTGCTACCGCCGTGGCGGTCAGTGTGGTACATTGGCAGTTTGACTTCAGCCAAACCGCCAATGTCATAATATGGAGAAAAGTAATGCCAGCCTGTTGGCAGTACTTTCCTCCATATTAACGCCGACCGCCGGGATCATAATGATCCCAAAAATCTAATTTGTTTCTGGATTTGGAGCATAAGGTTGGGGAATGAGTCCCACAATTATTTCAACAGCACTGTTCAACAAGGTAGACAATCACCATAACTTCTAGACGTGGGAACGAGGACCAGGGACCAAGGTCTGCTAGTCTGCCTGCTGGGTGTAGGGCCATCGCCAAGGAAGTCATGACCACTTCTCCTGAGCCTTGAGTACCAGTCTTCTTCCTACCTACCAAGACCAGTGGACCCTCTAAGGAGGACGAGAGTGCATGGAGCGAGTGAGGCCCAGCAGGTTGGATCTCAGTGAGCATAGTATGAGATGCCCATTCCAGTTGGGACTACTCCATGGGTGAAGTTGTTTGTCCCTGCGTATCAAGAGAGGGCCACAGTGAAGCGAGGGCAGTGGCCCTTGTGCAGAACCAGTTGGCAACCCCATATGCCAGGTGAGGGTCACTGTGCAGTAGGAGTCATTGCCCTTGTGCAGCAGCAAATTGGTGAACTTGAATGCCAGAATGGGGGCACTGTGAGGTAAGGGCATCTCCTTTGAACAGAGGAAATTGGTGACCCCTTTGTGCAGGGAGGGGGCCATTATGCCTGGATCATTGTGTCCACACTGCTGTGATGCATGAAACATGAAAGAGGATGTTTCACACTGAAACAGCTCCTCCAGAGAATAAAAGAGGCCTGATGTGTTATCGGGTAAAGTCTGGGAGAAGTCAGGGACCTTGGGCATCAGGAAATCAGAGCCCACAGATACACTCTCTGGTTTTCCCGCACTTACCAGCTGTTATCAGGTAAGACTGTTCGAGACCAGCAGGCCTAATGGATACTTCCACAAAGTTAGAACGTAGTGCTGCTGAAGTTGACTCGTAAAGCCCAACTCATATTTTGTCACATGGAGACTAGCGTGGTCTGAATCTAAATTTCACCTTCCATATCAAATGGGTAATAACCAGGCTCACTAGAAATGAATGGAGGGACTCAGGGATGCCCCCATGCATGATGGTAATGTACTTACCTGAACAGACTGTGACTCCTGTTATGTGAATATCTGTGACTGTTATGTGTTCTCTCGTTGTTTTTTCTGCTTATATTAAAATTCTACTTTTTCACATTACAATTGATTCTTTGAGTCCTGTGTCTGGGCATGCCTTACACCTACCTCCCCCTTGAAAAGCCTTGGACTGCTCAACCGGCACTACCACTGAGACTCAAGAGGTGAATGGGGTAGTACTTGGCCCGTTACTTAAGACCCATCTTATCACAGGCTCCAAGACAACAGGAAGCTTGGCTGACAAGAGGCTAGCTAACAGGGTTCATAAGGGGCTACAGCAATAGGGTTCCAAGCCAAAAGGGGTACGGACACTCCACAAACTGGTTCCATACCTGAGTATAAGGGCCAGGTTATTTTCCAAGGGATTCAAGGAGGGCCCAGGTGAAATTAGAATAGTAATGGTGGGTCGGGTCAGAATTATCATGGGAAGAAAGGACAGGGAGGTTCTCCCAAGTCTAAGGTGCCACCAAATGGAACATTTTAGAAGAGAATGTCTTGTGAGAGACCCAGTACCAGCAGCACTCATGATAGCTGTCATTTTACAAATGGGTGAACGGACCAGCGAGGGCTGTCTTTTTCCGAACCTAGTGGCTATGGACATCTCAGAAGAAGACTTGGGCCATTACCAATGTGCAAGCACCAAGACAAGGTAGTTCTCGGGAAAGGGCATACTCCGAGAAGGCACTGGCCATGGAGGCCCTTGCTTCTTCTCCATAGGTAGAAGAAGGTGAGGCTCCCAAAGCAGAGCAGGTACTAGAGTCTGGCTCAGTTCCAGAGCTGCAGTCTGCTGGTTGTGGGTTGCCTACCCGAGATGGTTCAAAACATGCTCAAGTAGTGTGCCCTACACTTGTGGAACTTTGTAAAGAAGCCGAGGAACAGGTCAGCAAAGGAGTGGTCTGGAAACACTCTGTTGACTGGGAGAATGGACCTCTTCATAAATGGCCATTGCATCCCGAGCTCGATTCTAGAAACATGCTAGAGGTTCAGTTGGTGGAAAGGAACTACCTGTTTTCATTCACCCATAAAGTGCCCTTGGCAGGACATCTGGGTATAAGAAAACACAGAGAAGTTCTGTAGGACCTGTCCTGTTTGCCAAGTGAGTGGTAAGTCTAGAGGGATTAAGAGTGCACAGTTAGCACCTCTACCACTTGTGGGTATTCCATTTAGTTGCGCGGGAATGGACATTGAGGGTCCATTTGTTCCCCTCACAGCAAGGTAAGAAGTATATGGTAGTGGTGGATCATGCCACCAGATGCCCAGAGGCAGAACCGGTGAGAAGAGCAACCGAAAATGTGGTAGCATGAGCTCTCCTAGGGTTCTTTTCTAGGGCTGAATTTGCAAGAACGTTAATCATTGACCAGAGAACCAACTTTATCTCCTTATACATGAGAGAGATGTGGATGCAAACTGGTGTGACTTCTCCATGGCGCACCACCCACAAACAAATGGTTAGGTGAAGCAATTCAATAAGGCCCTAAAGTGCATGATGGAATCTCTGCCACAGAACCTAAGGAGGAAGTGGGATCTTCTTGTGTCATGTATCTTGTTTGCCTACTGAGAGATTCTGCAGAAGGGGGTAGGGTTCAGGCCCTTTGAACTTTGTATGTACCTGTGTGAAGTGCCACTTTCCCTAGTCAGAGAAGGGTGAGAAGGAACCTCTGAGTGGTGGACTATTTAGTTGGCCTCAGGGAGTTGATGTTGCAATACATGAGTCAGGTGAAGGAAAACCTCCAGGCAAGCTAAGCAGTTATGAAGGGCTGGTATGTCCAGAACGCTAAATTCACTAGATAGCAGAAATCTCAGGAAGTATTGGTGAGGACATCTATTTATCCCAGGGTTTTAACGGACAAATGGTGTGGCCTATTCAAGACAGTTCAGAATGTTTCTGAGGTTAGCTACTCGGTGGAGAGAGGTGCTACAAGGAAACCAATACAAGTGTTCCATGTGAACCTGCTGAAGCCTTAACTCTGGCAAAAAGACACAGTGAATGCCATAGCTATGGCAGAGGAGTTTGAAGAAGTCAGTGGACCTCTTCCTGACTTAGTGCATGGTATACAATATGTGCTATTATGGAAAACAAATATTTATTATTTTATTTTCATCTTCCTTCCATAACAAAACATTTGGCATGTAGTTGCTATATGATGACTCTTTAGACAGAGTATTAAATAGATTTTCAATCAAAACAGAACCACAGGTGAAGCAAAGCTGGAGCCCTCAATTTTCAGAATGGGCATCAGGGAACCTAGGGCCAGATGTACCAAAGGTTTGCGACTCGCAAACGGGCAGAATCGCAATTTGCGACAGTGCAAAATCGGAAATGGGATGCAAAAAGCCCATTTCCGACTCGCAAAAAGCGATAAGACCCGTTTGCGAGTCGCATCCGTTGCGACCCCATTTTGCGACCCGCAAATAGCAAGTCGCAATTTGCGAGTCGCAAACCTTATGAAATTGCAACTCGCAAATTGCGACTAGTTGCAAAAAGCCCAGTTTGCATGTCCCATTTACCACTAACTCAGAGCAGGTGGTAACCATTACCAAAGTATAAAAGGGGACCCAGAAGCCATCTGGGTTACTCAAGATGGCGGAGATATACCTGATAGCAGTGAGGAGGAGAGTCTACGCAGCCCAGCAGAGGAGGAGGAGGGGCCACAGACAGGAGAAGATATATAGAACCAGGCAGACTCTTTTTCAGCAAACTGAAGAGGAGATCTATGACAAATACCGCCTTAGCAGCGCAGCCATTCTAGAATTAATAGATTTACTCAAACCACAGCTAGAACACCAGACTCTGCGTGGCTGCGCCATTCCTACGCATGTGCAAGTACTATGCACACTGCACCTCTTGGCCTCAGGGAGCTATCAGGGGGTCATTGCTGTGGCAGGTGGGGTATCCCAAAGTGCAGTGTCAAGGTTCCTCAGGGCCTTCCTAGATGCCTTAGTCACGCACATGTCTCACTTCATATACTTACCAAGGAATGAGGCAGAAATGAACAGCACCAAGCTGGACTTTTACAGGATTGCCCACTTTCCCCATGTCATAGGGTGTGTAGATGGGACACACATTCAAATATGCCCCCCTGCAAATCTGGAACACATTTTCCGCAACAGAAAGTGTACCCACTCACTCAACATACAGGTTGTTTGTGATGCCCATTATGTCATCACGGACATCGTAGCTAAGTTTCCAGGCAGTACCCATGACTCATACATTTTTAGGCATAGTGGGATACATCAACGCCTGGAACGTGGGGAATTCGGAGACGGTTACCTCCTAGGTAGCGCCACAGACACTTGCAGACATACACACAGGTCACTGTGCATGACTATCTGGACTTCCTAACAGTGTACTTTTGTGCCCAACAGGTGACAGTGCCTATGCTCTCAGGCCTTGGATCATGACTCAGTTTTTAACACCCAGCACTGAATCAGAGAGGCAATACAACAGTGCGCATAAGAGGACCAGGAACCTGATAGAGCGCACCTTCGGACTCCTGAAGGCAGGATTCAGATACCTCCACCGCAGTGGAGGCGCCCTCCAATACACCCCCATTACCGCATTCAAAATTGTGGTCGCATGCGCCATCCTCCACAACATAGCCACCCGACGTGGGCTACCTCTCACCCCTGCAGACCCAGATCCTGATGATGAAGAGCAAGAACAACCACATCGCCATCATGGGGATAGGAGTCTAGCTAATCAAGGCAGACTGAGACGGGAACACATTGCAACACAATATTTTGGACGGTACGTGTCAATTCCCACCATACTCACCTATTGACCAAAAACTCAATTTGTTAAGTGGAACAAAAATAACTGTTTTATTACTGTAATTAAGAAACTATATACAAGTCGAAATTGTCCATGGGCAGGAAAATGCCAACCAGTCATGTGGCACATTAACGCCATGTGCCACATTTAATGGTCCTGGGTGTTCTCTATGATCTTCTGCCCCTCCTGCCAGCCTGGCTGGTCCCTGCTGCGTCCGTGGTGCTCTGCCTACCACTCCTGAGCACCCTGCTGTCAGTGGCAGAGACACTGCTCACTGTTGAGCCCTCCTCACTGTCTTGGGGTGTTTCCCCTGTGGCCCTCGACATTTCCCGTGTCTCCATAAGTTCGATAATGTGGGTGAGACGTCCCAGGCCCCTGGCAACATCCCCAGCAAAATGGCCCATCTCTACTTGCAGCCCAACTGTCCTCCTCGACAGGCCTGTTGTATTCATGGCGAGCCTGCCGATCGATGTGGCCATCCTGTCCAGTCTGTGCATTATCTGCCGATCTCTGCGCCGCCCAGCCTCGGCCTGGGCCAGCAGTCCTCCCGCCAGTTCCCTAATGGCAACGTCAAGGTCCCCAGTGTTCTGGCACATCATGTCCATGCGTCTGTTGAGGTGCTGCATGCTTGCATGGTTGTTTCGCACAAAGCGGTGCAGCACACCACTAATCCTGCCCAAAATTCTGTTCTGCAGGCGCTGACCACGCAGCAGATGTGCCTCACTGGTGGTTGGAGGAAGTATCCCGGATGCAGACTGCAGCCCAGATGGTCTTGACCTGCGACGCCTGCGCAGCGGTGGCTGCCCTGTGCTCCCACCTGTGTCCTCCCTGCCTGTTGCTGGGGCAGCTTCTTGCGTGATTGTTGCAGCAGGTGTGGCTACTGCAGGGATGCTGCTGACCGTGCAGGTGGGGGTGCTGGCGGGTCCTGGGGTGTCCTCCTGGGCCTGGGTGCTTGGGGTGTTGGGGGTGTCTTGCTGGAGACCTGTGGGACATGGGGAACAGACTGTCAGTGTTTACTATCTATTGTACACATCCTAATAAACATTTGCCTATGAACTGCCTATTTGACTACATTTCCCATAATGCATCATTCTGGCAATTTCAACCCTGAAATGGAGCTATTTTGGTTGTGCATGCACCTGTGTACATGGTGGGTGGGGGTATGGCATTGATAGGGGTACAGGCTTATCACATGGTACTCACCGGTTGATGTGCTGGGCTCTGAGGTGTCCAGGTCCCCAAATCCACACACTGCCTCCTGCTCCAATGTTTCTTCCACCCTTTCTTCCAGGGGTGTGGGTGGTGGCACAGATGATGGTCCCCCTCCTGTGCCTCTCATCTCCCGGAGCCTTTCAGCCACCCTCTCCTTGGTCCGGGAGCGGAGGTCATACCACCTCTTCTTAATGTCCTCGATTGTCCTGGGGCTCACACCCAGGGAATTGATTTTATCCTGAATGTCCTGCCAGAGTTGTTTTTTTGTGGCCTCAGGAACATTGAGGGCTGCTCTCCCAAAAAGCTCATCATGGTGCTGACAGCATTCCTCTGTCAGCACCTCCAGCTCCCTCTCAGAAAATTTGAGCTTCCTCTTTCTTGGGGTTCCCTCCATGGCAGCTGCTGTTTGTTCTGTGTGAAGACTGGCAGTTATAAAAGGGTGTGGTCCTCCCTCCTCCCAGCTGTATTTGTAAACTTCCTGGCTGTGATGTCATCATCATGTGCCAGGAAGTGTTTCCAGAGTGTTCTGGTGTGCTTTCTGGAGTGTTCTGCTGCACCTGCAAGCAATTTTCAAGGTAATCGCAATTTGCAACACCTACTCGCTAATTGCGAGTTCGTTTTTTGCACACTCGCAAAAAGCGACCTCGCAATCTGCGGACTCGCACACTGCGTTGCGAGTCCGGCTGCGAGTCGCAATATCGGATCATTTTTTTTCTGGCATTACATTTTGCGACTCGCATTTTGCGAGTCGCATCAACTCGCAAAATGCGAGTCGCAATTTTTATTTTTGCTACATCTGGCCCATAATTCTTTGTTACTTTCAGTTAGCTACATGAAATTCAATGAATGACATCATATCCAAAAACGATTTTCGTTGAGCCTTTTTGAGTGACTGCGAGCTGTCACCAACATAAACTGAGAACAGATGATGAAGCTATGGAGAGAGAGTGAGAAAAAGAGAGAGAGAGAGAAAGAGGGAGAGCAAAAGGAGACAAACTGTTCTTTATGTGGGACTTTTATCATATTTTTTTACCTTATTGATCTCCAAAGCAATACATTTAGATGTCCTTTAAATAATAATTATTGAAATTGTTTACAGGCTTTGAACCTTGTTATGATTGAATATATATGTTAAAAACACATTTATTTTTTAAACATATTGTTTCTTTATAAAATCTTATTTGAGCATCATATCGAAATGTGCTACAAATGGAAGTTTCACAGGTTGGCCAGATT
This sequence comes from Pleurodeles waltl, assembly GCF_031143425.1. Classification (NCBI taxonomy): domain Eukaryota; kingdom Metazoa; phylum Chordata; class Amphibia; order Caudata; family Salamandridae; genus Pleurodeles; species Pleurodeles waltl. Next base: position 475,674,999 of record NC_090451.1, read on the forward strand.
AGGAAATTATCTTGTCAGCAAACAGATCTTTACACTGTGAAGGAGGCTTGAATACTAGAATTTCAAAAACCAGAGTCCTTGACCATTAGGCATCGAATGGCATTCTACTAATGGTCCTGAAACTGCAGTAGTACATTGCAGTACAAAAATAGTCATCAAATTATCTTCATTGTTGGCTACAAGATACCACAAACATATTGTGAGATGAAGATAAGAGCGCCAGAGATATTTATGTATATTTCTTTCAAAGTATTGCATTTACTGTCAGATTGTTAAGCAGTAAAACCCACGATCAATGTTTTTTTATCTTAATCTTCTGTCTAGAAATAGAGGAATGATAAGCACCATTAGGCTAAGTATGTTCATAATATGCTAAAAATGGCGATCATTTTGGCAGGGGTGGACTCCATTTTCCAGATATTGCCTCTCAGCTTGGGAGTGGTTGTGAAGGATAACCACAAGATCACAGTGGTTATGCATGCTGTGGGGAAGCACCACTGCCAGAAATGGAGGGGCACCAGCGTGCTTCAGAATATGTTTGCAATCTTTCAAGGTTGGGGCTTTGTCATGTAACCATCTGTCACTGACTCAGAAACCCAGGAGCTGGTCCAAAATCAGTTTCATGTGATTAATGTTCCCTACATATTTGATATACAACCCTGATCTTTGTTAGGGATAGACAGTTTGAAAAATCTCTTTAACTTGAGCTATTAAAAAAACATCATTAATAAGCAGCAATTCGATTATAGGTTGCAGCTGGTACCTACAAAGCAAAAAAGACACATATAACAAACAATCACATACTCTACACTAATTGATAGCAACAAGCAGTCTACTTCAGCAAGGGGACACCATCAGGTAAGTCTTCAGAAGAATTGGGCCTAACAACAGCTAAACCCACACTGCTAATGAGTCGGATCGCCAAGCTTATGATTGGTCAGTTCATGGGGTGGTTACGTTTCAACCAATGGTAAATTAAATTGATAACCTAGAATACGACAATATTACATAAACTAAGAATATTTTCTCAACAGCAACTTTTCCTCTTACGTCTCATCTGTAGCTCCATAGTTCCATCTCATCTAAACTTCTCTTCTCAGGAAGAAACTGTCCCACATGTTACTTTTACTTCTATTCTCGAGGAAGAAACCACATATTAGTAACATTCTCAAACAATAGAACATTCAACTTATTCAAATTCACTTAAACATGGCCTTGTAAGACATAATGCAGCAACCCACTAGGGGTGCCTGTGGACACATCTATTAGAGCATCAAATACACTTTTATGTAAGCATTGAATTATGGAAAATAGCTACAACATTTAGTTAGAATTTTGCTCAGTTAGGACCAGAAATGAACTGTGACAACTATTTTCAAAAGTCACCCATTTTACACATTAATTCATTATCTAATTCGTATACTAAAATCATTAATAAACATGTTAGAAAATTCACACTCACACAAACATTGTTTATATTTATCATTAGATCAGTCTATGAGTTACTGACAAACAGAACATTTGAGTATGAGATGATATGTTATGAAAATAAATTACTTGTCTCTTTGCTGGCACTCTAGTATTGTTTCAAGTGCTACTATCCTCAAACCTCACTTCATACTTATACCAAAAAAGTACAAACCCCGAATATAATTTTATCTCCTTTCACTACACTTGCTGGTGGCATTCTTCTGCAAACACATTAAGTGGATTCTCCCACCATTCCAGGTACACTTACTGAAGGAAGCCTTCTGTAACCTTTTGACAACACGGAAAAAAGAAAGTGGGTTTTCTTACCTACGCTGAACGGTGAAACCTGCTGTTGAAACGCACTGCTGTTGTTGGAGGAGGATGTGGCTCCCAGTCCCAGTGGGACTGGTTTCAGGGTGGATGGATTAAACCCAGATCTGTGACTGCAGGTGAGTGTTTGCATTGTTCAGGACTCCGTCCATCATGTTTTTGTGTTGTTAAAGTTGCCCTAAGTGGGAAGGGTATGCCCAGACGTGGGTCCCTTGCTTACTGTGCCACTGGATTGAAGCTAGCCTGGTTGATGTAGGGTGATATCCTGAAACCAGTCCCAGGATGTTTGTTTCTGGTTCAGGGAGGACCTGGCCTAGCAGTGTGGGCTGGACTGTCCCCATGGGGGTCAGGGTCAAGACTGATTTGCATCTGGCTAGGTTCAAACTGGGGTGGCATGATGAGCAGAAGAGTGATGGATTAAACCCTGATCTGTGACTGGGGTGAGTGTTTGAAACATTTCAACACTCCCTCCATCATTCTTTTGTGTTGCTAAAGTTGCCCTAAGTGGGAAGGGTATGCCCAGACATGGTCCTTTGCTCACTGTGTGACTGGATTCAAGCTAACCTGGCTGATGAAGGGTGATACCCTGAAACCAGTCCCAGGATGCTTGTTTCCTGTCCAGGGAGGACCAGGCTTAGCAGTTCGGGCTGAACTGTTCCCATGGGGAACAGGGTCAAGACTGATTTGCATATTGCTGGGTCCAAACTGGGGTGGCATGGTGAGCAGAAGAACGATGTCACTGGTGCGGAGTGTTTGAAAAAATGTTTCAACACTCCGTCCATCATCCTTTTGTGTTGCTAAAGTCGACAAGGATTCAGCAGCTAAAGAAAGTCCACAAAAAGTCCTTGTGTGGTGTTCATAAGAACCCTCGGACGAAAGAGCTAGTCATTGCCTTTCAGTTGGTGCAGTTTATGCAGAGAAGTTAAGGCATCAACACCACTTCTGGGCCATCCTTATATGTGAGAGTAAGATAGCGAACTCCAGGAGCTTTACTAAATAGAGAAATGAATGGAGTTGGTAGGGTTGGTTACGCAAACATTATGGAAGCGGAATGAGCATCTTCCCTCTCCAGGCACTTCTTGTCGATGGGAGATGCAGACATCAAACCAGGCAGGGGCCCTCCTATCCCAAACGCAACCAACACCCTAACCTCATCCCAGGATGAAGACTGTTTTCCCTTCCCCACTGTGGATTCACCTCCCCTGACGAGCAGACTGGAAAATGTAATGTTGAAAGCCAGAACTGATGTTGCTCCCGGGCCCAATGGCCTCCACAGAGCCGCTTGAATCAGGACATTTCCTTCTGGGCTGGTAGGCAATCTTCGCTCTTTGACTATAGTTTGAGGAACTCAACAATACCTGAATCATGGCGTGGGGCAATAATATATCCAATCAATAAAGGGGGCTCCAGATTAGATCCAAGCAATTATGGATTAATTGTGTTTCTTGATAATGAAGCCAAATTCTATCCCACTTTACTCCTGAAGGCCCTACAGCTTGGGTGGAGTCGAAAGGGCTCATTCCAAAGAACCAAGCAGGCTTCACGACAAAACCCAGCACATTATCCAACCTATTAGCAATTTCAATGCTAGTGGATAAAGCAAACTTCTTGCACTCTCTGCTGTGCTTCTGGTTTGCTGATTTCAAATCGGTGTCCAATCATGTACCAAGTGGTGCACTCTAGGCTAAGCTAACAAAATGGGGTATCCCACCAAAGCTCTTGGAGTCAATAATACAGCTGCACTCCAACACCTGGATTACAGGTGATAGTGCCTGCGTGTCCTACCACACGTTTTGTAAAGGAGGGGTGTGTGCTAGCCCCACTTCTCTTCAAAGTGTTCAATGCCAATTTGTCAAAATCCCTCAATGCCATCAACAGTCATACCCCTATGATTGATGGTGAATGTATAAGTAGCCAGTTATATGCAGATGACCTTGCTTTACACAGTTACACAAGAGTAGGGCTACAGCATTTGCTAAACCAACTGCACTCCCACACAATCACCAACAATCTGGAGGTCAATATGAAAAAACTAAAGTAGTAGCAGTCAGAAGGTACCTGGGAGACAGCTGGTTCTATAATGGCAGCAGGATCACAAAAGACCCGTCATGAAAGTATTTAGGGGTCTATATCGAAGGAAGAGATTTCTTTATAAGATAATGGAAGGAAGTCGAAGTATAGGTCCTGGCAATCCAGATAACTTCATCCAAACTGTGAAACTCGCTGCTGGGCCAAGCCTTTTCCTTCTCATGGCAGTCATGAGGGCAAACATTTTAACATCATTGTCAGGGGCATAGCTTCAGGGGGATGTTTGGAGTGTTACATCCCCCCATAAATGTATTTTGTTATAAATGGTTGGGTACAAGTGCTCTTTGTCGGGTATTGGGAGGTGTCTGTCAAATTTTAACCAGGAACTTTTACACACACAGAAAAAAACACACACATCCACCTCCCTCTTCTGTTTGGAAAGGGTTCACAAATATTGGTTATTTCACAAAATATTTCTCTCACTTCCTACTCCTACCAATCTGCATTCCTCATCCTTTCCACTACCCCTTGAGTCCCTTGTCGTATAATATATTTTAACATTTTATGCCAGTGTGATTGGTGGGATATCTGAAGCTCACTCCCCCTCAATCTTTCTGACCTAGCTACACCCCTGATCATTGTCCAATGGCAGTGAAATATTACTAGGCAAAGACAGTAGCTTGCTGAACAAACTCATGATTATGATATACAAACCGGTCCTCCACTTTCCATGGTCTTCTTCTGCCACCCATATCAGACTGGAATTAGGCCTCCTCGACCAATGGGCAGTCAGTGCTGGTGCCTATCCCAACCGGTGTCATAAACTACGGGTGGCAAGGGGTGGCTTCTTGGAGGTGTTCTTATAGGCCAAAATCAACACTAGCGGCCCAAGACAATTGCATCATCAGGTCCTTGAGACCTGCCAGCGTTCCTTGGATGTGAATTATCTTTGGGTTACCAATTTGAGCCAATGGGCTTTAAATTGGGCATCAAAAAATGTGTTTGCCTCTGGTCAAACAATTGTGACTGGGCCACTCTAGCCAAGCGTAAGCATGCCTGGGCAGTCATCTCTTTCACCCTACGTCACCTGTATGTACTCCAACCATCTGAAGCCAAGATTTATGGCTCTCAGGCTTGGGTAGTGGCGTTCCTAAAATACCTCATGAGTTGACACAGACGTATGGAAGGAACAACTTGCAGGGGCTGCGGCCAGAGTGAGGAATCAATTGAACATGTTGTCTGCCTCTGTTGGACGAGCACAAACCCAGATGAAGGCAAGAGTGGAACAATTTGAGAGCCAGTTTGTGTTGGCACGCCGTCATTGCCTCCCTCAACCCAGATAACACCTCTTTGAATATTCTGCTGACCAAATTTGTCTCCCTTGCTATCAACAGGCTCAGCCACTCAAGGGTATCACCGAGGGCTTCTGTCTCTTCCCTTGGTACACCCTCACCAGGCTTTGCCTACCTAAAAGGGTACCCTGGAATGTTGAGTCACGCTAGAGTGTACGCTCTTCCCCGTCTGGAGTTCCAGTCTGTCCAACAACATGAATCTTGACTCCTTTCCATTTGTTCGCCTTAAGAACATCCGATGAACAGTAGCCTACTTTCTGGACCTCAGTATATCCTTTAGTATGAAAGTATGCCCTCTTTCCCTTGAATTCAGTGAGATTGTACTCCCCCTCCCCCTTCTGCTATTGTCCTGCCATTGGCAGGAGGTACTGTTTCTTCCGTTATCGAATGCTGGAAGAATGCTGGAAGAATGCTTCTCTCATTCGAAGACTCATTCGTACTTATTGAATTCTGTGTGTAATTTAATAGGTGTCAATGACTCCTATATTACATTAACTTGTTAAATTGCACTTTTTACGAACGAACCACTGTTATTATCTGGCCTTGCACTAACGCTTTGCAAGATAGCTTATTTTATCTGAAGATCTGTTGATATTTATTGAACTCTTTGTGTTCTTCAACACGTTTTTAGAATCCTTGTGCCAAGACTGTACTTTTTGTCCAACCAACTGCTTCTCTTATTTGGTTTTGCACTCGCACTTTGCGCGGACACAGGTCTCCTCTTGTCATTGTCACCTTTTCAACCCAACAACCGTTTTATTTGCTTGAGAAGTATTTAGAACGTTATAGTTGCCTCGTTTTTACCAGGATGCCTAGATATTTTCGCTGAACAGCTTTGTTTGATTGCAACATTGCAGTCCCTTTGTGTTTGCATCAGCATTTTGATACATCACGTAAAACTGCCATGGTACCAAATCGGCTGACAAAAGGAGTTTTTCTTATTACTGTATGTGGCATTCAGGACACAAGCATGAAGGTCACTTAGAACCAACTTTCTAGCAGATCTGTGTGCTTGCACATACTGTTTGTTGCTCATCGCCACAACCCAACCGGTGTGTGTTTATCTCTATGATTTAAAGGTTTTTATCACGTATGTGCTTTCAATTGTAATGGTTTTAATTAACCCCATCCAATAAAATTATTATTATGATACGTGATACAATAACATTATTATGATATGTGATACCTAGAAGTAAATTACCACATTCAAATGAATTGACAACTCATTTTAATTGTTTAGCCATTCACTGTCTCTGTTGTTGTTTTTATTTCTTACACAAGGACTTCTTTGTTATACATTGTTTTTAGACAGCAACAGTTTCTCTAAACTGGAGAAAATGAGACCACATCAAACTGCCATAAAAGCTGTCCAAAATGAAATTCAAGGTCCCCTGTTCCCTGCAGCAAAAGATCAGAATACATTGAAAAACAGTCCTGGGGCTAAATTTCAAATATGAAGCTGTGGTTGATGAAAGAAAATATGTACTAGCGCATAGTCTCATTTTTGTATGGCATATCCCAGGAAGAATAAGGCAAAACATATGCAAAGTGGGTAGAGCCACAATAACTAAGGAGGCGCAAAAGCAAAAGCGGCGCAAACTTACAAAATACAATTGCAAAAAATGACGCAAATGCGGTACTAAAGAAAGTATAAATATGAGCCTAAGTTTGTGGAAACTGCTCAAGATTGAACTGTTAAATACTCTCGTGACTGGAAATTGAGTTCTGCCTGGATATCCTCTGTCTGTAAGTGCTGCAAGTACACTCACTTGAGAGCACCTCATTTGAATCAACAAGTAGTGACTCTTGGTTCTTCATTGGGCTGACTGATGTGGCCTCTTGCATTTATAGAGTGTGGGATGCTGTGTTTCATCATAATTATTATTTCCGACTTGTTTGCTCTCTACTTGCTACATATTTGTGTTTTGAGGAAAACAATGATTTTCAGTAAACATCCTTTTTGAGCAATTGTTACTTTTCATTTTTCTGAAGAAAAGTTGTTTTCTTGGTTTTGTTACACCTGTAGAATCTGTTCTTCAAACACCCTGGGAGGGAGCTTTTTTATATTTGGTAGCACAACCCATGTTTTCTCGTGGAGTACAGTGTTGCCTTCTGCAATTTCTCATATATCTAACAAAAACAGGCATGATACAAACAGTTGGCGCAATCATTCGATATCCGGACAGGTAAATCAGAAAGTTAGCCCACAGCTCTGATGTCCAAGTTAACTTCAGGAGACAACACTCAAAGCAGCAAAGCAACATATCACCTTTATCCTTTTGAATCCAAGGAGTCAACATTACTTCTGCATCAACATATTTCACAAAGCTGAGTAGGCCATGTTTGACCATTTTCAAATCATCAAAGGACCGAACACAATACTTTCCTAAAATGCTTTATACAAACGTTTGCTATTTCCTTGTTTTGTTTTGTGTACTGAGGCTCAGACATCACAGTTCTTTCTCTTTCCAAAATGTTGCCGTCCTATTGTTCATTTTAAGAGCTTTTCTCGTCGTTGCTCTCCTCTGCTGCTACATGGAAGGAAACGTTATCTGTTTCTCCGAGCAGGAGGATATCATAGGACTCAATGGGCTTCCAGCCACTGGTCTGACACAGTCACACTGACAGCAAGAGACATACCATCTGAAATTATTGTCACAAAGATGCGTATTCATGGGTGTTGGTCGTCTGTCAGGAATGTCCCAAGGTCATTAATTAAGAGGTATATGCCACTCTTCATTACTGACACAGCCGAATGAATGTTTACTGTCCTAACTGACCAAATGGATTCAGGTGGGACATTCTTTTCCTCTGCTATAAGTACAATTTAAATACGTTGAGTAATGATGCAAAGGTACAGGCCACGCTGAGATCTAAAATGAAACACAGGAAAGTACACCAGCTGCCTTATCCTTAGGGGTCAGCAGAGTCTTTAATTTAATTGACATCATATTCCACAGACATTTAAGCCACACTTCCTCTGATTTCCCCCAAATAATAGATTGTATAATTTGTCAGTGATGCTTTGATAGCAAATGTCTCCATTTGACACCAATAGTTTGATTTTACATGACACACATTTGTCTCAATACAGACATACTAAGGTGGGCAAAAAATAGGAAAAAGGGAAAGCAGCAGCATGCTGTAAGCTTGGTCAAGAGTCTTCTGCAAAGGTTAGGAGAAAATTGCTGTCTCAACAAAGCATACCTCTCCAAGGGGTTCAGTATTCAAGATACAGAAAAAGAGTTCAGCTTCTCATCTTTGGGAATCTGGAACTCTTCTCTGACCAAGTTCAGCTTCTCATTGATAAATCAAAGTTCATATTACCAGGGCAGAAGTCGGGGTTCACAGAGGTGGACGGTGTCCACCCACTGTTTTTAGATGGTGGACGGTGTCCACCCTGTCAAGAAGTTGGGCCCCATTTTAAGATATGCTGAAGTCATCTGGTTTAATTTTCAAACACAGGACACATTCAGTAGCGACTGCACGTTGTCTGCTTTCGATCTGATGGGAGCAACAACGTGCAGGTGGCAAGGGGTCCTTCTTGTTTGATACTCCTGCAGGACCCATAACAAAGATTTAATTTAAGGGGCCATCAGGTCTCCTTTTGTTTGAATATCCTGCCAAGGAGCTTTCCGGAACCTCACACCTAGATGTAAATATAGTGGAAGGGAAAAAATAAGCACACAGCTTGTTAGCACTTCACTCTTACTTAAGAGAGGTAGGATTTTTACTTTCGGCAGTCCCTGAATATAAGAGATATGCATGCACTGTTAGATTATTTATTATTTCTTGTATAGCTCTATTCATCCTACTGCAAGGTGTCAGAGTGCTTTTCATCACACATACACATTACATTGACAACAAATCATACAAGTTTGTTAATGTACAGGACATGTTGCATAAACAAGTGAAGGTTACAAAGTGTAGGAGTCACATATCAATGTTCATAGCTCACTATGCTATATTAGGAGGATGATGAAGCAACTGCAAGTTACAAAAGCATATTTCTATTAAAAACAATAACCCACTTACATAAAATAAAAATCTATCATCTGCATTTTAAATGATGTGCTTTGCAGGAGACACATTAACCCTCTATACTACTTTGCAGCAAAACTGGGACTAGACAAAACACTGATCTTTCCTGCTAATGCATTAACCACTAGAGTTATCTTACCATTATTTTTTCCCCTCAGATTTACTAGGAACACTAGCATCTCTGCAGCAGGCACCTTAATCCCATAGGATGTCTGAAAATTCAGACTTTGCCACCAACTAAGCAGAACAGATTTACTATCACATTTCTCCTTGTTGACTATTTTTTATTTGTGACAGAGATTTAAAAAACATAAATGTATAAGTTGAGGCCTAGATTCTGCGTCTGGGTTATATCAATTTTCTGGCACAACTCTGACACAAAATCCATAGTAGGGTTTACGGTTCCACAGAAATCCTGTTGTTTGCGTGGCTTTGCAAAGAAATAAAACCTAACACAGGCAGCATATTGTGCTGGCTTACATTACTGTGCGTCACGTAGGCATTTCATGGGTTTTTCTTGGGCATTCGCATGGTTCCACCCATGTATTTTGACTCAAACCCAAATTTGGAAAGACTTATAAGCATAGGTTTGCAGCAAACTGATGAGTCTGATTGTGACCGGCGTAACAAAGAAAAATATCTTTATTTCTTGTTATTTCCTCTTCATATGTATGCTGCATTTGACAGCACACATACAATAAGGAAATAGCTTCGTAGGATAGTTTTTACTTGGCTTTGTAAATAAAATAGTGATGCAAAGCAGCACTTTGCACTGCCTTCCATTACCATGCATCAGGGAGGCAATACATGGGTGGTGCATGGGTGTTTCCATACATCAACCCATGTATTTAGGCACACATCCATATTTGCAAAGACTTGTAAACAAAAGTTTGCACCAAACTGGTGAGTCTGCCTGAGGCTGGCGTAACAAAGAGAAATATCATTATTTCTTTATTTCATTTCCTCTATGCATGTATACGGCATTCAACGACACACATACAAAGAAGGAATAGCCTCATAGAATAGATTTTCCATCCTTGTTTAAAAAAATAGCTCTGTCTTATATTACTGTGCATCAGGGAGGCATTGCATGGGTGGTGCATGAGTGCTCCCGTACATCCATCCATGTATTTTGTGCACAATTAATATACATAGTCTTCCTAAGGCAGGCACACTACATTTCCCCTGGTTATCTCTCCAGTCCAACCTCCCTGTCAAAGGATCATGGTTATTCCCCATTAATGTGAGGCAACATTCAGGCTAGTCCCTGTTAGTGAATTCAAGTCTTAGAAGTTCCATGATGGCTTTGGGTAAGTCAAAGTGCCTCCTCATCATAGTGAGTCAGTCAGAGCAAGTTGCCCCAAGGCCTGGCAGCCCAGTATTCAGCCTTACTCCCTCTTGTTAGAGAAGAGGTTCAGAGTGATTGATTAAATGGCTTGGTTTTACATATGGAACATCTAGCTTCTTCTTGGACAGTTTGAGAGTTGTACTATGGTTTACAGTGTGCCTCTCCCTTATTTTTAGGTCTCACCTATGCAGCGCATGTGCTGTCTCTTTGAGACATGGTGTATCTCATTTATGGGCTTCAAACACGGCCACCATTTTCATTGGTTCTTTACTTCTGCCGTTTGGAAATCCTTGATTTTTAGACGGGGCGGTGCCAGAGGAGCAACATCCACTGCACCGCCGACCGCCAGTATGGCTGCTTGTGGCTCTCCACCCAATGTATGGCAGAGAGCCGCCAGCATTCATAATATGGCTGTTGGAAGACCGCCAACACTAGCAGTCTTCAGACTGGCGGGACATCGGCTCATAATGAGGGCCATAATTTTTAATAAGTTGTATTTTCTTGTAATGCATTTGTGTTGCAAATCATAGTACCCTGATTGGAGCTTTGTAGTCAGAAACCATTTTACAACATATTTAAACCCTTTGTGTGTTTCTGACATTCTTTGTGCACTACACTTTTCTCAACTACGGGATATTACTTGCAGTCTGATCTAATCTATTATTGCATTCCTTAGACAGCTTTTGCCAGGACTGAAACTGCATGTGCCTTTTTTTGTGAGTTACCTTTGTCACCATTTCCTTCTCAATTTTGAATACTGTGGTTTACTCTTATTTTACTCTGGTAATGTGAAGCTGAAGCCTCTTACTTTGAAATTTATAGTCCATTCTTTGTGTGTGTGTTCTGGTTGTACTGATTTCGGAGTGGACTGTCAGAACTGCTAACGCGTCCCGCCCTAGGTAATTTACTTAGTCTGAGACTCGTTTTAGACCAATGAATCTTTTGACCCTGATTGGAGACACCTTAAGACGAGATAACTACTCAGCATATCAATCAATAAATCAATAGTCTCATCAATATTTACAGTAATAAATCAATCAAATTAGTTAATCACTTCAATATGAATTTGAAACGCAACTGAACCTTTCACCCATGATTAACCACACAAATTTAGTAAAATTTATGATATTTATTTCCTATTGGTTACACTCTACTAGCAAGTTTATTAGTCTCAACACCAGAAAACACATCAACAATGTTATAATGTGGCAACTCGAATAAGATTTAAGCAAAGCAAAGATTAAAAACATTAGAACAAAACACGGCGTCAACATGTATCTATCTAGCAAAGTATCATTAGCGCATCTATTCAACACAGCAAAGATCCAGTCATTTTGTCTGTTGCACCCAATATTAGTGAACTCCTTGCACAACCTCGAATTAGCATCAGCATGTTGGGCTTCATGCAAGACAATTTGGTACACAAATTTGGAAAATGTCTGACTATGGTCTCTGTCAAAATCAGTTGGTACCTAGAAAGGAAAGGCAAGCAGACAACTACAATTTCATCATCATATAGTTACCCTCCATAATGGGTCAGCACACAGAGTCAGTCTTCGTCCTCAGGACAGTAGTCGATTCGACATCTGCCAGGATAGAACAGCAAAGTCTCAGAAACTAGGGCAGAAAGTTCTTTCCTCTTAAGGATGAGAAGAACTTAATATCGGGCAAAACAAGGTGAGGATGGTTTGAAGAATCAAAGCAGCAAAGGTAAAGATGGAATGCCAGAGTAACAGAAGGGGTGTCCCCCTAATGGCTGATGTCTCCTTGTAATGCGACGTTAAATTGAATTTGACAGACAAATCTCTAATTTCCCATTGGTCAGTAGTTGGTGCACCACTATCTCTAGCCAATGGTTGTGTGGTCACCTTACTAGAATTTTCACCTAAGACAGTTCTCATACAGTGCATTGGCTCCTGTGATTTACGTCTTCATCGGGTGAGATGGCAGGTAGAAAAAGTTACACGCACAACTCCAGTCAGTAGCTCCATTGTCTTTACCAATTCAGGCGACCTTGTACCTGTTGCAAATTACACTGTTTCATTAAACAAGAATGTCTCCTTGAGCAAGTCGGGTCTCATGAGAAAGAATTTACTACGGCTACACACATCTCTAGCTCCTGGAAAAGTACAGCTTTATGTCCTTCAGGAAGACAGCACAGTGCACATTAGAAAACACATTTAATATGAGACCAGGCAGCTAGGCCCAGACTCTTACTAACTAAGGCCTAATGATTTATTCAGCAAACCCTTAAACTATAATTCTTAAATGCTAAACAGAATCATACATTAGTACATTGACAATTCATTACTAATCAATTTCGTTAGTCATCGTATACATTGGTGGCCACTCCCCGTGGGCACATTTCAAATGTGTATATTAAAAACATATTAATGCGTTTTCTATGCAGCTTCATTGTACATTATTTTGCAAGTAGTTCATGTTAATTTTGATTATAAAAGCTACACTCCAACAGGATGCACTGGTAAATGTGAGGGTGGCTTAGATATAGCTATGCCATCTATAAGAACGTGAGAGATGTCTGCTGGTAAATGTGGAGAATACCTTTCGGGTGGCAGCGTGTAATTTGTAAAAGCATAAATTCAGAGCCCCAAACTCTTTCCCATTGCTGAATGGCAAGTTTGCCATAACCCTTTTCTTTCAGTACTCTATACTTGCCTATTCTTTCAGGTTCTTTTTTCACCAACTTTTCTGCCATTATCATTGTTTCCTATCACTCTTTCTCCTTTCTGTCTTTCTATCTTAGGCTGTTGGTGAAAAATGAGCTTCGATCTCCTACATTCAGTGCAGGTGCCCACCTCAGAAACATTAAGTGGTGAGTAGGGATGAGTAACCATACTTCGCATAGCAGAGTGGTTTCACCTTTAGGGATCTCAGGCAGCTACAACAATCACATCTACATGAACGTATGCTACGTATGGCATATTATACCTGGTTCAGTAGACTGGCAGTAGAGTTCATTTGTTCAAAACTTGGGTTAAGGAAGCTTTATACTGACAAAAGGCAACATTGTTTTATGTGTAGCTTTCAAAAGCGGGAGTCTTCCACCTAAATCAGGAGTGTTTGCATGTATCTTCCTAATGCACTTAATTGTACTCATGATCGACCTGGTAAACGTGTGTGAGGTCTTAGGATCTGATGTCACTTTCTGTGATGTCACTTCCTGTAAAGTCCTTGATTGTGATGTCACTTTCTGTGATATCACTTCCTGTGATGCCACATGCAATATCACACACTGTGATGTCACTTGTACAGTGCATAACTTGGTTAGTCCCCCCCCACTTTCTTTTTTAGGACTTGTGACCTGCATATGACAATCTGAGTCGTTCAGCACAACAGTTCATTTGACATTGAAGGTGTATCATCCAATAGCAATAGATCACACAACTCCAAGTTAAAACATTCTCAAATTTTACCAAATCTGTTAGGAGAACTGCAGCCGTCGATGTAGCCCCAAACAAGATTGAAACAATTGTTTAATTTGCTAGTCCTGGAAAACCTACAACTCTCTATGTGTAAGACATTAATGGGCTATAACCAAACCAGTCTTCTCATGGAAACAAAGTTTGAAAGGAAAATTCTTCTTAATAGAAGAATACATCATTCTCTGCCCAGTCACAAAATCCGTGGCCTAGCAGGCCATACTTAGGCTAATGCAAGCGAGTTAGAACAGCACATTCATTTAGTACCTTTGAATAAGCACATTTTAATATAACATTAATAATTAATCATTAGCATTGATGTTACAGTAACTTTAAATATATTGACTCTGTTAATACATTTCAGTCAGTAAAACGTAGAACTGTATTTCTTTATTTTTGCACACCTATTTAAAACATTATTCATTAAAACTTCAATGTTTGTTTCAATGCACATCATTAGTTTGGATTCTAAATTGTAACATATTATCAATGAAATCCTTCACATATTTAATTCAACTTTGATACCACCAGGGTTTCTAGCATTAGTCTAAACAAAAAATGACTTCTCAGTGCATCACACCACAATCAATCTCTTAGTATTTTGATTAATATAATGCATAGATTGTCACATATGGATGATTTCGAGGACATGAGGGACAGCACTAAAGTTTCTGCTACATCATCCCCCCTTTGATGGCGAATCAAGCCATCACAAATTACTCCAACTACCATTTTCAATGAGATAGCTCAAAATTTTAGAGCTTTGTTCAGGTTAGTTTTTCAGAAGTACTCTAACTGCTGGATGTTACTATATGTTCCTCCTAGTCTCCATTTCACTCTCCTCCGTCTATTCTTTGTTCTCTTCTCCTTCTGCTTCTTAACTAATTTATAGAGGCTAACTGCAACTAGGGCACACAAAGCCATAATCAATAGGGGACTCAAAGTGGTTCTCACAATTCCTCTTCCTAGATTCCTAAACCATCTTCCAGGTGTTAAAAAACTGCTACCTATGATTTACCACGCACCTGTCACGGTTAGCTCTTTCAGCTCCTGTTTCAAGTCAGTCATGTTAGCAATGCATTTTCTTATCTCTTTACAATTGATAGATATGTAAATGCAACCTTGTTAGGCATATAGAGGGTCATTCTGACCCTGGCAGGCGGCGGACACCGCCCGCCTGGCGGGAACCGCCAAATGGCCGCTCCGCGGTCAGAAGACCGCGGAGGCCATTCTGACTTTCCCGCTGGGCCGGCGGGCTCCCGCCAAGGGAGCGCCCGCCGGTCCAGCGGGAAAGGCCCTGCAACACAGAGGCCGGCTCCGAATGGAGCCGGCGGTGTTGCAGGGGTGCGACGGGTGCAGTTGCACCCGTCGCGATTTTCACTGTCTGCAATGCAGACAGTGAAAATCTCCCTGGGGCCCTGTTAGGGGGCCCCTGCACTGCCCATGCCAGTGGCATGGGCAGTGCAGGGGCCCCCAGGGGCCCCACGACACCCATTCCCACCATCCTGTTCCTGGCGGTAAAAACCGCCAGGAACAGGATGGCGGGAAGGGGGTCGGAATCTCCATGGCGGCGCTGCTTGCAGCGCCGCCATGGAGGTTCTGCCAAGCAGGGGAAATCCGGCGGGAAACCGCTGGATTCCCTTTTCTGACCGCGGCTTTAACGCCGCGGTCAGAATGGGCAATGAAGCACCACCAGCCTGTTGGCGGTGCTTCCGTTGCCCCCGGGTCGGAATGAGGCCCATAATATCTTACAAATACGACCTTCCTTTGCAAAAAGAATGTTTAATGCAAGGCAATTTTGCAAAAACATTTATCGTGCAGCAATCATTTCTGTGTCCATTAACTATATGGCACCTGAAGTAACTGAAGATAACTTATCTACTGTTGTTGACATCTTCCTGATCTTGAGCTCATTCAAGGTCACACCTACTGATAAAATAATGGCACCAAAACTATTTCCTACAATCTCTGAAACACTAGCTCCTCTTTTAATTCTGGAATTTGAGTTCTAATCCCAGAGTGGATCATTAAAGTGATCCCCATGATAAATCCTTGGTAAAACTGTGCCCAATTAACATGTACCATACCAGCCTTTTGGCAGCTTGTGTTTGGCATTCTTTCCACATATGAGATAAATACCTGGTATGGCGGGGTTTTGTCCATTCAACATGACAGTTCAAACACTCTTAACCCCTTGGATGCTTGGGATGTAACAGTTACATCCTGGGCAGCACTGCTTGGGTGCCCAGGACGTAACCGTTATGTCCTGCACCCGGCCCTTGGGGAAAGCACTAGAGCTGCCCCCAAGGGCCTCCCACCTCCCTCCCATGGGCAGGGCTGACCTCATCAGAGGTCACCTCCCATCACGCTGGAGCATGATCAGAGGAAAAACAGATTTGTTTTTCCTCAGTACGGGGGCAGAGGAGGTCAGGGAGGCATGAAAAGGGAAGACAAGACTTTTCCTTCACTTTTCATCTCTCTCTGAGTATTCCTGCAGCACGATCGCATAGTGACTGTGTTGCAGGAATGCCACTAGACACCAGGGATTTCTTTTCTTTTTTTTAAATGGACATGAGGGAAGTGTCCCCTTAGGCAAGGGCCGCTCCCAAAGGGGGTGCATTTTATCTAAGGGCATTTCTGCCCCCCCTGTGGGCAGATCGGCCTATATTAATCAGGCCGATCTGCCCCCGGAGGGCGGGCATAAGCCATTAAACACCAGTTTTTTTTTGTTTACATGCATAAGGGGAGTGACTCCTTAGTCAAGGGTCGCTCCTCGTGGGCAATTATTTTATTAGGCCTCATCTGCACCCCTGGAGTGCAGATCAGCCCATATTAATTAGGCTGATCTGCCCCCAGGGGGAGCAGAAGCCATTAGGCACCAGGGATGTTTTTCTATTTCATTTACATTCGTAAAGGGAGCTACCCCTTAGGCAAGGGTTGGTCGCCGGGAGGCAATTATTTTATTATGCCTTTTCTGCCCCCCAGGGGCAGAAGCCTCTAGACACCAGGGATTTTTTTTATTATTGTTTACATTTATAAGAGGAGCGACACCTTAGGCAAGGGTCGCTCCCTTGGGGTGCAAATTGTTTTAGGCATATTGTCCTATTTTTATTAGGTTAATCTGCCCCCAAGGGAGGCAGAAACCACTACACACTAGGGAATTTTTTTTTGCGACAATTTAAAAAAAGAGGAGCGACCCATTAGGCAAGGGTCACTCCCCTGAGGAGCAAATTTATTTTAGGACATTTCTGCCCCATTGGGGGCAGATCGGCCTATTTTAATTAGGCTGATCTTCCCCCAAGGGAGCCAGAAACCACTTGGCACCACAGATTTTTTTATTTTTTATTTTTTTACAACTTGGGAGCGACCCCTTAGGAAAGGGTTGCTCTCCTGGGGAGCAATTTTATTTTCGGTCTATTTCTGCCTACCTTAGGGGCAGACATGCCTATGTGCCTTAGCACATTCTGCCCACCTTGGGGGAAGAAACCACTAGACAACAGGGATTTCTTTTGTGCCAATTTCACACAAGGCGAGCGACCCCTTAAGCAAGGGTCACTCCCGTGGGGGGAAATTTTATTTTAGGCCATTACTGCCCCACTTGGGGGCAGATCACCCTATTTTTGTAAGGCCCATCTGCCCCCAAGGGGGCAGAAAGCCCACCAGACACCAGGGAAGGTTTTGTTTTTTTTAAAAGGTGGGGGTATGGCCATGTCCCCACCCCAAATAAATGGGGACAAAGTTGTTCTACCCACCGGTGGGCAGATGGGGCAATTACCCCCATCCACTCCCCGGGGGAGCAGAAAGCTTACTAGATGCCAGGGAATAAAAAAAAAAGAAATTGTGGGGTGGTGGCTACCAACCAGTATGGGCATGGTTATGCCCCCCCAAATGAAGGGGGTAACAGACTTTCAGCTCTCCCCCACACACTAAACATTTTAACACACAGCAAGCAAGAGGACATTTGATTCTTTTGGGTTTTGGTTTTACATTTGGGCCACAAGAGCTTGTCTAACTCTCAAAATCGTCCCACTTGAGGCTGAGCTGGTTGAATGGTGAGGGCTGCACTTTTGGGAATTTGGGATGCTGCCATGTAGAAAAATCTATGAGACCTAGACACATCTGAAAACTAAACATCTGGGTGAGCCCAGGGTTGTGTGCTTCACATGGACCCTGCACCATTTTCTTACCCGTAATGCCCTGTAAAACTCCAACCTTGCTTGAAATTACATATTTTTACCACATTTTTGTGTTAGAACCTTCTGGAATCTGCAGGAATCCATAAAATTCCAACCACCCAGCATTGTTGCATCTATACTGAAAAATTCTGCCCCACTTGTCAGCCTAAAAACGTTTTTTTTTTTCAAATTGCCCGTTTGGACCCATTTTGGTTTCCCCTCATTTTCGGCAAGTTTTTGGTTCTTCCCTGTCACTGTCACTTGGCCCACCTACACAAGTGAGGTATCATTTTTACCAGGAGACTGAGGGGAATGTTCGTTGGTAGGAAATTTGTGCCAATGTGGTGATCCCACTCAGAAATGTGGGAAAAATGTGTTTTGTTAGCTAAATTTGAGGTTTGCTGGGCATTCTGGGTTAGAAAACACTATGGGATCCACGCAGGTCACACACCCCTGGACTGCCTCGTGTGTCTAATTTTCTGAAATGTTTGGAATGGTAGGTTTCCCTAGATGGCTGTTGAGCCCAGGGCCAAAAACGCAGGTGCCCCCCGCAAAAACAGGTAGTATTGTATTTGATAATTTTGATGTGTCCACATAGTATTTTGGGGCATTTCCTGTCGTGGCCACTAGGCCTACCCACACAAGTGAGGTACCATTTTTGTTGGGAGACCTGGGGGACCGCTGGGTAGAGAGAAGTTTGTGGCTCCCCTCAGATTCCAGAACTTTCTGTCACCGCAACGTGAGGAAAAAGGGTTTTTTTTGCCACATTTGGAGGTGTGCAAACTATTCTGGGTAACTAAACCTGGTAAGAGCCCCACAAGTCCCCCCATCTTGGATTCTCTAGGTGTCTGGTTTTAAAAAATGCACAGGTTTGGTAGGTTTCCCTAGGTGCCGGCTGAGCTAAAGGCCAAAATCCACAGCTAGGCACTTTCCCCAAAACAGGTCTGTTTTCTGTCGGCAAATGTGATGTGTCCATGTTGTGTTTTGAGGCATTTCCTCTCGCGGGCACTAGGTCTACCCACACAAGTGAGGTACCATTTTTATTGGGAGACTTAGGGGAATGCAGGGTGGAAGGAAATTTGTGGTTCCTCTCAGATTCCAGAGATTCCTTTCCAGAGATTCCTTTCTGTCACTAAAATGTGAGGAAAAAGTGTTTTTTGCCAAATTTTGAGGTTTGCAAACGATTCTGGGTAACAGAACCTGGCGAGAGCCTCACAGGTCACTTCATTCTGAATTCCATAGGTGTCTAGTTTTAAAAAATGCAGTTTGCTAGGTTTCCCTGGGCGCCGGGTGAGCTAAAGGCCAACATCCACAGCTAGGCACTTTCCAAAAAACACCCTAGATTTCAATGTAAAAATGTGATGTGTCCATGTTGTGTCTCCTGTCATGGACATTAGGCCTACCCATGTGAGTGATATACCATTTTTATCAGGAGACTTGGGGGAACACAGAATAGCAGAACAAGTGTTATTGCCCCTTGTCTTTCTCTAAATTATTTCCTTCCAAATGGAAGACACTGTGTAAAAAAGACGTCTATTTGAGAAGTGCCCTGTAATTCACATGCTAGTATGGGCACCCTGGTATTCAGGGATGTGCAAATAACCCCTGATTCTCAACACCTTGTCTTTGTCCATTTTGAAAATAGAAAGGTTTCCTTCATACCTATTTTTCACTATTTATCTCTCACCAAATGAATTGTTGTATATCGGGCATGTAATGAAAACCCATTGCAAGGTGAAGCTCCTTTATTGGCTCTGGGTACCTGGATTTCTTGATGAACCTACAAGCCCTATATATTCCTGCAACCAGAAGTGTCCAGCAGATGTAACGGTATATTGCTTTTGAAAATCTGACATCACAGAAAAAAGTTACAGAGTAAAATGTGGAGAAACATGGCTATTTTTTACCTCAATTTCATTTTTTTTAATTTATTTCAGCTGTTATATGTAGGAAAACCCTGTAGGATCTATACAAATGACCCCTTGCTGAATTCAGATTTTTTTCTACTTTTCTAGAAATGTTGAGCTGTCTGAGATCCAATATTGGTTTCACACCCATTTTTGTCACTAACTGGAAGGTGGCTAAAAGCACAAGTAAAATGCCCACATTGTGTTGAAAAATGTGTTTTTCTGATTTAAGTCTGCCTGTACCTGAAAGCTGCAACCTTTTTTTCCCATTTAAAAAAAGAAAAAAAAAATTGTTGCTGTAGTTTGGCTAATTTCTTGGACTCCTTCAGGGGAACCCACAAATTCTGGGTACTTCTAGAATCCCTAGGATGTTGGGAAAAAAGGATGCAAATTTGGCATGGGTACCTTAAGTGGACAAAAAGTTATGAGGCCCTAAGCGCAAACTCCCCCAAATAGCCAAAGAAAGTCATGGCACCTGAGGGGGGAAAGGCCTGGCAACAGAGGGGTTAAACAAAAACACGGCTACATTTACTAGTTCCTACAAACTGTGTGCCAGTCTTTGATCTAGGTTTATATACACATAATTACCCTACATGTTGACAGTCTAAGGCCAGTAATCCTTGAATTTCCAGCTACTGAATGTACTTCATCCTTTTCTCAATTTTGTACAACTATTGCCTTTGCTATTTTATCCTTCATGACTCTTCTCCTCTCTTCAACTTGTCCAATGATCTCCTTCTCTATTGGGTTCAGAATGCAGTTCAAATTTTTCTTGTGGCCATAAACTGTACCACATGTCAATGTAGACTCAGAGAAACCTCGAACTGTGCCAATGTGTTTATGTATTTGCAATATTACTCAAGTGCTTCATGATGATGACAACTGAGAACACTAGGTCATAATTTGAGCAGAAGTATTGAGAATACTCCTGCTGATACAACAGTGTTAACAACAGTCTACAGGGAATTCCATATTTAGGGATAAACTATGATATGTGATTTCCTCATTTACTGATGAAGGCAAATGTGTGCAAATGTAGCAATCTCCAACTTCCATAAAATCTACATACTCGTATAGCAATTTGTAGTATACATTTGCAGATAAATTACCTCAAGAACCATCAATGCATACATATTTTTCATGATTGTAGAAGGATTAGCTAAATTTGGGGTACTTGTGGATGTATCTTTCTCTCAATCACATCTTATGGGCAAACTCAAGCCAATAACCATATATATATGCATGATAACTGCCAATACCACTAAACCTATGCATGTGTATTTGCATTTGCTACTCCTATTTAGGTTTGACTCCATGAGTTCTCTAATTTCAGACCAAAAGTTCAAATCAAAAATGTAAAGTTGCTTTAATAGATCACTGTCTGTTTTCAGTTTATTCTATTTGTGAGCAAATCAAAAAACAAAAATAGTCTCTTTGTAGGTGTAAATGATTCCCAAAAGTTCCTTGATCTTTTAAAAAGTCCATCAAGAGTTTTCTCTACTTGCAAATGTTTAAAGGCTTCTAATAAATGTTCAAATGTCTGTAAGAAAGACAGCTCTTAGGCCCTCATTCCAACATTGGCGGTAAAAACAGCTTACCGCTGCGGTGATGGCTGCCAGAAGACCGTTGCGGTGGCTACCATCCGTTCGCCATAATAAGACCACAGGTGGATATCCGCCACAAGAAGGGTGGAAATCAATCTGTGGCCATACTGGTGGATAGCGGTGAGGTGGTGCTGCTACCACCAGCAGTGCCACGCCACTAGACCGCCGCCAGCCGTATTATGAGAAATAATACAGCCTGGCGGTGTTCTGCTGGAGGGCGCTGCTGGCGGTAGCAGCACCCCATCCTGTTCCCTGCCAGAAGAGCCCCTTGAACCAAGTAAGCCGGGTTTCTGACAGGGGAGGTTTGGGGTGTTGTGTGTGTGTGGGGGGTGTGTGTATGTATGTGTGAGTGTGTGCGTGAATGCGAGTGTGTGTAGTGTTGTTTGCATGCATTTATGAATGTGTGTGAGTGCGTGTATGAAGGTGTGTGAGTGTGTGTATGTATGGAAATGTGTATGTGTGTGAGTGTGTATGTTATGATGTGTGTGCAGAGGTGTGCGTGAATTAATGCATGGATGTATGTGTGGATGAGTGTGTGTCTGTGTGTGTGTGTGTTTTGGGGGACATGGATGTAAGGGGGTGGGAGGGTGTCCTGGGAGGTTTGGTGGGGTGGGGGCTTCATATCAGTGACAGGGAAGGAATTCCCTGTCACTGATAGGACCTCCCGCCATGGTTTTCATGGTGTTACGAACACCATGAAAACCATGGCGGAAGGCAGGGACATAATTCAGTTGGTGGCACAATGGCAGCCACCAGGCTGGAGATTCTCATCTCCAGCCTGGCGGCTGCAACCGCCATGGCAGTCAGAGTGGTACATTGTCGGATTGGCTTCAGTCAACCTGCCAATGTCATAATGTGGTAGTAAGTACTGCCAGCCTGTTGCCGGTAATACAGCCACATTAGCTCTGACCGCCGGGGTCATAATGACTCCCTTAATCACTAATAATCGCTTCCAAAACATAGACCCTCATTACGACCCTGGCGGTTGGTGATAAAGTGGCGGTAGTACAGCCAACAGGCCAGCGGTAATAAATATAAAATTATGACCACGATGGTAACCAGTCAGACAGACAGCCACTTTAACACACCGACTGCCAGGTTGAAACCAACAGGCACCACTGCGGTAACCGCCTATAGCCAGGCAGAAAACAATGTTCCACCCACTGTATTATGAGACACCAATTCGACACCTTTTCTGGGGTGGTACCAATGACATCAAAAGCCTGGGGAAACAGAATACAGAAGTCAAAGGACTCACCTGGGGAGACTCAGGGAAGAACCACACTGCCATGGAGCCTGAATTGCATGTCTTTCCCATGCTCTTCTACCTTCTGTTCCATGATGAACACCAACGCTGGCGAAGATGACCACTGTGAGTACTGCTGCCTATCACACAAGGGAGGGGGGAGGAAAAAGAGAGTGACACACACATGCAACACCTCCACCACAACACCATACATATAACCAGATGCAGTAACATTACATATACACCCAGTGGCTCTGGAGGGGGCAACATGCACTGTGCTTGATCCTGGGGAGTGAAAGGTCACAATCTTTCAAGTGGGT
The DNA here is from genome assembly GCF_031143425.1 of Pleurodeles waltl. Lineage (NCBI taxonomy): Eukaryota > Metazoa > Chordata > Amphibia > Caudata > Salamandridae > Pleurodeles > Pleurodeles waltl. The sequence continues at coordinate 475,698,263 of NC_090451.1, forward strand.
GATTTGCCCACTGCTTGGTCCTGGGGAGTGCAAGGCCACATTCTCTCAAGTGGGTGATTTGCCCACTGTTTGGTCCTGGGGAGTGCAAGGCCACAGTATTTCAAGTGCATGATTTGCCCACTGCTTGGTCCTGGGGAGTGCAAGGCCACAGTTTCTCAAGTGGGTGACTTGCCCACTGCTTGGTCCTGGGGAGTGCAAGGCCACAGTCTTTCAAGTGGGTGATTTCCCACTGGCTCTGGAGGTGGCTACATGCCCTGTGCTTGATCCTGGGGAGTGCAAGGCCACAGTCTCTCAAGTGGGTGACTTCTTCCATTGGTTCTGGAGGGGGCATTGTGCCCACTGAGCTTCATCCTGGGGAGTTTGGGGTGAGTGGATGGCTTCTCCACTGGTTCTGGAGGGGGCATTGTGCCCAGTGAGCATCATCCTGGGGAGGTGAGCTTCATCCTGGGGAGGATAAGGTGAGTGGATGGCTTCTTCCACTGGTTCTGGAGGGGGCATTGTGCCCAGTGAGCTTCATCCTGGGGAGAATGGGGTGAGTGGATGGCTTCTTTCACTGGTTCTGGAGGGAGCATTGTGCCCAGTGAGCTTCATCCTAGGGAGGATGGGGTGAGTTAATGGATTCTTCCACTGGTTCTTGTTGCATTGTGCCCAGTGAGCTTCATCCTGGGGAGGATGGGGTGAGGGGATGGCATCTTCCACTGGTCCTGGAGGCGGCATTGTGCCCAGTGAGCTTCATCCTGGGGAGGATGGGGTGAGTGGATGGCTTCTCCACTGGTTCTGGAGGGGGCCTCGTGCCCTGTGATGCAGATCTATGGGAGTGAAAGGTCACAGTCTTTCACCTGGGTGTCAGACCCACAGGATTTGCTGGGGCCAGCCACACAACAGCCCATGGATGCAGGACGACACACTGTCCGCCAGCGGTGACAGCTGCTCAGTAGTGGCAGTGGCTGTGCTGCTGGTGGAGCTGGCAGTGTTGGGGTGGGTGGAGGCTCCAGCCCACCCTCTGCAGCCTCAGACGGCTGCCCACTGGGGCTGCTGCTGCTGGCAGTGGTGCTGGTGGTGGTGCATATGGCGGTGCTGGCAGTGGTGGGGGAGGTTCCAGCCCTTTCCCTGGAGACTCGGAGGGCTGCCCCCTGGGGCTTCTGCTGCTGGCAGTGGTGCTGGCGGCAGTGCTGGTGGAGGTGCAGGTGGCGGTGCTGGCAGTGGTGGTGGGAGGCTCCAGCCCTGCACGGCTGCCCACTGGGGCTGCTGCTGTTGACAGTGGAGGCGCTGCTGGTGGCGGTGCAGGTGGCGATGCTGGCAGTGGTGGGGGAGGCTCCAGCACTTCCCCTGCAGCCTCGGATGGCTGCCCTCTGGGGCTGCTGCTGCTGGCAGTGGTGGTGGTGGCGGTGCTGGTGGCGGTGCTGGCAGTGGTGGCAGGAGGCTCCAGCCCTTCCCCTGCAGCCCCGGACGGCTGCCCACTGGGGCTGCTGATGCTGGCAGTGATGCTGGTGGCAGTGCTGGTGGTGGTGCTAGTGGCGCTTCTGGTGGCGGTGCTGGCAGTGGTGGGGGGAAGCTCCAGCCCATTCCCTGCAGCCTTGGACAGCTGCCCACTGGGTCTGCTGCCGCTGGTGGCGGTGCTGGTGGCGACACTGGTGGCAGTTCTTCTGCAACTTGTCCAGTATCTGGCCCAGCATGTCCTGGGAATGTTGGTATGCTCCCAGGATTGTGGTGAGTGCCTCCTAGAGAGTCGGTTCCCTGGACCTGTCCTCCCCATGTCGCACTGCAGTCCTACCAGCTTCCCTGTTGTCCTGTGCCTCTGTCAGGTGTCATTGTGTCTTCGGGCAAATCATTAAATGTCAACATTGGGTACAATGTGACACTCAGGTACATCTTCACAATTTTACAGGGCACATCTTCCTCATTTGTTTGAATGGCTATTCCTCAGGGTGTGCAGCTAATAGAACAGTTTAGCTTACACAGTGTGTTCCGTCTAAGTTAACTTACAGGACTTGAATCGCAGACCACAAATTGGTGTTCATCTTCAAATAAATCTATTTATACAGGGATATATTCTTTTACATGGTTGGTCAACTGCTTATTTGTGACTCTTACAACCTGGATTCTTTTTCCTGAAAGGAGCAAAATTGGTACTTCTGCTGTTCTGACAGTGTATTGTGTAGCTTCAGTATCAACCAGGAATGACACATCATGCCCCATAACATTAGCATTTACATAGGCACCATATTGATCTACTATTAAAGATGCAGCAAATATGCAATCCTCATTCATCTAAGTTATCATCTTGGAGAATTTCTGAAAGTTCTTTGTCACTCAGGTCCATCTAGGGAAAGTGTGATCTGACACATGTTTGCATCTGCAATTTGATTTGACTTCTGTTGGGGGACAACCATTGTGTGTTGAGCTATCTGGGCTCTTGGTACCTACATCTGCTGTCCTGAGGACACATTCACATTTCCCATTTGGGGTCTTTCAACTCTTTAATTTGAACCTGACAATTGCCTTGTACTTGAGCAACTCCAGTATTCTGCACTTGGCTATTAACATTATAAAAGGGACACTCTTGTCGCCAGTGACCAAAATTTCTGCATGCATGACATAGCCTAGTTCTCTTCAAAGCCTCAACATCAACCACACCTCCACCTTGATATACCAGAACATCCTGTCATCTACCTCTAGGATGGATAACATTTGTCACCTGCTGGGGCACTCCTTGAATTTCACCAGTGTTCACCATCATCTGCGGGATCGGACTTACTTTCTGGGCAGCCTTCAATTGCACTACCATTGCCCTTTCTTTCAACTGCTTCTGTTTCAATTCCAATTCATCTCTACAATACTTTGCATACCACAGGATTTAATCAATCGGTTTGTTCTGCCAAAAGAACAAGTGCTGCTGAATCATCTCACTTATGTCTGGTTTCAATCCTTGCATAAGTCTGAACATAAAATGACCCATATCTTTGGCTTCTATTGTTTCTGTATCAATATGCTGTTTGAAAGCTTGCAGTAATCTTTCATAATAAGCATGAATCGACTCCTTTGACTCCTAAGATGACCTGTCAGTCTTCTGCCAATCAATATATTTTGGGAACACTTTGTTTTTCAATTACCCACCACCTTGAAATACCTTTTCATCACTTCTTCAGATGGTGCACTCATTACTGGATCTCTTTGAGGTTCACAATTAGGCTAATTTACATTCACCTTTCATTCTGTCCACAAATCAGTCGGAACCACGACGTCAAACAACGTATTCAAATCTTCCAACAGGCATTTTGAAAGTTTCACAAATCTCTCTGTCTGCTTGTACCACTCCACTGGTTCCCTGCTCCATCTTGGGTAATAATTTGATAATTACAAAATATCACTCCTACAGCAGGGTACATGAACATAGCCTCCACCTGGTATTTCTCTCATGGGTAGCATTTTTACATTGTCCTAGTCTTGATTCGCTCCTGCCTGAGGCACATTTGGCTTTGTTTTCTTCTGATCTCTTTTCTTCGCCGATCTACCTTCCCGCTTATCCATAGTTTCCTACTTCTGAATATATGTAATCAATTCCTTAATGTGCGTTTTCATTCCGGGAGATCTCTTGTTGACTATATCCTTTGTGCTACACTCCAATCTGTAGCTTCTCTTTAGGGGTTTTGATTTCTCCAAATCCATATCATATTTCTCTTCTACTTCAGGTAATCTCTCATAAGCCCGTCCTGCATGTCGAGTAATATCTTTGAACATGAACCGCAGTTTGTCTTCTATGTAAGTTTCCATTTGGGCTAAATTTAATGTTCCTGAAATCATTTCATTCAATTCGAATTTAAATCTGGGTACATTCACTTCTCTACTCTCTATGGGGCCTCTTCTGTTCTTGCAGTGCAGTTTGTTACACTTGTCCCACCCTCAGGGGTCAATTTTTTATACACTTATTTAACTGCTGTGCAGTGTGACCTCATAAGCCGATAATTATATTCTGTGATGCTAATGCTCTTAATGTTCCTGCATTCTGCTGACTCAGGGTACTAAAATTTGACATGTTCTCTGGTGTGTTTAAGAGTACTCCTCCTTGTGGAGTGCTGCAATTCACATTCGGGGTCTGATCAGGTCTGGACACAAAATAAGGTGGGGTTCCCCAAGGAAACCTCGCATCACGAGTAAATCCTGTCTGAATTGTCATTGGGTTAGGATCTGCAATTTATGCAGAGGTTAGCAGGCTAACAAGAGAAGCTATTCTTTCCATCTCTGAGTTGTTAGAATATACTGATCTCTGCATAAAAATTGGTGATATCCCAGTTGTTGCAACTGGTGTATTAGGAACTGTCAGAACGTTTGTTGAGTTTGCATTGCTTCCAGACTTTCCAGGAGCATACAAAGGAACAACAGGACCTATAGTCAAAGGAACTGTTAAGTCATCTGGACCCATATGATTTGTCTTATCCTGAGAAATTGCAATTTCTACATTCTATCCTATTAAGGCAATACTGAAACTTTCTCCTTTTTCTCTTGAGATTGCATTTGGCATTGACTGATCTGGACTAAACATTGGCACAGGTTGATTCAGAATACAATTAGAATTTGGCACAACCTAGGTCACAACAGGATTTGACTTGGTATAGGATGAACTGTATTAAAACTCTGAACTGGTTGATTCATGTCAGGAATCTCGGTCACTGAATTTGCAGACATTCTTGAAACTATCCTATTTGGGGTTTGTGCAACTGGAGCAGTAGGCACATTCAAGTTAAAATTTTGTGCTGCTTCATTTCTTGCCCCTGGCTTAACTGAACGGCATGGGGGCAGACATTTCATCAGTTTCTGATTTCAAAACTCATCATCTGAGTAACTGTCATATGTCGCTGTCTTTTAATCCTCAGCTTCTGTTGTCTGCTCTGCCTTTCCTGTCTTTTTCCTAGTCTTGGGTCTAGTGCGTGCACCATTTTCCTTTCAAATAGTTGGATACAGTCTGACTCCCTCAATTATGTCTGCTCCCCACATTTTCTGCTCTGCATCCCGTCTAGGCTCTTCAAGTGTCTTTATCGCTCATGCTAAGAGTTCTCAAATACCTAGGGCTTCAAACTGCATGCGTCTTGGAGGGGTTTTCATCTCATACAAAATCTGCCTCAAATTGCCTAAAATTCTCACCTTGAAAGTTCCGTAATGTGGAAATGCTAAAGCACCTACTTTTTCAGTAATTGTTTACCACTGTTCAAGCCACAAACATGCATGAAATCCTTTAACCAATGATACATAATGACCTGGAGTTCCTTTGGTGGCAGTCTCGCTACCCTCTCCAACTGGAATAAACACATCTCCTCTTTACACACTCTTTCAAGCTTTGAGAACATTCATTTTAATCAAATTGTTTTAACAGAATAACTTTCTGATCAAATCAAAAAGTAACTTAAATCCCACAATCATTTTCTCTTGTTGTTCTCAACCCACAACAGTGCAGCACTGTCTACCAATACCAGCTCTACTTCACGCCAATCGACCTATACTGGTGCAACACACAATTATTTCACATTCACTTCTTTCAGCAATGCAGTCCCTCTGCAACTGTCTCTCACAAATTGCTCACACATACAAATGCAAAACATTGAAAGCTAAAAACCAACACCTTGTTTGAACACTGCTGGGTAAGAACTCAAACACTTCAAAGATGTATGGAGATACGGTTTCTGACTGTAGATTTCACAATTACAAACCGAATGAAACTTGACCAGGAATTCTCACTCCCATTGATACAGATCCTCCATGTGCACTCAGGATTCACTTAATACCAACCACAATTTATACTCACTCAAGGAAAACTATTGGCACTGTCAACGCCATCTCATGACAAGTACCGCAATGCAAACAAATTAACCAAGGGGGTCATTCGGACCCTGGCGGTCGGTGACCGCCAGGGTCACCGACCACGGGAGCACCGGCAACAGGCTGGCGGTGCTCCGTCGAGCATTCTGACCGCGGCGGTTCAGCCGCGGTCAGAAACGGAAAGTCGGCGGTCTCCCGCCGACTTTCCGCTGCTTGGGAGAATCCTCCATGGCGGCGGAGCGCGCTCCGCCGCCATGGGGATTCTGACACCCCCTACCGCCATCCTGTTCCTGGCGGGTCCCCCGCCAGGAACAGGATGGCGGTAGGGGGTGCCGCGGGGCCCCTGGGGGCCCCTGCAGTGCCCATGCCAATGGCATGGGCACTGCAGGGGCCCCCGTAAGAGGGCCCCACAAAGTATTTCAGTGTCTGCAAAGCAGACACTGAAATACGCGACGGGTGCAACTGCACCCGTCGCACCTTCCCACTACGCCGGCTCCATTCGGAGCCGGCATCCTCGTGGGAAGGTAGATTTGCCCTGGGCTGGCGGCCGGCATTTTGGCGGCCGCCCGCCAGCCCAGGGCAAATCTCAAAATACCCTCAGCGGTCTTGCGACCGCGGAGCGGTATTTTGTCGGGGGAAGACTGGCGGGCGGCCTCCGCCGCCCGCCAGTCTCAGAATCACCCCCCAAGTGTCTTCTACACTTGTGCCTTCTACCAGGATCTTAGACCACAATGGGCCCATCAAAACCAGCAGCAACAACCGCAGACATTTTTAGCAATAAGCGCCACAATTAAGTGAGTAGGACATCTCTGCAAAACAATTCACAACATCACACTACCACAAACTTCAAGCCAAAAGCAATGCAAGAGAAAAACTCTATCAATACTCACACATCCATCTCTTGTAGGCACAACACTGGAACCTCATCAGTCTTCGGAATGGACCATGGGGCAGAATTTGTGGTGTGCAAATTTGGACTGGGCAGTTGCATGAGACTGATCATATCTCCCTTACACTATACTTGAATGGTTCTCCTTCCTTGCGGTACTAACCATTCCCTGCCACCAGATCTTTTGCAGTATTTTCATCCTTTGCAGGAATCAGTGCTCAATGAGGTGAATGGATCTTTGGACCATGCATGAGATGTGGTAGAACCATACAAAACAATTTCAATACAAATCAATTAAGTTGCACAACATGGCCATACAAGCAAAGCTATAGTTAGGAATAAAGTTAAGCGATTTATTCCAAATGTAAGCTCAGTGTCATGTAGAAAATTTGCAAGACAAAGTTATAAACAAACTAGCATTGATAAAACTAAGCATTCAACAAGGACAATGCACAACATAAACAAGATAATCTGTGATACAGAAAATAAATGTTGCTCAGTTTTGATAAGCATTAATGCAATATCAAATCATCAAGGTTCAATTTAGCTGGAGCCTGGGAATCCCTGCTATTAGAAGAATCAAAGGAAAATATGTGTGGGGTGGAGCACGTGCTGGCAAAAGACAAAAAGGATCAAAAGGACAAAAATAATTTGGAAAAAGGTCATCTCGGACAACAAGATACTAACTAAGGTGGGCAAAAGTTAGGAAAAAGGAAAAGTGTCAGCATGCCAGAAGCATGCTATTTTTATAGACATTTTATTTTTATACATCATTCTCCTTTTTTCTCTACAAGTCATTGGGTCTCCTTCTCTTTTCTCCGTACCTGACCAAATGTTAATTTGGAGGGGCATGTGTTACGTGGTGATCTGGTAGTTTCTTAACTGGTGGTCTGCTGATGCCGCCTGCCCTTCGGTACCCTACTGTACCCATTGGAGGGGATCATCAGAGTGTGGCAGTGTCTCTGACTTGCACATGTGAGGAGGATGTCAAAGAGGAGGCATCTTGTACTGAGTGTATATCGGCAATCACAATGTGCCAAGAGATCACATCTGGTCCCAGGACTTGGCATCCTGTGTGACCCTCCCAAGTGGCGCCAGGTGTCTTGACTAAGCCCTTTTCTTGATGTTTTCCTCAGGTCAGTTTTGGGCTCCTTCGTTGGGCATTTTTCCAGACCGCTTCATCTCTAGTGTTGTTACATGGAGGTGGGTCGGAGAGCTGCTCCGAGGCCCCCAGTGTCTGTGCTTGGGTGATTTAGTTTGAGGTAGTTATGCTTTTGAAAACTTCAGCCTCACATCAAGAAGGTGGACCCATGCATCTCTCCCTCCCACCTTGAGGGTGGTAAGCACGGTGAATATTACTCAGTAGGGTTTTTTGAATTTGGTTTGCTTTCACTTTCTGACAAAGTTCTGAATGTAAACCTTTTGGGTGGGGCATTTGATACAGCAGCTTACTGGTAGTGTACTTGGTGCTTCTCTGAGTGACTTGTTTGGACATTAGCTTGCCCAGTTATGTTAGTTATGAGAGGTACACATGCATCTCGTCCCCTAGAGCTAGCCTCAGCATTCAATTTGGACCGCGTTTTGGGGCTAGGTGTCCCCATCAGTCTGCCAGTTACTATTTGGATTGGTGTGAGGTGGAGATCGCTGCTGAGTGAGTTCCTCAGCGTAAATAAGGTTCGGGCAAGGAATGGAGTTGAGGCTGGAACTAATTTTACTTTTTTTGCTTTTCAACAGACAGTTGAGCCTTTTAACAATACTGTTGCTCTGCGGGTGGTAAACAGAGGGTAGTTTATGTGTGATCCCTAGTAGGATACAGATATGGTCAAACATGGAGTTAACAAAGTGCTTCCCATTGTCCGACCGGATGATATCTAGCACCCCCCACCTTTTTATTACGTCTCTGACCAGGGGCATTGCTGCTGCCTTGGCGTTGCAGTGTATGGAGGGACCACCTTCGACGCACCTAGAGTAAGGGCAGTCTACTACAATCAGGTACCAATAGTTAGCACATCGATCACTCATATCAATGAAGTTGATGTGTAATGCCCTGAAAGGCCCATGGGCACAGGGATGAACGACGACACAACCTTGAGAGTAGGTTTGGGGAATGCAGTTGGCAGACTATGCATCCGCTCGAATACATCTTTGTTGTTTGAGAGAGGTTGGGAATGAATCCGTTGTTTTGAAGCTCTGCCATCATGTTGTTTTTGGATGTGTGTGTAGTGTAACTGGTGCGGAGTTATGTTGCCCAGCCTCTGTGGCATAACGGGCTTCCCAGTTGGTGTGTGTTTGTATATGAGGTTGTGTGCTGTTTGGGTGCACCCCCTGACTACCCATTGTTATCTTTCTTCAGGCAATGCAGTCACCTACAGCCCTCTCAGGTTTCAAGCTTGTAGTTTTCATGTTAGGCTTCTCAGGAGAGGGTTCTGACTCCGAAATCTGTTGTACGGGGAGTATCTGGGCCGCCTCAATGAGATCTTATGTGGCCATCTTTTCAATTTGGTTGGCCAGCACATTTCCCTGGGATCCAAAATACTTGTCCCCAGTATGGGAAGTGCATTTCACCATGGCCACTCATTTAGGTAGGGTCAGCATGTTGATAAGTAACTCTAGGAGGTTGCGTGTACGATGGGGCTTGGGCCTCATTGTCAATACAGCCATGGGCGATGGGGCTCACTCAGCAGATGAACCCTGTTCTTAGCCAAGATGGTGAAGATGATTGATGCTCCTGGATATTTGCTGAACAATTGTTCATCAGTTATCTCCCACACGCTGAGTTCGGGAATGAGGAAAATTATGAATGCCCACATTGCATCTGTTTAGTCCATGGCCAGCAGGACCAGGTGCTCCCTGCTACTTCTTAGGGTGCTGTGTCAAGGTGACCCTCCCGGCAGAACACAAATTCATGAGGCAGCTGCATCTTACAGCCTAGCAGTACTGGCGCATTAGCAACTATTGTGAGGATTCCATTGGTAAAAGCCATCAGGTCAATGGGTGCTACTCTTATCGGCCGGTCTGTGCATTGTGGGCAATTTAGAGACATTAGTCTCAAGACGGTAACCCAAGGGGTCAAACAGGTCATCAGCACGTCGTCTGAGAAATGAATGGTCATATTTAGTTTGGCCATTTAATCTCTCCCCAGGAGATTAGTCGGGATGAGGGGTGATACAGCAGCCATCCCTACATGCGGCTCCCTCCAACATCTAACTTCAGGGGTTCTGTGAAGGGGACCCACATGACCGCACCTGAAAACACCTGTGCATCAATGGAGTCTCTTTCTAAGGGCAGGATCCCTTCTTTTAGACACAATTTTTTTGCACCTGTATCTATCAGGAATCAATAGGATATGTTGTTTTCTAGTACTGTCATGGTGGGCTCCTCCTTGGATTGTTGAGTTAGTGACAGTACAGGACATGTGAAAGCGGGCAGTGTGCATTGTTTACCAGGCCCAAGGCTGACCCGTGTTTGTCCTGTGGCTTGTCTAGCCATAGGAGTGGAAGGAGGATTATGTCGCGGTCCTGGATTTGGGGGTCCCTTTTACGACTTACTTGAATCCTGCTACACGCATGCATTGCCTTACCTAGACTTCTGCAGTGGTACCCCCATTGGTGCCACTGCCTTCTGTGCCATTGCAGTGACAGCCATTCTGATCCGGACAGTCTGCTGCCAGCTCAGGGATTTAGCTGTTACCACCTGATTCCTTCCTAACCTCTCCTTGTCCTTTTCCTTTTCCCTTCTTGTCTTAACTTGCCTTTTCTCCTACCTTACAAGGCATGCATGGAGGGGAAATTCCAAACTGGATTTCGTTTCCCATACCTGATGCAGTCCTTGGCCCTGGCCATGTCCTCTGTCTTGAATGACCCTCTCCTAGTCCAGGACTGGTCAAATCCATTCCTCTCCCTAGTCCAGTCTGCCAGTATGTCGTAGAACGTGTGTGCAAAGTATTACCTGTCTTTTATCGCTACTACCCCGCGAGGGGTCAGTCTGCGGCTGTCACGTGCTCGGGTCTGATGGTACCCACTCTTATAGGTGGATCCCGGAGAGTCAGTGTCCCCTCCCTTTTCATTTCTGACTATGACTAATCGGAGCCTCCTTGTTGCTGGCGTGAGATCACCAGAGGCAGCGGCCTCAGTTGTTCCCCGGGTATCTGAGGTTTGGTTTACGGACTGCGACTGACAGGGGGACTGATCTTCGGGGTGCTTTAATGCTGTATTGGGGCAATGTGTGGAGTGTTAGTGTATGTCAGCCCGTTGGTCACTATGTCCAGATCTGGTCAACTGTTGTCGGCTGGGGGCCCCTTGGTCTCCCTCGATTGGCGGATTAGTGTATCCCAAAGCAGGCATGGGGGAAAGCACATCCATGCTTACATGTGACGGAGCAGATCAGGATGCCTTGTTTGCTGAAGATTGGTTGAGGTTGCCTGGGCCTCTTAAAAGATTGCCTATAGTACCAATAATGCTTCCTGTTTGTACTTCTTCTGTCCTGTATACTTTGTCTGAATGTAGATCTTAGTGTTCTTAATTATGTTGTTGTCGAAAGATCCCTCTTTAGGTAAAGGGTACGTGTGTGCCTTGGTATGCGTGAACAACTCATGGTAGAACTTGATAAGTTTCTTTGCTCGAGAGGGGAACTTACTCTTTATGTGTCCAGATCTGGTCAACTGTTGTCGGCTGGGGGCCCCTTGGTCTCCCTCGATTGGCGGATTAGTGTATCCCAAAGCAGGCATGGGGGAAAGCACATCCATGCTTACATATGACGGAGCAGATCAGGATGCCTTGTTTGCTGAAGATTGGTTGAGGTTGCCTGGGCCTCTTAAAAGATTGCCTATAGTACCAATAATGCTTCCTGTTTGTACTTTTTCTGTCCTGTATACTTTGTCTGAATGTAGATCTTAGTGTTCTCAATTATGTTGTTGTCGAAAGATCCCTCTTTAGGTAAAGGGTACGTGTGTGCCTTGGTATGCGTGAACAACTCATGGTAGAACTTGATAAGTTTCTTTGCTCGAGAGGGGAACTTACTCTTTATGTGTTCTAGAGGGTTTTTCATTGTGGGAGTTGGGTAGTCTCTTTTTATTTAGGTGTTTTGCTACTCTAGTTACACTTGTTCTATCTTTTTATGTTTAAAAGATTTATTTTCTCTAAATAGTTAGCTTTTCTATTTTTATAGACATTTAAAAAAAAAAAAATCTTAAGTGGCAGGGAATATGGAAAGGCATTACTAGATTTACTGCTGTAGTGAGAAATATTTAGGGGTTTTACCGACTCTAATCTGGTGGAGGATAATTGATATATATATATGGGGATTCAATGAGCTCAATACTATCAATGTTATTCAGAGATGCATCAAAATAAACATTTAACAAACAAACAAATGCATGGAGATTCACATTCCCGGGAAAAGTGCAATCGTTAATTCACTGCAACATAGACATTTGACAACAAAATAGCGAGCCTTACTTTGCCATCAAACAACAATTTTGTATGAATTACACATAAAACATCAACAAAAACACAGTATTCAACATTTAGGACAAACAAATTCACATTGATCTGCTAGCATCACTGTGAGAAAGTAGCCTCTTTCTAGCCTTATTACCCCCACTTTTGGCCTGTTTGTGGGTGTATGTCAGGGTGTTTTCACTGTCTCACTGGTACCCTGCTAGCCAGGGCCCAGTGCTCATAGTGAAAACCCTATGTTTTCAGTATGTTTGTTATGTGTCACTGGGACCCTGCTAGTCAGGACCCCAGTGCTCATAAGTTTGTGACCTATAGGTATGTGTTCCCTGTGTGATGCCTAACTGTCTCACTGAGGCTCTGCTAACCAGAACCTCAGTGGTTATGCTCTCTCTTTACAAATTGTCACTAACAGGCTAGTGACCAATTTTAAATATTTACATTGGCTTACTGGAACACCCTTATAATTCCCTAGTATATGGTACTGAGGTACCCAGGGTATTGGGGTTCCAGGAGATCCCTATGTGCTGCAGCATTTCTTTTGCCACCCATAGGGAGCTTTGACAATTCTTCCACAGGCCTGCCACTGCAGCCTGAGTGAAATAACGTCCACGTTATTTCACAGCCATTTTACACTGCACTTAAGTAACTTATAAGTCACCTATATGTCTAACCTTTACCTGGTAAAGGTTAGGTGCAAAGTTACTTAGTGTGAGGGCACCCTGGCTCTAGCCAAGGTGCCCCCACATTGTTCAGGGCCAATTCCCCGGACTTTGTGAGTGCGGGGACACCATTACACGCGTGCACTACATATAGGTCACTACCTATATGTAGCTTCACAATGGTAACTCCGAATATGGCCATGTAACATGTCTATGATCATGGAATTGCCCCCTCTATGCCATCCTGGCATAGTTGGCACAATCCCATGATCCCAGTGGTCTGTAGCACAGACCCTGGTACTGCCAAACTGCCTTTCCTTGGGTTTCACTGCAGCTGCTGCTGCTGCCAACCCCTCAGACAGGTTTCTGCCCCCCTGGGGTCAAGCCAGGCTTGTCCCAGGATGGCAGAACAAAGGACTTCCTCTGAGGGAGGGTGTTACACCCTCTCCCTTTGGAAAATGGTGTGAAGGCAGGGGAGGAGTAGCCTCCCCCAGCCTCTGGAAATGCTTTCATGGGCACATTTGGTGCCCATTTCTGCATAAGCCAGTCTACACCGGTTCAGGAACCCCTTAGCCCTGCTCTGGTGCGAAACTGGACAAAGGAAAGGGGAGTGACCACTCCCCTGACCTGCACCTCCCCTGGGAGGTGTCCAGAGCTATTCCAGTGTGCTCCAGACCTCTGCCATCTTGGAAACAGAGGTGCTGCTGGCACACTGGACTGCTCTGAGTGGCCAGTGCCACCAGGTGACGTCAGAGACTCCTTCTGATAGGCTCCTTCAGGTGTTGCTAGCCTATCCTCTCTCCTAGGTAGCCCAACCCTCTTTTCTGGCTATTTAGGGTCTCTGTCTCTGGGGAAACTTTAGATAACGAATGCAAGAGCTCATCCGAGTTCCTCTGCATCTCTCTCTTCACCTTCTGCCAAGGAATCGACTGCTGACCGCGCTGGAAGCCTGCAAAACTGCAACATAGTAGCTAAGATGACTACTGCAACTCTGTAACGCTGATCCTGCCGCCTTCTCGACTGTTTTCCTGGTGGTGCATGCTGTGGGGGTAGTCTGCCTCCTCTCTGCACTAGAAGCTCCAAAGAAATCTCCCGTGGGTCGAAGGAATCTTCCCCCTGCAACCGCAGGCACCAAAAAGCTGCATTACTGGTCCCTTGGGTCTCCTCTCAGCACGACGAGCGAGGTCCCTCGAATCCCGCAACTCTGTCCAAGTGACTCCCACAGTCCAGTGACTCTTCAGTCCAAGTTTGGTGGAGGTAAGTCCTTGCCTCCCCACGCCAGACTGCATTGCTGGGAACCGCAACTTTTGCAGCTACCCCGGCCTCCGTGCACTTCCGGCGGAAATCCTTTGTGCACAGTCCAGCCTGGGTCCACGGCACTCTAACCTGCATTGCACGACCTCCTAAGTTGTTCTCCGGCGACGTGGGACTTCTTTGTGCGACTTCGGGTGAGCACCGTTTCACGCATCCTCATAGTGCCTGTTTCTGGCACTTCTCCAGGTGCTAACTGCTGCTGAGAGGGCTCCTTGTCTTGCTCGACGTCCCCTCTCTCTCCTGACGCAATTTGCAACATCCTGGTTCTTCCTGGGCCACAGCAGCATCCAAAAACGCTTACTGCACAATTTGCAGCTAGCAAGGCTTATTGGCGGTCTTTCGGCGGGAAAATACTTCTGCACAACTCTCCACGGCGAGTGGGATCCATCCACCAAAGGGAAAGTCTCTAGCCCTTTTCGTTCCTGCAGAAACCTCAGCTTCTTCTGTCCAGTAGAAGCTTCTTTGCACCCACAGCTGGCATTTCCTGGGCATCTGCCCATCTCCGACTTGCTTGTGACTTGTGGACTTGGTCCCCTTGTTCCACAGGTACCCTAGATTGGAAATCCATCATTGTTGCATTGTTGGTTTGTGTCTTTCCTGCATTATTCCCCTATCACGACTTCTTTGTCCTTTGGGGAACTTTAGTGCACTTTGCACTCACTTTTCAGGGTCTTGGGGTGGAATATTTTTCTAACCCTCACTATTTTCTAATAGTCCCAGCGACCCTCTACAAGGTCACATAGGTTTGGGGTCCATTCGTGGTTTGCATTCCACTTTTGGAGTATATGGTTTGTGTTGCCCCTATCCCTATGTGTCCCCATTGCATCCTATTGTAACTATACATTGTTTGCACTGTTTTCTAAGACTATTACTGCATATTTTGGTATGGTGTATATATATCTTGTGTATATTTCCTATCCTCTCACTGAGGGTACACTCTGAAATACTTTAGCATATTGTCATAAAAATAAAGTACCTTTATTTTTAGTATAACTGTGTATTGTGTTTTCTTATGATATTGTGCATATGACACTAAGTGGTACTGTAGGAGCTTCACTCGTCTCCTAGTTCAGCCTAAGCTGATCTGCTAAGCTACCATTATCTATCAGCCTATGCTGCTAGACACCCTATACGCTAATAAGGGATAACTGGGCCTGGTGCAAGGTGCAAGTACCCCTTGGTACTCACTACAAGCCAGTCCAGCCTCCTACAATCACAATATCAAAACCACATAGTATTCTAACTGCAAAGGGATTAGTGGACTAGGCCCATAAAAAAGAAATCAGGGGAACAACCCTTCTGCTAAGCTTTAGCCATGCCTACTCCTAGCTCACATAATCCTGTGACTAAAGGAAGCTCTGCGCTGTGCGGGAATTAGGGGGCCCAATAATATAGTTTATACCAACTCGGGGGAAACAGTTATAACAATTTGAGTGGAGAAAGAAGAGACTTACTTCTATGATTATATACCCTTTCATGGCAAAAACATAAGCTATGCCTACTCTCCAGTATTCAATCATTCCAATCATTCAAGTTCCCTAACATCTGAATTACACCCTTTGTCACACCCAGTGGTCCTGTGTACTGTCTGCATAATGCCCAGTGGTCCAAGAGAACACACCTCACACTTCTTTTAGACACCAGCCATGCTAAGAAACCAATAGTGCTGGGATAACATCTTTAGCCTAATCATTTAAGATCGAGATGTGGGCCTATCACACCCAGAGCCTACGTGTACCGACCATAGGATGTCCAGCAGTCTAAGTGAACACACCTCTTACTTCTTTCAGACACTAAGGGTGTTAAGAAGCCAATAGTGTTGAGATAACCACTTTAGCCTAAGATTGAGATGTGGGCCCTATGTTACACCCATGGCCTATGTGTTCCAACCGCATGATGCCAGTGGTCCAAGTGATCATCCTGTTTAACCCACTCAGGGGATAAGCATACTGCCTTGTATCACCCAGCAGGCCAGTGAATAGATACCTCCTAAAATATAGATACCAGCTCTAGGTCACACCCAGAGACCATGGCGGTGATAACTCCCATAGACAGCCAATGTACTACACCATCCGCCGAGGCGTTAACACCACGCACCACAGTGATAGTCACCAACAGCCAGGCGGAAGACAAGATACCGCCCACCATATCATTACACTGCAATCTGCCATGATTTCCGGGGCGGTACCAACACCACCAAAAGCCTGGCAGAACCAGAACACAGAAGACCAAAGACTCACCAACAGAGACACAGAGAAGATCAACATCGCCATGGAACCGGAACTTCAAGTCTTCCTGATACTCTTTTATGCCATGCTCCACCTGGAACACCAACGCCGACGAAGATGATGAGGGTAAGTACAGCCGCCTAGCACACAAGGGAGGGAGGGAGGAAAAGGAGAGTGACGCACTACGCACACCAGACACACAAACACCATACATACAACAAGCTGCAGACAAAAAAAATGGCACAGGACACACGTCATAATAATGCAAGGACTACAGTAAGGCAGTACTGAGAATGTATTGAAGGGGAACAGCCACCATAAGAACCAATTGGATAACAAAGAGATATGTACAATTGGCCAGAAAGGGCCAATGCCCAGTCCAAAGTACAAAGGGCCCACATGGCCACAGGGCACAGTCCAAGGACCAACTCTGTTTCCTGACAACATCCGCACAGAACTGTGGAAGTGGCCAGGCACCTCAGGGGGAAGAGAGGTGGGGGGCACCTCTGCTGAAGTCGGGAACTTGCCCACTGGTTCTGGAGGGGGTTCCATGCCCATTACTCTTTGCTGGGGAGTGCAAGGTCACAGTCTCAAGTTCTCTCAGGAGGGATACTTGCCCACTGGTTCTGGAGGGGGCTTCCTGTACAGCAGTCCCTGGAGGGTGGCCTACATGCCCTCTGCTGGAGGTGAGGGCTGCATTGTCTTAGCTGGAGGTTAGGGCACCATGACCACTGGTGGTGGTGGTGTTGGTCCTGTGCCAGCCTCTGCTGGAGGTGAGGGCTGCTGTGTCTCAGCTGGAGAAAGTCCCTCCTGGGCAGATTCTCCTGGAGGTGAGGCTGCTGTGTCTCAGCAGGGGATGAGGGCCCCTGCCCACTGGTGGTGGTGGTGTTGTTCGTACCCTGCCAGCCTCTGCAGGAGGTGAGGGCTGCTGTGTCTCAGCAGGGGAAGGGGCCTCCTGAGCAGCCTCTGTTGGAGGTGAGAGTTGCTGTGTCTCAACTGGAGGTGAGGGCTTCTTCCCTTTTCTGGCAGGAGGTGAGGACTTCTTCCCTTTCCTGGCTGTTGGAGTGGGATCCTTCCCCTTCCTGGCTGGTGGAGTGGGATCCTTCCCCTTCCTGGCTGATGGAGTGGGATCCCTCACTGTCTTGCCCCCATGACTAGGAGGTGCCTCCACTGTTCCCGTAAACTGTTTGGCTGAGGTGCTGGGTTGGATCATTGGGACCCTGCTCTCATGGACAGGTTGGGGGAGGGAAGAGGTCAAGTTGGGGAAGCAAAAGTTTCTTAGCGACAGTGTGGCGGGATGAGGGAGGAGGGATGGGAGTGGAGGTTGAGGGAGTAGTTGTTGGAGGAGTACGTCTGCTGGACTTGGGTGCAGGTGCATGGACAGTGTGCTGATCTGAGGTGGATGGCTGTTGGGTGTCTGAGTGCCTGCGTTTTTGTCCTTTAGGAGGGGGGACAGACAGGGTGGGAGAGGACACAGGGGACGCGTGGATGGGTGTTGTGGAGGTGTCTGCTAGTGAGGTGTGTGTGCTGCTTGGTGTAGTGATGCTGGTGGTGGATGTTGAAGCAGTGCATACTAGTGTGAGTGTGGATATGACTGTGAGGAAGGTGGAGAAGGAGGAGGAGATGGAGACAGTGAAGGCAGTGGATGTGGTTGTGTGTGTAAATTGTTGTTTGCGTGAGTGCTTGTGGACTGAAGTGTGGTGCCTGTGTTTGACTGTGCCATTGTTGTGTGATGTCTTGTGTGGATGCTCGTCTGTATGTATGCATGGGATGGGGTGGGGTTGAGGAGACTGGGACTGGGAAGTGGTAGATGGAGGGGGGATAGTAGGAACAGGGACAATGGCTGCCGTCAGAGAGGAGGCCGAAACCTGAATCGATCTCTGTTGGGCCGCCAATCCGCCATGGATGCCCTCCAGGAATGTATTGCATTGCTGCAACTGGCATGCCAGCCCCTCGAAGGCATTCACAATGGTTGACTGCCCTGCAGAGATGAATCTCAGGACGTCAATAGCCTTCTCACTCAGAGCAGCAGCGCTCACTGGGGCAGGGCCTGAGGTGTCTGGGGTGAAGGAGATGCCCACCGTTCTGGGGGAGCGGGCACGGGCAACTCGCTGAGGGGCTACTGGGAGGGTGGTGTTGATATGGGGTGGTAGCTGTACCTGCTGCTGGGGTGGTCACAGAGGTGTCTGCCACCACCAGGGAGCTTCCATCTGAGGGGGTATCTAAGTTGGTGTTGTCTCCTCCTGTCCCCGCCGTTGTGCTCCCTTTGCCCTCCGGCCCACTGGTTCCCTCAGCTTCGGTAGACTCTGCCTCCTGGGTCCTGTGGGATGCAGCTCCCTCTGTGTCTGGTGCCCCAGCTCCTTCGCCTGATGATGTTAATGCACACATGAACAGGATGACAGAAAGAGAAAGGGGGGAGGGAAAGAAAGGGAGCACTGGGTCAATTACAACACTGAATCCACAGTTGTCATACACAGTACCGTCACACACAGGGATCAGGATTGAGCACTATACATTGCACTGACATTCAATTGGCTAGATGCCACAGCAAGATGAGGGCCAGCCACCACTAACTCCACCCCTCCTGGGACCCACTAAGCCCTGTCTGACATGGCTAGGTTACCTGGATTTGCTATACACCCATTACCCTTAAGCTGGATCACACTGCATTGTCTGACCTGAATTTAAGGGGCACCCACTAACTCACACCCACCTCCATGATCCCATGCCACCTACAAATTATTGTTGTAATGCCCACTGTACTCACCCCTTTCTGGCTGCTGTTATGCCCTCAAGCGCCCATCCAGATCTGATTTGGGCCACCGCCAGTATGCAGGCCATCAGGGGAGTCAGGTTCTGACGGGCACCCCTTCCTCGCTGGGAGGCCATCCCCAGCTGGGCCTCCACGGTCTCCCATGCCCAGCATCTCAGGTCCTCCCACCTTTTCCAACAGTGGGTGCCCTGCCTGCTGTAGACCTCCAGGGTCCGCACGTCCTTGGTGATGGCATGCCACAATCCTTTCTTTTGATGGGCGCTGACCTGCAGAGGTGATACAGATGGGAGGACACCATTACACATACAATCCAGCCTGTCACACATATGGCCCACCAATCCTGTTTCCTTCTCAATTGGCACACACATCACCCGGTGCCCACCATGTACACTACCACCATACATTCCCCCCAATGACACGATGCTTGCACACATATCTCCATGCATCCTTCCCACAATCATTGTGCCCAGGGTGTACTCACCTGTTGGTCTGGAGGCCTATACAGCAGGCCATATTGGGGTAGGACCCCATCCACCAGTCGCTCTACCTCCATTGAAGGCAGGGGCCCTTTCCCTGGTCACACGGGCCATGGTAGGTTCCAGACACAGGTCACAGCAGCACACACAGTTTAGGTGCTGTCCTGTGGAAAGTCAGGAAACAAGTGAGGATTTAGAAAGAAAATGACGGTCACATCCGCGGCGGTGTACACCGTCACCACCGGCGCTGATCCCCATTGGCCACTGTACTCCCTAGAGCCCCATATTAGCGAATGAGGAATTTCATGGTGGTGCAAGACCACCTTCTACCACAACGTCCAATGTAGGCGGAGTTACCTCACTTCCATCTGTGCCAAGATACAGGACAGGTGGTTGCCATTTCATGGTGGTGGACAACGTTCAGATTATCCATAACTGTGTCACTGCCTAGAGTTGTATGTACATTGCCATTCCCACTGACCCATCACATTAATGCTTTATGTACACTGAGGTGGTGGTTCCATTGTTCAAATTGTGACAGCCTACTCACTCTTGTGTCCCTTAGATACATACCGCTGCAGATGAATAGGAGGAAGAGGCAACCCCCCAGTGTACGATCCCCTTGTGGACTTGGCCACACTGGAGGACATGCACATTATACTCACTTATACAATGGACAGGGACACAATCCTAGAGCTGTGTGCCCAATTGGAGCTTGACCTGAAATCAGCTATTCGTCATCCCACTGGGATCCCCCCTACTGTGCAAGTGCTATCAGTGCTCCATTTCCTGGCAAATGGTTCTATCCAAGTGACAGTGGGCTTGGTAGAAGGAATGTCACAGCCAATGTTCTCAAACGTGCTGGCAAGGGTATTGTCTGCCTTGGTGAAACACATGTGCAGCTACATTGCTTTTCCCCAGGTGGAGGATTTGGCCACTGTGAAGGCAGGATTCCATGGAATGGGGCATATCCCCAATATTATTGGGGCGATTGACTGTACACATATTGTGTTTGCCCCCCGCCAGAATGAACAGGTGTTCAGGAATCAGAAGCGTCCCACTCAATGAATGTGCAAATGGTGTGCCTGGCGGACCAGTACATCTCCCACGTCACTGCCAAGTATGTTGGGTTGGTGCATGATGCCTTTTTCCTGAGGAATATCAGCTTTCTAAATGTGATGGCCCAACTACAGGGGCACAGAGTGTGGCTATTAGCTGAGCCAAAGTCCCCACCCACTGTATGTCAGTGTATGCCTTCTGTTGTTATCCCCATAACATTGTGTAAGGCTAATGTTTGTCCCTCAATACTTGCAGGTGACTCTGGCTACCCAAACCTATCATGGCTCCTGACCCCTGTGACGAATGCCAGGACAGGGGATGATCACCGTTATAATGATGCACATGGGCGAACCAGAAGAATAATCGAAAAGACCTTCGGCCTCCTGAAGGCCAGGTTCTGGTGCCTCCATCTGACAAGTGGATTCATGTGCTACTCACCCGGAAAGGTCTTCCAGATAGTGGTGGCATGCTGCATGTTACAGAGCCTGGTTCTCAGACAACATGTGCCTTTTTCCGCAGGAGGAGGAGACTGGAGATGCCCCTGTGGCAGCAGTGGACCCTGAGGACAGTGAGGCTGAGGAGGCAGAGGATGAGGATGTGGACAACAGATCATAAGTTATACGTCAATAATTCCAATGACACACAGGTGAGACAGTGGAACTGATCATTGCTCTGTCTATTGATTTCATCTGTGTGACTGTAGCATGATGGCATTCACTTCCTTTGCATCTCAACTAACTGTCACCTATGGCTTGTCATTTTACAGATGTTGGTGATAGGACAACAGTGTCCTAATGTGATTACTACAGAGAGCTACAAGTCATTAATTGTATGCTATCACAGTTTTCACATCAATTGCACTAGATGTCACTGTTCCCCTAAATGCACATTTTCAATACTTAAAATAATATCATTCAAGTTGTGTCCAAGGGTGTTTATTGTAGTGCTACAAAACTGAGGGAAAAGTGCAATGGAATGGGGTGATGGTAGAGGAAAGTCCAGGGTATTGTTCCAGTCTGTTTGTAGCACAGGTCCAGTGCCCAAGGGACCATAGAAAGGCAGTTCAAAGTGGACAAGGTGGGACACAAAGGGGACAATCAGGAGAGTCTCACTTCCTGGCGGTGGTCTTGGCAAGTGTCTCTGGCTTCTGTCTGGGTTAAAGGGAATGTTTACGGTGTGGTTCACCTTCTGCAGGGGGAGGGGTGCTGGTGGCCTGTGGGTCCTGTGGCGGGGCCTCCTGTCCACTAGCTGCAGCAGAAGTGGAAGGCTGGTCAATAGACTGGCTAGTGGTAGGGGCCCGCTGAGATGCTGTTGATTACCTCATGATGTTGGCCTTGTGTGCCAGCACTACTGCTATGGAGATCATGGTGGTGTTGAGGGCCTGCAAGTCCTCCCTGATCTCCTGATGGTGTTCCTCCTGCAGCCGCTTCTTCTCCTGCATGTTGTCGAAGAGGTGTGGGGATGCTGGGTGGGTGCTGTGATGTTGGATACTGATGGGGAGGCTCGGTGGTGGACTGGGAGTGGGCTGTGGTCACCGACTGTCCAGTGTTCCCTGATGGACCAGTTTGTTGAGCCAGGTCTAGAAGTCCAGAGTTACTGTCATCACTAGGGGCATCTTCTGTTGGGGGACTGGAAAGTCGTGGCACCTCCTCTCCACTGACATTGGCTAGGGAACATGCAGGGATGTAAGTGATGTATTATGCTTCATGCCTGTGACACACTGTACATCCCTAGCTTCTCCTCCATCATTGCCCTGCCACCTTTGATTGTGTATGGTGATGTATTGTGGGATTGTTAGTTCCCCTGTGCTGTGCATATTTTTGTGATGGGTGTCCATGCAGGGCCGGGAGGGCTGTCCATGCATTGGTATGGCATGCAGGGCTTGGTATTGGGGTTAGTCATATGTGTAGGTGCAGTGTGTGGCATGGAGTGGAGTGATAGAAGTGAGGGTGAGGGTGTGAGATGGCATGCAGGTATGGGGATTGATAAGTAGTAAATGTTGACTCACCAGTGTCCAGTCCGCTGGGGGTTCACAGCCAGTCCTCTGTATGGCGAGCTGGTGCCTTGCTGCCACAGAACGTACCTTCTCCTGTTGGTCATTACACCTCTTCCTGATGTCGTCCCTTGTTCTTGGATGCTGTCCCATGGCGTTCACCCTGTCCACGATTCTCCGCCATATCTCCATCTTCCTGGCAATGCCTATTTGGTGTACCTGTGCTCCAAACAGCTGTGGCTCTACCCTGACTATTTCCACCACCATGACCCGCAACTTCTCATCTGTGAAACGGGGGTGCTTTTGTGGGGACATGGATCTTGTATAGTGTGTATAAGTGTGTGGGTGTTGGGTAATGTGGTTGGGTGTGCGTAGTGGGGTGTGCGAGGGATGTATGGGTGTGTGTGCCTAGTTATTGCAGTGGTCATGATGTCAGTCTGGTGGCAATTATTTGTATTCGTAAAGGTTTGTGGGTGATGTGGGTGTGTGTTTTATAGTGCTGTGGGTGGGTGTGTGGGGTGTGTGTATCACTGTCAGATGTGTGATTGCGGTTTTGGCCAATGTACTGTTGTTTTGTATTTGGGTGTCCATTCTGAGCGCGCGGGTGTGTACCACCAATGGTTTACCGCCATTGAATGTCCGCCATGGTGATTCATGGGTCATGATGTAGTGGGCGTTGTTTTGTTGGTCTATCAGTATGGGTGTAGGTACCGACAGTTTAACACTGACCTTTGGGTGGCGGATTTGTGTATGTGGCAGTATTCTGTCAGATTGGTGTGTGTATGTCATAATATGTGGAATGGAGTTTCATCACCGAGGCTGTATGTTGGTGGCCGTCACCGTGGCGGTAAGCAGGATTTACCACCAATGTCATGATGAGGGCATATTTGTACAGTTTTATCACATCCAGCAGTCCAAGCAGTCACCAACCAATACAATATAAGACAAATCAAACAATTACAAATTTCACCCCTTCCTGATGCCAACTATTGAAAAGGTGACTCCTGGTGGGTTATGGTTTCCTAATTTTCCACATGCCAAATGCTAGGACTAAGGATTAGATGTGGTCTCTTACCCTTTTGGTGGTGGCTTCAGGACGGACCCGTTGCAACGATTCAGCAGAACTTTCAATCAATTGCAGTGTCTGCTCACCTTCCTTGTTGCTGAAATGTGAATCTGTCCCAGCAGGGTTCTCTTCCTTTGGCTTCAGTCGCATCATGCCAGTCGCTCATGGATGGCTCACCCAATTTTGCTCGAAATGAGATTTTATCTTAAAAAACAAAAGACAAGAGGCAGAACAGGGAACAGTTAGTTAAATCAAACATTGTGGCTGGCAGAACAGATACAGAATCGGGTCTGAGGACTGTCTCTCGGAGTACATCAGTTTGGAACACATTTTATATCATTCTTGAGGACCATAAAACTATCATATGAGAACATTTGTCATGGAGTCGTGATTATAAATTCCAGAGAGGGGGCACTAAGGAGAATTTGGACAGCTATATGGTTACTAAAGCGTTCTCCAGTCCAGTTCTGAACTTTACATCACAGCTACCATTGACTTTAACAGAGTAGTCCTGATGCTGGGAAGCAGGAGAGGGAGGAACTCATGGATGCCCTGGTTACTGTGTGATCGATAGGGTGTCCTTGTGGTTACTCCTCAGACCACGTGTCAGGTGGGACAACTTTGGCCATAGAAGTCGGGCTCCCTCGAAGTCCTCTTTGAGCCAGTAGAAGTAGAAGGCCATTTGTTGCTGACCTACTGGTCTCCTTCCACACCGGGTTCAGCAGTATCTTTTTGATGAAAGTCAGTGTCCCTCTTGGGTGAACAATCTAGACTCAGAAGACACTCCTGAGTCTGACAGACTGGGGTGCAACTTTTGGCTATCAAGAATCGGTCTCTTTGGGCAACCAGTGGCAGGCAAAGTGACTCTCCAGTAGTGGCTACTAGCTTGCCAAGTTGGGATACTTAAACTTTGATGGCCCTGGTGCTCATTAGTAAGGGTCAGCCATCTGACCCTTTAAGTCACTTCTTTTGTCTGTGTCTTGAAGGTGACCTTTCCTCAAGCCAGGAACCACATGCAAGGTGCTCTCTTCACTTGCCCAAGGTGTGGGACGTGCAGTCCAGTTGTCTCACTTTGCCATGTCCAGGGGTCAGCAGAGCAGTCCTTCTTCAGTCCTTTCTCCATTTCTGTCATGATCTGAGGTATCAAGTTTATGCCCAGAAAGAGCCCTGGGAGGTATGATGCATTCCCTAGCCAATATCCCATCCTCCCGCCCTCTGATGACTTCTGACTATGTGTGACATCCTGCAATCCCAGAGTATACTAATGTGCCCACTCGCAAGATGTCTGAGCGTTTCCTTGAATGCTTGGTAGCCCACCCTAGAGGTGTGACTCCCTGTGAGCTATGTGCACATGGGACAACAGCTTTGGGCATTGATCTTCCCTCTCTGTCCAGCTGCCAGACTAAACAAAGGGGCAACTCTTCAGGAGTGTGATCACCATTTGCCAACCAAAGGCAGCTTTGCCTTTGAAGTTTGTCATTTGGGCTAACAACCAGAGTGGCTTCCTGTAAAGGGGATGTACCACCTCTCCCTGGAGCAGGTTTCTATTTGTCCCTGAGACTGGAAGCTGTTCACATTGCTCCCTAGGAGGGCAGAAGTCTCTCTGGTAGTCAGCAACTATGCAAGGCCACTGGACAAACTGGGCAACAGAGTGCACACTTTTTAAAAGTTGCCTTTCCTTAACAGTGGCATTAAATTCGACTTGGGCGTCAAGTTGGGTTTAATGCCAATATTAATTTGATACCTTGAAGTACCCCTTTTAGTAGTCCCATTCAGAAGATAACTAAGTTGAGGGGTCAACCGGTAACCGTTTGTTAGTTAATGGAGGTCCTTACTTTTCTACTGCAAAAATGACAACCTGGAATTTTGCTGTCAGGAAATATATAAAAAGTATATGTCCTACTTAATAGTAAACAGCTCCTGCCTTAGTGCCCCATAGGCCTTTCTTAGGGGAGACTTACCTATATTGTTAAGGAAGTGGGGGCTTTGCCATTGATTTAAATGACAAAGACGAACTAGCAATTGAAAATTGCTCTTCCAGGCTGCAGTGGCAACCTGAGAACCATTTTGTACATGGTCACACACATGGTGGCACAACCAGCCTTACATGCCCTGGGTCCCCATGGGGACCATATAGTAGGAACCTGTAAGTAAGTCAGCTTATTGCAATTCGAGGTAGCCAATTTAACAAACACTTTGAAAGCAAGAGCGGCTTGTGGTGTTTGGCAGGGTTCTGCGTGGCAGGAAAGTTTGGGGGGATTAATAAAAAAAAAACACTTACCTGAATCACTGTGACTGCCACCACAGCACCGCTCCTCTAGCCTTCGCTGCAACTGTAGGCGCAGACTGCCCGCCTGCGGCCAATCTGAACGAAGCTGTCATGCTACTGGGAGCATGACAGCAAAGTTCGGATGGGTCGGAGTACCTGACCAGGGTACTCCAAGGCTGTGCACTCCTCCTCAGTGCTTGTCACAGCCAGTGGCCCCTCCCCTTTTACAATAAAATTATAATGTAGTTTATTATCATTTTATTCCTAAAGTTTGGCAGTTGCTGTTGCTGGCAAGGGTGACGCTCCTCCGCATTAGCAGAGTAGCAGTGCCTATTTGTAAGGGGTTAGAACACTGGCACTGAGGTCTGGTTAGCAGGTGTCAGTGTATTCTCAGAGTAGAAAAAAAAGCAGCATCAGTACAAAACATAGGGAGTGATCATGCAGAAAGAGGTGTTTCCTTACAATGTGCCAGACCGTTAGCTGACAGTGATATCAAGAGTACATGCCTCCAAATGAAAGCAAGTAATGGGAGCCACAGTGCAGGGCCTACAGTTCCAATCAACTCAAATACCTCAAATAAAGCATCTCCTAATATGGAATTCAAATAGTCACTGTAACCCATTGAGGATATGAGAATTATAGCTCAAGTTAATAGGTATTGTTAGAAATGGGGTCTTTGGTTGGCAGTCAGTTTACTACCTGTCCAAGTAAGGACCCTCACTCTAGTCAGGGTAAGTCACACACAATCCAAATTATCCTGTGCCCACCCTCTGATAGCTTGGCACTGAGCAGACAGGCTTAACTTAGAAGGCAATGTGTAAAGTACTTGTGCAATAAATCATGCAATAAAACAGTAGAGCACCACTAAAATACACCACAAAGTGTTTAGAAAAATATATAATACTTATCTGGTAAGATGCAGGTCAAAACGATCAAGTTTCAATAAGTATACGTTGAAATATCACTGTAAAAATCATATAAATTGGCTTTAGTCTTTTAAAAAGCAACAAGTGTCTCTTACAAGCACAATTACCATGTTTGTGTTCAAATTATCCGCAAGTGACTGCAGAGGAGGAGATGCATGGAAAACAGGGAGATGTGTGTAAATTTTTCTGGTGAACACAGACGATGCATCATTGAGTTTTCACTCAGGGCAGGCGTTGCGTCAATTTCCGGCACGTAGACTGGGATCCTCTTCAGGTTGCGGGGTTTTAGGACGCCTTGGGGACGATGCGTAAAAATCATGGGCGTGCAGGACGAAGTCACAGTGGTTGTGTTGATCCGGTGGGCGATGTGTGGTAATTTCTGCGACAGGCGCTGCATCGATTCCTCTCAGGAAGCAGGGCTGCAACATTCCAGCTCGGCTTTCCGTCGATCAGTGGGTCGTGTGTCAAATTTCCAGTTTCAACACTGGTGATGCATTGATCTTCTCCTTGCGAAGTTGGCCTGCGTCGTTCCGGTCCGGCGTTCGGTGATTTTCTCACCGCGATGCAGGCTGTGCATCGTTTCTTGCAGGCTGTGCTTCGTTTTTGCTGCACAAGGAGTTATTTTGCTGGAATTAAGTCTTTTTGGTCCTAAGACTTCAGGGAACAGGAAGCAAGCTCTAGCCAAGCCCTTGGAGAGCACTTCTCCGCACAGCCAGAGAGCAGCAAGGCAGCAGGGTGACAGCAAGGCAGCAGTCCTTTTCATAAAAACAGCAGTCCAGGTGAGTCTTTTGGCGGCCAGGCAGTTCTTCTTGGCAGGTTGCAGGTTCTGGTTCAGGATTTCTTCTCCAAGAAGTGTCTGATTTGGTAGGGTCAGAGACCCTGCTGAAATACCCAAATGTGCCTTTGAAGTCGGGGAGACTTCAAAGAGTGGCTTAGAAGTGCACAATGTCCCCTCTCAGTTCTACCCTGTCTGCCAGGGTCCCAGTAGAGGGTGTGGAAGTCCTTTGTGTGAGGGCAGGCTACTGTCCTTTGACATGTAAGTATCAGGCCCTCCACCCTCCCAGCCCAGGAAGACCCATTCGATATGCAGAATTATGCAAGTGTGATTGAGCATCCTGTGTTTGAGGTTGTCTGATTGAATATACAAGGGAGCTGTCAACTAAACTAGCAAGATGTGGATTGTAAGGCACAGAAGGATTTAAATGCAGAGAAATGCTCACTTTCTCAAAGTGGCATTTCTAAAATAGTAATATTAAATCCAACTTCACCAGTCAGCAGGATTTTGTATTATCATTCTGGCCAAACTAAATATGACCTTGTTACTCCTTTTAGATCAGAATATATCCCTCAAACAGTATATGAGGGTAGCCCTAATGTTAGCCTAGAAAAGGAGCATGCCTCACAGTAGTGTAAAAATGAATTTAGGAGTTTTACACTACCAGGACATATAAACTGCACCGGTACATGTCCTGACTTTTATCTACATGGCACCCTGCCCTATGGATTACCTAGGGCCTACCTTAGGGGTGACTTGCATGTAAAATAAGGGGAGTTTAAGGCTTGGCAAGTACTTTTAAATGCCAAGCCAAAGTGGCATTGAAACGGCACACACAGGCCTTGCAATGGCAGGTCTGAGGCATGGTCAAGAGGGTACTTGTGTGAGTGGCACAATCAGTGCTGCAGGCCAACTAGTAGCATTTAATCTACAGGCCCTGGGCACATGTAGTGCATTTTACTGGGGTCTGATAAGTAGATTAAATAAGACAATGGGATATTGACCAATTTCTCCATGTTTTAAGGGAGAGAGCATGTGCACTTTAGCACTGGTTAGCAGTGTTAAAGTGCGCAGAGTCCTAAAACCAGCAAAAACTGTGGAGGGAGGCAGGCAAAAAGTTAGGGGTGACCACCCTAAAGCTGTCAGGTCTAACAGGTATTGAAATGGAATGATGACAGATATGCCTAAAACAATAGGTTCTGAACCTTGGGAAGCTATTTACAAATGATGTTTCTGGATGACTGACATGTTTAGCTAGGTACAGGGAGGTGATCAGATTTGAAAATGATAAAAAGGACTGCAACCATGAATGGGAATCTGTAAAGAACGGCAGCATCAAAGCATGTGTAAAAGGACACTTACTGTAGACCCACGTTTGTAGTAAAGACTATGGAAAAAATAGCTCCATTTTATTTTGCATACTTGAACTTCCATGCAGCTCTTCTGGGTTTTTTTTCACTCCAAAACAGAAAAAGGACAAACCTTGGAGGCTGTTCTTGGAAGGGAGCTGCTCTCTAGAGCTTTCATATAATTGGCTCCACATTTATTTAAGTCGTAAACCGTGCATAATGTGAAATAGCTGATATTTTGGCTCTTCTTGAGTCTGTCTTCACTTCCATGGCATGCTTTCCCTCTGTTATAGTTTACCAAGTGTAAATTTACTTGAAAGGGAAAGATCCCCAACTGGAACATGCAAGGAAAAACATAAGTACTACCAAATAACCAGTGGAACTGAGTGCAAATGAGTTATATACCATACTCCACCAGCATTGAAGGATAGAATTATTAAAATATAGCTCAACACAGTACAGTAACAAAAGTAGCCATGCTGCATTGCATGGGGAGGTGGGGGAGCAGAGAGGTGTAGAACCATATTTAGCAAATATTGCTTGCTGTTGCTCTCCGCACAGTGCTAGTGCACCAAATAAGTTGCCCATTGTCATGCTTGCGCCTTTGCTTCATAGTGCAAAGTGTTTTGTTTGATATCTAATACAGGTCTTGTTCTTGAATGACATGCTTCCTGTACAAAACCTAATGGTTACCCAAACTTAAAAACATTTTACAAATTGGCTGTCAGCTGCGCAGTGCAGCATACTTGCAATGTGTGAAGTGTTAGGAGAAATAAATACATTCTCCTACTTAGCACCTACTTCAAGGAGGTATTATTGTTTAGAAATGCCAGGTCCGAATATTTTTCTAGATCTGGCATTTCATAAAATCTATGGGTGGGAGCATTGAAACGAGCAAGTACTATCCATTGAACAGCCTTCAGAGAAAAAGTAGCACACAATGTTATTTCACTGCTTAAAGACTAGGGGGGATATTTGCAAGAATCTGATGGATCGATGCATCAGACTTCTTGCACCTGCCGCAAATGCCCTAACAACACCATGGATGCACTGTATTTACAATGCAGAGTCCCACGGCACAAGTTTTTATCGATGCAGCAGAAATTCTGCTGCATCTGTTGGTGCTAAAGTGATGCATGGCTAGAGGAACATCATGAAACTGACGCAACTCTAGCAATAGGTCAGAACACAGAGGCAAGTCCCATGTTTGAAGCCCTGTGTCAATCCTTACACCTGCTTTGAGGAGGCGTAAGGATTTTGACACAGTCAAGTCGTAGGATAACACATTGAAAAGTTGTAAATTTCACTCTGTCAGTTCTGTGTGGCTTTAAATGTGGGAATGCCTTTTCTGCATACATTATACCTGGCACAGGTATAATGACACAGACCTATCCAAACTAACACAAAGGGCCCAATGCGCCTGTTTGTGAATATGGGGCAGTGTGGAGCACTGATTGCAATGCAAAGGTGACTCAGCTGCGGTGCAGGCTCCTTGTTAATATGGCCCCAGCTTACCAGGCTAAAAATGTTTGCACTGGGGTGTAATCAGCATATTTAGAAGAAAGTGGACCAGGGTGCCACAGGGAAAAGGCAGAAATACATTGTATTTACAAAACATGGTGCATTTCTGTCCTCTCACTCTGCTCTGGTGCCCTTTTTGGCTGGCTAGTGCCAACGCAGCATGTAAGATGGTTTTGGTGCAGGAAGGGACATCTTTGTGTACAAAAACAATCCATGGATGCATTTTCCTTTTTCTGTGTGTGCTACAGAATGCAGCACTAATAGAGGAAAAGACAAGGAGGAATAGAGATATTACTCCTCGTCACGACCCCCCAGTGAGGTGTACAGTTTTGACGGATTCAGAGGTTATATAGCCGTGTAAATCTGGGAATGAGTCAAAACCCATTCAGGGAGGGGGAGAGGATCACTCCCTCCACACAGCCATCTTTTTCTCCTGCAGACAGGAGGTCAGGAAGAGGCTAGCTCTTCTCTTCCACCCCATCATCTGTTGCAAGGAGCATGGACAGTTCAGTCCGCTCAAAGTGTGGTTTGAGGCAGTTAACATGCAGGACCCTTAAAGGGTTCCTGGGAGCCTGCAAGTCCACCAGGTAGGTGACTTCACTCTTGCGCTCCACCACCTCAAAAGGCCCAGTCCACTTGTCTTGGAGCAGCCTAGGCTCCACTGGTACCATTACCCACACTTTTTGACCAGGTTAAACCTCGACCAGAGTGGCATTCCGGTCATACCACCATTTCATATCCTCCTGGCTTGCTTCCAGGTTCTCCTGTGCTAGACTCCTGAAGCGGGCAGTCTGGTTTCTCAGAGCTAGCATGTAGCTAAATAACTCCTGGGGGGCTTTACTAGGAGCTTTTTCCAAAGCCTCCACCACCAGACTTAAAGGTCCCCTCACAGGGTGGCCATAGATCAGCTCAAAGGGACTAAACCCAAGTCCCTTTTTGAGGCACCTCCCTGTAGGCGAACAGAAGGCATGGCAAGAGGATGTCCCACTTCCACTTCAAGGGCTCTGACAGGCCCATAATCATGCCTTTTAGGGTGCGGTTGAATCTCTCAACCAGACCATTGCTTGGGGGAGGTAAGGGGATGTGAACTTGTAGGTTACCAGACACTCCTTCCACAGAGACATCATATGTGTATATATGAAGTTAGTACCCCTATCAGATACCACTTCCTTGGGGATCCCCATGCGGGTAAAAAAAAACATCAATGCATGACCCACCACAGGGCAAGTGATTGACCTCAGAGGAATGGTTTCTGGGTACCGGGTGGCATGGTCCACCAAGACCAGGATGAACCTGTTGTTCATGTCTATCTTTGGATCCAGAGGCCCCACAATGTCAATACCAACCCTTTCAAAGGGGTGACTAACCACAGGAAAAGGTTGGAGGGGAGCCTTACATGTCCCCCCACTCTTGGCACTTGCCTGACAAGTTTGGCAAGACCTACAATGAGCATATGAGGGCCTGCTCATTAGCGGCCAGTAAAGAGGGTGACAAGCCTCTCAAAGGTCTTGCCCTGCCCTAAATGTCCTGCGAAAGGCCCACCATGAGCTATCCCCAGTAGGAAAGCCCTGAAGCACTGGGGTAACACCAGCAAACGGGCTGACCCAGGCTCAGGAACCTTAGGCTCACTATACAGGAGGTCATCCTCTCAGTAGATCAGGTGAGATCCTGGCTCCTCGCCAGCCACCTGATCTGCAGCCTGCTGCCGCAAATCCTCCAGAGTAGGGCATGCTTCCCTGGTGGGTCCCCCTTCCTGCTGCCACTGCGACAGCTCAGGGACCTCACCCAGTTCAGCCACCTGTTCCCCTGTAGGCTCTAGGACGTCACCCTTAGGCTCTGCCTCCTCCCGGACCATGGGATCTTCTGGGGCCGGCTTCCCATGCCCCTTGCCCTTCCTCTTTTTGGCGGTTCACTGGGCAACTGTTTCAGGTTCTAGGGGCTCTTGACCAACCTGACGGGCTGCCATTGACCTGGTAGATACACATACCCACCCAGGCAGACCCAACATCTCCAAGTGTGACCTGTGTTCCACCTCCTTCCAAGGGGAATCCTCCAGGTCATTGCCAAGCAAACAATCTACAGTCATGGTTGGACTCACAGCTACCTTCAGGGAACCTGAGACCCCCTTCATTCAAAGGGAACAAGTGCCACTCTACACAGGTGCTCTGAGTTGTCCACTGCAACTACTTGTTGAAGTGCACAGGGATCAATCTGCTCTTCAGACACCAGGTGACTCCTCACTGTAGTCACACTGGCTCCTGTGTCTCTCAGAGCCTCCACTCTCTGTCCTTTGATGGTCACCCACTGCCTGTACTTTTTAGTGCTCTCCGGCACTAGGGTTCTCTGGACCATCTCACTGTCCCCTAGTGAGATAAGGGTCATCTCAGCTGGCTCCCACCCACCTGGAACCAACTCCTCCCCAAGAGCTACACTAGTCAAACCCTCGGACTGCGCACCAGTGGTGCCGGTGTACTCTTGGGGCATTTGGAGTCCCTTCTCACTTGACCCACTTGGTCACATGCATAATACTTACGTGGGGACCCACTGCTACTGGCTTCACTTTGGAGAACCATGGCTTCTTCTCACTGACGAGCTGGGAATCTTTACCCTGGGAATCAGATTGGGGCCCTTTAGAGAACTCCCGCTGTTTACCCTTATCCCTCCCTTTCTCCTGAGAGGGACCCTGCCTACCCTTGGCATGGTATCCCCAATACCTCTTTTGGACCCTGGTGTTCTCCCAGCGGTCCGCTTCCTTGGATCTGTCAGCTTGCTCTCAATTAGGTGCGGGTGAAGCTCTGGAAAACATAAACTATACAAGTGCTCCCAAGCAATCAAATTGTAAAGCCCCTTATATGTTGTTACCTTACTGCCCTTCATCCAACCATCCAGTGACCTGCAGAATGAATCAACACACTCAAACCATGTTTGGGATTCCTTCTTCTTATAGGACCTGAACTTGTCCTTATAATGCTCAGGGGTGACACCATATCTTGTGAGTAGGGCATCCTTCATGATAGAGTAAGTGAGCCCCTGAGAATCCCCTAAGGATGTCAGAGTATCCCTCCCTTCTACCTCAAAGTGCTTCTACAGACCCACCCCCTAATGAGCTTCAGAGACGAGATTCATGTGGAGAGCAGACTCAGACCCCTTGAACCACAAGTATATGTCATCCTCCCTCTTGTAATCCTTCAGTAGGTCTTTTGAAATGTGTACTCTCCTCTCAGGCTGCACTGTGCTGTTGCTGCCACCATCTCTGCTGGGCTGGCTCCTATTATCTACCTCTCTCAAGCTAAGCTCATGAGTGATCCAGCAGAAGCTTCTTCTCTTCAAGGGCCATCTTAAACTTGAGCTTCTCCGGCTCTAATTGGTACTCTCTCTCTGCCTGTCTGTCCTGTAAATCTTCAGGGGTCAGACCCTTGGAAGACACACTGCTACCTGCCCTGGAGACTCTCTTCCTGGATAAAACAGGCCCACCCACTGTACCATTGTGAATGGATTGCTCATTTTACTCCTCCTCCTCCTCCTCTGTGTGCCCCTCAGCTTACTTGGCTCTCACCCAGGCCCTCAGCGCCTTTTGCAGCTCCCACTTCTTGGCAGAGCCCTAAATGGGAAAGGCAACATCTTTACAGCACTGCATCAACTGAGCCACTGTATAGCTCTCTAGTTTCTCTATGTTAAAAGCAGCTCCAGCTGATGCATCTCCAGATTGGGACATGATGGAAATGTAGGAAATATAGCAAATATTTATCTAAACAAAACAAGACCAAAACGACAAAAATCCAACATACACAAATCAAGTTATTAATTTTAAAAGCAAAAGAGTCTTAAAACTTTTAGTAAACAGTAAAAACAGTGTTAGCGTTGAAAAGTACCTGGGTAGAGTCAAAATAACACACACAGCAAGTGTGCGTTGAAAAAGGTTAGCGATGCATCATGCTCTCCTTTTCCGGTCATGTTGGCGTGCATCATTTTCCCTCTCCACAGGAGAGTGATGCATCGATCCGGGCAGCACTCGGGTCCAGGCAGGCATTAAATCATTTTTCCACACCCAGCATGGTGTGCATCGAAAATCCTGCCGCACGGTGAAAGCAAGACCACGCTGTATGGGTTGCGACGCTACCAGCCTCCGTCAGCGATGCAGCATGTCGTTTCTCCAGCCGTGAGAGTCGATCTCCCAGCCGCTCTGCAACCACTGCGTCAATTTTTGCTGCACAGCCGCTAGCGTGTCGCTTCTTCAGCCACGTCTTGGAGGTTGCATTAGAAATTTCCCGGCACGGTGGTCTGTGTGTGGATTTTCAATCTTGGTCTGCCAGCTTCACCTGTCAAGGCCCCAGGAACTGGATAGGGCACCACTTGGCAGACAGGTGCTGGCAGGGGAAGTCTTTGATTGCCCTGAGACTTCAACAAAAGAAGGCAAGCTCAGGATAAGCCCTTGGAGATTTCTTCACAAGCAGGAATGCACAACAAAGACCAGTCTGTGTCCCCTTTCACCAGGCAGAAGCAGCAACTGCAGGATAGCTTCACAAAGCACAGTCACAGGCAGGGCAGCACTTCTCAGCTCTTCAACTCTTCTCCAGGCAGAGGTTCCTCTGGATGTCCAAAAGTGATCTAAAGTCTGTGGTTTTAGGTGCCCTTCTTATACCTATTTTGGACTTATAAGTAGGCTTACTTCAAAGGAAAGTCTCTCTTGTTTGTGAAATCCTGCCTTGCCCAGGCCAGGCCCCAGACACACAATAGGGGTTTGGAGACTGCATTGTGTAAGGGCAGGCACAGCCCTTTCAGGTGTGAGTGACCACTCCTCCCCAATCTCCTAGCACAGATGGCTCATCAGGATATGCAGGCTACACCCCAGCTCCCTTTGTGTCACTGTCTAGATAGAGGTGCAAACATCCCAAGTGTCAAAGACAGGGAATCCACAAACAGGCAGAGTCACAGAATGGTTTAAGCAAGAAAATGCTCACTTTCCAAAAGTGGCATTTTCAAAAACACAATCTTAAAATCAACTTTACTAAAAGATGTATTTTTAAATTGTGAGGTCAGAGACCCCAAACCCCTCATGTCTATCCACTCCCAAAGGGAGTCTACACTTCAATCATATTTAAAGGCAGCCACCATATTAACCTATGAGAGGGATAGGCCTTGCAACAGTGAAAACCGAATTTGACAGTATTTCACTGTTAGGACATATACAACACATTAGTATATGTCCTACCTTAAACATACACTGCACCCTGCCCATGGAGCTAACTAGGGCCTACCTTAGGGGTGTCTTACATCTAAGAAAAGGGAAGGTTTAGACCTGGCAAGTGGGTACACTTGCCAAGTCGAATTGGCAGTTTAAATCTGCTCACAGGGACACTGTAGTGGCAGGTCTGAGCCATGTTTACAGAGCTACTATTGTGAATGGCACAACCAGTGCAGCAGGCCCTCTAGTAGCATTAGGTTTACAGGCCCTGGGCACCTTATCAGTAAATCAAGCATGCTGATATAGGATAAACCAATTACATACACATTTTGTAAAGGAGCACTTGCACTTTAGCACTGGATAGCAGTGGTAAAGTGCCCAGAGTAACAAAAACAGCAAAAGCAGAGTCCAGCACCCATCAACAACCTGGCAAAACAGAGGCAAAAAGTAAAGGGAGACCACACCAAGGATGCCAAGTCTAACAGTGCTGCATGGGAAAACCCACTGCAACGCCCATAGAAAGCTTCCTGACGCAGAGTAAGGCAAGAGGCCATGAAAAGCCACGAAAATTAACTTTGCTTGGCTTCCTAGATATGGGTCTGCACTCTGCGCCTCTAGAACGTCAAAAAAAGTGTTGCACCAGCGGAGCATGGGGCTTGTAAATATGCCCCCAAATACTTAATCCAACCTTAGAGATTCTTTACATGACTTTGCGGCAGTCTTCATAAATATGCCCGGAATCTTTCTAACACGTTAGTCTTATTTTCTCTTTTGTATTTTGTTTCCACATTTTCACAAAATGCCCGCATGATCCATGCCAACAATACATCTGAAACAATAACAAGAATGAAACGTTAATTGTTATGCAAGCAATGGGATGGGTGTCGGTCAACCAATCAACAATTTAGCACCGACACTGTTGTCAAATGCAGTTTTTTAATGAAAAAATTCAGCATTTTTCAAATGAATACATTCCAGGGATAGACGGGTTGTAAAATTATGCTTCTTTGTACTGAGCAATCTCCATGAGATGTCACATTGTAAACTTAGACTTTATTAGACAACCTTTACATCTATGTATGTATTCACTCGGTTCTTCCTTTCTTTTCTTGTTTCTTTTTTATTTCCAACCGCGCATATTTCCTGCACATTTGGTAGGAAATTATGTTTTTCAAACAGAAAGTGGATGCATTGTTTTCTTGCACCGAGGCCGCTACAGCTGCAGGCGCTGCCTTCCGGGTATACAAACAGAAGAATGATGAATTTTCTGATTCCCAGTCACAGACTTTCACCATGATTCATTTAATTTCCATGTAAAATCTAATCTGCAAGATAATAATGGGTCACTCGTAGCAATATCATTCCGCTTGCCTTGATCTCCCGCAGTTATGCTAAGTACATGGTAATGTAATATATAAGTAAATCACAAGCACATTATTAGACTCGGATTTTATTATGCGACTGCCTGCAGTAACACTGTGAGCAAAATAATCTTTCAATCCCACAGAAATTGTCCAATTTAAATGAAACAAAAACACCGTCTTTCAATACCGTCTAAACAATCAGAGTGCAGGTCATTTTTGTAGCCTCTATTTGCGTTACTGACAAAACTGCAATGTCTCATTTTCAATTTATTACCTTTGTTCAAATCATAGTTGGCCACTTTATGGTCTTGAAAAGTGTCCTTTACTCCCTGCTGTGGAAATAGTTTTGGTCCCTGGCATTTCATATCAATTCTTTACCATCAAATTGGTACCGTGTCAAGCGCAGCATGTGGGCGCAGAAAATTGGATGCAGACTTCCTAACAGAAGAGAGGTCAAATCGGTAGATTTGTCAAGAAGCATGACACTTATTTTAACTCTGTTGACTATCTGTATGTCTAATACTGATGACTATTCTTGTGATTAATCGGTAAACTATCAATGGTTCAATGAAACATCACCAATATGGAAATATTAACTAACATAGAAATATCCGCAGATTGTCCTCTTCAATTTATCACCACTGTTGAGTTTAGGGAGGGACTACAACTCATGAAAGGCAAAACCTTGGGAGGATCTGGATTAGGCCCAGAAAATATCTATCTATGTATCTATCTATCTATCTATCTATCTATCTATCTATCTATCTATCTATCTATCTATCTATCTATCTATCTATCTATCTATCAACATATATATATATATATATATATATATATATATATATATATATATATATATATATATCTCTCACAGGCGTAATCTTGCGAATTTTGTATTAAGAGTGTTAATCTAAATACACGAACTGAGGCCGTTATGGCTTGTGGTATAATTTTGTTGCAACATTTTAGTGCTGAGGCACAGGAGCAACACAAACGACCATGAGTGGTTGTTGTTTGCCACAGTTGTGTTTTTGTACTATTTATTTAGAGCAAAATGCACCCTTCTGTACATACTTGCGCACTAAACTATAGAACTAACTGTCGCTTTAGCATTTTGTATGATTACGCATAATTTTGTGACATTTATCATAATTATTTGAAAGCAAATTATCAGAATTTCACACACACCTAGTCCAGATGAGCCTTTCCTCCCTCAAGAATGGTAATAAGGAGCATATTTTGTGAGACAGTAACCATTGTTTTCTCTAGTCAGTGTACAGGAATGGTATCATGGAATGTGACCTTTACACTGTAATAATACATTTATGAATATGGGTCTATTCATACATTTGTTCTTCTAACATATATTCTTGGGCAGCATTAACCTTCACTGGCACTTAATAAATGGTAATGTGGATATCTGACTTATAAGAAAAAGCAACTTCTTAATACAGAAACAGAAAAAGAAACTTGAGTGTGTCTTTTGAATGGCAACACGCCCTTGTGATTCATCCATTCGGAAACAGTAATGTCACATCTGATTTTTTTAAAGGGTTCAATGTCTAAGCTGCCACTTTGTTCGTTCTGTGGCCTCGGGCTGGCCACAGGCAGCTAAAGTCTCTCAGGTCAAGCTAAAGGCAACCAAAAGAGCTAATAATAATAAACAGGGAAGAATGGTTTGAAATTCATCTTTGCAGGCGATCATCTGATATGCAGCAAGGAAACCATGGGGTATTTTTTTATTATAATCCAACTGTTAGTTTCGCAACTGCCTCCATAACAATCTTAATCTCCTTAGTTTGTGTTTGGTACTGCGCAGCTGAGGTTCCCACTGGGGACAAACATCGCAGTTACATCTGAACGCATGGCGTACTGTCCATGAGCCATGGGCGGATACACAAAGCAAAATATACACAACTGAAGCAATGGCTCTGTGTACAAAGAGTCCTTTCTAGAAACAAGATATTTCACTTTTATTTTTACTGGATTTATGGCTGTGTGATATATTCTTTTGCAAAGTGTCTAATTATATCACAGTAAATAAATGAGATTCATCGAAGGGAAAGTGCCTCTTGTATTTAACTTAAAAGAAATTGTAATAGGCATTGTGAAATGTAGATTACGTTACTTGGAAGGTAACTAATGAATAGGCAGTTGTTTGAGAGTTCATGCTTTCAAGACCACCAATTGGTAGTCAAAAACCTGATGTATTATCACATTTTTCCATGGACACAGAGGCAGTCATTCCGACCCTGGCGGTCATTGACCGCCAGGGCCGGGGACCGCGGGAGCACCGCCAACAGGCTGGCGGTGCTCCCAAGGGCATTCTGACCACGGCGATACAGCCGCGGTCAGAAACGGAAATCCGGCGGTCTCCCGCCGGTTTTCCGCTGCACTGAAGCGCCGCCATGGGGATTCCGACCCCCTCACCGCCATCCTGTTCCTGGCGGTCGTGACCGCCAGGAACAGGATGGCGGTGAGGGATGTCCTGGGGCCCCTGGGGGCCCCTGCAGTGCCCATGCCAATGGCATGGGCACTGCAGGGGCCCCCGTAAGAGGGCCCCTAAAAGATTTTCAGTGTCTGCATTGCAGACACTGAAAATCGCGACGGGTGCTACTGCACCCGTCGCACCCTTCCCACTCCGCCGGCTCCATTCGGAGCCGGCTTCCTCGTGGGAAGGGGTTTCCCGCTGGGCTGGCGGGCAGCCTTCTGGCGGTCGGCCGCCAGCCCAGCGGGAAACACAGAATAACCGTGGCGGTCTTCTGACCGCGCAGCGGTATTTTGGCGGTTCCCGTTTGGCTGGCGGCGCCCGCCGCCAGCCAAAGTTGGAATCACCCCCAGAATGTGTAAAACCCCTTGTTGTATAATGCCCTAAGTTCGGCCCCAGCTGTGGGATTTATTGCCCTGACCTCAAAATAGAAATAGCATGCCCTCAGTAAGCTCCATCATAGATGTATCTTTAAAAAGCATGCTTCCTAGGATGCTACTTGTTAATCAATCATTTTCAATTTTTTTATTTTGGTGTTATTACCGTCTGATTTGATGAAAAAACATTTTATGATAAAAAAAACCCTTTAGGAAAAGAAAGCCTGGTGAGTGTTAGATTTAAATAAATAAAGAAATAAACTTACCGGTACTTTGACGTTTTATTCAAAGATGTCAGTGCTATTACGTTTTTCATGTAAGAGTTAATGTCAGTAGCTACTTACATTTTGTTTCATGGCAGAAAAGGTACTCTGGCCAGTCCTCAACTATAGAAGACTAAAAGCTATACAGGTTGGTGGTGACTTGAGCTAAAATGCTATAAAAAAGGAATGAAGTTAACGCAACTATTGGAAGCGTCTAGGTCTATTATTTGAATGATCAGCACTATGGGCCAGGAAGCAGGAGAAGACTCAGGTGGTCTGCTGTGCTGCTCTGCCAGAAGTACCTGCAAATCTAAACCAATGACCCCCAGAATCACGCCAAGGGCTAGGTGGCTGGACGACTGATCGGAGCCTCAGGGAGAGAAGGTGCCAACTACCTTGAACTCAGCACCTGGACTCCGTTTTCTAGGAGTCTACCATCTCCAATGGTGCCACCCCAGTCCTTGACCCTTGGAATTGTGTGTGAAGATGATCTGCCAGCCTAGTGGTCCCAGCAGAAGTGACAGAGCATGACGCATTGCCTCACAAAACCTCACATCAAAACACTGTGTGCATCTCCGACAGAGGCTTTCACATCACATATCCCTCGTCAGTAGCATCAACAACAATGCAGGAATCAGCATGGCAAGCACGACAACTACTTCCGAACCAGCCCGTGTGAAATATCGTCAACTCAGGATTTTGTTTCACAAGCCTCATGATAATGGCATCCTTGGCAATGATACAGGCCCATGCATCGCAGTCTTACAGCTTCCCATAGCCAACATTGCATTATGAATCTCCATATCTGGACATCACAGGACATTCATATTTGAATCCTCCACAGTAATGAATCTTGTACTCATAGTTGATCATGATCTTTTGATCCTGTTATTAATTCTGACATATGGGTAGATACCATGTATTACAATTGGTTCCACATTGTGCCAGCTTAGTGCTACTGTACTACATTAAATTATGGGCAATCTCATGACAAGGGTGCGAGTGATAGTTACCTTAGGACATTAGTTATAGCTACTTGACGTAACTCTAACTATAACTGGTGAATTTCTGTGGTTTTGTATGTTTAAAATGTGAGCCTAACTATAAGGTCCCAGTAACCTTTGTTTTTTAAGTGAATTTTTATGTATTTTTTTACTTATGTTTCCTAACTAGAAACACCACTGTAACCTTTGTTTTTTCAGTGAAACAAAATGTATGTATATGTGTGTGTGTGTCTGTGTGTGTATTTATACAGCAACATTCGTGTAAGTTGCTTTGTAGGAATCACATGAAATGCCTCATAAAATACTTGGAAGTCATTATTTTGTATTGTGTTAACGTGAAATAAATACATCAGAAGACACATTGCATGCTAGAAAAGAGCACAGACTTGCATGTTATGCAAACAAATGCTCGCTTTCACTTTATTCACGGGCACAAACACATTTTGCTCAGACTAGGTATGTAAATATTTACCAAGAAACCAAAAGTACACAGGTCCAGCCAATAGGCTAAATGGCTAGAGGTCTGGAAATATCTATCATCGTGGTCAACATGTTTCTCGCAAAAAATGTCTGTTAAGATCGGTGCGATTCGTCAGGGCCCCATCGGGATAGCGATAAGCATCAGGGAAGCGGAGCAGGGGTAGGTTATCCACCCGGTGGCCACACGAGCGGTTTGACTATACAAGCCTGGACCACTGATGCTTATTGCTATCCCGATGTGGCCCATCCTTTAATACAAGGAGGGTTTTTGTGGTACGAAGAAATCCCGTATTGGGTTATAACATGTGGATTAGGTAAGTTTTTTGGTCCTGATGAATCGCACCGATCTTAACAGACATTTTTTGCGCCAAACATGTTGACCCCGATGGTAGAAGTATAGTTAGTTCTGTACTCTAACTCTCCACATTCCCCTAATTCCGGGACTGACAGTTTTTTTGTTTCTGAGGGTGGACTAGACATTACTTCTAATCCTTCCCCATACTCTGTTTTTAATCATGACACAGGTCTGGGTTGATTAAATACGATATTTCCAGACCTCTAGCCATTTTTATTTTCACATACCCATATACCAATCCCACATACTAGCACTCAGCTACCGACATTCTTTACACTCAAAAGATCTCTGGCAAAGAGCCCCCACGAGGGGCCCGTCAGGCATTGCAGTGCCGGCCTGACGAGGAGCAAAAGCCCGATGATGAAGCATGTCACCATTTGGTGAGTGAGGGCTCTTGTTCTAATAGGAGCAGACTCATAGACTCTATTACTTACTGTTTACATTTGTACTAGTCTATTGGCTGGAACTGTGTACTTTTGTTTTTTTGGTATTATGATGGGAGTACCGTACACAGGACCAACTTTTCTCTAAACACTCCCGACATATTAGCCCTTCTTTGTTTGTATTCGATGTATATATTTAAAACAGAGTGGCGGTAGCCACACTGTAGTTATAGTTAGGATTCTGAGATATAGGAAATCCTCTGATATTTGGTTTGTAATAACTTTGCCACTGATTCCCCACAAAACAATGCAGACCTATTCCTTTACTCTACAATGGCTGATGATGCAAAGTTTTGTGGTGATTAGTTGAGGGTATGCAGAAAAGGGGGATCCCAAAACACATTTTTCCAACAAAGCCTTCTCCGTAGACTTTTTACTCAGATAAAGCAACAAAATGGTTTAATGGATTTACATATAATTTGGCATACAGAATATTGTGTGGAATGGGAACTTTTTGTTGTTTGATTGGGTCAGTAGTTTTAAAGCAATAAAGGGCAAAGACTTAGAGATATATGGGGCCATAGTGTACTGCATCATACTGCATTACCTGGTGATGACAAAGCACAAAATGAATGGTTAATAAAAGCCCTAGCAAACTGAAAAGGGAGTCATTTTGTTGGATCACACTTTGATTTTGTTCTGTGTTTTAATTTGAAATTTAGATTATTGCACCTGTTTTAATGAAGAGGAAGATATGATGCAGTTTAGCGAACTCTGTAGAGGTAGTTTTATAGATGTATAGATTGTTTAAAGAGTTTTAATAACTACTGCACTACTCTCGCAAAAAGTATCTAAAAAGTACCACAGTACGTATTGAAATGTAAAAATATATATATATTTATATATATATATATATATATGACAAAGTACGATAAGACATAAAATAGAGTGGCTCTTGAAAGAGTCTTTTTTAACTTAGCATATTTAAATATGTTTGCCAAGCCAAGTTTTTAGGTTTGAAATTACATGATGTTTTCCATAGGTGATAAAATATACACCATCAGGACAATAGAGTGCTGAATTGGACTATTTAATATTCAAA
The DNA here is from genome assembly GCF_031143425.1 of Pleurodeles waltl. Taxonomy (NCBI): domain Eukaryota; kingdom Metazoa; phylum Chordata; class Amphibia; order Caudata; family Salamandridae; genus Pleurodeles; species Pleurodeles waltl. Next base: position 475,741,831 of record NC_090451.1, read on the forward strand.
TGAAAATGGAAGAAATTTCATGATCTCAAAGGAATGCAGAGACTGCCTTGTTGATATGTCTTCAAGTCTTTTCAAACATAGCTGAAATTAGCGTAGACCACACCTAAAATGTGTGCTCAGAAACCTAGCCATTAAGATAGAAAATGTCTCCTTCATCTCAATTACCAGTTACGTATGCTATATAATTGGCACCACGGAGGATAATCATAAAATGTGGATGGTCAAATTTACAAATAGAAGAAAGTAGAGGGAGCAACTGATTCTAACTGAAACCTCTTTCACAAGTCCAGGTTACTTCAACTCGTTCCAAACCTATATCATGCCAACATCTGCTTTCTTGGCAGGCTTTCTGGCTCAAAAATTAAATGGTGCCAAACAAGCGAAACCGTAACAATCCTGCACATAAACACAAAGGCAGAGAAACAAAAATATAAACAGTTATGTGATTGCCCATTAGGAAATTCTGGTCACAAAAAATGAAAACCAATTGAAAACTCGATAAGAAATAAAATTAAGAAGTAAATCATTCTGATTGGTTAGCATCACTTACTTGGCAATAGACACAACCCAATACTGCCATATAACACCATAACCATATAAACTCTGCTGACTGTTGGAAAGCAATAAAGCAGTATTCCTACTTCAAAGACATTACCAAGAGTTTAAAAATTATACTTTATAACCTAAATTTCTACACACCACTCCCCTCTACAGCACACCACTCCATTGTACGACACACCACTCCATTCTCCTACACTCCACACTCTATTACATGCCTCTCCACGCTGCAACACAGCAATCCACTAGAAGACACATCACTCTGCGTTACAGTATGCCATGTCACTGTACGAGACTCCACTCGACTCGACGACACTCCATGCCACTCTCCGGAATGACATGCTGTAGGAAGGTAGCCTCTTTCTAGCCTTTTTACCCCCACTTTTGGCCTGTTTGTGAGAATATGTCAGGGTGTTTTTACTGTCTCACTGGGATCCTGCCAGCCAGGGCCCCAGTGCTCATACGTTTGTGGCCTATATGTGTTCCCTGTGTGGTGCCTAACTGTATCACTGAGGCTCTGCTAACCAGAACCTCAGAGTTTATTCTCTCTCTGCTTTTAAAACTGTCACTGCAGGCTAGTGACTAATTTTTCCAATTCTGATTAGCACACTGGAACACCCTTATAATTCCCTTGTATATGGTACCTAGGTACCCAGGGTATTGAGGTTCCAGGAGATCCCTATGGGCTGAAGCATTTCTTTTGCCACCCATAGGAAGCTCAGACAATTCTTATACAGGACTGCCACTGCAGTGTGAGTGAAATAACATCCACGTTATTTCACAGCCATTTTTCACTGCACATAAGTAACTTATAAGTCACCTATATGTCTAACCCTCACTTGGTGAAGGTTGGGTGCCAAGTTACTTAGTGTGTGGGCACCCTGGCACTAGCCAAGGTGCCCCACCAACTTTGTGAGTGCGGGGGCACCATTACACGCGTGCACTACATAAAGGTCAATACCTATATGTAGCGTCACAATGGTAACTCCGAACATGGCCATGTAACATGTCTAGGATCATGGAATTGTCACCCCGATACCATTCTGATATTGGGGGGACAATTCCATGCATCCCCGGGTCTCTAGCACAGAACCCGGGTACTGCCAAACTGCCTTTCTGGGGTCTCCACTGTAGCTGCTGCTGCTGCCAACCCCTCAGACAGTTTTCTGCCCCCCTGGGGCCTGGGCTTCCCAGTCCCAGGAAGGCAGAACAAAGGATTTCCTCTGAGAGAGGGTGTTACACCCTCTCCCTTTGGAAATAGGTGTGAAGGGCTGGGGAGGAGTAGCCTCCCCCAGCCTCTGGAAATGCTTTGATGGGCACAGATGGTGCCCATCTCTGCATAAGCCAGTCTACACCGGTTCAGGGATCCCCCAGACCTGCTCTGGCACGAAACTGGACAAAGGAAAGGGGAGTGACCACTCCCCTGACCTGCACCTCCCAGGGGAGGTACCCAGAGCTCCTCCAGTGTGTCCCAGACCTCTGCCATCTTGGATTCAGAGGTGTTGGGGCACAATGGACTGCTCTGAGTGTCCAGTGCCAGCAGGTGATGTCAGAGACCCCTCCTGATAGGTGCTTACCTCTTTCAGTAGCCAAGCCTCCTTTCTTAGTAGCCAAACTTTCTGGATATTTAGGGTCTCTCCTCTGGGCTATTCCTCAGATAACGAATGCAAGAGCTCACCAGAGTTCCTCTGCACTTTCCTCTTTGACTTCTGCCAAGGATCGACCGCTGACTGCTCCAGGACGCCTGCAAAACCGCAACAAAGTACCAAGACGACTACCAGCAACATTGTAACACCTCATCCTGCTGGCTTTCTCGACTGTTTCCTGGTGGTGCATGCTCTGAGGGCTGCCTGCCTTCACCCTGCACTGGAAGCCAAGAAGAAATCTCCGGTGGGTCGACGGAGTCTTCCCCCTGCCAACGCAGGCACCAAACATCTTCATCACCGGTCCTCTGGGTCCCCTCTCATCCTGATGAGCGTGGTCCCTGGAACACAGGAGCTGTGTCCTAGTGTTTCCCACAGTCCAGTGGCCTTTCTGTCCAAATTTGGTGGAGGAAAGTCCTTGCCTCCCCACGCCAGACAGCAAACCTGTGCACTGTGTGATTTGCAGCTGCTCCGGCTTCTGTGCACTTTTCCAGGACTTCCTTTGTGCACAGCCTAGCCTGGGTCCCCAGCACTCCTTCCTGCATTGCCCAACTCGCTGAGTTGGACTCTGAAGTCGTGGGACCCTCCTTTGTGACTCTGAGTTGACTGCTCTCCTCAGATTTTCTAAGTTCCTGTTCCGGTACTTCTGTGGGTGCTGCCTACTTCTGTGGGGACTCTCTGAGTTGCTAAGTGCCCCCTCTGTCTCCTCCTCCAAGGGGCGATATCCTGGTCCTTCCTGGTCCCTAGCACCACTCAAAATCCTCAATCCCAACTTTTGCAGCTAGCAAGGGTTGTTTGCAGTATTTCTGCCTGGAAATACTTCTGCAACCTCCAGCACGCCGTGGGACCTCTTACCTCCAAAGGAAAAGTTCCTAGTCCTTTTTGTTGTTGAAGAATCTTTGGCTTCTTCCACCCAGACGCAGCCCTTTTGCACCTTCATCCGGGGTTTAGTGGGCTCCGGCCCCCCCTGGACACTTTTGTGACTCTTGGACTTGGTCCCCTTCCTTTACAGGACCTCAGGTCCAGGAATCCGACCGCCAGGGTCACCGACCACGGGAGCACCGCCAACAGGCTGGCGGTGCTCCGTCGAGCATTCTGACCGCGGCGGTTCAGCCGCGGTCAGAAACGGAAAGTCGGAGGTCTCCCGCCGACTTTCCGCTGCTCGGGAGAATCCTCCATGGCGGCGGAGCGCGCTCCACCGCCATGGGGATTCTGACACCCCCTACCGCCATCCTGTTCCTGGCGGGTCTCCCGCCAGGAACTGGATGGCGGTAGGGGGTGCCGCGGGGCCCCTGGGGGCCCCTGCAGTACCCATGCCTATGGCATGGGCACTGCAGGGGCCCCCGTAAGAGGGCCCCACAAAGTATTTCAGTGTCTGCAAAGCAGACACTGAAATACGCGACGGGTGCAACAGCACCCGTCGCACCTTCCCACTACGCCGGCTCCATTCGGAGCCGGCGTCCTCGTGGGAAGGTAGATTTGCCCTGGGCTGGCGGGCGGCCTTTTGGCGGCCGCCCGCCAGCCCAGGGCAAATCTCAAAATACCCTCAGCGGTCTTGCGACCGCGGAGCGGTATTTTGTCGGGGGAAGACTGGCGGGCAGCCTCCGCCGCCCGCCAGTCTCAGAATCACCCCCTAAGTGTTTTGCTGGTGCTTGTGGTTCTTGCAGAATCCCCTATCACAACTATTGTGTCTTTCTGGGGTAGTAGGATAACTTTACTCCTACTTTTCAGGGTCTTGGGGTGGGGTATTTTTGACACCCTTACTGTTTTCTCACAGTCCCAGCGACCCTGTACAACTTCCCATAGGCCTGGGGTCCATTTGTGATTCGCATTCCACTTTTGGAGTATATGATTTGTGTTGCCCCAAGGCCTATGTCTAACTATTGCATCCTATTGTGATTCTACATTGTTTGCACTACTATTGTGATTCTACATTGTTTGCACTACTTTTCTTACGGTTACTTACCTGTTTTGGGTTTGTGTACATATAATTTGTGTATATTGCTTACCTCCTAAGTGAGGGTATCCTCTGAGATACTTTTGGCATATTGTCACTAAAATAAAGTACCTTTCTTTTTAGTAACTCTGAGTATTGTGTTTTCTTGTGATATTGTGCTATATGATATAAGTGGTATAATAGGAGCTTTGCATGTCTCCTAGTTCACCCTAATCTGCTTTGCCATAGCTACCTCTAACAGCCTAAGCTGCTAGAAACACCTCTATTCTACTAACAAGGGATAACTGGACCTGTCACAAGGTGTAAGTACCACAAGGTACCCACAATAAGCCAGACCAGCCTCCTACACATGCCACTCCACTGTATGACACGCCACTCCACTCTGTGACATGCCAATCCACTCTAAACTACTCCACTCTATGTACAGTCACTCTAAGATGCAGTATGAGGTGCCACTTTGTGACTCACCACTTCACTCTACTGTATGCCACTCCATTGTAAAATACTGTACCCCACTCAATGCCTCTCCATACTACGCTATTCTGCTTGGCTCTACGACACTTCACAACATGCTTTCCCACTCCAATCGGCAACACACTACTCCATTCATTAACATGCTATTCCACTCTACGAAACTCCACTCTGTGACATTCCAAAACACGCCACTCCACTCCACTCTATGACCAGCTACTCCACTCCACCACAGGCCACTTCATTGTATAATCTGTCACTCCACTCCATTCCACTTCACTCTATGGCCTCCACTCTAAGACACTCTATGACATGTCAATCTTTGACACTCGCCTCCACTATACTTTATGACATGCCTCTCAACTCTACCAATGTCTACTTCACTCAATGACCCTCCGCTCTACGGCATGTCATTCCATTCCACTGTGTGACACGCCACTCCACTCTATCACACACCAGTCCACTTTACCTCACGACACTACACACCACTCTATTTCACTCTATGACAAACCATGCCATTCCACTCTATGAGACACCCCTCCGCTCCATGACATGCAACTCTAGTCAATGCCACTCAACTCTAGGCCCCTCCACTTTAAGAAACTCTACAACACACCTCTGTATGACATTTCACTCCACTCTACTCTACAACCTACCACTCGACTCTATGCCACTCTAATCCACTCTACTCCACTCTTCAACACTCTATATTCCTCCACTCTATGACACTTTACTCAATTCTGTGCCCTTCTATGGCAGTCTACCCCACCCTATGTAACTGTACAACACTACTCAATCAATCAATAGTTTATTCGGTCCAAATTTGGACCATTTGAAAAATTAGAAATGATCATACATACAAAAAGATAAAAACCATAAACCATCACTTAGTCGAAAAAACATTTGGCAGTTAGTACAGAGAGAAAAAATTCATAAAATTACATAAAAAGTTTCATAAATAATTAAGACAAAACTCTTAAAATAATTTCTGGATCTTACCCTGTGCAAAAGGCTAAGTGCTAAAATAGTGCTAACCAGTTGTTAAAAACATGAAGATCATTCTAAAACAGTTTAATATATAAAATAAGGCATAAAAACTGCATATAGTAGCTCCTATTAGGAGAGGCTAGAGGTCAACCAGTGGAAAATAATGCCATAAGTTACTCAGTTCTATTAAATAAGTTGATCAGGTGAATTGCAACTTGCGATTTATAAAATTATATATGCTAAGGAACTATAAGTCTCTAGCCATCATGCGCGGGGCTACAGTCTTTTATCGTCGGAGGGTCATACTAATCATTTTATTTAAAATCCCAGATTAATATAACAGGGTACTAGTTTGCTAACTTCTAGACCGTTCTTCGACCGATGGGTTAAGATCTGTAGTAATCCTACTGCGGATTTTCCATGCTGCTGCCAAATATTTGGAAACAGAACTCACTATCAGTATGGAAGTGTCATATTTACATATTCTATATTCACTGTTTCGGTTTTGTGATGGCAGTGTTTACACAGAGGGATAATCCACTTCCCACGAGGGCATTTGTACAGAGGACAGAAGAATAGGACATGCTCAGAAGTTTCCTTGCATAGATGGCAATTTATGCATTTGTCAGATAAAGAACTATTGGTTGTCCAGCAAGCTGTAAAGCTGTTGACTGCCAATGTTCCGTATCTGAACTGAAGTAATAAGGAACGAGCACGGGCTGGGATAGGGAGATCCAGGAAGCTTTCAGGCAGAGGTTCATGCTTAACCAGCAGAAACTCTGCTGTCAACCGACCCAACCCAATTGAGCCGAGAGATTCCTCATGGATCTTTTCCCAATAGCGGTCTTTGATCAGGCGTTTAGCATTACCAGGGATCATCTCGGGATTCTCCCAATACTGGGCTAAGTTCAGTTTAAGCCACTCTCATTTCCCTAAGCCACCGTACTTTTTCCCATCCATAGCAAGGTGGCAAAAGTTCTTTAACTGCTAATCTGAAGGGTTCAAGTTCCTCCGTTTTCCATAATCTGACCCAGTACAGAAGTGGTCTTAGGTATGCTGTGTCCTTAATACTATTTAGACCCAAATCCAGTCTTAGGGGGAGCATCGGCGTGCCCTTCCCCAGTCTGGATATGTGTCTAAGGAAATTATTTTCTTTAATTTGAAGAGTGTCCAATTGTCTGTGAAATCCCCAAAGTTCCGCTCCATATAGGGCCGCGGCACGAATTTGAGCTTTGTAGATTTCAGAGATGAGGGTCAGAGGGGGACTTATTGCAGTACTAGCCTTACGTCCTATCACTCCACATCTTTGGCTAATTGTTAATGCCCCTTTCCTTATAGCTGGATCCCAGCTGCCCTTATCAGATAGTCTGATACCCAAATAGTCATATTCCGTTACCCTCTCCAAATGAATTGAATCCATCCTAATATTTGCTCCTAGCTTCTTATTCGGGGCACTGTATATCATGAGTTTAGTTTTCTTAAGATTTATGTCTAACCCGTGATCTCTGCAGAAAACACCGAACTGGATGACAAGATTCTGAATTCCCATGGATGATTTGGACAAAAGGATAGTGTCATCTGCGTAAAGTAGGCATGGTACTTTGGTCCCGGCCAGCTTTGGAGAATCATTAGTGCAGTTTGCTAAATACTTAATACAATTATTTATGTATAGAAGAAAAAGGGTGGGGGCCAAAACACACCCCTGCCTGACTCCCCTCTCAATAGCCACTGCTTCTGTTAGGTCACCATTCTTGCCACTCCTGATTTGAGCATAAGTATTCTCGTGTAGTCGGATAATGAGTTTCAGGAGGCCATGTGGGACACCCATATTAGCTAGTGTCAGCCATAGCTGATTTCTGTGGACCAAATCAAACGCGGCTCTAAGATCAATAAAAACTACGAAAAGGTTACCTCCGCCTACTTCTACAGTCTTCCATTTTAGTGTTAAAAATCTTAGCACCTGATCTATGGTACTAACTGCAGGCCTAAACCCTGCTTGCAGATCAGAAATGGTATTGGTTTCCAAAATCCATTCTTCTAAACGAGACAAAATTTGCTTAGCAAAAAGTTTTTGGAAGTTGTCAAGTAAGGAGATTGGACGGTAGTTAACAGGGTTAGAGGGGTTACCTTTCTTAAAGATGGGAACTATCTCTGCTCCCATCCAGGAGCTCGGGACAGGTGCTCCTGCAGTTACCGCATTAGAAATGAGGTTCAAATATGGGGCCCATATATCTGGGTTTGTCTTATATAGATCGCCAGGTATTTTATCAAGGCCGGGGGCCTTTCCCCATTTCAGTGACGCGATCGCAGCCTTGGTTTCTGCCAGGGTAAATTCAATTTTGGGACTCTCAGTAGTCATGGTATGGGTCAGTTCCCTAGAAGTAACACCAGTAATCCCAGAATATAATCGGGAAAAGTGATCTGTCCACTCTACAGGGAGTATTGAAGCACCAGGCGAACAGTTAAGTTCTTCGCTGACATCAGCCACCATTTTCCAAAATTTCGAGGTGTCGTTTGTTTTAGCAGACTCCAGGAGGGAAACCCATCTAGATTCATCCCATGTCATACGGGCTCTACTTTGTTCCTGTCTATAATCTTTCCTGGCTTCCCTTATATGGTCTGACACAACACTACTCCTTTCTATGAGACTCCACAGTACAACACTTTTCTCCCCTTCACTCTTCGCCACTGTACCCCATGAAACTGTAATACTGTACTCCACTCTACTCCACTCTATGCCACTCCCTTCTACAACAGTCTGCTTCACTCTATACCACTCAATAACACTCCATTCAACAACACTCCATTCTACGCCACTCCACTCTATGACGGTGTACTCCTCTCTAACTACAATCAGATTTCACTGTAGTAGTTGATTATAAACTTACCATATAGTATGAAGCCTTCATAAGGGTCATGATTAACTTAGCTTACACATTTCTTTTATTTCTATATTTTAGCATTTTTGTTACCTGAAAAATATGGTTAATATTGGTACAATGTCTTTATCATTTGAGATAGTTAAGTAGTTCTGAAAATAATGTTTTTCTTTTTTTAACATTTTTGGGGGAAGTTTTTGTTTTATTTTCGAAGGTCAACATGACAAACCAGCAAAAAAATCTTAACAGAAAGCAGGAGTAAAACAAAGGCAAAAAACCCTAAGGCTGTTGGTGGGACCCTGGAGAATCATGACAATCTTCTGGTGGATACTCAGATCTCTCTCTCCTACAACAATCACAGCATAGGAAACAGTATCTGGCAGTGTTGCCATACTGCTCTTTAATTTGTCTATTCTGCCTCAACAGCTTGAATGACACTATGGTACCAGGAGCAGGTACTGATCAAGGACAAATACACAGAGTGGTGGTGGAGGTCCGGATGATGAAGAAGAAGTTGAATGGGCTGAAGTAGCCAAAGAAGTGGTCACTGCCAATGATCTTGCTGCAGCCTCTTCCAACTCCTTCTGATGCCTTCTTTTGACCCTCGACAATCTGGTTGAATGGATTGTTTGCATGTGTTTTTTCATTCTCTTTGTACCAAATTAGAACTGTTTGATAATCCCATGGAAAATGGTTGTGTTGCAGAGGTTGCAGGTTACCAGATTGGAAAAAATGTTTTCCCTCCAGGTGGCAATATGATAAACTTCTACACAAAGAATATTTAAATTTCTTCCTCAGCTCTACCTAATGCTTGTCCTCTTGCATTTCCACTCCACTTCTTCTTCCTCCTTTTCCAGCAGGACAGGATCTTCTTGTTGAGCCTATGCTGTTCTGCAAAAGTACAAAAGTGGCCTCTGAACGCAAGCTTTTCCATGTTGGAAAGTCCACTACCTTCACCTTTGAAGATCTTATTGTAATGAGGAAAACGGGTGTACACTTCCTAGTTCCTACAATGGACAGACTTATATGCCAATAAAATGCTGTTAACAAAATCAAAAGTATTGCAGTAACATCTTGATACTTAGGGCCAGGTGTAGCAAAGTTTTGCGAGTCGCAAATGTCCTGAATCGCTATTTGCGACCCCACAAAATCCGAAATGGGATGCAAAAATCCCATTTCCGATCACCAAATAACGATGCGACCCAGCACCGACTCGCAAAAATTGCGACCTGATTTTGCGACCCGCAATCTGGAAGTCACAAATTGCGAGACGCAAACCATATGCAAAAGCCAGTCGCAAAAAGCCCGTTTTGCACACCCAGATTACCACTGATTCAGAGCAGGTGGTAACCAGAACCAAAGTATAAAAGGAGACCCAGAAGGCATCTGCGTGACTCAAAATGGCTGAACTGTGTGTGAATGCATGGAGGAGGAGAGTTCAGGCTGCCCAGGAGAGGAGGAGGAGGCAGAGACAGGAGAGGATATACCGAATCAGGCAGACACTATTTCAACAAACAGAGGAGGAGATTTATGACAAATATAGACTGAGCAGTGCTTTTATCTTAGAGATTATTGAACTGCTGAAAACTCAGCTTGAATGACAGACAATGCGCGGCAGCGCCATCCCCACACATGTGCAAGTGCTATGCTCACTGCACCTCTTGGCCTCGGGTAGCTATCAGGGGGTGATTGCAGTGGCAGGTGGGGTATCCCAAAGTGCACTCTCACGATTCTTCAGATGTTTCCTAGATGCCATACTCGCACACATGTCCAGATATATATACCTTCCCAGGAATGAGGCAGAAATGAACAGCACCAAGTTGGACTTCTACAGAATTGCCAACTTCCCCCATGTAATAGGGTGTGTGGATGGGACACATATACAAATTTGCCCACCTGCAAATCTGGAATATGTGTTCCGCAATAGGAAATGTACCCACTCACTAAACATCCAGGTGGAATGCGACGCCCATAATGTCATTACTGCCATTGTAGCTAAATATCCAGGTAGTACACATGACTCATACATACTCAGGCACAGTGGGATACACCAAGCCTAGAACGTGGGGAGTTTGGAGACGGATATATATTAGGTATTGGTGACTACACTCTGAAGCCTTACATACAGGTCAATGTGTAACCCTGTGATACCCTGCTAAATTTGCCTTTTTTGTCAAACAGGTGACAGTGCATATGCCCTGAGACCATGGATACTCACCCCATACCTAACACCTAGCAGTCAGAAGAGAGGCGCTATAACATTGCACGTCGGCGGACCAGAACTGTAGTCGAGAAGACCTTTGGCTTGTTAAAGGCAAGATTCCAATGCCTCCACAAAAGTGGAGGTGCACTCCAGTATGCCCCAGAAACAGCATGCAAGATAGTTGCTGGCGGTGCCATACTACACAACATTGCCACCAGACGGGGGCTACATCTCACCCCTGAAGACACAGACACTGAGTTTAGGAGCAAGAGCTACCACACCGACAGCCTGGGGATAGAAGCATCGCAAATGAGGGCAGACAGAGACGGAACCACATTGCAACCCAATACTTAGGCAGGTACATGGCAACCGTGACCGCACTCACTAATGTCAGACACACATAGCCCAGTTGTGTAGTGAAACAAACAAAAAATTTTTATTGCTAAACTACAATGTCATTATAAATGTGCAGTAAGCAACAGTCTGGAATTGGAAACAGTCAAATCAGACACATTAATTGCATGTGCCTCAGTACTAGGACATGTCACTGGCTCACAGCCTCCTCCAACTGCGGCCACCATGGCTCACTTCAGGTGGGTCCCCTGAGCCCTGCTGTGCACTGCTACTCCGCAGCACACGCGCATCAGTGGCAGACACACTGCTGATGGTAGAGCTCTCCTCACTGTCCTGCGGGGGTATCTCCTGTGCCCCTTGCGGCCTGTCTGGTCTCCATTATGTCAACTGCATGGCTGATGCGGCCAAGTCCCCGTGCCACATCACCAGCAAAATGACCCAGTTCGACCTGCAGGCTGACAGTGCACTTTGACAGGCAGGTGGTGTTCATAGCCAGGCGCCCAATGGATGCTGCAAGTCTGTCTAACCGGGCTGCAGTGTTGCGCTCCCTGCACCGTGCCTGTGCCCTCTCAGCCACCAGTTCCCTGACCAATAAGTCGATGGACTGTGTCAGGTTCCCCAGATGTGTGTTCATAGTTTGGAACTGATTGTCCACATTAGCCAGCCACTGTGTCATAGTGGTCTGCAGTCTTGTTAGGTTCCTGTTAATTGACCTCAACTGTCTGTTTTGCAGGCACTGACCCTGTACTAATGATGCCTCAAGTCCTGCTAACTCAACATCTGCGACATCCTCCCTGTGCATAGACTGCACTCTACGTTGACGTCTGCGCACTGCGCCTGCTGCTGTCTGTGTGTACCTCTCTGTAGGCCATGGCCCTGGTGCCACCACTGCTGCCTCCATATCCAGTGCAGGATCTTCTATGGACTCCGGTGGCATTTCCATTGGTGGTGGTGTCCTGCTGTGCCCTGCTGTGTCAGTGGCAGCCTCCTCCTGTGGGTCTGTCCCATGTCCCTCTCCCTGCACGTGTTCGCCGATGGGGGGCTTTGTGGGAGACCTGTGGGACATAGGGGGATACACTGTCAGTCTCTCACATCTGTTTTTTACCTCATAATAAACATTTGCCTATATTTGGACTACTGTACTTCATTGCCCATAATGCACCATTCTAGAGGTTGCTAGACTGGAATGAAGCTAGTCTGGAGCTGCCTGCTGCTGTGTACTAGGATTGTGTGTATAGTGCATTTGTAGGTGTCAAAGAATATATCATGGTACTCACTTTTTGATGTTCCAGGCGCAGAACTGTCCAAATCTCCTATGTCCAGTACAGCTCAGGCTCCAGTGTTGTCTCCACCATGGTTTCCAGGGCTGTAGGTGGTGGAACGGTGGATGGGCCTCCTCCAGTTCCCCTCATCTCCCTCATGCACTCCGCAACCCTCTCCTTGGTCCTGGAGCGAAGGTCATACCACCTTTTCCTAATTTCATCCAGGGTGCGGTGGCTTACCCCAATGGCATTCATTTTGTCCTGGATGTCTTGCCATATTTGTTTTTGGAGTGTCAGGGACACTCATTGCTGCCTAGCCAAAGAGTTGGTCATGGTGCAGGCAGCACTCCTCAGTAAGTACCTCCAACTCCTTGTCAGAGAACTTTATTTTTCTCTTTCTGCCAGCACTGGGTGACTCCTTCTCCATTGTTGCTGCAGCTCCTCTCACCTGGGTGTGGCTCTGCAGTTTGGGCTGGGTGTGCTCCTCCCTCCTCCCAGTTCCATTTGGTGACTTCCTGGTTCTGATGTCATCACAGAAAGCCATGAAGTAAGTATTCAAACTGTTTTGTTCCACCTGCAGGCATTTTGTGAGTTAGTCGCAATTTGCGACACCGGACCACACCCTTAGCGCAATTTGCGACCTCGCTCAAAACTGAGGTCGCAAATTGCGGTGCGACACCTCTGCGGCTCGCAATTTGGAATGGCGAGTCTTTCTCGCATTTGGTTTTGCAAGTCGGAAATAGCGATTCACATGGAGTCGCTATTTCCGAGTTGCAATTTTTTACCTACCTACATCTGGCCCCTAAATGTGGTGCTGGTAAAATTCCCGAACACAACCTACAGTTTCACTATTAAAACATATACGATCAAAAAAACATAAGTAGCCATGAAACCCTGAAACCATAATTTAAGTATCATTCAAATATTTGATGTAAATAGTATTTTAAACATTTACGGAGGTACCGCATCAGCACCACGGTACCGAAAAAAAAGGTAAAAAATAATAATATTTTAATACCATATTAAAAAATATTATATGGTTAAAAGGATTTTTTTTAAAACATACAAATTCTATGAAAAAGCAAAGGTTAAGGATTAGTTATAGTTAGGATAACTTAATTTATTATTTCAATAGGAAAAACACCCTAAAATACACAAACAGAAATTCAAAGCTTATAGTAATAGTTTTACAGTTCTAACATTAAATTAATAACTTACTGCCCACCCACAACTTACTATTACTGACACACCTCCATACAGAGTATTCTAAACTCGCTAGCCAGATTAAATTAACTATAATTTGTGCCTTCTTTCTGCATAGCTTCTACCTTTTCATATTACTTTACTAATAGCATGTTAATTCATAACAAGATTCATGACATCTCAAATGATGTTATTTATGATACGCTGTGCATAGTAGAGAGACAAGGTATAGTATTATATATATATATATATATATATATATATATATATATATATATGTGGTGGGGTTATAGGGATTGGCTGCAAGGCCTGGCCACAGGCTGGGCCCTGCATCCAACCCATGCCTTGCACAGCCAAAGGCCTTGTGCTGTGGTGGTTGGATTAATGTGTAGTAATTAAAATTACTTTATGTTAAAAAAACACAGAAATGCACTGAAAACAACAAAGGTTACTGGAATGTTATAGTTAGGAAATCGAATTAAAAACCATAGAAATTCACTTAAAAAAACAAATGTTACAGGGATGCTACAGTTAGGATCTGAATTTACTCTGACAAAACCATAGAAATTCAGCAATTAGAGTTATGGTTAGCTGAAGTAGCTATAACTTGTGCCCTTAGGTAACTATAGCTTGTGCACTCGCCATGAACTGCTAACTTCTTGGGTTGAAGTGTTGGAGGTCATCATTATTTGCAAAGTCATCACAGTCAGAGATATACAAATTTGGATTTCCTTAAATATCTCAAAAAGTACTGAATGGATTTACTCCAAATAAGTAAAAGCAAAATCTGCATACCAAAAGCTAGCTTTCTGACACATTTGGTGCAGTTCAGTCCAGCAGTTCGGGCTGTAGTCATGTCTAAAGTAAAGGCCCAATGGGAATTAACCCCTTCGCTGCCAGGCCTTTTCCCCCTCCTGTGCTGAGCCTTTTTTTGGCTATTTGGAGCAGTTCGCGCTTAGGCCCTAATACCTTTTTGTTCACATAAGCTACCCACGCCAAATTTGCGTCCTTTTTTCCCAACATCCTAGGGATTCTAGAGGTACCCAGACTTTGTGGGTTCCCCAGAAGGAGGCCAAGAAATTAGCCAAAATACAGTGAAAATTTTGTTTTTTCAAGAAAATGGGAAAAAGGGGCTGCAGAAGAAGGATTGTGGTTTTTTCCCTGAAAAGGGCATCAACAAAGGGTTTGCAGTGATAAAATCACCAGCTTCCCAGCTTTCAGGAACAGGCAGACTTGAATCAAAAAACCCAATTTTTCAACACTATTTTGGCATTTTACTGGGACATACCCCATTTTTACGATTTTTTGTGCTTTCAGCCTCCTTCCAGTCAGTGACAGAAATGGGCATGAAACCAATGCTGGATCCCAGCAACCGCAACATTTCTGAAAAGTAGACAAAAATCTGAATTCAGCAAGGGGTAATTTGTGTAGATCCTACAAGGGTTTCCTACAGAAAATAACAACTGAAAAAGAAAAATATTGAAATTGAGGTGAAAAAAACATCAATTTTTCTCTACGTTTTACTCTGTAACTTTTTCCTGCAATGTCAGATTTTCGAAAGCAATATACCGTTACGTCTGCTGGACGCTTCTGGTTGCGGGGATACATAGGGCTTGTAGGTTCATCAAGAACTCTAGGTACCCAGAGCCAATAAATGACCTGCACCCTGCAGTGGGTTTTCATTCTATGCCGGGTATACAGCAATTCATTTGCTCAAATATAAAGAGTAAAAAATAGCTATCAAGAAAACCTTTGTATTTCCAAAATGGGCACAAGATAAGGTGTTGAGAAGCAGTGGTTATTTGCACATCTCTGAATTCCGGGGTGCCCATACTAGCATGTGAATTACAGGGCATTTCTCAAATAGACGTCTTTTTTACACACTGTCTTACATTTGGAAGGGAAAAATGTAGAGAAAGACAAGGGGCAATAACACTTGTTTTACTATTCTAAGTTTCCCGATAAAAATTATACCTCACTTGTGTGGGTAGGCCTAGCGCCCGCGACAGGATATGCCCCAAAACACAACGTGGACACATCACAGAAAACAGAGCTGTTTTTTGCAAAGTGCCTACCTGTAGATTTTGGCCTCTAGCTCCGCCGGCACCTAGGGAAACCTACCTAACTGTGCACTTCTGAAAACTAGAGACCTAGGGGAATCCAAGATGGGGTGACTTGTGTGGCTCGGACCAGGTTCTGTTACCCAGAATCCTTTGCAAACCTCAAAATTTGGCTAAAAAAAACATGTTCCTCACATTTCTGTGGCAGAAAGTTCTGGAATCTGAGAGAAGCCACAAATTTCCTTCCACCCAGCGTTCCCCCAAGTCTCCCGATAAAAATGATACCTCACTTGTGTGGGTAGGCCTAGCGCCCGCGACAGGAGACGCCCCAAAGCGCAACGTGGACACATCCAATTTTTTTAAAGAAAACAGAGGTGTTTTTTGCAAAGTGCCTACCTGTAGATTTTGGCCTCTAGCTCCGCCGGCACCTAGGGAAACCTACCAAACTGTGCATTTCTGAAAACTAGAGACCTAGGGGAATCCAAGATGGGGTGACTTGTGTGGCTCGGACCAGGTTCTGTTACCCAGAATCCTTTGCAAACCTCAAAATTTGGCTAAAAAAACACATGTTCCTCACATTTCTGTGGCAGAAAGTTCTGGAATCTGAGAGGAGCCACAAATTTCCTTCCACCCAGCGTTCCCCCAAGTCTCCCGATAAAAATGATACCTCTCTTGTGTGGGTAGGCCTAGCGCCCGCGACAGGAAACGCCCCAAAGCGCAACGTGGACACTTCCAAATTTTTTTAAGAAAACAGAGGTGTTTTTTGCAAACTGCCTACCTGTAGATTTTGGCCTTTAGCTCAGCCGGCACCTAAGGAAACCTACCAAACCTGCGCATTTCTGAAAACTAGAGACCTAGGGGAATCCAAGATGGGGTGACTTGTGTGGCTCGGACCAGGTCTGGTACCCAGAATCCTTTGCAAACCTCAAAATTTGGCTAAAAAAACACATGTTCCTCACATTTCTGTGGCAGAAAGTTCTGGAATCTGAGAGGAGCCACAAATTTCCTTCCACCCAGCGTTCCCTCAAGTCTCCCGATAAAAATGATACCTCACTTGTGTGGGAGGGCCTAGCGCCCACGACAGGAAACGCCCCAAAGCACAACGTGGACACATCCAATTTGTTGAAAGAAAACAGAGGTGTTTTTTGCAAAGTGCCTGCCTGTAGATTTTGGCCTCTAGCTCAGCCGCCACCTAGGGAAACCTACCAAACCTGTGCATTTCTGAAAACTAGAGACCTAGGGGAATCCAAGATGGGGTGACTTGTGTGGCTCGGACCAGGTTCTGTTACCCAGAATCCTTTGCAAACCTCAAAATTTGGCTAAAAAAACACATGTTCCTCACATTTCTGTGGCAGAAAGTTCTGGAATCTGAGAGGAGCCACAAATTTCCTTCCACCCAGCGTTCCCCCACGTCTCCCGATAAAAATGATACCTCACTTGTGTGGGTAGGCTTAGCGCCCGCGACAGGAGACTCCCCAAAACACAACGTGGACACATCACATTTTTTCATTGAAAACAGTGCCTACCTGTAGATTTTGGCCTCTAGCTCAGCCGGCACCTAGGGAAACCTACCAAACCTGTGCATTTTTGAAAACTAGAGACCTAGGGGAATCCAAGATGGGGTGACTTGCGGGGCTCTGACCAGGTTCTGTTACCCAGAATCCTTTGCAAACCTCAAGTTTTGGCAAAAAAAAACACATTTTCCACACATTTCGGTGACAGAAAGTTCTGGAATCTGAGAGGAGCCACACATTTCCTTCCACCCAGCGTTCCCCCAAGTCTCCCGATAAAAATGATACCTCACTTGTGTGGGTGGGCCAGGTGCCTGCAACAGAATAAGGCCCAAAACTTGTAGAGATAGAGGGGATAGCACAGCGAGTTTATAAGGACATATTCTTTTATACATCTTTAGACTGACTCTGCTTTGGGGACCCACATAAGAGAGGTTTCATTTTACTTGGGAGACTGAGGGGAACACTGGGGAGTAGGAATTTTGTGCTGGAGTGGTGATCCTACGAAGAAAAGTCAGGAAAATATGCTTTTTTAAGCAAATTTTGAGGTTTACAGAGGAGTCTGGGTAAGAAAATGTTGGGGGATCCACGCAAGCCACACCTCCCTGGACTCCTTGGGGTGTCTAGTTTTAAAAAATGTCTGGGTTTGGTAGGTTTCCCTAGATGAAGGCTGAACACAGGACCAAAAACATAGGTGCCCTCTCCCCCCCAAACACAGGTAGTTTTGTAATATATCGTTTTGATGTGTCCACATACGTCTGTGATGTGCCAAACACTAAAATTTTGAAAAGAAACGCACTTAGGTTATGTGAAAAAGACCCCTCACCCACCAACCAAGTTGGTGGCATGCTTCATCATCGGGGTCCCACCTGAGGCACCTAGCGTGTCACAGGTGTGCTGCGACGCCTGATTACAGCGGAGCAGGTTTTGTCATTTTTACCACACATACTGGTTGGATTTGGCACGAGGGTGAGTGATGGTTCAGTGGATCAAATTTTACTAACAAGAGCTTTCACAAAAATGAAATGCACTGTTAATAACTGAAAGGCAAAAAACTGAACCAATGACTCACAGCTCGTGAGCTGTAAAGCCGCGACAAGGCACCAACCTCTTTACAGTCCATTCACACAACTTTCATACATGACACACACAAGACCATTCACACCGCCAGCCACGGGCCCAGCACATTACAACACTCACATCGACAGACAGCGCCACTCAAGGGCCCATCACTTACATACGCCCACATGCCTGATACAACAATCACACCAGCTGATGGGAGTGTGTGGACTGGTGTTTGGCTGGCAGTGTGTTGCAGCAAATCAATATGTACACTCTCAGCCAAGCCCCACTCCACACACAATGGCATCATTTTTTTTTTTTTAAACAGAGGAATCCCTAACTAAGTAGAAAGAATTACAAAACACAAAAGCTCTAACTAAGAACATGACAGAAATGCTAACCATGAAACTGAACACGTTAAAATACAAAACAGACATGAGTTTACACTCATGGTTGTTCCCAGAAATTCTTCTGGGTGTGGTAATTCTTAAAACAACCACCGACACACAGCCCAGGCTTTGAAGGACAATCTGGGCAGTACATTTGAGTCTCCCTCCGGATACCTCTTCGAAAACACACTCTACATTTCTTAGCTGGAAAGTCTTTTTTTGGGTGTGGGAGGAATGTGCTCAGCAAAGTGGCGATCTTTCAATCTAGCCACATCCTCTACCACTGCTTCTCTAGGAACTCTGGCCTGTTCCACCACAATAAGGCTCTCTATCACTGACTCCTGAAATTTCACAAATGTCATCTTTGACTCTGGAGACCTATCCCTAAACACAATAAAAGCATTGAAGGTTGCTAAGTGGAAGAGGTGAAGTGCTAACTTCTTATACCAAACGTAAGACTTACGAATAGCAGTATAAGGTTCCAACCTCTGGTCAACTCTATCTACACCTCCCATGTGCTTATTATAATCTAAAATGCACACAGGTTTGCGCACTTCAGCAGCCTGGCCCCAAACAGTCACGGGGGAAGTACTCTCATCATGGATGGTACTTAGCATGTAGACATCCCTCTTGTCTGAAAATTTCAAAGCTAGCAGCTCCTCGTTCCGCAAGGCACAGCACTGTCCCCTCTCAAGTTTTTTACAGACAAGCTCCCTTGGATAGCCTTTCCGGTTAGAACGGATTGTGCCACAAGCAACTGTGTCCACTCTAAACAATTCCTTGAACAACTGCACACCAGTGTAGAAGTTATCTACATACAAATGGTGACCTTTGTTGAACAGTCGTCTACCAAGATCCCACACAATCTTCTCAGTAACTCCAAAAGTGGGAGGACAACCAGGGGGGTCAATATTGGAATCCCTACCAGTGTTCACAAGGAAACTATACACATATCCTGTCCTACTTTCAGACAGCATATACAATTTAATTCCATATCGTGCCCTTTTGCTAGGAATGTACTGCCTAAAAACCA
This sequence comes from Pleurodeles waltl, assembly GCF_031143425.1. Taxonomy (NCBI): domain Eukaryota; kingdom Metazoa; phylum Chordata; class Amphibia; order Caudata; family Salamandridae; genus Pleurodeles; species Pleurodeles waltl. Next base: position 475,761,403 of record NC_090451.1, read on the forward strand.
AACGACCCTTGAAGAGGACCAAAGACTCATCCACACTTATCTCTTTGCCTGGAACATAGACCTCCGAAAACCGATCTACAAAATGATCAAGGACAGGCCTAATCTTAAAAAGACGGTCAGAATCTGGGTGATCTCGTGGCAAGGCTAATGCATTGTCAACAAAATGCAGCATCCTAAGAAGAAGCAAATACCGATTACGACTCATGGTCGCAGGAAATATAGCTGTTGCCATCAAGGGACTAGTAGACCAATAAGAAGCCAGTGACGGCTTCCTTATCAACCCCATCAAAAAAGTCAAACCCAAAAACTTTTTTATCTCCTCCAAATTTGTGGGAATCCACTGGGCAGCTCTAGAGTGTGGCCTAAGTCTAGCAGCGTTGTCCCTCAAATGCTGCTCCGCATACAAATTAGTCTGCTCAACAATCTCTTCCAAAAACATATCATCCATGAACATCTCAAAGAAATTGATAGGCAAAAAGTTCTCTGTATTGGCGTTACACCCCGGGAGACCAATAAAGGCAGGCAACTCTGGCTGCTCCATGTTTGGGGCAACCCAGACATCAGGTCTTATAATGGGAAACCTTTCAGCCCCAGGTTGCTGCACTATTGGCACATCAATGTCCTCCTCTAAAACAGGCCCTTCATCTGCACTGAGTGTGGCTTCATCATCAGAAGATTCCCCTCCAACAGAAACATCACTGCCAGAATCTCTGACTTCCTCCTCTGCCTCAGATGCAGAGTCCGTCTCATAGTCATGATCAGACTGTGACTCAAAAAGCATACCAACCACCTGCTGAGCGGTCATCCTGCGGCTAGCCATGATCTCTCCTGCTAAAATTAACTGGACAAATTCACCACCAACAACCAGCACTGTGTAAGAAAAGTAACAAAGTGTAGCTTTGTTAGTAAGAGTTATAAACTCAAAAACTATACCGCTCACTTGCCTGAAAAAGCTTGATTCACCAGCAACTACACAGCAATCACGAATGATATCCCACTAAAAAGAAAGAAAGAAATAAGACAAAACAAATATCATTGTGCACAAACCTAAGGACAATTTCACACACAATCCTGCATTTAGTACACCCCCTACAAACATGTCATTCATGCATGGCAACAATACTCCTTTGGAGTAAATTGTTTTTACTTACCTAAAACATGCAACTGTGCAAACTGCAGGTCAACCACCGCCAAAACCGCAAGGAGCCACAGCAAATAAAGCAAAAGCTTTGAACTAGAACAAAAAGGAGGAAAACATTTTTTATCACAAATGCAAAGACTTCTTCAGTTGACAAACACCCCACCATCAAACATTTAGAAATTGGTGCCTAAGTGGATTCTGCCATAGGGGCAGATGGGCCTACTAAAAAAATAGGCCTGTCTGCCCCAAGGAAGCCAGAAAATACCTTTATTAGTGTGTCCCCATGGAGAGCGACCCTTGCCAAAGGGGACAGCCTTCAAACAAAAAAAACAAAAAAACACACACAACACTATCCCTGGTGCCTAAGTGGCTTCTGCCCAAAACAAAAAAACACACACAACACTATCCCTGGTGCCTAAGTGGCATCTGCCCCCAGATCAGCCTAAAAATAATAGGCTGATCTGTCTCCAAGGGGTGCAGAAATGGCCAACAGGTCAATGCTCCCCTTGGGGGGGCGCCCCGTGACCAAGGGGACGCCCCCCACACAAAAATAAACAAATAAAAAAAATCCCTGGCTTTCTAGTGGTTTCTGCCCCCCTTGGGGGCAGATCAGCCTAAAAATAATAGGCTGATCTGTCTCCAAGGGGTGCAGAAATGGCCTGGGTACATGTGCCCCCAAAGTGGGGGGTGACCCTTGCCCAAGGCCCCCCCCATCCACTAACACACACACACACACACTATCCCTGGTGTCTAAGTGGCTTCTGCCCCCCCTTGGGGGCAGGTGGGCCTAATAAAATAGGCCCATCTGCCCCCAGGGGGTGCAGAAATGGCCAACAGGTCAATGCCCCCCTTGGGGGGGTGCCCCGTGACCAAGGGGACGCCCCCCCACAAAAATAAACAAATAAAAAAAATCCCTGGCGTTCTAGTGGTTTCTGCCCCCCTTGGGGGCAGATCAGCCTAAAAATAATAGGCTGATCTGTCTCCAAGGGGTGCAGAAATGGCCTGGGTACATGTGCCCCTAAAGTGGGGGGCGACCCTTGCCCATGGCCCCCCGTCCACTAACACACACACTATCCCTGGTGTCTAAGTGGCTTCTGCCCCCCTTGGGGGCAGGTGGGCCTAAAAAATAAGCCCATCTGCCCCCAGGGGGTGCAGAAATGGCCAACAGGTCAATGCCCCCCTTGGGGGGGCGCCCCGAGACCAAGGGGACGCCCCCCCCCACAAAAATAAACAAATAAAAAAAATCCCTGGCGTTCTAGTTGTTTCTGCCCCCCTTGGGGGCAGATCAGCCTAAAAATAATAGGCTGATCTGTCTCCAAGGGGTGCAGAAATGGCCTGGGTACATGTGCCCCCAAAGTGGGGGGCGACCCTTGCCCAAGGCCCCCCCCCCATCCACTAACACACACACACACACACTATCCCTGGTGACTAAGTGGCTTCTGCCCCCCTTGGGGGCAGGTGGGCCTAAAAAAATAGGCCCATCTGCCCCCAGGGGGGGCAGAAATGGCCAACAGGTCAATGCCCCCCTTGGGGGGGCGCCCCGTGCCCAAGGGGACGCCCCCCCCACAAAAATAAACACATTAAAAAAAATCCCTGGCGTTCTAGTGGTTTCTGCCCCCCTTGGGGCAGATCAGCCTAAAAACAATAGGCTGATCTGTCTCCAAGGGGTGCAGAAATGGCCTGGGTACATGTGCCCCCAAAGTGGGGGGCGACCCTTGCCCAAGGTCCCCCCCCATCCACTAACACACACACACACACACACACACACTATCCCTGGTGCCTAAGTGGCTTCTGCCCCCCTTGGGGGCAGATGGACCTAAAAAAAATATGCCGATCTGCCCCCAAGGGGGGCAGAAAAGGCCAACAGTTCTATGCCCCCTTGGGGGGGGGGGCACCCCTTGCCCAAGAGGGCAAGCCTCCCCACATAAATAAACAAATATAGAAAAATCCCTGGTGATCTAGTGTTTTCTGCCCCCCTTGGGGGCAGATCTGCCTAAAATTAGGACAATCTGCCCCCAAGGGGGGCAGAAATGGCCGTCAATAATTGCCCCCACAAGGGGAGCGACCCTTGCCCAAGGGGCCGCTCCCCGCAAAACAAATCCTTTCACAAATGAAAAAAAAAAAATCCCTTTTGTCTAGTGGGCATTCCTGCTGCCTGATCGCAATGCGATCGGGTAGCATGAATGCTCAAAGAGACACCGGGGGAAAGGAAAAGCCTTTCCTTTCCCCCAGTGCCTCTTTGGCCCAAACACCCCACCCACCGGGAAGAGGAACTCACCTCTTCTCCGCTCGCCGCACAGGAAGCAAATGGCTTCCTGTGCGGCGAGATCCCCATAATGAAGTCAGCGCGCGATCGCGCGCTGACTTCATTATGGGGAGGTGGGGGGGTCGGGGTGGAAGGGGAAGGTCTTCCCCTTCCATCCCTGACTTTGGGGGGTGGGGGGAAGCACACAGAGGGAGCGAGAGCGCTCCCTCTGGGCTGTGTGCCAAGGACGTAGTGATTACGTCCTCGGCACAGCAGCACTGTGCCGAAGGACGTAACCACTACGTCCTCGGCACAGAAGGGGTTAACATGGGAAACACAACTTTTTTGCTTCCTTTTTCTCGGCCCCCACTTGATGGATCACTCCAAAATGTTCCATGTGCAACAAGATTCAAGGCACACATTTTTGGGGAAATTTTGTGAAGATTCATCAAACTGTGCCATAGATACAAGTTGTCAGAGAGACCAGATCCTCGGGCCTGCACACGTTCCCAACATGTCCACCACTAGACAGCTCCAGAGCTCCGATAGAAATATCACAGAGCCTGAGAGAGTCCAAGTGGGGGAAAAGGGAATTAGGAAGGGAACAGCTGGGAAGGAGAACTGTAGGAAGCAAAAGGTTAAACAACACAATATCAAGATATAATCACAATGACTTTCAATAGACTATGGTTCTAAGAGTTCTCATACTGTAACCGTGGATAACATAAGAAGTGACTATAACTAGACCTCAAGAAATCTGGGTACCTGGAAAAAATCAAGAATGGGTTAATACAATGTTTCATATGAGCTTTTCATGAAATATCACATACTGTCTAGAATACAAGAACCTTCTAGAATTATGTTTCAGAACAAACATTGCATTTTTACATGAGAACAAAAGGCTATCTGAAACATTCCCTGGAAAACAATAGGAATTGTACTAGGGCCTTAATATGCACAAAGGATGTCACATTTTAAATTAAGCATCTTCACTGAAAAACCAAAAACTCGGGATAAATGTGTGCACCTCAATAAACACAACACACCAAAGTTTTAAATGCCAGGAAATGATCGCGCACACTGTTGCCGATCTGAGCATCAAGTTTTACATGTTGGAAAAGAATCGCGCACACTGCCGATTCGAACAAGAATATGCAAATGCCATGAAATGATTGCACACGCTGTTGCCGATATGAACGTCAAGTTTTACATGCTGGAAATGAATCGCGCACACAGCCGATTCGAACCAGAATATGAAAATGCCAAGAAATGATCGCGCACACTGTTGCCGATCTGAACGTCAAGTTTTACATGCTAGAAATGAATCGCGCACACTGCTGATTCGAACAAGAATATGCAAATGCCATGAAATGATTGCGCACACTGTTGCCGATCTGAACATCAAGTTTTACATGCTGGAAATGAATTGCGCACACTGTTGCAGATCTGAACGTCAAGTTTTACATGCTGGAAATGAATCGCACACACTGCTGATTTGAACAAGAATATGCAAATGCCATGAAATGATCGCGCAAGCTTTTGCCGATCTCAACATCAAGGTTTACATGCCAGAAATGAATCGCGCATACTGCCGATTCGAACAAGAATATGCAAATGCCATGAAAAGATCGCGCAGGCTGTTCCCGATCTGAACATCAAGTTTTACATGCTGGAAATGAATCGCGCACACTGCTGATTCGAACAAGAATATGCAAATGCCATGAAAAGATCGTGCAAGCTGTTGCCTATCTGAACATCAAGTTTTACATGCTGGAAACGAATCGCGCACACTGCCAATTCAAACAAGAATATGCAAATGCCATGAAATGATCGTGCATGCTGTTGCCGATCTGAACATCAAGTTTTACATGCTGGAAATGAATCGCACACACTGCTGTTTCGAACAAGAATATGCAAATGCCATGAAATGATAGCGCAAGCTGTTGCCAATCTGAACATCAAGTTTTACATGCTGGAAATGAATTGCGCACACTGCCGATTTGAACAAGAATATGCAAATGCCATGAAATGATTGTCTTTGAGAACGGGGTCGGGGGCCCAGCCCGACCCCCACCTTACCGCCCTGCTCAAGGATCACCAATATAATGTGGGGCAGGCCTGGAACATCAAGGTAGGCCTCCGGAACAGGAGCTCAGGAAGTTGCTGCTGCTCTGCACCAGGACCTCCGAATAGTGAGCACGTGGAGCTGGGCTGGCTCCCTTATATAGTCTGGCCCAGCCAACAAATCACACCCAGTCATGCTGCAGGGTAAGCTTCTAGAAAGTCCTATAAAGGGACCACACCCTAACACACTCAGTAAGCCTGCAGCTATACTTTGTAAATGAACAGTTATTGCAAACATAATTTATAGTGTTTTTCAAGGTTAACCTTTACAATGCATGAATTATGCTCTTGCATAAAGACTGGGTTTGCATTTTTGTCGCCCGTAGAGCGTGCAGTGTCCTGATGTTGACAGTACTTCCCTCTCCCAAACGCGCTCTAGAGCCTGGTTTGCCTGGGTTAAGACGATAAAAACGTCTCACTAGACGTGGAGCATGAATGTCAGATGAGGACACCCATGAGTTGCTTTCAGGTCTGTAACCTTTCCAAGAGATCAAATACCCCAGGTTACGACCTCTAAGTTTGGAATCCAACAACTGTTTAACTACGTATTCCAATTCCCCCTGTTCCAGAACTGGAGCTGGTTGGGAGCGTATCTTCTGGACTGCTTTTTTCATGAGGGAAGTATGGAACACCGGATGAATACGTAGTGACCAGGGCAACTGCAGTGTATAGGTCACTCGATTAATTTGCTGGAGCCCCAGTGTAAGGACCTATGAATTTGGGATTAAACATGTGCTTTTTCTTGAAGTCAATATGTCTTGTAGAAAGCCACACTTTATCACCTGGTTGATACTGAGGTCCTTCACAATGTTTCTTGTCGTAGTGCTTTTTGTATTTTTGTTTAGCTCTTTCTAGATGCTTTTAAATCAGTTTCTGGGTTTAGTGGAGTTGTTGAATGTTTTCCGACACAGCTGGTGTAAGAGAACTTTCTTGTGGAATCGTGATGGGCAAAGTATCAGGATGGTAGCCAAACAAGCCAAAAAAGGGTGTGACACCAGTGGAGGTGTGAAACGAGTTATTGTAGGCTAGTTCCGCTAACCAGAGCATTGATGTCCAGGAATGAAGTGCTTTCTCATCGTAAGCACGCAGGTATTGTTTCAATGTCTAATTCAGTCTCTCAGTTTGGCCATCTGTTTGAGGATGATGGCTAGTAGATAGTGTGGATGTAACTTGAAGCGTTATGCACCACGTTTTCCATAAGTTGGAGGCAAATTGCGATCCTCGATCGGAGAGAATCATTCTCAGCAGCCCGTGATAACGGACCACTCTATTCAGTAGGATGGTTGCCAATTCACTGGAGGTGGGCAATTTCTTACAGGCAATGAAATTAACAAACGTGTGTCATGGAAAGGTAGTCCTTGCTTGATTGATATTTTGGGATCTGCTTGAGCCCATGCCTGCCATTTCTCAATGGTGAAGGAATTACAGATGTCTTCAAAGAAGTCTTCGGTCCTTATGATGCATAGGACCTTATCTGGAGCAATGATAGCTCTGGAAGGCTGGATTGTAGGTAAGGTGGTAGACTCTTGGCGGGACAAGGCGTCTGCTTTCCGATTTTCTTTACCAGGATGAAACCACAAAATCGAACTCGCCAAAAAACAGCATCCAGCGTAATTGCCGAGGAGTCAAAAGTCTAGCTGAACTCATGAATTGGAGATTGCGATGATCAGTTTATACTGTGATAGTGTACTTGGCACCTAACAAATGATGTATTCACTCTTTAAAGGCATCACAGATCGCCTGAAGCTCTTTCTCAGAAATGACATAGTTCAGTTCGGCTTCGTTCAGTTTTCAAGACATGTAAGCTACAGGATGAAGTTGGCCAGTGTCTTTACTTCGTTGTGACAAGACTGCACCAATTGCCACATCTGAGGCATCTGCTTCAAATAGGAATGGACGATCCACATCAGGGTGAGTCAAGACTGGGGCAGTGGAAAAAGCTTCTTTCAAAGTTGAAAAGGCTCTGTCAGCTTCTGGAGACCACACACATTTTTCTTTCTTTCTCAATAACTTGGTGATTGGCGCCACTGTCTGAGAGAAATGGTTTATAAACCTGCGATAAAAGTTTGCAAAACCCAGGAAGCACTGTACATCTCAAACAGTCTTTGGAGTGGGCCAATTGGATACAGCTTGTACTTTCTTTTCTGCTATAACCATCCTTTAAGGGGTAAGGATAACCCCTAAAAACTCAATTGTGGTAACATGAAACTCACACTTGGTTAGCTTGCACTATAAATGATGCTTTTGAAGAGCTGTGAGAATCTTCTTGACATGTTGTACATGTTCGGTTTCATTGTCAGATCAAAATATCATTGATATAGACTATTGCAAATATGTTTAGATACTCTCTGAGGACGTCATTCAGGAAAAATTTAAATGCTGCTGGAGCATTGCACAGTCCAAAGGTCATGACGATGTATTAAAAGAGACCATTGGGGTCATTACAACATTGGCGGTAAATGCCGCTTACCGCTGTGCAGAAGACCGCCAACACACCGCAGCGGAATTCTGCCACAGCAAGTACGAACCAACAGCTCGGAATCCACCAAAATTTAGAGACCCACACAAGTCTGCCACACCAAAGGTCAGTGATAAACTGGCGATAACAAAACCTCCACTGTCACGCCAACAGGAGTACGCCCACATTATCTATACCCACGAATCCCCGCGGCGGTCTTTCAACCGCGGTATTCCATAGGCGGTACACACCGCTGCGCTCAAAATACACACACATCTACAAAACACATCCACATTGGACAAATTGAAATACACACACCTGATACACATACACACATCACTCCCACACACCCAATACAATATAAAACACCCCCCCACATCACCCACAAACCCTTTTGTCCACAATTGCGACTGATGGCCAGAGAGAGACGCCACCATCTACAAACTAGCATCCACAGGCACTCAACACCAACACTCACACAACATCCATGCACAAAACACCACACAACCCTAAACATCACCCCACACATCACAACACACACCACCCCACACATCACCCACACCACCCCATGGCACTGCAAAGACACCCCAGGTTCTCTGAGGAGGAGCTCAGGGTCATGGTGGAGGAAATCATCGGGGTAGAGCCACAGCTATTCGGATCACAGGTGCAGCACACCACCATAGCTAGGAAGATGGAGCTATGGCGCTGAATCGTGGACAGGGTCAACGCAGTGGGACAGCACCCGAGAACTAGGGATGACATCAGGAAGAGGTGGAACAACCTACGGGGGAAGGTGCGTTCCGTGGTCTCAAGACACCAGATTGCGGTTCAGAGTACTGGCGGTGGACCCCCACCTCCTCCCCCGCAACTAAAAACATGGGAGGAGCAGGTCTTGGCTATACTGCATCCTGAGAGCCTCGCAGGAGTAGCTGGAGGAATGGACTCTGGTAAGGCAAATCTTTCACTTCTTCATCCCCACCCCTGCCTGCATGCTATCACATACCCCCACCCTCAACCCCATCACTCCAACTCCTCACATATGTCCCTCTATCACAACCCACCCATCCCAACACCAAGCGCTGCATGCAACACCAAAGCATGGACACCCATCACCAATGCATGGCCACTGCACATACCCACACACACCCCTAAACATTTAGCACACAAGGTCCTACACAATAAAGCAAGCACTGAGGTACAGGGTCACCCACCCATTGCACACCATGGCACACACAGATGCAATAATCATGCCTTTACACCCCTGCAGGACCCCTACCCAACATCACCGGACATGAGGTGCCAGACATGTCCACTCCCCCCACAGAAGAGGCCCACAGTGATGACAGCAGCTCTGTCCAACTGGATCTAGACGACCAGCCCGGCCCATCTGGGACCTCGGGACAGTCGGTTCCCCTCACATTGGCACAAGCCACAACAGAGTCTCCTCCCTCTGGAAACACCAGCACAGCACCCACCCAACGGGCCCATACCTCTGCCTCCAGGACACGTCAAGCAGCAGTGTGTCCACCACTACAGGGAACCCAGGCTAACCCACCACCCCAACAACACCAGGGCCCTGGGGGCAGTGGGCACACCATTCAGGGGACAGAGGCCCAGGAACACAGGGGAACTGGGCGGGCTGCTGTGTGACAGGGGGAGGACAGGCCCAGGGAACCCACTCTCCACAAGGCCCTCTCCAACATCATGGGAGCCTATCACAATTCCCATGAGACAATGGCAACGGTACTGGCCAAGTTTCAGGAGACCCAGCGGCTGCAGGAGGAACAGTATTTGGGGTTCAGGGAGGAACTCAAATCCATCAATACCACCCTGGGCACCATTGCAGGGGTGCTGAAGAAACTCGTCAACACCAGGAGGGACACTGTGGCACAACAAGGGGCCCCTGACACTAGCCTGGACGATGAACTGCCCACCACCTCCGCCAGCGCTAGAGGCCAGGAGGCACCGCCACAGAACCACGACAGCAGCACCCCACTCCCTGCAGATGGAGAACCACCCCGCAAACGGTCCCTGAGATCCAGGACAAAGACAGAGAACAATGCCAAGACCCCCGCCAAAAAATGAGACCATCCTGATTGTCATCCTTCTGTCCCACTTTATTACCCTGTCCATCCATCAACTGCCCCAGCTCTACTTCCTATGCCCCTTTGGACAATGCACCTGTGTGACTAATAGACTGGACTCTGCCATGGACATTCATCCACCATCACGCTGACCAATTTACAACACCCTCCAATATTTAGCACTTAAATAAACACCCTTAAAGCACAAAACAATCTGGAGTCAGTCTGTGCTTTTGAAAATGTGTATTTGCAATAAATGTGGAAAACTGTTATATCCTTTGTATTGTCAACATACCTATGTCACACAGCTCTAGTCCATGTGGAAACAAAGCAGATGTCACACAGTGGGACCAACATCTGTGAAATTGAAAGATATAGTGATAACTCAGGGTCCATACACTGGGTAAAAGTGACAGACAGATGAGAGGTAGAACAAGGGTATCAGATGTAGCAGGCAGTGATGTCTTCTTATCTGTGTCTCACTGGAAGTATTGATGAATCACCGTGTTTCTGTTGTCGATATCCTCCTTTTCTGCTTCCTCGTCTTCTCTGTCCACAGGCTACACTGCTGCCACAAGACCTCCTTCTGGACCATCCTCCTGCAGAAAAGGCACCTGTCATCGCAAAGCCAAGTTGTGAAGCATACAGCAGGCCATGGTGATCTGGCACACCTTCTTTGGTGAGTAGAATAGGGAACCACCTATCATATGGAGGCACCGGAACCTGGCCTTCAGGAGGCCGAAGGTCCTCTCTATAACCCTCCTAGTTCGCCCATGGGCCTCATTGTAGCGTTCCTCTGCCCTTGTCCTGGGATTCCTCACTGGGGTCAGTAGCCATGATACAACTAACTCTTAGGGACATCCCCAGACCCAGACACCTAGTCACACTGTATAGGGTCCATGTCCTCACCTAATAGCCACACACTGTGCCTCTGGAGTTGCCCAATCACATAAGGGATGCTGCTATTCCTCAGAATGTAAGCGTCATGCACTGAGCCAGGAAACTTGGCATCCACATGGGAGATGTACTGGTCGGCCAAACACACCATCTGCACATTCATAGAATGGTAACTCTTCCGGTTTCTGTACACCTGTTCACTCCTGCGGGGGGGACCAAGGACAAATGTGTCCCATCAACGGCACCTATGATGTTGGGGATATGTCCCAGGGCATAGAAGTCACCTTTCACTGTAGGCAAATCCTCCACCTGAGGGAAAACGATGTAGCTGCACATGTATTTCAGCAAGGCAGACAACACTATGGACAACACGTTTGGGAACATAGGCTGGGACATCCCTGATGCAATGGCTACTGTTGTTTGAAAAGACCGACTGGACAGGAAATGGAGTACTGACAGCACCTGCACTAGAGGGGGGATTCCTGTGGGATGGCGGATAGCTGACATCAGGTCTGGCTCCAACTGGGCACACAGTTCCTGGATTGTGGCATGGTCCAGTCTGTAGGTGACAATTACATGTCACTCTTCCAGTGTCGACAGGTCCACCAGCGGTGTGTACACCGGAGGATGCCGCCATCTCCTCACCTGCCCCAGCGGACGTGCTCTTTGGAGGAGAACAGCGAGCAGAGAGTCAGCCAACACTGAGATATGAAAACACAACTTTATTCCACAATTTGTTTAATCCGCTATGTGCCTGTCTCTGTGTGTATGCAAGGTCTAGATTTGTGTGACACATTTAAAATTAATGCCATGTGGCCCCGTGAAATGGCAGCTGCCTGACCTGTAATAAGGGACAAGGGGATATGAGGTAACTGCGCTGGTGTTGTACACCGTCGCGGTAGGCGGTCGAAGACCACAACGCAATGCTGCATTGGTTAACATTGGACCCTATGGGTCCCAGGAGCCAATGACGATGTACGCCGGCGGTGACGGTACGCACCACCGTGGACGTCACCGCCATTTTCTCTCTGTTCACTCACTTGATACCTGATCTTCGACAGGAGAGGACCTACACTGCAAGTGCTGCTGTGACCTCAGTCTGGAAGAGACAATGGCTCATGTGTCTGGGGAAGGGCCCCTGCCTTCACCACGAAGGAGTTGGAGAAACTAGTGGATGGGGTCCTCCCCCAGTACACGCTACTCCACGGTCCTCCAGACAAACAGGTAAGTAAACTGGGAGAATGCTGAATGGGCAATGCCTGTGTAGAGTGGTGTGGATGGAAGATAAGGGGGGGGATAATGAGGCGTGCATGAAACAACAGTGAGTGCATGTGCGTCATGGCAAGGGTAGGGATGCGGGCCAATGACTTTGACGGTGCAGGCGGTTGTATCTTCTACTTTTCCCCCGTACTATTCCTGTAGGTCAGTGTCCACCAGAAGAAGGATATTTGGCGTGCCATCACCAAGGAAGACCGGACCCTGGGGGTCCACCACAGACGGAGCACCCACTGCCGGAAAAGATGGGAGGATATTCGCCGCTGGAGCAAGAAGATGGTGGAGGCCCAGCTGGGGATGGCCTCCCAACGTGGGAGGGGTGCCCGTCGCACCATGAACCTTCTGATGTTCCAGATCCTGGCAGTGGCCTATCCGGAGTTGGATGGGCACTTGAGGGCATCACAGCAGCCACAAGGGGGTGAGTAAACTCTGATTCAGCTGATTCAGCACGCATTGGAGGTGTCTGGGTGGGGAAGGTGGGCTGTGGGTTCACCTAGGCCAGGGCTAGTTTAGTAGGCAAGGTCCCTTCGTAAGGCAGGCCTTGTGGCACCCCACCCCACCTATGTTCAGAGCCAACTACACCTAGTCAGGCTCCTGTGACTTCCATGTGTGCAGCAATCGGCATAGGCCTTGTACCCCATGTTCCTGTGATTAATTAGGGAACTCAAAGTGCACGGCGTAGTGCAGGGGGCTTCTGTGTCTGTAGTGTCCGCCAACGGTAGCGGTATTGCATGCACTCAACATGTGTTTCTTCAGTCTTCCCCCACCCTTTTTGTGGTCTCCCTGTTCTTGTGTGCATTAGCATCATCAGGCGGAGGAGCAGTGGCACCGGAGCAGGAGGGAGCTGCATCCCACATGGCCCTGGAGTGCGACACAACGGAGTCTGAAGCCACCAGTGGGACGGAGTGCGAGGGGAGCTCCACGGTGGGGACAGGAGCTGAGACCAGCGACACTGAATCCTCCTCTGATGGGAGCTCCCTTGCGGTGGCGGGCCCCTCTGTGCCCACCGCATCTACAGGTACAGCCACCACCCCCCCTACCAGCACCGCCCTCCCAGCAGCCCCTCAGCATGTACACCGTAGCCACTCACCCAGGAGGATGGGCATCTCCTTCGCCCCAGGCACCTCAGCCCCTGCCCCTGTCAGACCTGCTGCCCTCAGTGAGGAGGCCATTGACCTCCTAAGGTCCCTCACTGTTGGACAGTCTACCATTTTGAATGCCATCCAGGGGGTAGAGAGGCAGTTGCAACAGACATACTTCCTCCACCCAGACCCAAACCCCTGTACCTCAGCCTATCCCAAGCACACCATCAGACCAGCATGCACCCACCTCAACACACAAGGGAAACTCTGGCAAACATAAGCACCACACATCCCACAGGCACCCACACAAGCATCATACCTATGCACACATACCAACATCCACTGCCTGCAGGGTGTCCCCCTCCTCCTCATCTCCCTCCTCCCTCCCTGTCTCGTCTCCACTCACACCTGCATGCACTACATCTCCAGCCGCTACGTCCATCACCAGCACACCCATCACCACACCCCGCTCACTTGTACTCACCACCCCCACTACCATTCACACTTCCCCTGTGTCCTCTCCCAGTGTGTCTGTGAGCCCACCTCCCAAGGTACACAAACGCAGCCACACACCCACTCAACAGCCATCCACCTCATGACAGACTCAAGCCCATGCACCTTCACCCAAAGTCATCAAACTTACACCTCCTACAACCACTACCTCTTCCTCCACTCTCACACCCCCTCCATCTACCCGTCCCAGTGTGTCCCAAAAACGTTTCCTGTCCAACCTTGACCTCTTCCCCTCACCTCCCCCGCCACTTCAGTCCCCTAGGGCCCGCCTTTCCAGGTCCCAACCCAGCACCTCAGCCACAACATCAGCAGGAACAGTGGTGCCAGCAGTAACTGGCTTCTGGAGTACGCCAAGCAGCAGGGCAGCCAGTGTGCCAAGGAGCCAGACCACGGACAGTCCCCCTCCTCCGAAGCATAAAAAGTTGGCCACTGCCCGCCGGGAGAAAGGCAAAACATCTACCACGAAAGGCTCTCACAGGAGTACAGTTGGGAGTGGGAAGACAGCTGCGCCACCATCCAAGGTGGGGAAGGGGCACAGAAAGACAGGCGGACAAGACTGCCACCAGCACCGCTGCCAAGGACACCGCCGCCACAAGCACCGCTTCACAGGACACCACCGCCACCAGCACCGCTGCCAAGGACACTGCTGCCACAAGCACCGCTTCACAGGACACCGCCGCCACCAGCACCGCTGCCACAAGCACCGCTTTACAGGACATCGCCGCCACCAGCACCGCTGCCAAGGACACCGCCGCCACCAGCACCGCAAGCCAATGAGCGCCGAAAGCTCAGACGCTACTGAGGCCGCCACGAGCAGCATGAAGCACTCTGGGGACCAAGCCCCCTCCAGAACCAGTGGAGAAAGTAATCCACTACCTCAGTCCTTGGCAGGATGAAGCACTCTGGGCACCAAGCCCCCTCCAGAACCAGTGAAGTATCACATCTACTACCTCAGTCCTTGGCAGGATGAAGCAATCTGGGCACAAGCCCCGTCCAGAACCAGTGGAGTATCACATCCACTACCTCAGTCCTTGGCAGCTTGAAGCACTCTGGGCACCAATCCCCCTCCAGAACCAGTGGAGAAAGGCATCCACTACCTGAGTCCTTGACAGGATGAAGCACTCTGGGCACCAAGCCCCCTATAGAACCAGTGGAGGATCACAGCCACTACCTCAGTCCTTGGCAGGATGAAGCACTCTGAGCACAAAGCCCCCTCCAGAACCAGTGGAGTATCACATCCACTACCTCTGTCATTGGCAGGATGAAGCACTCCGGGCACAAAGCCCCCTCCAGAACCAGTGGAAACTATTATCCACTAGAGAGACTGTGGTTTTGCACTCCCCAGGATAAAGCAGTGGGCAACCCACCCACTGGAGAGACTTGTGAGACTGTGGCTTTGCACTCCCCAGGAGAAAGCAATGGGCAACCCAGTAGTGGGCAACCCACCCACTGGAGAGACTTGTGAGACTGTGTCTTTGCACTCCCCAGGATAAAGCATTGGGCAAACCTCCCACTGGAGAGACTTGTGAGACTGTGGCTTCGCACTCCCCACGATAAAGCAGTGGGCAAACCACCCAATGGAGAGACTAGTGAGACTGTGGCTTTGCACTCCCCAGGATAAAGCAGTGGGCAACCCACCCACTGGACAGACTTGTGAGACTGTGGCTTTGCATTCCCCAGGATACCACAGTGGGCATGGAGCCCCCTTGTGGACCTGGCGTCGTGCACTCATCCGGCTGATGAGCCCCCCCTTCCCTTCCCCCTGAGGTGCCTGTTGTATTTCTATCTGGTGCCCCTGCAGTGTTCTCTCCGTTTTGATTGGGTATCTTGTGTGGGCCTCACCCATGCATTTTATGGTGCAATACCTTGGACTTGTATTCTTGGTGTATATATTTGTCTATAGTGTATATATATTTTTTTAGTACTGGATTTTAATCGATCACAAATGTTCAAATCATTTCCTTTTGTCTTTGCATTCTTCCAGCGGGGTTGGGGGGTGTAACTAATATATCATGATGTATTAGTGTGTGTGTTGTAGTGGGTGAGGGTGGGGGTGGGGGTGTTGCGTGTGTGTGTCACACTCTTTTCCCTCCCCCCTTCCCTGTGTCATAGGTGCAGTACTCACTGTGGTCTTCGCCGCCGGCATTCGCGCTCCTGGTAGAGGAGCAGGAAGACAAGGGCTGGGAGAATCTGGAGTTCCGGTTCCATAGCGTCCTGGTTCCTCGTTGGGTGTGTAGAGGTGAGCGTTTCCCCTTCCAAGTCCTGTTTCTGCTGTGTTTTTGTTCGCGGTGAATCCGCCCCGGAAAAGGTTGTAGATTCGACTGTTGTAATAACGTGGGTGGTACATTGTGTTCCGCCTGTCTGATGGTGGTTACAGCCGCGGTGTTTGTTTGTACCGCCGTGGCGGTCGGAGTATTAAAGTGGCTGTCTATGTTGGCAGTTTCTGCCATGGTCGTGATTCCATTTTTTTACCGCCGGCCTGTTGGCGGTTTTACCGCCGCTTTAACACTGACTGCCAGGGTTGTTATGACCACCCATATCTTGCCTTGAACGCAGTTTTCCATTCGTCACCTTCTCTCATTCTGACTAAATGGTAAGCACGTCGTAGATCAAGCTTAGTGTAAATCTTGGCTTTTTTCACTTGATCCAACAAGACAGGAATCAGAGGCAAGGGGTATTTGTTCTTGACTGTGACCTTGTTCAAACCCCTATAGTCAATACAGGTTCTAAGGTCCCCATTAGCCTTGGTAACAAAAAACAAAGGAGAGGCTGCTGGAGACTTGGAAGGGCGTATGAAGCCATTCTCTAAGAATTTATCTAGGTACTTTCGTAAGTGTTGATTTTCATGTTCTGATAAGGCGTGCACACGACAGCTAGGGAGTATCGCACCTGGAGTTAGATCAATTTGGCAGTCATAAGGTCTATGAGGAGGCAAGGTTTCTGCTTCTCTTTCATCAAACAAATCTTCCTAGGATGAATACTGCCTGGGCAACTTTACTTCTTTCTCCGCTGCAGTGGCTATGTGAGAGTTGCAATTTTTGGCGACTCGAGACGTATGGAGACATTTCTCATTACATAAGGTGGAAGAGAACACAACTTTCCATTCTGCCCAGTAAATCTCAGGATTGTGATGAGTTGACCATGGCAAGCCAAGGATAATTCCATACTGAGGAGCATGGAAAACGTCAAAGATGAGCTTCTCTTCATGTTTGGTTCTTTGATCTCCTCCATCACAGATCACCGACAAGGGGATAGTCTGAAGAGTTACTGGGCCTCCAGTTAAGAGTTTTCCATCTACTGCATGTATTATCTCTGGAGTCTTCTTCTTGGTGCATGGGTTCCCCCATGCGCGAACCAATTAGGCATCAACAAAGTTCCCGGTAGCCCCAGAATCTACGAGGGCGTTCTTGAAATAGTTTTTTTTCTTTACTTTAACTTTAATGCCCAGCTTGAGATGCCTAGACTGTGAAGGGTCCACGGTGACACCCAAGATCAACCCTTCTTTACATCTTGGGTGATCTAGTTTTCCATCTCGACTTGTACATTGGCTGCAATTTTCTGGGCAGAACCTCGTTTGCGCTTTGGTTTGATTGGACAATCTTTGGCGAAGTGACCCTTGCGCCCGCAAGAATCTGTTCTTTCTACGTCGGTCCTTTTCGTCTTTGGTCAAAGGTCTCCTGATAGTTCCAATTTCCATGTGTTCCGGAGTTCTCTCTTTTAGAGTTCTTGATTCTCTATGATCGTGAACATGCCAGGAATATTTCTCAGTCTTTTTGCGTGTTCCCCTTCGTTCTGCAAGACGATGATCCAGTCTCAAAACAAGATTTATTAGATCTTGACAATCTGTAGGCTGTGGGTCTATCTGGGCAAGAATGTCCTTTAACTCATCCTTGAGTCCTTTGTAAGACAAGGTTGCTTGCTTTTCTTCAGGCCAGGATGTCTCTGCTACCAGCCGATTAAAATTAGCTAAGTAGGAAACTAGATCTTGGTTACCTTGTCGCAAGTCTAATAGTACACGATCTGCCGACAATGTCACTGTTCTTCGATCAAACACTTGTTCAAACTCACAAATAAAATGTCTCCAATTGTAAAGCAGGGGACTGTCTTTACACAAAAGAGGTGGCTGCGTCCCAAGTCAGGTAAGATAAGAAGAAGGCCACCCCGGATTGGGCATCAGGGAAAGTGTTTGGTCGGCAGGTAAAATGTAATTCCACTTGAACCAAGTGCGCTTTCAGTGGATCGTTCTGGAGGAGCCAGGGGGATAACTGAGGGAACTTTGAGGGAAATGTTCGTAGGGGGATTACCTCCAGAAGTTTGAGAAGGAGGACCAGGCCAAGACACACCCAAAGACGTTGTTTCTACCCTTTCCTGCAACTGACTCACTCTCTCAGCTAAGCTGGCTGCTATATCCTTTGATGACTCTACCTCTGCTTGGAGCTGCGTGCTAACTTTGAATAGCTCGTCCAATGTGGCCATGCTGAGAACACGCGCAAACCAAGAGGATAATACAATCGTGGGCTCACTAATCCGTCAGAGAGACCAGATCCTCAGGGCCTGCTCATGTTCCCAAAATGTCCACCACTAGACAGCTCCAAAGCTCTGATAGAAATATCACAGAGCCTGAGAGAGAACAAGTCGGGGAAAAGGGGATTAGGTAGGGAACAGCTGGGAAGGAGTCCTGTAGAAAGCAAAAGGTTAAACAACACAATATCAAGATATAATCACATTGACTTTCAATAGACTAAGGGGGTCATTACAACCCTGAAGGTCAAAGACCGGCATTGCTGTTTCGACGGAAGCACCGCCAACAGGCTGGTGGTGCTTCCCATGGTATCACGACCACAGCGGAAGCGCCGCCGTCGCACCGCCGGGACCGGCGGTTTACTGCCACTTCAGTCCCGGCGGTTTTAATCTGCCAGGGCAGCGCTGCTTGCAGCGCTGCCCAGGGGATTACGAGTCCCCCTACCGCCAGCCTTTTCCTGGCGGTTTGAACCGCCAAGAAAAGTCTGGCGGTACGGGGTGTCACGGGGCCCCTGTGGGCCCCTGCACTGACCATGCCAATGGCATGGGCAGTGCAGGGGCCCCCTGACACCGCCCCGTGCAGCTTTTCACTGTCTGCTATGCAGACAGTGAAAAGCGCGACTGGTGCAACTGCACCCGTCGCACAGCCGCAATACCGCAGGCTACATTTGGAGCTGGTTCCTGTGTTGCGCCCGTGGCCCAAGTTTCCGCCCGCCGGCCCATCGGGGATCTCAAAATGACCGCAGCAGGAGTGTGCTGCATTGGCGGCCGCCCGGCAGTCTAACCTTGGCGGGTGGCTTGTAATGAGGGCCTATGGTTCTAAGAGTTCTCATACTGTAACCATGGATAACCTAAGAAGTGACTATAACTAGACCTCAAGAAATCTAGGTACCTGGAAAAAATCAAGAATGGGTTAATACAGTGTTTCCTGTGAGCTTTTCATGAAATGTCACATACTGTCTAGAATACAAGAACCTTCTAGAATTATGTTTCAGAGCAAACATTGCATTTTTACATAAGGACAAAAGGCTATCTGAAGCATTCACTGGAAATCCATAGGAATTGTACTAGGGACTTAATATGCACAAAGGATGTCACATTTTAAATTAAGCATCTTCATAGAAAATCCAAAAACTCTGGATTAATGTGTGCACCTCAACAAACACAACACACCAACGTTTTAAATGCCAGGAAATGATCGCGTACACTGTTGCCGATCTGAACGTCAAGTTTTACATGCTGGAAATTAGTCGCGCACACTGCCGATTCGAACAAGAATATGAAAATGCCATGAAATGATCCTGCTCGCTGTTGCCGATCTGAACGTCAAGTTTTACATGCTGGAAATGAATCGCGCACATGGCCGATTCGAACCAGAATATGCAAATTCCATGAAATGATCACGGACGCTGTTGCCGATCTGAAAGTCAAGCTTTACATGCTGGAAATGAATCGTTCACACTGCCTATTCGAACCAGAATATGCAAATGCCATGAAATGATCGCGCAAGCTGTTGCCGATCTGAACATCAAGTTTTGCATGCTGGAAATGAATCGCGCACACTGCTGATTCGAACAAGAATATGCAAATGCCATGAAATGATCGCGCAAGCTGTTGCCAATCTGAACATCAAGTTTTACATGCTGGAAATGCAAGCTGTTGCCGATCTGAACATCAAGTTTTACATGCTGGAAATGAATCGCACACACTGCTAATTCGAACAAGAATATGCAAATGCCATGAAATGATCGCGCAAGCTGTTGCCGATCTGAACATCAAGTTTTACATGCTAGAAATGAATCGCGCACACTGCCAATTCGAACAAGAATATGCAAATGCCATGAAATGATCGCGCAAGCTGTTGACGATCTGAACATCAAGTTTTACATGCTGGAAATGAATCGTGCACACTGCTGATTCGAACAAGAATATGCAAATGCCATGAAATGATCGCGCAAGCTGTTGCCGATCTAAAAAACATCAAGTTTTACATGCTAGAAATTAATCATGCACACTGCCGATTCGAACAAAAATATGCAAATGCCATGAAAGGATCGCACAAGCTGTTGCCGATCTGAATGCCAAGGTTTACATGAGAGCAAAGAACCGCTTACTCTGAAAGTTTCACAAGTAGGCCCAAAACTAAATTGTCTTTGAGAACAGGGTTGGGGGCCCAGCCCGACCCCCACCTTACCGCCCTGCTCAAGGATCACCAATATAATGTGGGGCAGGCCTGGAACATCAAGGTAGGCCTCCGGAACAGGAGCTCAGGAAGTTACTGCTGCTCTGCACCGGGACCTCTGAATAGTGAGCATGTGGAGCTGGGCTGGCTCCCTTATATAGAGTCTGGCCCAGCCCACAAACCACACCCAGTCACGCTGCAGGGAAAGCTTCTAGAAGGTCCTAGAAAGAGACCACACCATAACACACTCAGTAAAGCCTGCAGCAATACCTTGCAAATTAACAGTTATTGCAAACATCATTAATACTGTTTTTCAAGGTTAAACACTGCAATGCAAAAGGTTAACATACTGCATATAAACACAATGCATGAATTATGCTCTTGCATAAGATTGGGTTTTTGTATTTTTGTCGCCCGTAGAGCACGCACTGTCCTGATGTTGACACAAGTCAAAAAACGTTTTTTCTATGAAAACATTACAGGGATGTTTTAGTTAGGCTCACATTTTAACCATACAAAGCCACTGAAATTCACCAGTTACAGTTAGTTGCCTCAAGTAACTATAACTTGTGCCCTAAGGAAACTATGACTTGCACCCTCGCCAAGCGGCGTCAAAGATATAGGCAAGTAAAGAAATGCTTTTTATATAGAAACTAGGTATTAACTATAACCACAAAGATGCGACATATATATATATATATATATATATATATATATATATATATCTATATATATATATATATATCTATATATATATATATATATATATATATATATATATATATATATATATATATGGATAGATAGATAGATAGATAGATAGATAGATAGATAGATAGATAGATAGATAGATAGATAGATAGATAGATAGATGTGTGTGCTTGCTTTAATTGAAATGCATTAGAAATTAGAAAAACAGATTATGAAGCCTGAAAAACAAACATTTGTTAATAGGGTTGGAAAATTCACTGCGATATTGACAGCACATTGGTGCTTCAGAAAACAGTAGGAAATACATCACATACTTCAAAATATAATTTTATACTTTTCAAAAGCTAATTTAAAATATGCATTCCGGAAGAAATGGAAATGGCAATAATCTTAGTCAATAAAGCACTTATCTGTTGTCAACAAACAATTTTGAAAAATATTGCAGTGCAGTAAACTAAGGGCTCAGGAACAAGGAGCACACTTTTCCTCTGCTTCAGAAATGTCTTCTGTGAAGACTTGAGAACACTAACCTTCTTCCTTCCAGAAGCCTCCTGATCCCTCCCCCTGCCTCCTGGAAACTTCTGAGTAAAACCAGTAATAGTAGAAGCCGTGCAAAGTAATGTGTCTGCAGTCATAAACCACTTATTATGTGCATGAAGCACAATATTCCTTATATGAAACAATTAGATTAAGACACAAATGCAGGGCAGTATACCTACACATCATGCCTTTATGGGTGCACATTAAGGTTTTCATGTATGCAACCAGTAATTAATGCATACATAGCTGTGGGCACACAAAGTAATAGATTTGTGTAAATGTTTACATGTAACCCAGTAACATTATCAAAGCAATAGAATACAGTGCACATATGTGACATGACATTGTGCAATCAAACAATTTTGTATGCGCAGTTTAAGGTCAACACCTTTCAATTTATTAAAAAACATTGAAAACACTGGAGGTGACTTTGAGAACTTTCTGTGAATGCAATTAAAACTTGTTCCTCCCTTAATTTCTTGTTCATTCCCTTTTGGGCAACACAACACAGCAACGTTGGCACCATAGGGAAGATTTACAAAGTCCTTGGCTGTTGTGCAAGCATTGGGTAACAGCTTTGTAATCATGCCCGTAGTGGAGATTCAGCATTTTACTTGTGCAAGATTGAAAGAAGGTTGCTGTGCTGTGTTGCCTGTGAGGGAAAGAGTAGAAAAGTGGTAGAGATACAAGTTATTTAGTGCATGTTGCGAAAGTTTTCAAAGTCATCTTTAGTGTCTCTGAGGAACAAATCCGGAGGCTAGCAGACAAATCCATGGAGTCACTCTCGTATCCTGGGTTCATTTGTGAAGTTGCAGGTCTAGTTCTCTTCTTATCTAGGCAAGAGGGAAGCAGGTAGCAAGCCAGCACAGCAGTGCATCAGTTCCTTGAGAAGAGTAGTCCAGCAGAGTGTAAGTCCTTTCCGCAGCACAGCAGTCCGTCTTCCTCGCAGAGTATCTATAGTTACAGAAGTGTACTGAGGAATTGGTGTCTGAGGTCCAATATTTATTCCCAGGTATGCCTTTGAAGTGGTAGGAGCTTCTAGAGATGTGCTTTTGAAGTGCAACGGTGCGCTGCATTTCTGGCCCTGGTTCCAGGCTAATTACAGGGTCTATAAAGCTCTTTGTGTGGGATAAAACACAGCCGATTTACTTATAAGTGGAGCTGGGCCCAGCAACTCCCCTCCATCCTGCCAGTGATGTCCTATCCAGTCACATCTAAGCTCCCTATTGTGTGTGTGTGGAAAAGAGGAATACACAAAGCCCAACTCTCAACTACACCCACTTATGTGACCCAAAGACAGGCTAGAGGCACCAAATGGGTAAGGTAAGAAAAAGCCAATCTTTCTAAAAGTGGGATTTTCAAAATTGGAACTTAAAATCCAACTTCACCATAAGTTAGTTTTAAATCACAATTCTAGGGAAACCAAACATGAACTGGCTACCTGGTCCCATTTGGAAATTACACTTATAAAATGTAATAAGGTAACTCTAGTGTTATCCTCGTGGGGAGGTAGGCCTTGCAGTAGTGAAAAATGAGTTTAAGAGTTTTTCACTACCAGGACATCTGAAACTTAAAGGTACATGTCCTGTTTTTTAAATACATTGCATTTTGTCCTCTGGGCTGTCCGGGACATATACTAGGTTGACTTCTATGTATTAAAAAAGAGGATGTTGCCCTGGCAAAGGGTTTACATGACAGTAGAAAGCTGCCACACACAGGCTGCAATGGCAGGCCTGAGATATGTTTAACATGCTACTCCAGTGGGTGGCACAATCAGTGCTGAAGACCCACTGGTAGTGTTTAATTTACAGGCTCTTGGCACAGTAAGTGCCACTTTGCTGAGGACTTACAACTGAAATATATATGTCAATTGGATATAAGCCAATTTAACATGTTTCAAGGAGAGAGCACATGCACTTTAGAACTGATTAGCAGTGGTAAAGTACACAGAATCCTAAGACTGATGAAAACAAATTCTGCAAAAATAGGAGTGAAGGCAAAAAGTTTATAGATGACCTTGTAGAAAGGGAATAGTCCAAAACAAGCATATTGTGAAATTCTCAAAATTGCTTTCGCATAACAGGAATTATACCCACATTGGAGCTCCATGCCAGTATACTGAACAAACACAAAGTTTGAGGAGATTTCTAACATTTGTAATATATTTTTGAATACTTCCACACTTACACCTATGTAATGTAGGCAGACTTGATGAAATGAATTAAGCAACATGCGCCAAAGTGGAAATGATTTCATGATTTTCATTTGGCGATTAAAGTCTACTTACACATTTGCAATAACTCATAGTCTGTGAAATCTGTGCTCTGTAGAGAATATGCACTTCCTGCTTTCGACATAGTGGTACAACCAGACCATTAAACATGGCCACATCAGTGATGCAATACAGATTCCTCACCTGACTGGACACTTCAGATAGGCCTAGGGTATCATAGATTGTCCTACTCCACCTGGTGGGTCCCCAATTAACAATTGAGACATGATGTAGGCAGCATATTACCAAGGTTACAAAGGAATATGTGGGCCATTTTGCACACATACCACTGACACCACATAATATATAAGGCTGGATCTGACAAACCACTAACATTCTCTGTTACCCACCCATTGGGACAGAGATAAAATGCCTACATGTCAATCACATGGAAAAGCTATAGTATCACAAAAACCCAAAGTACAAATACACATAACAAACCAAGATGGCTGCTCCACATTTCATACAATGGCAAGGTGGTTCCAACTGACTACCACAAGTATAGAAACATTATTCAACTACTTCATCGTAACTGAAGGTACAGTGAGACAGCAAACAGCATTTTACCACTGCCAAGTACCAGGTAACAATTGGTACTTACCCACTTGTGGCTGCTGTTCTGCCCTCAAACGCCCATCCACCTTAGGGTAGGCCACTGCCAAATGCGGGCCATTACAGGGGTCAGGGTCCAACAGGCACCCCTCCCTCGTTGGGAGGACATCCCCAGCTGGGCCTCCACGGTCTTCTGGGCCCAGCGTCTCAGGTCCTCTGACTCAGGTCCGCCGACTGTGGACCCTCAGGACCTGCACTTGCTTGGGGTTCGCACACAAGATCCCTTTCTTCTGATGGGTATTTACCTGCATTAATGACACAGATAATAGGAGAAAATCATGTACACATGCACCATATCAACAACAGTTGACACAACAAAACTGTAACAGCAAGTGAGCACACATACCCATCCTCTTTGCCCACACACTTGTACGGAATGCCACATGCATGCATCTAAACCAACAAAGGTTAACATGGCCAACTCACTGTCACACATAACACCAATCACACATGGCTGTGGCATTGGATGCACCTGTTCATCTGGTGTCCCATATAGCTGATCATACAGGGGTCGGACCTCCTCCACCAGCTTTTCAAGCTCATCCTGTGTGAAGGCAGAGGCCCTATCACCTGCAGGACATGGCATGATGGCTCCCAGAGGCAGTCCACAGCAGGTCATGTAGTGGAGGTCTTTTACAGTGCCAGATTCAAGTGAGCAAGACTGCAGAAAATGGCATTCACAGCACCACGTATACGACCGTCACTGCAGGCGGTCACCACCTTTGGCCCAACTTCTACATAGGCAGCAATGTTAACCTATGACAAGTTACACAGAGTTTGCAACCGCCTACCACCATGTTGACTTCCGCATGCAGACTTAGGTCACTTCCATCTGTCCAGAACAGTAGGTCAGGAGCCTGCTATTTTGGGCACATGTAGGTGTGTTTTAAAATAAGAGCATCAGAGGCCTGATCGACCAGAAATCTATGTAGTGACTTCATGATAGTGCTACATAATGTGACTAACATAAAGGAATGATGTGTTAAGCCTGTATATATGTGAATGGGTCTGTGTAGCTATCCTGAGGTATATAGGTGTCTGACTGAAGTTGGTTAATTCACTTACATATGTGTCATCAGTGCTGGAATACACAGTCACCCACACATGCTTGCATACATATGTGTCACATCTCCTATCCGCCTGACAATCCAGCCAATGTACTGCAATGACAGTGTCTGATGTGCATTTCTATAGTCTGTAATGTTCATGTCAGTGCTGCTCTACATCCCCTACACATGTAGGTGTCTGCAAGTATGCAATGTGCTACTGTTGTGTGCCATCTACGTAACTGATTGGACATTTTCTCCTCTCAAATTAGATATCCTGTCATGAGGACAGTGAGATAACCACCAGTGTACCATCCACTGGTAGACCTGGCAACCATGGAGGACTGGCATGTCATCCAGACCTACTGTCTGAATCGCCAGACCATCATGGATCTATGTGGACAGTTGGAGCCAGATCTGATGCCAGGCAATCACAATCCCTATTACACATGTCCCATCGTTCAAGTATTGTCAGTGCTACACTTCCTAGCCACTGGCTTATTCCAGCATACTGTCGCCTTAACAGCAGGGATGTCTCAGCCCATGTTCAGTCAGGTTTTGAGGGATGTACTGTGTGCTTTCTTGCAACACCTGGACAGCTACATCAGATTTCCCCAAAGGGCAGATACAACCAATGTGAAGGGTGACTTTTATCAGATGGCTCTGATTCCTCATGTGGTCGGGCCATTGATGGCACCCATGTATCTCTGGCCCCTCCCACTGTCAATGAACAGGTGTATAGGAACAGGAAGAATTACCACTCAATCAACGTGCAGGTGGTGTATCTGGCAGACCAATATATCGACCAGTATATCTCCCAAGTGACTGCCAAGTTTCCTGGATCAGTGCATGACTCCTACATTATGCAGAACGGCAATGTCCCAACCATGATCGTACGACTACACACAGAGAGGGCCTGGCTGGTTGATGAGTGTACACTGTTATGTTTTTAAATGTAATGTGACCTGTCACCACAATCTGCACACTCGCACTACCTCATTTGGTTTTGTCCTAACATTGTTTTCACAGGTGACTCAGGCTATCCAAACCATCCTTCGCTGTAGACACCTGTATTGTACCCAGCCACGCCAGGGGAACTCCATTTCAATGAGGCCCACGGGAGGACAAGGCATGTAATTGAGCAGACTTTCGGCTCCTAAAGGTAAGATTCATGTGCCTGGACCTATCTGGAGGAAACCTCCTCTACTCACCCCACAAGGTTTGCCAAATCATCGTTGCCTGCTACATGCTCCACAATCTAGCCCTGAGACGTCGGATACCATTGCTAGTTGATGAGAGTGAGGCGACGGTACCCGTGCCTACAAATGGTGAAATGGAAAGTGATGTAGAGCCAGAGGATGAAGGAGCTGCTGACTGTAGGACTGAGCTCATCAATAAGTACTTCCAGTGACATACAGGTATGTGAGGTGGACCCTTTCATGTCTTGTCAGTGCACAATCAGAAGTGGATAGCTGACATTACACCTGCTGACCTTTGGCAGATGTGATGGTGTTATGATGTCCAGTGCCTGTGTGTGATTTATTGTAGCAGACAGAAGGAGTGTTAGTTATACCAAATCAGTGCTTCTCCCCTAACATGTGTAGTAGCAACTGATTCCAACATTCACTTATTTCACGGACTGACCATTTTGGAGATGAATTTTCTGTATTCTCCTATTGCCAGCTCCTCCCACAAACAGGTTGTGGAAATCATCTGTAAGTCTGCTACCTAGGCCTTGGAGTATACATAGTCAGTAATAAATGGTTAAAGAATACAGCTCTGAGAGATGTTGAGGACAGATAGCTTGTTGAAATGATATTAAGAAGCCCCTGAACCTTGTGCTGTATAGGTCCTATCTATATGCCCATGATCTGAAGTCATACTACAAGCAGCACACAGTCGATTACCTATACATGTGCTTACTGTGTACTCATGCCTTCCATCCTGATGGTACTCTCTGTCTTGCTCTAACTGCAGATGCCTCGATGGTCTATATCTTGCTGTTACAGTGGATTTCAATATAATACTGTGACATCTGTCCAGTGACATTACTGTTGCCGTGTGTGTCCTGTTGAGGGGGGCTCCATTTGATGGCCATTACATTGCCAGTTCGAATCAGGGAACCATTACCAGACCACATTTGTGTTGAGGGACATATGCTGTGGTACTATTAAACACACTTGTACAGTAGCTGTGTCCATAACTGATTTATTGTGCATATCAGTTTTGTGAGTAGCCAAATTAAAGTGTGCAACATAACAAACAGGTGATGAGTGGAGTCATGGGAGATGGATTGACCAGAGAAGCTGCTACAACATTTAGTAACACAGTTCCTGTGTCCTTGTCCCATGCGAAAATAGAGCTAGGATTCAGAACCATCAACAGGGTGTCTCAGAGACACACAAGGGTGACAAATCACGAGAGGATCACTTCCTGGCAGTGGGTTAGGTCTTGGCATCTGCTGCAGCTGGATGTCTGGATGGATGTCCACGTTTGTGGGGGGGGGTTCTTCTGCTTCAGAGGGAGGGGTGTTTGAGGTTTAGGGTTCCCCTGTCAGGGCCTCCATTCCACTAGCTGCAGTGATATTGAGGGGGCAGATGTAACGCTGCTAGGGGAAGGAGCCTGACGGTGGGTAGCTATATCACGCAGGGTGGTGTTGATGTCCCTCAGCACCCCTGCTATGGAGGCCATGGTGACATTGTGTGCCTGCCAGTGCTTGATGGCCTCCTGGTGGTATTCCTGGTCAGTGGAGTCCCTTGGCTGCCCCATCCTCTATCCCATAGCATTTCTTCCATGCTGCCTGCCCCCCTTGTGCTTAGTCTCAGTGTTAGTAGGGCCATCATTATCTGGGGTGTCAAGGTCTGACTCCGGACCCTTACTGTGGGACACACCATGGTTGGAACAGTCCTTGGTACACAGGTTGGGGCCGCTTGTTTGGCTGTGTTTTCTGAGCAACTGGGGTAGGGGAAAATAATGTGGCCAGGGTGAGGCTGGGAGTCGTTGATCGACCAGATGTCCCGGATGGGCCAGGTAGGTCATCACTGTTCAGGCATCCAGGCATGTTGTCCTCACTGGGGGATTCATCCTGAAAAGGACTGGCAGTGTCTGGTATCCTCTCCATGGTGGCAATGGCAGGGTTACCTATAAATAGAGTGTGACACAGACTACAGTTAAGAAAGTGTACTTGCTACCCTCTTTGTATGATGTAGGCAATGGTTTAGCATAATTCCCAGCAATAACAATGACAGTTGCTGCACAGCAGAGCTCGGTGGTACATAGGAGTATGTGACAGGTGTGCCATACTCCATGTTGTGTGCTGTCATCAATGTTGGGTACATATGGCACTGCAGATGGGTTTCTGTAACTATCTGATACTTGAAATGACAAATAGACTCTGGTACCTGGTGTGGAGTCAGGCTTGGTAGTAGTCTCACATTATAGCTGAACATTGCCCCATGATGTCCCAAAAGGAACATAGCATGTGGATATGCAAGGCTAACACTCTTGTCTCTGGATCTTGTTTGTGTGCATGAAGTCTGGCATCTTACTTTCCAAACCATGGTCAGTCCATTTCAGGCTTGTGGATATGGATCAGTTTGCATTTTAAATAGTTACAGGGCCGTGTTTTGCCTTTCTTGCCATTGTGGTGTGCCATTGCATAGCTTTCATTGCCATGTGCTGGTCCACAGTTGTACATTCTAGATGGTGTAGGCTGTACAATAGTCATACATGTATGAAATATGACCGAATGTGCACATTGCAGGTTTTAGTATTAATGGTTTGGTGCATTGTGGGAGTCGTAGTGATAGGAATAGCTGTGGTATATTTGCCCTTGCCAAGGGCTGTGTGGGCAGTAGGGCTGTGTGGGGTGGTGGCATACAGGAGAGGTGCACTGGGTGATTGGCAGGTAGGTGCAGTGAGGAACAAATCTATGAAATATGAGGTATTTGGGTGGTGAGGAAGCATGCAGGACATGACAATTGTGTTACATTGATGTTGTGGGTACTTACCAGACTCCAGTCCCCCAGGTATTCTAGTCAGGCCCTCAGGATGCATTCTTCTCCCAAGATGTGAACTGTCAGGGAGGAGGTGTGGGCCCACCACCAGTCTTGTGCATGGCTATTTGGTGTCTTGATGCCATGGAAGGACCCTTCCCTGTAGGTCGTTCCCCCTCTTCCTGATGTCATCCCATGTGCGTGGATGGCTGCCCACTGAGTTGACCATGTCGGCTATTCTTTGCCATTACCCAATTTTCCAGTCCCCCAGGTATTCTAGTCAGGCCCTCAGGATGCATTCTTCTCCCCAGATGTGAACAGTCGGGGAGGAGGTGTGGGCCCACCGCCAGTCTTGTGCATGGCTATTTGGTGTCTCGATGCCACGGAATGACCCTTCCCTGTAGGTCGTTCCCCCTCTTCCTGATGTCATTCCTTGTGCATGGATGGCTGCCTACTGAGTAGACCATGTTGGCTATTCTTTGCCATAACCCAATTTTCCTGGCAATTGAGGTTAGCTGGACCTGTACTCCAAACAGATGTAACTCTACCCTGACAATTTCATCCACCATGACCCTCAACTCATCGTCATTGAATCTTGGGTGCTTTGGTGGGGACATGTTTGAGATTGTGCTTACGGTGTGTGGTGGGGTGTTTCGTCTACAGTGTTGGGTCAATGATGGGGTGTGGGTGGTGTGTTGTGAGGGATGGACAGTTGTAGCGGAATGTGCGTGGTAGTTATTTGTGTGTTGTGCTTGTTTCTTAGTTGTGTAATGCATGTGATGTGTGTGCCTATAGTGTCAGGGTGTTCTCTAGTTGTATGTGCCTGCTCTCAGTGTCTCTGCATGGAGTTTTAATTGCAAAGTATTGTGAGTTGTGTGGGGGGGTGTTATATAGTGCAGTGTGTAGGTGTGTCGGCTGTGTGGATGTGTGTCAGGTGTGTGGTATTCAAACTGTCCAATGTAGAGTTGTCTTCTGTCAGTGGTGGTTTCTGACAAACAGCGGCTCACACGCCGATGTTTTACCACCATTGAAGTACCGCTGTGCTGATTTGTGGATCAGGATCTGGTGGGCGGATTTGTGTTGGGCTGGCGGTGCTGGTGTTAGGACCACCTCTTTTCCGCTAGCCACTGTCCTGGCAGTTGTGGATATTTGGCTGTTTCTTGGCTGTATTCACAGTGTGGGTTGTAATACGGCGGTCAGATGACTGCCAACATGGTGGTCTTCTGGCAGCCGCCACCGCAGTGGTCTTGCCTGAAGATCGCCAAGATTGTAATGAGGCCCTAATTGTATTGCCTGTTTTCATTGTTCAAATGAATTTTATTATTAAGAATGAGCACTTAGAAAAAGATTCTTAAGTACGCTGACCAAGAGTTAATGTTCCAGAAGTGAAAATTGAGACCCTTCAGTACTTTCATGATTTATACTCATATTATACTTAATTTGCCCAAGGCAGCAGATACGAATTTATGCACACTTATTAAGAATACCTATAGAAGAAGCACTTTACAAACTATATGATTCAAATAAAATAGGGTAGATCAGTGGTCTTACACTTTTAAATGTAACTTCTATGGATCACCAATTAATCATTACTGGAAACCAAAGATCCCTAATGAATCATTATTGGCGTCCGAGGACCCTCACTGAGTTGACACTAAAAGCCGGGGAACCCAGCCTAATCAATTTCGATGATTTGAACCGCAAAGCATAAAGAAATACAGACAGAAGCAATCATCCATCAAATGCCCAAATAATGAAATATTTTACTTAAATAACAAACAAATCTAAAAAAACGAAATGTTAATTTTAATGAGAATGTTGGAGCTTTTCTAAATTCATTATAAGCAACCTACCGTCCATAATATATTCCGCTTGATGTACCTGCACTGCGCCCATAAATCAATCAGAGGATACCAACTTAATTTTTAGCCTCCAGTTCCAAATTCCTTCACATTTACAAACCTTTCTAAAATTATCAATTTTACATTTTACTTCTTCAATTGCATGCATATTATCAATACGTTACTATTATTTAATGTTCTAATCAGTTGCAGATCCCCGAGTAGCTGTGACAACCCCCAATGGGTCCCTAGACCACAGGTTAAGAACTACTGAGATAAATGTTAGCTTCATTTATTGAGAATGGTGGAAATGGTAAAGGTTAGTAATACAGTACTAAAAAATGCCATCATGCAATAAATGCTGCGAAGCATTGAGGAAAAACAAAAGCTGAGTACGAAATGGAGTAACAAAAAGGAGCAGATGCCTGCATCATGTTTCGTCTGCGGGGTACCATGCAGTAGCAGGAAAAAATAATTTGGCTAGTTCTCTGCTGGAGTACGAAAAATAATATTTAAATAACAAAAATATGAATCAGTAAAGGAAATGTAAAGTACACGTTGTATAATAAACACTGCTCAAAACAGTAGCATTTGAAGGAGATTTAGAACTTGAATCACTGAAGTCTTTTCCTGACATGCACTAGCAGAGATTGTTCAAGTAATCTCAAAGAGACTTTAGTCATGTCTGGAATAGCTGCATGAGAACTTTGATCTGTATGCTTCCATCTAGGCCAGTGCAGAGAGGGATATACTGAGGTCTGTGGCTTCAGTACCTTTCCTTTCTAGCAGCATTCCAGACGTAGTGCAGGGGAATTGCAATGCAGGCACTGCTAATGAAATGTGTGTGTCAAAGACCAGAAATACATTTCTACACTCAGGTTAATGGTTTATGGGCACTCTGCATACAGGTGCATGGGCTCTTTAAGCCCCCCTGTACATGAAGTGCCAGTCTGAAACTGCATGTACAGTATATGTGCTTGCTGCAAAGCGCGCTCTTAAAGTGATTATTGATTCCGGAATCCAGGACTTGATTTTAATATCACAATCACCTCTAAGATCCCAACTATAAGTTGGGCAGAGTCCCCTGACTGCCTGCGTATGGTGGGTGTTGTGATGTTCCAGGGAGTTTATTAACCTTGGGAGGCCGAGATGGCTGGCGCTGTGAGGGAATCCAAAATATGCTTTTTGTGTAAAGGTGTATTTTTGCACCAGTAATCTGTAAAATGATTGTGGTCCTTAGAGCTCAAAGGAATCCCTGGGCTTTCACTACACTGCTATGCATGCATGGCAATTTGCGGACAGTCTCATAAATTACGTATTACTGATGGTGGTCGGTAGCTATGAATTCTTCCAGAGTAGTCAGGGACATCATCATAGTGCTACTTGCTTTGGTTTGATGATGTCTGCCACTGCCTCTGTTGTGTGGCACAGCGCAGAGTCAGATACCTACACTTCTGTTATATTTGTGCCACAAGGGTAATTACCCTATCCTTTTTATTAAATTCCCTGCCCACATCATGAACATTCTCATCTTGTTCTGACGGGTATTGCATACTGCAAAATCCCCCTGTTGCAATGTGACAGGTGGGTCAGTCCGTCCCCAACACAACATTCCTATTTTACCCAGTAGAAAATAAAAAACACATTTGCAAAAATAAACAACAAAAGGATAAGGTTAAAAAATGGCAAACTGCACAAAAGAAGGATGGCACAGTTTGTGACAAAAATCATTAAGGAAGCTGAAAACTGAGAAATGTGATGCTCAATCCAAAACAAGGCCTTATAG
Organism: Pleurodeles waltl; assembly: GCF_031143425.1. Classification (NCBI taxonomy): domain Eukaryota; kingdom Metazoa; phylum Chordata; class Amphibia; order Caudata; family Salamandridae; genus Pleurodeles; species Pleurodeles waltl. The sequence goes on from NC_090451.1 coordinate 475,794,728, forward strand.
CGGCGTAGAGGCCTCTAGTCGAGGGCATAGGTGATACCGCTCCATGCCTTGTCTCCGAGGCAGAGGGGTCATCGTTACTGAGCCATGCCCCTCCGAACTGGTACTCCATGCTGATCACTGCTTGTTAACTCTAACTCCGTCTCGGGTGGAGACGGCCCATCAGCTTTGTCTTTTGATTGGCCAGGTGACACTGAGACTAAACCAGGGAAGTCCTCAGCTCGACCTTCATCATTTGCACCCTGATTTCGGGTTCGGGCACTGTCGGCGCTCCTGGTTTTAGGGTCAGGCTGCTGGAAAAGTTTAAACAATGACATATTTCTTGTGATGTTTTCCTGACCTTTATGAGCCGTGACAATTGTACCTTTGACATGGCTCCTTTTCAAAAATCAACAAGAACTTACTCCCAGATCATCAATTCTTTACCAGGACCAGATCACCAACCTGGACTTCCCTATGTTTGGCTAGTCTTTTCCTTGACACATGATCACATTGGGGTCCTCTCTTCAATAACGCTTCAGCTGCTGTGTCTATGACCCTGCGGGATTCTCTCACATGAGGGATGGTTCATGCAGAAGGTGCTAGGTGGTATTCCAGTGGTTGCATGAGGACTGAGATGCTACTAGCGAGAAATACATATATCGCAGAATCTACACTCTGATTGTTGGCCACAACAATTCTCTGGACTTTGTTGAGAGTTCTCATGAAGTATTCTGCTTCTCCATTGGCCTGGGGCCAGCGAGGAGTGCTCTTCCTGTGAGAAACACCCTGAGACATCAAATATTCTGCAAGCTCCTGATTGGAGAACGGGGGCCCATCATCAGTCCGAAGTTCATTCAATAGTCCGTGAGTGGCCATTACTTTCCCCAAATGGGGAATAGTCTGTAAGGCTTTGATGGAGTGCATGATCGCCACTTCTTGATACTTTGAAAAGCCATCGATCACCACACGCATGTGGCGTCCGTCAGGCAAGCTTCCAAAATCTGCACTGGCTTTGAACCAAGGTATTGAAGGGATTATTTCTGTGAGGATAGGTGGGGAAGGCTCTGCGTGACCAACTGCTTGGCATATCGAGCACTGACGCACTGCACGTTCAACCCGATCATCCATTCTGGGGAACCACACCTTACTTCTGAGCCTGGACTTTGTCTTGACCATCCCTTGGTGTGATGAATGGGCCAGTTCCACAACCTGCTTCTGTAGCAAGACGAAAATCACAAGCCGTGGACCTTTCAACAGGCATCCTTCCAGTGACACAGCTAGCTTGTGTCTGATCTTGTGTAACAAAGACTACATCAGACAGGCATCCACAGTTTTCCTAGACACATTGTGGAGAAGTTGATGCCAGTTCCCAGAAGCCTTTGCCGAGATGACTAGTTGAAGGCACTCATCACCAGCAGTGGCTGCTTTGATCTCTTCCAGAGAAATGGGCAGAGGTCTGGATAGTTCCAAGTGCACATACTCCTCAACATCTTCAGCATCAGAAACCTCATGAGGAGTGATTGGTCTTGTGTGTCGGGAGTAGTCTGCAGGATTTTGGGACCCAGGTAAATACACTACTGACAAGCGGTAGTTTTGCAGCTGGAGGATCCACTTCTCGATCCTGGGAGGAATTTTAGCAGAGGAGCCATTGAAAAGAGTTTGTAAACCAGAGAAGGGTGTGAAAAACAGGGGGAAACAGGCGCTCTAAGAACCAGTATAGCATACGTGTAAGACCAAAATATCAAAATAGTGGTGCACTCACAGGAGAACACCCACACTCCTAATGGATTTACCAAGTAAAACAGAAAACAAACATTAACATATGAGGCACTCAGTGAAGTATTGCATACAAACATTAATTAGTATGAAAACTCAGTAACTTCAATCCTTTTGTAAACTATTAGGGAAAATGATAGTCACAATCACCCCGCATAAAATAAATAATTTATGAGTGTCCATTCAAAAAGAACAATCCATGTATCGAGTCCTTCATGTGGTTCTTTAGTCTTTATAATTTATTCCAACAGTATTGTACAGTTCATACTCCGTAAAGTGGTAGTGTTTCTTCAGCTCAATGTTTACAAGGTTCTTCCGATAAAGTAAAACAGCCAACACGTGTTTCGTCTTAGGGAAATACCCCTGCGACTTCCTCAGGGCTGAAATTTCCTCAAAACAAACCACATGAGATGATGGTATGATAAAAATAAGTGTGAATACCCATACCAACACCCAGTGGGAATGGATGACCACAATGTGAGAATGGATGGTGTTTTCAAGATCAAGTCAGCAATTAATTGTAATACATTGTTTGCATCTACATTATTCAATGCAAATGCACCCATATCTATGTTGGGAGTGCTATTCGTTCTCTCAAAATCAGGATTGGTGAGCATGCTAGAGCGCTTATAAATGGAGATGAGAGATATCCTATAGTGGCACATATCAAGGCTTGCTGTGCACAAGGTATCCATAAAACATTTTAATTTTTTGGATTTGAACACATACCAAAAGACCCTAGAGGAGGTAATAGGGAACTCACACTGCAAAGAAAGGAGGCATTATGGATATTGCGACTCGGTACAGTAGAAAAGTGTCTCAATACTGATCGAAAATTAGAATATGTTTTGGGTAATTAACTGCTATTATATATATGACGTATTTGAGTACATATAACGTAATATACATGTTGTTTCTGTTTAGCCATGTTGGTAAATGCGATTTTAATTATTCATACATTCATTATTTGATCTGTATTGTATTGTATAATTGGTTTTACTTGTTTAATTGAGGGCGATATTTCATCGGAATCCACATGAAATTGTGAGTATTGTGCATTATTCTTAGTCATAATTTACCATTCTCAAATAAATCTTGACTCATTTATGGGTAATACACTCAATAGGCTTTTTCAACTTCCTATGGAATCTGGGTTACGATTTTGTAATTCTATAAATAGTTCCTTTATACAAACTCATCTTTATGTCCCTTTTCTATTGTTATGATTGGTGACCTCGAGACTCTGGTATCAAGCGTGGTAACTTTGTTAGTGTATGTTAGAAATGGTGCCTTTGGTTGACAGTCAGCCTACCCCCTGTTCAAGCAAGGACCCTCACTCTAGTCAGGGTAAAAGAGATTCACCCTCAGCTAACCCCTGCTTACCCCCTTGGTAGCTTGGCAGAGCAGTAGGCTTAACTTCAGAGCGCTAGGTGTAAAGTATTTGTACCAACACACACATTAACTTAATGAAAACACTACAAAATGACACAAGACCAGTTTAGAAAAAATCGGAAATATTTATCTAAACAAAACAAGACCAAAACGACAAAAATCCACAATACACAAGTCAAGTTATCAATTAAAAAGCAAAAAGAGTCTTTACATAGTTCAAAACACACACTAACACTGTTAACGTGAAAATGTACCTTGGGTGCGTCAAAAATAACCCTGCACGGGTGAGTGTGCATCAAAAAGGGCTTGCGATGTGTCGATTTCACTCATGAGCGAGACCTTGCGTCGTTTCTCCTTTCGTCGGATCGGGCGCGTCATTTCTTCTCTCCGCAGGAGAGCTATGCGTCAATCCGGTCAGCACTTCCGGGTCCGGGCAGGCCTTGTGTTGTTTTTACATGCCCAGTGGTACTTGCGTCGGAAATCCAGCCGCACGATGATTAACAAATCACGCAGAGCGGGTTGTGATATCACTAGCCTCCGTCAGCGATGCTGCGCGTTGTTTCTCCAGCTCTGTGCGTCGATTCTTCGGTGGCGTTGCAGATGAGCGTCGATTTTAAGACGCAAAGCTGGCGGCGCATCAATTTTTCAGTTGCAAATTAGAGTCACGTCGATCTTTTCCCAGCACGGAGTTCTGGGCGTGGATTTTGTTCCTCTTAGGCTGCCAGCTTCTCCTCTCAGGGTCCCAGGAACTGGATGGGCACCACAAGGCAGAGTAGGAGTCTCTCCAGAGACTCCAGGTGCTGGCAGAGAGAAGTCTTAGCTGTCCCTGAGACTTCAAAAACAGGAGGCAAGCTCTAAATCAAGCCCTTTGTGGTCTGTGGAAGCACTGTGAGGTAGAGGGGAGGGATACAAAGACAGCCTTAGGGGACGCTCAAAGTCTCACCTACACTATCATGAAGGATGCCCTACTTACAAGGCATGGTCTCACCTCTGAGCAGTATATGGATAAGTTTAAGTCCTACAAAAAGAAGGAATCCCAATCATGGTTGGAATGTGTTGATTCTTTTTGCAGGTTACTGGATGGTTGGTTGAAGGGCAGTGAGGTAACTACATATGAGGGGCTTTACAATCTGATTGCTTGGGAGCACTTGTACAGTTTATATTTTCCAGAGCTGCACCAACACCTGATTGACAGCAAGCTGACTGACCCCAGAAAGCTTGCGAAGTAACTGGGCCGCTGGGAGAGCACCAGGGTCCAAAAGAGGTATAGGGAGACCACGCCAAGCGTGGGCAGGGTCCCTCTCAGAAGAAAGGGGGGGTAAAGGTAAACAGGGGGAGTTCTCTAAAGGGCCCCAAACTGATTCCCAGGGCAAGGATTCCCAACCCCCCCAGTGAAACGAAGCCATTGTTCTCCAAAGAGAAGGCAGTGGCAGGGGGCCCCCCACTTAAGTGCTATGCATGTGATCAGGTGGGTCATGTGAGGGGGAACCCCCAATGTCCCAAAAGTACACTGGCACCCACTGGTGCGCCGTCCCAGGGTTTGGCCAGTGTAGCGCTTGGGGAGGAGTTGGTTTCAGGTGGGTGGGAACCAGCTGAGATAACCCTTGTCTTACTAGGGGACAGTGAGATGGTCCAGAGAACCCTCGTGCCTGAGAACACTTAGAAGTACAGGCAGTGGATTACCATCAATGGACAGGGGGTGGAGGCTCTGAGAGACACAGGAGCCAGTGTGACTACGGTGAGGAGTCAGCTGGTGTCTGAAGAGCAGATTGATCCCGGGGTACTTCACCAAGTAGTTGCAGTGGACAACTCAGAGCACCTGTGCAGAGTGGTGCAGGTTCCCTTTGAATGGGGGGGACTCAGGTTCCTTGAAGGTAGCTGTGAGTCCAACCATGCCTGTTGATTGATTGCTAGGCAATGACCTGGAGGATTCCCCTTGGAAGGAGGTGGAACACAGGTCTCATGTTGGGTCTGCCTGGGTGGGTATGCGTATCCACCTGGTCAATGGCAGCCCGTCAGGGTAATCAAGAGCCCTTGGAGCCTGAAACAGTAGCCCAGGGGACCGGCAAGAAAAGGAAGGGCAGGGGGCACGGAAAAACGGCCCCAGAAGTTCCCACGGTCCGGGAGGAGGCAGAGCCTGAGGGTGACACCCCGGAGCCTACAAGGGAACAGGTGGCTGAACTGGGGGAGGTCTCTGAGGTGTCACAGTGGCAGCAGGAAGGGGGGCCCACCAGGGAAGCATTCTGTGCAGCACAGAAGACATGCCCTACTCCGGAGGGTTTGAGGCAGCAGGCTATGAGAGGGACAGGCCTTGAACAGTGAAAAGCGAATTAAGCAATATTTCACTGTTACGACATATAAAACACATTACTATATGTCCTACCTTAACCACACACTGCACTCTGCCCTTGGGGCTACTTAGGGCCTACCTTAGGGGTGCCTTACATGTAAGAAAAGGGAAGGTTTAGGCCTGGCAAGCAGGTACACTTGCCAAGTCTAATTTACAGTTAAAAACTGCACACACAGACACTGCAATGGCAGGTTTGAGACATGATTACAGAACTACTTATGTGGGTGGCACAACCAGTGCTGCAGGCCCACTAGTAGCATTTGATTTATAGGCCCTGGCATCTCTAGTGCACTTTACTAGGGACTTACTAGTAAATCAAATATGCCAATCATGGATAAGCCAATTACATACACATTTTGTAAAGGAGTACTTGCATTTTAGCACTGGTTAGCAGTGGTAAAGTGCCCAGAGTAACAAAAACAGCAAAATCAGAGTCCAGCACACATCAACAACCTGGGAAACAGAGGCTAAAAGTTAAGGGAGACCACGCCAAGGATGAAAAGTCTAACAGTGTGTTTTTCATTTTATGGGTTAAAACCTACTTTCAGTTATATTTTTCCATGTTTATGTGTGGAGATATGGGATACGGGGATATATTTTGCAACATCAATATGCCGCCATGGGGTTGAAGTGTCGCCCTGTATGACCATTTACAAATCATAGAATGGCATGGTGAGTTTCTGCCTACGGTTGCAACATCAATATGGCGCCCAAAATGGGATATGAATATCTTGTCCGTTTTTGGTTTTCTTTTAGTTTGATTGGAATGTTTTGTCACGTTTCAGTAGTCCACTTTTGGTGTCTATTTCATCTGGATAAAAGCACTTCTGCTGCTCGCTAAAGCCAGCGTACTTGTGATCTTCAACTCGATATGGAGCTTCCATACTAGACGTCAATAATTACTGTGGTAAGACAACACGTTCGTTGCACATTATTATTTTGGCTCTTTAAATAGACGTTTTTCTAATGATTTGAATTTGGACATGACTTGCACATTTGTACTGGCCGGCCATAGTTCTAAGGTGCTTTATATCTTTTTGCTTATTAGCCAATTGTTGTGCTTTTGAGATTTTGAGCAACCGGCACAGAGTTCGCTTGCCGGTAACTACATTACACATGTAAAACTACGTACTGGATTTTCATATTTAGTATCCTGTTATTTGTTTGGAGTTTATCAGGTATTATCGGTGTTTTGGCTATTTGGGGCAGTTCGCGCTTAAGCCCTCATAACTTTTTCTCCACATAAGCTACACATTCCAAATTTGCAACCTTTTTTTCCAGCATCCTAAGGATTCTAGAGGTACCCAAACTTTGTGGGTTCCCCCGAAGGAGACCAAGAAATTAGCCAAAATACAGCAAAATTTTTGTTTTTTTTCAAATAAATGGGCAAAAAAGGCTTGTGATTTGTTTCCTGAAAATGGCATCAACAAAGGGTTTGCGGTGCTAAAATCACCATCTTCCCAGCTTTCAGGAACAGGCAGACTTGACTCACAAAACCCGATTTTTTACCACAATTTTGGCATTTTACTGGGACATACCCCATTTTTACTATTTTTGTGCTTTCAGCCTCCTTCCAGTTAGTGATAGAAATGGGTGTGAAACCAATGCTTGATCCCAGAAACCTAAACATTTCCGAAAAGTAGACAAAATGCTGAATTCAGCAAGTGGTCATTTGTGTAGATCCTACAAGGGTTTCCTACAGAAAATAACAGCTGAAATAAAAAAATATTGAAATTGAGGTGAAAGAAAACGCCATTTGTCTCCACATTTTACTCTGTAACTTTTTCCTGCAATGTCAGATTTTCAAAAGCAATATACTGTTACATTTGCTGGCCTCTTCTGGTTGCAGGGATATATAGGCTTGTAGGTTCATCAAGAACTCTAGGTACCCAGAGCCAATAAAGGTGTTGCACCTTGCAACGGTTTTTCATTGTATACCGGGCACACAGCAATTAATTTGGTGAAATATAAAAAGTGAGAAATAGGTATCAAGAAAACCTTTGTATTTCCAAAATGGGCACAAGATAAGGTGTTGAGAAGCAGTGGTTATTTGCACATCTCTGAATTCCGGGGTGCCCATACTAGCATGTGAATTACAGGGCATTTCTCAAATAGACGTCTTTTTCACACATTGTCTTACATTTGGGAGGAAAACATGTAGAGAAAGACAAGGGGCAATAACACTTGTTTTGCTATTCTGTGTTCCCCCAAGTCTTCCTATAAAAATGGTACCTCACTTGTGTGGGTAGGCCTAATGCTCGCGAAAGGAAACGCAACATGGACACATCACATTTTTACACTGAAATCTGATGTGTTTCTTGCAAAGTGCCTAGCTGTAGATTTGGCCTCTAGCTCAGCCGGCATCTAGGGAAACCTATCAAACCTGCACATTTTTTAAAACTAGACACCTATGGGAATCCACGATGGGGTGACTTGTGGGGCTCTCACCAGGTTCTGTTACCCAGAATCCTTTGCAAACCTCACAATTTGGCCAAAAAAACACCTTTTCCTCACATTTCGGTGACAGAAAGTTCTGGAATCTTAGAGGAGCCACAAATTTCCTTCCACCCAGCCTTCCCCCAAGTCTCCCGATAAAAATGGTACCTCACTTGTTTGGGTAGGACTAGCGCCCGTGACAGGATATGCCCCAAAACACAACATGGACACATCACATTTTCCCAAAGAAAACAGACTGTTTTTTTGCGAAGTGCCTAGCTGTGGATTTTGGCCTCTAGCTCAGCCGGCACCAAGAAAACCTACCAAACCTGTGCATTTGTGAAAACTAGACACCTAGGGGAAACCAAGATGGGGTGACTTGTGTGGCTCTCCCCATGTTCTGTTACCCAGAATCCTTTGCAAACCTCAAACTTGGCAAAAAAGGACCTTTTCCTCACATTTCGGCGTAAGAAAGTTCTGGAATCTGAGAGCAGCCACAAATTTCCTTCCACCCAGCGTTCCCCCAAGTTTTCCGATAATAATGGTACCTCACTTGTGTGGGTAGGCCTAGCGTCTGCGAAAGGAAATGCCCCAAAACACAACATGGACACATCACATTTTCTCAAAGAAATCAGAGCTGTTTTTTACAAAGTGCCTAGCTGTGGATTTTGGCCTCTAGCTCCGCCGGCACCTAGGGAAACCTACCAAACCTGTGCATTTTTTAAAACTAAACACCTAGGGGAATCCAATATGGGGTGACTTGTGGGGCTCTCCCCAGGTTCTGTTACCCAGAATCCTTTGCAAACCTCAAAATTTGGCCAAAAAATCTCTTTTTCCTCACATTTCAGTGACAGAAAGTTCTGGAATCTGAGAGGAGCCACAAATTTCCTTCCACCCAGCGTTCCCCCAAGTCTCCTGATAAAAATGGTACCTAACTTGTGTGGGTGGGCCAAGTGCTTGTGACAGGGAAGAGACAAAATCATGTCGAAATTGAGGGGGAACCAAAGCGGGTCCAAAAGGGCAGTTTTAAAAAAAAAACATTTTGGGGCTGACAAGTGCAGCTGAATTTTTATCAGTATAGATGAGACAAGGCTGGGTGGTAGAAATGTTGTGGATTCCTGCAGATTCCGGAAGGTTCCATCTCAAAAATGTTGGAAAAAATTTGGACAAAATGTGTGATTTCCAGCAAAGTTGGAGGTTTGTAAGGCATTGTGGGTAAGAAAATGGTGCGGGGTGCCTGTGAAGCACACCACCCTGGAAACACCCAGATGTTGAGTTTGCAGATGTGTCTAGGTCTCGTGGATTTTTCAACATGGCAGAGTCCCAAAGTCCATAAAGTGCAGCCCAAATGTAAAACGAAAACCCAAAATAATCAAATGTCCTCTTGCTTGCCGTGGGTTAAGATGTTTTAGTGTGCGGGGGAGAGCTGAAAGACTGTTACCCTCTTCAGTTGGGGTGGGGGCATAACCAGGCCCATACTGGTTGGTAGCCACCTCCCCACTATTTTTTTAAAATTCCCTGGCATCTAGTATACTTTCTGCCCCCCCTGGGTGTGGATCGGGGGTAATTGTCCCATCTGCCCACTGGTGGGCAGAACAACTTTGTCCACATTTATTTGGGGTGGGGGTATGGCCATACCCGCACCCTTTTATTTTGAAAAAAAAATCTACACTGGTCTCTGGTGGGCTTTCTGCCCCCCTTGGGGTCAGATGGGCCTTCCAAAAATAAGCCAGATATGGCCAACAGTAATGTGCCCCCATGGGGTGCGACCCTTGCCCAAGGGGCTGCCCCCCAAACAAAATACACACACACCAATCCCTGGTGCCTAAGTGGTTTCTGCTCCCCCTTGGGGGCAGATCGGCCTAATAAAAGAGGCCAATCTGCCCCCAAGGGGAGGAGAAATTGCCTTAAATAAATTCCTCCCCCAGGGGAGCAACCCTTGCCTAAGGGGTCGCTCCCCTTGCGTGAAATTGGCACAAATAAATCCCCGGTGCCTAGTCGTTTCTGCCCCCCTTGGGGGCAGATCGGCCTAATAAAAATAGGCTGATCTACTCTGAAGGGAGCAGAAATGGCCTAAAATAAATGTGCCCCCCCAGGGGAACGACCCTTACCTAAGGGGTCGCACCCCTTGCGTGAAATTGACACAAAAAAATAAAGATCCCTAGTGTCTAGTGGTTTCTGCCCCCCATGGGGGCAGTTTGGCGTAGCAACAATCGGACGATCTGCCCCCAAAGGGGGCAGAAATGGCCTAAATACAATTTGCCCCCCAGGGGAGCGACCCTTGCCTAAGAGGTCGCTCCCCATCTGTAAAACAACAACAACAAAAATCCCTGGTGCCTAGTGGTTTCTGACCCTCTTGGGGGCAGATTGGCCTCATACAAATAGGCCAATCTGCCCCCAAAGGGGGCAGAAATGGCCTACATATAATTTGCCCCCCCCAAGGGGAACGACCCTTGCCTAAGGGATCGCTCCCCTTGCGTGAAATCGACGCAAAAAAATAAAGATCCCTGGTGTCTAGTGGTTCTGACCCCCTTGGCATAGCAAAAGTCGGCCGATGGCCTAAATACAATTCCCCCCCCCCAGGGGAGCTCCCCATCTGTGAAACAACAAAAAAATCCCTGGTCGCTCCCCTTGCGTGAAATTCACATAAAAAAAAATACCTCCCTGGTGTCTAGTGGTTTCTGCACCCCTTGGGGGCAGATTGGCCTAATAAAAAAAGGCCAATGCCTAAATATCATTTGCCCCCTAGGGGAGCGACCCTTGCCTAAGGGGTTGCTCCCCACCTCTAAAAAACAACAACAAAAAAATGATCCCTGGGGGCAGATCGGCCTATTAATAGGCCGATCTGCCCCAAGGGGGAGCAAACAAGGCCTTGAAAAAAATGCCCCCCTGGGGAGCGACCCTTGCCCAAGGGGTCACTCCCCTTATGCCAATTTCCTATATTAAAATAATCCCTGGTGTCTAGTGGGCATTTTAGCAGCCGATCACTTCACAATCCCGCTGCTAAAATGCTCTGAGACACTACAAAGGGAAGGAAATTCATTTCCTTCTCTTTGAAGCATCTCAGGCCCCCATCACATGATCGGAAGAGAAATGCAAAAGCATTTCTCTTCCGATCGCGCTGGAAGCTGAGCTTCCAGCACAATGGGAGGGGGCCTCTGTGAGGTCAGCGCTCACGCGGGTGTGGGGGGTGGAAGGGGAAGGTCTTCCCCGCCATCCCTGCCTTGGGGGGGTGGGAGGGAAGCCCACAGAGGGAGCGCTAGCGCTCCCTCTCTGAGCTCAGTGCCGAGGATGTAATGGTTACGTCCTCGGCACATGAGCACTGTGCCCCGGGACGGAACCATTACGTCCGCAGCACAGAAGCGGTTAAGCTTTGCTTGCTCTTACAAAATCTTGGGTTTTGTACTTGCTCTAGTACAACTGTAGATACGTCACTGGATCAATTGGGATTTTTTTGTTAACTTCATGAGTTGTTTCGGTTGGACTTTGATAACAGATAGAGGTTTTTTTTGTTATTCTTCCTTCACTTGTTGTTTTGCAAACATTATATTTTGGGATTTTTTCTAAGGTTTCTCATATTTTGAAAATCAATTTCCCACATTGTGGTCATCCATTCCCACTGGGTGTTGGTATGGGTATTCACACATATTTTTATCGTACCATAATTTCATGTGCTTTTGTTTTGATGAAATTTCAGCCCTGAGGAAGTCGCAGGGGTATTTCCCTAAGACAAAACACATGTTGTCTGTTTTGATTTATCGGAAGAACCTTGTAAACATTGAGCTGAAGAAACACTACCACTTTACTGAGTATGAATTGTAAAATACTGTTGGAATAAATCTTAAAGACTGAAGAACCGCATCAAGGACTCAATACGTGGATTGTTCTTTTTAAATGGACTCTCATAAATTACCTATTTTATGTGGGGTGATTGCGACTATCATTTTCCCGGTTAAGGTTACAAAAGGATTGAAGGTACTGAGTCTTCAAACTAATTACTGTTTGTATGCAATACTTCAGTGAGTGCCTCATATGTTTATGGTCATTGAAAAGAGGCATGAGCAGCTTATGCTCCATGGTGTGAATGGTGAATGGCCATAAATATACAAATGAAAGTGGTGACAGCCCCATTGGACAGCAATGGCCTCTTTTTCAATCAGAGAATATCGCTGTTCAGTGTCCGTGAGTGCACGACTTGCATAGGTCATTGAAGCCCTCTCACCATCACCTTGCTTCTGAGACAAAACAGCCCCTAGACAAGTGGAACTCGCATCCACTGACAGATCGGACTCCTTTTTGGGGTCAAACTAAACTAGTGTGGTGTGTTCAGACAGAGATGCTTTGGTGGCTTGGGATGATCCTTCCTGATCGGGCCCCACTCCCACATGGTGTTAAATTTGATTAGTTCTCTTAGCAGGCCGTCAAGGTGGGGAAATTCGGGATGAAGCGGCCAAATTAGGTGACCATCCCCAGCTAACTGCGGACACCAGAAATGTTGGTGGTTGCTGACACTGACTGAACGTCCTGTACCTTTGCGCGATCAGGCTTGACTCCTTCTCCCAAAAATCGATAGCCAAAGACTGCAATCTATCTCTGTAAGAATCCAAATTATTCTCTATGTAGAGTGAGACCATTTTCTTGTAATCACTTGAAGGTTGCTTTCAGATGGCCAAGGTGTGACTCTATGGTGGGTGCGTGTACCAAGATGTCATTGTTGACAATAATGACTCCTTGCAATCCAGCTAGCACCTCCCCAATGGTGTCTTGGAATACTTCTGCTGCACTTGATATCCCAAAACTGAGGCACTTGTACCTCTGTAGGCCAACGTGAGTGGAGAGATTTGTGATAGCTCTAGACTCTGGAGCTAGCAGTAGTTGATGCTATCCAGCTCGCAAATCCATCTTGGAAAACCACTTCGATCTGCTCACCTCGGCAACAATGTCATCCACGGTGGGTGTTAAATACCATTCCCTTTTGATGGCCAGGTTGGCCAGACCCATGTTGACACAGATCCTGCCCTGGCCAGGCTGCTTGGGTTTGCAAGTGATAACAATCAGAGATACCCAGGGCGGGGGCGCTCCACCTGCTTGATAATGTCTCCTTGCTCCAGATTCCTCAGCTCAGCTTCCACTTTCGGGTGCAGATAGAAGGCCACCCAACGATGCTTCAGTACATCTGGCTGAATTGAATCGTCTATGTGCAGGTGTATCAGTTGGCTTTCAGACAACCAATCTCTTCAAATAGCTGCACAAATTCAGCCGAGTGATTTTCGACACTCCCTAGGTGCACACTGAAAGGAAACGATATGAGATCGAGTTACTCCACTGTCCTGCAGCTCAACAACATCCCTGACCCTGTCCGGGTCACATCTACTTTGATAAGCGTTGATTCCCCTTTGTGTGAAGTGTCTGTTGTGAAAACTGCTGCCAATTGTAAGAGTGTAGAGAACCCAAAACCATAAACCTGAGTGTTGGTAGAGCATAGGTGTGGCTCTATGGGAAGGGTCTGCCTTACTGATTTCACCAAGATATTAATGGATGCTCCGGTGTTGATTAGAACGGGGACCTGGTGGCCCAAAAAGAGTATAGTACACCTCGGTATGCGTCTTCTGGGGTATCTTCCTGGCTGCATGGTGTGCACAATGTGGACTGCTTCTTAGCTATCATCATCATCATCATCCTTGTTGTCATCCTCCCCCGTTGTCACTGGCTGTTGTACTAGATTGACCGGTTTAGGTCTCTCTTGTTTTTGATGTGCAGATGACAAGCACACCTTGGCAAAATGGTTTGTTTTGTTACAGTTAGAGCACGTCTGGCCTTGGGCACAGCATGGCCCTTGATGAGGGTACAGTCCTCCACACAGGTAGCATATTCATAGGCTTACTGCAGGCTTTTGACAAGTCTTTTTCTTGTCCATCACTACAGATGTTACTGCATTCATAGGTTCTGCTTTGACCTGGCACTGTAGCTCTGCTTCCATATGTGCAGCACACACTTTTGAGAGCTCTTTGGATCGACTCATTGTGAGAATGTTGGCCATGGACATTCCGGGCACTGGCAGGATGTTTTCTCTCTGCTTGACTGATGCATAGCCCTGTATGAACTGCACACAGATTTTGTCATCCACGTCTGGCAGTGGGCAGGTGCTTGCTAGTTCCTTAAGCCTCGCATAAAATGTGTTAATGGACTTTTCAGGGAGCTGCCTGGCCTGCCGCAGTAGGAACTGTTCATAATCCAGATTCACGAGGGGTTCGAAGTGTGATGTAAAGACCCTTTTTTGGGACTGGTAAGTGTAGAGCAGGCCCTCTTCGACCACTGACTATCCCAGTTTATGAATAGTGGCACCCCGAGGTGTAGGAGCATGGGGTGACATCTATCATTGTCCAACGCCACCACTGCAAAGTAACTTACCAGTTTCTCTACCCAGTCTTTCCATCAGACCGCCTGTGCTCATGGAGGACACTTGACAACAAAAGGCTCAAGGGCTGGTGTGGATGCCATTTTATATTCACAATTGTGATATAGTGTTTGGGAGGTGTGTCAGTTGTGGCTGCTGCATCATAGGTTGCGGTGGCAGGCTAACTTCTCTCTCAGTCCTGGGCCTGTATGTTTGACTACTCTCTGTGACTATCCTTGCCTGAGTTATGGTTGACACAGTATGGGTGGCAGAATATATCTGGTTATGGGACTAGCAAGGATCTCCCCTTGGGTGACTGGTAGCTTTGTCTTTCTTTCATGTTATAGATATGTTGTCTTTAAAATATATTTTGTTTGACACAGGCTTCAGACTCCAAACCATGTGTATGAAGGGTGGTTCCATGCATGTACTCAGTGCTGAAGTTCTAGGGACTCCTGCGGGGTGTTGATGATATTTACTAGTATGCCGGCTCAGGCGAGAAGTGTTGCATTCTGCAGACTGTAGGGTTGCTGCTCATCGCATTGGGAGGAGGGCATGGCAACGAACTCCGAACATCAGGTGCTGTCAGGGAAGTCCTGATTTGGATGGCCTCACCACTGCTTTCACGCTCGTGGGAGTGCAGATGGCTGCCACTTTCTTTCCTGCATAGTGCAGTCACTGTATCACAGCCCTCCTTTAGGCTGCTGAAGAAAACATAGCGGTCCGTCTGCCCGACACAAGCAGGTCACTGCACTCGACTCCTGCTGGCAGCAGCTCACCAAGGATGTGTCGCAGAGAGACAGGCACATGCCCGGACTGGTGAGACAGGCAAGTTCAGCAGTGCTTTATATTCAAACACATAGGAAGACGACTCCAACTTCACTCATCGCCAATTTGTTGTGTAGCGCAGCGCGGGGTTTGGAAGCGTGCTGCACATAGATCGGACACGTTTGTGGCCACAAGGGTAATTACCTCAGTCTTTTTATGAAATTCCCTGCTCACATCACGGACATTCTCATGTCCTGACAGGCCGGGCATACTGCAACAATCCCCCTGTTGCAATGTGACAGGTGGGTCAGTCCATCGACAACAGAACAGACTCCATTGTACTACAGAATCCCACTCGAGTCCTTGACAGAAGTGTGGCAAAGGGCAGTGGAGATAAGGTGTGGATGATGGCGGAGACGAAGTGTTCAAGTGACTCTAGCTGTTAGAGGCAGATTGTAATCACAGTCTCAACTCAAAATACTGTGATTCTGGACAAATCATTCAATTTTCCCATGCCTAAAAAACGAGGCATCAGGCTGGGTCTCTTGTAAAGCAGTCTACTGGCCTCGACACCAAGTTCTACCTAAATAAAACTGAAACAAATTGTGCCTTCAATGTTTATTTCCTATGAAAGGCAGTAAAGTACATGTACCACCCATGTAACATCCCCGTGACACAAAGTGCTTTATGCTGTTTTGCATTATTCTGCCACACAAACCAACGCGAATACCTATTTGCGGTGGTTTGTGAATGCCCAAAAAAGTTTAGCGTTGGTTTAGAGTTAAAAAAGTAACACTAAACTGACGCTAAAGCTTTGAGAATCTGGGCCTTTATGTGCAGGAAGGTATCCCTTCCTGCACAGAATCAATATTAGTGTTTTGCTTGATGAGATGTTTTGCTGCGCCACTCTAACGCCACCCTTGGGATGGTGGTAGTTTTTGACGCTGCCGCATATTTACGATGTCTTGTAAATCTGGGGCAGTTTCAAAAATAGTTGGTGTGCGTGGAAACACCACAGCAACACCCATTGCACGCCCCTATGCCGTAGAATACTGCATGGGGGGCATATTTACAAGGCGCCTGGTTTAGCACTGCCTTGTAAGTGTAGAAATGGGCACAGTGCCACCAGAGAGTCGCAGAAAATGACGGTCTAGTGGCTCTAGGGACTTGTAAATAAGCCCCTAGGATGAAACTAGGAGCTCGGACCTCAAAAATTTTTATCACAATTTCAATGAAATTAGTCATAAACTACCAATATACAGAGCCATATTCTAATAATAATTTATGAATGTCGTACATAAATACGAATTTAACCGTATGATTCTTTTTTTCTCAACAAAGCTAATTTGTTTTCCTTTTACTACTGGCTTGGTACCAAAAGTGGGTTTGAACCGAAGAGTGAGCGTTTCAAGTGTGTTCTTATTCTCCCACGCGCAAATATTGAGGCCTTTCTGTACAGCACTGCTAACAAGGGAGAAGTAAAAGTCTAAAACAAGAACAGGTGACGTGGTTTCAAGTTTCCAGAGATAGTTGCATTTAACTGTTCATTTATTTCAGAGTCGTTGCTATGGCGAGGCAAACAAATGCTGGCGAAGAGCCGCCAAGTGGAAATTCTGTGGATAGTGAGCAAGCTGATAAACCTAAGCAACATCATCTGTCAAGAAGATTAATTGATTGTATGCTCCACGGACTTTTTGTAATTAATTACTTCAAATATTAACCTTATCAGAGCAGCAATAGCAGCATAGTTAACAGTCAATGTGTTTTTCAGTCGGAACCAACTCACATTACTATGTACATTTTTCAAAGATGACATATTCATGACATACAGCTGCATTATGGACCAGTCATCTGTGCCTTAAATAACCCGTCTGGAAAAAATTACTGTAATATGATTTGTTAGGGAATTGACTGATGGGAAGCCTCAACCCTTTCCTTTTACCCTTATGAGTTTCTTGATCATTCTACTTACCTCCGAGTACATGAGCTCTAAAACAGCTAACAAGACCTTCCTTTTGCGCCAGCCACTGACTGAAATATCCGAACATTGATCAATAAACGAATGACCACAAACCAAAACCACAGGGTGACTACGACTTAGGAATCCCAAAGTCCATTAAAATAGTGGCAGATATCAAGCAAAATGTCAATATTCTGCTCCAGGTCCTGGGGTACTCTGGCACTGAGTTATGGTGGGATTTAGTGTTATTTGCACCTTCTCTTTAAAGGGGGACCAGATCACAAAACATTTTTAAATTGTTCTATTTCATGTCCAGTGTGGTAAATTAAGGCAGTATTTGCTTCAAACACCACTTACCACTGTATTATACAAGTTGGTTTCTGGAGGCAGTAATGCTTGACTAGACTATCTGTGAACATTTGTGTGGCATTTCGTTGTCGTGGTTATATGGTCTGTTGTTTTTGTGATACTGTGCGTTTGAGCTGAATTGTTTCATTGTGAGGCTGTTGATTAGTACTCTGGTTGTTGAGTTGTGTTATGCTTTTAAAGTTTGTTGTATTGTGCTCCGTTCTGTTTGTCTTGTTATGTATTTTTTCTATGTTATTGCTTACGTTGAGTTATTTACTTTAGATATGTCAACAAATACTTTGCCAGTTCTAGTCCAAAAAGTTCCTGTGAAAGCAACAACTGACCACTGTATAAACTGCGAAAAAAATGATTCTCCAGTTCACATATCTAAGACATCAGTTAGTCAAAATCTTTGGCAACGACCATATCACATAAAGTGATCATTGCAAGGGCTAATTGACGAATTTGGGCCTGATCACAAAATATTTCACCACCACGTTTTGAAAGTGGAGTTCTTGAGGTGGTAATATGTGACAAGACTGTTTATGCCTGTGTTAGACTCTATGGCAGTTTGGTGGGGTGGGGATGTGCTCTGTTGTCTTTTGTGCATCTGTGTTTTTCTGCAGTATTGATGCAATGTAATGTAGTGTTGTAAACTGATTAATGTATTGTGTTCTGTTTTGGCTAATTTGTTGTCATATACACTATTATGTTTTAAATATGTTCCTTTATGGCTTTGTGTATGTTATTGTATTACTTTTTGTTGTTTACTTTAGATAGTTCAGTGAATACTGCTACATTTATAGCCAGCACCAATAATATAGTAATACTGCCACAGTATACCTCATGATTTACTTTTTTCACCGCACAATGTAACCAGCCCTTCCCCATAATTTGGTCCTGTTGTGCTGAATAATTCCAGTGGCCCTGCGCACAACTTACTACATTTATGAAAGTTAGACACTATATTCTTGAGAACTGGTGTTTTGTCACTACGAAGAACAAACCTAAGTTTCTCAGTACACCATCTCAGCTCAACCAAAGTTTTAAATGGCTTTCTTATATAGGCAAAAAACAACTCACATCATTTCCAGTTGCTTTCGGTACACAATAAACAGTTAAACGTTGAAGTTCAGGCACAGCTGTGGCTTAAATGAGACTCATTGACACGTTAAAGTAGCAAAAATGGAGCAGCTCAATCTACGAACAATTTCTTCAGCAAAATCGCCTCCAGCTCAAAATAAAATGCTGTCATGTTAACCACTCCATATTCAATGTGATGTGAATCTTTCATAAACAAGTTGAACCGTGAACGCTACCGTTTGTTAGATAGGTTGACCAGTGCTTTTAGAAGAAGCACACACTTGAAAACCTTGTTCACAGTGAAATAGAAGTTCCTGGTCTTTAGGAGCGTACAGTTAATTGTAGTGGGTTTTATGTCAGATCATGATGATAGGAATATCATAGCCTAAATATCGAGGTCCCAAATATTGTGAACATAGGTAAATATAGATTGCACCACTCATTACCCCCACCAGCCCAGCCAATGACAGTACCAAAACCAAACTCACCATTAAACCCCCAAACATGTGACAGCTCATACTATTCCAGACCCCTCAAATCTATAAGAATGGTTTGGGCGTCAAATGGATATTGAATTATTAAACAACCATTTCTGTACTCATCTGAAAATTAGACAGACAGTGCCACCATGGTAATATGTAAGTGCTGATGTTGTTCATTGGATATAACGGGCTCAAATTAGGCACTGTGTGTTGGTAGTCAAAAAGGAAGACCTTTACATTGAAGATGTCTCACCTGATGAGGAGCACCTTAGTTTTAGGCAGATCTTCAAGGACTCTACTTCACCTTCTTTATGAGGATATGTATTGTTCCTTGTGTGTACATTTAAACCGTGCAACACTGTTTTATAAAGATACAATAGGTAAGCGAGAGGAAAATATTTCCCATAACTACACAAACAGAATGTATTTATGTTGGAAGATCTTCTGGGGCTAGGAGCCTAACTGCAAATGAAGTAGGAAACAGCTCTGTAGGAGCACAACCGTGTTTAGAAGAGTCACCAAACACCCATAATCAATCAGTAAATTGAATAAAAGTTTACAATGCAGTATTTATGTATTTTCTTCATTTAACTATATCCACTTCACACTCTGTACTGCATCTCTACAATTTTCTTTAACATAGCTGTAAATGGTCAGGTCCGTTATAATTTCCAATGCATGTGAATCCTCTGAGACTTGTGTTCTGCTGAGGGATTTTGTGGGACATCACATTTATTTTAATTAGTCTATTTATTGAGCACTTTTGCCCTCTGTGCAGCTACCTGTTATCAATACAAATAAAGGAGATGGAGTTTAACTTGCTCTAGAGGCAAAGGTGGAAGCCTCATGGGTCTAGGATTCATATGCAACATCTTATTGCCCTTATAAACTTTTGGCAACAGGGAGGTAGGTTTGAAGGAGATATGTGCCCGGAGGAACCACTCTTCTAATCTGCCTTCCTGGTTTTTAGTGTGCATTGCTGTTCCTCGGTCGGGAAGAGGACACAGAAGATGAGTTATTCCTTGATCTGTCCTCCATGCTCCCTATTACACATAGGGTGCACGTTCTCTGTTTGTGCCACAACGCACTTTAAAACAGATGTGCCAGGCACAAATGTGCCAGCCACAAACAGAGACAGTGCCCCCTATTACATTGAATATGTTGCCCCCAGGGATGACGCATACTCACTCTGCCCTGCAGGTAGTGCATTGAAGTGAAATACTGAGCAGCTCTTTAAAAGTTGCTCCATGTTTCATTGTGCAGGAGGCACCATACCTGCACTTTTAAGGGGTATTAGAGATCCACTTGCAGGCGAGTGCAGTGAGAGATTGCACCTGCCTTCAAGGGGATGCCTGAGGGGTCTATAAGACCCATTTTCTCTTCTCCAGAGGGCTGCCATGAGAGGGTGCACTAACAGTGTGCCAGCTTTTACATAGTGCACTGCCAGAGTGTCTCCTGTCACCTTCTTTGACTCTTTGCCGAGCGCTCAGTGTCCAGTTCTATTGTTGAGTCTCTTTCTCTCTCCCATTCCAAAGTTGCTTTTCTTGCTTCTGGATCATATCTTCTAGGATTCCCTGAAAAATATAAAGAAGACATCAGGAAGGTGGAATTTATTATAAAGTGGTAACATGGTCTAATTTCTTTATATTGAAAATTATTACTTATTTGATGGAACTTGGTGGCAAAGTTTGGTGAAGTTAACCATTGTTCTTTGCGTACTGCCTTATCTAAATGGAAAAAAAAGACAAGACATTGATTTTTGTTTTCAAGCAACATTTAATCATTGATGTACGTACACATATATGTTAAGGACTCATGCTGAGTTATTCATATGAAGCATATGTTAATATATTTGATACATAGTGAAACCTTTCTTGAATGTTACCAAAACATTATAAAGTCTAAATTGAGGAGAAATACAATTGAAACTCTAGAGAACTTGAACCATGACAGAACTGGTATTTTCTCTTCTAGTTCACACTGGGGTACAAGTGTAGTATAAAGGATTATAACTTATACCTATTTATGTAGAATACTGATGAATGTAACTTGTGAGTTTGTTTCCTAGGTGTATTACACAAGCTACACACAGTCCTCAGGAATCAGACTCTGAAAAGAAAGGGAGAAGGGATATAAGGTATTCAAATGGGAATTATTTACTAGATAGAAAAAGACAATGCATTTTGAACTGTGAGATGTCTAAAGACTGTTGTCTGTTTTATTTAGAAAGCAAACTCAACACTACTAAATGGATCATTGCTCTGGTCCTGGTCAAGTTTTCATCCCTTCATCCCTGTGGTACAGTCGTGCCTGTCTCTGGGTTTGCTTGTCTCACAGGGAAACTGGGAACTACCTTGTGTCCATTTCACTCCTGCGGAAAAAGGTACGAATCTGACAATAAGTCCCTCCAGGATGAAGGCATGAGGTGTTCGGTCAGGAAGGTTTTAATGCTAATTTTGGAGCCCTCTCTTTATCTCTTAATATCAGCTGTTCTGCAGACTCTCCTCTTCCTCCTTACGTGGCAAACCAGAAAATTATCACTGTGATACACCTGTGGGGATGGGGCCTTGGGTGTCCCTCCTAACAGGTACAAGATCCATAAAAAAGAAACAGTAAATTTTCCCTGTTGCCGAATCGGCTCTGCTTCCCAGAAGGGTGAAGATAAAGACACAAATGCTACAGACCTGCCCCACCACTGATGAGAAAATATGCCCGGGGAGATGTGAGGAATTAATCCCGATGCGGGGGAACCACATACCCCAAACAATATCTCTGGTTTCTAGTGGATTTCTGGGGGATGCTCTCGGATTTAGCTTCATTGGTTTGATTCTTTGGTGGGGTTCATGTGTCAATGATTGTTATGTGGTTCCCACAATAGTGATAGGATTCTGTGTTTAGGATGGCATAAAGTCAGAATGTGGGAGACTTAGGCCCTTATTATGGCTTCAGCAGTGTTTTTATAAGACCACCAAAGCCACTGCAGCCAGCAGACCGCCAGTGCTGGCGGTCTGCTGACTGCCATATTAGGGGTCCTTGGAGGACTTCTGCCCGTTTATGGGCGGAAGTCTGACTCTGAAGAGGTGGTTGCATTGCCAGCACTGTCACGGCTGCAAGACTCTGCCCCCGTATTACGAGACGTAATACGGCATGATGGAGTCTGGCTGGCGTGGTGGTGCTGGCAGTTCAAAACTGCCAGGACCAATCCCCTTCCGGACGACCTCCTCGACGGAGAAGATAAGTGATTGTCAAAAGGAGGGGAGTGTTGGGTGCATGTGTGTGGTGTGTGCCTGTATGTGTGTGAATGTAGGTGCATGTGTGCAAGTCTGCGAGTGACTGGGGGTGCATGTGTGCAAGAGTGCATATGCAGAGGCGGGAGTATGAGAATGTATCTGTGCATGGAGGGGGTGGGGGTGTGAATGATTGTGGATGGGAGAGGTGGGGGTGTTTGTGGGTGCTTTTGTGCGTGTGCATATGTTTGTGTGAGTGAGTGGGGAGAGTGGGTGAGTGTACGAATGCGGTGCAGCGGAAAGAGTGAGAGGGGAGGGAGGTGTGAATGTTTGAGATGGGGCTGTGTATGTGTGAGTGGGGGTGTGTATATGTAAGTGTGAGTACAGGTGTGGGTGTTTGGATGGATGTGTACAATAGGGTGGGTGTTTTGGAAGTCTGTGGAGTGGTGGGGGATTTGTAAGTGTGTGGACAGGTGGGGGGTGCCTGGAGGTGTGGGGACATGTGTGCATGTGTGTGCTGATGACAGGAATGGGGAGTCCTGTTTCTGGGTGTGTGACTGCCAGGGTTTTCATTGCAGATTGACCGCCATGGAAAGCCTGGCGGTCTGCAGCCTTGTAATACAGCCGGCAAGCAGAGGCCTGCTGCCGGGCTGGAGGTGCACACTGCCAGCCGCGTCAGTGTGCCCGCACCGGCGGGCCAAGCAGTGTTGAGCAGATTTGGCTTCTGCCAAACTCCACAACTCGGCTCGGCGGCGGTAAAACTGCCACATCGAGGCTGGCAGTCTGATGACTGCCAGCTTCGTAACAAGGCCTGACTCCTGGCCAGCTCACAATCGTTCACCTGAACCCTAAACCCAGGGTGGAAGGTGAATATGACAACCTGAATATCACACTCTGACTCCCCAGGGAAGCAGTGAAAACAAAGCTTGCTGCTTTTGTAATATTACTAATCTATACCAAAGTGAAATACAAAAGATATGAGATACATTTTCAATACATTTATTGAAACAATAGCAATCTGGCTTATTAATAGTGAGCAGAGATAATTAGTCAGATGAAACAAAGCAGGGTAATCAGCATTATGAACAAGGTAAAGAGGAAAAACAATCTGATCATGGTGTATGTAGTTCTAGATGTTCAAGAGGTTCTTACCTGAACCTCTGTCTATGCTGAGAGCATTCTGGGTGTACCCTTCTCCATTTCCCCATCTAAGGGATTACCCCCAGCCTCTTACCTGGAAACAGTGTCAGGAGTTAGTCAGTAATGTAGCTGGCAATCCCCTTAAGATGCTGGTAGACCAGCGCCAGGCAAGCTGCATGTTGCACAGCATGCTTTCCAGGATAGTCATGGCCAGAATGCCCTCTGTCCCCTTTGGATCTGGATCAGTGTACCATTTATACAATACACCATACTGCATTGGAAGTACAGTTCTGATGCAATGCTGTTTCTAGGTGTTAGAAGGTGTCTCCTAAACTGGCAATACAACTAACATATTGTTTACAGAGTTGCATAGCCTTGGGCAGAAAGAACTGATTAAATGTTGTGTAGAGGCTAACTGAACAAGCAGATTGTTCCTAATTTTCCTACAATAAAAGCAAGCTGATAAAAATATGTACGATCATTGCTAAAAACAGCCTTACTAAAATGAATAAAATATGAACAGTAAAATGAAACTAAAACAGGGGCAACCAACTCGGGTTCTAGAGGCCCTCACCACACCCTCCTCTTCTAGTAGCTCTTTCAAAGGCTAGAAACAATAAAACATCTAATATAAAAAAAAAAACAATAAATGTTTCCACCAACAAGCAGAGCAAACAAATTAAGGAGCCAACTAAAAATAGACAATTTGCTGAAAAAGAAAGCCAAATTTAAAAGTCATCGGAGGCAGCCATGATGTCATCCAAAACAATAATGGAAAGAGAGTCCAAGTAAGATCCCGCATCCGTAGATGACAGAATCATCAAAGTTTCAGTGAGCAAATCGAAGAAACAGACATTATCCAAAGCCTGAGCCTCCACCAAGGAAGTAGCATGCTGCCCACAGTTGTTGAGCCAGATGAAAGCATACTGTGAGATGAGGCTTCCATATCCACATAGGATAGCTCATAAAAGGCATCTCGAAGCAACCGTAGTCCATAGGACGACTCCATAAATGAAACATCAAGGGGAAGTCACAAAATCCATGTCCGTTGATAGTACTAATTCCTGTGCAAGACACACATCCAGTGCACACTCAAAAAGGCAACAAAGACAGCAGAGCACAGGCTACTCACAGTAGAACCATACTGGTTGAAAAGACAAATACCAGTTGTTGTTTAGTTCCTACAACAAAGATACTTCGTAGTGCTGTATCATGCGTTCATGACACAGGGGGATGTTTGGTAGATCTACCAGCATTCAGCTTTAAAATGGGATATCCATTGCGGAGCAAAAATAATAATAGTAAAATTCTGCCATTTAATGGCAATACAAGCGGTATGGCTCCAAAAACACTTGAAAACAGGCAGTGTATAAAGGATGGAATTACTCCGAAGACAGTCTGGAAGGTGCTGACCAACCAGATTCAATCACTTTAAAAAAAGTGCACAACACCCACAGTGTTGGAAGCATTAAAAATATGGCTCACAAGTTCACCAAAGTGCCTTGGAAAGGCGGGTACTTAAAAGCAACTGTTACTCAGCAGATGACCTCACCATTTGCAATTCAAATGTTTCCAGGGCAGATGTAAACACCACATGTTTTTGAAATAATAGTGCTTTTAGTTGGCTTAGCTTTTCAAAGTTAACATTAAAGGTGGGGGGGCGTGGCCAAGATGGAGACCGGTGTGGACGCTAACTAGCGAGCTCCGCTTCCGGCCCGAAAAAAATCATGCAGTTAATCCCACCAGGACTGCCCTGGAGCATGTGAATGTGATCAGGATGAACCCGGGCTACCGTGGCAGGCGCCACTGGGACGAGTTTCACCTGCTGCGCATGCCGGCGCAAGAGAGCAGAGGGGCCTCATAGTTCGGAGCGCCGGCCAGGCAGAGGAGGCGGGGCCCGGCGGAAACCAATGTGGGAGTCGCAAAGGAGGCTGGAGATCAGATTGCGGGATCCTCACGGACCTGCAAGCACCATTGTGAGGGTGGCGCAGCACGGCTGCCGCCCGCCCTGACAGCGAGGGAGCTGACGAAGAAGGCGAGCTTGTTTACAGGCAAGTGTGGCACACTCCGGAGGAGAGCACTTAACAAGCTAGAGGCCGATCTGTGTTCAATACAAAATGAACTCAGGTGAGAAAATCCAGGAGTGCAGGACCCTCTGTTGGGTAGGGGTTCCCCGGGATCTAACACGTAGCTTCCTGCAGGTGCCTGGAAGTGCAACATACAGGAGACACAAGTTGATTGGTCATCAAGGGACAAAGAGAGCACTGGGGGGGCCTAGCTGGCTGCCCCAACTGGTGCGTAGGTACTTAACTTGAAGGCACGCTGATTGGACCGATTGTCACATAGAACGGGACCAGGTGCGAATCCCAGTGCCTAGCACCCCGTTGTCGGCTACCACAGTGCTGTAACGCCCATAAGTGTATGTGCACTACAGGCGGTGCATTACACAGGCGGTGGGCTGAGTTAAGGAGAGCCAAAGATGGACTGGAAAATGCGAGAAGGAGGGCAGAGTCCCCTAGAGTCATGGTTAAACCACAGCCGATGCGGCCACCACCGGCCCACAGAATGGGAAGCGCCACTCCCCACTACTATTGTAAATGACCAAGCTGCGACCCTCCAACAAATGAATGAGACCTTACGGGTCCACTCCACTCAATTTGATAAGCTTCTACAGGCCGTTCTGGACACCAGGGCAGCCCTGGAGGGTAAGATTGAGTCGATGGCGCAGGAGGTAAATCTACTTAGAGCGGACCAATCGCAAGTTACCAGAAAGGGTGTCCGACAACGAAACCACACTCACAACGGTACGACCTGAAATTAAAGATCTACAGAACCAGCTGCAGCGGTTGGAGACAGAAGTATCATCACTGAAATGCAGAGCAGAAGATGCGGAGGGTCGGTCGTGGAGAAACAATGTCTGTTTTCTGGGGTTCCCAGAATGGGTGGAGATGCCCAACGCTGAGGAATTTCTAGAGCAATGGTCGAACGACACAGTGTTGGCAAATAATGTTTCACACATTTTTCACAGTGAAACGTGCTCACTGGATCCCGGCAGGCCGGCTGTGGCCAGGGGCCCCGCCCTGGCCTTTATTAGCACAGCTCCTCAATTTCAGTGACCGTGACTTCAGAGTTTCAGATCCCAGGGCCCTTGGAAGTTGGTCACCAATAATATCACAGCTTATCCAGACTACACCATGGAGGTGCAACACAAGCACGCATCATTCGTGAAGTTTAAACAACTTCTTCATGAGTGTAATACACCTACTCTTTGTTGTTCCCAGCACAACTTCAGGTGGTAGATGGGGGGAAAAAGTCACATCTTCCCATCCCAGGAAGATGCATGGACATGGTTACAAGCCAAGGGCCGGGTTAAACCACACTGTGATGAATCTTCAACAGGAGATTGGATCACACCCCAACCTCAGCGCAAGAAGAAATCTGGTATCACATCACGCCCATCCAGGACACAGGGGTCCGAGGGCCAAGCACAGGACTTGATAGAAGCTACCCATCTCGTATCAAATCAGTATACCACCCATCGCGAAGACAAAGCCATGTACTCGGACTCGTCGAAGGGCCACTCTAGCATCTCCACATCCCCTTCCACACTTGGCCCAGAATTGAGTCCGCGCATAGCAGACGACCTCTAAACTCACACGATATATTCGTGGTTCTTGGTGCATCACCCTGGATCCCCAGACTAGACCAAAGAATTTTTGGTGGCGCAGAAGGTGCAGAGGCCGGTCTTACACTCAGCGAGAGGCTCAGTGAGGCCCTGTGTCTCATCCCGCTGACTCCACTTGTTGGCCTGTTCGGTGCCCCCCCTGTGCCTGATACCAAAGACGCCGGCACAATGAATGGCTGTGTGAGTAGGGGAGACTGGGTGAGAAGTCATTCAAAGTCTGCCGAAACCTGTGCAACCTCAGCTCCTTCTACACAGGCCCCCACACGTCACATGGACACTGTTCGAAACATTTGTAATAGCGGCACCGGTTGTGCCTGAATGTTTCATGGTGGGCGTAGCCCAGTAAGTTTGCTCTCTGTTTATTGTTGTTATTCTATTACATGTTCTTCGACACCGACCATGCTGAAACAGGTTGGGGGGGAGGTGCACACAGGAGGTGGGTATCCAATTGCAACACTAGACCATACGCTGATTCACAATTTCACAAATACATGAGAACTGACAGCTACAATGTATTAACGTGGAACGTGAGAGGCATGGCCAATTCCACTAAACACAGCAGGATATATGCATACCTAGAGCGTCATAGAACCCACATGACAATATTACAGGAAAGGCACCTCACAGCTGTAGAATTGTACACCCTTAAAACCAAATGGCAGGGACTAGTATATGGTACAACGACATCAGCAATCGCCAAAGGGGTATTAGTGTGGGTAGCTCTAGAGGTTCCATATGAGGTAGGGCACTACACGGTGGATGTTGATTGCCGATATGTATTACTGGAGGGTTCACTAGATGGCAAGCCACTATCTATAGCAGGGCTATATGCTCCCAATTCGAAACAGGGAGACTTTCTAATGTCGATTACACCTACACTCTTCCGTGATCCAACAGGCAACATTATGTGGGGAGGTGACCTAAACTGTGTGCCAAATATAGATATGGATTGGTCGCATACACCACTAGAAGGTGCTCCCAGTAGAAAAATGTCACATGAACTGGGGACGTGGATGTCCGAGAGGGGACTCTTTGATGTGTGGCACCTTCTCCACCCCCTAGATAGAGAATACTCCTTCTATTCCCTGGTTCATATATTGCACACCTGCATAGATTTTGCTGCTCAGCTCTGTTGGACTGGCTTGCAATACCATTGAGGCATACTATTTGGCTAAGACACTGTCAGACCATTGCCCACTGATGCCTTGAAGGAGGCTGGCTTGATTGTAATGGGTACCTTGGGCACTTACTCCTTATACCAGGTCCAGAGATCCCTTATTAGTGAAGTAGTAGTGTTCTAGTAGCTTAGGCTGATAGAAGTAGCTATAGCAGAGCAGCTTAGGCTGAACTAGGAGACATGTAAAGGTCATGCAATACCACTTGTAGTTACACAGTACTTATACACAAGTAAAGACAATACTCAGTGTTATCAAAAATATTTTGAGACAATACTCCTTCTGGAGGTAAGTATTATACACAATATATACACTAGACACCAAAATTAGACAAGTAATTAGTCATAGAACAGTGTAAAAAATAGGAAATGCTGTATAATGCAATGGGAGAAAATAGGTTTAGGGGCAACACAAACCATCTACTAAGAAAGTGGAATGCGAATCATGAATTCCTCCCTAGACAAGTGTAGTGTGTGCATAATCGCTAGGAGAGTAAGACTACAGTAAAGGTAAGTAAATTACCCCACCCCAGAGCCCAGAACAACAGGAGTAAAGTACTGCACGTTTCCTTAGGTCACACTACACCTCGTGATATGGATTATTGTAGTAACCAACCAAGTCTGCAAACAACAACTGCTGGATTCCTGGACCTGAGGACCTGCAAAAGAAGGGGACCAAGTACAGAAGTCAAAAAAAGTTCCAGGAAGGACTGAAACCCCTGCCAACCCAGAAGAGGGTGCAAAAGAAGAGTCCCCAGTTAGTCTAAGACTGCAGGAATGCACTCTAGGAAGATGCCAGCGGGTTGCTGCATGATGCGAATGCTGTCCCACGACGTGAAGATGGATGCAGATGTGATTTCATGTTGGAAGTCGCCATCAAGCCTTGGTTATGAAAAATATGCATTTTGCATCACAATGGCACTTTCTGGACCCAGGATGGTCCTGGGGGCCTCAACTCTGTGTGAGGAGGAAGAGGGGGCTCTCAGCACTTTAGAGAGCCCTCAGGATGCCAGGCAGCACCCATGGGAGTCCCAGGACACGGGGACAAAGGAGGCCCACAACGCAGTTGGTGCAGAGGACAACTCAGCGAGTTGAGTATCACAGGATGGAGTTCTGGGGACCTGGGCCAGGCTGTGCATGAAGGAATTTTGCAAATAGTGCACAGAGGCCTCAGTAGGTGGAGAAAATGCAGTACACAGGGGTACTGTTGTTCCCAGGGAAGGCAAGCTCTTACCTCCTCCAAATGGCATCAGCAGGACCTCAGGAAAGTCTATGTCGATGGCATCCACCCTCTGTGTCCTTAGGAGCACGCTCGTCGCTGTGAGAGGAGTCATCGTCTTAGAAGATGCCTGCGTGAGGAGGTGAATGACTCCGTCACACCACGTGAGATTTCTTATGTCCTTCTGGTGCTGGATGAATAGAGTGAGTCCCCAGAGCGTGCACACCATGGAAACTGTTGCAGTTGCTGGCTGGAGCTGAAGTTGCAGAAGAAAAGTATCCCTTGTGAATACTTTGTTGCTGTTACAGCCGTTCCTGGAGCAGGCTGCGGTTGATCCGAGGTCAGAGGATGAAGCAGTAGTTGCAGAGGATTCCTGAAGGATACTTGCAAGCAGAATCTGAAGAGAACCCACAGCAGAGACCCTAAATAGCCCTGAGAGGGGGATTGGCTACCTTATCAGGTATGGACCTATCAGGAGGGGTCTCTGACATCACCTGCTGGCACTGGCCACTCAGAACCCTCCAGAGTGCCCCCACACCTTCCAAAGCAAGATGGCTGAAGTCTGGGACACATTGGAGCAGCTCTGGGCACCACCCTTGGGGTGGTGATGGACAGGGGAGTGGTCACTCCCCTTTCCTTTGTCCAGTTTCACACCAGAGCAGGGGACAGGGGTCCCTGAACTGGTGTATACTGGCTTATGCAAGGAGGGCACCATCAAAGCATTTCCAGAGGGTGGGGAGGCTACCCCTCCCCAGCCTGTAACACGTATTTCAAAGGGAAAGGGTGTAACACCCTGCTCCCAAAGGAAATTCTTTGTTCTGCCTTCCTGGGACTGACCTACTCAGACCCCAGGAGAGCAGAACCCTGTCAGTGAGGTGGCAGCAACTGTTACTGCAGTGCAAGCATCAGAGAGGTGGTTTGGCAGTACTGGAGGTCCATAGTGGAGCCGCCAGAATGCATGGAATTGGCTCCGCAATACCAGATTTGGAATGGGGGACAATTCCATGATCTTAGACATGTTACATGGCCATATTCAGAGTTACCATTGTGAAGCAACATATAGGTATTGACCTATATGTAGTGCACGCGTGTAATGGCATCCCCACACTCACAAAGTCCCAGGAAATAGCCCTGAACTATGTGGGGGCACCTTTGCTAGTGCAAGGGTGCCCTCACACTTAGTAACTTTGCACCTAACCTTCAGAAAGTGAAGGTTAGACATATAGGTGACTTATAAGTTACTTAAGTGCAGTGAAAATGGCTGTGAAATAGTGTGTGCACTATTTCACCCAGGCTGCAATGGCAGGCCTGTGGAAGGCTTTGTCTGAGCTTCTTATGGGTGGCAAAAGAAATGCTGCAGCCCATAAGGATCTCCTCAATGCACTGGGTACCTAGGTACCATATACTAGGGACTTATAAGGGGGGACCAGTGTGCCAATTGAAATTGGTAAATGAAGTCACTAGTCTACAGTGACAAATTTAAAAGCAGAGAGAGTGTAATCACTGAGGTTCTGGTTAGCAGATCCTCAGTGAGACAGTCAAGCACTACTGACAGCACACACATTAGGCCACAAACTATGAGCACTAGAGTCCTGGCTAGTAGCCTCCCAGTGTGACAGGCAAAACACACTGACATATTGGTTTTTATCTATGAGCACTGGGGTCCTGGCTAGCAGGATCCCAGTGACACAGTAAAAATACACTGATACACACTCACAAACAGGCCAAAAGCGGGGGTAACCATGCTAGCAAGAGGCTACTTTCTCACATTCCTTCCATGTGGTGGGGAAGAATGCGCACTCGCATACCTACATGGCGCTTGCAGCCAGACATGCTGTCGGACCCTCCATTTCACCAGGAGGTGACCGTGTGCATCTCTAAATATTTTTAATTAAATAGGGGGACGGCCACGTCACGCACAGTAGAGTGGGACGCCCACAAAGTGGTGGTGAGAGGCCACTGTCTGTCTGCAGCCGGAGGTGTGCGGCGACCACCAGCCCAAGAGTTAACACTATTAGAAACAGACCTACGCAATGTGGAATGCGCAGTAGCGCAGGGCACACTTGGCCCTGATGCTCTTCGCGAATCATGAGCACGACGCAGTGAGGTGGACATGCACTTGCAAAATTATGATTACCGACATTACATTGCTAGGGCACATTCAGAAGGCGATCGCTCCAGCAGGTTATTAGCATGGTTAATTCGAGGTGAGCAACCGCGTACTCCCATAGGAGCCATAAGGCTTGACTCCGGGGATAGTGGTTAACATGCAGGCAGACATAAATGATGCATTTAAGCACTACTACGGCAGAATATATGCGGTGAGACCTGACGCTTCAGCTGCACTGGTAGCAGACTTTTTTCACTCACTTCGCCCATCTCTCCCCACTACAACAGATGGAGTTAGAGAAACCCATGGAGGTTGAAGAGATCCAATCGGCATTGCGACAATTAGCTCGCAACAAGGCTCCAGGTAGCGATGGGTTACCAGTGGAATATTACCATACCTTCACTGTGCAGTTACTCAAACAATATCTAGAGAGGTTACATGAAGCGCAAACAAAAGGGCAGCTCCCAGACTCACAGCGCAAAGCACTAATAGTAGTTTTACTCAAACCAGGCCGGTGCCCCCCTAGATGTGCGGTCATACAGGCCCTTATTGCTGCTTAACCAGGACTGTAAGCTATTGGACAAGATCCTCATGAATCAACTGCTCCAACTGATGCCGCACTTGCAGCACGAGGACCAATCAGGGTTTATTCCTGGGCAAAACACCTTCCTAAATCTTAGACGCCTTCTGCAGCTAATGTCAGACACTCCAAAGTCGGACCATGACAGGGCCGCGGTATCCCTAGACATTGAGAAGGCATCGATACTGTCGGATGGCCTTTTTTAAGAGAAGCTCTGCGGAGCATGGGATTTGGCCAGGGATTCCTAATGTGGATTGGTATTCTGTATTCTAACCCTACAGCTCGGGTTAAAATGGGTAAGACCATCTCAGAAAGTTTCCCTATAGAATGGGGACTAGGCAAGGATGCCAGTTATCACCGCTGCTGTTTGCACTGGGGATCGAGCCCTTGGTAGCTCAGACAATGTGAACAACAGTGGGGTATATCTGATGGCGGCAGACAACAGATCATATCTCTCTACGCAGATGATGCGCTGATATATTTACATAAATGCACATCATCACTACTGGACCTATTGCAGCTACTGGATCTCTTCGGGATCTATCTGGCTTGCATGTGAACTGGTCAAAATCTTGTCTATTCCCATTGACCCCAGTTCTGGAGAATTTAAGATCGACTTTCACAATACATAGATTGCCAAGGTGCTATTCCCCATTTAAATATCTAGGTATTCAAATATACCACAATATAGCAGATCTAGTAGAGGGCAATTTAGGATGCGCGGTCCGATGAATTAGGGGCTCCCTAACATTCTGGGGCTCGCTACCGCTTTCGCATTTGGGATGAGTAGCGATTGCGAATATGATAATACTTCCACTACTATTATACTACTTCACAGCGCTCCCAGTAGTTTTCCCTCACTCTTTTTTTAAAACGCTGAATAGCTTGCTGATAGGAATAATATGGGGATTTGGCCGCCGGCGTGTAGCACTCACTGAAACATACTTACCGCTTGTACAGGGAGGTCTGGGCACGCCGAATTATGAGCTGTACTACGCGGCAGCGCAACTTCAATGGCCATCGCAATGGATACAGAACCTCTCCAATATAGAGACAACGTTGGTGCATGACAGTCTGGGACATACAAACATACTGTTGTGGCTGCAGGACCACACCAGCTCTCCACGGCATGGTAGCACTCTGATAGCCGTGGCTCGTAAGTGCTGACGTCACTACATACTAGGTGGGAATTTGATCCCACCTTATTCACCCAGGATTCCACTACTGGCCGTCCAAGAGTTGTGGAAATGAAACGCTCACCATGTCCTTGAACCACGGCCAGAACAGGGAATACAAACAATAGGGAATCTATTTAAGGAGGGTTGCATTATGTCATACACTGAAGTCACAGACCCGCATGATGTAGGCCTAGGGCGGTTCATAACCTACTGTGCATTGGAACAACTTATACGAAAAGTCTGGTGAAACGGAAACATTGAACCCATAACGTCACCCATATTACATAATCTACTAAAGGGCCTCGGATCACACCACAATATATCCCAATTGTACAGTATCCTATTTAAGGGCTCTGATGATGCTCAAATCAGAGCGAGATGGGACGAGGTTCTCCCAGCACCGCTGTCGCAATCTGCATGGACTACATCGCTCAGCATGATAAAAGAAGTATCACGTAATGCACGATCTCACTATACTCAGTTTAATCACTTACACCAAACCTATTTATCCTCACACAGGCTCCAGTGCATGTTCCCTGATACTAGCCATAAATGCTCGCAATGTGGAGAACCAGATGCTACCTTTTACCACATGACACGGACCTGCCCGCCAGTCCTACGGTCCTGGCATTAAATAACTTCCTTCAGAGCAGAACTGGTTGGTCACTCATTATCCTCTACACCGAATCCTGTTTGCCTGGGGTCTGCACGAGGTCCAAGAAAGGAAAACAAGTACACAGGTGCATAGATATGGCATTTGTGATGTTTAAACACCTTCTGGCAATGCAATGGAAAGCACCGAATGCACCGGACACACACCGTTGGCTAGTTGACCTGTTGAAATGGTCGAGGGCGGAAGCACAGGTTCTTTACTCACCCCAGGACAGGGGGGTGACAATAAAGGGACTAGGACTGTGGGATGACTTCATGACTTTAATTAAGGACAAGAATGACACGCGCCCCCCCTAAACTCATAAGAGGGGGGTTCAGGCACGAAGGGCTTACAACCGGGTGACATCATCAAGATGGTATCTAGGTAAGAGGTGAACGAACGGTTACCAGACCGTGAAGCAATGCACTATATGCCATAGACCCTTACAGCTACACATCCCTGCATTAGCGTAGGAGAACACAGTCCCTACTCAGGACCCTGGTAGGAGGCCTACAGCAAAGGGCCTGTATGGACAAATTGCAATCGTCACATTACACACACTACCACTGCCATTCATAGCTGATTGGGCAAATATTATGCACTTACAGGAGCGACTAGCGCCTGGAACACTCAAGCATTAAGAGAGTCCTGCTGTAACATGTGCTGAGGTGATACTCCGGACTGACTGCCTCCTATTGTAACTTGACTGTGCTTATGGAAGGTCTACATTGCATGTTAATAAATATCATGAGATGTGATATCTCCCCTCCTCCCTTCTGCCAGAGACCCCTCCTTTTTTCCTATTGTACGTTGATCCAGTTATCATGTAATGAATGCAGTGGCCCGGTCGGCTGTCGATTGTACAAGTTTAGAAAAAAAACACAAAAAAACATTAAAGGTAGGAGTGGAAGGTCACAAACTCTCTACCCTAATCTCATACATGGGGGGGATTAATTGTTTCCACAGCAGGTCACTATTTAATGAACAGAAATCACATATGGAACATCTGCTCTCATCCCACAGAAGCCTTGATCACTCAACATTAAATAACATTTGAAAGTAACTGAAACATTGGGCGAGTCAAGGAGATGGGAACTCCCTTCAACAAACAAGCTAAATAAGCCACCGTCATGTTACATATGCCATAAAATGTCACCTGTTTACAAATCATTGAGTGGCTTTCAGAAGTTTCACAAACGCTACCACTGAGAAAGAATTCCTTTTGCCTGTTGATAAATTTGTAACCGAAAGGCAGTTCCCACACCTCATGTATAAAATCCCCTCTAAAGCTTCCAATCAGCCTAGTGGAAAATTTTTGAAACATGATGTGAATTGAAACGTGGAGATTGGCAGAGCGATAACCCCATGTACCAACAACATTGCTGATGGTGTCTCAACTACTGTGAACTTTTCTATATTTAGCATCATGTACGTTGCATCCTTGTTTGCACTTTTCTGTTGTTTGCATGTTAAACTCAAGGGTGAGAATTACTTTTTCGAGTTCACGGGCTTCCAGAGCATGCAGTTTGATTTCAGAACTCAGCTACATTATGGATCTAATCTGACTCTGGCCATGTTGTAAAAAAGACGTCATTTTATTTACTATAAATCGCATATGAAACAATGTTGTTTAGTATGTAAATGTGAGGTGACAATGTATTCATCCCGTTATCAACAATGCTAATGCTTTCTCTAAATTTGCCGGGTCTATTTGCCTTAAACGAGCATCAGTTTCCATTTAAAAAAAGCTTCCATGTTTCATTGTATATTGCGTATAAGAATCTTTTGGAGCATGGTGATCTAGGACCTAACAAGAAATCTTGCAAATACATGTCAGAAGAGAGGAGAGTGAGGTGTTCTTTTACAGCTGTGAAGTGGAATGTTGAACCATTGCTGGCATAACATCCCTATGCTGTATGTAGTGACAATCCTTGAATGTTGTGTCTTGACATAATGAGGGTCCAGTTTGCTTTTTTTAAAACCTTGTGTACAGTTTATAAAATGTGCCTGACAACCATTTGTGTCCACTGGACACAATAACCACCCATTGGGCCCTGAAAGTGTTCCAATTCTGACCATACCATTGAGCTGATCGTCTGTGTAATTTACCACATTTTGCCAATTGTCAAAGTTTGCAATTGAAGGGAAACTGGGCACATTCATGTCTTTAGTTTTTGCTAAACCTAAGTGGGTTGTCTGCTAAATAGTTTAATTTAGAAAAAAACGTCAGCAATGGAATCAGGCATGCTTTAAATAAGGCATCCATGCCTTGTACTTGCTAATCTGTTGTTCCCCAAACTGGTTTTAAATCATTTGTGTCATTTCAATATTCATAACCCTTAATGGCTAGTTGGGAAACAAATGAATATGAATAAATCAATTTAGTAGCGGTCAAAAGGTTTGTCCTCACTTTAATTGAAGGCAAATTGAAGTAATAAGATACTGGAACAGTATCATCATGGCCAGAAAAGTACGTATATGTGTCTGAATATGTTTTAGAACTCCCCACTGGTGGAGATGGGCAATGTTCCCATTGAGTATAGTTCAGAATTGTATGTGGAGTACTAGCTCTATGTTGATGATTGTGTGCATATGGTTAGAACAATACATCTCTCCATAATAATTTGAAGAGTTCATATACATATCTTCTCTTTCAAATTAAGTACAATATTCAGACTCAGAAAGCTTTGAAGAAGCTGTTTTCACAATGGTCCAGGTACACACACTGCATAGGCTTGTGGTATATTAAGAGGGTGTGTGTAGTTTGTACTTAACAGTGGAGCCTTTAATTTGTTGTCAGATATCAAAACTAATAACATATTAATTTGTCTGTTTGAACAGACCCTGCCACCGATAGCGTTTTTGTGATAAGGAAATTGTAGGCACCACATCAGCATAGGCAGAAGCAACACCCTCATGCGCTACTTGAATTAATCCCAGACTACAGTTTTGGTTGGGATCCTAGAATCACCCACCCCTGGAAGTGTTACATAATGTTTTGATCACTTAATTAATGGGAATATTTTGCTGCACATGCAATTGATAAAGGGGTGCCATTAGCCGAGGCATTCATGGCAGCCAGTATTTCTTCATCCACCCTTGTATAGGAACAAGTTATCGCAGCTACAATTGCAGTAACAGCTACATATTTGGCTGCTTTATCAGCTAGTGAATTCCCCACAACGTGTATTCCAACACGTTGATGGCCCAATGTATGTATTACATGAGCACATGGCAGTTTGTCTTTCAATTCTGCCATCTTCCCCCAAATCACTTTATGCTTGATAGACTTTCCTTTAGTCTTTAAATCCATTGAGGCACCAGTAAAACAGATTTGCATTAAAAGACCGGGCACAATAGTACAAATCACAAATGATAAGTGCCAGGAATTTGAGATTTGTATGCTCAATGCCAGAATCAATGCTTTTAGCTCAGCTAGTTGTCCATTGCAATCCACAAGGGATTGCATAAATGTTTCTTGAGGCTGCAATCCTCCATCCTTCATTACTCCATAACAGCTGCCCAGCCACAGAGTACCGATGGTTAGTAAATACAACCGGGTGAGCTAAACCATGGTGAGGGTAAAATACATAGGCCCTCATTATGACATTGGTGGTAAGTGCCGCTTACCGCCATGCCGACCGCCGCCAACATACCGGTGCTGTGGCGGATTACCACTACCCATATTATGACACACATACCAATCCGTCACTATACAGACACACACACACAAGTCCGCCAGCCCAAAGGTCTGTGATAAATTGGCGGTACCAAAACCAACACCGTTACGCCAACAGAACTACGCCCACAGCATTATGACCCAAGAATCACCGTGGCATTCAACCGCGGTAAACCATTGGCGGTACATACCGCCTCCCTCAAAACACACACAACCTAACAAAACAACACCACATTGGACAATTCAAACTACACACATCTGACACACATACACATATCACACCCACACACCCACAACACTATAAAACACACACACAATACCCACAACCCCTTACCATGAAAAAATATTGCCAACTGAGGGAGACAGACCAAGAGCACTCACAGAAACCAGAGCCACAAAACACTTTCACCCATACACATCCACGCACCTTACAGCACACACCCCAACACATCACCCACACATCCTCAAACACACCACACACACTACACCTATGGCACCACAAAGACACCCACGGTTTTCAGAGGAGAAGCTAAGGGTCATGGTGGAGGAAATCACCCGGGTAGAACCACAGCTATTCGGATCACAGGTGCAGCAGACATCCATTGCAAGGAAGGTGGAGCTATGGCGGAGGATCGTGGACAGGGTCAACGTCGTGGGACAGCACCCAAGAACAAGGGATGACATCAGGAAGAGGTGGAACAACCTGTGGGGGAAGATGCGTTCTGTGGCAGCAAGACACCAGATAGCAGTACAGAGGACTGGCGGTGGACCCCCACCTCCTTCCCCACAACTCACAACATGGGAGGAGCAAGTCTTGGCAATCATGCATCCTGAGGGCCTGGCAGGAGTAGCAGGAGGACTGGACTCTGGTAAGTCAACTCAATTACTATTAACCCCCCTAACAGCATGTCATCACATATCCCCACCCCTGCCCTCACCCCACCACCTCACATACACCCCACCATCACAACCCACTCATCCCAATGCCAAGCCCTGCACGAAACACCAATGCACGGACCCCTATCGCAGACCTGCTTGGACACACATCACTAAAGCATGCACACTAGAGTCAATCACCTAACCCACCAAATCACTACTCACACAAGGCTAAGCTGCCAGGGCAATAACAACCATAGAGGGCAACACACCCATGCACAAGATGGCACACACAGAAACATTAACACTGCATTTACATCCCCACAGGTCCACATCCAACGTCACCGGAGAGGAGGTGCCAGCAACATCCAGTCCCCCCCAGAAGAGGCCCACAGTGTTGACAGCAGCTCTGGACACGTGGATCTGGATGATCAACCTGGCCCATCAGGGACCTCCTGACAGTCAGTAACCCAGGCACAGTCACATACCACCACAGAGCCTCCCCCATCAGGAAACACCACCACAGCACCCAACCAGCAGACCCATACCACTGTCCCCAGGACACGTCAATCTGCAATGTGTCCACCACTACAGGGACCCCAGGCCACCCAAAACACTGTACGATCAGGGACCTGGGGTCAGTGGCAGTGGGAACACGGTTCAGGGGAAAGAGGCACAGGCCAACAGGGAAGCTGGGAGGACTGCTGTGCTACAGGGGAAGACAGGCCCAGGGAACCGACTTGCCAAGAGGCACTCACCAACATTCTGGGAGCATACCACCATTCCCAGGAGACGATGAGCCATATACTGGACAAGTTCAGGAGACCCAGCTGCTGCAGGAGGGACAGAACCTGGGGATCAGGGAGGACTTGAAGGACATCCACACCACCCTGGTCACCATTGCAGGGGTGCTGGCAGACATGGCCAACGCCATGGGGGAGGCAGTGGCATACCAACGGGCCCCTGACACTAGCCAAAATGATGACCAGCCTTCCACCTCCGCTGCCCCTAGTGGACAGGCGGCCCGCCACAGAAACAACAGGCCACCAGCACCCCTCCCCCAAAAGAAGGAGAACCACCCCAAAAACGGTCCCTGCGATCCAGGCAGAAGCCAGAGAACATTGCCAAGACCACCACCAGGAAATAAGACTCTCCTGAATGTCACCCTTGTGTCCCACTCAGTCACCCTGTCCACCTTGAACTGCCATTGCTCGAATTCCTATGCCTCCTTGGGCAATGCACCTGTGATACCAATAGACTGGACTCTACCCTCGACTTTCCTACATCACCAACCCAGCCCATTGCAATACCCTCTCCACTTATTAGCACTTAATAAACACCCTTGGAACAAATACAAGAATGGAGTCTGTCAAATGATTGAAATATGTATTCGTTTAACAAGCTGTAAACATTGCAATTCAACTGTACAGTAATGTATACATAGGTATGAACTGTAGTTGGCAGCAGTCAACACACCAGGAGCCAGAGTGGGGCACAGATATCTGAAAATAGAGATGCCAAAGGGTACAGTATGTGGCCACAGTAGTGGGAAAATCAGCCTGCCATGTACAAAGTCCAACACAAAACTGTCATTGGAAGGTGAAGTTACAGTGTCTTACCTGTGTGTCACTGGAAGTACTGTCATACGATTGATGTTCTGTTGTCCTCATCTTCATCCTCTGCCTCCTCTTCGTCACTGCCACACACCTATCTCCAACCTCATCCTCCTGCAGAAAAGGCACCTGGCGTCTCAAGGCAAGGTTATGCAAGGTTATGCAACATACAGCATGCCACGATGATCTGGCACACCTTCTTGGGTGAGTAGCACAGGGAACCACCTGTTAGATGGAGGCAACAAAACCTGGCCTTCAGGAGGCCGAATGCCCTCTCGATTATTCTTCTTGTTCTCCCATGTGCCTCATTGTAATGTTCCTCTGCCCTTGTCCTGGGATTCCTCTTTGGGGTCAGTAGCCATGAAAGGTTGGGGTAACCAGAGTCACCTGCAAATATCAATGGATACCTGTTAGCCAAACACTAACCCTTAGAGCCAACACCATACCCATACACCAACATATACTGGGATTAAACCATGGGCTCACCTATTAGCCACACCCGGTGCCTCTGGAGTTGAGCCATCACATATGGGATGTTGCTATTCCTCAGGATAAAGGCATCATGCACAGACCCAGATGGGAGATGGACTGGTCCGCCAGGCACACTATCTGCGCATTAATCGAGTGAAAGCTCTTTCGATTTCTGAACACCTGTTCATTTCTCCGGAAGGGGGTGGGGGGACAAATGCAATATGTGTACCATCAATCGCCCCAATAATGTTGGGGTTATGTCCCATTGCATAGAAATCAGCTTCCACTGTGGCCAAATCCTCCACCTGGGGGGAAACAATGTAGCTGCGCATGTGTTTAATCAGGGCAGACAACACTCTGGTCAGCACTATTGAGAACATTGGCTGAAACATTCCTGCTGCCAAGCCCACTGTTACTTGGAAAGAACCAGTTGCCAAGAAATAAAGCATAGATAGGACTTGCACAAGAGGGGGGATCCCAGTGGGGTGACGGATAGCAGATATCAGGATTGGTTCCAATTGGGTACACAGCTCTGTGAGTGTGGCCCTGTCCAGCCTATAGGTGAGGATAATGTGCCTGGTATTCATTGTTGCCAAGTCCACCAGGGGTCTGTCCACAGGAGATGTCTCCATCTCCTATTCATCTGCAGCGGTTGTAATCTAGGGGGCAAAAGGGTGAGCAGCTGGTCAGTATTCCACATTTCCAAACTGTACACTGTATTGCAAATTGTGACAGTAACAGTATGTTTTTGGATAGGGCCAAATGGTGCCTATGTGTACTGTGATGCAGTTAGGTGCCATGGCCTGCCCCCCCTGAAATGGCACCTGCCTGTCCTGTGTGGATGGACATGTGGAAATGTGGTAATGCCGCTGATGTTGTGCACCGTTGCAGAAGGCGGTCGAGTACCGCTGTGAAACTCCTCATTGGTTGTCATTGGTTACAGTGGCCAATGGTGAAGTACACCGGCGGTGTCACCACTGAGCAGCCATCACCGCCGTCGGGCAGTGTATAGTCCTGCCTCCATGGACTGTAGTGCGTCCTGGACCCTTTGGGTGTGACACCCAGGTGAGAGACTGTGACCTTGCATTCTCCAAGTGCTGCATCACAGGACACCAGGCCCCCTCCAGAATCAGTGGAAGAAGCCATCCACTCACCCCATCCTTGCCAGGATGAAGCACGATGGGCACCAGGCCCCCTCCAGAACCAGTGGAAGAAGCCATCCACTCACCCCATCCTTGTCAGGATGAAGCACACTGGGCACAACGCCCCCTCCAGAACCAGTTGAGAAGCCATCCACTTGAGAGACTGTGACCTTGCACTCCCCAGAACCAAGCAGTGGGCAAACCACCCACTTGAGAGACTGTGGCTTTGCACTCTCCAGGACCAAGCACAGGGCATGTTGCCCCTTCAGAGCATGTGGGCAAACCACCCACTTGAGAGACTGTGATTTCGCCCTCCCCAGGTCCAAGCACTAGGCAAACCACCCACTTGAGAGACTGTGGCTTTGCACTCCTCAGGACCAAGCAGTTGACAAACCACCCACTTGAGAGACTGTGGCTTTGCACTCCCCAGCACCAAGCAGTGGGCAAACCACACACTTGAGAGACTGTGGCTTTGTACTCCGCAGGACCAAGCACAGGGCATGTTGCCCCTTCAGAGCATGTGGGCAAACCACCCACTTGAGAGACTGTGATTTCGCCCTCCCCAGGTCCAAGCACTAGGCAAACCACCCACTTGAGAGACTGTGGCTTTGCACTCCTCAGGACCAAGCAGTTGACAAACCACCCACTTGAGAGACTGTGGCTTTGCACTCCCCAGCACCAAGCAGTGGGCAAACCACCCACTTGAGAGACTGTGGCTTTGTACTCCGCAGGACCAAGCACAGGGCATGTTGCCCCCTCAGA
Organism: Pleurodeles waltl; assembly: GCF_031143425.1. Classification (NCBI taxonomy): domain Eukaryota; kingdom Metazoa; phylum Chordata; class Amphibia; order Caudata; family Salamandridae; genus Pleurodeles; species Pleurodeles waltl. Next base: position 475,837,207 of record NC_090451.1, read on the forward strand.
GCATGTGGGCAAACCACCCACTTGAGAGACTGTGGCTTTGCACTCCCCAGGACCAAGCAGTGGGCAAACCACCCACTTGAGAGACTGTGGTTTTGCACTCCCTAGGACCAAGCAGTAGGCAAACCACCCACTTGAGAGACTGTGGCTTTCCACTCCCCAGGACCAAGCAGTAGGCAAACCACTCACTTGAGAGACTGCAGCTTTTCACTCCCCAGGAGCAAGCACAGCGCATGTTGCCACTTCAGAGCAGGTGGGCAAACCACCCACTTGAGAGACTGTGGCTTTGCACTCCCTAGGACCAAGCAGTGGGCAAACCACCCACTTGAGAGACTGTGGTTTTGCACTCTCCAGGACCAAGCACTAGGCAAACCACCCACTTGAGAGACTGTGGCTTTGCCCTCCCCAGGACCAATCAGTGGGCAAACCACCCACTTGAGAGACTGTGGCTTTGCACTCTCCAGGACCAAATAGTGGGCAAACCAACCACTTGAGAGACTGTGGCTTTGCACTCCCCAGGACCAAGCACAGGGCACGTTGCCCCCTTCAGAGCATGTGGGCAAACCAACCACTTGAGAGACTGTGGCTTTGCACTCCCCAGGACCAAGCACAAGGCAAACCACCCACTTGAGAGACCGTGGCTTTGCACTCCCCAGGACCAAGCACTGGGCAAACCACCCACTTGAGAGACTGTGGCTTTGCACTCCCCAGGACCAGGCAGTGGGCAAACCACCCACTTGAGAGACTGTGGCCTTGCACTCCGGAGGACATCGCACAGGGCATGTAGCCCCCTCCAGGACCAGTGGTATTGTACTATCTTCCGGCTGATATGCCCCCCGTTCCCCGTCCCCCTGAGGTGCCTGTGTATTTTCGACCTGATGCCCCTGCGGTGTTCTCTCTGTGTTGTTGCAGGAGTCAAGTGGGGCCTTGGCCTATGTGATGTGGCCCTGTGGCCCACGGACATAGTGGACTGGGCAGTGTCCCTCCATTTGTATATATGTATATACTGTTTTGATTTTGAAGCACGATTTTCTACACTTTTATCTTATTACACTCACTTTAATCAATTCCTTTTATCCTTGCATTACGTCTGAGGGGTACAGGGTGAATATGTAATGTCACTGCATCTGGTTATGTGTATGGTGTTGGGGGTGGGGGGGTTGCATGCTGCGTGTGTCACTCTCTTTTTCCTCCCCCCTCCCCTGTGTGCTAGGCGGCAGTACTCACCGTGGACATCTTCGCCGGCGTTGGTGTTCATATTGAAGAAGGAGATAAACGATCATGGGGAACACCTGCAACTCGGGCTCCATGGCGGCGTGGTTCTTCCTTGTGTCTCCAGGGGGAAGTCCTTTGCCTTTTGTGTACTGTTTCTGCCGTGCCTTTGATGCCGTTGGTACTGCCCCGGAAAAGGTGGTGGATAGGCCTGTTGTAATACAGTGGGCAGTACATTGTCTTCCACCTGGCTGTTGGCGGTTACCACTGCGGTGCTTGTTGCTACCACCGTGGCGGTCGGTGTATTAAAGTGGCTGTCTATGTGAGTGGTTTCCGCCATGGTCATAATTCCATTTTTGTTACTGCTGGCCTGTTGGCGGTATTACTGCCACTTTATCACCAAACTCCAGGGTTGTAATGAGGGCCATAGTCTACCTCAGTGACAGTCAAGGAAGTGGCTCATTATATCCATCCAGGATATTAGGATTTTGCATTTGAAACACTAGCCTTTGTGACAACCACTAAGGCTGGAACTGGTTTTTTTGGCAATTAAGTACTTTCCCTGAGCCAGTGGCCTTTCCTTAATGACAACCATAGGAACTGCAGTCAGTATTTTTTCAGTGGATGCAAAATGCAATTCAGCACTGGAATATAAATGTGATTTATATCCAATCAACACTGTGTCAACTTCATTGAATGTGACATAAGTAAATCCAATGGCACCCAGAATTATCTGTTGACCGAGTTTGTTTTGTTTTCATGTGTGTGTGTAAATGTTTTCCTTCAAGCATATCAGTCTGTGATGATCTGAGCATTTGTATGTGTTCTGGTGTCCAATTTTTGTTTGAATAATCTGAATGAAATAAATCATAAAATGGTTTTATGCATTGTGCATAATCTGGTAAATATGCTCTGTCAAAATGAAAGAATCCTAACTAGGACTGTTGTTTTTTTTTTATGGTGTTTGGTGGTTGTAACAGTGCACACTCCTCTAGGAAGTGTGGTTCCAGGCTCGTCCTCTCATTGGAAAACTTGTATCCCAAAAATAAGACACTGAGAAAGGCAATTTTTGTTTTCTTAAAGTTGAATTTGTAGTCAGGTCCAGCAAATCCCAATTCAATGTGATCTACTCTGGCCAAATGTGTGTTTAAGCCATCATCTGTCAGTTACATGTAATTGACATAGGACAATGCTTCTGGATCAATATCATCCAATATGGAAGTTACACAGGCAGAGAACAGCCCTAAAGTGCTCCTATACCCTTGGGGAGTCGGAAAAATAGGCGTGTGCAGCTGAACGAAGAAAAATTATTTAGATCCCTGCTTTCAGGTGGTATATTTTGGCAGAAAAAAATAGTGGAAATATCCAAGGTTGTTTTGTATTTTGTGCTGACAATTTTGTTTATTAGTGCTGCACTGTGTGCATTTTGTATTGCAAATGTGTGTGTGTGTAACTATTCAAATATCTATAATCTAAAACTATTCTATATGAATGATCCAGCTTGGATACTAGGAAAAAAGGGGTGTTCATTGGAGATACTCAGGGTTCAATTGCTACCTAGTGCTTGAATTGTGAGAGAATCTCCCTCACAGGAGGTTTGTTTAATGCTTTATAGGGTATTGTGGTTGCACTTGTGGGCTTGACCTTATTGATATCACATGATGTCATCAGTCGCCCCAATTATGTTGGGGATATGTTTCATTGCATAAAAGTCGTCTTTCACTGTGGCCAAATCTTCAGCCTGGGGAAATACAATGTAGCTGCACATGTGTTTAATCAGGGCAAACAACACTCTGGTCAGCACGTTTGAGAACATTGGCTGTGACATTCCTGCTGCCAAGCCCACTGTCACTTGGAAAGAACCAGTTGCCAGGAAATGGAGCACAGATAGAACTTGCACAAGAGGAGGGATCCCAGTGGGGTGACGGATAGCAGATATCAGGTCAGACTCTGATTGGGCACACAGCTCTATGATGGTGGCCCTGTCTAGTCTACAAGTGAGGATGATGTGCCTGTCTTCCATTGTTGCCAAGTCCACCAGGGGTCTGTACAGGGAGGTATGTCTCCATCTCCTGTTCATCCACAGCTGTAGCAATCTATGGGGAAAAAGAGGAGGAGTTGCTCACAAACTGAACAATGGGGCTACAACAGAACATTGCATGCTGTTGTTTTGCAATGGGTCAGAGTGAATTGTCCAGTATGTCCAAATTTAAACAGTGACGCAGCAATTATCCAGGGCCTGCCCCCTCCCGGCGTCTGCCTGTCCTGTGTGGAGGGACAGGTGGAAGAGAGGTAATTACGCAGACGTTGTGCGACGTTGCAGAAGGGGGTCGGGAACCGCCATGCAACTCCTCATTGGTTATAATTGGGCCCTATGGGTTACAGTGGCCAATGGTGATCTTTGCCAGTGGTGACGGTATGCACTGCTGCGGAGATGACCGCCATTTTATATCAGATTCCTCACTTGCTACCTGATCTTCAACAGGAGAGGACCTACACTGCATGTGCTTTTGTGACCTGTGTATGGAACCAACCATGGCCTTTGTGACTGAGGAAAGGGCCCCTGCCTTCACTTCAACGGAGTTGGAGAGACTGGTGGATGGGGTCCTACCCCAGTATGGACTGCTGTATGGGCCTCCAGACCAACAGGTGAGTACACTGTGGGAACAATGCATGTGGCATGAACGCATGGAGTGGTGTGTGAAGGCCTCGTGTAAGGGAGTGGGTGGATGTCCTCTGGGCTGCGTATTGGCTGTGTGCTGGGCCATGTGTGTGGAGATGATGATGTGAAGGGGTATGGTGGGCCACAAGTGTAACAGGCAGGACTGTCTGACTAATACTATTTTCAAGTGTGTATTTCCTCTGCAGGTCAGCGCCCATCAAAAGAAGGGTATATGGTGTGCCATCGCCAAGGACATGTGGACCCTGGGGGTCTATGGCAGGCGGAGCACCCACTGTCGGAAACGGTGGGAGGACCTGAGACGCTGGGTATGGAAGACGGCAGAGGCCCAGCTGGGGAGGGCCTCCCAATGAGGAAGAGGTGCCCGTCGAACCCTGACCCCCCCTAATGGCCCGGATACTGGCAGTGGCCTATCCTGAACTGGATGGGCGCTTGATGGTATCACATCAGCCACAAGGGGGTGAGTACAGTGGCCATCATTACTACTGACGCCTGGTGGGGTGGTATCCGGGTGGTGGATGTGTGTCAGTGGGTGCCCCTAGGCCAAGCCAGACACAGCAGCGTAGGTGCCCTAGTGGCTAGGGTTCTGAAGGGATAATCCTGTTACCTAGCTCGTAGGCATCCACTACTGGTCAGGGCTGCGTGGGTCCCAGGTGTGCTGCATGTGGCGGTGTGTGCCCCTCCCCATGCCTTGGTGCCTAGCAATATCATTAGTAGTGCAATGCTTAGTGTGTAGGTCTGTTCCCTGTGTGTGTGGGTGCTGTGTACGCCAATGGTGGTGTTGGTGCAGTCATTGAACAAGTGTATCCTTTGTCTCTTCCCCCCCACTTCTGGTTTTGTCACCCTGTCCTTATGTGCATTAGCATCATCTGGAGGAGGAGCACAGGCACTGGCAACGGAGGGAGCTGCATCCCACAGGACCCAGGATGGCAGAGTCCACCGATGGTGAGGGCATCAGTGGGACGGCGGCCGAGGGGAGCACCACTGCAGAGTCGGGAGGGGACAGTTCTGACACAGATACCTCCTCCGATGGAAGCTCCCTGGTGGTGGCGGACAGCTCTGTGACCACCCCAGCTACAGGTACAGCCGCCACCCCCGTACCAGCACCACCCTCCCAGCAGTCCCTCATTGAGTTGCCCATGCAGATGCTGACGTTAGGCATTGTACCCCCGGTGACTGTTTTAGTAAATGGTTGGGCGTGGCCCAGTGCATAGGGCTGCTCCCTGTGTGTTGTGTATGCCAACGGTAGTGGTGTTGCTGGCGTTGACCAAGTGTATCCTCTTTCTCCCCCCCCTTTTTGTTTTGTCACCCTGTCCTTGTGTGCATTAGCATTATCTGGCGGAGGAGCAGAGGCACCGGCGATGGAGGGAGCTGCGTCCCACATGGGCCTGGAGGCGAAATCCACAGAGGGTGAGGGCACCAGTGGGACGGAGGTTGAGGGAGCACCACAACGGGGACAGGAGGGGAGACCACAGACAGCGACTCCTCTTCCAATGGAAGCTCTCTGGCGGTGGCGGACACCTCTGTGCCCACCCCAACAACAGGTACAGCCGCCACCCCCCACCAGCACCACCCTCCCAGCAGCCCCTCGGCGTGTTTCCTGTGTCCGCTCGCCCAGGAGGGTAGGCATCTCCTTCACCCCAGGCACCTCAGACCCTGTCCCATTCAGCCCTGCTGCCCTCAGTGAGGAGCCTATTGACCTCCTGAGATCCCTCTCTGTTGGGCAGTCAACCATACTGAATGCCATCCAGGTTCTAGCAGGGCATTTCCAACAAACAGATGCATACCTGGAGGGCATTCACTCTGGCGTGGTGGCCCAACAGAGAGCATTTCAGGCTCTGGCCTCAGCACTGATGGCAGCCATTGTCCCTGTCTCTATCCTCCCCCCTCCAACTTCTTCAACCCAGTCCCATTCCCCTGAACCCCAACCTATCCCAAGCACACATTCAGACCAGTATTCACCCAAACCACCACACAAAATTGGCTCAGGCAACCATAAGCACCACACTTCATCTCACAGGCACTCACACAAGCACCATACCCATGCAAACACACCAACATCCACTGCCTCCACTGTATCCCTCTCCTCCTCATCGTCCACCTTCCTCCCAGTAGTGTCTACACTCACACCTGAATGCACCACATCTTTGGCCACTACCTCCATCACAAGCACACCCATCACTGCACGCCCCACATGAGCAGTCACCACCCCCACAACCATGCACACGTCCCCTGTGTCCGCTCCCAGTGTGTCTGTGACCCCTCCTCCCAAAGTACACAAACGCATGCACCCACCCACCCAACAGCCATCCACCTCACAACAGCATCCAGCCCATGCACCTTCACCCAAACTCAGCAGACAGACACCTCCTACAACCACTACCTCTTCCTCTACTCCCAAACCTTCCCATCCCAGTGTGTCTAAAAAACTTTTCCTGGCAAACACTGACCTGTTCCCTACCCCTCCCCCATCTTTCCCCTCGGGCCAGGGTGTCCAGATCCCAGTCCAGCACCTCAGCCACCAAGTCGGCGTCCGCTGTGGTACCTGCAACTCCCAGAGGATCAAAGGGGGCACCCATCAGGCAAGGCAGTGTGCCACTGACCCTTCAAAGGATCAAACCATTCCGCCACCTGCCAAGGTGAAGAAGGGGCCAGCATGCAGCAAGGCCAAGGAGCACAACCCACCCAGCAAGTCCTCCTCCAAAACTCCAGCTGCCAGAGCCAAGGTCCCAGCAGCATCTGCCAAGGTGAGGAAGGGGCAGAAAAGCCAAAGCAAGGCCCTTCAGGCCTCGGAGGCTCTAGGTGAGGTTCTGGTGCCCACCACCAGAACCGACAGCCCCGCCACCTGTACCGCCGCCAGCACCGCCACAAGCACCGCCGCAAGCACCGCCACCTGCCCCACCTCTGCCTCCACTACTATCAGCAGCAGCATCCCCAGTGGGCAGCCGCCAGGGCTACAGGAGATGGTCTAGTGCCTCCCTCCACCACTGGCAGCACAATCACCTGCACCATGGCCAGCACTGCCAGCATCCCCGCCTCAAGCACCGCCCCAAGCACCACCACCTGCACTGCTGACAGTAGGACCACTACCAGCAGCAGCAGCCCCAGTGTGTGTCCGTCCGAGGCTGCAGGAGACAGCCTGGAGTAGCCCACCACCACTGGAAGCACCCCCACGAGCACCAGCACTACCACCAGTTTGCAGCCTTTGTCGCCGCAGGATGGAGTCTGGCCCTGCCTCCATGGAGTGTCATGCTACCTCGTCCATCTCAAATCTCTTGCCTCAGACACCCAGGTGAGGAAATGGGAACTGCCACACCCCAAGTGGTGCGTCACTGGGCACAAAGCCCCCTCCAGAACCAGTGGAGAAATGCATCCACTCACCCTATCCTTGGCGGGATGAAGCACACCGGCAACAGGGCCCCCTCCAGAACCAGTGGAGAAATGCATCCACTCACCCTATCCTTGGCAGGATGAGGCACACTGGGCACAGAGCCCCCTCCAGAACCTGTGGAGAAGCCATCCACTTCAGAGACTTGAGAGACTGTGGCTTTGCACTCCCCAGGACCAAGCTGTGGGCAAACCACCCACTTGAGAGACTTGAGAGACTGTGGCTTTGCACTCCCCAGGACCAAGCAGTGGGCAAACCACCCACTAGTGAGACTGTGGCCTTGCACTCCCCAGGACCAAGCAGTGGGCAACCCACCCATTTGAGAGACTTGAGAGACTGTGGCTTTGCGATCCCCAGGACCAAGTAGTGGGAAAACCACCCACTTGAGAGACTGTGGCTATGCACTCCCCAGGACCAAGCAGTGGGCAACCCACCCAATTGAGAGACTTGAGAGACTGTGGCTTTGCACTCTCCAGGACCTAGCACTGGGCATGGATCTCCCTCGAGGAGCAGTGGCGTTATTCCATCTTCCGGCTGAGGTGCACCCCCCTCCCCGTCCCCATGATGCCCCTGAAGTGTTCTCTCCGTATTGAGGCAGGAGTCAAGTGTGGGCTTGGCCCATGATTTTTGGCCCAGTGGGCCACGGACATTTGCAAAGGACAATGTACGGCCTTCTGTACATATTGTAAATATTTGTATATACTGTTTTTCTATTTGTTATGTATATCTGCATATTTCAAAAATATCACTTAGTTCATTCAATTCCTTTTGTCCTTGCGTTCTTCCGTGGGGTAACGGGGTGTAAATGTACTGTTGTTGCATGTGTTTGTGTGTATGGTGTTGTGGGTGAGGGTGGGGGTATTGCATGTTGCGTGTGCGTGTCACTCTCTTTTTCCTCCCCCCTCCCCTGTGTGCTAGGTGGAGTATTCACCGTGGTCGTCGCCGAGGTAGACCATCATGGTCCAGGACCTGTAACTTGTGTTAAGTGTCGAGAGGTGAGTGGTTTCCTTTCCAAAGACTGTTTCTGCCGTGCTTTTGATGGCGTTGGTACCGCCCCGGAGAAGCTGGCGGATTGGCGGGTTGTAATGGGGCGGTCGGTACATTTTCTTCTGCCTGTCTGTTGGTGGTTACCGCCGCAGTGTTTGTTGCTACCACCGTGATGGTCGGTGTGTTAAAGTGGCTGTCTGTGTTGGCAGTTTCAGCCGTGGTCATGATCCCATTATTTTCACCGCCGGCCTTTTGGCGGTATTACCTCCGCTTTAACACCGACCGCCAGGGTTGTAATGAGGGCCATTGTTTTTAATTCTCTTTATGTGTTTTAGTTGATATATTAATTTTTTTTTTTAAATATTGTTAGTATAATTGTTGACAATATTTTTTAATATAGTTTGCAATAGTAAGTGATTTATCATTTTTAATCTCATTTTTAATTGTAATTTAAAATGTAGTGGGTTGTGAGGTTTGTAGGGGTACAAGGTGGGAAGTTAAGTAAGTATATTTCATTAACAATTAAATATTATTGTATTATTCCTTATGTAATTTATTATCAATTATGTAAATTGTGTAGTTGCTATATTTATAGTTATATATTATGAGTCATTTTCTGGGTTTGTAGCGGTTTTATGTGGGGCAGCATTTATGTAATAATTATTTAATAAATAATTTTTAACATATTAAAATGGTTTATTCAATTATCAACTATTGTGTAATTATTATATTTTTTAAGTTATAGAATTGGTGTGGGTTGTTGGGTTTGTAGAGGTATTGGTTGGGTAGTTAAGTAGTAATGAATTATGAATTAATTATTGATTTATAATTAAGTATTTACTTGATTGTTAATTCTGTAAATTGTGTAATAATTATATTTTTTTAATGATATACTAGGTGTGGGCTGTTGGGTTCATAGGGGTATAGGATGGGAAGCTAATTATTATTATTTATTGACTGATTTTGCATTATGTAAATTGTGCAATTATTTCATTTTTAGTTATATATGAAGTGTGGGCTGTTGTGCTTGTAGAGGTATAGGTTGGAAAGTTATTAACTAATAATTAATTAACAACTAATTAACAACTGATGATCAATTTATTAATAATTATTTAATTGATTATTAAACAGGCTAATTGTGTTATTCTTATTTATTTTTACTTATATTTCATGTGAGGGCTTCTAGGTTTGTGGGAGTATTGAGTGGTAATTCAATAAAATAATAAATTATTAATTCATAATGAATTATTAGAGTTTTTTAATACCATGTGGATTGCTTAATTGCTTTTTAATTTTATATATATAATTTTCCCGATAACAATTGTGTATTTCTGATCAACTAATAGGTTTATTAAAGTATGTTATGTGGAAGTACTTTCCCTACTGTTGCACAGACTGGAGTGAGAATTGCAAATTTAACCGCTCCGAATTCCAATGCTTTCCCTACTGTTGCATAGACTTGAGTGGGAATATACATTTTACCCCTCCAAATTCTAACACTTTCTCTACTGTAGAGCAGACTGGAGTGAAAATTACAAATTTAACCTCTCCGAAGTCCAACGCGCTTTCTACTGTTGCACAAACTGGTGAGGTACTGGAGAGGGAATAGTAAATTTTACCCCACTGAACACCAGTGCTTTCCCTACTGCTGCACAGTCTGAAGTGGGCATATTAAATTTTACCCCTACGAAGTATAATGCTTTCTCTACTGTTGCAGATTGGAGTGGGAATGCCATGCTGTATCTATTTTTCGCAGACTTTATTACTTAAAAAAAAAATCTTTAAACATATGTAATATTATTGTTGGATTATTTGCATAATTATATATATATATATATATATATATATACATATATATATATATAGAGTCTTATGATATCTTTAATAAATGTGTTTTTTTAATTTTTGGTAAGTTATTCAGGGCCTCATTACGAGTTTGCTGGAGGGGATTATTCTGCCACAAACGTGACGGATATCTCGTCCGCCCTATTACAAGTTCCACAGGATATACTGTGTCCCTTCTGCACTTCTATCCTTTTTAAAGGACATAAAGGACATTGGTGCAGATTTATGGAAAGTGGTGCTGCACCTTAGCGCCCCCCTAATGCCACCATGTGTGTGCAGTATTAAAAAATACAGCGCACTATGGCGCAGGGTAGGGGGCAATAGCATCATTTTTATGATCCTATTGATGTACACGCAGGAGTAGCACCAAAATGCACTCTTGAAGAGTACATAGAGGCCCATTCTAATTAATAGAAGACACCTTTTAACGCCTGCTCTGAGCAGACATTAAAAGTGCCGTACAAAATGGTGTAATGAACTCTCATAGATTTCCTTGCTCCATTTTTTTGGCCCCCCTAATGCTGCAGGCATAATGTAGTGCAAAGGGTTACAGAGTGGTGCAATGCATGCATTGCACCACTATTTAAATATGATGCGAGGATTTCAGCCTTGTTCAGCCACATTAACATCAAAAATAATGACGCTAATGTGGTGCAAGGTGGTGGTAGGGGCTCATAAATATGCCCTATTGTTTCCTCTTATTGGTGTTAAAATACAGATTTGAGGGGCGTTGAGATGTTGTGAGGGGTTTTCTGGACAAGCAGCTTCAAGAACAGCAGTTTTGAACTCTCTTTTGAGAGAGATGTGGTGGGGAGACAAGCATATAAGATTTTGGAATAATCCAATATAACATGATAATGACAAGAATTAAGATGATTTTCTGAAAGTAATAATGTAGTGGCTGCCTCCCTGTCTGGAGACTTAGATAGTGAAATCTAGATTTGGAGGCCACAGCTACCTGTTAATTAAATATGAGATCACCAAAAAAGAGAGTTTCCAAATTGTGAGCTTTATTTACTGGGATATGCAGAAAAGACTACTTTGCCAAGTCTAGCAGGCATTTAAGGTAGAGATATAAAGTCCTTCTTATTGCCCAAGAAGTATATGAGTTGGGTATGAAATCCCCAATTAGGAAGGCAGGCAACCCATGTGTTCGTCAGGCTGAGATTTACAGAGTACGATTGTTTGGATAGTAGTTGCTTAGAACAAAAGCGATATCTGTCACAAACAATAAGGAATGAAACATCATTGGCAGTGTTAAAAAATAACAGTCAGAAGCTGATCTGTAATCCATACAGGACAATATTGCAGACACCAAGATATTTGCCAAATTTGAGGCTAAAAGACTTGCCTCAGTGATACAAGCCATTGTTGTATGTTTTGTCCAATTTCTGCCGCTGGGACCCCTCATAATGTACATTGGAATTAATTTGCAAAGGAGTTTACAAGCTCCTATTGTCACCTTAAACCACAGATCACAAAGCTCATTTTTCCTAAAACAAGTTAAAAAAATGTACAAAGCATGTTTACAAACCTCACCTTGAGATCAGAGCTTCAGGGATTCTAGAATGAGCATCTAAGACTAACTGTACTAACATGACACGTTCCACAGACTATCTTGTTCTTTCAGTAACAACAGCATAACAGAGTAGCACATGCATAAAGGAATACCACATACTGGAAAATACAGCTGGTCAATTATGGGTCTATACCATCTAGAAAGCCCTTGTTTTTGGAAAGATATTGGTGCTTATGTTGATATTGGCTAGGTCTAGAGAGGAAGGGTTCCGTTAAATACTGTCACATAGTAAGTTGTAAATTTTCATACTATTTACCTTTCGTGCCTTTGTATTAAGATCATCATTTATGCATCTGCAAATATGGTTTACATATATTCTGCATTAATATAGTGCTTTAATACTTAATAAACCATTTTAAAAACATAGCAGTGTTGATTTTCTGTATGTGTGTGTGTATGTGTAGCAACCCACTAAACATATTATTGTATTCATGACAGTCTTCCCACTGCACATTAGTTTCAGGTAACTTGTGAAAGTTGCATGAGTCACAGTCTGTCTATTTCTTCTGCTCAAGCTGGTAAGTTTGTCCAAACCTGCATTGCCTGTGGGACAAGAAAGATCTAATATGCCATTGTTACAAGATTATTTGTAGAAACGTGGTGTAGTCCACTCACAACCCCTCTGGATCATGACAGACCATTCAGTGACTTACCAATGTAACCTTTTTAACACAATGATTTACTACACCACACTGAAGGACTTCTATTCAGCTGTTATTGAATTCAGAAGAGCACTTAATCGGGTCTATGGGAAAGTCTGCCAAATTTTGTTGCAACATCTGTATGAGAGAACCATATGATTGATTTAACACCTTCATAGTATAAAGTTAAAGCAGTGATGCTAATTATTGTTTGCAATAAGCTGGGGAAATGCATTCCACTAACTACAGATATGACCATTTTTGTGAGGTAGATGACCGTGAAACCACAAAGGCTGTATGCCTCCGCCTCCTCTGGGACCTTCGAGGTCCTTTGAACAATGCCAATGTCCTCTTATTGCTGAAGAAACCCTCTACGGTCCACTCAATCCTTGCCAACTACAGACCAATCTCGCTGTTACCATTCCTGGCCACGGTCTTAAAAAAGATAATCAAAAGATACCTCAACAACCACCAACTCCTACAACACCACTGAGTCTGATTTTAGGCCCACCACAGCATGAACACTGCCATCACTGCCATGGATGATTGCATGACTCTGGACATGGGAAGCATGGTAGCCCTCATCCTCCTGGACTTCTCCATAGCATTTGACACAGTAAACCATCCTATACTTGTCAAACTCCAACATGACATTGGAATTCAGATACACATACTGTGATGGATCTGCACCTTTCTGACATGGAGGACCCAAGTAATCACCCTGGCACTGTATAAGTTGGATGCCCACTACTTCATCTGCAGAGTTCTGCTAGGATGCTCCCTGAGTCTGACACTTTTCAATGCATGCAACAGAGCTAGGACCTCCACCTACCCTCACTAGCCACAGTTAGAACCTCAGGATGATCATCAACATCAAACTCAACACGATTGCCTAAGTCAATGCCATTATCGTCTTCTGTTTCCATACCCTAGAAATTCTGAGGAAGATTTTTAAATGGCTACCAATGAGCACATAGAAAACAGCACACATGGCATACTCACAAGCAAGCTGGACTACAGGAACACCCTCTATACTGTGAAAAACATAAAACTCACCAGAAAGCTGCAGAGCATTCAGAACTTGGCAGCCAAAATCACTCTCAATCTTCAGGGGCCGCACTGGCTCCTTATTCACAAACAAACTCAATTCAAATTCCTCACGCACACTTTCAAGGCATTACATAACTCTGGTTCAGCATAACATCAATTGCATGTTTTTTCACAAGACTTCCAAACACCTTTGCTTATCCAGACTCGTACTTGCATAAATCCCTTATATACAGAAAAACAGATCCGGTGGTCGAGCCTTCTCCTACATGTCTCCTAAAGCATGGAACGACGTGCTTCTCCCTGTAAGAATCTCCTCCTCACTGCCTGAATTCCGCAAGAAGCTGTCATACCTGGCTTTTTTTAGTAGTCTAACTAGGCCCTAGGTGTGGTTAGAGACACACCTGCTCAGCACCAGGACACCCTCCCAAGTGATAGAATGCTCTACAAATGTGCATAACACAAGATACCATAACATAATATATCATAAGATAAGATAAGATATGATAGCTCAGATAACATCATGCATCATACAATAAGATAACATAACATAATATAACATGACAGTGTAAGGCAGATATAAATCGATGTTGGAAGACACTAACCCCATTAGAGGGAAGGAATGGTGGGCAGAGTTTGTAGAGATAATTCAGGAAAATAGATTGCAGAAGCTAGGCATCAAAGATAGATATTAATAAACTAATCATCAATGAACACATATTGATGTAATGCCTGATAGGGTGGCATATTTCCTCCTCTGCAGATCAGGGTAGATATAATAATCCTACAGTTCCCACAGCTTCAGGTCAGTTCCAATAAAGGTACTCTTTAAAATTACTTTTGTTAGTGGTTACTTCTCTCAGCCCATAACATTTTCTTCTTTACTGCTTACAGTAGGAGGTCCTATGCTTATCAGTATGCTAATAGAAATCATTCAAACAAAGTGATTCAAGATCCAAATTCCATAAAAGCCTCAACAATGTTCAGGTACTATGGAATTTTTGTGTTTGTGAAATACCCAAGGACACCCGCATAACTTCCTGGAGTCTGGCCTCTATTATTGTATTTCTTCAAATCAATTCACCAAGGACTATTGCCATTTTGCTGCCTTTAAGCAGACAACAGCAGACTTGTTGATAACCTCATCATACACACATTATTTTCACTCATGCTCAGATATGGCATCCTACTGTTACAGCTCATCTATGCTAACCACATTGCAGGTACACCTTCAGATATCATCCCAATAAGTCCAGTTTGATTATCACACGTACACTTGGTCCTCTCTCAGGATAGAGGCTGGATATGACTTTGAAAGACCAAAAACTGATGCAAGAACACATTTCACTTTCAATTGTGGTGCTAAATGATGCATTAGCATTTGCGTAATTTCATGTAATCTTGCCGAAATTTCACATAATTATGCATCAGCAAAGTACATTAATTTCACACACCTTAATGTATATATGTGTTATAAACAGCTATAGATATTACTACAAAGCTAAACATGATGTTGCACATTTAAGACTCAAGGGATTTTAGGGGTTCTGGCAGAGACATTTCATTCTAGAATGGAGTCCGGCATTTGCTTTGCAGGGAGGAGACGCATTAACATTCTTTTACGACTACCAATGCTTCAAATTAACTCAGGTTACTCTCTGTGGTTTAAGAGCCGTTGGTCACATGCAATGTTCTGTTGATGCTATCTACAGGTAGAGCTACAAGAAACACACAAAAGGACTCTAAAAGCAGACTATCTGGACTCCTAGGGCCTCATTTACGAGTTCCCATGCAACAGCCATGGAACCCTATGGAATCTGGAGCATTCCCAGATTTACAAGTCTTGGAATGCGTCAGATTCCTATGCCACCTCAGGGATGGCGTGAGAGTGACACAACAGGAAAAATGACTTTATTTCTCTGTTTTCTTTCCTCTTTCTATGTGTGCTGCAGATTTCAGCACACGCAGAAACAGAAAAACACCACTTGTGATTGTTTTTGTGCAGAAAGGTCCCCTTCCTGCACAAAAATAATCATCCCTACAATGTAGGCATCCTTGCACCATGATGCAAGGGTGCCTGCGTTGGCATATGACAGTGACAGCCCATTGTGCGCCAGCACAGAGGGAGAGGACAGAAATGCATTGTATCTTGTAGTTACGGCACATATCTGCCCTTTCTCGGTGGGGCAGGGAAGCACAGCAAGGTGTTTGCTGCGCTGCCCTGCGCCACAGGCCTATTAAATGAGGTCCCTACTCAATGATATTCCATAGCAATATTAGTAGCATCAGACTGAATGTTATGCCCAACGGCAAAGATGTCGGATAGAATGAAGCAGTAGTAACCGCTCTGCCCCACTCTCCTCCCTGTCAGAAGCATGGCATTGATCTTCTGAAAAAGTAAATCTGTGAAATGTGGACAAGAACTACTTCTGATCTGCTTTATAGGACAATGCCTCTTTAGGTGAAGGATCCTGAGTTTCACAGCCGGGCACAAGCAAGTGGCAGTAAGATGACAGAGGTCATTGTTTTAAGTGGAGGCAATGTTGGGAATGCAAGCAAGGGGAAGAGCCCCTGTCTCCCCATTGGGTTGTAACAGATAGCAATAGTTCGGGATGGGCCCCGGACAACCCAGGGTCCTTTTACCACTCTACCTACTACACTATTCATAGCTAGGCCTCTGGTGGTAGAGGTAAAGATTTAGTGCACGTTCTGTAGAAAGGGCGATTTCTTCAAAAATGAAAGCATGGGTCCCTTCTGCACTTCTATCCATTAGCAGAACCTAATCATGGTGTGGCCATAGTCTTATTCTTTACTAGTTGGTGTGTACTTCAAATTAATTGGTTTTTCATTATAGTACGATATTTCTGACTTACTGAGGACCATTTTCAGTGCCGCCTCTATTTTTTCTTCCTCGTACTAATTTAGACAAATACGACTTTTGTCACTGAGTGCTTGTTAATAAATTGGCTCCCCTTTCTCTGTCAGGGTGCTAAAACAAAAGCACACTTCAAGTGTTTGCTTAGCCCGAGTCTTGTGAAAATGAGGTTATTGTTAGGCCATATATAGCAGGAGACAAAACATTATTCCTTAACGCAGTTGTTAATTAACAGTTCCACGAAGAAGCGAAATCCTGCCATGTTCTCTCATTTCATAGTAGCCCACATATACAATAAAGTTATTACATTCAGAAGAAAGGTTTATGGCTCAATCGTAAAGAAGGTGTTTTTGGCCCGGTTGCCTTGTATATCTTGCTACATCAAAATATGTCATGTTATGGAACTGAATAAAATATCTAATTCAGCGGCTTCTGCATTTTTCGGAATAAATACATTTTAAGTTTGCAATACATCTTGTGTACATTTTTACGGTGTTTGCCCAGTGTTTAGACCCATACAGGTATGGGCACCAACGCTACCTTTCTTTAATATCCTATACCGTGAACAATGCTGTTAGAGGTGCTCACCACACCAACAATATGAGGCTATTTGGGACAGGGCGAGAACATTTGATATTTACACAACCCGAATCTGAAGGGAAATGAGCATAAAATGCATGCAAACACATCCAAGCGTGGCAAGAATTTAGAAGAAGTTTCACTTTCTGTCCCTCTATTGCACACTATAAGCACTTTAATAAAACCGCGAAAGGAACCGATTTCATTTTATGGTATAAAAGTGATAGAAGGATTGGTAGTAAAGAACACATTTAAATTTGAACATTTCTTCCTAAAGATTTGGACTAGACATACGAATTCAAAGAATAAAACGAATGGTTGAACTAAAGGCAAATATCTGTGATATTTGTTACCACCACGCCCAAAAAATCTTTCAAGCATTATTCCACTTTACTCAAGGCATTAACAGCTATTATTTCCCTTTTAGGGTGTTATACATTGTTAATTCCCCAGTTTGCACACTGTTACCTGATGCATAATAAGGGAAAACAATAATTAGAAGCTGATAGTGATTTAGATTATGTGAGCAAAAAGGCTATTATCAGCGCCTACAAATCTTAAGCAACACAGTCTGGAAACCAAGCTCATTAAAGTGCTACCTACGTGGCACTTCCGCTCACCTTCACCCTGCACACAGTGCTGCTAAACAACAAAGTTAATGTTAGCACTGGAAGCATTCTGAATTGCAATCCCAACTGTCCATGGTGGGTGCTACCGATAATTAACGACATAGGTATCAATGAAAATGTAAGGACTACTTCCGAAAAATGTGTTTGTTTATGAGATTGAAAATGACATCATCAGTAATAACAGTTTTTCATGATTCGGCATCTAACCTAAAACTGGTGGAAGACAGTTGTAGATGCCTAAAGTCGCTTCAGCTGTTTTCATGCCACATAATTCTGATGCTCTTGAGTCTTCAGCCATTCTTTTCCACCTTCTTTATCAGCACACTCTGAATACTCCTGTAGTTTATGAGTTCTCTGCTATTTTATATATACATATATATATATATATATACTGAGTTAAAAAACTGAAGGTTACAGGGATGTATAGGCGGTGGATGCCAAACTCTTTACTCTTTGGGTCAGAAGACGGCCACTCTGGTCTTCCGCCCACTGGCCTTATTACGATTTTCCCGCTGGGACAGCAGGTGGAAACAGCATTTCTGCCCTCTGGCCCTGCAGGAAACTACCCACAACATTGGCGCCGGCCCGTAATCGAGTCGGTAGCAATGTTGCGGTGTGTAGGGTGCGACAGCACCCATTTAGATTTTTCCTGCCTGTAATTCAGGCAGTTGAAAGCGCGACGGGCTGGCCATGGGGGCCCCTGCACTGCCTATGCCAAGTGCATGGGCAGTGCAGGGCCCCCATGGGCCCCCAGCACCCCGCCTCTCCCATGAAAAGCCTGGCAGGGGAACATGCTCCTCTGCCCTGGCTGATTCCGACCTCCGCTGCTGTCAGTTCATCTGGATCATCGATCCCGGTGGAGACGGCGGTACCCTGATGGTTTGACTGCCAGGGTCTTAATGTAGCAGTCGGATTGCCAACGCAGCAGTGGTCCTGACTGCCACTGCAAGGCTCGCAGTCCACTTGAGTCTGAATCCATGCATTGGTGGTGGCTGTCATGACATCAAAGAGTAGGTAAAGAGCAGACTACTTGACTTTTAATATATGTGTGCAGTTAGATGAGAACCACTTGGTTATTGCTTGTAATTTAGCATCAATCTCCTTACTCTGATTTAGGACAGTTAAGAGTGATCCGACAACTTGGTTCTGTACCAAGCCACTGTCGAAAGTCTACCAACTGCCTGTTCTGGAGTTCCCTAAATCCTTCTGATACCTGAGTCCCCACTATTTGAACTCCCAAGCCTACGTTTGAACTTAACCTCCGATCTCTTGCTCAGCATTTGCTTAGACATTCCATTGATACTAAGCCAGGAGAAGATAAAAGGATAGCTACAGTAATTTCCACGTGTCTGCTCCTTATTTCTCCCCAAGTGATACATTAGTCCATTGCTGCTAGAGTGTAACCAGTGTGCCTGCAGACACCAGAATCCCTCCCACCACTCCTTCCTAATGCTTTGTGAAACTGGCTGCCACAGGATGAACAGGTGATTCATGATAGTTTTTAAGTCTTTTGTGGTTTGATTTGACCCCACCTTTTTAATAAAACACCAAGCCCCAGACAATTGGCCTCTTAATTATTTGACTAGCTTGTGTTATGAGATATGCATGGGATATCCTGAGTGTTATAATTATTGTCAGCTCATGATCACGTTTCCAATCAGTTATTCCCTCCTGTAAATGCCTCATTCAAACTCGTGGCTGTCACATGACACGTACCAAAAGGCACAAATGATGTTAACAAGTTCGTCAGCAGCTGTTACTTTTCTCTCTTCTTGGTATGATGATGTGTAATTTTGAGAGAACTCTGCACAATAGTAGAACATGAAAATCATTATTTTGGGGGCCTCTTTTCCTTAACATTTCTTTCTACCAACTCAGTTGTACCATTTGTGTAGTTATTTATTGCCAAACGTTTCTCTTTTCAAATATATTACTTTGTTTCGGTTAGAAAATGTTGGAAATATTGCCACAAAATGGGTAGACAAATATATTCCATTTGCTTTTTCCCTAAATCGCACTTCCCTAATAATCACTGAACACTCCACTGTTATAGAGTTATACTCAAACATCATATTTCCATGGACTGAGAAGCTGGTGTGATGCAGATAAAACCCTATACCCAGAAAATATGGCTCACTTTCAGTTTTTTTGTCTTCAACAGCCTTTTAACACTGACCAAGCTACATTATGTTAGTCCCTGTGATGTTCTGGGATCCTTCTGAGTTGCTCTTATTTCATTGTAATGAAACAAGTGCATTCTGCCTAGTCCTAATAGGTAATCTGAAAACCGAAAAATTGAAGAAACAAATATTATACCTGGACACAAGATATCTAAAGGAAAATAGGCCCTGAGTAGAAAGAATCTACTTACTTAAAAAAGAACATGGTTGACTATGAACCTGAATGTCAAACTCACAGGAGCAGCTTTTAGAAATAGGCATACACGTTGACTGGTAGAGTGGCAACAGTAAGACTTGAAGTAGTTGTATGATTTTGTACCAAATATGGTTACATTTTTGGTTTCACTTAGAAACGTACGCTGCACATACTGACAGTGTGTGTATTTTTAACATGTATTAGTTCAGCTCTTGCCATTGCACAGGGAAAGGAATGAAGAAACAACAGCATGATTTGATTTCACAGCAATAAACGACTAATAGAAGGAGGCCATAGACTCGGAGCTGACTGTTCCGTGAACAGACACAGACATCTGTGATGGCACGGCGGCAGTATGTCCAGAACACATTGCATAGCAAGCCAAATTAGCGGGGCACCTCCTGTGTTAACACAACTAGAAACAATACAGTCTCAAAAAACGCAACCGAGGATGACAAACTAGAAATGAGGGTCCAAGCGCTTGTGAATTTTTATGATCTAATACTAAATTCATTTATTTAATCAGTTTCTTCCACTTTAAAGGATCCCAAATGGTCATTTTTGATTGGTAAACCACCAACAAACTGTTTAAGATGTAATGTTGGTCATGAGTGCTTGGTTATCGATCGGAGTGAGGAAAGGCATTTTTAGGTCTTTGTGTTCTCGTCAAACAAAAGACACTTGCTTGACTCCTATAGACATAAGTCAATCAATAAAAAAGAGGTTAACAAATGAAAAACAACATACATCAGTAACAATGTCATTTTCACTTTTCTCATGGAATGTTGCTGGATATGTAAAATAACCCAAAGTACAGTGACAAGTTCTTCTAATCAAAGTTTTGAGCTGGTCTTCAAAAGAAATGCTTCAGAATAGATTATATTTTCACAATATCAGACATGGACTTTCCTGGCCAAAGTCATCAAGAAAGCCACCAATGCCCAGCTTTGAGACCAATCACATCCTGGGCCCCTCCCACTTCAGCTTCAGAAGCAACCAGAGCACTGAGACTGCTCTCCTGTCCGCAACAGACAACATCTACAATCTAATCGACTGAGGTGAAACTGCAGTCCTCATCCTCCTGGGCTTCTCAGCCACCTTCAACACTATCTCCCACCACACCCTCTGAACAAGACTCCACGTCGCCGGCATCCACGACTAAGTCCTGGAATGTATCCTCTCCTTCCTCATCGGCTGAACTCAGAGAGTGAGGCTCCCACCATTCACATCCAAGCTTAAAGAGATCAGCTGTGGTGTCCCCCAGGGTTCCTCCCTGAGCCCCACCCTCTTAAACATGTGCATGGCCCAGCAGGCAGACATCGCCAGAAACCATGGACTCATCATCATCTCCTATGCTAACAACACAGCTGATCCTCTCCCTCACCAACAATCCTACAGCCACAAAGAACAACTTCCACAACAGAATTAAGGCAGTCGCTACCTGGATATAAGACAGCTGCCTCAAGCTCAACTTCAACAAGACAGAAGTCCTCATTTTGGGCACCACCCCATCCACCTGGGGCAACTCCTGGTGGCCCGCAGAGATCGGAACCCCCCCACACCGACCGACCACACTCGTAACCTCTACGTCATTGTTGACTCTTTGCTCTCTATAAACCACCAACTCAATGCAATCTTGTCCTCCTGCTTCTACACGCTCTGCCGTCTCCAAAAGATTTTAAATTGGATCCTCGTTGAATTGAGAAGAACAGTCACACAGGTGCTCTCAGCAGCTGGCATGACTATGGCAATGCACTCTATGCTGACATGAGAAGCTGCAAAGAATTCAGAATGCCGTCACTAGACTTATCCTGGACATCCCTCATCGCAGCCACATCTCCGGGCACCTGAGATACCTCCACTGGCTCCTTATCGACAAATGAGTCACACTCCAGCTCTTTACGCATGCCTACATGGCCCTCCACAACATTGGACCTGCGTACCTCTAGCACTGCCTCGCCTTCGACACGCCCACCAGACAATTCCGTTACACTCACCTGAGCCTGGCTACCATCCCATGGATATGCAAGACCACAGCCGAAGGAAGATCCTTCTCCTACCTCACCGCTAAGACCTGAAACTCTCTTCTTGTTCATATCAAGCAATCTCCCTCTCTGCCACAATTCAGCAAGGACATCAAGACTTGGGTCTTCGACTCAACCTGCCACCCAGAGCTTCAACTGAGCTGCAGTACCCCCAGAGCCTTGAGGCCCACACAGGTGATTAGCCACGCTCTATAAGAATCCTGATTGATTGATTTATTCATCCAGACAAGGTTTCTAGATCGATCATTCAGACAACTTTACTAAAAGATATTAAAAAAAATTAGTGAGTCAAGATAGTCTTAATCTTATCGTGGCAGGCAATTTCAAATAAGTGTTGTATCTAAGTAACAATACTCTAGATCTTTGTGAAGTACTCAGAACAGAGTGTGGCAACACAGGAATAAGTTTAATGCCCACAGAAAAGAAGAAAATGCACAATTTTGGAAATGGTGAAAACACAAGACTCATTAAAGGCCTCCCCCGAAATAAGCAACTTGAACAGAATATTACATACATTTTAAATGATAAATGACCATAAATATGTATTAGAACATAAACAATTGAAAACACTGGCAAGGAGAACTATAAATTACTGCCCTTTGGGACAAACAGAACAGGTATTTATGTTAGAAAATGGAAAAGCTCTGACTCCCTTATACACTTCTCCTATCCCCAGCCATACCTGGTAAAGCTTGTGTAAGAGGTAAATTTATGAAATTTCATTTTCAACGATTGCCAGTTTTTAAAATAAGGACAGACTGGAAAAATAATACTAAAATGTTCAATTGTTCGTGCTACAGAACTTGTGGAAATAGAATCAATGTTTCATTTAATCTGCTCCTGTCCTAAATGGATGAATTGATGTAATATTTATTATGCCCTTGATTTAACTCTATGGGCGTTAGGTCTATCAACCAAGTAATAAAGGAATGTACTCGGAGTGCAAAATGCAATTGGTTAGTCGACTGTGAATCAAAGAATGTTTTCAAGTACTTCTCACACAATCAATTATTTAAGAAAAATAAAAACAGCTTTTAACTAATTAACTTATTTTAATAATCTTACATACTAAACATTTTCCCTTGGTTTGCATCCAAGTGATTTGTAACTTTTGAGATGGTTATTATCAACCTTCACTAATAATAAAAATTATAATCATAATATTCATAATAATAGTAACAATAGGCTTGTTTATCCTAAAGTCACATGGAAGACAGGACGGCTATTCTTTAGCAGGACGTACTACTATACCAATGTAGTGTTCATTTATATCAGTTCCGATACTATGACTTTCGTTCCTTCTGCAAAGCTAATTGTCCATTATATTCATACCTCAAGATACTTTTGCATGATGGGTCTGGATCAAATTCCGATAGCAGTGCTAAAGGCTAATTATCGCTACTGGGGTGAAATGCTGGGCTGTTTTTCAGTATCTACTGTATAACAGGTTCTATCCCAAAATTCGGGACTGGCAGCATAATTCTTTCACTCTTCAAAAAAGGCTACAGAAGTCAGCCTCAAAAGTACAGACAAATTGCCCTAATTCACTCAATGGGGGAGATTTTTGCAAAGAGTATTATAGAAAAGTTGCAAGAATGGGCTAAAAAAAATATATAATACTTTGAAGATAAACTTCTTAATTGCTCTACTGCAGATGATATAGCTGTTCTATTTCATATAAATATGTGCAACTATAACTCAGCTTGCCTATACAGCTTTCACAGTGGTTTTTGGCTGGTGCACACCGTAAATGTTGTGTCAAAACTTTTGTCAGTCATTAATATTGGTGAGGCAATATCTTGCCGAATATCATGGGATATTTTAATATTTTATTTAAATATTGTACTTAGTATTGTGTTATATAGTGTTGTATAGAATGTCTTTTATTATATGTTTTTGAGAGGACTTCATCAGATACAGCATGAGGCTAGCTCTGCTAGAGGACTTTGAGCTACATAAAAAGACTGAGGGTTAGAGTTGGCGAACAGGTTACTCCATCACAAATGTGATGGCTATCCCATCCGCTATATTACAAGTATATTATATCCAATGGCACTTATAATATGGCAGTCATGTTTTGACAGAGTAACCCGTCTTCCAAACTCTAAATCAGGCCTTAACTCTGAAGGTAGGAATCTTGACAAGGTGATGGCACAAAAAGTATGTGACTAATTAAAGGACTAAGGAGGGTGCAGAATTTGACTTCTCCCACTCTGAGCTTTTCCTGCCAAAACCAATAGATTCACTGTTTGGCAACCCACAATTGAAGCGTACTCATCTGGTGGGATAACATTTAGTACAGGGAGTTACATGACTACATGTTTCTACTGGCTGGTGGGAGCATGGCCACCATTTTTCCTACAGGATGGCGGCACACTTAGCGGCCGCCATCTTGGAAGGGTCGGCGGTCTATCTGGCCGATTTTACAGCCTCCAGACCTTCACAAAAGCGCAATGCTGTGGGAGCGCAGTTGATACCAATCAGGATTAGGTTGGTGTGGTGATTTTTCTACTGGCCCCCTAACTTATGCCTGATGTTTCTTGCGATTTTTAGCAGTTTTAAAATTGTCGTAAATTTTTAAATTTGTGCTGTGTCTTATTCTGTGGGTAATTCTTAGCACTTTTTATCGTTTTATTTTAATTTTCCTTTGGCCCGTGTTCAGTGGCCTTTCTCCTGCTGCTACAGAGCTCCCTTTGCACTCGGGGTTCCCCCTCCCCTCCTATTCCATCCTTTGGTGTCTCTACTGGCTGCTGGATGGTGGGAGCACGGCCGCCATTTTTCCTACAGGACGGCAGCACACTTAGCAGCCGCCATCTTGGAAGGTTCGGCGGTCTAGCTGGTCGATTTTACAGCCTCCAGCCCGTCACAAAAGCGCAATGCTGCGGGAGCGCAGTGGACGCATGCAGTGGGCGCGCCGGCGCCAAAGGCAAGCCCGTCTGCGCCCGTCCGTGCCAGAACGGGGCCCGGGGCCTGTCCCCCTGGTCCAGTCTTGAAATCTTCCATCTCTTACTTCTACGAAGCTCTGCTCTCGCTTAGATCCCTCTTATTGGAAGCCTGCCAACTCTGCCCAGATTTGAGCGACCGTTTATGGCACTGCCTATTCTGCAAGTGGTCTCCCCACCGTAAAGATACAGGGGACCCTTTCTACGTCGATGCTCACACCTCCTTTCTTTTAGCTAATTGCCGGTCCCTGCCAGCCCACAAGTTGGATATTAATCTGTTGCTTACTGAGGCGGCCCCCACAGCCCTGTTCCTCACTGAGATATGGCTGCATGACGCCTCAGGTCCCGATATCGTCTTGGTGTTACCTCTGGGTTACGCTATAACTAGGCTGGACAGATCCACCTCCAGAGGAGGAGGTATTGCTATCATACATAAGGAAGGCATCAAACTTACGTTAAGCCCTCTACAGCTAACTGAATGCAAGAGTCTGTCCTTCTCCATGTCCCTTAATCCTCAGTTTACCTTCTCAGGAGTCTTGTTCTATCGTCCTCCAGGGCCCCGGACAAATTTTTGAACTCCCTTTCAGATCAACTGGCTGACCTGATATGCAACAAACCTAACCTCATTATTTTAGGTGACTTTAACATTCAGGTAGACAAAGAAGAACTAGCTGCGGCCAGCCGCCTGTTGGCAGACATGGAAGCCCTCGGCCTATCACAATTGGTGATCCGCCCCACACATGTAAAGGGACACACTATTGATTTAATCTTTAGTAACCTTGAATTCTTGACTTCTAGCCCCGCCTCCACCTGGCATGGTCAGATCACTTCCTTATTCCACTAAATCTAGACACCTCCACTGTTAGGGGATCTGTCCAGCCCCTTTTGCAGTCTGCCAGGCAATGGCATAAATTGAACCCCACGGATTGGACCAGGACTTTGGATAGTCATAAATCCATCTTTACAAACATAAATGTGATAGGATCTAATCACTTTAATGACTGGATATCCAATTCATTAGACTCCCTACTTCCCCATAGGACTACCACTAGGTTGAATCGCAGAGCTGGTGCCAAATGGTTCACTCCCCATTTACTCCATGTTAAGAGAACCTGCAGAGGCTTAGAGAGAAAGTGGAGAAAAACCTACGACCCTACAGCAAGGGTGGAATATAGGAGGGTGATCAGATCTTACCATGCCGAAAAAAAAGGTGCACAAGGGATATTTTATTCCCGTAGAATTAAACAAGCCTCTGGCACTCCCAAAGAGGTGTTTCAAGTATTTAAAGAAATTTTACACTATCCCACTAATGGTGACACCACTGAAACCTCGGTAGAGCGTAGTAATCAGCTGGCCAGGTTTTTCCAGCAGAAAATTAGTGATATTTATCTGAACCTGGCTAAGAGTGAGGCCAAGGTGGAGGTTCAGGCTACTCAAGACTCTAATAATACGACCTCTCTACCCAATTTTTCTCCTCTTTCGCAGGCACAGGTTGCCTCCCTGCTATCATCCTTAAAGTCAGGCTCTCCATTGGATCCTGCCCCTCCGCCCGTATTGGCCCTGGGGTCCTCTGTTATTGTTCCAGTCCTGACAGAACTGTTGAATTCCTCATTGACCAAAGGCTTTGTCCCCTCCCAGTGGAAGCATGCGATAGTTAAGTCCTTGCTTAAAAAAACTAACCTGGACCCTTCTGAATTCAAAAACTACCGTCCTATTTCATTACTCCCTGGCATTTCAAAGATGCTGGATAAATCGGTTAACTCACAGTTATCCAGATCTCTAGAAGAAAATAATATCCTTCACACTTCTCAGACAGGGCTCAGGCCTTCCCATAGCACTGAAACAGCTCCGTGGGCTTAATCAATATTATCAATATCATTATCAATATCAAATGACTGACATACTGCCCCTCTAATTACCAGTGGCTGAGATTAATTCAAGCACCCCATCCATCACTTCTTGTAAACTTTAGTATGTACAAGAATAGCAGAAAGAATACATCTAACAACATTTCTTGAAATATTCCTTTGTGGAAAGAAATCAAAATGTAAAGATCACATAACGTGTGACAACAAAACAAATTATGCACATTATGCTCAGCATCTGGAAATCAAAAATGTTACTGAAAATAGACTGTTGTGTATAGACTACAACTGGCTCTCAATTAACATATTTAGTATCACTTACTTAATTATACCCATTCTTTCACGTCTATGAGGTGACTTCTGGGATTTATGTGAATGAATTGGCTACAACTGTCACTTCGCTACAAAACATCAGAAAATATATTGTCTCTTGATATGCATCCAGAGGGGCTACACGTGCATTCTGGGGACTCCAACATACATTCAAGACTTCACAACTGATGTTTTTCTTTTCCTATTGGTTCTTCTTTTTTACCTTTATTGTTTTCGAAGATGAGCCAGATTGCACTTGAGTCACTTTTGTTCTCGTTTCAGTTGTTCATATGATTTTTGTTTCTTATTGAACAGTCCAGAGATACTTTTAGTTTGATTACTTGAGAAATATGGGTTTACTTCTGTGCGTGGTTTACTCCCAATAATCTTTATTTGTAAGCACTTAAAACGGAAAGAAGCAATCTGTTTTAATATTCATTAAAATAGAAATCATACAGAAATGTTTGCCACCAATCTTTCTATCATTCTCTCCCATTACACAGAATGCCATTTGTTAAAGAACGGTTCTATCTGTCACCAAACGTGAAGGTGTTTTAGATGCATTACTAAAAAGAAACATTGGTAAGGGTACAACTGATTCATATAATATTAACAGTTACACAACAGTAAGGGATGAGTGAGGGGAGATAGCAATGTCAAGGATATTATTGTTGGCACTTGAATGAATGAACGAATAAATTAATGGTTCTTAGTAAAGTGTGACAGCTAACCAACCTAGGGTGTCCTGGTGCTGACAGCTAGAGAGCACAATGGTACCACTAGTAGACCTTTCAGCTCTCATATTTGTCATTTTGTTGTTTCCTGGGGCCGCATGCCTGCTTGGTAGTGTGTGCGGATGCAGTGACCTAAATGGAGATAGTTTGGTGTCGGGTGTGAGATTCTGAGCAGTGTTTTGAATCAGGCTCTACCATAAGATAAGCATGTACCAGGAACACGTGTGGGGGAACACAGAAGTGTATTCTAATACACTATCATCCAATGCTTCTTTACGTCCGAAATTTTTTCCTCCAGAGTGTTATGACTCATATGGTACATGGTTAAATATGTGTCCCCATATTAATAAGTGGAGAGGTTGCATCTAACAGCTAAGGTTTTATTTTACATGTGCCCCAGCTAATGCTCAGCATTTAGATGGATCCTCTATTTTTTAAATTGTGATGCCTTTTTTTGTTATTTTTATCAGTTGACAGAACAAGTGTCTCTGCATTTGACATTTGTTGAGTCAGTAATTGAAAAGCAGAAATGTTTGGAGCAGAGATCTGAATCAGAGTTGAAATTTATTGGAG
Organism: Pleurodeles waltl; assembly: GCF_031143425.1. NCBI lineage: Eukaryota > Metazoa > Chordata > Amphibia > Caudata > Salamandridae > Pleurodeles > Pleurodeles waltl. The sequence goes on from NC_090451.1 coordinate 475,865,513, forward strand.
ATATTCATACATTTTTATGGACACACGTCTGAATTAAGGCCTCATTTAGAGTTTAGAAGAGGGGGAACATGCACATAAATTGATGGATCGTTGGCTCCCCGAACTTGCAGTTCACATTCTTCACTTACAACATGCCTATATGTATATAGGTCCGTTTGTAAAAGTCTTCAAAGCAGATTGAAAACAGGTTTTTGTGACCAGTAAATAATTTAACTGGTCAGAACCCTGCCTAACACTTGCATTTTCCAATACTAAGAACTGGACGTGTGACATAAAAAATAAGGTTGAAAGACAGTTATTTGAATAGTTGTCATTATTAGCCAAATATCCAGATCCACAGTTCGAAATGCCTTAATACTGAGTACAAGGAAGGGTCAGCAGTCTTGATTATGTCACAGTTCTCATCAGCATTTTCACACAGTGGACTTTTCCATCATAATGAAATACCTAAGTAATGTGGCAACATAAGGCTGAAGCTTTAATAGGATAGTTTAATTTATGTTAATTTTACTGATTTTACTGGTGTCCTGACGTTCGAAGTATTTTCAGTTAAGGCTTCAATTACAATTGGCTCGTTATTTGAGGAACCCTGCTCAAGCCCAGGGTTGCCCAAGGATCACATGTACAAGAGATGCAGAGTTTTCCACACTTAGAAATTAACCTCAGACGTTTCACAGATAATTTATTGAGTGAAGAGGTCCAATAAATATTAGGACATGCAAATACTGGTGTACAACACACTAAGACTTGCATTTTATTCCTCATTGCTAGGAAAACAATTTTAAAAGGTGTCTTTTAGTGCACGAAATATATCCTGATCTCGGAGGTACTTACGGCCGTATTTATACTTTTTGGCGCACAACTGCGCCAACGCAGTTGTGCATCAAAAAATTTAGCGCCGGCTAACGCCATTCCAAAGCGCCATGCGGGCACCTTATTTATGGAATGACGTTAGCCGGCGGAGCTGCCTGGTGTGCGTCAAAAAAAATTACTTACACCAGGCAGCGCCGGCGTAGGGGAAAATGGAGCTTGGGCGCAAAAAAATGGGGCAAGTCAGGCTGAGGCAAAATTTTCGCCTCAACCCGATTAGCGCCATTTTTTTAGACTCCCAACCCCCATTGAAATGACTCCTGTCTTAGCAAAGACAGGAGTCATGCTCCCTTGCCCAATGGCCATGCCCAGGGGACTTATGTCCCCTGGGCAAGCTCATTGGGCATAGTGGCATGTAGGGGGGCTCAAATCAGGCCCCCCTATGCCACCCAAAAAAAAAAAAAGAAATACTTACCTGAACTTACCTTAAGTTCCCTGGGATGGGTCCCTCCATCCTTGGGCATCTTCCTGGGGTGGGCAATGGTGGCAGGGGGTGTCCCTGGAGGCATGGGAGGGCACCTCTGGGCTCCTTCCGAGCCCACAGGTCCCTTAACGCCTGCCCTGACCAGGCGTTAAAAAATGACGCTAAATCGGCTGGACGTCATTTTTTTTTACCCTCCCACTCCCGGGCGTCATTTTTGCCCGGGAGTGTAAATACGGCGCACATGCCTCTGAGTCATTTTTTAGACGGGAACGCCTACCTTGCATATCATTAACGCAAGGAAGGTGTCCACGCTAAAAAATTACGCAAACTCCGAGATCTTTGGCGCTAGACGGGTCTAACGCCAAAGTATAAATATGGGGTTAGTTTTGCGTCGGATTTGCGTAAAAAAAAACGACGCAATCCCGGCGCAAACAGAGTATAAATATGCCCCTTAATTTAATATTCAGTTGTGATAAACACCACATCATCCTACTGGGTTTGCGTAATTTAAGGCTTCTATTGAGGCCGGATGTCAGTAATCTCAGTTGTGCTTCTGCACTTTTGGGCGTTTTGATATGTAAGCAGCCTTTGACATCTTAACTCCTGCGCTCTTGTCAATATCTGCCTGGCTGACACGTAGTTCTTAATAAATACTGCATACTATAAACAAGAATCATTACTTCTTGCAGATTACTTGATGAAAGCCAAGCGCAGCAAGCATATTTCTCATTTTACAATCAAGGCGTTATTTTTTTAAGTTGACAGAACATTGATCAACAAATATTGCATGGGCACAAACATTCTCTGAACAAATTACCTCAACTAAGGATCAAATATCACAAATTGTGTTAAGTGCAATTGTGTACACAGTGTTGCAATGTTTTTATGATCTCTTCAATAAATAAAAAAAAAAAACTTAGGCATGCCTAAATCACAAACAAATGAGACTTAGAGCAGCATATGAGGCCTAACAATAATTGCTTGTTAGTAAAAAACACATGTTCTCCATGTTCAGAAATGCATACTTATCTAGTAACCTCTGACATCAGAACAGTCTTTTATCTACTTCAAGTCAAGTGAGTTTGGTGCAAATGTCATTGCTGGCGACAAAACGCAGTCTTGCATTAGCGATTATCTTTATAACATCTCCTTTGTATGACTCTTTTAATGTCCACCTTTCAATCGCCTTAGTAGATAATGCTGATACAACAATAAAACATTGCAAACTGAAAGGGATTAACTGGTCTCTTAATTTATTTCACGAAAGTTTAGATTTAATCCCAATAGCATGAGTATGTATGTACAATATGTAAATGAGACATGCCGTGTTTGCAGATAACACTAGTGCCATTTATACCCAAATAAGGGTTTCTTTAAATGTGGACACTGCGGTATGTGTAGATGGGCCAAATCAGGAATTTCCACTTTTAAGAGTTCTACCGGAGCACACTTTAACATCAACCATAACATTACATGTGACAGCAATTTTGTAATCTATATGATTACTTGCAAATGCGGCCTATACTATATAGGCAGTACTATCAGGCCACTTAAGGTGAGGGTGAGTGAACACTTTAGAGCACTAAGACAGGAGGATATTAGATACCCTATAGTGAGTCACATGAGGCAATGTCTCAAACAAGATCGCGTTTGTGGTTTCGAATTTTTTGGATTTGACCATATAGGTAGAGACCCCAGAGGGGGTAACAGAGAGTTGGCCCTTAGAAAAAAGGAATGTTATTGGATTCTGAAACTTAGAGCGGTGGAGGAGGGTCTTAATACTAATTTTGAGATGGAATATTATTTGGGTGATAAATAGAAGACCTATGTAGATGCTAGATTTATGTATATTGCTAACCATGTGAGAATGTCAACTTATGGATTTATATATCTATGTTGATCGTAAGAGATCTTTGGTGTTCACGTTATGTTTATTTTTCTTGTACATTTCTAGGCTGCAACATTACGGTATACTCCAATATATGCTATGAACACGCATTTAATTGTATGTTTCCTTTTTCAGGATACCCTGTTTTTGTTATTTGCTTACGTTTGATCTTATTTTAATTTTCACATGTCATTTAACAGTTGAGAACATTGTTAAGATATTCCTCTCTCTTTCTGTTATCTTATGTTGTCTCTGTACTGGTCGAATTGTTGTGATGGGCATAGATGTGCCATGTTCTACTTTAGCTATTGGCCTTAATTCGTTACAATTATATTCCAATATATGTTGCCGACATTTATAAATTACTGGTTTGCCCCCCCCCCCTTTTTTTCGGTATGATTACCTTTTCACCGTTTAATATATTCCTCTCTCCTTTTGCTAGCCCATGTTGTTCTATAATAGTCGTTTGGTTGAGCTGGGCAGTGATTTTCCATGATCTAATTTAGCCAGTGTTCTTAATCGGTTGGAGTTACCTCCATTATGTGCTGCCGATATTCACAAATCTCTGTTATGTCCTTTGTTCGGTATTTTACCTTTTCACCATTTAAAGATGGCGCCCGCAATGCGGGCGTGTCCGTTTTCTATTTTTACTATTAGTACGTCGGGGTGACGCTTTAAATATGGCGGCCTCGGGGTATTTGGCGTTTAATCCTACTTGCCGATACCACGTAACTCCGTGTGAGAATCTGAACGCGGGTTACGCTTTACACATTTTCCACCTGATAGGTGAGTTGCAGGAAATACTTTATGGGCATACTTATATCTATTCAGATAAGGATGACCATTCTGGGGGCTACATTTCTTATATGATACATGGTGTTGATTTCTTTGATATTTGACAGCACATTATGTTTATTTTCCATTCAGGTTACTTGTGCAATACCTCATTATACGTTATAATATGACATCTGGATACAACGAGGTCAGTTTGGGTATTGAGTACCTATTATAATTAGATCACTTAATGAGTTTATGTTTTCTGATTATATGTAAGGATAGCTGGAATTTTATTGGGCTTTGTTATTATTTATAGACACTCTTTTTAATTTAAAGATTGGACTTACCGGCTTTGTAATTACTTTGTATAAGGTAGGCATTTTGATCTGTTTCATCTTGTATGGGTTTAGGGTTTTAAATTCTTTGATTATCTCACCTTACTAGTGGGATTTTGATTGGCACTTGTTGGTGTTCTGCACTTCCTTTTCTAATATTTAGGGATGTTTGCACGTGTTAAGTTATATGGGCTGAATGGCTTGGTGGACATGCGCATTTGTGCCTTCACAACACTCTGATTAGGAGAGCAACTAATACTGCATTTTATGTGGATGTTGCCTGCATGACTAATTGAAATTTATCATGGAGACCTCCTATCCTGTTTCATTTGTAATTGTTTGATGTTCTGACTTTCGACTTAATAACCTTGTATGGGTTCATTTACACAATTGTCACGGGCTGAAGGGCTTAGATCGTCTTTTGTTAATTAATTGTCATCTCATTTGTCTGATAATCAAAGGAAATTGGATTGTGTTTACTACAGCTGTAGTTATTGTTTCATTTATTTCAGCCCTGATGAAGTCTTTGAGATTATTATCTTATTGGACGAAACACGTGTTGGCGTTTGGCTGTTGTTGATTCATGAATACTGAATCCATGAACATTTTTCATTTCGATATGATCTGCTCTTCTGAAAGAATAAATTGTGTTCTATTTTTTCACGAATTCCTGTCCGTCAGAGTAATTCATCATACTACTTTGGCATCAAATATTTAACATGGACTACGAAACATCTACTTAAATATTGAGAATTGATACACGAGTGCCGTGACATTTTGTTCTTATTGTTATTAGTTTCCCAGGAAACACCAGAGGAGATAGGAAGATCCTCTTGCCATGAGCACCGTGCCTGCAATGTGTGTCATTTAACTTTGTGGAGATTTCCTGTGAGCGCTTATCTCCTATGTGACCCTTCCTATTTTGGTTTGTCTTTCATACCATTTATGGCGTAGGTTGAACCCTGTCATTATTCTGTTCCAGTAACTACATAATAAAACAAGCATTTTCAATGCAACGGGTCTTGCATTTTCTCAAGTTAGAGATATTAGCATTGTAAAGAGAAAAAACGCAGCGCGATCGCACTATGTAAAATGCAGCGCGATTGAGCTGCATGAAAAATAAACAGATAAAGTAGCCCAGACCCCAGGCTGAAAACATCGAGCCTCGCATGTTTTTAGTAGTTTACTGATGCTGTGTAGGTGGGCTACACACCGGAAAAGGCATGACGTATGCATGCCTTTCACAAATGAAAGCAAGCTAATTTTAAAAGGCAAGCCCGCGAACCAATGTAAGTGACTGACGTGACATGGGCGTGGTTTGAAGCCCAAAGAGAGATTACAGAATGGACAGATTGCTTTTCACTCGCCCATGAAAATGAAAGCCCCGGGGAGGTGTGGCCAGAGCACCGTGCACCAGCACTGCTATGGTTCTACCGCAGTTTGAACTTGGGAAAACATGAAGTTATCTTCCTGAAACTTCAAGGCACTGAGCGGCATGTTGCTGTTTCCTTGGCAGCACTTCAAGATCTCTGTGAATGCTGATAAAGCCTTACCTCATGTCGCAACCACCATTTTGTTTACTCTCTTCGCTCATTCATTGACTCTGGAATTTCTCTTAGCATGACACTTCTGATGCAGCATATTCTGGGAAATTAGGACTTGCCTACTGGAAGCCAGAGAACAGTGAGTGACTCTTGCCATGCATTCTTGTTGAAACCTTGGTGCCTCCTCTTGAGCGTGCCAGCTCGCAGATACTCCTTACTTCTCCAAGAGGATTGCACCCCAGTTGACACTCATGTGACAAGCATTATTCTTCTGTTGTTCCTCCTCACAATACTTAAACATCTTCCACTATATTCCTCCTTGAACCTCTTGCGGTTGTGGTTGTATAGGCAGATTAAAAAAAGCTTCATTTCTAAGCCAAAGCACAAGCATCTAATATTAATGTGCTGTGCCGGCCCTCCAGTGAACTTTTCATGGATGACTCTATACCTTCTAGTCCCATGGCACATTCTTCTACTCCTCATTCATCTGCTACCAGTACCACCCCAGGGAAGCATCACACATCAATTTCTACAAATAAAAGACTCAAACAGGATCCCTCTCCTGAGAAAACACTCTCTCCTATCTCAATGGAGATCTCACTACAGGAAATTAGGCCCTTCATCTATTTGTTGAAGAAACAAACAAACAAAATCAAAGTTTAGAAGACAAGTGGTCCGTTATGGAAAGGAGAGTGCTTGAAGCGGAACAATGAGTCAGTGATTTACACAACAAAATGAATAAAATCATGTTAGAAAAAGAGGTTCTTCAGTTGAAAATGAACTCAGAACATTTAGAGAACAGGAACAGAAGCAATAACCTGCACATTTATGGTCTTCCAGAGGAAATAGAAGGGGGTGTTCCAATATCCTTCTTTGCATTTTTTTAACACAACTAGAGGACCTCCCTCCCTCCACAACTTTGAATATACAACAAGCACACAGTCTGGATCAACATCACTTTACTTCTGCTCCTTCTACTAAGCCTCAGGGAATGATTATTATCTTTTTGGAGTTTACGAACCTCCTGAAGGTGCTCAATTTGGCGAAATTTGAGAAACAGGTTGTGTCGTTTGGCACAAAGCTTTTTTTCACACCTGATGTTTAAAATGCAATAGCTAATAGAGAGTAAGGCTTTCTCAGCCTCCATCCTGTATTGCTTATTTTGGGGGCCTGTTATAGTCTCTTTCATCCATGTTTCTTCAAGGACACATAAAAAAAATAAACCTGTACATTTGAGGATCTGTCTGCTCTCAGAAAATTCATAGACTTTCCCAAGATTGATGTCATGAATACAGCGGGGCCATCTACCCGTTAAAGACTTATACAATGCTTATTCAATTTCTTAATATTGTTTCTCTTGTCAAGATGTTTTACCTGATACCGCCTGCCTGCTCATGTACTTTTTATTTTTTTCTCTCTTCCCTTAGAACAGTGGTCTTCAAACTGTGGGCCGGGCCCCCCTAGGGGGGCCTTAAGTTATCGCAGGGGGGGCGCCAGACTCTGGCCAAAAGAAGCATTACACAGATGACAGTGTTTTGCTTTAAGTAGAAACATGCTATTGCGTTTAAAAAAAGGAAACAGTACTTAACTGCAATGTTTAAATACGTCTAGACTTATTTAAACATTGCCATCTTTATAAAATGTTTCTGAAAAATTCTGAGGGAGGGCCCAATGATTTGTATTTTTCAACTGGGGTGGCGCGGCATTAAAAAGTTTGGAGACCTCGGCCTTAGAAGCATACAAGGTTTATTTGATTTCCCCTTGTCTTCCTCTGTTTCATTTCATTGTCGGTGTGTGGCTCTTGTCAGATGTGACATCTTCATCTGTGTTGTCACCCCCTCAATTTCCTTGTTCTTACATTGTAAGGTATGTGTTTTCTGTCATCAGGTTTTGACATGTACTGTCTTCTTTTGTTTTTTTCTCATGTTTCCTTTTTTGTGTTTTTTTCCTCCCTTGTCCTTTCCTGTACTCCAGTGAATATGTATTCTCTTTCACAGGGTAGTTTTTTGGATCCGCGTGTTGTTAAATTTCTGTTCTGTAAACTATATATTTGTTCGAATAGTCCTCCTAAGTTTTTTTATATTTTTGTCTTTTACATTTCATGGAATGTAAAGGGATTTATTAATCTTATAAATCATCAGAGAGTGTTATCTCATTTGGCTAAAGATTATCCAGATTTTGGGGGCGATATCCAGTGTGACGGTCACAATACCGCCAGACTCGCAGTGGTGGTCAGACCACCTCTGCTGTGGTGGTCTGACCCCACATTACAGCTTTGGCAGGCAGATCTGGCAAAATACCTTCGTCCCTGCCAGGATCCAAAATCCTGATGGGCTGACGGTGGTACTGTTTGTAATCAGCCAGTGTGGCACTGAACTCAACATCACCTTGCTGATTACAACTTTATTCTCTGCCTGCCTTTCCATGGCAGTTTCACCATAAAGAAAGGGCTGGTGGGGAACAAGTGCACGCAGGCCACAGGGAGGCCCCTCCACTGCTCATGGCCATGGTATGAGCAGTGGAGGGGTCCCCCGGCCCAGCACTCTTCAAATGCGCACTGCCTGCAGGCTTCAGCATGGCTGCTGGCTCAATTATGAGCCAGGCATAATGCTGCCTCACCTTTCCCACTGGGCTGACCAGCAGGACCCCGGTCACCCCAGTGGGAAAGTTATAATGGGGCCTGTGGGGAGACCGCCAGGACTGCTCTGTATGATTGGTATGGGGATGCATCTTGTGTATAGGTGAAAATTCCTGCCATGTGCCACATGTTCGCATTATGGAATTGCCAATTTTGGATTACCACCTGAGGAAGTTGTAAAATGTAGTTCCACAAAAAAAAGTATTTCCTCTTTTGAGAAAGGGCAATTAGAACAAGAATAAGATAGGTCCCAAAGACTCTCAGCTGCCCCCTCTGATGAAAATCTAGTAACTGAACCTGTACTGGATTACTTTCAATTAAGAGAACTGTGCACATAGAGGTAGGGAACAGGGCAGGTATCTTTTATGGAGGCACTTAGATGAGTACAGTTAATGAAATTGACTACCCTTGTTATGTTCTTCAAACATTTAGTGGGCCTTTAAAACAATGAAAGAGTTGCAAGTAGACACTGTTCACTCAGATCACAAAGGGTGCGCTTCTGTGTTCAAATACACAAAAAAGTGTACTGCTATACATTGTAGGTATTTACATGGAAAATGCTTCTGAACCTGCCACAGTTTACCTTGTGGAGCAAGATTTATAAACTGTCTTGTAGTGTACCTTACCTGACGGCCCAGTGCCTCTTTTGTGGATGTGCCTCTAAACAATAGGAACCTATCTAACTTTTCAGTTATGCAAGAAGCTGTACATCTAAGATCTTGAGTTTTCTCTGTTCTATTCAAGTGCAAACTCTAGCATCTGGAGTGGGATCTTCCTCTGGAAGTCCTTGTGTAGCAGGACACGTTTTTTTCTGTGGTCTGTTGACAATGCACTAAGCTTCTTGTCATTTCTCATTTGCATACTCCATCTACATTGATCATTTAGATCATTAATGTAGTCTAGGTGAGCAAATGTTCGATGGACATATCTTAAAACAGATCAAAATATGCAACAGAAAGACAACTTGGTGGATTAATGTAGTTTCAACTAGGCCTGGGAGTAATGTTAATTACAGGAGTGATTGGAATAATTTTGGTATTTCCACCTTATTCTTTAATTCGGAATAACGGATAGTTACATGATTATGCGACTCGTGTAATTAAGAGTAATTTGAGGGGGAATCAGCACAGAAACAACATTGTGAGTGTGAGCGGCTGCTTATTCTGCTGATTGTGTTGTTTTGCATTAAGAGTCATTTTCGACATGTGGGTGCATTTTGCTTGAAGTAAGTTGGGGGAAAATCCTAACCCAAGAGGAAATTTAGCAAGTGTACACGTCTGCCTGTGCTGCTATTCCTGTTCTGTTGCATTTAGTGCTATTTCAACATGCATCCTTGTATACATTTTGATAAATGCTGAATTAATTCTCTGGTAGTTATAATCGTCTGGAATCTCTAGGTTATTACACATGATTACTCTACATGAAATTATGCATGTTATTTCAACTTGTACATGAAAGAGTGCTATCTCCCTGTGACTATCCCCTGAAAAAAAGCGTCAACCTTTTGTTTACTGAAACTTGGAAGTAGCCAAACTAAGAAAACCTCAATAACACAAATATGGTAAGTCTATGCCAAAATGTTTTTCTTGTATTTGGACTAATACATTTTTTTGTTACTGTGACTTCCTATCAGGACTCTGTCATGTACGCTCTTATCATGGATTACACTACTACCTCAAATCTGCCAGATTACAAATTGTGGGAGTAGGCTAGCTGTCTATGTATATTGATATTAATTACTTTCTTCATGTAAGACATGGTGGAGGTGGAATTGAGTCCTGGCTTATACAGGGAGTGCAGAATTATTAGGCAAATGAGTATTTTGACCACATCATCCTCTTTATGCATGTTGTCTTACTCCAAGCTGTATAGGCTCGAAAGCCTACTACCAATTAAGCATATTAGGTGATGTGCATCTCTGTAATGAGAAGGGGTGTGGTCTAATGACATCAACACCCTATATCAGGTGTGCATAATTATTAGGCAACTTCCTTTCCTTTGGCAAAATGGGTCAAAAGAAGGACTTGACAGGCTCAGAAAAGTCAAAAATAGTGAGATATCTTGCAGAGGGATGCAGCACTCTTAAAATTGCAAAGCTTCTGAAGCGTGATCATCGAACAATCAAGCGTTTCATTCAAAATAGTCAACAGGGTCGCAAGAAGCGTGTGGAAAAACCAAGGCGCAAAATAACTGCCCATGAACTGAGAAAAGTCAAGCGTGCAGCTGCCACGATGCCACTTGCCACCAGTTTGGCCATATTTCAGAGCTGCAACATCACTGGAGTGCCCAAAAGCACAAGGTGTGCAATACTCAGAGACATGGCCAAGGTAAGAAAGGCTGAAAGACGACCACCACTGAACAAGACACACAAGCTGAAACGTCAAGACTGGGCCAAGAAATATCTCAAGACTGATTTTTCTAAGGTTTTATGGACTGATGAAATGAGAGTGACTCTTGATGGGCCAGATGGATGGGCCCGTGGCTGGATTGGTAAAGGGCAGAGAGCTCCAGTCCGACTCAGACGCCAGCAAGGTGGAGGTGGAGTACTGGTTTGGGCTGGTATCATCAAAGATGAGCTTGTGGGGCCTTTTCGGGTTGAGGATGGAGTCAAGCTCAACTCCCAGTCCTACTGCCAGTTCCTGGAAGACACCTTCTTCAAGCAGTGGTACAGGAAGAAGTCTGCATCCTTCAAGAAAAACATGATTTTCATGCAGGACAATGCTCCATCACACGCGTCCAAGTACTCCACAGCGTGGCTGGCAAGAAAGGGTATAAAAGAAGGAAATCTAATGACATGGCCTCCTTGTTCACCTGATCTGAACCCCATTGAGAACCTGTGGTCCATCATCAAATGTGAGATTTACAAGGAGGGAAAACAGTACACCTCTCTGAACAGTGTCTGGGAGGCTGTGGTTGCTGCTGCACGCAATGTTGATGGTGAACAGATCAAAACACTGACAGCATCCATGGATGGCAGGCTTTTGAGTGTCCTTGCAAAGAAAGGTGGCTATATTGGTCACTGATTTGTTTTTGTTTTGTTTTTGAATGTCAGAAATGTATATTTGTGAATGTTGAGATGTTATATTGGTTTCACTGGTAATAATAAATAATTGAAATGGGTATATATTTTTTTTTTGTTAAGTTGCCTAATAATTATGCACAGTAATAGTCACCTGCACACACAGATATCCCCCTAACATGGCTAAAACTAAAAACAAACTAAAAACTACTTCCAAAAATATTCAGCTTTGATATTAATGAGTTTTTTGGGTTCATTGAGAACATGGTTGTTGTTCAATAATAAAATTAATCCTCAAAAATACAACTTGCCTAATAATTCTGCACTCCCTGTACTGGTACATATTGTTTTGACGCTGTGTAATTAAAAAAACTGGAATGCATGGAGAACAATAACTGTGCAAACAATTGCATATTTGCAAGATTGACTTTTACACAAAGATATACAAATTAGTCACACTCACTAGTACCTCTTTGGTGAAAGTTAATTAATCGGGTTCCGTCCTGAATGTGTCCTCAAAGGTTGGGGTTGGACTAACTACTTTAATTTTTATACTCTTTAAATATGAAACGTTGTCTACCTGAGTCCAACTTAAGTGGCTCAATTGCTTAATAATATCTTCTGCTGTGGGAGTAGAGACACTTATCTTATGTCAATGACCCCTCCAACCGAATGCTGCTTACGTCTATTAAAGGGCATTTCTCGCAACCTGCTGGGCAAGGTACATGAATGAATAAGTGTTAATGGCTCTGCCAAAAGGAAATGTGAGTGGAGCCCTATTCTTTGGCAGAGATGTACATGTTGAAGGAATGTTATAAAATGGTGACCTATGTGTGTCTTGAATCACTCTATCAAGGACTTAACTAAAAATCGAGGGAGGTCAGTTTCCTTATTGCAAGTGACACAGATGCATAAATCTTCTTACGCAAGTATCTGATATAGCTGGCAACAGAAACTGCCTGATATGTATCTTTGAATTGAAGGGGCTCTGATTAACTAATGCTTAGGACATGTGGAGCCTTAGAGGCACCTAGTCACTAGTTCAAAGAACAGAAGTTCACTGGTGGTTTGTTGGAAAAACTATGGAAAACCTTGCCTGCTGTGCGAGCAGTTCCTAAAACACAAGTAGTAGTTGACTGGGGAGAGATGGCAGTACTGATCCTCCTCTACCTCTTGGTTGCATTGAACTCTATATACCACCATACACTGCTCACAAGGCTGCATCTAATTGGAATCCAAGAGGATGCACTCAGATGAATCACCTCTTTCCTCACTGGAAGAACACAGAAGATCTGCTTACCACCGTTCACCTCAAACCCAAGAGCATCAACCTAGGTGTACCCAAGGCTCATCCCTCAGCCCCACCCTCTTCAATACCTACATGACCCCCTTGGCCAACTATGTTAAATCCCACAGATCTCACATCATGTCTATGCAGACAACACCCAACTCATCCTATTACTCTCCAAAGACCTTACCACTACCAGATTCTACTTTCACAGGTGCATGATGAGCATCTCAACTGTCTGGAGCTCAACACGGACAAAAGAAAAGTACTAGTCCTAAGCAATATCACCACTCCTTGGAATGACTCCTGGTTGCCCTGAAAACTAGGGCCATCACCCACGCCGACTGACCACTCCAGATAACTCGCCATCATCCTGGACAGTAAGCTGACCATTAAGTCCCAGATCAAAGCAGTCTCCTCTGCCTGCTTCCTCACACTGGGCATGCTACAAAAAAAATTCAAATTACTTTCTCAGGACACAAGATGCAGTGTCACACAGGCCATAATCACAAGCCAACTGGACTATGACAATACTCTCTGTGCAGGGATCACTACATGCCTTCTACAGAGACTTTAGACCACAACAGCCAGGCTGATCCTGAACCACCCTTGATGAACCCACATCACCCCTCACCTCAGAAAACTCTGATGGCTCACTATACAGCAGTAATGCCAATTCAAGCTGGAGATCCACACATACAAGGCACTACACAAACAGGGAGCCACCTATATCAACCACCACCTGAGCTTCAACCAACTATCTAGACAGGTACACTCTGCCTCCCTCTTGCTCACCCACATCCCCTGCATCCACAGGAGCAGAACTCAGAGGACACTCCTTCTTCTACCTCTCAGCGAAGACATGGAAGCACCTCCTCCTGCAACTACGGACATCTGCCTGAATACCCTTCTGGGTGATTAGCTGCTTTTTAGAAATTGAATGATTGATTTACTGAAGTAACCCAAAGTCAAAAAGATTAGTACAGACATAATTTGCAATTAAATGTATTTGAGAACTACATGTACAGCTTGAATGCCTATTTTCATAACACCAGCATGAAGCTCACAAACCAACATCTGCAAGGTTGAGATAACTAAGTTGGCCACACTCAGCCTCTGTGAATGTATATGGATCAAAATGACTAAAGGAAATTATCATTGTCTTGCACCCGTCCAGAGGATAATCACAATAACTACTACATTTTAGATGATTAGTGGTGTGAAAAAGCTGGTTTTCTCTTTTTCTCAATTGTCTCAAATAGTTTTTTCTTTTTATTCTAAAATGTGTACATTTTACTTAACTTGGTGTGTACTTTTTTGGTTCATTGTTCAGTCTTGTAAAATGTATGGCTGTGATTACATAATCACTGTACACAGTTTTCTCTGCCTGATGCTCAAGCCTATCTCCTATAAGTGACCCAAATTACTGGAATTGTTTAACCTCTGTGTGGGTTGCATAGTGAGCTGTGTGGAAGCTCTGAAACATTTCACATCTTGACATTGGCCCTATTCCTGCAAGCTGCTTATGCTATTCCTCACTGTTAAATGTCTATAATTGTGGGTAGCTTGGATGGTGGGTGAGCTTTTTTTCTGAGGCCTTCTCTTTAATCACATTTCAGGGAGCTCTTCAGAGCATTGACTTGATTTACAGAAAATAATTTTGACATAAACTGTTAATACCTATTCACTAGAGTGGCAGATAGGATATAAATCACACACCCAAAATGCAGACCCTGCACAGATGGTGCTAATGTAAGGTAATATTTCAAGGTGCTTTCAGTGCTGTTATTTTGCAACTTAAATGGTTGATCACTGTTGGCATGATTAACAATTAGCATTTTCAACACCGTTTAGTTAGACAGGTTGGTCAAACCATCAGAACATTATCTGAGTGCCACAACCGTCATAGTCTGCCTGCTGAAAGATCTCAAGATGTTCAATGTCTTGGCAAGCTTATCAAAGCAATGCTCCAATTTTCTTTTTTTGTTGATACATACTTTGTTTCTGCTGGAGTCATAAGTCACTCCATACCACCTAACTTCTTTCAGTCTTAAACAGTGACATGTCATGTTTGGTCCAATGGACAAACGTAGAGCAATGGGAGCAGAGTAAGAGAAAACAAAATGTGCAACTTCAAAGTAGCACTCATTTGCAGGTAAGATGGTATAGCACAAAACTTGCTTATTCCCTTTTGTTTGAAATACATTTCAGGGGAGACTCACTGCAATTCCAAAAGGTGGAGAGTTGTGAAAGGGTTGCAACCAGCAAATGAATAAAGGTTTATGAATGAGCTGGTAATATGCTGTCTGTCATCTTGCTGGGATTATAATCCTTCCCCCCTGATATTGTCAAAGCCCAGCTCATCTGAGTTCTTGTTCAGTTCTGATGGAGGTTGAAGACAATCCGACCCCACCCTGAAACTGCTTGTTCCAGCACACTAGTTTTTAAAACAGTGCACTAAGAACAGAAGCTCAAGGGAAGGGGGGAAGTGGATAAAATAAAAAAAAGAGACAACACCGTTCTTGCGTTTCCACTGTTGAAGTGCTGCTCAAATCTGCGGCCCTTTCTGACTTCTGTAGAAACTGGTGCCTAATGAAACATAAATAAAGAACAGATAAGTGCAACCTATTCCTAAATGGGTTCCTGACTATCTCTTTATTTATTAGAAATTCTCTTCTAAAAGTACCTCTTGGATCCTGGTCTCTAGTTTCCAGGTTTGGAATGTGTTACTGCTCTGGGATGTGTTTTCTATTACTGTAAAGCTTCTAAAACATTAAACAAATACCGTTATCAGAATTACCAATATCAAACATTCATCATAATATAACTAAAGCCTAAATTCCCAATAGCAGACTCACTTTTCCCATATTTCCAGAATCTTTTATAAAACAAATACTGTACTTTTACATCAAAATACAGCATGTAATTTGTGCAAGTCCTTGATTTACTGTTTGCCTTGCTGTTAATGGTTTCCACTGTTCGATTCTTAAAAGTTCCATTAAAAAAAAACAATGTTTGTTTACAAAGTTCCGCAAAGTATTCTTGTAACAAAGGGTTTGAATCACAATGTTCGTGGAAGGTATCTTGTTTCCAATTATCTATACACGAATCCAGAAATTGTTGTCAAAGTTCTTTCAGGTAATAAAAAGTTTTGCACTTACTTGTTGCTGGCAAGAGATATCGATCAGTCTAACCTTGTCTTCTTTCTCTTTTGCAGTTTGCTCGTAGGAGAGAGGCTGAGGCAAGGAGGAACCGGAAACCAGAAGAAGGGAGCCAGCAGCTGCGCCCATTGAAGCCAATGAAAGTCAGGAGTGTCAGCGCCGAGGGATCTGTTCTCAGGTAAGCAGGAGGTAGACGAGCACAAGCACTGGGTGAGGCTCGGGGGCTGCCTTTTATAGACAGGGCTGGGTGTGGTTTGAAGAGCTGGGTGTGGTTTGAAGGGCTGGGTGTGGTCCTCACATGCTTCACATGTTCTTGAAAGGTGTGCAGAGCTGGGTGTGGTTTGAAGAGCTGGGTGTGGTCCTCACATGCTGCACATGTTCTTGAAAGGTGTGCAGAGTTTCAGTTATTATGCAAATGAGTTGAATTAACACATGGCCTAGGGAGGAGTGTTTTAAAGAAGCCTTGGTAAAAGCAAGGCCCAATGTGTAAACAAAACAGCACATTAAACAACATACACAGAAGCCTAGGGGGGGGAAGGTGAGATAACAAGAAAGGCTTTCAATAGTAAGTTTAAAAGGGAGCTATTACAGAACCCACTAGTGCAGTGAGAGGGGACATGCTCTTTGCTGTGCACAAACCCTAACAGTTGCCCCCCTCAAAGGCCCTCCTACAGGACGGGGTTTTCCTGGATTTTTTAAATAAAACCGTCTAATCAGCTGTGGGGCATGTACATATGATGCTGGTTCCCATGAATTCTCAGATTCATCATATCCTTTCCATTCTACTAAATAAAACAGACGTCCACTAATTCTTTTTGAGTCTTTTATGCTTTTCACTTCATATTCTAGATTTCCCTTAATTGTTATGGGTGGAGGTGGTGGTTCAGGTCGGGTTTTTGGGTTGTACGGCTTAAGCAAGGACACATGGAATGTAGTATGTACTGGATACTCTTTTGGTAAATCTAATTTTACTGTTACCGGGTTTACTATGGCAGTTATACTAAAGGGTCCAATGAAACGTGGTTGCAGCTTTCGGGATCCCTCTATGTTTAGGTTCCTTGTGGAGAGCCATACCTTGTCACCAATTTTATACATTGGGGCCTCAGATCTGTGTTTGTCTGCTTGTCTTTTCATGCTTTCCTTGTACTTTAATAAATGTTTCCTGGCTTTGTCTTGTATGTCACCTAACCTCGTTAGTCTATCCGTTACTGTAGGTAACAGGGAATCTTCTAATAAAATGGGTATAGCTCTTGGATGATACCCCTGCAAGAAATAGAATGGTGAGCAAAGTAGAGCTGAATGCTCAGTATTATTATAAACAAACTCCGCTACAGGGAGAGCTTCCAACCATTCACTAGAATAATCAGCCAATAAACAACGTAGCGTTTGAAGTAAGGTTTGGTTCAGTCGTTCAGTCTGTCCATCTGTCTCTGGGTGGAAAGCAGTGGATAATGCCACATCTATTTTCAGTTTTTCACATAGGGCCTGATTCAGACCTTGGCGGACGGCGGAGGCCGTCCGCCAAGGTTCCGCCGCCGAATGACCGCACCGCGGTCAAAAGACCGCGGCGGCCATTCAGACATTTCCGCTGGGCCGGCGGGCGCTCTCCAAAAGAGCGCCCGCCGGCCCAGCAGAAATGCCCCTGCAACGAGGACGCCGGCTCAGAATTGAGCCGGCGTAGTTGCAGGGGTGCGACGGGTGCAGTTGCACCCGTCGCGTATTTCAGTGTCTGCAAAGCAGACACTGAAATACTTTGCGGGGCCCTCTTACGGGGGCCCCTGCAGTGCCCATGCCATTGGCATGGGCACTGCAGGGGCCCCCAGGGGCCCCGCGGCACCCCCTACCGCCATCCTGTTCATGGCGGGTTTCCCGCCATGAACAGGATGGCGGTAGGGGGTGTCTGAATCCCCATGGCGGCGGAGCGCGCTCCGCCGCCATGGAGGATTCATTGGGGCAGCGGTAAACCGGCGGGAGACCGCCGGTTTACCCTTTCTGACCGCGGCTGAACCGCCGCGGTCAGAATGCCCTCGGGAGCACCGCCAGCCTGTTGGCGGTGCTCCCGTGGTCGGTGACCCTGGCGGTCACCGGCTGCCAGGGTCAGAATGACCCGCATAATTTTTTCCAAAATCTAGAGTTGAACTGGCTCCCTCGGTCTGATACCACTTTGCTTGGCAAACCATGTAAACGCACAATTTCCCTTATAAAAATATCGGCAAATTCTGCCGCCGTGGGTAATTTCCGTAATGGTACAAAATGTGCCATTTTAGATAAAAAATCCACTATAACCAACATTGTTGTGAAAGATTTTACAGGTGGTAAACCTACAATAAAGTCTACGCTCACAGTATGCCAAGGTTGTTTGGGTGTTGGCATTGGTATTAACAAGCCGTCAGGGGCCTTATGAGAAGATTTATGTCTTGCACAAATTGGACAGGTAGTGACAAATTGCTTAATGTCCTTTCTTATAGTGTCCCACCAAAAGTGTTTTTGCACATTTTCCAGGGTTTTTACCCAACCAGGATGACCTGCCAACGGTGAGGCGTGATGCCAAATTATCACCTGTGTTTGTAATTCAGAGGTGGGCACTAACAGCATGTTGTCGTGATACAATAAACCTCGTTGTATTGTGTTATGGGAATCCTTTAACCAATCCTGAGGTGCTATTTGCATGTGTGCATTATATAGATCTGTGATGAAATCCTTCTGTTGTACTGGTGCCAAAAACTTTTGGGGAGGAATAATGGGTTCTCCTATTTTATCTTGTTTCATGTCTGAGGTATGTCCGTATCTAGATAACACATCAGATTGAATTTGTTGTGCACCTGGTCTATAGGTTATTACAAAGTCAAATGTGCTAAAAAAAATTAACCAGCGCATCTGACGTGGTGTTAGTGCTTTAAGTGATCCAAAAAACTGTAGGTTCCTATGGTCAGAAAAGATTGTAATTGGGTACTTGGCTCCCATTAAATGGTGCCTCCATTCTGAAAAGGCTACTTTGATAGCTAGTAGTTCCCTTTCAGCCACAGTGTAATTTTGTTCAGCTGGTAATAACTTTTTGGAATAGAAGGCTATAGGATGTAACTGGCCATCTACTGCATCTCGTTGAGAGAGAACTCCTCCTAAAGCTACTTGTGAAGCATCCGCTTCAACAAAAAAGGGCAAGTCAGGATCAGGATGTTTCAGAATTGGGGCTGAAGTGAATTTTTGTTTTAGGAGTTGAAAGGCGTGTGCCGCCTCATCAGTCCAAAGAAATCGTTGCCCTTTCCGCAACAAGGTAGTTATTGGGGCCGCAATGTCTGCAAAATGTGCAATAAACCTCCTATAAAAATTGGCGAAACCCAGAAATTTATGAATATCTTTTACAGAGGATGGTTCTGGCCAATCAGCAATAGCACTGATTTTCTTTACATCCATAGTTATTCCTTGAGGTGACAGGCAGTATCCTAAAAAGTCCACCTTGCTGACATTAAAAGTACACTTTTCTAACTTAGCAAAAAGATGATTTTCTTTTAACTTTGATAATACTGCACGAACATGTTGGGTATGTTCTTCTGAGTTCTTAGAGTAAATGAGGATGTCGTCTATGTATACTATGACACAAACGTCCAGGAATTCGTGTAGGACCTCATTTATAAAGAACTGAAAGGCCACAGGGGCATTACATAACCCAAAGGGCATTACTGTGTACTCAAATAAACCAAACTTTGTCTTGAAAGTTGTCTTCCACTCATCCCCCTCTTTTACTCGGACCAGGTGGTAAGCTCCCCGCAGATCTAGTTTAGTGTATACAGTAGAATGTCTTAATTGATCCAACAACACAGGTATTAGAGGAAGAGGATATTTATTCTTTATTGTAGCCTTATTTAGTCCTCTATAATCGATACACGCGCGCAGGGATTTATCCGGCTTCGGGATAAAAAAGAGTGGAGATGACACCGGAGATGTGGAATGACGGATGAACCCAGACTGTCGTAGGTCATCTAGGTAGGTTCTTAAGTATTTGGTTTCTTCGTCAGTCAAAGCATATACTCTGTTATTAGGTAAAGGGGCCCCTGGGATAAGATCTATACGACAGTCATAAGACCGATGTGGGGGCAACACACTAGCCTTTATTGGATCAAAGACGTCTTTAAAGTCACAATATTCAGGAGGGAGACTTGGTTCATCTTGTGTAAGACTAGCACAGTGTAATACTGTGCTCTGTTCTGTACCTGCTTCTTGATAGCAATTGGTTCTACAGAAAGAGGAATCCAAAGTAACAGTTCTATTCACCAAATCAATTTTTGGGTTATGAGTTGTTAACCAGGGTACCCCGAGAATCAAACCAAAATTAGGAGTATCTATCAGATCAAAGCTAATCACCTCTGTGTGCCCGTTCTGACAGACCATAACAAGTGGACTTGTTTGTTTTGTGATTAATCCAGAGGTCAATTCTGACCCATCCACTGCACATACTGCTTCTGGAAAAGGCTTTAGGCACATAGGAAGTCCTAAGTTTTCAGCTAACTTATTATCCACAAAATTTCCTGTTGCGCCTGAGTCCAGTAGGACATGGAGAGAATGCCTCACTTGGGTAGTAACAATTAAAACGACCTGAATTATGAAATGTCTAGGTATGTGCAGTTCCCTGAAGGCTGCAGCATTAGAGGTTTGATTGAGATGTTTTCTCGAACAAGTAACCTCTCCCCTTGTCGAGCTTAATCGTTTCCCTGATTCAGTTGAGGAGGTGGAGGAAACAGCACCCTTTCGTGGAGTTTTAGGCTTTACTGGACATTCTCTGGCAAAGTGACCTGCCCTGCCACAATATAAACATAATTGAAGTTTTCTCCTTTTTTCTTTTTCCTCTGATGTGAGTGGACCTCTGAGTGTCCATATTTGCATAAGCTCTGGTTCAGGGAGTTTATTATCTGTGTCTTTCTTCTCGTGTCTAATAAAAGTTAACCGTGATTCCAGTTTGTATTTATCTCCCTTTCTTTCTCCTAATCTATGTTCTAATTTCACAACTAAATCTACAAAGTCCGAATAGTCTTCTGGCAAATTAACGATATGAGCCAGCGCGTCTTTTAACTCGTCTCTCAAACCTTTATAAAAAAGGGAGACACGCTTTTCTTCTGGCCACTGTGTCTCGGTGAGTAAACGATTAAAACTAGTGAGATAGGTCAATAAATCCTTGTTACCTTGTTTAAGATTTAAAAGCTCATTATCACTTGCCTGCATGAAAGTGTGTTTTGCAAAAAGGCTGGTCATGGTACGTTTAAATTGATTCCAATTATGGAGGATGGGATCATCTCTATCCACAAAAGGAATTGACCAATTGGCTGCTGTGCCACCCAAATAAGACAAGACGAATGCCACTTTCGTATCATCAGTAGGGAACTGTTGTGGCTTACAAACGAAGTGTAATTGACATTGATGGATAAAAACATGGAATTTGTTACTATCTCCATGAAAACGTTCAGGTGCTGGTAAGGGCACAGCATTAGGAACATTAACAGTAACCTCAACTGGGGGAGGCAAAGTTGTATGTTTCGATGGCGCCCCTGTCTCTGAGGAGGTTTTAAACAAAGGCGTAAAAGCTGTGTTCCACTGAGATCCCCTAAATTTATACCTGCTTAAATCCTGTTTTAAAGAGGTATTCTCCATCTTTAATCTCTCTATTTCCTCTTGCATATGTTGCAAGATGCCAGACACTGATTCATTATGAGCAAAGTCCTCATTTAGGGCCTGCGCCATATCCGTGACGTCAATGCCCTCTATTTCTTCCCCGGTATTCATCGTCCACCAGAACTGAAATTTTTTAAGGCTTGTGCTTCTGTCAAAGCCCAGCTCACCTGAGTTCTTGTTCAGTTCTGATGGAGGTTGAAGACAATCCGACCCCACCCTGAAACTGCTTGTTCCAGCACACTAGTTTTTAAAACAGTGCACTAAGAACAGAAGCTCAAGGGAAGGGGGGAAGTGGATAAAATAAAAAAAAGAGACAACACCGTTCTTGCGTTTCCACTGTTGAAGTGCTGCACAAATCTGCGGCCCTTTCTGACTTCTGTAGAAACTGGTGCCTAATGAAACATAAATAAAGAACAGATAAGTGCAACCTATTCTTAAATGGGTTCCTGACTATCTCTTTATTTATTAGAAATTCTCTTCTAAAAGTACCTCTTGGATCCTGGTCTCTAGTTTCCAGGTTTGGAATGTGTTACTGCTCTGGGATGTGTTTTCTATTACTGTAAAGCTTCTAAAACATTAAACAAATACCGTTATCAGAATTACCAATATCAAACATTCATCATAATATAACTAAAGCCTAAATTCCCAATAGCAGACTCACTTTTCCCATATTTCCAGAATCTTTTATAAAACAAATACTGTACTTTTACATCAAAATACAGCATGTAATTTGTGCAAGTCCTTGATTTACTGTTTGCCTTGCTGTTAATGGTTTCCACTGTTCGATTCTTAAAAGTTCCATAAAAAAAAAACAATGTTTGTTTACAAAGTTCCGCAAAGTATTCTTGTAACAAAGGGTTTGAATCACAATGTTCGTGGAAGGTATCTTGTTTCCAATTATCTATACATGAATCCAGAAATTGTTGTCAAAGTTCTTTCAGGTAATAAAAAGTTTTGCACTTACTTGTTGCTGGCAAGAGATATCGATCAGTCTAACCTTGTCTTCTTTCTCTTTTGCAGGTTGCTCGTAGGAGAGAGGCTGAGGCAAGGAGGAACCGGAAACCAGAAGAAGGGAGCCAGCAGCTGCGCCCATTGAAGCCAATGAAAGTCAGGAGTGTCAGCGCCGAGGGATCTGTTCTCAGGTAAGCGGGAGGTAGACGAGCACAAGCACTGGGTGAGGCTCAGGGGCTGCCTTTTATAGACAGGGCTGGGTGTGGTTTGAAGAGCTGGGTGTGGTTTGAAGGGCTGGGTGTGGTCCTCACATGCTGCACATGTTCTTGAAAGGTGTGCAGAGCTGGGTGTGGTTTGAAGAGCTGGGTGTGGTCCTCACATGCTGCACATGTTCTTGAAAGGTGTGCAGAGTTTCAGTTATTATGCAAATGAGTTGAATTAACACATGGCCTAGGGAGGAGTGTTTTAAAGAAGCCTTGGTAAAAGCAAGGCCCAATGTGTAAACAAAACAGCACATTAAACAACATACACAGAAGCCTAGGGGGGGGAAGGTGAGATAACAAGAAAGGCTTTCAATAGTAAGTTTAAAAGGGAGCTATTACAGAACCCACTAGTGCAGTGAGAGGGGACATGCTCTTTGCTGTGCACAAACCCTAACAGATATACCGCTGTAAATAAATGTTGTCCAGAGCTTTTCATCTTTGATGTGTGTTTTTGGATCATTAGAGAAGTAATTTAGCTTGGGTAGACATTGCTGGTCTGGGCCAAATTTTTCTGGACATCATTTTTGAAAATGGCAGATATGTTGCAATGATGATGTAGTATTTCAGGAACCATGAGACTGCTATACTATATTTTGGTGTCAAAACGTAGGTTTTGGGGGTCAAGTACTCTTATAGAGACAGAAAATAACACCTCAAAGCAACCTTTCTGCCATTTTCCAAAATGGCGTGTATAATAGAGGAAGAAGAGACATTTATAGAAATGAATCAAATAAGACTGTTTTTTAATCCTTTTATGTATACACCAAACAATGTTTATGATCTGAATATGAAAGCAATTTTTTTTATCATTCCTGTTTGAGACACATTTTCATAGTTCACTTTATATATTTGTTTTGATTGTGGTACATTTGTAGAATGTTGGACATATTAGAAGAGCATATCTACAGGGACATCTTTTTGTAGCATAGGTTTTGCAAGTATATGTACATGTACGTTCTGTGGGTAGAGGCTTTAGAAATTTCATAGGTTTTAGCACCCTATCAATATCTTCCCAGCCAAATTCACACAAATCTTTCTGTACAAATGTGTGTTCCAAAACATTTATACATCTTCTGATCAAGTAGAACGCTCTTTTAATGTGTCCATGCACAGAATATGACATTGGTGGAAGGTCACTTAGCGGGACTGATCTCTTGAACTTATTGTATCGAAGATCATCAAACGTGTGACAGTCAGAACTCATATTCCACACATGTACAAGATATATTTCTATGTCTTTAAAGTAACATTCTTCTTCTGCCTCAGCAAATCCTTTTAGAAACTTCACAGGTAAAGCAGTTAAAGCGCCACAGTTTGTTCCAATTTTGCTCATAGTGTTATCACCAATAAGAATATGAGCCTTGATAAGAACACTGGGCATCTCTGGGTCAGGTTTCTTGTTCATAACAAGAAGCAGATTAAGTGACTTTTCTCGTCTGTTCCATAACATATCCATAACTATGACAATCCTTGACTTATGAACATTGTAACAAATCTAAGTAGCACAATAATAACATCTGTGTCATTTGACATTACAAGGACTCAATTGGAACTATTTCGAACAGCCCAATCAACATGTGGCACAACACAAAGGTCTGCTTCCTTCAATTTGCTGTTAAGATCTTGAACAATATGGCCAGTAACTTTTGAATATGTCACTGCGGGCCCCACCTCCTCATTGACAATCAGTCCACTTGCAATAATTGAAAATTCAGTGTTCACTGAAGCATCAGCAATGTTCTGACCAATTAACATCTCAAAGTTCATCTTATTTGATGTTCATGATCAGAATTTATCAATTTGCACAGGTGTTGAATTTTTGATGCAGGCAAGGTCAATTGTTCCACTTTTAGACATTCATCTGATTCTGAACGACCTCTCCGAAGTCTTGCATGAAAGAAATCTTGACGATTCGCAATTGTGGCATATAGTCCACAACAACAGCAGTTTTTAATGAGGACACCTTTTTGAATTGAAATTCTTAAGGTGAAAGTTTTTCTTTCGAGCTTTTGTACGAGTTTGTGCTTCACTGGTTTGGTTGCAGCAACTCCAACAACTATTGCGTTTATTGGAAGAATATAATTTGACAGAATGTCCTTGATAAATTCACCCCTTTCTATTGCTACATTCATCTCTCCAATTGCTTGCGAACTTTTTTTTGTAGCCTGTTTTGTAGTGGCTGGTTAGATGAAACTCTTACTATGGCAATTAAAAAACGGACGTTTAGCTTTAGTGATTATGTCTAACAGCTTTTTATCTTTCAGTACAAATCAATACTAATCTCTCCTGCTTTAGTTCTGCGTATAGCTACAATCCATATTCCAGGACATCTAGTAGACATGTCTTTAGATCGCTATTCACATATTTTTTGGTCACAAGGTTGTGTAGTTGCACCAGCTCAGTCATTTCAAAGGGGTTTCTTTGCTGCTGCGTGAAATGAAGAAGGCTGTCAACATGTTTATTAAAATGTTCCCCTTCTTTCCCACAGGTTTGTGATGAGGAAATGTTTTATGAGGGCCCATTAATTTTGAATTTTGAATCTCTCTGAAAACATTGCAAATAGAAAGGACTTCTTGGTAAACTAGCTGCTATTGAGCAACACATTCACTTTTACGTGTAGGACCAACAATTCCCTTGGAGATCTGATGTGATCTCTGGATCGTCTGTTCCAGTTTCATATCTGGATCCACAGCATTGAACCTTCCCTCTCTGACTTTCACCACAAAATGTCTTTGGATTAATTATCTGTAGATGTATGTTTTTTCCACCTCTAGCTTCTTCACTCTTTCCAAATACCAGGACCCACATCTCAGGTAGTTTATGCAATTCAATTCGCAAAAAACACAGTAATCAGTGACTCCACAGTCTGCAAGTACAGCTAAGTTCTGATTTTTCTTTACATGCTTTGACAAACTCTAGGAGATTGGTTTTCAGGTTTTCTGATTTTGAACTGAGTGTATTGAACATTGCCTGGCTTTGCAATATGTCTTCTGGGTGAAGTGCAACCTGTGCCTTGTTCACTTCTGAGATAAGATATACAAAACCTAATTTGTAATACTTGCATTCCAAAGCAATGTTTTTATAGCCTCAGATATGATGAGCATACCTTGTAACAAATTAATATAATGAGTTCTGCTACATACTGACTGGACAGTTTTGCTTCCAAATATTTCAGCCTCAATAAGTGCATTGTTTGTGCCACATCCGCTGAGATAACTTCCTGCACACCACAATGCAAATTTTGTCATGTGGGAAACACCCATCATGGGATAAAGATCATCAAATTCCACTGGATTGCTCATAGAAATACGGAAAGCAGAAATACGTAAGTCACTGAAATATGGAAAACACCTTCATCACAGAAAATTGGCAGGGTAAGCTGGTCTTCAATCTGAGCACGCACATTTTGGAAATTTTTTAGAGCTGTGTATAATGTTGCGAAGTTTGAGAATGGAGATGGTATTACTGGTAAAAATCCAACCTTCTTCAGTGAGACCATATTCTGAGAGATCAGAGCATGAATTCCAGCTCGCTGAGGAACTGGCTTTTCTTCTTCCTTCAGTCCGCAATGAATAAGCAATATGATAAATTCAGTTAAATCAGCTTTGTGACCACAGCATCGGGTAGAAGAACATCCATGTCTTCAGCCACTTTGAACCTTTCTGGGAGACTGGGAAATGTTGATTTCTTGTAGTGATTTTGCACACGTTGGCAAGGCAATTGGACAATAAGTTTGCAGCTTTGTTTGTTTATGCCTACAGCTGACACAGCTTGGTTTCCACCAGCTAATTCACTGGAACAGTCTTGAAGAAGCACCATGTCAGTATTGTCGAGATGGGGCCACTCACCTGAAAAGCAGGATGTCTGCAGGGTCGATGGTATGCCCGACCTCCTGGAACACCTCTCGACACTTCCTCGTGGACACAGAAACCCCGTCAGGTGTCCCAAAAGGAAAGGGGGAGTGGAAGAGAAAGAGACAAAACACTGCCACATCTTGCCAGTCTAGCCAGGCACCCTGTATCTTCGGGGGGGAGGTCGTTGTTGACAGAGTGATAGAAGAGTTAGTGTACTCAACTTCTTCCTTGAAACTGAATCTGTCTTTCTGAAATGGAATGGAGTGGTAGAAGAACACCGGGATGCTCCAGCACTGTTCTTGGATAATAATAACTGTTGGCACAATTACTAACTCTGCATTACCAAAAACCTAAACTGAGTACCATAACAATACGTACTGTGACACTAGGGCTGACTTCACAGAGATTCACTGTTGCACACTACAATTAGAACTATGGTTGCACTTATCATGCACAAGAAAGACAAACAAGGGTATTAATTATATCACACATAACTTTCCTGCATGCATAGGCTTAAACAAAAAGGAACAAAAACAATCCAAGAAATTCAACTGTCTACTCTGGGTTTAAACAGTTAGGGTAGCACAGTTTGGTTTGGTTTCACTGTGTGTATGAAAAACCCTTCAAAAGCAAATTCCTTAAACCTGAAACACAGGCAAGAATGACACAATTTGAATCCAAGAGTTATGCTATTAGAGAAAGGAAAGTCACGGAAATGCTCTTTTAAAATTGCACTGTCACGTTTTGTAGTACTTGAGCACAAGCAGATTTCCTGAAGCACATTTAGGCAAGTAACTACAATAATAATGCAGAATGTACAGAAATGCATTTGTCTCTTCAAGATAAGCACTCTGCCAAAATCCGAGGTCTGAAATACACCAGCTGTTCTAGGAAAGCGCAGCGCTCAAAGAACAAACTCCCTAGAGAATACTAGTCACTTAGCTGCAGTCTTTTCCGGAGTGCTGGAGGAATGCCTGGTGTCAGCTGGTGCAGGAATGAAGAAAATAATTGCCTCAAAAGGCCTGAATACGAGGATGACAACAGGGGCTGGACTGCGAAATCAGATGCTGAGATCAGGAAGCAAAACAAACCCAAGCAGGGAGGCATTCTTCACTCTGCTATTTATGGGCAATCAGGAAATCAGTTGAGTTTCCACATGTTGATGAGTCACCACACCCAATTAGAAGCACATGTCTACACCACACCCAATTAGAAGCACATGCCTACACCTGCTCACATTAGCAAACAAGCATTGGTAAAACAGGCCTTGATAAAAACCAATTGTGTAACACAGCACATTATGTTTACTTAGAAACATGAAGGTTCTTTAACCAAGAACAGAGATATGATTTAACCCTAATCCCTGGGGATGCTGACAGATAACGCAGAAGGCCCCTTCGGGATTCCTGACAGTCCTCCCCACCAGGGACCCTCTCAAAGGGTGGGGCTTGAAAGGGTGCAGGAGATGGAATTTTTTTGTAAGATGTGGAGCATGAACTGTGGATGCGGGTTCCCAGGAATTGTCCTCAGGCCCGTAGCCTTTCCAAGCCAATAAATAGTGTAGAACACCACGGACGCACCTGGAGTCAAGAATTTTGGCCACTACAAATTCCCATTGCCCCTGTACTTTTACCGTGAGAGGTGGTGGGGCATCACGGGTATCAGGGAGACAGGGACGGAGTGACGACACATGAAACACGTGGTGTACCTTGAAATCATCTGGCAATGTCAGTTCTACTACCACAGGATTGATGATTTTTGAAATAGGAAAGGGGCCTAGAAATTGGGGGTTTAATTTTCTGGATCCTGCAAGATGGAGATTTTTTTATGAGAGCCACACCTGATCTCCTATCTGATAAGAGGGAGCAGGTCTCCTTCTTTTTTCTGCTTGTTTGTTTCTTGAGCTTGGTAGAGTTTTAAATGGTGTTGTACTTGTTTTTGAATCTCCTGTAACTCTTTATGGTGTATCTGTACTGATAGTACTCTTGTAAATGTTTGGGACCCAGTTATAGGCAGCATTCTTCGGTGCGGACCAAACAAACAGTAAAATGGGGATTCCCCTATAGCCACGTGGACACTGTTTTCATATACAAATTCAACAAGAGGTAAAGCCTTATCCCACTCAGTAGACCATGTGTTAATGTAACATCTCAGGATTTGCTCCAGCGATTGGTTGGGACGTTCTGTCTGCCCATCCGTTTGTGGATGATATGCAGAGGACAAGCAGAAATCCATACCGACAGAGGAACAAAAGCTACGCCAAGACCGTGATATAATTTGGGGTCACGATCAGAAACAATTGTGGTGGGTAACCCATGAAGCCGTACAATGTGCTGGACAAACAAATCAGAGAGCTTGGATTTTAATGGAACTAAATGAGCCATTTAAGTTAGGTAATCTACAACCACCCATATGACAGTGTGTCCATTGGAAGCTGGGAGATCAGAAATAAAATCCATACGTATGGTATGCCATGGTGCCACCTGAATTGGCATTGGAAGTAACAATCCTGTGACTGGAGTATGTGGGGTTTTAGCCCAAACACAGGTGGAACAAGTCTGGATGTAGCTTCTGACACCCTGCACAAGTGTGGGCCACCAAAACCATCTTTGACAGAGATCTAACATCATTTTATCACCTGGGTGACCTGCGAGGAGAGGATCATATCCCCAATGTTACACTGTGTCCTGTAATTCTTTGGTAGGGACGTACAACTGATCAGCATGGTATAGTAAACCCTCTTTTTCATACACATCAGTTGAACAGGGAACCTTGTGTTGGGCTACCCGTATTTTCTCAAGGAACTCTTGGGTAGTGCACACAGCCATGATTTTTTCTGGGGGTATAATGCTTCTGACCTGTTCTAGAGCAACATCAGAGGAGAAACCCATCCTAGACAACGTTTCTGCCTTTTGTTGTGTATTACCGGGCCTATAGGCAATTACGAAGTCAAACTCGTTAACGAATAGAAGCCAGCGTAATTGATGAGGTGTCAGGGCCTTGGTCGCTTGATAAAAACTGTAAATTATGGTGATCTATGTAAATAGTCACGGTATGTCTAGCTCCTAGTAGGTGGTGATGCCATTCCTGGAAGGCAAGCTTTATGGCCAGAAGTTCCCGCTTCGCCATCGTGTAATATTGCTCTGTGGGTAGCAATTTCTTTGAGAAGTAAGCTACTGGATGGAAATGCCCTGACTCAGGATCTCATTGGGACAAGACACCACCCACTGCCATTTGGGAAGCGTCTGCTTCCATGAAAAATGGCTGAGCCGGGTCGGGGTGATGGAGAATGGGTGCTTCAGTGAATGTGTTTTTAAGATGTTGGAAGGCTTTCTCAGCTTCTGCATCCCAGAGGAACTTAACCCCTTTTCATAGGAGACGAGTTATGGGAGTTACCATAGTAGAAAAGTGGGGTATAAATCTCTGATAAAAATTTGCAAAGCCCAAAAACTGTTGCACTTCCTTGATGGATCTTAGGGCTTCCCAATCCAAGATGGCCTGCACCTTGGACCTATCCATGGAAATTCCATTGGGAGTGATCACATATCCCAGGAATTCTACAGTCGTACCGTGAAAAACACATTTTTCCAGCTTGGCGAAGAGATGATGCTCACAAAGCCATTGTAAAACCGCTTTTACATGCCCTACATGTTACTCAGTGGAAGACAAATAGATCAAAATGTCGTCTATGTATACCACTACACAGATATCCAGAAACTCCTGCAGCACTTCATTGATGAAAAATTAAAAAGGTGCAGGAGCATTACACAACCCGAAGGGCATCACTGTTTACTCGAAGAGTCCGAATTTAGTTCGAAACGCTGTCTTCCACTCATCCCCCTTCATCACTCGGATCAAGTGGTAGGCGCCCCGGAGGTCGAGTTTAGTATAAATGGTCGAATGACGTACCTGATCTAAAGGTACCGGGATCAACATAAGTGGATACCGATTTTTTATGGTCACTTTGTTCACTGTGCGATAATCTATACAGGAGCGCAGCTCGCGATTCTTCCTGGGCATGAAGAACAAAGACGATGATACTGGTGATGCTGAATGACGAATGAAACCCTTAGCCAATAGATCATCCAGGTAGTCTTGCAGGTATCAATTCTCAGGCTCAGAAAGAGCATACACCCTACTACATGGTAGCGTTGCCCCTGGAATCAAGTCTATACGACAATCGTATGACCTATGTGGTGGCAGCTAGGTGGCCTTCCGTTCACTAAAGACATCATGGAAGTCTTTATACGGTGCAGGAATGGCCAGAGTGTCATCTTGCTTGATAGCCATACAATGTGTGGACCCACAATGCAAGGGTGTCACTAGTAATGGCTTGTCTTGGTAACAGGAGAGCCAGAAATGTTTAGAGTCTAATGTCACTATCCTTGCTGCCCAGTCAATTTTGGGATTCTGTAACTGAAACCAGGGTATCCCCAAAATGGTTCCAAATACTGGGGTATCTATGAGGTCAAACTGAATTTGTTCTGTATGGTTGTTTGCACAAAGCATGGACAAGGGTGTTGTTTGTTAAACAATAAGCCCGAAGGACAATTCTGAGCCATCCACGGCTCTGACTGGTTCAGGGACGTCTTTTCTGACAGTCGTAATATTTAGGGTTTTAGCCAAACCCAAGTCTAAAAAGTTTCTGGTAGCCCCAGAGTCAAGCAATATGGGAATGACCTTACGAACCTGAGGGGACAACACTAACGTCACAATAAGAGTTAGATGTCGCTGTACTGGACTGGTGTTATTAGCCAGAAGATGTGAGACCACATTTAAAGACACTCTCGATAAAATGATCTCAGAAGTTATCGAGCCAGTTAGTTTTACACCTGGTCAGGAAGAGCGAATTCAGGCCCTGTTACTGCTCCGATGGCTTTCTTTGGAGCTGTAGGCTTGTTAGGACATTCCTGAGCAAAATGCCCTGCCTTACCGCAGTATAAACACAGTTTACATTTTTTCCTACGTTCTTTCTCTTCCTTAGATAGTGGGCCCCACACACTGCCAATTTGCATGGGCTCAGGTATATCATGAGTGAGAATGGTGGACTCCTTTTTCTCAGTTTTGAGCACCACTAAGCGTGTGTCACCCTGGAATTTTTCTCCCTTACGTTCACTCAAGCGGTCATCCAATCATACCACCAGGTCAATGAACTCGGAACACTCCGTAGGAGGTTCCACAATTTGGGCAAGAGCATCCTTGAGATCGTCCCATAGGTCATGATAGAAGATGGAGGTCCTCTTGTCCTCGAGCCACTCAGACTCTGCCACCAATCGATTGAAAGAGGTGATATAGGACAGTATATCCTTGTTTCCCTGGCGCAAATTCAGCAACTCATTGTCACTGGCTTGCATGAAGAGGTGTTTGGCGAACAGTTTCCACGAGGCTTCCTTGAACTGGTTGCAATCACACAGTATAGGGTAATTGCGCTCCACCAGCATAATAGACCATTTAGCTACATTGCCTCCCAAATAAGAGATAATAAAAGCTACATTTGCAGAATCATTGGGGAATGCAGCTGCCCGACACAAAAACTGTAGCTGGCACTGGTTAAAAAAAATGCTGAACTTGGCACTATCTCCAAAAAACCTATCTGGAGGAGCTAAGGGCACCGGGGTTGGTGTTGTGACCATTAACTGCATGGGTTGTATGGTGGAAGTCGTTAGGCCTGAATCGGGTCTAGGAACATGATTAGACAGGTCAAACTGAGGGGCCTGTAGTACTGGAGATCTTTGTTTTAGTTTGACTACTCCCCAGGGGGTGTCTTGTGGTTTATATCGCTGTAGGTTCTTTTGCTTTAAGGAAAGAACTTCCTTATGTAATCCTGCTAGGGCCCTAGT
Organism: Pleurodeles waltl; assembly: GCF_031143425.1. Classification (NCBI taxonomy): domain Eukaryota; kingdom Metazoa; phylum Chordata; class Amphibia; order Caudata; family Salamandridae; genus Pleurodeles; species Pleurodeles waltl. Next base: position 475,898,029 of record NC_090451.1, read on the forward strand.
TAAATCTAATAACTATCTATTTTTTCACTTTTCATATTGCACAATGGGTGTGAGGTAATACGGGATTGGATAGAATGTGGGGTACAATGGTGATGTTTTTCAGGTTGAAAAAGGTATTACTGCTGAAACGTGGTCTGTTTACCCATCTTTTTGAATAAAAAATTCTGCCAAGCACATTTATGGAGTGCTTGTTATCTTTCGTGAAGAAGGGAAGACTGGAGAAACATAGAGGCACAGCACCATGGCGCCGTTGGAGGCACCACTGGCGGTTTGAAGTTGACTGGCAATGCAAAAGAGTGGAGAGGATTACGTACTTGCCGTCACCAGTAAATAGTTATAGTTAGGACCTAGTTTTCATAGGAAGAACATTTATTGTTTTGCCAATAACTTTAGTGCCGCTTCATGAATGTTCATGAAATTTTCAAAACTTATACTTCAGTTAGTTCAGCTGTAGTGTTGAAAGTTTGGGGGTGATCTGTCGAGCGGGGCCAAGAAAAACAGGATGATTCAAAACACATTTTCCCTCTGAATTCTCCTATTGGAATTTTGAAAATGACTACAGCCCGAATCTCTGTACTGAGTTACACCAAATTTGAGAGGAAGCAAGCTCTTGGTCCAGAAAGCATGCTTTTTGTGAGTTGATGTAAATTTGTTCAGTAATTTCTGGGTATTAAAGGTAAAAAATATATATATCTAGGGACACAGATCCTCTGCGGATCCAACTGTCCCAATGCTGATATCTGATCGGCTGCAAACGCTTCAACAAGCAAGTGTTGGCAGACATTTTGGGACTGGGCTTCAGATTAGTACCAGAAAAAGGATTAAAAGAAGAAAAGGAGCAAGGGTAGGGACACCCTGACATCCTAACCTTGGTGCTGGGGTTCCCCACTGACACCCCTACAGATTTTTATGAGATTTTTGTTTTAAAAAAAGCATGGTCTCCTGCGCTCTTCATTTAGTTTGCCCCCAGGAAGGCCAGGCCCCAGGGCATTGACAGGTGCAAAGTTGTTAAATCAATTTGAGGGGCCCCTGCAGCCCTCCTGCAGCACTGGGGACCGCCACCTACTTGGGGAACTGACCAATATGTATGTGGGCGTACTCGCTGGGCCTGCCCGTGCCCGAGTGACTGCCACCTCCCTGATGCATTGACCAATGTGTATGTGGGTGGTTCCAGTGCGGCCTGGGGACCACCACTACATTGGGCAATGTTTCTTAAAAATCAATGCAGGGAGGCCTACGCACCCCCCCCACAGCCCCTGGGACTGCCACCTCCCTTGGGTAAAGTTATTAAATTGATTCGGGGGCCCCGCATGGCCCCCTGCTGCCCCAGGGACCACCACCTCCCCAGGACATTCACTATGATATACGAGGGGCTGCACAGGCACCCGCACCCTGGGAACAGCCACCTCCCTTGGGCAATTTATACAATTTATGGGGGCCTAGGCAGCCGACATACAGCCCGGGGACCACCACCTCCCTAGTGCTGAAATAATTTAATATAGGGGGTCTTTCACAAACCACCAGCCCTGGGGACCACCACATCCCCACAACTAAATTCCAACAGTGGGACCCCCCTCAAGAAGCCAAAAATGGCCCTGGATCCTGCCACCCCCCTGGGGCCAGCTCTTGCTATTTCCCGGGGTGTCCAGCTCTGGGACATAACTGTTTGCTTTCACATGCCTGGAGATTTGACAACTCCCACCAAGTCACAGAAAACACTCCAGTTCCAACAAGCAGGAGCTGCCAAACAGCTCTCCCTTGCTGGGCAGGGAAACAGAGGAATCTATTCCTTTCACAGACAGGGATCTACCTGTCTGTGACAGCAATGCCGGCTCCCGCAGGAGGTGAGGAGCCGGCTGGAACAGCAGGAGCCTTGAGGCTCCCCCTGCGGTCCCATTACACACTAGGTGCCCTGGAGGGCAACCAGGAGATATAGCCAGGCTCCAGGGGATGGGGTCCTCCTCCCCCCAAAATAAATATATTTTATAAGACTGATGCCTGGGTGATAGGGTCCAGGGGGCCAAGATCAGCCTGGGCAGTGAGGATTGCACCCCCGCATTAAATTGTAGTGGGCCTGAGGGGAATGGGGTCCCCGGGGTTTGAAACTAGCTGGGGAACACTAACCAGTCACTCATCAAGTTAGCACTTACTAAATAACCAGTAGCAAGTGCTCCAGTTGGACAGTCATTTTGGGCAAAACCATTGACTCTTGTTGGATACATAAGCAGATGAGCTTCAGTTCTGGCCATGATGCTCATTTCACAAAACTTTAATGTAAATAGGAAGCACTTACAAATTTAAAGCTAGCCGATGCCCCAGTTGCAACTCCACTTTTGGAAAGGACAAATGATCGTAACTCCTGGGCTTGGCGAAGGCCAAGCAAGTGTGCTTCAATGTTCTATGTTTTATTATCATGATTTGGAACTCCTAAGAGTTCCACATGAGTAATGATACAGCGCCATATTAATTCATCATACAATGATACATTTTTCTAAGGAGAGACAAAACATATACATACATAATAAAATAGTACACTTTTAAAACACAAAGAATCAGAATATCTGCAAAAAAGTTTGACATTTTTTAAAAATTCTGTAACAAAATAATGGGGGGGGGGTATAACATAAATCTAGGGCCTCTCTATAACATCTAATATTTAGCCGCAGAAAGAGGGGTTTCAACCATATTTTCCTTTCTGCGGCTAGAGCAGGATAGACAAATAAACTGTGATTGAAATTCTGTACCCCACCTTGACACAAATCACAGGAGTTAGTAGAGCCATCCCACTTGGAAGTAAGATATCTCAGGGGTATTCAATTAAGTCTAATCAGAATACAAAATCGCCTCACCCCATGTGATAGATTCCAGGTCAAATAAGGTTGCACCACTTTCATAGTTACAGAATTGGTTAACTTCTCGAGACCTCTTCTATGACGACATGCATCCAGGTCCATCAAAATACCTTTGGACCATGTTACTTCCTTCAGAGTTTTTTTTTAGAAATACATGGGGTATCGAAGGACAGAGGTCTGAGTCCAGCTCTAAGAGCCGAATAGCCTTGATGTAGTTTCTGAAAAACCTGAATTTTTCTCTCAAATTGTTAAAGATTTCATTGTAGTCCAGGTTTCTCAAAGTAAATTCCTGCTATGAATAAGGAAATGTGCCCTTCTTATCACATGCTTAAGGTCTTGCACAAAGATATTCTTAATGCCACATTCAAGTCGTAAGGCTGGTCCTGAGACCGAATGATTACAGGAGGCCATGCGTCTTAGAATATGGCCTTCTGTCTTGTCAAGAAAATCCCATTTATTTATGTCTATATATTCAATCGCATATAAGAGAGTCGCTGGAATCTCAACCTGGTAGGCAGACAATAAGTGTAAGAAGTGACGTTTACCATTTACATTACAAAAAGCCACCAAACCTTGGGCATGTGAAATAGCCTTATTAGTACTATGGCAAATATGCTCTTGCTCATTTATTGAAGCCGAAAAGATCTTACCCAAAAACTGGTATGAATCTTGCTGTTCCAACTTGTGTAGACCCAGAACGCAAGGGGAAGAGGTTTTCCTTCTGCTTTTTCCCCAGAGAAGCATACCACATGAGACTTTGCTGTAATGATTCTTAAGTTGTGCTTCCCCAAATAAAAATTTAGGGTGGCCAGGCGTTGATTTAGGTCTTTGGGGTAAGATCATACACAACTATGTCATCCGCATATAATAAGCATAAGATTGTCCAGCCCTCCACCACAGGGGCATAGCCAAAAGTGCTCCTAAGGCTTATAGGAAGATCATGAATATAAAGGGAAAAAAGCAATGGGGCCAGCAAACAACCCTGTTTCAGGCCATTTTTGGTTGAAACCTTTGAAGACAATCCCTGCTCTCCGCCCATTAGGATTTTACACCAGGTCGATGAGTGCAGGGCAATCACCAATCGCAGGAGACAAGGTGGGACCCCTAAATCTTGGAGTTTCTTCCACAGTATTTCTCTATCCACTCTGTCAAATGCTGTGGAGTAATCGATAAATGCTGCATACAATACTCCTCCCCTAGTCTGGACATATTTAGCAATTTTAGTTTGCATTATAAGGATATTATCTAAGTTGTTATGGGCCTTTCTGAAGGCTGCCTGTTCCATTGGAAGAATACCATTTTCCTCAACCCAATCAGTTAATTGCATTAGAATACTTTTCGCAAATACCTTTCGGGTTGCATCTAATAAGGCAATTTGTCTGTAATTTGGTGGTACTGTTCTGTCTCCCTTTTTATGTAGAGGAAGTATTATACTACCCGTCCATGATTCCGGGATATTGCCTTGGGCATAACAGGAGCCAAATACTAGGTGAAGTAGTTTTACCCAAAGCAAAGGCTCTCTTTTAATTAGAGTCATTGGAACCTCGTTGGGGCCCACAGCACCCGAAGAGCACATTGAAGTTATAATCCCCTCTAATTCAGCAACAGTAGGAGCGCCCGTATTATCCATTTCTCCCCCTCCGTATCACACTATCACCTTTCTCCCAGGGTCAGAGCGCTGGTTTTCAGCGTAACGGTCTTGAATATACAACTTCCAATCTTCTTCTGCTATCAGGGGGGCGAGTAAGGCTTTACAGTTTCCGTACCCCTCTGAGATGATAGCTAAACATTTTCTGGGGTTTCTCTTTACGGCTGCTTCCCTCAATGTGATACACTTATGATCCTCTTCTTTTCTTCGGATCGCCAGTTTCAGCCGCAATCTTCTTCTCTTAAGTTTTGGTATTTTCCTATTCATTTCCTTAGTCTTGTAGTCCAATTGTTGCCTTACTAACTTAATTATTTCTATGTTCAGGTTCAAGGTAGGAAGCTGAGCTTTTTTAACTCCAGTTATACTATGCTCAAGCTGCTTATGTAAAGTAATGTAATTTATTAAGTTGGAAAAATGTGTTAAAACGTCTGTCCCCCAAACCTCCATATTTCCCACAATGTTTTCCAGCAATGGCTTAATCGATATTAAGTGTGCTTACTATGTGATTTCATAATTAAAAACTATCTGAAGTCCTTCATAGAGGTGAATACATCTTTCATCTTTTGGAGCGCGATCAGACACTCCTGTCACATCTATATAGACCCTCTCCCACCACTCTCACACCCAGACAGAGACTCTCACAGACACTCTCACACCCAGAAACACCCTCTCACACCTATTCTTACAGCCAGGGAGACAGGCCCTGAAGTCAACTATCTCTGTGCGCAGCCAAAGGGGATGTGCTGCCCATGGTAGGGTGGTTATAGGGGGTTGGCTGCAGGACCTGGATGTATGCTAGGCCCTGCAAGCAACCCCTGCTGCGCATGGCCAAAGGCTTTGCACAGCAGTGGTTGAACTATTACAGTAATGAAAATTACTTTACTTTAAAAAAAAAATAGAAATTCACTGAAAAAACAAAAGTTTACAGGGATGTTATAGTTAGGTTCTGAATTTACTTGCACAAAACCAGTAGTTACAGTTAGAGTTATTTCAAGCAACTAAACTTGTGGCTTAAGGTAACCATGACTTGCGTCCTTGCCATGTGCTGCTAATTACCCTAGATATTACAGCACACATGACAACTTTCATAATGCCAATAAAATATCAGTGAAACATTAGAAGTCAAATATTGAAGAAAAAACTGTGCATGGTGGGGCCGCAAGTTATCATTATTTGAAATAACTCTGACTATGACTGCTGAATTTCTCAGGTTTTGTGCCAATAAATTCAGAACCTAACTACAATGTCTCTGTAAAAACAATATATATATATATATATATATATATATATATATATATATATATATATATATATATATATATACACTCATATACACACACACACATATATATATAAATATATATATATTTGGCCTGAGCGCTGGTCATGGAGTTCCTCTCGAAGCTGATAAAAAAACTCTGTGAAATACCTCAGAGTTCTCTGTCCCACAGAGTGGCACCCTCTCCCGACTGTGCCTAATCTCGGAAGAACCCAGGCCCGACCATGCTTAGCGCTTACGATATCGATCAAGAGGGCCTTAGGCAGTGAAAGCTGCCATTTCAGGCCTTTTGTGCACCAGTGTGCACATAAGAAGAATCGAGGACTTGCCTGGGTTGCCCCAGGGGGTCCTTTTTGCCAGCGCCGTGGCCTAGATCTCTGTCTCCCTCTGCCCCCTTTTCCATTCCGGAGATGCAGGCGAACAGCTCCATCAACGTCGGACAAGAGTGCGCATTCCAGCCCAGTTATGGGATGACCAGCACAAGAGCAGTCAGTCTGTGCTTGTGCTGTGTGGCCCATGACTGGGATGCTGTGTGTACTCGGCGAGCTCCGCTCCACTGGCGGGGCTAGTGGAATTTTTGGAGTGCCAGAGACTCTGTTAGCTCTGCCAGCAGAGCAGAGCTCGCCACCCACCCCAGATATATATATATATATATAAATAAAACTGGGTATTTTGCAAAATAAGTCTTAAAGACAATGACTTCAATAACCCAAGGGTTTAACATAGGTATGAATTAACAATTATAAGTATTCATTTAGTTAAATTATAGTTCATTATTTTAACCTGTTAGGTGCGGGCGTCGGCCACTGGCCGACGCCCACACACCCTCCCTGGTGCGGGTCACGACCAGTGGCCGACACCAGGAAGGGTATCAATAAATCCTCGGGTGCGTCGCACCCGAGGATTTATTTTTTTTTTTAAACCCCCCCCGGGAGACACGGAAGCTTCCGTGTCTCCCCCCGCCCCCCCACCCGTCCCTTTGTGACGTCAGCGCGCCTCGTGGCGCGCTGACGTTGCAAAGGTGTTTTCCCCATCAAAGCAGGAAGCAGCCTTGCGGCCGCTTCCTGCTTTGATGGGGAAAACGGCCTTTCTCACGTTCGGGAAGGCCTCGTAAGAAAGGGGAGTGTCTCCCCTTTCTTACGAGGCCTTCCTGAAAGTGTTTCCTGGCCCCCGATCGCAGCACAGCTGCGATCGGGGGCCAGGAAACACTTTCAGGAAGGCCTCGTAAGAAAGGGGAGACACTCCCCTTTCTTACGAGGCCTTCCTGAAAGTGTTTCCTGGCCCCCCGGTCGCAACTGTGCTTTCAGGTTTCCTGGCCCCCCGATCGCAGCACAGCTGCGATCGGGGGGCCAGGAAACACTTTGAAAAGGCCTCGTAAGAAAGGGGAGACTCTCCCCTTTCTTACGAGGCCTTCTCAAACTGTTTCTGGCCCCCGATCGCAGCTGTGCGATCGGGGGCCAGGAAACACCACTAGACGCCAGGGATTTCACTTTGGGGGGGCGGCCCCCTCGGAAAACGGGCCGCCCCCCCCCCCCGGGGCATAATTAATAAAAAACAAAAAAAAAGGTAGGTGCCCCCTGGGGGGGGGGGGGGGGGGGCGCGATCGCGCCCCCCCCCCCAGGGGATTGTTTTTTTTTTTTTTTTTAAATAATTAAAAAAAAAAAAAATGACAGGGGGTCGCCCGTGGGCAGGGTGACCCCCTGTGGGGGCAATTTTTTTTTTAGATGTTGTAGGGTTTCCCTGGGGGCCATTTTGGCCCCCAAGGAAACCATACAACAACTAAAAAAAATAGATCTATATATAGATCTATATTTATATATCTATGTAGATAGATATATCTATGTACATGGATATATCTATAGATATATCCATGTACATAGATATATATATATATATAGAGGTAGATCTATATATACCAAAGAGATTTATAAAGTGTGCTACTCACCTGTGAGGGTCTCAAGGCGCTTGGGGGGGGCGGGGGGAGGGAAAGGGGCTGGGAGGTTCACTGTTCGAAAAGCCAGGTTTTGATGCCCTTCCTGAAAAGAAGTAGGTTTTGGGTCTTGCGAAGGTGGGTTGTGAGGGCGTTCCAGGTTTTGGGTTCAAGGTAGGAGAAGGATCTGCCCCCGGTGGTGGTGTGTTTGATGCGGGGGACAGAGGCGAGAGAGAGGTCAGCTGAGCGGACATTTCGTGTGGGGGTGTGGAAGGTGACTCTCGTTGAGGTAGGCAGGGCCTGTGTTGTGGAGTGATTTGTGTGCGAGGATGAGGATCTTGAAGGTGATCCTTTTGTCAATGGGGAGCCAGTGGAGGGATTTGAGGTGTGGAGAGATGTGTTCGTGTCGGCGGAGGTCGAGGATGAGTCGTGCTGCTGAGTTCTAGATGCGTGTAGTTTGCGCTTGAGTTTTAGAGTGGTGCCGGCGTAGAGGGCGTTTCCGTAATCAAGCCTGCTGCTGATGTGTGCGTGAGTGACAGTTTTTCTGGTCTCTGTGGGGATCCATTTGAATGTTTTTCAGTATACGGAGTGTGTTGAAGCATGAGGAGGTGAGAGCGTTGATTTGTTGGGTCATCGAGAGGGAGGAGTCTAGGATGATGCTGAGGTTGCGTGCGTGGTTGGCGGGGGTGGGTGCAGGGCCTAGCGTGGTGGGCCACCATGAGGGGTCCCAGGTGTTTTTGTGTGGGCCAAAGAGGATTATTTCGGTTTTGCTTGAGTTGAGTTTCAGGTGATTGGCTGTCATATATATATCACTTTTGTCAATATGTGTGTGGTTTCCCTGGGGGGAAAAGGGTCCGACTTGTCTAGTGGCAGTTTTAGTGCCATAAAGAAGCGCAGAAAGTTTATATGCCTACTGCAAAGAGCAAATCTGTATTTTATGTAAATAGCTGAGTACATTAGCAAAGTCTATGGAGAGATGAAGGGCACTTTTGCTGGGTGGTAATGAGGGAATCCGAGGAGGAGGGAGTGGGAGCACCAATAATGATTGTTGGACTGGGCGCAGGAGGTGCTAAAGACTGTGACGAATGGTATGTGACAAGGTGTTTTTTGAGTGTCTTGAAAGTACGTGCTGATTGAGGGAAGAAGCGCAGGTAAGGTGGCCTCTACTGTTGCACGTATCTCACACACCATCGATTTTGTGACTGTCTACGTAGGCTAGTGTTTTAGAGCAACAGTTTAGCCAATAGCAGAGATGGCATCTTGATGGATGACTGCTGCCTACACTCGGGTTATAGAGGACCGCTCTGACATAGGATCAGAGACTGAGACATCAGATACTGAGACAGCATCTGAGGGATAGGACAATGGCGCAGACTCTGGGAGTGATTTTTCAGTCAGAGGAGTCCCATTCGATAACTCCTCTTCCAGTACATTATGAGGGAGGTGATGAGGACAGTCCTGCTGTCCCTTCGCAAGCTGTTTGTGCAACTGGGTAATAGTGGGTTAGGTCAACCCAGAGAGCATGTGAATGCGGCGGCAAGCAGAGAGAGAGTGCTCTCTTGGGAGCTCCCCAATTTAGTTCAGCCCCAAATTCCACCACCCAAATCATATTGTGGAGACATCAAAATTATCCATGGCAAAACAAACTGGTTTTGTAAGGCAGGCACCTGTGTTTTTGGTCCTGGATTCGGCGGCCATATAGAGAAACACACTAAACCCAAACATTTCTGGAAACTAGACATTCGGGGGAGTCCACAGAGGTGTGACTTGTGTGGCTTCCCCAAAGTTTTCTTACCCAGAATACCCTGCAAAGCTGAAATGTTGAAAAAAAACTAAATTTTTCTCGCATTTCTGTCACACAAACTACAGGAATATGCTGGGATCCACAATATTCCTACCACCCAGTGACTCCTCACCTGTCCTGATAAAAACACTACCCCACTTGAGTGCCTACACCTAGTGTCTGTGTCAGGAATGGATCACCCCAGGGTCAACAGCTGCCTCACGTAAGGACCAACATTGACCGTTGTGTGATCTATTCCTGTCGCAGGCACCAGGCCTAACCACACAAGTGAGGTATCATTTTTATCGGGAGGCTTGGGGGAATGCTGGGTGGAAGGAAATTTGTGGCTCCTCTCAGATTCCAGAACTTTCTGTCACCGAAATGTGAGGAAAACTTGTTTTTTTAGCCACTTTTTGAGGTTTGCAAAGGATTCTGGGTAACAGAACCTGGTCCGAGCCCCGCAAGTCACCCCTCCTTGGATTCCCCTAGGTCTCTAGTTTTCAGAAATGCACAGGTTTGGTAGGTTTCCCTAGGTGCCGGCTGAGCTAGAGGCCAAAATCTACAGGTAGGCACTTTGCAAAAAACAGCTCTGTTTTCTGTGATGTGTCCACGTTGTGTTTTGGGGCATTTCCTGTCGCGGGCGCTAGGCCTACCCACACAAGTGAGGTATCATTTTTATCGGGAGACTTGGGGGGACGCTGGGTGGAAGGAAATTTGAGGCTCCTCTCCGATTCCAGAACTTTCTGTCACCGAAATGTGAGGAAAACTTGTTTTTTTAGCCACTTTTTGAGGTTTGCAAAGGATTCTGGGTAACAGAACCTGGTCCGAGCCCCGCGAGTCACCCCATCTTGGATTCCCCTAGGTCTCTAGTTTTCAGAAATGTACAGGTTTGGTAGGTTTCCCTAGGTGCCGGCTGAGCTAGAGGCCAAAATCTACAGGTAGGCACTTTGCAAAAAACAGCTCTGTTTTCTGTGATGTGTCCACGTTGTGTTTTGGGGCATTTCCTGTCGCGTGCGCTAGGCCTACCCACACAAGTGAGGTATCATTTTTATCGGGAGACTTGGGGGGACGCTGGGTGGAAGGAAATTTGAGGCTCCTCTCCGATTCAAGAACTTTCTGTCACCGAAATGTGAGGAAAACTTGTTTTTTTAGCCACTTTTTGAGGTTTGCAAAGGATTCTGGGTAACAGAACCTGGTCAGAGCCCCGCGAGTCACCCCATCTTGGATTCCCCTAGGTCTCTAGTTTTCGAAAATGTACAGGTTTGGTAGGTTTCCCTAGGTGCCGGCTGAGCTAGAGGCCAAAATCTACAGGTAGGCACTTTGCAAAAAACAGCTCTGTTTTCTGTGATGTGTCCACGTTGTGTTTTGGGGCATTTCCTGTCGCGGGCGCTAGGCCTACCCACACAAGTGAGGTATCATTTTTATCGGGAGACTTGGGGGGACGCTGGGTGGAAGGAAATTTGAGGCTCCTCTCCGATTCCAGAACTTTCTGTCACCGAAATGTGAGGAAAACTTGTTTTTTTAGCCAAATTTTGAGGTTTGCAAAGGATTCTGGGTAACAGAACCTGGTCAGAGCCCCACAAGTCACCCCACCTTGGATTCCCCTAGGTCTCTAGTTTTCAAAAATGCATCGGTTTGGTAGGTTTCCCTAGGTGCCGGCTGAGCTAGAGGCCAAAATCTACAGGTAGGCACTTTGCAAAAAACAGCTCTGTTTTCTGTGATGTGTCCACGTTGTGTTTTGGGGCATTTCCTGTCGCGGGCGCTAGGCCTACCCACACAAGTGAGGTATCATTTTTATTGGGAGACTTGGGGGGACGCTGGGTGGAAGGAAATTTGAGGCTCCTCTCAGATTCCAGAACTTTCTGTCACCGAAATGTGAGGAAAACTTGTTTTTTTAGCCACTTTTTGAGGTTTGCAAAGGATTCTGGGTAACAGAACCTGGTCAGAGCCCCGCGAGTCACCCCATCTTGGATTCCCCTAGGTCTCTAGTTTTCAAAAATGTACAGGTTTGGTAGGTTTCCCTATGTGCCGGCTGAGCTAGAGGCCATAATCCACAGGTAGGCACTTTGCAAAAAAACAGCTCTGTATTTTGTGAAAAAATGGGATGTGTCCACGTTGTGTTTTGGGGCATTTCCTGTCGCGGGCGCTAAGCCTACCCACACAAGTGAGGTATCATTTTTTTCGGGAGACTTGGGGGAACATAGAATAGCAAAACAAGTGTTATTGCCCCTTATCTTTCTCTACATTTTTTCCTTCCAAATATAAGAGAGTGTGTAAAAAAGACGTCTATTTGAGAAATGCCCTGCAATTCACATGCTAGTATGGGCACCTCGGAATTCAAAGATGTGCAAATAACCACTGCTCCTCAAAACCTTATCTTGATCCCATTTTGGAAATGCAAAGGTTTTCTTGATACCTCTTTTTCACTCCTCATATTTCAGCAAATGAATTGCTGTATACCCAGTATAGAATGAAAACCAACTGCAGGGTGCACCTCATTTATTGGCTCTGGGTACCTAGGGTTCTTGATGAACCTATAAGCCCTTTATATCCCCGCAACCAGAAGAGTCCAGCAGACAAAACGGTATATTGCTTTCAGAAATCTGACATCGCAGGAAAAAGTTACAGAGTAAAACATAAAGAAAAATGGCTGTTGTTTTCAGCTCAATTTCAATATTTTTTTATTTCAGCTGTTATTTTCTGTAGGAAAACCTTGTAGGATCTACACAAATGACCCCTTGCTGAATTCAGAATTTTGTCTAGTTTTCAGAAATGTTTAGCTTTCCGGGATCCAGCATTGGTTTCACACCCATTCCTGTCACTAACTGGAAGGAGGTTGAAAGCACCAAAAATAGTAAAAATGGGGTATGTCCCAGTAAAATGCCAAATTTGTGTTGGAAAATGTGGTTTTCTGATTCAAGTCTGCCCGTTCCTGAAAGGTGGGGAGATAGTGATTTCAGCACCAGAAACCCTTTGTTGATGGCATTTTCAGGGAAAAAACCACAAGCCTTCTTCGGCGGCCCTTTTTTCCCATTTTTTTGGAAAAAACTAAATTTTCACTGTATTTTGGCTATTTTCTTGGTCTCCTCCAGGGTAAACCACAAACTCTGGGTACCATTAGAATCCCTAGGATGTTGGAAAAAAAGGACGCAAATTTGGCGTGGTTAGCTTATGTGGACAAAAAGTTATGAAGCCCTAAGCGCGAACTACCCCAAATAGCCAAAAAAGGGCTCAGCACTGGGGGGGAAAAGGCCCAGCAGCTAAGGGGTTAATAACCATTATTCAACCTGACCTCTCATATCATTTCATGAAATTTTCCACTATTTGAACTTCCTTTTTAACAGCAGTATCAATGAGTGCGAATGTGTAAGTGCGATGTAATAAATGTGATATGGGGATACAATAATAATAATGACTGTAAAATGAACACAGTGTTTATTTCAGTGCTTCAAAGTCTGAGGCAATTAGGTCAGGTTGTTTAGAAAATTTAATCATGGCCAAGTTCACCAGACGTATAGAGTTTAACTCGATGGAATGTATGCCTATGTACAATATGCTCTCCTCACTCTAAAAGACAAAGCCCCCGGAAATTACTAAAGGCAATTTCAAATATTACAAAGTGCTATATTTAGTTTGTTTCGTGCAATATAGGACCTACAAATGGCAATATTATTAAGAAAACTACTGCAACAGTGTCAGTTAGTCCAATTGAAGTGACCCATGATTACATTCCTGGAATGCATTATCTTTTTTAATTAATTCTCAGGACTGGGCCAACGTTTTCTAACTTGCATCACTTGTCATATCATAATCAAAGGCAATCATTGTGTCGAAAAATTAAAGGTAGATTTGTCCAGGCCAGAATTCTAACTTATTCATACCAGGTTATGCACTCAGCCGGGGCTCACACTGATACGCTCCCTACGAAAAAGGGTTCTTATGAACTCAAATGTCTCAAACATCACACAATCTAACCAGGTTCAGTGGTGAGCATTGGGACAAACTTCCCTATGTCAAGCACCAATATATTGAGATATAAAACATACCGGAAAGAAAACATAAAGAATTGTATCTAACAATCATGTTATCCAGAAAACTAGCTATCGACCTCATCTGCCTTGACTGAAAATGCTGCAAAATCAATCTCCTTTGTTAGGCCAGGTTTCAAAGCATAGCTGTCAAGTGGCTGCATGTCATGTGAGGCACCTGCCAGACAGTCCTGACTTTTTTTTTGTTGCTGCCAGCACTTTGGATTGTGGGATACGTAGTTTTGCTTTTACCACTTAAGGCATATTTCCAAGCTCCATCATGCAAGTGGTATGTCTTAAAAGGCAGATCTGCTTGTGCGCATCATGCCAGCATCTGACAACCAGTAAATGAACTTAGAGCTTCATTGCAAAAATATCTAAAATACTGTGCCCTTCACTAAAACTATTCTAAATACAAACTACTCTCTGCAAAAAATAAAAGGGAGACCCAGCCATTTCCCATGTGTGTGGGGAACCTTCAGCAGAACATTGAAATCTACTGCAGGAGTCTGATGTCAGATAACATTTAAATAATTTCAACAATTATCTTTATTGTGCATATATTACCATTAAAGATCAGAAAAACAAGCATAGGCATAGACAGAAAATTGGACATGACTCATACTATGTAAAAATATTAGTTAAGATCACATTATGCAACAATAAAATTAGCAATACAATAAAAATAAAATGGTTAATGCCAATTGTAATCAATTGCATTGCTGCCATATAAGGTACTGTGCAGCATTATTTTAAAGTGCTCTATGCCTAATCCTACACATGGCCATCAGAAACCTCAAGACCGCAAAAAACACAACTCGCCTGGTGTCAGACTGTATAATTGTCAGGGTTACTTTAAATTCTCTTACCTAGAGCCTGCAACATAATGGGACAACCCATTTAATTCTAATACTCTGATAAGTAGGGCAGAAAAACAATACATGTTCTATTGTTTCAGGCCTTGAAGTGCAAAATGGGCAGTGGCCATGAGTTGGGTTAGACGGTTGACCCCACCTGGCTGTGAATGAGGCAAGTAGAAGTTACCTATGTCTAAATTGTAAGTAGAGATTTCTTTTGGTCCTAGGCTTTAGTTCATCCAGAAACAGCTCTAGTGCAAAGACATCATTCAGCATGAAGAAAGCCAGCGTCAAAGAGAACTGGTTGGACTGACTTTGAAGTAGGTCCATTTGGAATGACCAATAGGCCGTCTTTACTTGATCTTTCTAGATTCCACATTCCTCTTGTGAGGGGGCCCACACATGCTCAAGACCAATATTCACAAATGTTGACCTCACATGCTTAACCCACGGAATGTCACCCGCTCATGGCAGACGCAAGAACTCTGCCAGTCGCTGCTGATAGGAGTTCCATTCCGGGGTTGCCCAAACCCTCCTCCAAAATAGAAGAGGCCATAACCTTACAATGTCAGAGAAATTTTTGAACCCCAAATCCATCCACAAGATAAGCAATGGTGTACTTGTTGGTGGACCAGTTTCTGCATAAAGCAGTTCTCTGTAGTAGCAAAGGGTGATGCTTCCCTATGCCCCCAGAGTTTAGCTCCATACAAGGCAGAACCTAATGCCTGGTAGCTATTGGCCTGTAAAGCTGGCAAAATAGGGCGATATTAGGAAGGCTTACACATCTTTAATAACCTCCCAGTAGTTTGATCCAATTTTAATCCACACCTTGCAATATGGGTCTGCCAATTAAAGTGCTTGGTCACTATGACGAATTCAAAAGTGTGAACTCACTCCAGGGGGTTCCCTCTCAATGCGGGGTTTGGGTGAGTGGAATGTTAGGGATTGACAACCATATACTTGTTTGCTAAGGCCCCTTACCCGACAAAAAGTATCAAACCTATCAAGGATTTTTTGCATAGGGGATTTTGAGAGGAGGTATTTGTCATCTGAAAACATCGGGGAAGAAACCCTGATGTTTGCCAAGAGGACTGCTTCAGACTCGCTTTGGTCCACAAACGTCACCAAGTCATTTATAAAAAGTGAGAATAGAGTGGGTGCGAGGACGCACCCCTGCTTAACTCCCCTATTGACCAAGGATCTATTTGTCAATTCTCCCATCTGGCCACAACTAACTTGAGAAAAATTGCTGTCATGGAGCCTTATGATAAAGTTCAGGAGATAGAGCAAAACCCCCATTGCAGCTAGATTTTGTTACAACGTGGATCAAGGGACGAGATCAAAAACTGACCGAAGATGAACAAACACCACATATAGACGCCTGCCCTAAGCTGTACAATCTTCCAATATAATAGCTGGAGGCGGTTGACCTGGTCACGTATACTAATAAGCTCTCTAAAACCTGCTTGCAATGGAGTCAGTATATCTGCGGTACTCATCAAATCTTGGAGCCTACTCAAAATAACCCTCGCAAACACTTTTTGGGTGCAGTCAATTAAGCTTATCGGCCTATAGTTTTAAGGAAGATCTTGCGAACCCTTCTTGAAAACAGGGACAATCTTGGCTCCAGCCAAAGTCTGAGGAATAGGGACCCCTTTCAGTATGGCATTGAAAAGGACAGTAAAATAGGAGGTCCACAAGTCAATCTCATTATTAAAAGATCCCAAGGGATCTTATCTAGCCCCAGGGCTTTGTGTCGCACAAGTTTATTGTAATATAAATCTCCTTTTTTTTTATTTTTTTTTGCTTTGTTTCAAATCTTTTTGCATACATTTATATATTGTTGGGACAATGGATTACTCATTTATGAAAATGTGGTACTTGAGATTTTTTTTTGCTACTCTTTTGTTATTGTTCTGCTTATCATATCTGGTATCGTCAATATGTTATGTGTATGTACTGTTAACCTGACTACTGTTCATTTTCTGTTTTATTTGGGGAAAAAAATCAAGAAAGTATTGAGATTAATAAAAGAGGAAAACAGAGTTCAATGCTATTTTCATCATCTAAGCCTTGTGCTACCCTGCAAACATAGAGGCCAGGGGGTTACAAAGCCAGTGCCAGAAGCCACAAGGAGCAAGTGGGGGTGGGGCGGTCAGCAGATGATACATCTGTCACACCAGTAAACGGCATCCAAGCTCTTTGGTTCTATATTCCTGCAACACACAATGATGCCAGGGTTTGGAAAGGGTGCAACCTAAGACAAGGGAAGGCAACGTTAAAGCAGGAATTATCTGTGTTCCAGTATTGCAGTAAAAGAAAACCATGTAAAACAAATCCAGCATGGGAAGTGGGTATAGAAGACAGTGGGTGTTTTGGGCGGTACATTTTTAAAAGTGGCACCATGTCTAGCAAATGCCTTTACATTCAATAACATTTACAATTGACAATGACAAAAACTTGTTTACTTGACCCTACAAGTCTGTCTTCATCGCCAATCAAATACAACTAAGCAAACATATAGGGGGTCATTACGATGCCGCCCGCCAAGGTCTGACTGTCATGTGGCCGCCAATGCGACCGCCAATGCGGCCGCACCCCCGCCGCGGCCATTTGGAGATCCCCCCTGGGCCGGCGGGCGGAAACCTGGTTTCCGCCCGCTGGCCCAGCGGGGATCACAGCCGCAACATAGGAGCCGACTCCAAATGGAGCCGGCGGTGTTGCGGCCATGCGACGGGTGCAGTTGCACCCGTCGAGCTTTTCACTGTCTGCACAGCAGACAGTGAAAAGCAGCATGGGGCCCTCTCAGGGGGCCCCTGCACTGCCCATGCCAGGTCGGGACTCATAATACCCTGGGCAGCGCTGGTGGATTACATCCGCCGGGGCCATTGTGGCGGTAAACCGCCGGCCCCGGCGGTGCGACCGCGGAGCTACTGCTGCGGTCAAAATACGCCGGGAGGCACCGCCAGCCTGTTGGCGGTGCTCCCCTCATTTTGGCCCTGCGGTTATAATACCGCCAGGGTCATAATGACCACCATAGTATTTTATCACATTGGAGACTTTACTGCTGATCTGTCCATGGAATTAGTCTGTTTACTGAGGTTACTTAGATAACAATGAGAAAATAAAAAATAAAGTCACACTGCAAAAGATAGAGGGAAAGACAGACTTGTGGACCTACAATGATAAACAAGCCAGTCTCCATGAGTTATATTGATATTCCACGTGTGATACATGTTATGTTTCCAAACTATGGTGGTCATTATGAACACGGCGGGAAACACCGCCGACCGCCGTAGCGGCGGTGAACAGAATTCTGCCGTTGGCGGTGAATGGAAACCCGCCACATAATGAACGAAAATCCCAACCCTGTCAAAAATCACCAGATCACCACTCCCCGCCATGACCCTTTCGGCGGGAATCCCGGACCACTCCACCCCGCCACCGCAAGCACACGTACATCCCCCCCTCCAAATAATGATGCAGACTTTGGCAGACAGTGGAGGCCGAACGACCATTTGTGGCTCCGACCTCCACGGGTGGCAAGTAGACTTAACAGCAAGAAGTCCACAAATTAGATAAGAGTGTAACCCACACACCTGACACCCAGTGTCATAACCCCATAAAACACCCCCAGACATACCCCACAATCCATTGCAAAGAAACCAGGCCAAGAAGACGGAGAGCACCAGAGGCAGACATCAAACGCCAGCATACAGGAGACGCACACCGACCCACAGAAGAGCACCATCACTGCGTTCCCAGCCCGACACCATTCACCACACTCACGATGTCACCCCCAAACATGCACGCTTCACCGAAAGGGAGTTAAGGACCATGCTGGACGAGATCCTGAAGGTGGAGCCACAAATATTCGAGGTGCAGCACACACCCATCGCAAGGAAGATGGAGCTATGGCAGATCATTGTGAACAGGGTCAATGCAGTGGGACACCATCCACGCACCAGGGACGACATCCGGAAGAGATGGAATGACCTGCAGGGGAAGGTCAGGGGCATGGCATCAAGGCACCACATTGCAGTCCAGAAGACTGGGTGAGGACCGCCACCAACACCACCAGAATACACAGACTGGGAGGAAAAGGTACTGGCCATCCTGCACCCTGAGGGACTCACTGGACTCACTGGAGGAATGGACTCGGGTAAGTCATCAACATATACCCCATATACACCATACCCGTAATGCATGGACCACCCCACCCCATCCACACCCACCAGGACCAACACCCCATCCAGGCATCAGCCACTAAATCCACCCCCCCTGCATGACCACAAACCAACTAACAGGCCCACATCCCTCCCCCTGTGCACAGTCAGCTACCCCTGCAAGTACCCACAATGGAACAACACCCCCCACCACAATGCAACCCCACAGTCAATGCTAAATGCTGTGTCAACCTCACAAAGGCACTGTGTAAGGCCACTGAAAGTAACCCCAGCACAAAATATCCCAGTCCTGTTAACTTCAAACGTTCATGCAGCTGTAACAGACATGTCTATGTCCACCAACAGGTACCACCACCCATGCAACCCTAATGGACAGAACAAGGAGTGCCCCCCAGGGAGACAGAGGCACCTCACAGGACACTGGTGAAGGATCCGTGGACACTGATGAGCAGGCAGGTCCCTCACACAGTCCTAGACTGTCACCATGCAGCAGCCCCACCCAGGAAACCACTGTCACCATGACCACCCAGTCAAAACCAGCAGGCCAGGGTAAGCATCCCCACACCAGTGTATCCAGGCCACAGACTGGTGGAACACAGGTACAGAGGCCACAGACTCCCACTCCCAACATGCAGGAAGGCGAGGGCCCCAGTACAAGTGGTACTGCCAGACCTGTGCAGGGGACACAGGCACAGGGTGCTAGGGCAAGTGCAAGAGTAGCAGTGGGCCAGGGGGGAGGCCACAGGATGGATGCAGCAGCCCAGGATGTGATATCAGAGCTATTGGGGGCCTGCCAGCATACCCATGACAGGTTGGCACAGATTGTGTCCACTCTGGAGCACACTCAGAGGATGCAGCATGAACACCACCAACAGACCATGGAGCAGTGGAAACAGCACAACGCCACAATGGCCACTACAGCAGGAGCACTGCTGCATCTGGGTCAAAACCAGTCTGACACCCACACAGGACAAAAGGCCCCCACTACAGCACCGCACACCCATCATGAGATTACGCCATCAGCAGAAATATCCCAGGAACTACCCTCACAGGAAACCCAAGGCCCACCATGTCATACCCTGAAGATCAAAAGCAGGTGCCCAAAACTGACCCTCAGGCCAAGATATGGCACTGGAACCCCAGCAAAGAACAAGGCCCCCTTCAAGAAGTAACTCAGCAATAATCCCACTCAATCAGCCACCACACATTGCTAAGAGGTAACATGAACTAATGTAATGAAAGAGGGTCCCATCATTAGTACCAACAAGGCTGCCACGATGTTGGGCTTGAGGACACCCACCCCTTACAACTTGCCATCACTGTTAATAGCACTATTCACTCCCTTCAACCAATAAAACACATATCACACCTGTAACACTGTCCCCTGTGTTAAATTGTGAACAAAGTGAAGTATGGATGCAACTGGCTGATAACTACTTTATTGTGAAATCTGTGCATGAAGGGAGTCCTGTGTGCCTAAATGTTGGCAAGAAGTAAATGCAGAAAATTTCAATCTGTACCATGCAGAAGTGGACCATGTTTCACCTATCATTATCAAACCCCCTATATGACTGAGCACACTGCCAGTATGGGTCACAAACCCCAATGTCAGGCCAAAGTCCCACACAGTTACTGGAAGTAGAGTTGCATCAGTTGGGTCCTGGAATTGACAATTTTCCCCTTCCTCATCATCACCATCAGTCTCCTCACCTCTCTGAGGTAGCTGGTCAGGACATACAGCACCCTCCATCTCCAAGAGGGGGATAGAATGTCTCACTGCCACGTTGTGCAGCATGCAGCAGGCCACCACTATTCTGCACACCTTTTCAGGCCTATAGGCCAGGGAACCCCCAGAGATATGTAGACAATGAAATCTAGCCTTCAGGAGACCTATAGTTTGCTCTATCACCCTCCTAGTATGTCCATGGGCCTCATTGTAATTCCTCTCTGCATCCGTCCTGGGATTCCTCACTGGTGTCAGGAGCCAACGCAAGTTTGGATAGCCAGAATCACCTATAAAAAGGTGCAATACAGAGTCGTCATTGTTAAGCCCCTTAGTCAGAGAGCCTGGCTGTCTGCTATGTGTCAGTTAGTGACAGACACACTTACCTATGATCCACCCTCTGTCCTCTTGGAGTTGTTCCTGTGGCACACTACTGTTCCTCAACACAAAGGAATCATGGACTGATCCTGGGAACATGGCATTCACATGTGAGATGTACTGGTCTGCAGTACATACCAATTGGATGTTCATGGAGTGAAAGTTCTTTCTGTTTCTGTACACCTGTTCACTCACTCTTGGGGGGATGATCGGTATGTGGGTGCCATCGATGGCACCTATAACATGGGGTATGTTGGCAAAGGCATAGAATTCCGACTTGATGACAGGGAGGTCAGTACTTTGGGGAAACCTCACATAGGACTGTAGGTGTCATACAAATGCATTCAGAAATCGTGTCAGTACCATGCTGAACATTGGCTGTGAAAATCCAGCACCCATGCCCACTGTCACTTGAAATGAGCCCTTGGCCAGGAAATGGAGTGCGGAGAGCACCTGCACTTCAGTAGGGATGGCATGCTGATTACGATTTCCCGGAGTTAGTGCAGGATGAAGTAAAGCACAAAGTTCCTGAATTGTTGCACGTGTGAGTCTGTAATTGATTATGATCTGACACTGCACCATGGTCCTCATATCTACAAGTGGTCTGTACACCGATGGTGCCCTTCCTCGCCACAAGGGTCGGTACCTACGAGGGGTATCAAAAAGGTGTGATGAAGACACATACATAGGCACACATTTTCATCATGTGTGCACTGCATAGTTCATTGTAGTGACTCAACATTAACTGCTTCCTGACAGATCTACATCTACATCACAGTGAGGGAACAGAGTATTTCATGTGTGGTATATTACGGAATGGACACATGCTTAGGTGCTTCATGTGGCTAGTAGGGCCTGTATTGTGCAACGTTTTATTTATAGATGCGTAGTTACTGCCAAAATGTCTGCCCACTGTAATCCAGGCCCTTTGTTGTGGAAGTGACCTCATACCGATAGCGGTTGACGTCACAGCGTAAGGCGGTGTTTACCGCCGTTGGCACCGTCATTGGTTAACATGGATGGCAATGGGGAAACCTAGCGTATCATGATCGCCGCCGGTGGTGACGGTGTACACCGCCACGCTACGTACACCATTTCCTCATCGATTATTCACTTGACTCCCTGATCTCGTGCGGACACGTACTCCACTGTGTGCACTGCTATGGCTTGCCTCTGGCAATAGATGTGGCTTGCGTTGCAGGGGAAAGGGCCCCGGCCTTCACCCAGGAGGAACTGGAGAGGCTAGTGGACGGGGTTCTGCCCCTGTATGCAAAAAATCTATGGACGGCCAGAGGTACAGGTGAGTCTGGGTTTGGGGGGCACTATTGGGTATAATGGATGGTGTTGAATGGACATATGTGTGCACCTCTGAGCCTGCATGGGCCGTGGTGCATGGCATGCTGTGTGCGTATGGCCAGTAAGTCTGAGAGTACTGTCCGTCCCATAGTGGACAATTAGCCAGCTGTACCTATCTTGCAAGTTCTGACCTCTGTGTTCCATATCTGTGTCACCCTTTTAGGTCAGCGCCCACCAGAAGAGAGCACCTTGACATACCATCGCCAAGGATGTGTGGACCCTGGGGGTCTACAACTGGCGGAGCACTGACTGCGGAAAGAGGTGGGAGGACCTGCGGGGCTGGGCGTGTAAGATCTGTGAAGCCCAGCTGGGGAAGTCCTCCCAACATGGAAGGGGTGCCCGTCGGGCACTGACCCTCCTCATGCGATGTATCCTGGTGGTGGCGTACCCAGACCTGGATTGGCGCTTGAAGGCTGCACAGCAGTCACAAGGGGGTGAGTACTCATTTCACAAACTTCAGTCTGGAAGGATGTCTGTGTGTGCATTAGGGTTCATGATGCTTAGAGGCAGGGACTCTGACTGGTGTCCATCTATTTTATGGTCTCCAAAGGGTGTAGGGGTGTCTTTGTCAGGTCTCCTGCACGTCGCTTCCTTAGGTAGTCCAGGGGATGGGTGTAGAGCAGTATTCTGTTGAGTAGTCAGGAGCATGGCCATGGGCATAGTGAACAGTGCTGCCTGTTGGGTGTGTCTTCTGGGTGGGTATATGTCTGGCCATTATGTACCTCCATTCAGCTATTTACAATTGTCTCTCCTGTTTTGTCTCCCCATCCCTGTTCTCTTGTATTGGTTTGGTACAGCAGCAAAATCTGGCGAGGGATCTGAGGATCCGGCAAGTGGGGAAGCAGCAGCCCACGGATCCTCGGAGGCAGAGACATCCGACGCCCAGGGGACCAGTGGGTGGGAGGGGAGTTCCATGGCGGAGGCAACTACCACAGGAGGCAGTGACTCCGAGACCTCCTCGGATGGGGGCTCCCCACTGGTGGCAGACCCTAGTGGCCACCCCACTACAGTGACATCTTCCGCCACCCCCCAATCCATCACTGCCTTCCCTTCTGCTCCCCACTGAGTTGCCCATGCCTGCTCACCCAGAAAGGTGGGCATCTCCTTTGCCCCAGGCACCTCCTCCCCTGCCCAGTTAGTCCTGCTGTCCTCACAGAGAAGGCTATTGACCTCATAAGAACCATCTCTGTAGGGCAGACAACAATTGTCAATGCCATCCAGGGGCTAGCATCAGAGGTGCAGTAGACAAATACCTATCTGGATGGCTCTGGCCTCCTCTTGGACGAAAGCCAGTTTCCCTGGCCATTCCGTCCCCCCTCCAACCTCCTCTACCCCGTCCAGCTCCCCACTCACGTCACCCGTCTAAGGCACACATTCAGACACGCAGTCAAGCACATCAGCACACAAGAAGCACACTTCTAAACACAAGCACTACACCTCCCACCACAAGCATTCACACAGCCAACAGACACATGCGCACACAACAACATCCTCTTCCCCCAGTGTGCCCACCTCTTCCGCCTCCTTGTCTGTCCCCTCTACATCCACACCCTCATGCACTGCACCTTCAGTCACTGTTGCTGCTCCTCTTACTGCACTCACCACAATAGCAGACATCCATACATGCACCCCATGCATCACAGCTGCACTCACCACAACTACTATAGTTGACACATGCAGCACACTCACCAGACTTGTAGACACCCACACAACATACATCCACACTAGCTGCCTGTCTTTTCCCACTGTGTCCACCCCCTCCTCCAAAAACACACAGACACACCAAGACACCCACCCATCACACATCCACCACACCACAGCATACTGTCCAGTCACCTGCACCACTACATGCACCCCTACACCACATACATCCACTGCCTCTGTCTCCACTCCCACACCCTCATCCAGGACCACCCCAAATGCTCCGAAGAAACTTTTCCTCTCCTGTGCTGACCTCTTTCAACTCACTGGCCCACCCCGTCTTGTCCCCAAGCGTACTCACCTCCTTGCCCTTTCCACTCCTTCCACTTCACAGCCCATCCCTGTCCGCCCTTCACATTCCCGTGCCCCTTTCCTAAGGAAAAAAAGGCCTGGGCTGAGCCTAGTCCATCTGGCTCCTCCTGCTCAAAACACCCCCCTCCTTCAAAGGACAAGCCCACCCCCCTCCACCTTCCAAATGAAAGTCCAAGGCCCACCCCGTTGCAAATCCCCACCCCCACCACCCCTTGCCCCCGTTCTGTGAGGTGCCTGGATGCCCCTTTGTTCCCCCATTAGGTGGAGTACTGTGCACTTTTGGGGAGTCAGGTTGGGTCCGTTGTGGCCCATGGCAATTGTAGCCGTGCCGACTGGCCATTGGCCCTGTTTGGAATGTTTGGCTCTGTAAGCTTTCATTAAAGATATCTGTGTGGCCTGTGCTTTGGCGGTACACAGTTGAACCCTGGTCTTTTGTTTCATTGTTTATGGGTGTGGGGCATTTGTAGGTACTATGTCCAAGTTGGATTTGCCTTGTGTTGGGTAAGTACCTCTTGCTGCGGGGTGTATGACTTGTGCTGCTGTGAACGGTTGGGGGGGGCGTTGCAGGGTGGGTGGAGTGGGTGGGTATGTGAATGTGCCCTTTCCTCCCTTGTTTCGTAGGTCGCGGTACTTACCATCGTCGTCTTCGTCGGCGGTCTCGGTCGTGGAGGTATATGGCAAGGAGCAGGGCTGGCATGATCTGCAGCTCTCTATCCATGTCTGCTTCAGTGCATTGTGTGGGCCTCCGGTGAGTGTTTCCTTATATTTGGTTCATTTCCACCTCTCTTTGAGTGGCGGTGGTTCCCGCCCCAGAACTGGCGGCGGACTGGTGGTTCATTATTTGATGGGCGGGTTTGGCCTTTCTGTCGGCCTGTGGGCGTACTCTGCCGTCGTCGGCAGCACTCCTCTGCTGGCGGTGGGTGGTTTTCGGGATGCCTGTCTTTCATCTGGTTCATTATTTGGCAGTCCAGCCCGCTCCTCTGTTGGCGGTTTTTACCACCACCGCCGGCGGCGCGGAACAGACCGCTGTGTTCATTATGAGGGCCTATAAATCCAAATGCTGGAGTGCTTTGTAATTGTGCCGGCAGCGACGCAAGGCAATTGTTTCCGACAGGCAGATAATAATCTTCCATTTACATATATTCCAAGTTATGGAAACATGCTTTGCCATCCCTATGTTTCTGTGATAATGTAAGTATACTTAGAAATATAAGCAACAATTCCAGGTATCAGTATATCGGAACCACGACTTTCATAACACTGTGCGTATTTGAGCAGAAATATGTAGGAAACATTAGAAAATATAGTGAAAAAGAAACAACTAATTAAATGACTGCAGGGTTTAATATAGGGAGAAAGATGTAAAATTATTTTTATTTATTTTTCAAAATAAGAAGGGACGGAGTAAAATAAATCTTTCATGTGACACATAATATAGGAAAGCTGCAGGCCGACATCTCAGTAAAAATCATGAATTGCATGATATATAAAGTGAGGAAAAGGGTGACTGTAATACAAAAACTCTAAATAGTGGCAACTCAATGGAATAAGGAATATATATTGTTCAAGATTTAAATCTCATGGTGTCTAGCATAATTCTTAAAATGGCTTATGCAAGGAAACTTCATTGCTGTCAATTTTATACAGAAACCCCACAGACCTGCCACATTCAGAGTTAGATAATTACTGCAACTAGCAGGTTTGTGATCGAGAAAAACACATTATGAGGTTAGAAACGAACTTTTCAGCACTTTCAAAATGCATGAATTATGTGTAATCATGCATTAATTAATTGTGAGTCACATGAAGATTTGAGGACAGAAATAGCTCAGCATAGTTAGCCTTAAAATTAGAAGACTGTGGATAGAGCGTTGTAGGTACTTATGCAACAGCAGAGATAAAAAGGGGACTGGGGTTGCAGATAATAAATATCACTTCATGTGGCATCTGTTCAACATCAGAGCCAATTATTTTAGCATTATTGCCCTTTGCTCATGGATTTCTAGAGTTTATCATTCCCTAATGAGGGTTGCAATTTTCTATGCCCAGTCCTATAATGATTGTGCACGTGAGCAGAATGAGGGAAAAATGAAATTGGCCTCCACGTTTGTCTTCCTCGACCTAGCTCTTACATCATAAGATTTGACTTGTTACACAGAAATTACTTGTCTATCCCAGCAGTAACTAAAGTTAAATTCCTACAATAGTACTCTGTACCTATCCTTAGCTCCACTCCCTCCTTGCATACCTCCTGTTTCTCTAGTCTCACAAAAGCTGTGTGACCTCCTTTCCCTACAGAAAGTGTTCTCTCTTTTGCTATTTCAATTTTTTTTTAAATTAAGGCCAGATGTACGGTGCTGTGCCAAAATTGGCAGCATCGTGGACCGCCATTTTTGAAACGTATTTACTAGAATACGCGCACCCCTGTGTTTCCCCCTGCACCTGCTGCGTTGAGGAGGAGATTGTCTTTGTGCAGGAAGGAACACCTTCCTGCACAAAAACAATCTTAAATGGTGATTTGCTCTTTCTATGTGTGCAGCACACACATAGAAAGAGCAAAGAACGAGGAGAAATGCTTTCATTTCTCCTCGTTGTGTCACTCTAGCGCCACCTCTGGCATTAGATTTTGGGTCTGTTTTAGGTTTATGATAACTTGTAACTCTGAGGCAGCGTCAAAATGCAATGGGTGTTGCTGTGGCACGCCCACAGCAGCACCCATTGCACACCCCTTCCACGCAAAGTGCTGCATGTGAAGGGGCTGTATTTATAAGGTGGTGTCAAGCCACAAAAAGTGCCTTAATGCCACGCTCCTGTGCGCTAGGAGCTCTTAAATATGCCTCTTAGTGTCCCTATACCTTCCCTTTACTGCCCGACAATTTTTCTTTAGTGGGAGCAGGTACACTTCTGTCCATCTGGGGGTGAGTAGGTGTTTGGTTGAAAGGTCCCGCCCCAGCGGACTTCATTATCTCCTTTGCACTTCCAGACATTCCTCTCTGAGGCTGTCATCCAGCAGTTATGTGGGTTTAACCAAATACTCAGGCTCTCGGCCTGCCAGTGACGAAGTGAGGGTCTAAGAAGCATGCCCCGGTGAAGTTTAGTTCATGGGTCTGGTTTGTTGGAGGCTCCTGTTCTGCTGGCAAAACTAATCTTCGCCTCCTCAAAAAACAGGGTGGTTTGCTGGCTCTCAGCCCATTTGGTTGTGGACTATCACCTAGCCTGACGTCTGCATTGTGGCGTCTTCTCAAGGTCTTGAAGGGGGCATTGATAACGCCTGCAAACCCTATTCTTTAACCTGTGGTTTCTTAGTGCTGCTATTCTCATCTTTTGCTGTGGAGCAGGATGGGGGTCCTACGCTGTCATCCTTTCCAGCAGCGCAGCAAGCCTGCTGCTCCATACACAGTTCACTTGGTCTAGTTGCATTCCTTTGCACGCAACTTTGACGAACATCTTTGAGACAGAGGTTCAGCTCCGAGAGATACTTTTCAATACAACAATTAAACAAGGAGAAATTAAAAGAAACTCAGACAAATAAGCATGGTTTCTGTCTCTTAATCTGTTTAACTGATCTCTGTTTTAAGACTGACAGATGCTACAAAGAGCAGGTCAAAAGTTCTAATTCCGATTATACCTTTTCTGCTTTGGATACTTTCAGTGGTGGAAACGTAAATACCATGAGGTTGAATATCAGTGCTCTGGAAGACCAGAACCCTGGTATAAAGCGCTACACAGAACATACTATTCTGAAGCACTTCAGGATGAATTCTTTCAATAACTGGAGTTTGAAGATGTGTGTGTTCGTTGCTGGTTTTCCAGTGCTTTTTAGAAATATTTTCCCTGTAACCATATTGCCTGGGCGGCTGTGCGGATACACACAAGTCAGGCTGTAATATATTATTGTCCAGGACCATACTGATTGTATTTGTTTCAAATGGAGAGATGGGCCAAGTTTGGAAAGAGTTCAGTCAGGCCTGGCCTCAATGGACGCTGCCTTTGGCACCTAAAGAAGAAGAGGTACCAGGGCACCGTTAGATTGAAGTTTAGTTCATTAACAGTGTATTTCAATTATCTCTCACATCAGTTTAAAGCTTATAGTTTCACACTCCTGCCGTCTTCCAGATGTTTCCCCTGAGGAAAAAAGTGAGCAGACTTTTGTTCTCATGATACAGCCTTTTTGGCGATGGAGGGGGGACAATGGACTAGTTGTACAGCTCTATTTGTTTCGTGTTCTTGCTTTCTTGAATCAGTGTTCCTCCAAGAGATATA
Source organism: Pleurodeles waltl (assembly GCF_031143425.1). Taxonomy (NCBI): domain Eukaryota; kingdom Metazoa; phylum Chordata; class Amphibia; order Caudata; family Salamandridae; genus Pleurodeles; species Pleurodeles waltl. The sequence continues at coordinate 475,926,326 of NC_090451.1, forward strand.
CTCATGTCCTTGTTTGTGCACCATGCAATCATAATATGGTGTATCGAGTGCTTAACGTTGAGAGTTATATGATCTCTGATCACTTGGGGGCCAGTTCCTCCGGTGTTCACCACAACTGGACACAATTGTTCGTGTCCAATGTGTTTCTTCTTTCTGATCTTGCAGCTTGTGTGTCTTAGCTGCCTTTTTGTGTCCCGTACTGTGACACAATGGCTGTAGGTCTCCAGTACTTGGCTTGGTGGCTCCAGTTTTTCCTTGGTTCAGATTTTTGGACAGTCTGGACAACGTGTGGAAGATAATCTGCTCATTACAGCTCACGTCAATGAAGTGAGCCCATATACAGTTGACTGCGTTAGAGTTCTTTTTCTTAATGGTATAACGTTTGCATGTTAATCAATATTTCACACAGCATGTATGCTACTTGTGGTGGCAACAAGAATACAGCTGGCATGTGTTTCGCTGAGGCCATTTAGCCTTAATTCTCACGCGACTGTTCAGTTAAAACGTATATGACAGTAAAAAGTATATCATAACATAACAACTTCTCCCTATTGGCACAGTGTTGGACCTTGCCCTTTCGTTAGGGTCATCCTAAAACCTTTTGCCCTGTCTCTGTACTTTTTGCTGTTTTTGTTGGTTTTAGGACTCTGAGCACTTTTCCACTGTTAACCAGTGCTAAAGTGCATGTGCTTGCTGCTTAAAATTTTTTAACATTGGTTTATTAACAACTGGCATATTCAATTTACTTATAAGACCCTGGTAAAGTGCACTACCTGTGCTCAGGACCTGTTAATTAAAAGCTACTGCATGCAACACTGATTGTGCCACCCACTTTAGTAGCCCTTTAAAAATTAATCAGGATTGCCATTTAGAGCTTGTGTGTGCAGCTTTATACTGCCTGTTGGAAATGTCCCTTTCTCGAGGGTTTCTGCTTGTCTATTTGATATCTGACCTCCTGTTTTTTTTTTTATCCTGTGGTGAATTTCGTTTTTTGCTGGCTTTAGGACTCTGGGCACTTTACCACTGCTGACCAGTGCTAAAGCGCAAGTGCTCTCTGCCGAAGTTGGATTGGTGATTGGTTTTTGCCATAATTTCTATATTTGATTTACTAGTAAGTCCCTAGTAAAGTGCACTAGAGGTGCCCAGGGCCTCTAAATCAAATGCTAGTAGTGGGCGTTAGCAATGATTGTTCCACCCACTCAAATAGCCTTGCAAACATGTCTCAGACCTGCCACTGCAGTGCATGTGTGTAGTTTTACACTGCCAATTCGACCTGGCAAGTGCACCCACTTGCCAGACCCAAACCTTCCCTTTTACTATGTGTAAGTCACCCCTACGATAGGCCCAAGGCAGCCCCGTGGGCAGGGTACAGTCTATATAAAAGGTAGGACACATACTAGTGTGTTTTACATGTCCTGATAGTGAAATACTGATAAATTTGTTTTTCACTATGTCAAGGCCTATCTCTCCTGTGGGATAACATGGGGATTGCCTTACAATATCCTTTAAGTGTAATTCCGCATTGGGAGCAGATAGAGATTTGGAGTTTTGAATCTCTAAACTCACAATTTAAAAATACATCTTTTGATAAAGTTGGTTTTTAGATTGTAAGTTTGAAAATGCCACTTTTAGAAAATGGGCATTTTCTTGCTTAACCATTATATGCCTATGCCTGGCTGTGGAATACACGTCTGGGTCAGACTAACAGTGGGATAGTTGAGAATTCACTCTAGACAATTACACAAAGGGAGCTGAAGTGTGCCCTACATATCCTGATGGGTCTTCCTGGGCTAGAGTGGAAGGTGGAAATGACACTTGCACCTGAATAGGGCTATGCCTGCCCTTACACAATACCGCCTCCAACCCCCTGGAGAGTGTCTGAGGCCAGGACAGGGAGAATCAGGGTCTTGTGCACTACCAAGACTTTCCTTTGAAGTTTGCCCATTTCAAATGAGTATAAGTATTGGAATGCTGACCCCACAATGTCAGAACACTTCTGGGCTAAAGACATTTTGCCAAGGAGAAGAGCTGGATGCTTGTGGAGGACCTGACACTCGGCCTGTTGCTTTGCTGTGCTGGCCTGCTGCTGCTCCTTCTGCCCTGGGAGTGAAAGGACTGGACTTTGCTTTCTACCTCCTGCTTTCCTAGGTTCTCCAAGGGCTTGAACTGAGCTTGCCTCCTGTTGTGAAGTCTCAGGGACATCAAAGACTTCATTTGTCAGTGCCTGTTCAGAGTCATGACTTGCTAAGTGGTGCCAAATCTGGTCCTTAGAAAAGGAAGCTGGTAACCTGCTGGGAAAAAACACACACTGCTGTGTGCACGGGCGAAAAAACAATGCAGCTCCTATCCCGAGGCTGAAAATTCAATGCAGCCCCTGTATCACAGTTGAAAATTCAATGCAGCACCTGTTCTTAAAGCGGACCCTTCGCACAGTGCGGTAGAATTTTCCAATCATCGACCCTGGTTATCAAATCTTCAAAACACAGCAAGGACCTGAGGCTGCATGTCTGGAAATTATTGCATCATTCTCTTTCAGGGGAAAAAATTGACCCATCACCTACCTGGTGGGAAAAGAATCGTAGCACTGCCTCACTTGCGAGTAAGGAATCAACGCATCGGTTGCTTTTCTGACGCATCGCCTCTCCTACAGCTTTACCTTTAATGCGAACCAGGTACTTTGTGCTAACACAATGCATCCACTGATTCCTATTGATTAAGACTCTTTTTAACTTCTGGACCTGTGGATATTCTGCCAGGAAGAATAGCTGCTGTGCTGCTGGAGGGACTGTAATTCTGCTGGAATTTGCTAAACTCCTGCTCTGCTGCCTGCTGCCTTCCTTGTCTGGGAGTGAGAAGGACAGGACCAATATTTCTTCACCCCCAGAGCCAAAGTGACTCCAAGGGCTTGCTGGCTTGCCTCCTGTGCTGAACAGTCAGGGACTTCAAAGACTACACTCAACTCTAATGCAGCTTCTGGACTCTACCAACTGTGAGTCCTGCCCTGCCAAGTAGTGTCAATCACATCCTAGGACCTTAGAAGTGGTTTCTGTAGTTATTTCCACAAAAACCCATGCATTGCCATCACTGCACTGAACGGAACTGCCACATCTCTACTCGATGCCGATACATCGCCACAGCCGCTGAGGATGAGGACACCGCAGAACCAACTGTGTGGCTTGGACCTAATGCATCATCCTCAGCCTAACACATTGCCTTCACATCGCTGGCTGCTCGACTCCACGATAACGCATCACCGTTATCGCCAAGTGTACACTGGTGAGGCATCATTGACTGCATGGATCAGAACTGATGTATCTGCGCATCACCTCCTCTGCACCTCACATCATGCCTTCAATGTCGATGCATCCTTCTTCGAAAAGGTACCTTTTCATTGCAATAAAATTAGTCCCTGTATCTCACCTGCACCTTATTGTGGGGGGCTTGACTTTTCAGATTTGACTCGGTTTACCACAACTAGATAGCCCCAGGCTGCGCTTTAAATTTCTAAGCACTATATTTCTTTATAATTTATACCTCAACTTCTATTGATTAGATTTTTGTCATTTTGCTCTTGTTTTGTTCATTAAAATAAACTCTGTTTTTCTAAACTGGAGTGGATTATTTTTGTGTGTTGTTTTCACTGTTTTACTGTTTTAAGTACTACACCAATACTTTACACATTGCCCCTAAGTTAAGCCTGCATGTTTTGTGCAGTCTACCGGAGTGTGAGCACGTGCTAATTTATAGTGTGCCATCCAGAAACCCAATTTCTAACATACGCCAATGTGAAAGAGGTAAACAAGTGATGAGGTGGTTTTGTACCATTAAGTATAGTGCACCCAAATGTAAGCAAGAAGCCCTGAACCACATAATTGGCAAACTAAAGCAAGTGGTCTGAGGTGTCATAAAAGAAAACTCCAGGGTAATTGGGTATACTATTATATACAGTCAAAGAATGTCTCATAGTTTAGAGACATGAAGAAAATTAAAGGTGCTTAAGTAAGCGTACTTCTGACCCATCTGCTAGCAATGGCATTATGCCGCTTGCTCTTTCCCATATTTTGTGTCAGTCAAGGAAGCACTGAAGTTCTTCACATTCCATCTATTGTGTTTTGACTAGTCAACTCAGTCTCCCTGCTGAAGGCTCGTTTTCTGCTTTTTTGATGGCAAATGATATATTCAGGTTCCCTGCACTGCTTATTTGTTCATTGGCACTTCTAATGTCTGAGTGAATGAGGTCTCCTGCTCCAAGACAGTGGCTGCCTGTGTCACACGCAGGATGACAACATGGGCAGGCCGCAGCTTAGTGCAGCATTGCCCTGCCAGACTGGACATCTCCAACATTTGCTTCACTCCCTTATGGCATGGAAAGGGCAGTGGTACACCACTTTCATTATGTCACTTCCAAGAGCAGAGGCCTTCTTTGTTTGGAGTTACGCCATGGCTCTAAGGGTCATTCTCGTTTGGTGATTCTCTTCAGTGAAACCCACCCTACCATTTATCCTTGGGGACATGTTTGTGATTACTGATGTAATACAAGTGTTGTGATGTTTTATTTTCTCTTGCTCTGCATTGCAGGTGGAGTTACAGGGTGTTCCAGATGACTTTAATGTAAAAAAGCAACCACAAGAAAGAGCCCATAGGGGCTTCATGCCAATACCCTGGGAGTACTTATTGTATGGTGCGAGGACATAAGCAATGGTTCCCTCTTATTAATGGCAGTTGTAAGCCTGACTAATTGGGGGCTTGCCTGTTAACACTCCACCTCTGTGTGTTAGTTCTTTTCCTGGACTATGGGTTCCAGATGTAAGTGAACCCCCAAAGGTTCAACAACAGATTTATTTTGTGTATTCCTGGTCCTCATTGGCTAATGAGGCAAGCAGCCAGCGTGGGTCATATCATCACTAGCTGCCCTTGTACTGCTCATAAGTTAACCAATTACCTTTCCAAATAGATCTAAAACATAACTTTCTCCAAACAAAACTGATGTTTGCTCACTTATTCTGCTTGTGGACTTATCTTTGCATGCATTTATACAGTGTAATTCAGTTGGGTGTGTGTGTGTGTGTGTGTGCACCTGGTTATCTGGGTATGGGATAGCTGCTCTATATAGGTATTCCAGAGTCGGCTTCTTGATATGTTTAATGGGATGCTTTCTGTATAGTGGTTGGTGTGATGTCCCTGGCTTGCGGGTTTGAATGCCACAGTTCCTCTGAACCTTCTTCCCTCAAGGATTCCTAATGGCGATAGCTTAGGAGTTTGACAGCTCCTCTAGACCTTCTTCCCCCTGGTGTTGTTATTTGTGAATTCCATGACCTCATTGCCAACCTCTGAGAGGACTACAGAGTCCAGACTGTCCTAGATTGAGGAGGGGCTACTCCAGGGAGCGCTATAAAGTGTGTTGCACTTTTACACCCCGTGGGATACCACTACATCATTGACTGCTTTGGATTGGCCTACAGAGCTCAGACTGCCCTTGGTTGAGAAGGGGCTATTCCAGGGAACGTTATAAAGCACATTGGACACCTTCCTGCCCCTCGGGATGCACACTTGATGTGCTTGGGAGTGGCCCGGGACAACACTAGGCCAAGAGTGGGCTTTGTGCCTGTTAAAGCCTAGAGGAGGCCAGGCTGGGCCACCTCTCTAACGGTTATTGCAAGGTACTGGATAGATTTTTTCCTCATAGTGGCTAATGTACCATACTTTATTAGATTTCTCCTTTCCATGCCACTTTTGGTGGCCTTAAGGTGCTACTAACTATTTTGCTGTCTTTCTATTTGTTTGCCCATTGTTGTGGTCTTAGAGGGAATGGTTGGGTTGTTGCTCTGTATCATGTATGGACCCTTATAGACCTGTAAGGCCTTCATTATCTTTATAACTTGTTGAAGTCACATCTAAGTGTTAACTTGTTGACGAGGTCTGGTGTTCTGTTCCCTCATACCATGACAAATTTAGCTTAAGTATGGGTAAAAGAAAGGCACATGAGGGAGCAACTGGCCCGCCAAAGCTAAAAAAAAAACTGAAAAACAGCAAGTGGTAATTGTGTAATAGATAGGGTAGATAACCTGCTGATAGAATGCGAAGAGACTCTTAATACCATCTCCCCTCTGGCCCCTACAGTTTCATGACCACCACACTCTCCATCTATCAATAAAAGTTAAAAGTTTATTCTGCAAATGTTTGGCAAAGTAACAACTCAGCCACTATTGTGTCACCAATTAGAAATGTTCATGTCTCCTGTGCACAACCTTACCACTTAGGCTCATCTGCCAAATAGGTTAATGCAACAATAGAATGCCAAAAACGTTATTCACGAGTATATAGAGGAAGTGCCAAATGAGAGGAGAGGGATGGACACGAACAATGGAGATAAACTTGGGGTTTTGTGGATGCTGGAGAGCTTAATGGACAACATTTGTGGGTTGAGGGAGGAAGTCTCTGCCCATAAAACCCTGTTGCAAGTTTAGAAACTAGGGCCCACTTTTTTAGCGCTGCATTTGCGCCGCTTTTTGATGCAAAAGCGGCACAAACTTACAAAATGCAATTGTATTTTGTAAGTTTGCGCCGCTTTTGCGTAAAAAATGACGCAACTGCGGCACCAAAAAAGTATAAATATGGGCCTAGGTTTGGTGGAATACTAGTCCAGAATACTGCTAGACACAAAGAGAGAACCCTTGGGGAGTCTGGTGTGGGGCCAAGTGAAATGATGTATCAGAATTCTTTATTGGCACCAGAGTTCCCAATCCCCCGACCCTTATTGTGCACAAATCTTTAATCCCCCAACTCCACTTATGCCCTTGCAATACCCTCCCCCCCCGGAAGAGATAAAAAAGGAGGGGTGTTTACCCTAAAAACTTGATAAGAGAGAATATGAGGAATGGTCCAGATAGGAGTCTGGATCAGGGAAGTGATGGATCTAGGCAGAGATGGTGTGACTCTGTGAGTCACTGATTACAACATCCCCATCTTCCCTATGCCAGGAGGATTGTCCACAAAGGGATCTAGTCCTGTATTCTGGAAATTATAAACAGCACAGCTGTTTATCTAATTAAGGTCCAAAAGCTGGCTGGCAGTGCCAGAGGAAACAGGACTCCCTAATCAATAAAGTCACGGTTTGGTTACGGGAGGTTAGGCACTGTTATTCAATCATTAGAATTGACATTACTAGAGCAGAGAGGATTGTTTCAGCAGGAGACCCCTGTGACACGGTGATGGTAGTCAAAGAGCTGGTGGATGATTTATTGGGTATTGATTTACCGACATCCTGTAATGCCAGTACTCAAATTTAGAGCAAGTACAGACCCCAAGGTGATTCTGAAGTCCATCTTACCTGAGCTAATGGTGTTGTTGCTAAAGAGCAGGGAAATCCTGAACCAAGGAAGTCTAATGGAACAACTTGACTGGGAGTACAAAGTTTACCAAGATCTATGTTAGGAAAGAGTTGTTGTGGGGGGGAACCATTGGACCAAGAGCTTAAGGGTTCTAACCACACACATGGACCTACCTGAAGAAGGATCTGGTAACTTGAATGATGTTGTGAGGGTATCCCCCATTAAGGAATAAAGAATAGGAAGAGCCAATCGGAGGCACATACCAGAAGCCATTTGTAATATTCAACTGGATGATGATCCAAGCTTAGGGGATTCTTGAAGGTCTCCTGAACCATATTTAATTTTTGTCCTGGAATGTATCAGAGATTAGTAATATGCCCTTAGAACAGAGGTCTTCAATCTGTGGGGCACGACCCTCTGGGAGTCCGTGGAGTCACGGGAGGGGGTGGACATTCCCCTGCGTCACTTCTGACTTGAATCTAAAACGTCTTCATTTTGGAAAAAGACAACTGTCCTGGGACTGTTAATTCTGATAGTTTAAAACACTTCAGCTGAATTGTTATTCAGTGAGTCTCCTGCTCTGTGGAACTGAGGGAGAGGCAGACAGCAAAATAAGCGTTCTTGCCAGGATTCCAGCTTGCTTGAATGAAATGAAAATATGCCCTACAAAGAAAGGGTAATCTGCAAATGTAAAGAATGCTTGGGACCCTGTACTGGCTTTAATTGATCAAATCACTGGAAGCTTTGTGATGAGAAAGATTTATTCTTTTTGAGTGGTAGTGAAAACAGTTATCCCCTGAACTGTGAAGTGTGTGCTTTTCATTGTAATTGTATTTACATTGTTTTTACTACCCCTGAGGAGGTTTAAAGGGACAGTTATGTAAAAAACATTGTATTACATACGGTCTGGGTATCATTAAAATCTATATTTTGAAGCTTATATTATCGTAAAACTTTTGCACATTTTGTAGTAATCTATTTTATACTGTGCGTAATGCAAATATAAAATAATTACTTACATATTCAGTTTACTGTCACAGGCTGTGGCTTCGTAGAACTAAAAATACACATCAGTATTCTCCACTGCACCAACCAAAATTTAATTATGTGTCTCTCTGGTTACACACAGACCTCTGAAGTGCATTAACTAATAGAGGTTTCATTAATATACAAAAGTGCATTTCCCACAGAGTAACAACTTTTTAAATTTATTTTTTATTTAAGCGTTATTTTATATGTAGCTACCTGGCCGTGAAAAACCTAAAAATTTAAGACAACAACAGCAGCAAACTAATATAACCCGGAGTCAGTTTTTGCTAAAATAGAAGCATCTGTTTTCATAATGTTAAAAATCTTTCTAGAAAAACAGCGTGAATGAAGATTAAGGGTTCACTTCCTCCCCTAGAATTAAAGAAAGCATCCTCCTTGGGCCTTACAGTTCATCCTTAATGATTGTAAATGGTATGTTTTAATTAAGATGAATGATGTTGAAGTTGTCAGCATCCCATGAAATATAGTATGGTTCTCTTCAGATGCTGTGCACTAAAGTTGCAGTCCATGCATTACATCTATTATACCCAAGACAACTGGAATGATGTGATTATGCGACTGCATCGATTTTTGCCACGTAATCCATCATCTGCCTCATAGTCTGATTTTTTTAAAAATTGTTTATAGCTCATACGATTAAAAAGTTACTAAAACACAGAGACACATATTGCCATGCAGTAGAAGGTCCTTTTCAAAGCTGGACTGGTCACCTTTTTTTTGCTTATAACTATATTTGGGTGTTTAACTACAATTAATTTGGTGCAACCACAGATTGGTTGTCTCTCTTGAGAAAAACAGGTGCACCAATCACATTAGTTTAAAAAGGTGTTATCATCTAAATAATATTTGTCAAGTCATGTTTTGTTTGTGAAAAATAAAGTACCATTGTGCATTTTTGGGTAATTCTTTTTGGAGACTTTTTCTTTAAGCTGTGTGGTAAGCCTCTGACACTGTACCACAGTCACCCGCTAACATTTAGTTTTAAACACTGTTCAATACTATTTACCTACTGTAAAAATGATTTGCTGTGGAAATTTAGGGGCATTTGTGGTTGTCGATGATGTGGAGTGCCAAGTTTTTGACATTTTTGTCAGGAGGGGGTCTTTGCATCTAAAATATTCTGATGGGGGGTGTCAACATCAACACAGTTTGAAGACCTTTGCTTTAGAATGAGATTTGGGTCAGTTTATAGATGCCCACAACTTCTGACTAGTCCAGGAGACTTGGTGTTCTACTCCCATTTTCAGGAATGGGTATACATTTTTTGTATAAAAGTGATTCATTCAGGCAGGGGTAGACCTTTAGGGGAAATAATGATCTGAGTCAAGACTTCACTCCAAAGCATAGCTTGTCATACTCTCATTGACTCGCTCAACCCATTAGCAATTAGTTTGGTCCTTCCAGAAGGAATGCCCTTGAAAATTTGTAATGTCTATTATTGGTTGGTAACTCATAAAGCAGAGTCAATGGCAATAAACGTACTGGAGAACACTCTTCTTGAGTTACCCAGAAAACCTACTTGATAGCAGATGGAGATCTAAATGCAACCTATTAACCTATGTTAGTAACTCCCCGATTTGTTTGTGGGTCAGGATAGCCAGTGGAAGATTCCACAGACCAATCTTCCCACTGTGAAATGGTCTCCTAGAGTAACGCAACTGTTAGCGCTAATGCTTAAAAGTGATTTCAGAGCAGCTAATGGCAGGACACCCTCAGACAGGGATGGTAAGCTAACATTCAATAAACCGGGTCACTCAAGTCAAATTGATTACTTTTTAATTGATCTAAGTCTTTGGCCCTCTCTGATGGACATGGTAGTAGTGAATACGACAGAGAGTGACCACAATGGTTTGTGCTTGACATTAGTGGGCAGGTTGGTAGAGAAACCTCCAGTTATAGTTAGACAAGATGTCAAAGACCTTTCTAAAACCAAGAATGGCAAAGCTATTAGATGGGACTGGGTCGTCAAGCATCTTCAGTCTTGAAATCTGTCCTCAGGAAAGTTAAGGTGGCAGTTGACAACTTAAATGCCCTCGCCCCGAGCTTAGAATATCTACATTGCAGGAAAATCATAAAGAGCTTTACTCGCACATTAGGGAACTTCAATCCTAAAATATCAAGGCTGATAGCAATAAACATAAGGCATTTGGCTTAAGTAAAACATTTGCAGCCATTAATTCACACTTCATGTCTCAAGTGGCTGGGCCTGACAAGATTACAAATGATTTGTTTATGGCAACTTCTTATCTACTTCAATCTTGTAAGGTATGGAGATTCCTCCTTCCTAGAAATCGTTGAGATAATTTCAGTCTTTAAGAGGGTCCATGATAATGATCCTGGGAAATACAGGCCTATTAGTTTGTTAGATTCTTCAAAAAAGATGTTTTGCAAACAAGTGCTTGCCCTCCTACAAGACTGGATTCTTGGGAATGAGGTGTTATCTGACTTCCAGGCAGGCTTTAGAAGTAACGGTAGCACTATTGACCAGGACTTCCATTTTACATGTATTTTTGGGGAAATGTCAGTAATCAACAGGGGCAATTTGTATGTTACCTTTGTTGATTGACATGCCACCTTCAATTTGGTCCTCAGAGGCAAGTTGTGGAGGGTCCTGGAGGCAATGAGCATTCCCTCAAATTTATTAGATATCCTGGTGCGACTACCTATTGAAAATGATGCCCAAGACAGCTGAGGAGTCAATGGAAAACTGACAGAGCCCTTCAGGATCAAATATGGAGTAAGGCAAGGCCACATTCTTGCCCCCACCCTGTTTTTAGTGTACTAATGGGGTGGTTGACTATTTAAATATGGATGGGTGTGATTCATCTGCAGTGGGGGGTTGAAGGGTGCCCTATAGCCAAAATTCTCTGCTTTGGTACATTCTCAAGATTTAAAGATTGGGACAAGGAATACCTCAGTTACTTACAGTAAATCTTATTACTCAGAGTACTGATCTTTCTCTTCATAACCCACTGCCCAAAATATGTTTGCCCACAGGTATCGCTGTACGAGTCCCTTTTTATGGCGCCCGTGGGGAGGATGGGACTTCTTATTCACAGTTTACTAAAGGCCAGTCTAAGTAATTACTCTCTGTGTAGCAAGGCGAACTTCATGATGTAAAGGTTGTAAAGAGAAAGACCAGCACTCAGAGTAATGAGGACTATCATTAAAAAATAGAAGCATTAATGAGTGTTCGCACAGGGACTTCTGAGAACCATCAGGCATTTAGCATTTATTACCCTTAATGTAGCTCAACACAACTGACATTAACGCCTAATGTCCCTGTCTGTTGCATGTCCCTGCTTCAAATTCCCACAGTACGGAATGCAGCTATAAAACCGGAATTAATGGTAAAGCTAGCGCTTCAAGCTTTTTGCCTGGTCTATTGTAGAACATACTTTTCATCCATACCCATATATGAGCATCGTCATTGTTCATGCCTCTTACCAAGGAGTTGGGCATGATGATCTTTAGTGTCAATGCCCACCTTATAGTCTGCTCATTTTGTACTCCTAATCCACTTAATAACTATCAGAACAAACATACCATTGCACAGTTATCATCTGGGTCCATATTAGAGATAGGGCACACTGTCTTTGCTTGTACCATGGCACACCTTTAAATAAGTGCACTGATTATAAGCAGGGACAGTGTGTCCTATTACAATGAATGTGCTGCCCCCAGGCCATACATAAAATTGCACCTGTCCTGAGGACAGCACAGTCAGTGAAATACAGAGCGGCTCTGCATTTTACAGTGCAGACAGTAAGCTGCCTGCACTTTAATAAGGGGGGAGAGATCCATTTGCAGGCATGTGCAGTGCACCCACCTGCAGAGAGATTATTGGGGAGTCTATGGGAGTCTTCTTTAACTCCTTCAGAGGGCTGCCCTCAGAGGGCACACTGACAGTACCCCACCTTTTTGTGGAACACTTTCAGTGCATATCCTAAGGCATGTTTGTCTCTGCGCCCACATCCATAATAAGGCAAACTGATTCTCTCATTTGCATATCTTCAGAGGAATCGACCTCTGGAGATAGCACTGACACTACATGTGCCCCAGTGCTATCAACATTACATAAGGGGATGCTCAAGCATTTGCGGCCCCTTCAGTAATATCATTGTGCTCCGGGGGCCCATAAAAAGCGGCACAGAATCCCTTTGCTATCACTGGGCACACTGTGTAATACAGCCCCAGTTTGGATAAACAGTTTAACAGATGGTGTATCAAAGTAAACATAATTGGATCTAAACATGTAAGTGACATTCCACATACCAACTGTACTGTTTAAATGATCTGTACTGTGAATATACTGTGTCACATACACATTAGAGGTGAAAATATGTGTGGGACTGGTGCAATGCTATCCGAGCAGATAGGACGGGCATGCATCACATTGTGAAGCCCAGCTTCTCCTGTGCCCTGTATGGTTAATTATTATTAAAGGAAATGAGTTGTGCCCCCAACCCATGGACCTGGGTATTGAATGAGTAAACAAAACAACGGTCCTTTGGTGGGAAGTTTTTTTTTTAAAAATCTGTTTATTAAACATAACATTCACATACCAGTACATTGGCTGTTTACAATTTATCGAATTATTTACTTGCATAAATAATCTTGCATGGCCTTGTTGCATATTAACTGGTATGAAAGAGAGAGAGAAAAATCAAATTATAAACAAACATAAGATATTGCTAACAGAGCAGGAAGAAAGGAAACATACAGCTTAAATACTGTGCTACAACTACTTGCCGAATAACAATGCAGCTAAGCACGACCAATGTCATTGATAATATTTGCTACCTCAAGCCGAGGTAGGGAGGGGTTAGAGGAAGGAATGCAGCTGATATATGTAAGTGTGTGAAGAGCGAAGGACAGAGGTGGGGGCAAGGATTATGTTTTGTGGGGTTCAGTGGGATGCTGAGCCTAATTGGCATTGATCGAACTGGGTTTGACCTGCGTAAAGTCTTGTACGCAGTGGAAACAGCCAGGTTTGTTAGGTTAATACTATGAGGATTAGAATGAGAGTGTCAGCAATGTCTATAATTGAGATTGAGGCAGTTCAAATATTCTGCTGATCGTATCCACCTTGCTGTAAAATTTGTGTATGGTGCACTATTCACGGGGGGTGCAAGTCATCACGCGCTTCTATTGCCACCACAAAGGTATTCCAGACTTCAGGGCCCACTTCAATGAGACCTTTACGTTGCAATAGGTTGAGTGTCTGCGCCTCGGCCTGTGAGCGACTATGTAGGTCGCGCAGCCAAACCGAGTGGGATGGAACATGTGGAGCCTTCCAATGTGTTGCAATCAGACGTTTGAAGACAACAAACGCTAAGTCTATGAATCTGTGTGCCTGTTTATCTCCCTTAGTGCGGTGACGTATGCCCAATAAGCAGGACTCTGGTGTGGGGGATAATGCGAGGGATGAGATGTCTGCTGTAACGTTTGTAACTCGGTGCCAGGCTGAGTTTATTGAGTGACAGCTCCAAACCATGTGGTAAAAGTCGGCTGCCGGGGTAGCACATCTTGGGCACGATGGAGTTGTGTTCGGGTATATTCTTAGAATGCGGGCTGGGGATAAATAAGCATGGTGAATATTATTGAATTGGGTGTAGCGTAAGCGAGGATTTCGGGATATTGATTTGATCGTTGCAAGAGCTGCGATCCAGGTTTTTTGTGGTAATGGCGTAGGAAGGACCATGTCCCAGCGTGCTTTAGCGTGCGGCAGGGTAGTGCAAACTGCTGCTAATAGTATTTTGTATATTTTAGTTATGGTGCCTTTTGCGCTACCTATTGTAAGGATAGTGGTGAGCAATGGGGACTCAGGGGGTATATTATTGCCGAGGCCCCAGATCTTGTTTAGCAGCCTTTTAATGGCGCTGTATGTCAAAAAGGCCCCATTGTGCATCACCCCGGCAGACACCAGTTCCGTAAAGGAGTACAGCGCGGAATGGGAGTATAGATCGCCTACCTTCAGTGTATTTATGTCCCGTGTGTTATGATGTATTGAAATAATTTGGGTGCCCGGCAATTGAAACAGCGGTATCAAGGTTGAATAAGGGGGGGAGGGGGACTTGCCATGGATATATCTATACCAGCAAAAGCGAGCTGCTTCCATCAGTATGTGTTTCGAGGGTAGGGAGTGAGGGGTGGATAACAATGTGAGCAGCAGCCCCTTTGGGGCCATACATGACTGCAGCAGTACGCCCTCAGCGGAAGGGGCATCATGCAGCCATCCAGTCAGCCATGACAATTGAGCGGCCGCGTAGTATCTTTCAAGGTTAGGCATGCCCAGCCCGCCCATTTCCTGCGGATGTTGTGTTATGGTCAACGCTACTCTATGTCTATCTTTGCCCCAGAGTAGGTCGGTTAATATTGAATGTAATTTACTAAAGAAGGAGCGTAGTAGGCACACTGGCAGGGCAGTAAAGTAATATCGGAACCTCGGGAGGATAAGCATCTTGGCAATTGCTACCCGGCCCAACGGGGATAAGGGGAGTGAACTCCAGAATGGTATCGAGCTGCGAGTGGATCTCACTACTCTGTCAATGTTGCCCTCTTTTAGATCTATAACAGAGTGGTAAATCTGCACCCCGAGGTACTTAATGGTTGTATATGACCACGGTAGTTTATATTGTGGAAGTGTTGTATGTGCGTCAGCCGGAATGGAGATAAGAGGGAAGATACTGGATTTGGACCAGTTGACGTGAAGTCCAGAGGCGAGGGCAAAAGAGTCCAGCAATTTCAGCACCTCTGACATGGAGGTAGAATGATTACGCAGATAAATCAGGGCATCATCTGCATATAGAGATATGATATGATAGGTGTTAGATTCCGGGATGCCCCACACATGCGCGAAACTGTGTAGTTTGATTGCCAGTGGCTCCATAGCAATGGCAAACAGCAAGGGGGACAATGGGCAACCCTGTCTGGTGCCTCTGCTTATGGAAAATGCTACGGAGATAATGCGACCATTTTTTACACGTGCTGTGGGCTTAGAGTACAACGTCTTGATCCAGTTTATGAAGCCAGGTCCGAAGCCGAACGCCCTGAGTGTGCAAATAAGATAATTCCAGCTTAGTGTGTCAAACGCTTTTTCAATATCTAGGGAGAGGGCGACCGCTTCGGTGTTTGTGTTGTTCTGCATTATATGAAGCAGTCTCCTAATATTTAGGAAGGTGCTCCTACCGGGAATAAAGCCGGACTGGTCTTGATGTATCAGACTCGGTAGGTAGGGGAGGAGCCTATTCGCTAATATTTTCCCTAGTAATTTGCAGTCTGTATTTCAATCAATCAATCAATCATAGTATTTATAAAGCGCGCTATGTACCCGTCAGGGTTTCGAGGCGCTGGGGGGGGGGGGAGCGCTGCTGATTTAGCGGTCGAAGAGCCAGGTCTTGAGGAGCCTTCTGAATGCGAGGAGGTCCTGGGTCTGGCGAAGAGATGTGGGGAGAGAGTTCCAGGTCTTGGCGGCGAGGAAGGAGAAGGATCTGCCGCCGGATGTCTTGCGCTGGATTCGGGGTACGATGGCGAGGGCGAGGTTGGCGGATCGGAGTTGACGTGTTGGAGTTTAGAAGTTAAGTCTGGTGTTGAGGTAGGAGGGTCCGGTGTTGTGAAGTGCCTTGTGAGCGTGGGTCAGGAGTTTAAAGGTGATCCTCTTGTCTACCGGGAGCCAGTGGAGTTCCTTTAGGTGAGGGGAGATGTGACTTCGGCGGGGTATGTCGAGGATCAGTCGGGCGGAGGCATTTTGGATACGTTGGAGTCGTTTGATGTCTTTGGTTGGGATGCCTGTGTAGAGTGCGTTGCCGTAGTCAAGTCTGCTGCTGACGAGGGCCTGGGTCACCGTCTTTCTGGTTTCTGTTGGAATCCACTTGAAGATTCTGCGGAGCATTCGAAGGGTGTTGAAACAGGCGACGGAGACGGCGCTGACCTGTTTGGACATGGTGAGGGCGGAGTCCAGGATGAAGCCGAGGTTTCTTGCGTGGCTGGCAGGGGTGGGCGGGGGTCCGAGGACGGAGGGCCACCATGAGTCGTTCCAGGCCGAGGGAGTGCGCCCGAGGATGAGGACTTCCGTCTTGTCGGGAGGAGGGAGAGCGGTCTGTATGATTTAACATCAAGGGGGTCTCGACCAGCTTTTGGAAGGACCACTATTAAAGCTTCGCGCATAGAGTCTGGCATTTGCAAATTATGGTACGCCTCATTAAACACTTCTACGAGCGGGGGCAGGAGATGACTCGCATGAGAGTTAAAATATTCCACCGGAAGTCCATCCGATCCAGAGGTTTTACTGCGCGCCATTTGTGCCAAAGCTGAGCGCAGTTCTTCAACGGTAATGGGGCCATCCAGAATATGAGTGTTATCGAGGATAAGTTGGTTTTGAGAGACAAGTTGTAGTATATCAGTTAGGTGTGATTCCGGCGGAGGGGGAGGGGACGTATAAAGTGTACGATAATATATGAAAAAGGCTTCATTGATGCCAGACTGGGTGTTAACGATAGCGTCGGGGTTTAAGCGTATCGCGCCGATAGGCGTTGGCTGTGAGGGCTGTCGAGTCAGCTAGGCTAATAGTCTACCGGATCTGTCTCCTTCAGCGTGCTGTCTTGTTATATAATGTCTGTAGTCATGTTTGCCTAGCCTAGTATCTGCTTCGTTATGGGCGGCCCTAAGCGAATTCAGTGTTGTTAGCATGGACTCGTCCCTGACAGCCGCAGCCTCCGCATTGCGGATTTTTACCTCTAGTGTTTGTAGCTCTTTAGTGAGTACTTTTCTCACCCCTACCGTGGCTGCAAGGCAGTGTCCCCGTATCAACACTTTATGGGCATCCCACTCTATAGAGCGGGATGATGACGAGTTTTTATTTAGCAGGAAATAATCAGCTAATTTTTTAGCTATATCTGTTTGAAAGGGGGGATCTAAAAGGGCTTCCGGCTGTAAACGCCACGTTGGTATGCGAGTGTGCATGTGTCCCCAAGCTATCGTTACACATAAAGGATTATGATCTGACATAGTGCGCGCTAAGTATTCAGATCCGCACACCTTCTGAATCACTGTTGCAGATACAAAGACCATATCCATTCTGGTATACAACTTATGTACAGGGGAATAATAAGAGTATTCCCGTTGGGCGGGATGGGCCGTCCTCCATACTTCACTCAGGCCGTTGTTTAAAGCCCAACTTGCTAGTGCTTGAGAGGCACGATTGGAAGGAGCTGAGGTAAGCGGGGGAAGGAGCGGTCCATTTGAGTGTCTAAGACACTGTTAAAGTCTCCTCCCCAAACGCATTCCAACGTAGGGTCGTTAAGGTTGCCGGTTGAAAGTGTAGATAGGAAATCGCGTTGGTCTGCATTTGGGGAGTACAGTGCAACTAGGGCTAAAGGGGATCCATCTAGTATGCCCTCGACTATCACGTGGCGACCATTTGAGTCACATTGTGTGCGAGACACAGTGAATGGAACCCCGGGGGCGATCCAAATCGCTACCCCACAGGCAAATGATGAAGAAGTTGTGCCATGCAATTGCCCCTTCCATTTTGAGCGTGTGTTTTCTAGCGTAGTTTTAGAGAGATGTGTTTCTTGCAATAATGCTATATGTATCTGATGTCTCTTGAGAAAGGCATAAACCCTCTGTCGCTTCCGTGGAGTTGCCATACCTCTAATATTCCATGTGAGCACCTTGTATTTTGCTATACTCTGATGTGTTTGAGTGGCCATGATATTTTTGTGGTTTTCGTATGTCCAAGGGAATGAGTGTCTGCTGACCATGACATAAAAACATTGTGACGTGCGCACTCTAAGATTGGGTAACTTGTTCCTGCGACATTGCGAGCTGTAGTCCTATTGCTATGATAATCATGACATGTACATTTGCTGCTGCATTTGCAATTAACTAACATGTGATAAAACCAACGACTAAATAAAAGGGTACACTCTAAAACAACACGCAATAACAACTGAATTGAAAAATAGAAATCAATTCCAGCAATTGCTGGCATGAGAGAATGGTCCATATGGAGCAGGGGGGTGTCGGGAAGCATTGATACAGAGTCTAGGGTTTACCCTGCCCTGTTCACTTGTGGTGAAGAGTGTGCCGCCCAGGGGCACAATCGAATCACGCGGCGTAGCAGGTAGATGCCGATGGCACTCAGAAGGAGGTGTAATAGTATTGTGATGCTGTCCCCGATTTGTAAGAACCAGTAGGGCCCAGCTGCTTAGCAGATATCATCTGCTGTGCGTGGTGTGAGGGTAGGGCCACGTGTGGATTCAGCTGAATCAGAATTTGCATCTTGTTCCTGCTCAACATCCGCTTGTGTAGAGGAGGCAGTAGGTGACGCGTTAACAAATCTGGATGTGGCTCGCAGGAGACGGGAGCGTTCAGTTTGCGCTTGTTCAGGCGAGGGCCTCGCGCCCTGTTTTTTGCGCTGTCTACGACCCGACGTGGAGGAGGGTCTATCGGCTCCCAGATCATTTGTGTCTAACGGATCGGCTAGCCCCTTGGCATGTAGCCAGGTCCAGGCGTCCTCTGGAGAAGTAAAAAAGAGTGTACGAGTGTCATCCTGTATCCGGAGTCTGGCAGGGAACAACAGCGCATACTTAATGTTATGTTTACGGAGACACGCCTTAATATGGTAGAAAGAGTTGCGTTTCTTCTGTACTTCTGCTGTAAAATCTGGGTAGGCTGTAATCACACCATCTTCGAAGCTTACCGGACCAGATTTGCGGAATAGCTGTAGGATAAGATCTCTGTCACGATAATTGAGGAGTCTTACTATAAGCGGGCGTGGTTGTAAGCCAGGAGGGGGAGGCCTGGCGGGGATCCTGTGTGCTCTTTCAACAGAAAAGAACTTCGGGATGTTATCCTTCAGAATAGTATCAGTAAGCCATTTCTCTATAAATAGTTCAGCACTGAGGCCCTCGGCACGCTCGGGAAATCCCACCATACGGATATTGTTGCGACGGGATCTACCTTCTGCATCCTCAGCTCTGCGTTTTAAAGAGTCCACCTCTGTCGATAAGTGAACTAGTTGCGATTGGAGATCTTTCACCGAGCGGGGGAGGGCCACAGTATCCCTTTCAAGTTCCGATACCCTATCAGCTAGTGCGTGTTGGTCAGTGCAAAGTATGTTAAGATCTTCTGTTACCGAACCTATTTTAGCTTCTAGAGTAGTTTTAGTGTCTAGAATGGCTTGTAGTATCTTTTCAAATTGTGATGTGTGCGATTGTAGGGTCAATTCTAGCTTCTGAAGTGCCACTTGTGTGGTGGCATAGGGCTCTGAGGAGGATGAGGTGGTGTGTTCCATCTTGCCCAGCGGTGCACGTGGGGTTTTTGGTTTGACCATTTGGCAAGTACAGGAGCTCTTAGGCGTTAGCGTGCTGAGAAAACGCGAAGCAGTATGTACGACCTAGTCAAGTGACCTGCCAGTTCAACCTAGGCATTGAGGAGGAGCAAGGCCAGGATCAAGCAAGGCTTTAGATAGATAAGGGCCTGGTACTTTTGCTATCACTTGTGACACTTAATAATGACAGTGCTGATATGACTTTATAAGACTGGTGGGATAGGGAGCAATACGCTGTGCATTGTGACGGAAGTTGCAGCAGCACATGGTAACTAGTGTCCCAAGAGGGATGATTCATACGTGTGCGCCCTACCACACGATAACTGTCATCAATAGGCACTCCCCTTATAGTCAGCCAGGTCCGTTATGTGTTTTCCCCACTCCCAGATAGCTGACTTCCTGATACCTCGATCTCCTAGAGGTGGAGCACGGGCCAGTGCAGGACAAGGATCCGTACAGTAGGGGCTGCGGCTGTGGCCCCCTGTGCTGGTGTAGCAATCTGCATTGAATCAGTGCATTTAGTTGGCCACAATTAGTCATCCAACGTGGCCTGCGACACTGGAGCCGGTTAGTTTGTGTACCTGTTTTCGTGGGCTGTTCCGTGCTGGGAGCAGGGATGCCACAGGTCGATGCCGCCACACAGCAACAACGCAGAGTGAGTTTTCGGGGTGCGCGCCCTGATGTGACGCGCAGTTGCGCAGCGCCACCCACGCGCCAGTGGGCCTTTTATGACAGAGTTAGGCGCTGCTATTTACAAAGGATGCAGAGGTGTTGAGTATTGGCCGCCGTTTGATGGGCTTGTTGATGCGATGGACTAATCAGTAGCCGGAGCGCGGGGCGCCATGTAGCTGTGGGTAAGCGGAGGAAGCCAGGACATAGTCATCCACACCGGTTGCTCACCTCGGTAATTATGGTGCGGGGGGGCCTACCTCGACAGGTCTCGGCCCGCTAGGGGCTTCGCCGCAGTGCATAGACTCCAGCCGGCGCCGCCCTTGCAAGATGTTCCTCACGGGCCGGCGCGTCACATCAGCACATAGTTCTGTGTAGAGTTCCCGCTGGCGCCCTCCGTGCATGCGGCGCGATCCCCAGGCCACACCAACAGGAGGCGTGTCTCGTGCGGTCCGACCTCCAGGTCGGCCGCGGAACGGTGTGTTGTCGCAGATCAGCCAGAGAGCCACAGTGCGGGGAGCCCCATTCACTTGGTGTAAAACAGGCAAGCCTGCTACGGCAAGGCTTATCTCGATAAGATGGTGCCGTGTCGGAGGTGGCCTGGACGGCACCGCCCCTCCAGAGTGCTCGTGGCCAGATGGCGCACCCCGGCGTCTCTCACCACCGGGTAAAAACGATGGTGCTGTGTCGCCTCAGCAGATCGCAAACCCGTGTTCTGAGAGCGGGTCGCGAGTGACTCCGTGTAGCGCTCGCCGCAAGCGCGTTGTCCGCAGCACAATCACGGCCTCAACCCGGCCGAATGCCAGCCGTGCGACGGTATCGCGTCTCCGGTCGCGTTCAACGATGCCGCCCCCGGGCAGCCCCCTTAACGGCAGTCGGACCCACTCTGGGGGGGGCCCGAGCGCCTCCAACAGGATGCTTTACCGGGCCAGGGATCGGAGCTGCAGTTTATGCTGCCGCTCCGGTCGCCATCTTGGCCACGCCCCCCCTTTGGTGGGAAGTTAACCCTTTTTGTCCTGGGAAAAACTCTTCAGCCAATCTACCGAACTGTCTGAATTCTCATTTACTGTATGGTTAATGGGCAGTGGGTTCCTTTGGCACAATACCATAATTTGTATAACCAAATAACAAAACCCTACACCTTATCTGCTTCTTTCCACACAATTTGCCATATGACCCCCTGGGCCTCCCACTTCTTCCTTAGTAATCCCATGGTGTAGAACCCTTTTTGGAACTGTTTATATTCATGCTCACACTTTGGGCAATACACTTACTAGGCCCTGGGCCATCCTTCTGTATCCCTTGTGCAAATTGCCCAAATCCGGTGAGATCTGGCAATTCGCACATAATCTTACAGGCATCTTGGGTTTAGTATTGTATAAATACCACACCCTTCCTAAAAGCCACGCTTGGCTTCAAGGTCCAACCTCAACAAGTCCTGCATTCTGCTTCCTGCTTGGATTTTCCCAATTACCTCTGCTGCAAATCTGCACCCCGGGCTCCACCTTGGTTTCTAGAGCTGCTGCCTCAACCCCGTCACCATGATGAGCTGTCGCCTTCACCCCATCACCTGGTGACCCGGTGACCTGCTGCCTTCGACCCACTGCCCGGTAACAAAAAGAACAGAGAAAGAGTCAATGAATACAAAAAGCTCACTCCACTGAACCTGAGGTTCAAACAGTGACAAGGCAGGCAAAAGAAAGACTATTTTGAATTAAGAGAAAATCTAAGTATTTTAATTTGTGCTTGCAAGACTGAATTAGGAAAGAGCTTGAGCTGCAGTACACAAAGATGGACAACTGAAGATCGTTAGAACAGAACTGCTGTCATCATGTGACAGGAACTTGACAAGTTAATAGATTGTAGTCGCAGGATTATATAGCAACAGGTGAGCCCGCCACTGGGGAGGAGACAAAGTTGTGCAATAATAGTGCTTATGATAGCTATATTGCCTTGCTGTGATGATACTAATTGTGAGTCTGTTCTTCTTTAGGACACCAACATCTGCAAGACTCAGGCGGTCGGATGCCAACTATGCTGCCAGCTATGAAACAAACTGGAAGGTTTTGTCTATCTTCCTTTCCATCCCTTTCATTTCCCAACCCCTATTAGCATTGGACACAATCACCAACAGTCATTGAATTTGCATGTTTAGGGTTGCCCATGGAGGGATTTGTTGGACCGTCTTTGCTCCTGCAGATCCTAAGCTTCGGGTGAGTGATGTCTTGACATACATCAGTAGAGGTAACAGAAAGGAAGGCATTATGGGGTGTGAAGGGCTGGAAAGTAGTTTGGGACAATGAAGATTTAGTAGGACAGAAAGGGGAAATAAGTGGTGGGGTACATTAGTTGGGAGGTGGACAGGTGAAAGAGCAAGTTGTGTTATGTTTAGAGGTGTTGTTTATAGAAGCAGTCACAGGCCAACACACTACTTGAGGTTTAAAAATCATCAGTGCTTAGCACAGGTAGGCCAGTTGTTTTGCCTTCTCCTTCCTGAAGATTCTGATCTCAATCCTGGTGTGCCTGCACCCACGCACAGTGTGTCATGATGACAGCATTTCATCAGGTGACAGTATTTCATTAGGATGGGAGGATACACATACATAATTACACTATTTCAATGTTTAAGGACTTTATGAAAATGCTGATGATTAGGTGGACCAGCCCTGTCTTCACGCCATCACAAGTGCATCCATGACCTCATGCTTTGGGGCATCCTCCTTTTTGAAGGTGCATTTTCTGTGGTTGTAGCATATGCATTGAACATCTTACCAGATCACCCTCCAGTTGTTCATTACAGAAGGTGAATGCTGTGATCATATACCCTCCACCTACTTAACGGCATGCATGTGATTACTGGCTAAAATACTGACCTGAAGCTAACACTGAGATTGCTCTATGATGCTGTGTATGGTGCCCCCATTAGGACTGGTATTGCAGCACTAGATAGATGGATCACTGAGGAGCATCCTGTAGAGACGAGGAATGAGCATACTGAAGAAGAAAATAAGTTACACTTCCTAGACACCTTGTAAACACAGCTCAATAGCACCAAGGGGGAGAAAACTCCAGAAGGCTCCTGGCATGGGTACTTCAAGACTCCATCAGCAGCTCAATATTGATTACCCTTAGAGCAGAAGATGGCTCCCTAGCTCAGAAAAAAAGAGCATATTAAAGCAGTCTTCTTGCTCAATCTTCTGGCTTGTAGATAGTACACTGCTTCAAGGCACAATAAATAATCTCAGTACATGGTGATGCAGTCCATTTGAGCACACATTTGGTCAGTGCCATGGATTGTTATTTTCAAAGTTGCAACTGCATAGTCAATTCAGGCACACTTCTGGATAGTGTTACAGGCTAGCTGCTTCAGGGTTACAGCAGCACAATCTCTTTACATGCAAATGGGGATGTTGCCAAGGGTTAGCTGCTTGACAGAGGCCACAATCCAAATTGGAGTAGGCCAATCTATCTCTCATAAGTTTCTGGCAAACAGACCTCAGCTATGGGGTCAGCTGCTTCTGTTTGTCCTGGTAGTCAGCTCCTCATGCAGCGTTGGCTTGATTCTTCCCATTTTTTTTAGGCTGCTCAGATTCCAGGCACTTCAATATAAGCAGACAGTTAGTCCTTCCAGGTCATGCTAAACGTGATGTCCCCTCATTTCTGAGAACCTGGCTGTCAACAGCCAATAGCTCTGGCTGTACAGCAGTCCTCTGGGTACTCTGTGGAAAACGCTTTCCAGGGTCTTAGACAACGTGGAACTGAAACGACAGGTGGATCAGCAGCTCCAACTGCTATACAGGTTGAGCAGACCTGAGTATTGCCTGCCTGCGCTTGCAGAACCGGTTTCCATCAGGTATTTTTTCATGTGTCCGTTTCAGGCTGTTTTTCTGACTCAGTGTTGTGTAGAGCGAGGTCCCTCATTGCAGGGCCCTCTTCGTATTGGAGCATCCACAACTTAAACACAAATAGGCGTAAGTATTCTGCACCTGACTGTCAACAGTCACACTTAGCAATGGCCAGGAACCCAGACAAAAGGCTCCCCTCACCTAAAGAACCATTCAAACTCTGAGCAACAGAGACACTGCAGTCCCACTTACCCCTACCATCTACCAAATGGCAGCTCTTAAGAAGACTAATCAGTAGCTGCTTGAAGTAATAAAGACTAATCAAATTTCAAGCGAAGCTCCTACTTCGTTGTCTAGATCTCCTCTCTCCAGCTTCAAGAATGTCACTCAGCAATACATTTTCATGGTCTGGGAAAACAACCTCCGGTTTATATTGTATGCATGACCAGGCCAGGGGCTTCATAACTGAACCCACAAGCCTCCATCAAACTGGGTCACTTATACATTCCATATGACCCCACACATCCCACACACATACATGCAAGCAAATATACACTGAAATGCTAGCATAAGGACATGGATTAGCAAGTCAGCAGAACTTTGCAAGAGTGGGCCAGTAGGCCTCAACTCCAGTGAATTAGATAAGAAGATCTTGTAACAACTGTTTATCCACAAATCTCTGTGCACTGTCACCACTGCACTACATGGTAAACTAATGACAGGGACGGTAGTCCATTGTACAACAAATGAGAGCACACGTTGTGCATCCCTCCATCTCCAAGGCAAATCAAGGGGCTCACTCATGTCGAAGAACAGGTCAAGGCCTCATCACACACACTAAATTAGTGTAGGACTCGGACCAAAATCAAAAAACAAAATACCAGACACTCACAATTAGGCACTCTGGGCAGCGCAATGTGACTGTTCCTCGTGTAAGGGACATTCCCATCCCAACAACAGGCATTTTAGAAATGGTTCTGAACCCTGGGAAGATTCTATTCAATAGACTGTCATATCGTCCACTTTCCATGCTAAAACTACTCTCCAAAATTATGAAGAAATTCCAACCACAAAAATTCAACTATTGATGAGCCACATTGATCGACCACTACCAGACAATGTCATAATGCAATGAATAAAGTTAAAACCTTTAGCACCTCTTGTACAATATTTCTGAGATGTCTGACTAAGCAACGCTTCCATTAGACACCCCGCTGTGATGGAATTATTTGTACCGTACACCACAGAATGCAGTGTTTAGACCAGCTGGAATCTGTCTATTATAAGGAGCCATTAGCACAATTCAAGAATTGAATTATTATCTGATGTCAATGAAGTGTGAATCACGGTAGCAGACAAGAGTGCCTACTGTCACCACTATTAACAACACTGTTTGGACTGACGACATTACTGCTAACCTGCACCATCTTGCTTGAGTCCCTGACAAAAACTTTAGCAAGCAGATCGCGAAACGTTTTTGAAAATGTGTAACACAGTAAGGTGTTATAAAAAACATGACCCATGAACAATAATCAAAGCTATTTTGGAATTTATGTGTGCAGTATTTGTAATAACAAAAGTCACAAAAATAATTTCCCATGCAGTTTTATCTTTCTTGTTTTAAAAGTGAAAACACATATTTGTTCCAATTCTGATAATTGAAACACATAAAAGAGGTAGCAAATTCTGTTGGTCCTATTTTCCATTTTATGCAAAAAATTTGGACAGTCGCCCACCGTGAAAGTAAATTAAAAAAAATTGTAAAAGGGGGTTGGTCCTTTTTTGCACCGTTCAAACATTTGTTTATAGCTAAAAAGGTTGTTAATTAACTTATTTATTTATTTATTAAATTAATTCGGTCTAGAAGTCTAGTCCATTTGAGATAATAATAACAATCATACATAAGAAAAAGAATGTGATAAAAACATGGTAACAATATAAAGCCAATAGACATCAAAACATTGTAACAATAAGAACAACAGAACAAAGCATTTCATTATGTGTATAAATACAATAAAATAGGACATAAATAGATATAGTAAAAAAAGGGGAGAGAGCTAAAAACTAAAATATAAAACTTTTTGTCTGGAGGACCAGTGTGCACAACCAGAAGACAAAAAAGACAGAAAATAGTCTAATTGGACTGAAAGGAAACATTATCAGAGTACCAATCAAAAAACAACAGAAAAACTATATGGGAAGGCTATATAAGCTTGTGCAGTCTTGATAGTCATAAAAAAGGCAACAAATTCGTAATGGAAATTTCCTACTAAAAACAATACAAAGAGGATAAAAGAGAAGATTAAAATCCTTCTAAAGACTAGTATAGAGATGACTCAGGAGCCTTTAGGTGCAATGAACTTGCGACGGATGTACCAGGCCTCCGATAAGTATTTGGTAACTGGAATGGCTACCCTGGGAGAGAAATCATGCGTACAGATTCTAATGGCGGTCACTCTATCCTGAAATGACATATTTTTACAGAGGGGAATAATCCACCTCTTTCTTGGTGTCTTATACAAAGGGCAGAAGAATAATACATGCTCTGATGTTTCTTTACAATGTTGACAGAAGATACACCTATCATTTGTAGCAATGTTAGATGGCCAGTGGGCCGTGAAACCATTGGTAGGCAATGTACCATATCTTAACTGCAGGTATAGAGCGTGGGCATGCGGAGGGATAGGGAGGTTCAGGAAATTCTCAGCCCAGGGTTCATGCTTAATTTGAAGAAAATCCATTGTTAACCTACCCGCCCTCTTTTGGTGCAGGGAATCTTCGTTAACTTTCTCCCAATATCTGCTTGTAACAAATCTCCTAGCCTTATCAGGGATTTGATCCGGGTGATTCCAATAATGGGAAAGACCCATTTTGTCCCAGGCAATTTTCATCTCTTTCAGCCAAGGGATTCTCTCCAATGCCTTGGGGGCGGCTATCAACTCTCTTATAGCCAGCCTATATGGTTCTAGTTCAGCAGATTTCCATAGACGAATCCAGTAGGAAAGGGGTCTTAAGGCCGCTATGGTTTTGATGCCATTTAAACCAAGGTCAAGCCTTAAGGGGGTCATTGGTGTACCCGTACCTAGCCTGGACACCTGCCTAAGGAAAATATTTTCCTTGGTTTGCAGAATGTCCAGGTTTTTATGGGACCCCCAAAGTTCCGCTCCATATAGGGCTGCTGCTCTGATTTGAACATTATAAATCTCCGCGAGAATGTTCAGAGGGGGGCTCGGAGCCTTTCTAGATCTGCGGACTAAGGCCCCACCTCTTTGGCTTATGATCAGAGCCCCTTTGTCAATAGCTGCCTTCCATTTGCCTGATGTAGATAATCTGAAACCCAAATAATCAAACTCTTCGACTTTCTCCAATGGGGTCGAATTCATCTCGATATTAGTACGCAATCGTTTTTTAGAGGTAGTGAATATCATAAATTTAGTTTTCTTAATATTAACATCTAAACCATAGTCACTACAGTAAGCACAGAACTGGTTGATCAGGTGTTGAATTCCCATTGGCGATTTTGATAGTAGGATCGTATCATCTGCATATAGCAGGCAGGGGATTTTTTTCCCACCCAGTTTCGGAGAATCATTTATGCAGTTCTCTAGGTAGTGGATGCAATTATTAATGTAGAGCAGAAAAAGAGTAGGTGCCAAAACACAACCTTGTCTAACTCCTTTTTTGATAGCTACAGGGTCAGTCAGCTCGCCCCCCTGTCCACACCTGATTTGGGCAAAGGTATTTTGGTGCAACTGAGCTATAAGTTTCAGGAGGCCAATTGGCACTCCCATGTTTGATAATGTTGACCACAGCAGATTCCTGGGGATCAGGTCAAATGCGGCTCTTAGGTCTATAAAGACCACATAAAGGTTACCCCCCCCCCAGGCCAACATTCTTCCATTTTATTGACATAAATCTTAGAGCTTGGTCAACTGTGCTCACTGCGGGTCTGAAACCCGCTTGTAAATCAGAAAGGGCTTCAGACTCAATAATCCATTCCTCAAGGTGGGACAGAAGATGTTTCGCATACATTTTTTGGAAGTTATCGAGGAGACTAATTGGACGGTAGTTAGCCGGAATGTTTGGATTTCCTTTTTTAAAGATCGGTACAATTTCAGCCCCTTTCCAAGAAGATGGAACTGGAGCGCCTGCTGCAATAGCATTGCAGATAAAATTGAGGTAGGGAGCCCATATATCAGGTCTAGATTTATATAGATCACCTGGGATTTTATCTGGGCCAGGAGCCTTCCCCCATTTCAGGGAGTCTATTGCAGCTCTAGTTTCGGATAGAGAAAAAGAAATTGGAATGAGCTCTTGGTTTGTTAAATCATTGGGGGGCCACAGAGAAACTTCTGGTGGACCTCCATAAAGTTGCCCAAAATGCTCTACCCAAGTTGCTGAGAGAATTGTAGAGCCAGGCGCGGCTGGGGAGTCACTGTCATTATCAGCTATTAGTTTCCAAAATCTGGAAGTATTATTAGATAAGGCTGAATCCAGAATAGTGGCCCATCTGGCCTCCCCCCAGCTTCTGCGTGCCTTTGAGCATTCCTTCTTATAAGTGCCCCTGGCTATTCTCAACGTCGCAGCATGGCCTTCTTTAATTGCATCCAGGAGAGCTAGTTGTGCTATTCTGCAAGAGTTATTGAACCAAGGGGCATTGTATTTTTTATTGGAGTTGTTAACAGTCTCTTTTGTGAAAAGTTGTTTTAAAGATTGGAAGAGATCAGTGTGGGCTGTAAGAAGGCTATCGCCCTCCTCAGACTCATCTAACCAGATCATACACTCCATATGATTTGCAAGCAAGCTGTAAATAGATGCTAAATGTTTAGGGGAGGAGATAACAGATTCCCATTTAAGATTGCATCTATTATTTGTTAGGGCCAGTTGGGAATTATTGGACCTAGAGTGAGGCACTATAAACGAAGGAAAAAGACCTCTGGTTGATAGAATCAGAGGATCGTGGTCGCTCACGGGCTGCTCATCTACCCTCATATCTACCATGTAACGCCAAAGACGGATATCAAGAAATATGTAGTCGATGCGACTGCTATGTTCTCCGCGCCTAAAAGTAGGTCGCAAAATAGCATCTGAGTTTGAGCGGCCATTACAGGCTCGGAGGCCATGAGCTAGTGCAATGTCAGCTAAAAAGCGTGCAGATTTGTTCAATCTTGGTTTTTTGTTGGAGACTAACTGGGGGATGCCCCAATGGGCATCCTCTTCTTTACAAATTCCTTGGACTAAAGGATTAGGTTCAAAGGTAACATTAAAATCTCCTCCAATTAAGACAAAAGAGGAGGGATTACTTTTAAGAACATAGTCCAAATTCGACAGAACGTCAGACTCAAAGTGGGGACTCACATTCCTATTATAGATATTAATTAAAAGGAGGGGTTTTTCTTCAGAAATCATTAACAATAGGGCTTGCAGGTCCGGGCAACCAGTGTCTAATTCTTCTATCTTGCACCTGAGAGAAGTATTTAGCCACACGAGCAACCCTCCCGAAGGTCTCCCAGAAGATGACTTACGTGCCGGAACCCAAAAGCTTTTGAAACCGAGTCTATATTTGGGTTCTAATGCCCATGTTTCTTGAAAAAGACAAATCAAGTGATCATCAATAAGGTTACCCCAACCTGGGCTATGTAATTTGCTTTCCAATCCAGCTATATTCCAGCTGAGCACCTTATTGAGATCCTCTGAGCATGAGGACCCAACTTTATTCTGGGAATATAGAATACTAGGGGGGGGACTGTTAAAGACCATGGTGCTTCCCTCGGGAGGATTAAGACCTGAAGATTTCTCGCTCAGTGTCTTTAAAACCTCGCTGGATGTAACCCCAATAGTGTTTGGATTTGGTGTGTTGACCATGCAGATGTGACCCAAGGTATAGGGAGCGTTTGACAGATTGGTAATGCATTCCTCAGTTGCTTGACATGATAAACTTTTGGGTGAACCCGGGACAACAAAATCGGCCAAGCTGTTAAGACCAATAGGGCGAATAGACTCAGCTTCGCAATTAGACAATACCACATCCTGAAAGGCATCTCCTAGTCAATCTGCCTCAGAGAGAGAGGATAGAGGACGTCTAGGACCAATTACGGGGGTAGGCAGTGTGTGGGTAACCGAGCCGGCCCCGTATGATGATGGTGATTGAGTACTCCAGGACGACATAGAAGGTGGATAAAACACTTGTAACCTGCAAAGAGAAGTTTTGCCAGTTGTAGGATAAAGTCTGTTAGCATTTAAAGAAAGTCGTTGGACAAGATCGGGGGAATCAAAATTAATAACGATACAATCCCCAAAACCGATCTTCGCTAGAGGGGGGCCCACCCACCCTACCCTTCTCACCATCAATATTGAAGATGACATGGAAAAAGCAAACCCCGCATTCACATGCAACCAGTGGATAACCTTGTTTTTGAGTTTGATGAAGGATTCGGAAAAATGAGGTTTGAGTTCAGGAACATTTGATATAATAAGAACATAAGGGCATGATTCAGGTGGTAAATGGAGCACTTTAGGTTCTTGGGAGTCCCTACTCTTAACCTTCTTCTGGTATGCTGATTGTGAGAATTCCCTAATAGGGGTGCCGTCTCCCGAATTAGTTGCTGGATTATTCCATGAGGCGATTCCTTTTGATAAGGGAGCTAAGGCCATATGGGGCTTGGTCGTCAGGATACTGGGGGTTTTAGCAGAACTAGGCCAGTCGTGATTTAGAATAGGAGGAAAAGTTTTGGGTATTTGGCCAATGTGACTATTGGCAACAATAGAGTCATGATTAGGTTGAATTTCTACAGGTAAAGAAATTGTTGGTAGCTGACTGCTCGTAAGACTTTCAAGTTTGTCCTCAATTATTTGAAGACGGTTGGAGATAGGAAGAAGTAGTTTAGAGAGCTCATCTCTTATGAGATCCCTAATAAACTCATTTGCATGGGAGTTATTGGTATTGTGTAAGGAGATTGATGCCATATCATTAATAGAAGGTTGGACCAAGTTAGAGGGACTCAAGGTTCTAGATCGTTTATTTATGAGGACAGGTTCCCTACGCTTCCTTTTCCCTTTGGTATTAGATTCAGTTAAAGTAAGGGAACCTTCTATTGGGGGACACTGGACCAACAAAGTTGGTACAGCACAAATGGCAGGTGCAATTGGAGTATCATCTTGGATCTCTTGAGGAATTTTGGACGAAGAAGGGGAAGGGATAATCGGGACAGACTGGAGCTCTAGTCGCGGGTGGGGCTGTGAGACTGGGCTATCATGGGCTGAACTAATGGATGCAGAAGGAGGGGCAGCAAGGCGACGTTGCACTAATTCTATTTCTCTTTCAAGTTCCCCAACGGCCTTTTGTAAAAAGCCGTCCAGGGTTTTGTTAGAGTGCAATTTCCCGTCCAACCCCCCCCACGTCGTCGGCCCATTTTACTAAAAACCAAGGGCCTTAAATTTAGTGGGAGATTCAAGTAGGATCACAGCGGGGCGAGCAAAGGCAGATTAATAATGGTAATTGACCACTAGCTAGGTAGAGGCCTAGAGCTTTGGGGGAAAGCTACCCCAACGCAGTGTAAATAGGCTTGAGTTTGTCCTTCGGGCAGTCAAATGGAGAGTGGTTATCTGGGACCACAGTTTAAGGTAAATATCAGGGGGGTGGCCCTGCCCTGCCTCTTCCTGGCAATGACGGGCAAGGACGGGCCCGCCTTTGGCCCGGGCTTCGCCCGGGCGCCGCCCGCGCGCGTCCCGCGGAGCGGGAGCGCTTACGTGGTTTTAAAGGGCTCCTGCCCTGATTGAAGGCAGCACACAGCTGCTGCCCACCTCCTCCTCGGTTCCCGGCAAAGTTCAGCGCGACCCGCGGAGCGGGAGCGCTTACGTGGTTTTAAAGGGCTCCTGCCCTGATTGAAGGCAGCACACAGCTGCTGCCCACCTCCTCCTCGGTTCCCGGCAAAGTTCAGCGCGACCCCTTGTTAATTAACTTGTCGTAGGAGTCCACGTCTAACACATTTATAATTGTTTGGCACCGCATTCGCGTAATTTTTTAAAGGGAAAAGCAGTGCAAGCTTACACAGTGTAATCGCATTTTGTAAGTGTGAGATACTTTTGCCTCAAAAAATGACACAAATGCGGCCCAAAAAAAGTATAAATATGGGCCCTAGTTCATAGTTTTATTTTTATCTCTGAATTATGTCAAGGCAGAGGAATTGATGTACTTGTTTGTTCCTAAGGTGAAAAGCAGCCGATTATGGTGTAAGCAACAGTGAAACTAACAAAAATACTATAGCGTGGAACCCCCGAGGGGAGTGCAACACAATGCAAAAAATATGAAACAAGTAGAAGAGGACTAAGAGAAAGTAGCAACAAAATTCATTGCAAATAAGAGCAAAATGTCATATGTATGTAAGATATAGAAGACTACAGGCAAAAGGCAGGGACGTAGCTATGAGGGTGGGTGTTTAGGGTGTGACCTCTCCACCCCAAAATAAATGCATTCTTGGCTTGGTAGTTGGGTCAGGTGGCCCAGAATCGGGTCTGCTACACCTAGGTTGTTTTTTACCACTTACTTAGGGGGTCATTAGGAGTTTGGCGGACAGAATCATCCATCTGCCAATCTCCTGATGAGGAGGAGATGGTGCTGGTGGTCTCCCCACTGACCCCATTGCAACTTTTCCACTGGGCTGACTGGCAAAGACCTTGGTAATTAGGCCTTAGTTGGAAAAGGTGAGATTCACACCACCTGAATCTCACAGACTAAGGGCCTGATTACGAGTCTGGCGGTCTCAAGACTGCCAGACTTGCGGTGGCGGTTGAAGCACCACAGCTGTGGTGGTCTGACTGACACATTATGACCTTGGTGGTCCGACCGCCAGGGGACCGCCGTCTCCACCAGCATCAGTGATACCGACAGAACGACGGTGGTCGTGGTTGTAATCAGCCACTGCGGCGCTGAAGTCAGCGCTGCCGTGCTGATTTCAACCTTGTTCTTCTCCGGCCTTTACATGGAAGTTCACCCGCCATGAAAAGGCTGGCAGAGAACAAGTGAAGGGGGCCACAGGGGGTGCCCTGTACTGCCCATGCTAATGGCATGGACAGTGCAGGGATTCCCCCACCCCAGCACCCTTGAAATGCACACTATCTGCTATGCAACTTTCCCACTTCCACCAGTCAGCACAGTGGGAAAGCTGTAGTGGGGTCGGTGGGAAGACCGCCAGCATCGTGGTGGTCTCCTCAACTGGAGTTTGGCAGACAGATGTTTCCATCTGCCAAACTCCTAATGCCCCCCTAAGCTATGCTCCTGGCAGTACGATGAAGGGTTCATTTAAAAGTCAAAAAAGGGTTTGGAATGTAGGTGTATCAATTCTGATTACATAAAATGGAGAAAAACTGTGGCACACATAGAAGCAGAAAAGCAGATATGCGGTGGTGCTTAGGATGTAAATAACAAGATATGGAGACTGTTGCCACTGCTAACATCAATGGTGCAGCAACGTCTGATATACTGCTGTCATTATTGGTGCACCCAATTTCCAAAGAACAAAAGTAAATTAGAGAGCAGAACATTATTTAGATATTGTATGATTCAAATCACAAATACTGTAAGTGAAATTCTCAGAATTTTAGGATATGAGATAAAAACATACAAATATAAACAGAGAAGAAATAAGAATACATGCTAATTTTAAAGTAATCATTGAAAGAAAGGCCCCAATCAGAGAGAGAATAAAAAGAAGTATGTTCTTTCTCTCTCTCTCTGTCTCTTTCTCTCTCTCTCTCTCTCTTTCTATATATATATACATATATATATATTTATATAAAGAAATTGGGATCACTTTTTAGACAAAGTGTCTATTTGCATTAATTTATTTTTGTGTATCTCTTCTAACAAAAAGTATACTTAATAGAGACGTCTCTATTTGGTTAGGTTTTGATTTCAATGGTTTGACGGTAGTAAGATTTTGCAATGCAATGTTGATAATGCTGTTTGAATATAAAAGCTGACATTAACATTCACAAGTATTATACCTATTTATGTCTCGGTACAATGACACCTGAAAATAAATATGACTATAAATTATTTGGTGTTTCTAAAGCAAGGAGGTGGACTTTGATAATTGTTTGATCTCAATAAGTAAATTGGTGCCTTTGATATGGTTTCATCAGGGAGGTCTGGACAATTGACAGACTGCAAGAAGGTCTATAAAGTATGTCTTGTTTCAAATTGATTGATTGTAGGTGTTGAGCAGTTGAATTACAGAAGAGTGCAGTTGATTTATTGGTGGCTTTATCAAATACGCTAAAAAAAGTACACTTACATTATGGATTACTGATAGTCAACCTGCTTGGTATCTGCTTGTAAGATTAAACTGGTGATTACTGGGGCCGGATAAAGAGGGTCTATGTGGCAAAGAGGACAATTTGTAATTGAGAATAAATATATATTAGGCAGACCGTTTAGTAAACTACTGTCGTCTTTCATTTTGCTGAAGACTCGTGGATTAATCACAGATTTTATAATTTGGGTTTGGCAGCAGTAGATAATTTTTTCAAATTTTAAGCAGTTTATACTTGAGGGCTTTTGTGAAGTCTGTGCTGAATCACACATCACTTATGTTGGAGCTTACTTGGACCCCTGCATTTTTAAGATGTTCGCATGTGCGGATGTGAAGTGATGGAGATGGGTACCGAGGTGGGAGCAGTTTAGGCATGGTTAAATAGCTGAATATTTTATTAAAAGCACAGTTAATTAAAACTGTTGCCACAGTCAGTTGCATACCAAGCGATAAAAATCGATAGACAAAGTATATATGCCAAATAGAAGGAACTAAACATGCGATCTGAATTATATAATTGATAAAAATGATATTTTAAGGGCGTTCGTGACTTCAGTGTAAGCAAAAGTGTTCTTTTTATGAAAAGAAGTCTCTAAGCCCAGGATTCACATTAGGAGTTAATACTGCTACAGATCTGTGGGTTTTCTGTTCAACTCTTCTCAGGTATTTAACCAGTCTGCCGCTTAACTCAATGTCAGAAGAGTCGAAGCAGGTGATGACTGCAATCAACTGCACAGCTCTTTAATGTTAAATGTTGACTAAAAAATCTCTTTATGGCCCTCTAAAGTCGCTTTACATATACAGATTTGGTGAGTTATTGTTTCCAGGCCCTTTATGTGCTAGTAATAGGCCTTCCAATGTGGGTGTTGATTTATTAGAAAAGCCTAAAATCCAAAGTTGTGTACCTATGGAAGGGTGCTCATCTGCTGAAACACAAACTAGGAAATTCGACTTTATAGAGCATCGTTCTTGCCCGGCTGTTCTTGACCCCCCAGAGGTTTTATCTGACATTGACTGACTACATGCTAGGACAAGCCTAAAAGACAGAAGCTTATCGCTCCCTAAATCCATTGTAACCACAGCTAATGGTCGGCTTACAGATCCCCTTTTACGGGGGATTTCAGCGTTGCCCCCTGAAGATATTATATCTAAAACACCACTCTCACAGCCCCAAGATGGGGTGAGCTTACCTGATATCCCCCAGGAAAATCCTAGGGTCCATAAGTTACTGACCTTAAATTTTGTTAACATGGAATGTGGCTGGGATTAGAAACAAAATAGTTGATGCTGACTGGGGGCTGTTTCTAGCTAAATTTAGTATATGTCTGTTTCAAGAAACCTGGGCTATTACAAATATACATAGACATGGGTTTACTTATTTTTGCAAGGTAGCCAGACGGTCCTCTGCGGGAAGAGCAGTAGGAGGGCTTACCACACGGCTAAGAATATCGGATGTGGGTGAAGTTAGAGAACTTTATGTGGACTCACCAGATATATTAGCTCTGTCTAGCCAGACAAAGCAAGATTTACCCTTGCTTTTTGTCAATGTATATAATAGACCTGACCACCATGACCAACCATCTAAAACTATTCAGACTCTGAACGCTTTTTTGTCAGACTACAGCATGACTCACTGTATTATTATTGCTGGCGATTTTATTGTAATGCTGGAACCCAATCCTGCATTCACAGAAGCTACCCAGATAGAGGATAGTGTATGGAATATTCCCCCATATGTAGCCGAGAGAAAACATACAAAATCCAATGCCAGGGCTTTGCAAATCTTCGACCTTATGCTAACTTATGGTCTTCGTCCAGAAAACGGCCATTTTCCACCCAACACCCCTGCCAAATCCACGTATTTCAGAGAGTCCTATAGCAGTATCCTTGACCTCATACTTATTGATGTGAGGCTGTGGTATACTGTTTTAGACCTCAATGTGGGTGACCAACATAATAGCGACCATGCCCCTCTTATTATAACTTGTGATAGGCAACTTCTTTTGGGAAATTCTGTTTGACCATCTCATGTAGTTTCTCTCCCCCTAGAAATATCTTCCAACAAATGTACCCTGAAATGGGACTCTTTTAGAGGTTCATCCAAACTATGTGGGACATTTTGCAAATTAATTTCAAGTTATCAATTGCCCACTATCTCTTCTCTGAACTCCCCAAACGAAGTGTTGGATTTGCATGGGGACTTATTTGCGGCGGTAAGCATACTACTCATTAAATCCGGTGGTGGGAACAAAAAACTGGGAAAAGAATTGAACTTAAGGTGGTTTGGCAAGCCATGTAAAGATGCTAAGAGTAAACTCTTACGAGCTATCAAATCGAAAGACAGAACTGAGATAATGCATGCTAGGCGAGAATATATATCTGTTATTAAGTCCAGTAAACACTTATGGGAGGAAACATCATGGCAGAAATTATTGATGGTGGCTAGGGACAAAGACTCTTTTCGCTTTGGGTCTCTGGTAGCTAGAAATATGCGCGGCGACAACTTAAGACCTGATTGTTATATTTTTTCTGAGGTTTGGACTGCTCATTTTACTGAATTATACAGCCGTGATTCCACTATCACTTGTGCCCTTGAAAATGATCTCATTGAGTAATTGCCTCCTATTTCCAGCTTTATTCCCTTTTCCCTTAAGGAAACTGAGATGGCTCTTAAGGCCCAAAAACCAGGCAAAGCCCCCGGACTGGATGGTATTCCGGTGGATCTCTTTAAATCTGATCCTGTCTGTTGGGGTCCCTACATAGATAGGTTGTCCAATGTCATCTTAGAAAGTGGCAACTACCCTTAAACCTGGAAGGGAGCAATTATTGTGCCTATTAATAAAAAAGGCAATAGGGGGTTACCGGGTAATTATAGGCCCATTAGTTTGTTGGACAACCTACAAAAAACATTTTGTCATCAGGTACTGGGTAGATTAAAGGACTGGATGGATGCCAATCAAGTATTGAGTCATTTACAGGCTGGCTTTTGACAGAAAATTAGCACGGTTGACCAGGCTTTTCGTTTCCTCACGATCAAATGGAGGGTATTGGAGGTGGAGGCCAGGAAACTCTTTGCCGCTTTTGTCGACCTTAAGTC
Organism: Pleurodeles waltl; assembly: GCF_031143425.1. Taxonomy (NCBI): domain Eukaryota; kingdom Metazoa; phylum Chordata; class Amphibia; order Caudata; family Salamandridae; genus Pleurodeles; species Pleurodeles waltl. Next base: position 475,963,966 of record NC_090451.1, read on the forward strand.
TGCCTTCGATTTGGTCCCACGTAGGAAACTGTGGGGAGTCTTGAACAAAGTTGGAGTGCCAGGCCCCTAATTAAATCTGATCAAGGAGTTGCATTCAGGGAGCTATGCTAGAATTAGATGGGGGACGCAGGGAGAACTAACAGGCGAGATTCCAAAAAGTAGAGGAGTTAGACAGGGATGCATGTTGGCCCCTACCCTATTTCTACTATTTATCAACGCTTGCATCCTCTATCTAATGGATTGCGACAGTGATGCCCCAAGGTTGTGCGAGAAAGGGTACCGTGTTTGCTCTTTGCTGATGATACTTTGTTATTATCGCAAACTGCCTCTGGCCTAACTAAATTGCTATATAAGTTCACATGTTTTTGTAAAGACTTTGGTTTGGAAATAAATTCTTCCAAAACCAAGTATATGGTGTTTGGTGACCCTAAACAAAAGGCTACAAAAAAAATATATCTGGAAAGAGAGGCCTTAGAAAGAGTTCTTGATTTTGACTATTTGGGTTTTAGGTTGGAGAACTCTCAGAAATGGAAGGCACATTTAGCTAAGTCCGTTATGAGTTTAAAACAGAAATCGGGATGCATTTTGAGAAATGTTGCCAAATCCCCTAGTTTTGCAATCACCCCTCCACTAGAAATATATAAAGTCCAGGCCAGGGGTGGAGCACTATATGGCGCAGAGCTATGGGGTTATTGCTATCTAAACGATCTGGAGAAAGCTGAAAACTCCTGTTTGAAAATGCTATTAAAAATCCCTGCAAGCTCTCCAACCTTGCCCATTCGGCTGGATTTAAACCTTTATTCTATTTCACATATTGCCGCCTTACAGCCGTTGACTTATTGGCTCAGGCTATAGTCCTCGGATATTTTTGGCCCATATAGAGCTGGGCTTAGTACTTTAGTTAGCACGCAAGCCCTGAAAAGGGTTAGGTGGTGCAAATATGTGAAAGAATCATTCTACGCCGTTGGATTGAGCAGTTTTTGGTTGGATCCCACACAACTGCCAAAAAATGCTGTCCAGCTTGTGAAGGATGCATACTGGTTGAAAGTCTAACTGGAAAAACTAGCAGAGGTTCCCTCACCCAGCTTAACTAATAATTTTTGATCCTTGAAGTGCCATTACGAATTTGAGAATTTTATGTACATTATTGTTTCTCCTTTTACACAAGCACTTTTTATTAGATTCAGGTTGGGAACACTGCCATTTTGTTCGTTTATTTGCAAATGGCCCATCTCAGGTGTTAACAGTGATTTACGCCCAATGGGATGTGGAGTCGTTGAGCACTTAGCGCATGTATTATTCTGTTGCCCTGCGTATCGAAAGCAAAGAGCACAATGTCTCATCCCATTTTTTAGATCCATGGGCTTTGCAAGAGGGTCAGTAGCTTTTAGGATTCTTAAATCAAATGCCCATGGCGAAGTGGCATGTCCATTGGTGAAGTTTCTGGAGCCCATATGGCCAATTAGACATAAATCTTTGAAGCCAGGAATATGCCATCCAATTTAATCCTACTTCGCTATGAGCTGGTAATAGCAGTTGATGCCAATCATTTGTGCTGAGATTTAAATTAGCTTTATGTGGCATGGATTGTATTTATTTTATTGATATTTTTATGCATTTGATTATTTTTTCTCTGTTTAAACGTAATTTATGTATCCCAAATGAGGGTTGAGGTGCTTGATGTACTGTTTTTCTGTCACCAGTTTTATTCATTTATTTTAAGACTTTTCCAATAAGATGTATTATGCCTTTTATCTGCTTTGATGGTATTATTTTGCAGAATAAAGCTACTTATATCTCTCTCTATTGTTTCCAGAGCTAGCCCACATAGTCGGCATGTTTCCTTGCTGTTGTTGCAAGTCCAAGGTAGTAGATGTGGAAGCGATGGTAGGCAGCCCAGATGGTATTTCTGGAAAGATCCTTTGATATGGGGATTGGTGCCTTTGCCTAGGTATGGGCTGTGGTGCTAAAGTTTTGTAAGTGGCTGTGGTTAACCAGGCATGCTGTCACTTGGAAAAAGGCATCATTGTCGGCCAGAAGGGAGGTACACTTGGTTGCTTTGTTACTGATGGTCTTGAGTTGGGAGTAACTATCTACTTCATCCTATTGCTGATTTAAGCCTATGGATGTAGAAAGGTAGTTCCTGAATGGAGAGGGGTCCCTGCCATCCCTTTCCAGAGGTTGTGATTCAATGTGACAGAAGCAGAATTTTTTTGTCTGTAGCAAAGTTGTATGAATGCCCATTGCCTTGCCAGAGTTTGTTTGATGAGGACGAATTCCAGTCTCAGCTGGGCTGATAGAAAACTCACCTATAAAGTCTACTTAGTTTGACCAGATGGAGGGCATCACTACCTCTTGGTGTTTCATTGATGTAGGCTATGGTGGGAACTAGTTTGGCCTATATGATCTACAATAGGGGTGTACATGAGAATGCACAAATAATTGGCTCTAAAAGCGGCTGAAAGAGAGTTAGATTTCAACTGCGTTTGCTCCATGTTCTGCTTGAAGCAGCCCTCTCTGTCAAATAACAGACCAAGGTATTTATCTTCAGATGTGATTTCTTCCTTGGCGAGTCAGGGGGAGCCTTGCCCATGATCATGATTTTTGTTTTCCTCAGATCGATCTCCATGGAGGACTTTCTGAAGTATGTAGCAGTGGCATACAAAAGTCTCTGAAGAGCAACTTTTGTCCGGCTTAGTAGGAATAGATCATCTGCATACATTAGGCATTGCATAAGGGTACTCTCCACATCTGGGGCTTTAATGCTAATTTAGTTTAGGATAGATGGGAGGTCAGCCAGATACAAGTTGAAAAGCACGGAGGCTAAAACGTATCCTTGTCTCAGGCCTTGGTAGGTTTTAATCTTTCTAGATAGATGGGTGCTGTCTCCCAGCTTAATTCTAACCAGGTGTTTGTGTGCAGGGGCATCAGGGCTTACAGCAAGAGGTGAGGTATGTTCCAGCTTGCTTGTTTTCCTCAACGGTTACTCTGATCGACTTAGTCAAATGCAACCTTGTATTCAATGAAACAGTGGTAAAGGGGCTGACGACTAATTTTGTGTTGGTCGAATGGTAGCAATGGGGTTAGTATGTCCAATACTGTGCCCACACCTTTTGAGAACCCTGTTTGATTTAAGGGTATTTAGTGCTCTTCAGCAGCCCATACTGTTAATTCCTTAAAGGGTTAGCTGGCAAAGTATTTTGATTCGATGTCCAGTAGTGCTATAATTGGAGAAATATTTGATCCTTTCCAAGGGGCTGGAGTGATGTTCAAAGTTGTAATGTTAGCAAACACTGATTTCAGATTGGTTTACCCTCTAAAAATGGCTAATGGAACGATGTTTGGGCAGGTGCCCTATCGTGGCAGTTTGTCAAAATATGATGTTCAATTGTTGTGCTTGAAATTTCATGGGGTGGCTGGCCTTGATTATGGAAGAGAAACTTAGACGGTCCTGTAGTGTCATGGATGGAAGGGCTAGGATGACTCTGGACTCATTAAAGTTTTCAGTGGCTTGGGAATGAGCAGAAAAAGAGTTAGACTGGGCAAAGTGCTTTCTGAGGTACTAGAAACAGTGTTCTTCTTGTATATTTGCTGTTTTTGTGGTTTTCAAAACATTGTTTAGGCTATTCACCGTCCACAAGAATCCCTCATGTTTATTGGCTTTTAAATTGTGTAGGAGTGCACTTTTTAGTCTTTCTTTTTCTTTTTCAGTCCCACCTGTACTTTCTGTAGGCTGACTTTTAACATTGTGTTTTTCAGGAAGTAGTTATTCGGGGATTTTTGAAGGGCCCTGAGAGCTCAGTTGGTAAGGCACTACGGGTCTTTTAAATTGTGCTAATCATTCATCTTTATTTCTCTGGGTGTCTTTTGGAGGAAGAGTTCTGCACAGCAAATTGACTGGTGAGGAACTCCTAAGTACAGTGGGGCTCTCTACTCAGTCAAGAAAGCTAGGAATGATATTTTAGTAGTTTCAGAGAGCAGAAAATTAACTTGTCCTCCATTTTAGTCTCTTATTATTTGTTCTGTAGGTGGTACCTTTGGGAGCCTTGTTTGTTTGACAATTATCAGGCATGATAGCGAGGCACAGCTCCAGTTGAAGGTGGTCACTTTCTCCCTTGGAATTTATGTGAAAGCTGGTGACAAGATGAACCAAGGGAACTGAGAGCACAGTAAAGTCTATTAGGGTGCTGCTTTTATATTTATAGAAGGTGGCAGCAGGAGGGTTGTCTGTTGGAAACCGGCCATTGATTGCCCTTGTGTTGAGACATTATAACTCATTCATGAGTGCTCTTCCTTTGCTTTCCTGTTTAAAGGAAAGTTTTTGCGATTGAGCTTGAACTAGCCAAAAAACTGTCTGGGTAGTTAAGAAGTCGCCTTCTTGCAGTGAGCCTAGCAGATTCAGTTTCAAGTCATCATTTAGGTAGTTTATGGTTTGTTTCTTGGCTTTTGCTTTTGGCAGGATGCAAATCTTCAGAAAGGACTGGGCAGGTGATCTTGAGCCCTGGGTAAGAATAGTTTGAACCTTTTGTATACCTCCCCATGCTGATGCTTTCCTTGTGTGCACGCCTTTTAGGGCTGCCAGGATGTAAGTTGCTAGTCCCCCACTATTGACAGCCACAGGACACTTCTTTTGTTGAGGGCATAGAAACATTTATAGACCCTGGTATGGTGGGCACCTCCTCAGCCCAGGTTTCTTGCAACATAGTGATCTGGAAGGAAGGAAGTTGTTGTCAAGTTTATTATGCAGGCCATTATTGTTCCACAAATAGATCCTGAACTCATTTCTTAGGCCGGGGGCAATTTAGAGAGTGACCCTGATTCACTGGCATGCTCTAGATTTGCTCAGGGTGCCAGAAATTCAGCTTCAGCCATTTTCTGCAGCTGGAGACAGTTTCAGGTCCTGGTTGTGTAAGTGATCACTTAAGTTAGCTTGCTTATCAGACTTGCTGAGGCACATCTTAAAACTGAGTATGTGTTGTTTTGTAGTCTGCTGGAGACCTGTCTTGTTGCATACTTGGTGAGGACATAAGTTGGCTCACAATGAGGGTCACCTGTATTCCCCAACTTGTGAGCATGTTGGCTGTTGACAATACCTTATTTGCTATTTCGGCTGTCATCCAGTAGACCTTGGTTATCTCAATTGGATGCCCTGGAGTTGAAACTATAAATTCCATAGATGCAATGTCATTGGTGGAGAGGCCACACGTGTCTGAAATTTAGCTAAGGAGTCAGAAGATGTTTCCTTGGTGTATAATGTCAAATTGGCCTCTTGGTTGATATTTAAGATACAATAGGGTATTCAGGTCGATGCTCACCTCCGTGGCAGGCAGTGGTTTGAAGGCGTTCTCTGCCTGGAGGGGTTTCGATGTTTTGCCAGTGAATGGAGCTCGGATGAAGGTTGAAGAGATCTTTGTGACACCTATTAGTGTAGAGGGGACGTTTGAGAGGAACAACGTTTTGATTTCTTAGTTAGTAGGTGTTACTTTCTGGTACTGTAAGTGGCAACATAAAGAATTTAGAGCATGATTACGACCTTGGCAGAGGGGATTACTCCATCATGAACATGACGGTAATCCTGCCCGCAGTATTACAAGCCCCATTACATCCTATTAAATGTGTGATACCTTTGTGATAGAGTAATCTTCTCCACCAAGGTCGTGATATGGGTTTAAGTTCTTTGATGATTGGCTCTTTGCAGTCGCTTGGGTACAGCAATGTTTTTACTGGTTGTATAACGGAACACCGCATACCAGTACCATGCATACTATTACCAGACATACCATTACCACTCATACCTTTACAACTTGTTATTGTAATGTATTAAAATAAATAATTTTGTGGTTAAAAAATTACTATTAAATGCCGGAACAGTACAAAAAACAAGGAAGCGTAGTCACATTTTGTCACACATGTTCTATGTGAACTAAGAATTAAAAAAGCAAGAGAACATCTTAATAAATACGTTGACATTTTACCTTTATGTTTGTAATTTGTCCCCAACAAAGATAACTCTTGTGAAATGTAACTAAGGTAAAAAAAAAATCTTTTTCACCAAGCAAGTTAAATATACATTCAGTTATATTGTAAGCCACCAAAAATACATTGCAACACATACTTTATTGGGACTTATCGGATGCCACGAAAAATATGAATTCCGCCATACACTATTTTGTGCTCAGTTGTACACTGACTTCGATCATGACCACATGCATCAGAGAGCGGAGGAAAGAAAGACAGATTGTTGTTCTCACAATACCATCTAGCCAGACAAGGCTTACATTAAACACCATCATTATTAACTAGCACATTTCGAAATACAATTATTAATATCTGTTTTTATTTTTTAAAAATTGCACAGATTGTACAGAATAGTCCACACTATATTTCTATTATACTACATTTACTGGTGTCCCACCAATATAAGTCAACATACAAAGTTTTTTGCGATTAAAAAAATGGGACTAAACCTTTAAATTTTAAAAAACATGTACCCAAATGAATAATGTTGCTGGGCAGGGATTGGAATACATAACTGCTGATCTAACTCTGGCTGCGAACTTACCTCAGGGACAGTGATGGGGGTATTAAATTATCAATTTAAATGTCTGGGAACTTACCTCAGGGAAGGTGATGGACAGTGCCAGGGGGCTAAATAACAGTTTTAACTTTGCCGGGTACTTACTTCAGGCAAGGTGCTGGACATTGACGGGGGCAAAATTTCAATTCTAACTTCACAGGATACTTACCTAAGGGAACGCACTGGACAGTGCCTGGGGTGAAATTTCTATTAAAACTCTGCAAGTACTTACCTCAGGGAAGGTGCTGGATAGTGTCTGGGAGCAAAATTACTATTCTGACTCTACTGAGTACTTACCTCAGGGAAGATGCAGGACAGTGACTGAGAGCAAAATTACTATTCTATCTTCGCCAGATACTTACCTCAAGGAAGGTGCTGGAGACTGTCTTGGGGGAAAAAATGACTGTTCTACCTCTACCATGTACTTACCTCAGTGAACGTGCTGGGTAGTGAATGGGGACAAAACTACTATTGTAACTCTGCTGCGTACTTACCACAGGGAAGGTGCTCAACAGTGAGGGACAAAATTACCTTTCTAACTCTGTCAGGTACTTATCTCAGGGAAGGTGCTGGACAGTGTCCTGGGACAAAATTAGTACTGTAACTCCAGTGAGTACTTACCCTAGGGAATGTGCTGGATAGTGACTGGGGCAACATTTATATTCTAACACCCTGGGGACTTTCCTAAGGGGATGTGCTTGACATAGACTGGGATGTAAAATTACTATTCTAATTCCTCTGGGTACTGACCTAAAAGAAGGTAGTGGACAATGACTTGGAGGTAAAATCACTAATGTGACACCACCAAATACTTACTTTTTTTCAACAGCCCCTATAATAAAAAAAAAAGGAAAATCCAATAGAAATACAAAAGTTCACTAGACCTCAGAAAAACAGTGTATAAAAAGATACATACAGTTTCAAATAAATATTCTGTTAAAATCTATGCATAACCAAATTTAACAACTTTCTTTCTACACACATTAAACACATTTTTAGCTTAACCCATAACTTGGTAACCCTTGAAAGTAGTGAAAACTGGATGATGGATGCGACTTTTAAATCAACACCCCAGCCATTGACCCATATTTACACTATTTATGCTAACATAAACACTACTGTCCCATTAATTTTCAACTTACTCCCTGACAAGCAATCTTCAATGTACAATGGATGTTTATCAGCAATAAAAAATCAAAACTTTGAATAAAAGTACTAGGAAAATGTTAATAGAGTTTGAGGTAACAATGATTAAAACTATTACCAAAATGTACCCTGGCAACAAAATTCAAGGATGGCTTTTTCCCTTTCACAGGCATATTGGCGAGAAATTAAAAAAACATCCTTAGATGAGGATTATATGTCAAGCAGTAAATTGTGGCATGAGTTAAAAAAACGAACAGCTTTGTGCTTTGTACCTCCGGAGTGCGTTGGTGAGTTCTACACATCAATTACAGAATCTGAATATTTTACTCAAAATGAAGACAAATTGGCTCCACTCCTAATTGTTTTTAAAGACACTCTGATTGGCCATCTAAGCAGATCAGGTCACAGAAGGAACCCAAGGTTTCCCAGTGACTTGCAGAATGAACAAAGTTCCTAGAAATAAGAATAACGCAATCTTTGTCAGGTAGTCTGAATACTCATGTTAAAAAAAAAATAAAAGAAATGGCTGAGAGACTATTGGCTAAACTCCATCAATTTTCATTAATGGGAGCTTCAGACAACCTGGAAAATATGGTATAAATCCTGCACTTCCAATATATACTAACAACCTGTAAAATTACTTACCTGTTTTGACAACAGTTTCTAATTAAATTGACATTTTGTTTACTTTTTTGTAACAAATTAAAGGAATTTGGGGGTTCCCACCTGCAGTTGTCTTCTTTCTTCAACTCTTGGTGATATCTCATACCACCCGTCACCAAGAGTCTTCAGTACTCCAATAATCGAAGCAGGGCAACCAACATCCAAAGAAAAGGCCAACTCCCGAATAAACTTTTCATTAACAAAAACATCTCCAACACACCAATTTTGGAAATCTAAAAAAGGTTTTCAAATAAAACAGCAGTACCAAAAATCTAAATCCTGAAAAAAAAAGGTTTTAATTAATCACAAAAAGAAAATCTATTCCCCAAAATGAAATTACCAGGAAAAAGTCCAATAGTAAATCATGCATGAATCCAGAGTTTCTCCAACAACGACATGATCTTTTTCTCACAAATCACCAAAGGGTTTAAAAAAACACAACCCCCAAAAGTTAAAATGTTGATTTTATTTCGTGTAGGTTTAAAAAAGTAATAATATTTCTTTTGCAACATTTTAAACCTACTTTGAAAAAATCATCCTGATGTGGTTTTGCATGGGGAAGTTAAAGTGATAATAATAGCAAAAGAAGACATTTGTATACTGTATAACATCTGCCTTCCTTTCCCTTCCCTCCTTACAATAAACTTAGGGCCTCATTACAAGTTTGGTGGTCAGAATGCCAGACCTCCATGTTGGCGGTCCTGAAAAGACTTCCACGCTAGCGGTCTTCCAGACCACCCAATTATGAGTTATACAGGCAGGACGGCCGACTGCCTAGCAAAAAAGGCAGACCACCAGCGGTGCAGCGGCATGGATATAGCTGGTCTGACCTCCAGAACCTTGAGTGCTGTGGCCAACCATTAAGCATATTACAATCACACAGTCGCTGTGGCGGTCCCTTCATGGCGGTCAACCAATGGCGCTCAGGACCATGGCTGTTCATGGTCAGTAAAGTAACAGACAAGTGCACATTGAATTAAAAAAACACAGTTGACACACATTGGTCCAGTAGACACACCTGCAAATAACACTATAAACCACACCCCTTCACAGACCACAAACTTTTGCATTTCCAGTGCAAGACAACGAAGCCCAAGTGCCATTTTTTGTTGAGTGCAAAGATTAGTCACCCCTTTTTCTCACCATCCCATGGAACACCCTGCACACACTTTTGCCCAATGGCACCCTTTTGAACTTCCCCTGTTAAGTAAGTCCATGTCACTGTTTTGTTTTTTTCCCACTATGTCACATTAAAAAAATCCCTGTTTTTCTGAATATGAGTTAAGATTCATGGTGGATGTAATCATTTGTGTAAAGACACAGGGGGTCATTACAACCCTGGCGGAAGGCGGAGAACCGGCGGTAAGACCGCCAACAGGCTGGCGGTCCTTCCCCATGGCGGTAAGCACTGTCAGTGCCAGGAAAACCCTTCCCTGGCACTGATAGGGGTCTCCCCCACCCCGACTCCCTCCCCTACCCCCCCACCACCCCTGCCACACCCCAAAGGTGGCAGGGACTCCCTCCCCACCCCAACCCCCAACATCACTTCACCCATACCCACACAACACGCACGCAGGCACCACCTACATACTTACATACTTACACGCACACACGTCGACATACATGCCTACATCCACACACACAGTCATACACGCACACCCACATTCAAACATACACGCACACATCCATACAGACATACCCACAGACATACATGCATTCACCCCCCCCTCTACATACACACACGCACACCCCCATGCACCCACACAACACACAACACCCCCCCAACCCCCTCCCCTGACGGACGATCGACTTACCTGGTCCGATGATCCTCCGGGAGGGGACGGGAGCCATGGGGGCTGCTCAGCCGACACCACACCACCAACAGAACACCACCACGGTGAAGCACAGGACGTGATTCGCTGGGCGGTGTTCTGTTGGCGTGGCGGTGGAGGTGGAGCAACCTCCACTTCCCCACCTCCCGCCAGTATGGCTGTTGGCGGCTCTCCGTCGGAACAAGGACGGCGGGCTGCCAACAGTCATAATACGCCGAGCGGAAGACCGCCACCACTGGCGGTCTTCAGCACGGCGGTACCTCAGCGGTCTTGCGAAAAGACCGCTGAGGTCGTAATGACCCCCACAATGTTTTGGAGCGCAAGTCCAGCATACTCCTCTCAGTAGGAAAATGGGAATGTGGAGCAGCATCGTCGACAGATTGAATGCTGTGGGCACCATCCTGCACACAAAGGAGGACATTAGGAAGAGGTGGAAAGATCTGAGGGGCAAGGTCTATTCCCTGGTCACCAGGCACCAGCTGCAGGACAGAAAGACTAGTGATGGCCCTCTCAGTGTCTCCTATTACTTTTTCCCTGGGAGGAGAAGGTCTTGGCCATCCTGCATCCTCAGGGCTTGACAAGTCTACCTAGGGAAGCGGAGTTTAGTAAGTCACAACACAACAAATGTCACAAAAATGCAATGTCCTGCATGCTCACAGCTCACCTTTTGAAATTGTCTTGTTCATATACTCAACCAACATTCAATACCCAGAGTATCTGAGTGTTAACACTGTCAATGTGTATTGCTGGACACAACATCACAGCTACCAAGTCCCATCACATGCCATGTGTCCAAATGGTGCCTGTAAGTCTTTCAATATAAAAAAACATCCCAGGACTCATGGTATGTCTCAACTAAATGTACACCCAAGCCTAAATGCAGTCTTCATACCGATATGTAATACCCAAGATTTGTACAGTGTGTTTAGTAGAGAGAGTGACCTGACTGCAACTCCCAGGAGGCCTTGTGTCTTTAACTCCAAACATCAGACCAGGGTTCACTTGCTCAAAGACCTTTGTTTGTCAACTCCCAAATTAAGTTTACTCACCTGGGGGAAAACATTTGTATAGTGTGTGTAGTAGAGAGAGTGACATGACTGCAACTCCAGGGAGGCCTTGTTTCTGCAAGTCCAAACACCGGCCCATTGTTCACTTGCCAAAATACATCTGTTTGTCAACTCCAAAATAAAGTTTACTCACCTGGAGGAATAACATTTGTATAGTGTGTATAGTAGAGGGAGGGACCTGACTACAACTCCTAGGAGGCCTTGTGCCTGTAACTCCAAATACCAACCCAGTGTTCATCTACACAATTACCCTTCTTTGTTAACTCTCAATTGAAGTCTACTCACTCTGGGCAACCTGGTCCGACGGCAACATTGAGTCTCATTGTGTTCACAATGTCATTTCCCAGCCCACTTGCTTCAACATTACAGGCAACCATTTGTCCCCCAACCTGTGTTCCTAGCACAGTCCATCATCTCATTCCTCCCAGACTTGGATCCTGAGGTGCAGCACAACTCTTCAGACACTGAGGGGCCAGGAACAAGTTGTAGAGGGCACCCTGTGGCAAGGGCACATGCCCTTGACAGTAGGGTGCATTGGGGGGATGATATGGGCCAGCAAGGGGAGGCCATTGGGGCTGCTCTAGGACAGGAGACCTTCAGTCACATCGTGGAGATCTATCAGGAGTTCCAAGGCATGATGGGCCAGGTGCTGACCAAACTCCGGGAAATCAAGCAGCTATAGAGAGACATGCATAGTGACATCATTTGGCTCATCAACAACAGGCCCATCAACATTGGTGTCAGCCACTGGAAGGGAGGCTCTATCAAAGGAACAACAAGCCCCAGGCACTCTTGCCTCTGTAGCAGCAGAACCCCCCCCCCCTCGCAAGTGGGGACATCCAGCAAAGAATCCAGGAGGTGTGGATGGCAAGACACCCACCACTGCCAGTAATAACACTCTTCATTAAAGACCTCCTTTGGGTGTTACACATTCACTCTGGACGGATCCTAAACCACCTACAACTTCCAATGGGAGAAGTACTCTGGACTTTAAACTTGGTGTGACATCTGCTCCAATGATTTCATTCACCATGACTGACCCATTCACATTTGAATTTTTGTTGTATCATGTCACATATATTTTATGTTAATCATAGCTGCCCAATAAAATCACTGTTCACTGGCTCATTGTCTGCTGATTTTGATTTCGTATTTAGCCATGTAGGTATGTCCGACCATGTGAACCATACAATAATGATCCAAGGCACTTCTTCCAGATGGGATGTACACAGTATCCAGCTCTGGATTTCAACCCTCACACATAAAACACTTATATACAGTGTTCAGCTCATAGTCTGTCAAGGTGTTTGTACTATTGGAAATCATGAATGATTGTCTCATGCTGAGTAAATGAACATATTGACAGGTACCGACCCCCAGACCAAAAAGGAATGGATTTTTCAGACATTGTTCTGTAGAATAGGCAAACAGTGTTGTGGCTAAAGTCATCAGCTTGGCCTTATCACATACGACACCAAAGTAATTCAACATCACATAATCAGGATACAGACAGATGGCAGTACAACAGTCCCTGATCCCAAGTCCATTAAAATCCAATGATTTTGCATCTGGTGGTATGGCACAAACATATGCCAGTGTTGTAGCACAGGTACTGTGGCCTACAATAATGAAACACATCTACAGCTATATACAGGTCATACAAAAGAGTGTTTAGCCGCTGTGGAGGAACAATAACTTGGTTGTGGTCTCGTACTACATATTTTATGCCCACATGAGGGCATATATGATGCATCAGGCAAACAACGGCACACACAAGAAGTCCAATTGGCACTTCTGACCTTCCACCCAAACACCGTGCAAGCTGTCTTGACACAGGTCTCATACACGCAAACTCTATGACCTACATTACCTCAAACAATCCATGTCCACTTCGTATGTCAGAAAAAAAGAAAAAAAAATACACAAAAGGAGAGCACTGGGAGTGTTGCTAACCCACACCACCTCCCAAAAGAAATCTATATAATCACTAAAGGTGTGGGGTAGTAGGAACTGAGGGTAGGACTGGGTCAGTCTTCCCTCAGTGAACGGTATTAGTTAAGTCGCTTTAGATCCTGAAGCGGGGAAATCATGGTTGGAAAATGTCCAAGCAAGGGGGAGCTATGTTGTCCTACAGAGGGAGGGGGGAGTTCCCTTACGGACTAGATGGTCTCACACACATAATAGTGTCTTGCTTCATCATTTCACCACCTAGCCCCACCCAAGTAAGATGATACTACTTGGGCGGACTCAACCTCTTGGTTAAAAGAACCAGAGGGAGTGCTGAAATTAAACTGACTGGATAATTACAGAGATCCAGAAAGGGTGAAAAATAAAATTACAAAACATGTCACCAGTTGCTACTGCTAGTTTTAATGGGGGTGCATGCTGGTAAGACTAAGAACAGGGGGGGAGAGGCTCATTAGAGGATAATGTCTCTTGGAGTCTAAAAAGAAATACGTATGACCAACATGTTTCTGCCCTCACAAAATGCTGGTAGGTCAGGGGCAAGGGTGAAATCTGTACGATGGAAGTTGCCTGTAGGGACTGTATGCAGTGAGTCAATTTCGCAGAGTGTGGATGTGTTGATTCAGTCAAGCCTAAGGTGTTTGCCCTTCGGAAGCCACAGAGATGTGCAGTGTTCCATTGTGGCTCACATCACAGTTCGTGTTGCTGGAGCATGGGCTACCTGATGTCAGTAAGCTTGCTAAGTCATTGTAGGCCATGAGCAGGGTAGTGGGTTAGTCAGCAGATGGACAGAAAAGTGTGTAGTCATGTCCCTGTACTCTTTGGCTTCTGTGCCTTATCCTTGTGGTGTTTTGACAAATTGACCATTTTGCTTGGTGTTTCTGACATGTATGTGACACAGCCATTTGGGCAAAAACATGTGATTGTAATCGCTTGATTTGTCTCTTGCATTCCTACAGGTAAACTCCCATCGGAAGAAGGAGTTATGGAGAGCCATTGCCCGGAATGTGCTGCCCACTGTCGCAAGAGGTGGGAGGAACTGAGGCGTGGGCCTGGAAGATCACAGAGGTCCAGCTGGGGCTGTCCTACCAATGTGGGTGGGGCACACATCGGACCATGACCCCCCTCTGGCCTCCATTCTGGCTGTTGTATTTCCAGACCTTAATGGGTGTTTGAGGGAAGCACGGCAGCAACAAGGGGGTGAGTACAGGGCATATTCCTGCCTGTCACATTGCCAAGTTAATGTGTTAGGTACTGACATCTCTCCCTGATGATTAAGGATGAGCCATGTGTGACACAGTAGATGAGTAACTGTGTAGATATGTAATGTGATGCATACTGGTGTGCCTTGCCTATTGGCCCAGGGGCCTAGGACACAACTGTGTACAATCCACAAACAATTTGCTCTCCAGGGACAACACACTGCTATGTATATTGATCAATCAAGTAATGTTTGTTGTTGCTGTGGGTGTAAATTCTACGGTACAGACCACTACCCCTCTGTGTTACAGGCCAAAGGAAAAGAAATGATGGATCACTGTCCTCAGCCATATGTCTGGTCAAATGATTACATTGGCATCTTCCCCCCAGAGGTCACTTGTCTTCAGTGTGTGACAAGTGCTGATGCCTCACTACTGTCTGTAATGTGAAGTTGGCCATCATGATTGTCACAGAGCATACACTGTTCTTTGGGTCAGCTACAGATCAATACTTTCCCTTGGTATGTGGGGAATGTCCTTTAACATGATTTATGTGCCATCACTGTTGCCAACATTCCTTGTGCCTACATGTTAGCATGTGTCCCCTTCTCTTTTGACAAAATGTGTACACTGATGTTTCATGCATCGTCTACCTGTGTTCATGGGATTATTTCAGCATTTCCTCATGTATATGTGCATGACGACCTGTGTTTAGAATAAGGCATTTGCAATGCGGCTATATTTCATGTGGTGCCACACACAGGAATGTGTCATGTTGATTGTTGGCTGACACATACTCTCACCTATCATAGCATGTCATTTATCATATACAACTGCAGTAGCAATGAGGGACATGACTGGTAGGGCTAGACTTTTTACACATAATGTGCTTTTCCATGCCATTGATGTGCATCATGTGGAAAAGTGCACTGCATGTGTGCAATGGGGAAGGTTTGTTAGATGACTCTGGGTATTCATAATGGAGTGCCTTGCAGTTATGTTTGAATCATATGTGGTTGGGTAAAACCATTCGTTCACAGATAATTTGGTTTGCAGAACCCCAATGGAGACAGTGATGTAGTTTCCCATTGGCAAAACATGTTGAGGGCTTTCTTCATGTAATTATAAATCCTTGGGCCCTTCCAACATACAGAGCACTGATGGTGCCTACTGATGTAATCAGAGTATGTCATTGTAAAGAGTGTTGGACATTAGTTGTGGTTTTGTTGGGGCTTGCTGATTTATTTTGTTGTAATTTTAGAGACATATCTTCCTGACATTTTATCTACAATGTCCGTATCCATGCCAAATGTGTAGCATATCTGAGCAACATTAGTGCTATCTCCATGACTCTGTTAGGAGAAATGCCACATGGTGAAGAGTGCATTGTTGATATGTTTCCAGTGTGACATGGGTATTTCAATGTCACCTTCTTCAGGCTACTGTACTGTTGTCATCAACATGGCAGGTTTTAGGAGCATCATTTCTTATTGTTGTGTTATTGCGTATGTGGCAAATAGATGTCTGAATGACCTTGTGTGGGATCTATGGGAATGAAGTTGGCCTTGGCCTACTTTTGTGTGACAACAGGTAAATGAGGTATGCTCTATGGGCTAAAGCATTGAAGGTGATATGGTCTCCTACTTGTTCAATGGTTACTGTGATTGCACAACTTCAGCCATGCAATTGTAGTTGTCTGAGATCCTGATTTTCCTGTGGGCAACGGTTGACAATTCAGATGGCATGCATGCATATGGTATGGTACAGGTAGTAGGCACTTTGATGTAGTTTGTTGCATGGACCTATTTGACATCATGGTAATGTTTGCTTATCACAATTGTTGTTCAAGTGTGATCAGGAACATGCAGTGACCCTTTTCCTCTTTGTATTTGCAGCATCATCCCAGGCAAGCAAAGGAGACATAGCACAACTAAGTGGGGAAGCATCTGGCTATGATACCTCCAGTCTTGACACCACCAACATGGAGGGACCCAGTGGCCCTAAGGGTGAGGGGAGTGCCACAGAGGAGACAGGATCAACGTCATCATCATCAGGATCTACCTCCAGTGGACACTCCCTAGTGGTGGTGGACCCATCAGGACCTACTTCTGTCCCATCTTTGTCCACCATCCTCAGTTCGAACTCCACCCTCCTTGTTGCTCCCCACCTAGTTGGGCATGCCAGCTCATCCAAGAGGGTGGACATCTTATTTGCCGCAGGTACCTCCACCCCAACCCCTGTTAACCCTGCTGCCCTGAGTGAGGAGGCTACTGACCTCCTGAGGAGCAGCCCTGTGGGGCAAACTGCCATTGTGAATGTCATACATGGGTTGGCCAGCCAACTTCAGGAGATAATGATTTCCTGAAGGCTTTATAGTGCTTTGTCTGGCCTACAGAGATATTTTCAGGCTCTGACCTCACTTACAGCAGCCAGTCAACCCACATTCCTTCCCCTCCATCTCCCTCTTCCCAATCCAAATACCCCATTCTCCTTCTTGTCCCAAGGACACAGACAAATCATCATGCACCCTCCTCAACACACCCAGGGAGCTCACATCGACAGAAACACCACAAAATACACTGGCACACAGGCATTCAACATACTCTCACAAAAATGACACCTTCCACCACTTCACCAGCCACCCCATCAACCCCACCTACCCACACACCACATCCAGCATACCCAAATACACCACCACAACAGCTAGTGACACATCTAGCAGACCCATCATACCTGCAGACATCAGAACAACACACACAAGCACATGCACCACATCCACTATGCCCACAGGCACCACCCCAACAGACACACAAACATCCACCACGTCCTGCATACCTGCAGACACCACTCCAAGAGACACACAAACATCCACAACATCCAGCATAACTGCAGACACCACTCCAACAGACACACACACATCTACCACTCCCACTTCACCCAGCACCACCACCTCCACCTCCCAGCCCCAAGACATGCACATGCCCATACTCACACACTCAACAGACACCACCCAAACAGAAGCATACCTCACACAACCAATGAATATACACCCACACACAAGGCAACCACTCCCTCAACCTCCAAATCCCCAACCCCTTCTGATGACCCTACCCATTTTCCCAAAGAGAGTTTCCTTTTCAACCTTGCCCTTTCCTCTATTACCTCCAAACCCCCTCCCAAATCCAAGAGGCCCCCACCCACATCCCAACCCAACCCTTCCACATCTTTGTCCTTCTCTGTTACACCTGCCCCCCCGCAAACCCCATACCCCTCTCCCAAAGAAGAAGTCCTCCCCTCCAAAGGAAAAAGAGCCCCTAAAATCAGACCCCACCCCACCCAAGAATGATTTCTGAGGTGTCTGCCTGCCCACTTGGTACCCCTTCCTGTGGAGGTTCTCTGGCAATGATCGGAGTCAAGTATGGGCACAGTGATGTGCATGGACATATCTATATGGACTGGCCAATGGCCTTTGCTCTTATTTATTTTGAGTTAATAAACCCATGTTCTCGTTTTTTTGGGTACATTTGTCCTGCAATTCTTGTTCTACCTTTATGTTGTTCCTGAGTAACTTGTGTTGTATGCCTACAGTTGTGTGTGTTTCAGCCTGATTGCTGATCCATTTGCTGTTGTTTGCATTATCTGACTTTGTGGGCAGTGCTGGTGTCACCCAAGTCAAAGGTAGATGTTGACAGTGTGGATATGTGAGTTCTAATCCAAATAGGTGTAATTGCATTTTGTTATGTTTGGTATGGTAAGTATTTCATCTTGTGTTGTCCAATGTCAGCAAGTATGTTGTTAGACTTGTCCCCCTGATATAGACTGTACATTTGTCTTATGTGTGGAAGCTTGAGTTTTGCTTGTCCACACATGGAGGGTGTTCAATTGTGCTAACATGCTTTGAATTTGACTGTGCATGTGTCCATTTTGATGTGTGTATGTTTCAGCTATTTCTTCCAGATGTATCACCCATGCTGTTGCAGTACTATTTGTTTCTTGACTTGCACTTCCACATTATACAGATAGGCATGTCACTTGGCTCTACTATTGTTTGTCCCTGAAATACCTGAAGGGCCAGTTCCTGTGCAAATGTTGTTTTGGGGACATGTGCAGAGTGTAATGTGCCCCGGCGCAGCATCCTTCCATGAGTGCTTCTGATGCCCCCATCCCTATCGTGCAGGTATTTTTTGCATAATGAGCTTTGGATATTTGTCTCTCAAACTATTGTGCATCCCATTGTCCTTCCATTGCGTTGCAATGTGGGTGATGTGTGGGTCCATTGCAGGGCAGTTTCATGGGCGGGTTGTTTTTGTGTTTCATGACACATCAATACATATGTGTATTCAATCTAATAAAAGTGCATGGCATGTGTGCAATGTGAGGGTGTCTGTTGTGTAGGTAGATGTGATTTTGATGTGTTGTTGCTGTTGTGTGACACAATATTTTATACACTTCACTGTCCCTGAGATGGGCAGATTTGTGCTATTATGGAGTGTGTCGATGCAGTGTCAGTGAACCTGCCCAAAGTGGGTGTTTAATGGCTGTGATTGGTGTCATTCTTTGTGAATGACTCCAACAGTGGACACAATGACACGTGTAGTTGGTGCCCATGGCATGGGCCCCATATCATGTGGAGGACAGCACAACGATCTAATGTTAAGGTTAATGACACCGGTAGGTGTGTGTGTACTTACTGTTGTTTGTGTACAAAGTGGTGGATTTTGGACAGCTACTATGAGGAGCAGCATGATGTATGTGATGTGCTCCATTGAGACACAGGTCATGTAACGCTGCCTGCAGGTGAGTTTTTTTCTTTATGCTCTCCGTTCCCCCACCTTGGACGTGGTGTTTGGACCGCCATGGTCAAATGGCTCCACCGGCCTCTTTGTCGTGCTTGGCCACTGTGGTGTTTTGTGCTGCCTGGAGATGCTGGCAGGACAGAGGTGGTCTTCACTCTATAGGCCCGCCAACATCGTCATACAGTAGTCCGACAGCCAAACCAATGTTACCACCATGGCAGTGCATAGACTGCCAAACTCGTAATCAGGTCCTTATACACCTATATGTTTAAAAATGTGAAGTAAATTATTCTAACTGACAGCAACTCTTCCTTGCATTTGATCTTGACTGCAATGCTCCACTGACTGTAGAAACAGAAACAAAACTGCAGACATCAAATTTGGAGATAAAAAGGAAGAGAGGACAATTTGTCTAATTAAAGTCAATAGGAAAGTGGGGAAAAATACCTTAACCATTATAATAAAATATGTTATGTTGATTAAAATTGATGTTAAATTTTTGTAAAATTATATATGTTTTGTATTATTTACTAAAATATTGTTGCTAATTTTAAACTATTTACAAATAAATATTTTAAATATTAAAATAGTGTGATTATTTGTCTATTAGGTTATCAAAATTATACAACATGTTTTTCGTTTGTAAACATTTTTTATGATTGTATTCTTTAAAAATATTTTAGATATTTTAAATATTAATTCCACTATGTTTTACCTATCAAAATTAATGAGTAGTTAAATTATCTTTATCAATTAATACTCAGATATGAAAATTAATACCGGAGTATTAATACACTTCTCCACCCAAAACCCCTAGTTCCCTTGCACCTTGTCTGAAAATGTTTGCATAACAGACCTACATGTATTTTAAATAATTAATTGTATATTTAAATATCATAAACCCTATGTCCCTTGCAACCCACTCCTAAATGCTTATGTTACATTTTTTTAAATAATGTATATGAATAATACTTTTACTTATACACATATAATTATTTCCATTAATACTCAGTTATTAAATAAATAATATGTTTCTATAAATTAATATACCTATATACTTATCCAATAATGTCTATTAAAGGCATGCGTGGTAATGACATGCGCGGTAAAGGTATAGGCGTCGTAGTGACAAGTGAGGTAAAGACTTTTGCGTAGTAATGACTGTGTGGTAAATGTTTTGCATGCTTAATTTTTGTGTTTTGCAATATTTGTTTCCCATATTTAATTTCTCATTAGCTGCTGGTACTTCCGGATATTGTGGATTACAGTGTAGAGAGTTAAACTCTTTAGTATTTTGCTCACTTGGGCTCATAATATTTGCATTGGGAGAGGGGGAGCTCCAGTGTTAGTGATAGCTTGGGTGCCTGGCTGGGTCAACCTGGGCTGATGGTCTGTTTCAGCCCTGCCTGACAGAGTTGAAGGGCTGGTGTGTAGGTGATCCCTGCTGGAGTGGGATTTGGGCAAGTAAATCAACTTACTTTTTTAAGATTGAATTGTGCTGAACTATGTGCCACTGCTTTGACGCAGGTTAGGTTTAGAGCTTTAGAAGAAAGAGTAAATGCTGTTGCTCACATTTGGAAGGCTCTACTTATTCTGTGCCTTGTAGCGGTTTTTCCTTCAAAGTCTGTCTGTGGCTCTGTCTAGAGATTGATCAGCTGCTTTGGAGGCTGCTCATTCCGAGCTCACACCTTCCTTCATTGATGCCAGGCCTGGGACAGTAACCACATGGCTTGTGGCCTGGTTATTAGTGCTTAGAGATATTCGTGATGAAGGGGGGGGGGCTGAGCCACTCTTGAGTGCACACTTTATGTCCTTGGATTTGTGACCAAGGGATATTAATTCTGTCTTTGGTAGAACATTCTGCTGATTTTTTTGTTTTCGGTAAACTCATAAATTCATCGACAATCTAAAGAGCAAATTAGGCAATTTGTGTCATTGCCCATGGTAAACATAGCCAGGGTGTTTAGTGGCTTGATCTGGGTGTCCATTTTCCTAGACTGGTAATTGAGGGCCTTGACCGTGAAAGGTTCCTAATAGTGAGGGCCAAGTGTCTGTGGCCTTGTTCACTTTATGACCTGAGTTAGGCTGACCTAGTCCCTGTTGCCCGGGCTTCATGACCTCTGGAGGCACTGAGAAGTCTCCACATACGAGACAACTATTACTTCCCACTCAGCTGGAGTAAAGTAAGGGATTTAATGGGCCTGGGACCCTCGTGAATTCAGAGAGTTAGTTGAGGTCATTGCTTTGTTTATAGTAGCCCCAGGGTTGCTGCCTGTGTTGTGCAATGAAGTGAGTAGGTAAGCTTGGTCGGAGAGAGAGATAGTTTGGGTTTTAGACTGCTGTTTTGGACAGTTATTGAGCTTTGTTACGGAGAGAACTCCAGCCTCACTGAGGTGCAGCATCTCAACCCTTGTGCTGAAGGTGTTGAATATGTTCGGACAACTCCTGGGGCTGCCAAAAGTTATTTGTTAGAGTTGTTGGTGTTTGTCAAACCATTGTGAGGAGTGTGTTTCATTTTTTGTCAATGTGCTAACAAAGGACCTCTTGTTTTACCTGATCTCATTTTTGCTGTAGATGCTTTGAGGGTGTGTTCTTAAGAGTGTACTTAAGACTTCCAATAACAAAGGACTTCTATGAGTACAGTAGTTATATCTTGGAGCTCTCGCCACTACACCTTGTCCATCTTGAATTCTTTATGGTACAGTTGTTCAGCCTGTTTGGGGTGAGTAGGTGCAAATGCTTTGGCTCACTGAGTGCTCTTAGTGGGGTCCAAGACTGGCATTATAAACTTGATTTGCCTGGTTGGCCTTGTAGGTGGCTCCTCAAGATACTAATGTTTGCAGTGCTACAATTACTGGTGGCTTCGCTGTTATGTGGCTTGTGTGTTTTCCCACACAAATCTCTAACTGCAGCTTGCAGGGACATGGCAGCAGGAGTGTGCAGCAGCAGTATGCAGCAGTATGCAGTTATCTGTGGACGTTATGCAAGGGCTGAGCAGAGTGACCCCTTGTGGTTTTAAATGGTGCTGTAAAGGTGTAACAGTTTTAACAGTTTTAAATAGCTGCCTTGTGTATGCTGCAGTTCGTTGGGTTGGGGCTGTGATGGAGTAGGGGAAACAGAGCAGGTGAGCATCCTTATGTTTGCAGATATGCGCTGCACCAACCTAATGCTGGCTGCCTCTACACCTGCCAGCAGCACTCCGTAGCCCTAAGGCCTTACCTTCTCCACTCCTCTCCATGCATTTGTAAAAGCTTGGGCCTCAGCGGCTGTTCAGCTCTGCTCTGTGCTCTGTGATCACGTGGTGAACTCTCCTCAAGAGGTTTCCCCTTAGTTTCCCCTCAGCGCAGCATGGCGGTGCAGTTGAGGCAGGGAAATGATATACAAATGTTTTCTAGAGGTTTAGCAGTTCTAGAAGTTCTCAATTGCTATGTTTTAGCAATGGAGGATAGAGGAATAACCAGACTGTGATGGCTGTGGATAGTTGGAGACTTTAGATTGGCATTTCGTCATGAAAGAAAGGAAAGAGATGAACATTTGAGAGTCAACAGCATGTAAACCACAAGATGATTAGAAGCAGGATATAATATCTCAAAGAAAGATTATAAAAGGGTCCCACAACATAGCCTTGGGGTAGACAAAGAGAATGAGTAGCAGCAAAAGACACACAAAGTGTGATAAGAAATATAAGAAGAGGCATATCCAAAACCTATGCATGAGAAGCTCTTGGAGGTGGGGATCAAAAGCACAGTAGTGTGATCTTCTGTGCTGGAGGCAGTTGAGTAGTCCAATGGAATACATTTACAAGAGATATTTTTTAGTGCATGGAGGTAAGACAACTGGAGAAGTGTGAGAATGATCTTTCTCTAAAGTGAAATTACATACACAAGATTGCAGTTGACTGACAAGAGAGGTATAGTGGGCCTGTTTAACAGGCACTGGACTACTGGTTAGTAGATGGATGTGGCGAGCGATCTATGGTTGTTTTTGGCAGGGAACAGCATAGACCCTATTGGAAGCAGTCAAGGTATGTTTCAGCCATGACAGACATATCAAAGAGTGAAGTAAGAAGACCCCAGCTCAAACTCTAGTTAACAAAACAAGTGGTTGAACTAGGTTACAAAAGAACGGGTCAGAGAGGGTCACATAAAGAGTCATCAGAATAGAAGATGGGGACATTTCCACTCTGTGAGGCTTTGCTGAAGATGTCATGCTGGGTAGTTTGCATCTGGGAAGCGAGAGAGAGAGATGAGAGAAAGTGTTAAGCAGGATGAAGAAGAGATGTGAAAGAGCATAACTTGGCTGTGGCATTATTCGTTACCGGTAGAACGGTAATGAAGCACTCAAATTCTCTATATATATATCTACATCGTGTCAAAACTATGTCCATGTAAATGTGGCACATTAAAAACCACAACATTACAGTGCATTTATGAATGACATATAAATGTTATATGTAAACTGCATTTATGCAACGTTAACCAAACGTATTAATGCTTTAGTACCTTAATTAGTGACATATATTATAATTACTCTTCAGTTCTTGTGTTTTAGAGAATTTCATGCGCAAATTTCTACCTCAAAAATGCACCTTTAATTCTGTTGTCCAGGCTGGAGTTAAGGCCTACACTATTTCTGTGTTTAATTTTGACAAGAAGCTTGATTTCTTTGTGTATTATATTATTTTTCTTCCCTCTGCATGTGTGACAGTACTGGCCATCGCAATGAGAAGCACATTGTTAAGTATGAAGGGCTGCCAAGGAGGAGAACTAGTAGCAGGAAGCTGTAAGAGCAAACTCCCCTTTTGGATTTGTGAATATGACAGTAATCCAAGATTACGCATATGTGTACCGGAGAGAGATGGAAGGCTAATTGAATATAATTCACAAAAGTGCCCTGTTAGTGGAAATTTCCATGGCTGTGATGTCAGCTACTGGAAGGTTTTGAAGTTGATTAAAGTGTTGTTTAGTTAGACTGAGATTCAGACTCCATTTGCCCATTGACTAGAGCAAACCTCTCCTTTTTTGTTAGATTGAGTGGCTTTACGCTACTCACATCTCTCTCTTGACTGAACTTCTACCGAAGTTTCTGAAATGCTTACATTTTTCTCTGAACTTATACTTAGTTTTTAGAATGGTCAGGAATTTAGATCCAATGATTAGGTAGGAAAATCTGAGCTTGAATTCAAAGCACCATACACTTTTTCTTATTTACTGCATTGTTGCCATTGAGATATTAGTCTTCTACATGCTAGTGAAATTTGATGTTGTTCGACTTTTAGATTCTCTTTAGGTGATTCTCTACATATGTAGTATGGCTTTGAGACTCATTTATGTATCTTTAACACTGAGGTGGTCATTCTGACCCTGGCGGTCTTTGACCGCCAGGGCGGAGGACCGCGGGAGCACCGCCGACAGGCCGGCGGTGCTCCAATGGGGATTCCGACCGCGGCGGTAAAGCCGCGGTCGGACCGGCACCACTGGCGGGGTCCCGCCAGTGTACCGCCGCCCCATTGAATCCTCCGCGGCGGCGCAGCTTGCTGCACCGCCGCGGGGATTCCGACCCCCCCTACCGCCATCCAGATCCCGGCGGTCGGACCGCCGGGATCCGGATGGCGGTAGGGGGGGTCGCGGGGCCCCTGGGGGCCCCTGCAGTGCCCATGCCACTGGCATGGGCATTGCAGGGGCCCCCGTAAGAGGGCCCCTACATGTATTTCACTGTCTGCTGCGCAGACAGTGAAATACGCGACGGGTGCAACTGCACCCGTCGCACAGCTTCCACTCCGCCGGCTCGATTCCGAGCCGGCTTCATCGTGGAAGCCTCTTTCCCGCTGGGCTGGCGGGCGGTCTGAAGGCGACCGCCCGCCAGCCCAGCGGGAAAGTCAGAATTACCGCCGCGGTCTTTCGACCGCGGAACGGTAATCTGACGGCGGGACTTTGGCGGGCGGCCTCCGCCGCCCGCCAAGGTCAGAATGAGGGCCTGAGTCTGTAATAAATTTTAATTTAAATTTTAAGTTTGTCCCTGAGATTTAATGTGTGACCATGTGGGTTACACTATTAATTATTGAAGTGAGTGAATGTGTTCTCTTCTTGGCCCTCAGGACTCCTAAAAAGATTGAGAAGACTCAGAAGATTGGAGAAAGATAAGATCTAGATCAGATGCATTGAACACATTGCAGAGGAAACAAAATCCTTGGCAGTTATGGTATGAGGAGAAATGAGAAGCCAAACGGTGCAGGAATATCTCTGGGGGATTTAGGGCAAGGAGATTTGTTTTTTGGAGTACATTATCGTGGGGTAATCAACAGCACTGGTCAGTGTATTGCGAGCCTCTTCATAAGAATCAAGCACTTCTTGGGTTGCAGGATTTCATCTGACTATGTGGGCCACAGTTTGTTTGGGTTTTTTAGGGTGACGATGGCTGATGGAATCCAAGGATGGAGAAAAGGGTAACAGGGGTGAAGGTACAGAGAGAATAGTGGCTGGTAAAAGCTGAGGGAAGTTTAGGGGTGATGTAGGCAATGGAAGTGTGACCTCGGTGAAGGTTGGGTTGTTCTGTCCTCATTGGAGGTAATTAAAAATGGTGTCATAAAGTAATTTTCGCTTCGAGTTAGGTGATATATGAGGTTGCAAATTGGGTGGTGGAATTTAGACATACATCAGAAGTATAAAGTGTTAGGACAGTTTGAGACAATGTTACATATTAGCACTTCTCACGAATGGTTTGTAGACAAAAAGAATTAATGATTATGAAATGCTCACGACTCACTGCAAAGAAACAGCACCTGATCGGGCATCGGGGTTTTATCTTCAGGGTATGAAACAATAAAAGAGATTTATTATTTTTAGACAGTTTCAATTTAGAGTAAAAATCAATTCACATTTTACATTAAGCATGTGCTTAAAAAAAAGAAACAATTTGGTCGATCAGTAAGATCAAATGCAAAAAATAAATAATGTTCATATGCCGCGACGTGGGCAGGGCCTATCGGAATGCAGGACACACTATTTAGCTGTGAGTTGTTTCTTATGATGTGTCATATGTGTGTATAAAATGGCTGTGTCACCCCGATATTTCTGACAAAGGAGGAACTGTGCTGTGTTTAAAAAAAATGTTTGTGTATGGGCAGAGTTTAGCATTTTAAATTATGATCGGGACGTTTTTTTTATGCTTTTTGCGTGACATAATATTGGATGCAAGTTTGTATTATCGTCATTTTGAGCATCTACTATTGTTTGTGCTTGGGTGTACGAAGGTTGGTGAGTTGCCATACGATTGTGCCTGTGTTGGATGTAAGATTTTGTGTGTGTGGGGGGGTTGGGGAGGGAGGAGGGGATGATGGTGAATGTAAAGGCATATGTTAATGTATGTGGGTAGATTAACATGGCTGTATGGTTGGTTGTGTGATTGTGTTTAAATGTAAAGGTGTTTGTACAGTGCTGGTGGTATGTAATTATAAAGGTGGTTGTGCATTGCTATCTGATGGTAGGTAGATGGCTCTTTGATTATGGGTGGACGCACATCTGGAGGTGGGTGTGTTTGTGTATTAAGATGTGTTTCTTGACATATGGCTTTGATTGTGTGTCTGTTTTCCATGATGGTGCGGTATATGCTATGCAGTATGTAACTTAATTTTTAAAAGGTGTGAGGCATTGTAAAGAGTGTATGCAATAGGTCGGAGCTTATACTGACTTAGAATGGTGGTGATGAGATATGAAGTGACACTGGTGCTGCTTTTTATTTTTATGAGTAAGCTACTATCAATAAATTAGCCACCCTCCTTAAACTCCCATTCAACTTTATTTTTTCTTGATAATCTAGCTCTAGCTGGGGTGTAAAGGACACATTTTGTTTGCTGCTAGCTAACTGTGGATAGGGCAAAACAATATTCGAGATGTTAATCACAAAATAACCAAACGCTTGCACAACTTGCAAAGACTTCAATTCCCGGATGGTGGTTTGTGAGTTAGCAGTGCAGCATTGTGGGCAAATATCAATAGGAGTGAGTGTTGCAGAAATGCTTGGACACCAACAAGAAGGGCAGACTGCTGCTTGTTTATGATCACAGTATTATACGTGAAACATCTCTCCCTAATATTTGTCTTTACAAAGAAGTCAGAGCAGTCCATATTGTTAAGTGAAACTAAACTTTTTGAAATTTCAATAGCACAAAATAATGTAATCATTATGCGCATTAAGTTAATCCCATAATGTAGGCATGGCAAAAGAATCAAAGGTGGTCTTGAGGTTGATGTTTTATTAAATGAAAATTGAATTTTGGAGGGAAGCATATTATTAAGCAAGAGACACTGGTTCATACTGCGAATTTTAGATCAAGATCCCACTTATATTGCAGCAAAACAATCCTCTCCCATTCTCAAAAACCCAGGAGTTAGAATGGGAGGTTCACAGACATGTTGGCAGCCAATGTAATTTAAAAAATTGCCCCATTTCTCTCTATTTGACACTTTGTTCTTTTTTTAGTAGATCCTATCAATTTAAGCCATCTTCTAGGACTGGGAATCACCCCATCTTCAACATGTGTAGTGAGCTACCACAATAACATAGTATTCACTATATTGTTACTCCTCTATCCAAAGTACCACAACTGGTGATTTTATGGGGGTGAGGAAATCCACAGGTTCTTCATAATCAATCAATCAATCAATCAATCACATTTATAAAGCGCGCTACTCACCCATAAGGGTCTCAAGGCGCTGGGGGGGAGGGGGACAGTGCTCGAAGAGCCAGGTCTTGAGCTGCCTTCTGAAGGGGAGGTGTTCGGGTATGGCGCGAAGGTGACTGGGCAGGGAGTTCCAGGTCTTCGCTGCCAGAAAAGAGAAGGATTTTCCTCCGGCGGTGGTTTTGCGGATGCGGGGAACGGCTGCCAAGGCCTGACCGGTGGAGTGCAGAGTGCGCGGAGGAGTGTAGAAGGAGACGCGGGAGTTGATGAGTTTGGGTCCGAGGTTGTAGAGGGCTTTGTGTGCGTGGGTGAGGAGTCTGAAGGTGATCCTCTTGTTGACCGGGAGCCAATGGAGTTTTCTCAGGTGTCCGGAGATGTGGTGGTGGCGAGGTATGTCCAGGATGAGTCGTGCTGCGGCGTTCTGGATCCGTTGAAGTTTCCTCTGCAGCTTGGTGGTGATGCCGGCGTACAGAGTGTTCCCGTAGTCCAGGCGGCTGGTGACGAGGGCGTGGGTGACGGTCTTCCTGGTGTCGATGGGGATCCAGCGGAAGATCTTGCGGAGCATGCGGAGGGTGTTGAAGCACGCTGAGGTCACCGAGTTGACCTGTCTGGTCATCGAGAGGGAGGAGTCCAGGATGAAGCCGAGGTTGCGTGCGTGGTTGGTCAGTTGGGGAGTGCTGCCTAGGGCGGGGGGCCACCAGGAGTCGTCCCATGCGGAGGGGGTAGGGCCGAGGATGAGGACCTCCGTTTTATCTGTGTTCAGTTTCAGTCGGCTGTCTGTCATCCAGGTCGCTACTTCCTTCATGCCGTCGTGCAGTCTGGTCCTTGCTGATGTGGGGTTGTTGGTGAGGGATAAGATGAGCTGGGTGTCGTCGGCGTAGGATATGATGTCGAGTCCGTGTTTGCGTGCGATGTTTGCCAGGGGGGTCATGTAGACGTTGAATAGGGTGGGGCTGAGGGAGGATCCTTGGGGTACGCCGCAGATGATCTCCGTGGCTGCGGATCTGAAGGGGGGGAGGCGGACTCTCTGGGTTCTTCCGGAGAGGAAGGAGATGACCCATTCCAGGGCCTTGCCTCTGATGCCGGCGCTGCAGAGGCGGTCTATCAGGGTGCGGTGGCAGACCGTGTCGAAGGCTGCAGAGAGATCCAGGAGAATGAGGGCCACGGTTTCACCCTTGTCGGTCAGGGCTCGGATGTCGTCCGTGGCTGCGATGAGGGCGGTTTCGGTGCTGTGGTTGGCCCTGAATCCGAACTGAGTGGAGTCGAGGGAGTCGGAGGTTTCCAGGGCGGCGGTGAGTTGAGCGTTGACGATTTTCTCAATCACTTTGGCGGGGAACGGTAGGAGGGAGATATGCCGGAAGTTTTTGAGTTCGGTGGGGTCTGCTGTAGGTTTCTTTAAGAGGGCGTTGAGTTCTGCGTGTTTCCAGCTTTCAGGGAAGGTAGCGGTGGTGAGGGAGGCGTTGATGACGTCTCGGAGGTGGGGTGCGATGATGTTGTCGGCCTTGTTGTAAATGTGGTGAGGACAGGGGTCGGAGGGTGATCCCGAGTGGATCGAGTTCATGACGCGGGTGGTTTCCTCGGTGGTGGTAGGGTTCCAGGCGAGGATGGTGCAGATGTCGTTTGCGGCTTCCGGGGGCGGGTTCATGTTGGTGGTCGTGAAGCTGTTGTAGATGTTGGCGATCTTACGGTGGAAGAAGGTCGCGAGGGAGTCGCAGAGGTCCTGTGAGGGAGGGATGGGGTTGGTTTCTGCGTCCGGGTTGGAGAGCTCTTTGACGATGCCAAATAGTTCCTTGCTGTTGTGGGCGTTGTTGTCAAGTCTGTTCTGGTAGGCTGTTTTTCGTGCGGTGCGGAGGCGTTGGTGGTGTTGGCGGGTGGTGTCCTTGAGAGCTGTCAGGTTTTCCTCTGTCGGGTTGAGGCGCCATGTCTTCTCGCGGAGGCGGCATTCTTTCTTGGAGTTTTTGAGTTCGGTGGTGAACCAGGAGTTTTTCTTGTGGTTGTTGGTGTTGGTTTGGGTCTTCAGAGGGGCCACGAGGTTGGCGCAGTCGGAGATCCAGTTGGTGAGGTTGTTGGCGGCCTCGTTGGGGTTGCTGGTGCTGGTGGGTTGGTTCAGGGAGAGCGTTGCTGCGCGTTGTTCTGTGGTGATTCGGTTCCAGTGTCTTTTTGGTGGTTGCCGGGTGTGGTGATGCACGGTGGTTTTCTTGAAGCTGAAGTGGACGCAGCTGTGGTCCGACCATGTGAGTTCGGTGGTGTGGCTGAAGGTGATGTGTTTGCTTGAGGAGAAGATGGGGTCGAGCGTGTGTCCTGCGTAGTGGGTGGGGGTGTTGACCAGTTGTTTCAGTCCCAGGTTGGCGAGGTTGTCTAGAACGGCGGTGGTGTTGTTGTCGGTGTGGTTCTCCAGGTGAAAGTTGAGGTCTCCTAGGAGGATGTAGTCGGTGGATGAGAGTGCGTGGGGGTTGACGAAGTCTGCGATGTCTTCGCTGAACTTGGTGCGGGGTCCTGGTGGTCTGTACATGAGGGTGCCTCTTAGGGTTGTCTTGGGGTCGATGTGGATCGCGAAGTGGAGGTGTTCGGCGTCGGGAAGTGAGTTGTCGGTGTGGGTCGAGATACTGATGGAGCTTTTGTGTGCGATGGCGATGCCTCCTCCGGTGCGGTTGAAGCGGTCTCTCCGGATGATTTTGTAGCCGTCGGGGATGGCTATGGCGATGTCGGGTGCCGAGGAGGGGTTCATCCAGGTCTCGGTGAGGAAGGCGATGTCTGGGTTCGTTGAGTTGATGAGGTTCCACAGTTCGATGGCGTGCCTGTGGACGGAGCGGGTGTTGACCAGGATGCATTCGAGGTTGCTTCCGGGGGCGTCGTTCTTGGTGGTGGCGGTGTGGGTCCGTAGGCAGGTGAAGCGGCAGTTGCTGCAGGTGAAGGGTCCGTGGGTTCGTTTCGGGGTGGCGCGGTAGCAGCCCGGCGCGCGGCCGGGGTTGAGGTTGGCGGAGTCATAGGTCAAGCGGGGGGCGCAGGGGCCAGGGGTTCGGGCGCTGGGTGCGGTCCAGGCGCGGACGGGCGCAGACGGGCTTGCCTTAGGCGCGCCTTCGGCGCGCCAGCGGCGTGCCCGCTGCGCGCGGCCACCATTTAAGGGGTAGGTGGGGAGGCGGGGTCAGCTGGGAGGCGGGAGGTGGGCGGGCAGGGGAGCTGGAAGCGGGGAAAAACGGCGGGAAAAGCGCGGTAGGAGCGGCGGGAAAAAGCGGCAAGACGGCGAAAAGGGAACAAGAGCCTACTAAAATCTACTAAAAAGGAGGGGCTGAGAGGGGAGGACGGCGCACGGCACTCGGGGGCACACGCACGGGATACAAGGAGAGAAAAGGGAATTTCAGTCACTCGGGGGCACACGCACGGGATACAAGGAGAAAAAAGGGATTTTTAGTCAGCACCAGCACAAGCACAAGCACTCGGGGTACACGGGCAAGAAGGGGGGAGCACACTCACAGGAGAGGAAGGCAGTCAGGGACTGGAGGCGCTGCGTGAGCAGGGGAGCGACCTACCCGAGAATTCATAGAATTATCTTATAACAAATCTAGCATGTAGCACAAAAGCCTGCCTCCACCAGGAGGATGTGTATATTCTCCATCCCCTAGATAATGCCTGCCTGGCTCAATAGTCACCAGCGAAACCAGCTCTTCCTTGATGAATAAGGGGATATAAAGGATACCACAAACACAAGACAAATCAAAAGATTTGCACTTTCACTTCAAAGGGAAAGATTCTTAATGGATAAAAGAGAATCCACACTGCCTTGTTACGCATGCCAGATCACTGACAACTATACTTTCGCTCAATGGATTTTATGTACACATTAACTCCATCCCAGGGAACACATTATTACTTCCCCCAGGAGCCCCTGAAATGCCACCAAAAAGCACACATAATTACACAGTGCTGATAGCATCATTTGGGACTAGTGAAACACCATTATACTCTTTCACCACAGTCAAGCACAAATACGGCTTCAACTTGCCAGATTCAAACAACCAAGGTTAAGTGAAGAACTCCTCTTAAATTTAAAGTCCTTAACCACCCTACTAGACTGTCCTTGCTTACCAGATACATTGTTAATTTCTCCGCAGGACATAGCCAGCATTACTGTACCCCTTTGATTCCGCACTGGTCTGTCAAACATCACACCTGTCTATCTGTCCAAAGTCGCTCCACTGGGCCTATCTAACACTGTATGCTATTTACGGAGCAGTAACTCTAACCACAATTCACCATGAAACATGTATTGTCCTACTGTGCTCAGCAAACATCAAGTACACCCATTATCTACATCCGCACGCGTGGACTGAACCAAAACATCCCGGTGCTTTATTACCCTAAAGGGCATAATAAACACTACTGTACACCCTTTATCGTACTACTGGGTTGAGCAACTACTGGGATGAGCAAACAATACACACACCAAATTCATACAAAGAATCACCCATCAACCTCACAGTAAAAAGGTCCGTATGGACATAAAACAAAACACTAATCAGACAGGTATCCCACACCATGCTCATAAATCACTTGATAACATCTGGAGTACAACACCTAATGCACAAGTAAAGCTCAAACACACAGACCACCATTTTAGAGAGTACATGTGCATCACTGTATATTCAGTGCATTCTTATTTACTTCTAGTGTAAAAGAAGCAGCCTTTAAAATCACATTTGACAAACAAAATACAGGTGAGATTCTAGGTCCCATACTTATACTCTGTTTGCGTCGAATTAGCGTCATTTTTTAAAATGCTAATTCAACGTAAACCTAACTCCATGTTTATACTTTGGCGCTAGACCTGTCTAGCACCAAAGTTATGGAGTTAGCGTTATTTTTTTACAGTGAAAACCTACCTTGTGTCAATGAGATGCAAGGTAGATGCTCCCGGGCAAAAAATGACTCAAAGGCCCTAGTGCCTTTTTTACCTTCCCGTGCAAAAATCACGCACGTGAGGAGGGGGGCCTTAATTAATGGTGCTAAGCCTGCTTAGCACCATTATTTAACACCTGGGTCAGGGCAGGCCTTAGGGGACCTGTGGGCTCATTTCCATGGTCAGAGATCATGGAAACAGCCCACAGGTGTCCTTTCCTGTCCCCAGGGACACACCCACCCACACCTGGAGGACACCTAAGGATGGGGGACCCATCCCAGGTAAGTCCAGGTAGGTATTTAAAAAAAAAATGTTAAGTGCCATAGGGGAGCTAACTTGGGCATGACAATGGTCATTGGGCACAATAAGTCCCCTGGGCATAGCCATTGGGCTGGGAAGGTGTGACTCCTGTCTTTACTAAGACAGGAGTCATGTCCAGGGGGGTTGTGCGTCACAAAAATTACGCTAGTCAGGTTAGGGTCATTTTTTTTACTCTAACCTGACTAGCGGCATTCTTTCCCGCGCAAACTCCAGTTCTCCCTATGCCTCCCCTACCCGGTTAGCGTTATGTATTTAATGCTAACTGGGCCTTAGGGCCAGCTTGAGCCATTCCTTAAACATAGCGCCTGGCTGGTGTCCTGGAATGGCACTAGCCGGTGCTATACTTTTTGACACAAACCTGCACTAATGCAGGTTTGCGTCAAAAAGTATAAATCTGGCCCTAAATATCCTCCTTTCCAGAAGAACAGAATGGACCTGTGCTTGGTGAAATGTGCATTTGAAAGAGATAACAACCTTATGTTCCCTGAGGTGGTAAATTGGTGGCTGTTTCCTCAAAAGTCTGAAACGTCGAAAGTATTTAAATATGGAAGACATACTCTTAATACTATCCGAGTGAAAGTTTCACCTTATCGGTACCAGTATAACTAAAATCTCACCAGATAACTTCCACAAAGGCTTTCCAATGAGCAACAGCACATGTGGCCCTGCTTTCGTAACTATTGGTCCTTTTGATCCAAATGCAGATTTTTGTTACAATCTGCAAATTATGCAGCATTTGGTGGATTATAGGAACGCTCATTGCTGCTGCTGGGGAGAGCCAGGAGAGCCATGTAGAGACACCCTGAGAGAGCTACAATCCCCATCATCCCTTGCCATCTCTTGCTGCCTGATTGGTGTTGCCTTGTGCAGAAAAGCATGCCATAGTCCTGTAGCGCAGGACATGTGAACCCGTTAGAAGCTTAGTTCAAGGGTGGACCCATTTGAACCAAGTCAGCGGCCAGAAGATGGCGGGTAGGATCCCCCTCTTGGCCTGTAAGGTATCAGAGTTTGGCATTTTTCATATAATATAATTCAATGGAGAAAAAAAAGTTGGGGCTGGGCACTCCTGGTGGAAGTACTATTACCTCCCACCCATCATTCCTGGTATGGCGGCGTGGGTAATTTCCAAGGAGATAGAGCCGACTGAAAGGAGACTTTCAATGGAAAGTGCTAGGAGTTATCGTGGCTTGATCCCCAAGGTGACATTGAGGAGGATGAAACCCAGCCACATGGGTCATTACTTTTGTCAGCCATTACACAGCCTACAGCACTTGAGGATCCTTTTGACATAAATAACTCTCCCTGTAGTGAATCCTAGTTCGTTTTAATGGGATAACAGGAGTTAGCTTAGCCTCTGGCTTGCAGACTCATGCCCCCGTCACCTAGTGACTTATAACCTACTTAGCTTGCTCTGTCTTAGCCCATTGAATTATTGAATTCTTCTAAGATGGCTGCCTTGTTTATAGTTAGGCCACTTGTTATGCTTTGCATTATCGGTGCCACCACACTAAGGCGTCAAGATCATGCATCAAAGACAAACAAACAGTAGGTGTTCACACTTCGGGATTTTCCCTCCCTATACTTTTGAGGGATTGTTTATATTAATTGCCGTCCCAAGCATGTCTGTTATCTATTGTTTGGGAACACACCTACGTCAGGGGTCCTGGTAGATCTGTATAAATACATTGCACTTTAGACAGATAATCAGAGGGATTCCGACCAGAGGGCATTGCCGCCATCGCTGATACCGTTGCTGCAGTCATCTTGACACTGACCCAGTCTTCGTGTCCCTGCGGAGTCTGAGATAGAGACCTCATTCCAAGGTAACAAGGGTTGGGGCTCCTCTCATGGACATGGCATTGACAGATTAGGTTTAGCAAACCCAGCTCTCCTTTAGGTGGGAGGTTAGGCCTCTCACATTAGGGTATTAGGGCACATTACATCGCACATGCCTTTTCTATGCATTGCAAAATGGTGGGGGTCTTTGTAATAATGACTCTCGTTTTCAGAATTCTGTTTCTTGCATTATTCATTATCCTGATCATTGCAGGCCATGCAACTTATCGCAAACTGCAGTTATGTTACATAAAAACTATTGAAATTCTACTGCATCATTGTCATTGCCTGTGTTTGTACGAGAAATTATATAACTGTGAGAAAGGGGTAATCTCCGTTTAACCACAACACTCCCTGAGATGTCTTATTCTCCAGTCCATGCGTAAAGGCTGCCACAAATCACCTTTTACTATTATGTTTCTGGTGAGGTGCTGCTAGTGAGCCAGTAAGGTTGGGACAACAGTTGCAGGATAGGCATAGTCGCCTACAAACAAAAGTACTGTCATCCTTTAACCAGCAGTCTTGCTTAAAGCAAGAGTCCAAACTATGACATGGCGCCACCAATGATGGTGTTTAGGCACTAATTTATGGATACCCCGACTATCACTGTCTCACAGACAACAGGTACCCTAAGTACCATTATACGGAGACGTCCGTGGTCTTTGGGAAAATCCTTCTCAGCTGAAAAGGTATCACCTAATTAAGCTGTAGGTTGTTTGAGCTTGAACTTATAAAAGGACTAATACTCCCCATTTTGCTGTCCCGTTTTTCTAAACAAAAATGGCTGCTGCCATAGACATTCCTGAAAATGATAAACATGCACTAACACAACATTTAAAAATGCATGGCCTTACAGAAGCGGGCGGGGATGTTACTCTTATAATAGAAGCTAATGAGGCATACCAAACAGAAACATTTTACTGTACGGTCACTTTTTCTGAGGTAGACCAAAGAACACATACCTTCCACACATATGAAATTGCAAACGTACCTTTACGGTACCAAGCAGACCAGTATCATGAAATATCGCTCACATACCAAAAGCATCAGAACTGGTTTGAAGGCGCCCTACCACATGTATTAAAAAGAGTGAGGCTAGGTCCCTTAAGTAATGATGGACCAACATGGCCTATGTTTGCCACATACACACCTCACCCAGGCATACAAAATATGCCAATAGCAGAACTGCGAAATTTATATAATGAATTAGTGACATTATATAGACGATTAGTTCAGTTCGTAATGCGAACATTGAACACAACACCAGCGCGTCCAGCACCGCCAGCACCTGGTGGTTATTAATTGGCTACTGGGATTAATCCACAAACAGTGCACACTATCATGGGTAAAGTTCCAGCGGAAGGGAAAAAATACCGTTCTGGATTGCCCAGAAAACTAATCAGCTGGAAGCTGTGTTTCCCCATACGGGACCACAGGAAAAGGATAGACTCCTCACTATGTGCTTGCCCTTTGGGATGGTTCCCTCAGTGGATGACTGCTCCACATGGAGTACAGTCTTCGCTGCGATATACACTACCACACATGGTACCCAAACACTTGCCAATTTACCGGAAGTGTCAAAGCAAATACAAAATGAGCATGGGGCTGCACCGGCCTTGGATTTGGGGATGAAATATTAAAGGGGAAGCGGTAGCACTGGTGATAGGCCAGTGCCTCCGGGAAACTCAACACCAGGAACAAGGGAGACAGTTACCGAAAATTATTTCCGATACCTATACTAGTATAGGGTGGGATAGTTTGGGAGCCAAGCCAAAGAAATTGGAGTTACAAGGTACCACTCATAAGGAAGGTACTAAGCAGGCACAAGAGGGCCCTAAGAAGCGCTGGGATAAACAAAAAGATTTCAAAGACAGAAGAAATAAGAGGGCTGATTCTCCACACCCAGAGAACTCTGAAAGGAGATTCAATCTCAGAAATAGGGAGAACATTAAAACTCCTGACAGATATACTGATTCACGTCCCTCTCGTTCCTTTCAGGATGCACCGGATAAACGTAGTGAGAGAGGGGGCTGTCCAGATCGACATCCTGAATACGTGAAGGAATGAAAGACTCGCAGCAGTCTACTATTAAAAAAGAAGAAAAGACTCCTCAGCAAAAGCCACAGTTTAAAAAGAAAATGGTGGCAGCACTGACAGAAAAAAATGCCAGTATGCTTGAGAACACTGTTGAGGAGCAAGACGTGGGCAGTGACTCTGTTAGACAGCGCAGCCGAGGTCACGATATGTCACCAGAGTCTGAAAGATCATCTGGATGCGACAGCAACGTGGACGTGGAGCGCATCATTAGTGTGATATTTTGGGATGAACTTACTAGTGAAATCCTACTAGCCGAAAGAGATTGGCCACCTGAACACGTCCGTAAGCTCCTGCATGGGGAAAATGTCACTTTGCCTTCTTTCTCCGATCTTGTTCCGGAAGCAGAAAAAGAAGCCTATGCTGCTGAATGGGCTTTAGCGCAGACACCTGCGCTATATCGCAATCATGTAGGTTGGGACAAGGACTCTCCTTGCCATGTTATTCCCGTTAGGTCTACACCCCAACCGCAGCCACAATATCCTGTCAAACATGAAGCGAAAGCTCCAGTGAGGGAAATCCTCATCCAGCTTGAGTACCAGGGAGTAATTGAGCCCTGTACATCTGCAATGAATAATCCGTTATGCCCCGTTGCAAAGCCGGACCATTCATATAGAATAGTCATTGATTATAGACATTTAAATAGTCATACACGCACATATGCTATACAAAATTCACACAGCACACCACTAATAAGCAATATAGTGTGTAAAAAATATAAAACAACATTAGACATATCTAAAGGCTTTTTCTGCCAGAATTTAGCACATGAAAGTCTGGACCTGAGTGCATTCTCATTTGCCTCTCAGCAATGCTTTTGTCGTTTACCTCAAGGCTATAAAAATAGCCCTGGGCTATTGTCAGCCCGTGTAACATCAACATTACATGATATTGATTCCGAGGTGTTATCCTACGTGGATGACATATATCTCACAGACGGCGACCTCGACATTCATCTTGCAAGGGTCGATCGGATCATTTTGGGATTTGCAGACCTCGGATACAAATTCAACTTTAAGAAAAGCAAGATCGCTTTTCTCAGCGTATTATTTCTGGGATATGAGCTATCAAACGAGGGAAAGAGCCTGGCCCGCACTTTCTAGAAAAATTTGCTCAACTGCACCCTCCTAACACACTTACGAAATGACAGCCTTTACTGGGTTTCTTTAACTTTGGCAGAACATACATTCCAGATTATGCACAATGTATCAAGCCACTTTATGACTTGGTTCAGCCCCATTTTTCTAGCAGACACTGGACAATTGAACACACACACAGGACATGCTAGAAGATAAACACTTGCACACACGTGACAATAAAAAAATTGGGGCATCAGAATAATTGCTGGTGCCATCGGAGTTACTTATGTCACCTTCAATGAGGGTGACACAGTACCCATAGCATATAAATCACATGTATACTCCAATGCAGAAAAG
This sequence comes from Pleurodeles waltl, assembly GCF_031143425.1. Lineage (NCBI taxonomy): Eukaryota > Metazoa > Chordata > Amphibia > Caudata > Salamandridae > Pleurodeles > Pleurodeles waltl. The sequence continues at coordinate 476,002,475 of NC_090451.1, forward strand.
TGTTTTGCATCTACAGAAAAGATTCTGATGGCAGTTCAGATGGCCGTCATAAAAGAGAGGCCACTTGCCCAGGGGAAACGTATTATTGTTGTCTCCCCGGTGCCGGTCTTAGAGGCTGTCACCAAAGCAAGCGTTCCTAACGCTAAAGCATTACATCCACGTTGGCTTCGATGGGCAACGTCTCTGACCGCCACTGATGTCGATTACATTTTTAATCCAAAACTTCAGACACAAGAGTTTCTCCATTATGAACAAGAGTACCCCGCTCCTCTAAATATCTTGCCACTAAACAGATACCATACTGTCATATACACTGATGGTTCAGCACAACCGGCTGTAGGTATTAAACATCAATACTCAGCAGCTTGCGCAGCCGTGAGCAGAGTGATGGAAAATTGAGTCTTCCACCCTCACAATACCTACACGCAGACCTTAGGGGACTGCACAGCCCAGTTGGCTGAACTTAAATCTCTAACACTAGCACTCGAACATACTGAGCCAGGAAGCCTGACTTTAATAGTCTGTGACTCATACTACTGCGTTCAGTCATACAACGATTATCTTAATCATTGGAAGCTGAACGGGTTTAGAGATTCTAAAGGGAACATCATTAAACACAAAATATTGTGGGGGAGGGTGGCTGATCTTAAGGATAAGCTACCATGTGTCCATGTAGTATATACATTGGGCCACCAACGTGTAGGAGTACACATTACCAGTAATACATTGGCTGATGAAGCAGCCAAGGCAGCAGTAGCTACGGCTTCTGTGGCTGCAGTGACTTGTTCACAGACGAGATTGGATAATGAAACATTGACTGCCGTGAAAGCTTCGGCTGCAGGCAAGCCCCTTCCGAAGGGATACCCTACGAACTATACTTACCATATCAGTGCGCAGAATGTTGCCTACGCAACAATTCCTGGGGTTGCAGATCGAGTGATCCCCAACAAAGACCAGAGATTAGATCTAGTAAAAGCAGCGCATGAGGGTGTCGCTTCTGCACATGCTGGTATATCGGCCACGATAACACTCTTACAGAAATGCTTTTGGTGGCCTGGCCTCTGCAGACGAACAAAATAGTATGTCCTTTGCTGTGACATTTGCCAGCAGATAAAGGGCTCTAATATTAAACGCCCACCGCAGACATCCCTCTTAGTGTCCAATAGGCCACTACAGTGTGTGTACCTGGACCATTGTGGTCCCTTACAGCCTGATGGTGCATACAAATACATTCTAGTCTCTGTAGATTCTTGTTCTAGATTCCTGTGGGTATGGCCACAGCAATGGGCTGATGCTCGGACTGTTATAAAAGACTTGCTGATCTTTATCGGTACATATGCAGTTGCAGCATTCCATTCGGACCAAGGCCCTGCATTTGCCTCTCAGGCATTAAGGGACACCATGGGGACGATGGGTGTTGAACTCTATTACTCCTCACCATACCATCCAGAGGGAAATTCGGTAGTGGAGAGGCGGAATCGTGATCTAAAGCAGTCCTGAACAGCTCGAGTATTAGGTTCAGGCCACAGTTGGTTGCATCACCTATATGGGGTCCAGAGAGCACTGAATAATCTTCCAAGACGGTCCTTGGGGAGATGCACTCCATATAAGGTTCTCTTTGGGATACCTATGTATGTTCCAGATCTTGATGCCCCTGGTATGGTGGCAGCAGAAACACCTTTTGACATAAATGAACGTCTCACTGTTTTACAGGAGCTTCAGCAATTTCGTGATGATAAATCATCTGCAAGTGCTGCCACTTTAGGAATAAGGGATTTAGCGAAAACTTTGACTGGCTGGATTCCTAAATTGGGGATCTGGTTCGTGAGAAGATCACTGTGATAAAGGAATTCGGTCCATCATACAGAGCACCTGTACCAGTCTTGGGAATCCAAGGTACCAGGACTGTCATCTTACCACCGCTGTCCGGCTCTAGAACAAACAGATTTATCTCTATTGATTACATCAAAGGATAAATAAGAACCAAATTCATAGTGAGTCACCTAGGTTAGTACCCCAAGTATTTGTAACTCAAAAAACATGGCAAGAAATTGTGGATCACCAAGTAACATGCTTATTCCGCACTCGTGACTCTCTATGAATTTGGTTCTCATTTCACCTTTGTTAGGTCATGAAGCAAGGTGTCAACTTTGTGGTGTCTCGATCACACCACAGAGCTACAGTCGCTGCAGTGGAACCAAAGTCGGGTGAGAGAGCCCAGGAACTGTCAGGTGAAGTTTTTGATGTCCCTGAGACTTCTTAATGGGAGGCAAGCTCAGTTCAAGCCCTTGGAGAATCTTTGGAAGCAGGTTGTAGATAGTAAAGTCCAGTCCTTTCACTCCCAGGACAGAAGCAGCAAACAGCAGGCCAGCATAGCAAAGCAACAGGCAGAGTGTCAGTCCGTCCTACAGCATCCATCTGTTCTTCCTGGCAAAATTTCCTCAGTGCAGAAGGACTCTAATTCTGTGGTGTCAAAGATCCAGTACTTATACCCAGAGAAGTCTTTGTAGTGCACAAGACCCTGTCTCTCCGTGCCCTGGTCCCAGACACACTCCATGGGGTTAGAGACTGTTTTGTGTAAGGACAGGCACAGCCCTATTTAGGTGCAAGTGTCAGCTCCTCCCACACTCTAGCTCAGGAAGTCCCATCAGCCTGGTGATGGGCCATCTGGATAAGCAATGGTAACATTCCCTGAGTCCTAAAGCCAGCAAAAACAAAATGCAGCACACAGTCAAAAGGTTTGGGGATATCCCTGCATAAAGGGACATTTCCCACACAACCCTCTCCCAATCTAAGGCCAGGGTAGGCCAATCAATACCTTGTTGCACTTATCTGCTTAGGGCAATAGAACTTGGAAAATGGCCAACTACTGCAGGGGCTCTTGCCAATTCTACAGTTCTCTGAACAAAGGTGGATCTCTATGTTTACACTCTCAAGGCCCACTGAGCTAACCCAAGTGGAGGGAACCCTTCTCCTCATCTGTGGATTCCATCTGTGCAGCACTTAGCCTTACATTGCACACAGATGCATCCCTGTAGACAGACAGTACCACTATGGCCAACAATGTGACATGGCTCATTCCACCCCTTGTGTTTGACTTCAGCCCCCAACCCAGGGAAAATTCTAACCACAATAACAACAACCAACAGAGGCCACTAGCAGCTGTCAGTGTCAAGAGCCAGGCCCCAGACCATCCCAGGGTCTCTAGCCTCTGGTTTTGAAAAGTGGGGTCCAGTATCCCCAGGTGCCTTCCACCCCCTTTCCAGTTCACCTCCCACCAGTTCGGGGTGGTATCCTGAGACTGATCACTCATCCTAGGGTCTGTACCCTCAGGTTGAGCAGAGGACACAGATAGGCTCTCCCTCCTCCTGTCCCTCTTGCAGGTGTTCTCTAACTTCCGCTTTGGAATGATACCCCCAGAAAACTGAACTGTTAGAGGGCCTTTGACAGCTGCCCCTCCCAGTTCCCCTGACACCGGGGGCAACCCATTCCCCAGAATGGATTCTATTGGCACCTGGGGACCAAATATGAGTCTTTCTTGTCATGAGCCTGGCTGCTACAATCTTCCCTGCTCTTGGGCAGAGGTGAAAGACCGCTAGTTAGCTGGAAAACCCTGATTAGGCCGACAGGTGTCACAATGTTTGGATATGTACTTAGTAGCCCACAATCTATGAGATTCTGCTGCCCACATCCAGTAGCCTCATTAGGCTAATGAGAACCTACGCAACAAAATGGAGTTGAAAATGGTGCGCCCTGGACCACTGCACACCAGAACCTCCCTCCTTCTTGTCAGGAGGGACATAAGAAACTCCCCGCCTTTCCTGGGATCTGTCTGTGTCTTGCTTGACTTCCCCCTCCTTCTTCTCTTGGGTACCATGCCCACCCTTGTCTGAGTTTCCCACATACAACTTCTTTTGGACCCTGGTACTAAGCCAGCAGTCCTCCTCCTTGGCAAGTTTTCTGGGGTCAGTAAGCTTGCTGTCAATCAAGTGCTGAAGCAGCTCTGGAAAACGACTAGACAAGTGCTGCCATGCAGTCAAATTGTACAGCCCCTGATAGTCTGTTACCTCACTGCCCTTCAACCAACCATCCAGTGCTGTGCAAAAATGAATCAACATACTCTACTCAAGTTTGACAGCCAAGTTTATTACTTGCCCTGAACTTCACTCAGCAACTTTCTGGGGTGAGACCATATGTTCTGGTTAGGGCTTATTTAATGAGGGGGTACCTCATTTGATCTCCTTGCTCTGAAGCCAACAAGGGGCCCCCCCTCTACTGAAAAGTACTTCCCCAGGACTGCCCCACAATCTCTCCCAGGGATGCTGTTAATTCTCAAAGTTACTTCATAACCCCTAAACCACCTCTCTATGTCATCCCCTCAACTCCTTCACCACGTCCTTAGGTATAAGTACCTTCCGTTCAATGGGCACTGTAGAACTGCTGCCACCGTCTATGCTGGACCTGCTCTCTAAGTCCAGCTAATTCTGGCTCAACTTGTTAGCTAAAATCATTTTCTTCTTCTCCATCGCAATTTTGTCTTTCTCTGCCTCTCTTTTGTGTCTGGCTAGTTCAAATGGGAGCTCCCTAACATCTCTCCTGTCCTCCTGATCCTCTGGGGCCAGACTGTTGGGAGAAACAAAAAGCACACACACATATATATATATATATATATATATATATATATATATATATATATATATATATATATATCTGCAATAAATGACAAACTTCAATTGTCATGTAGACTGTCTCAAACCCACTCAGCTGCTGACCACTTCTCTGCACTCTCGGAATAGCACTCTCACCGCTTCGCAAATCTATTCCAGCTCTAAACTTAGGTTCAAACATTGACCTCTCTGACAACTCCAACAGCTGTGCATACAAACCACTCCAAGACCCTGGGCCTTCCTGCCTCTGACAAACAATCCACAAGCAACGTCATAGCTTCCTTAAGCTGGGTACACTGTACTCCTGTTTCTTATGTGTTGGTTGTGCACCATTTTGTATATGTTATATTTGGCACTGTGCCTTGTGCTCAATTTTGCTTCACCTACAGTTCTCAATGTTTTTGGTTTCTGATGCTGCTGCTTGCTGTATAGTATAAAAACGTTGCACTCTGGCAACTCAGTGAGAAGGGGACTGAGAGCATTGTTGTGCCCGCTGCCTTCTCTCTCTTGAGGCCAACAGACCTTGATACTTGCAAATACATTTTGTGTGTTCCCATGCAGCTGCGGTGTCTGGTGCTTTTCTTTCATTGCTCCGGGGAGGTTGTAAAACTTTTCCCTCACAGATGGGTGCCATGTGACTTGGATGTGTGGAGCGTCACACCTGTATGTGATGAGTACCTTGCTGCTGTGGCCCTGCAACCCATAGAGTAAAACATTTTTTTTTTACTTTCCTCCTCTCTGGCAGGGAACCAGGGACTGAGGAGTAAACTATGAGTTGCTCTGTACCAATAATTTGATTGGCAGTGGCTGATTTTTACAGAAAATCATAACCTACGTAGGAGAGCATTGTGCCAGAGGAGATTTGTGAACATTAGCAGGGCACCCACCCTGAGTAGGGTGAAGGGGGCATCTGATTGGTGCTTCGTGCCATAGCACAGGGAAATAGGTTATTAATCAATAACTGTATTTGAATTACATGTTGACTAATGGTAATGTGCAGCTGTGCTTTCCTTGCAATGTTTTTTTTTGAAATTATATATTAAGTAATGTATTACTGCATTGGGTAAATAAACTTCTTTATGTGTTGTCTCAGAGTTAACAGCTGCTGAGTCTCTCTCTCTCTCTCTCTCTCTCTCTCTCGTAACATTTTTTTTGTAGGATTACATTTGTTGTGTTCATCTTTCAGGGTGTAATTTGTAAGTAAAGGACACAAAGAGCAATGGTAATTCTAAAGGTAACAGGGAAATAGTTAGCCCTTGTATGCAGAAATGACTAAAAAAAATGTTAAAACAGCTGGCAGGAGAGATAGGTTTTAAATAGCCATCAGATAGGCCTGCAGCTGAGGTTGTGAGGAGACAACTTATCTAGAGTATATATGCCTGTTTTGCATGCTGGTAGGGACATGGACTGGGAATGAGAAATGGTCTAGATTATGCTCTCTTGAGATAGAATTACGGGGTGAGCCATCATGTGGCTCACATTATATAAGTCAGGGTTCTACAAAGTCCTGGAGAGCCGGGTCCATGTCAGATTTTAAGCATATCCACATTTTGAAAAATTTAGAATTCTGAAACATCTTGTTTCTAAATGTGGATATGCTACAAATCTGGCATGGACCGGCTCTCCAGGACTGACTTTTCAGAACCCTGATATAAGTGATTGTTTACAGCAATGGCTTTCAACTGTGAACAAGAGCACTCTTCTTTCAAAGAAGAAAGGCCAGGGAAATGCCCCACAGAGTCCAGGGACTGTTCTGCAGTATCAGTTGTGAACAGTGAGTGCACAACACCCAACAAAAAGGAACTAGAACAAGGGAAGAGTTGGCCCACACCATATAGCCAATGTTTATTAGAATGAAGCAACTGTGTACAAACTAAGCAACATTTTCTAACACTGTGTAAACACTGTGGCTTTACAACAGATAAGGAAGACAGAGTTTAGGCAATACCAAATGCTACTTCTAGAAGGGCTGTTGCTTTTCTGTGCGTTTGGACACACAGACAAGTTCACATTGACATAAATAAATTGAATAAACTGTTCATCGCCTCTGATCCACAAGGCCTTTATGACAAACTAGGAGAAGGAACAGATGGAGAGGAAGTAGCTAGGAAGGCATTGATCAGAGGAGATGTTGTTAGCTGAGGAAGAAAGGAAAAGACAGAGATTGAAAGTGAATGGTGAATTCAATACCTGGATCAATACCTGAGAACAGTCATCTGACACCAGGACAGAGCATCCATTCTGCAGGGAGTGCTTTTCCTGCACCCCATTTTTCAGCCCCTCCTCAAAAAACTTCTATTTATTCATCTTTTTCAGTCCCCTACTTACAATGTGAGAGGAACAACACACCTCCACAGACCTACGATTCATCAGCCGGATATGTCCCTTATTTGCATATATCCCTGGAAGAGAATTTAACTAGGGTATCTGGCAGTGGTTTCAGAACTCTGGGCATGAATGGACACTTGTCATTTGGAGGGGAAATACTCGTGCTTTTGAAACACCAGTTCACACTTCAACTTTTCGCTAGAGGGAGAATATATACGGTTGAGTGATGAAGAGAAGGAAAATGAGAAGCAACATGTGAGGCTAGCTCAGCTGAGGAAGGAGGCAGATAAGTTCCAGGAGGATGTAAACATTGACAGGGAAGAAATACATTGCTCAGTTAATAACCTTCATGATAAGATAGATAAGAGGGAACAACTGATACTTACACAGCCATATCCACGGGGCCTAAAAGGAAAGGGTGAAACCACATTTTTGAATGAAATACTACTGAACACCAGAATAAATGCACCAAAATAGTTTTGGGTGTGACAGCAATGTCAAAGTCATGGACCCCCTTAGAGGTGGCTCAGATGACTAAAGACCCGCCTGACCCATTCACAGCCAGTTTGAAATATTATGAATGGTTTCATAAAATATGCATTGCCTATACCCCACTTCCTAGAGATGTAGAAATGCTACTAAAAATAGGATGCAATAGTAGGTGGTCTTTGGTCAAAAGTGTGTTCCAAATTCCACTGGAAAGAGATTGGACCACACTGACTAATGATACGGATCTCACAGATGATAGGATGATTAATTAGTTAGTGTCTATAAAGGACACAATTAATGGCTTAGCAGTGAAACATGGTGACTTTTCTCAGGTTACTGTCATGTTAGAAAAGGCCTTTGAGTCAATGGCTGATTATATTTAAGATTCAATGAAGCATGGGACAAAAGTGCAGGGGTACCGCGGACAACAGAGGCCTATAAGGCATTAGCCACACAGACCACTATGAAAGGCTTGTTCGCATATGTGGCCCATAGTTGTAAACTGTGCCACCCTGCTTGGTCTATTAAAAGATATCACAAGTTGTGCACCCTTCTGATAAATATGGAAAGGAATGGTATATTCTAGGAAGGAAGGACACAGATAAAACTGACAAAGGGATGATGCTGCAGAAAGTACAGAGAGAGGAGAGCCCAGAGAAAATGTACTATCTCAGGGCACAGCGTAAATAGGACGAAAGATATGGGTACCAGAGAGAAGACAAGATTGGGGATCAGTGCTGTGTTTGCTGGAACTACAGACACTGGGGGCGGAATTGTCAAAATGATAGAAGAAGAGATAACAGGAAAGAAATATGGGGAAATAACAAAAATTAGAGGAATGACAGGGCTTACAGAAATTACAGAAACAACAGGAATGACAGAGTTGACAGGAATGAGGTCCAGCTAACAGCACAGCACTCCATGAGGAACCCTCTCTGTGGACCACATGGAGCAGCATAGAACAACGTGGAGAGAGAGAGAGGTTGCCCCAAATTGCAGAAATACTACCGAAGTGCTTTATGATGAAGGTATCAGGCACATCTGAGGAGAATCCCAAGGTTTCAGTTAAGATATGAGGAAAAGAGACTGATTAATTGATTGACAGTAGCAGGACCCTATGAGTAGTAAGAAGCAAGGTAGGCCCTAGCAGTGATGAAACCATGACCACTGTAGCTGTGAATGGAATGCTGATCCATTAAGAATTAACAGAACCCCTACCAATATCAGTTGATGACTATAGATAACTCATCAGCTCCATCAGTATCACCAATTTGCTGGGGAGAGACCTCTTCTGCAAATTGCATGCAACATCATATTTTTCACAAAGTCGGATTTATTTACAAGTGCCTGAAGACAGGTTAGGATTGGCAAATACAGCTCTGACAACTTGTAAATTAAGTGAGGATTCTGTGTTATGTGCTCCTCTGTCTTGTCTCTCTCTCTCTCCAACAGTACATCAGTGTACACTGGATCAATGGACTTCATGCCAGGGAGATTTCGATAACAGCATGTTTGAAGAACTGTCTATGTACAGCCCTGACACTGGTAGTGAATTGGTCACTCATTTAGTGTAATTGACATTAGTACCAGGTCCAGTACAGTGTACTGCAGCATGTTTCACAGTGCCACTGTCTGAATGGTATGCTTACATGGCCCACAATCATTTGTATCAGACAATGGAGTTACTAGAGGACACCTTGTATGTGGGCAAGGAAGGGTGTGCAGTGAGCGTTGATCTAGGATCACAGGACGAAAGGTTATTTCAAGTGCCCTCTTCAGAACCACATGTGTCTATAGCTGTAGCACTATGTTTCTACCCTAATGATTTGGGACCTATGGTCAAATGCCTTCAGGTCTCACCAAGAACTAAGGGGCTGATTTAAGAAAAGTGGAGCGGCACCCAGTGCAGCACACCCCTACCGCCACCATGTGAGCACCGTATTTAAAATATGGCTCACCATTGTGCAGGGTTGGGGACAATAGCATCAGAATTCCTGACACTATTGATGTACTCTGCAGGAGTAGCACCAAAATGTTGACACTACTCCTGCAGAGTACATAGGGGGCCATTGTATTCAAGGCATGCCCCCTTTTCACATCTGCTCTGAGCAGGCGTTAAAGGTGCCAAAAATAAATGGTGCAAGGAAATCTCTTAGATTTCCTTGCACAGTTTTTTCGACCCCCCTAATGGGGGCACTTATACATGATTCCTGGCACAGGCATGCATTGCTCAACTTTATAAATATGGTGCATGTAGAAAGCCACTTTAGCACTGCCCTAGCATAAAAAAAAGATGCTATGGTGGGGCTAAGATTGCACTGGGGCCTCTTAAATCAGGCCCTAAGAATTTGTGTCTGTGTTGGGAGATGGTGAAGGATGGTGTTAGACTTTTGGAATGCTCAGGAAGGACAGGACTGCAGTTTATGACAAGCTTTAAGGGAAAAGGGTTTTACTGCTGACTAAAAACAAAGGGGCATATTTATACTCCGTTTGCGCCGAATTAGCGTCGTTTTTTTCGACGCAAATTCGGCACAAAACTAACGCCATATTTATACTTTGGCGTTAGACGCGTCTAGCGCCAAAGTATGAGTAAAGAGCGTCATTTTTTTGCGTGAACGCCTTCCTTGCGTTAATGAGATGCAAGGAAGGCGTTCCCGTCTAAAAAAATTACGGTGACGCAAATGCGTCGTATTTATACTCCCGGGCAAATATCACGCCTGGGAGTGGTCGGGTCAAAAAACCCCACATTTGCGCCACTTTTTAACGCCTGGGTCAGGGTAGGCGTTAAGGGGCCTGTGGGCTCAAAATGAGCCCACAGGTGCCCTCCCATGCCCCCAGGGACCCCCCCTGCCACCCTTGCCCACCCCATGAGGACACCCAAGGCTGGAGGGACCCACCCCAGGGACATTCAGGTAAGTTCAGGTAAGTATACATTTTTTTTTTTTTTTTTTTTTTTGGCATAGGGGGGCCTGATTTGTGCCCCCCTACATGCCACAATGCCCAATGACCATGCCCAGGGGACATAAGTCCCCTGGACATGGCCATTGGGCAAGGGGGCATGACTCCTGTCTTTACTAAGACAGGAGTCATGTAAATGGCGTCTGGGCGTCGTTTCAAATGGCGCAAATCGGGTTAAGACGATTTTTTTGCGTCAACCTGACTTGCGCCATTTTAAGACGCCCTAACGCCATTTTTCCCAACGCCGGCGCTGCCTGGTGTACGTGGTTTTTTTCCACGCACACCAGGCAGCGCCGGTCTGCTTGCGCCGGCTAACGCCATTCAATAAATACGGCGCCCGCATGGCGCTTCAGAATGGCGTTAGCCGGTGCAAAATTTTTGGACGCTAAACTGCGTTAGCGCAGTTTAGCGTCAAAAAGTATAAATACGGGCCAAAGTTTGTCAGCAAGTGAACTCAGAAGTATGGGCAAAACCTAAAAATGAGGCAGGATTGTTGAAAACATTCCCTCCCCTGAAAGTTACACTTAAAATGAAGAATTACCTTATGTGTGTCAGTAGAGACAGGCAGAGTAGGAAATAAAACCTGTGATTGAGTCTCTTTGACAACAGGGTATCTTGAAGAAGACCACTAGCCTCTGAAATAGTACTATTATCCCACTGCCCAAGGGTAATACAGGACAATATAGCTTCATGCAGGATTTATGCCAGAAATAGAACACTGTAAACCCCTTAGCACCTGTTGCGTCTGACACCAATACTATACTACCTTCTATATTTGTAGAGGCAGAGTACTTTTCGGTCATAGATCTCTCCTCTGCGTTTTTCAGCATTAGAGTCCATCAAGAGAGTGAGTTACTCTTTGCCTTCACAATAAAGGACACCAAGTATGCTTTCACAAGATTACCTCAAGGCTTCACTGAGAGTCCCACGGTCTATGTGCAGACAGTAAAGAGAGACTTGGACTGCCAACACCTGGAAGGTGGTTCCATCGTCTTGCAGTATACTGATGACCTCTTTGTGGCATCTCCTCTAACTTGAAGCATATAAAAAAAAACACCGTAGCTCTGCTAAACCACCTCCACGACAGAAGAAACAAAGCTTTGTTAGTCAAAATTCCAGTGCTGCCAAAAAGAGGTGACTTACCTGGGTAATGTGGTATCCAAAGGTACATGTCACATATCACCTGACAGAGTAAAAATGATTCAGAGTAGTTCCCTTCCACCAAGAAAGGAATGATGTCCTTCCTGGGGATGATAAACACTTGCCACCAGTGGATACCTGATTACTGATCATGTGATGCCATCTTGAGACAATGTACACTAAAAGATGCGCCAAAGAACATTGTATGGACTAATGAACTTGCAGACTGTTTCAAGAAACTGAAAGAGACATTGTGTACAGCACCAGCATTGGGGGTGCCTGATTACAAACTGCCCTTCCATCGCTATGTGTCAGAGCAAAATGGCAATGCAAATGGTGTGCTGACGCAGCAGCATGGCTCTAGAAAAGACCAGTGGCATGCTACTCTGTGAGTTTGCCTTCAGCAGTGACTGGGCATCTGACTAGTGTGAGAGCAGGAGCAGCAGCAGCTGTGATGGGAGAGAGGGCAGCTCCTATTGTGTTGGACTATCCTTGCATTGTTTATGTGCCACATTTGATACAGTTGTTGTTGTCATCTGTAGCAACACAACACTTTTCGGCTGCCAGGTGCACAGGTTACAAGGTCATCTTGTTGTGTAACACTAATTAAAAGTCACCATCTGTTAATTTGATAACATTATTACATGCCATAGGTAATTCTGATGAGACCCCAGTCCATGACTTTGTTGAGGTTGTAGACAAATGCACCACATCAAGACCAGATGTACAGCAGACACCATTAGAAAAAGCAGACTGTGACTGGTACACTGATGGTTTCTCCAGCAGACTAATCAACACTGATTACGGAGCAGGTATCCTATTACAACAGTTGGCAAAATGGTCGAAAGCGCAGCTCTGGCACCTGGCACATCGGCCCAGCAAGCTGAGCTGTATTCTGTAACAAGAGCATGCATCCTAGCAGAATGTAAAGACAGTTAACATTTACACTAACTCAAGTTATGCCTTTGGAGTTGGCTGTAATTTTTGCCAACTGTGGCAATATTGTGGTTTCATAACATTAGCAGGGCAACACATTCAAAATGGTCCTTTATTAAAGAACTTATTAAAAGCAAAACTACTACCCCTGAGGATAACGGTAATAAAATGTGGAGCCCACACAGGAATTAATACTAAGATAGCCAGAGGTAATGCCATACAGAAAGGGAGAGTATGTTACAGCCAGTGCAGATGGTGCCTTCAATGGCCAGAAGTATACTGAAAATTCAGTTCATTTAGAGACAATTGTTTCTAACTGATGTGAAGGAAGCACAATGGTCTGCAACGGCAGATGAAGAAAGAGTGTGGCTTGTTGCTGGATGTGGCCAAAATGAGAAGGGATTGATGGCTCTCCATGATGGAAGACCTATGTCCCCATGTAGTATGTTCCTTCCCCTTACAAGGCTTGTACATGGGCCCACACACACATGGCACAAGCGGGATGAATATGATAATAAGACAGGAGTGGTTTGCACCGGTGATAACAGCGTTTGCTGTGAAGTTCTGTTCCCAATGTCTTGTCTGTGCCTAGCATTCTGAGGGTTGGTCCTGTGCAACACATGGTCATTTGCCAGTACCATAGGCTCCCTTTTCCAATTTACAGGTTGACTTTGCATATATGCCCCCAATGAATGGATTTAAATATTTGCTTGTATGTGTGGATTGGTTTTCAAAACGGGTGGAAGTGTTTCCCACAGGGAAGAATGATGCAGCAACTGTTGTGCCATGCTTGATATGAGACATGAGATATGAGAGGTTTGGGGTCCCCCAGGGCATAAATAGCGACAGAGAAGGTGAGTTTGTGGCTGCAGTTGTGCAAAAGATGTGTGACTGTTTGGGAATAGAGTGGAAACTGCATGCCCCTTATCACACCAAAAGCTCATGCCAGGTGGAACGGTTGAACTCCACAATAAAAAAATAGATTAGAAAAGACAACTGAAGCAACAGGCCTTTAATGGCCTGATGCTCTGTTTTTAGTGCTGCATGCCATAAGGGGAATGCCATCCACGACAACTCTTTTGTCTCCCCATGAGGTACTGAGGGAGGGCTATGTCAGTGGGGGTGAGGGTGCCTCTCACAGCATTCTAGACAGAACTGCTGTGGGCTAATGAAAACATTTCTGACTATGCTGTATAGTTGTCAGCAGTCTTGAGGTGTCACCATCTCCAGGCGAAGGAAGCTTTGCCCAATCCATCTTCAGAGCCCACACCCCTCTAAAGCTGGAGACATAGTGAGAAAAATAAAAGATATTTCTCTTCTAGACGGACAGGATCCCACTTCATGCTCCTGGAAATGAGGACAGCGGTCAAAGTATAAGGATGCCCTGAGCATATTTATTGGGCAAGATGCAGAGCTGTGCAACAAGGCCTGACATGGAAGCTCCAGTAACTGATGAACATCTGCCACCGGAGGACCTGTGTGACGTATGAGAAAAGAGGACCACTTCCAGGAGCCATGGTGAGGCCCTATCACCAAGTTTCACAGGGACAGTGACGCCAACTGATGCTGGTGAGTGAAGCATGCAGCAAAGTCTAGAAGAAAGGGGATGGTTTGCAGATGCAGAAAAATAGACTGTAGAGGACACCGCAGGTCAGGTGTGTGAAACTACCCCTAAACAAGATGACTGCAGACCAGGGAGAGAAGCAGATGACAGCACACTACCTGCCTTTGCATTGCTGACACTTAGAGAGAGTGTCCTAGAACCGAGTGACAGAAAGACATTCCATACCAATATCTATCATTTAAAAAACAATTGTCATGCAGTACTAAAACCAGTCCCTTAATTATGTGTGTGCTATCTGTATTACAATCTCCACCAGACCATCCTATCATAGAAGTCCATGAGAAAGTAGCCCAGGTCTTGGAGATTGCTGGATTTGTAGAGGGTTTTCCAGGCACACCAGTGATCCTATTGGATTACATGTGGCACCTGTGCCTATTCAGAAATACACACAAGGGAAAGGATGCCTTATATTGAATATAACATGGGATTATGGAGCAGGAAGGATAAGATGGTACCCATGATGTATCGTGCTGCCAAATATTCAGGCCCAGTATCAAGTGTCACCTGTTGTGGAACCAAATGCACAGTAAAATTGATTTCCTGTCTGTACCACGCATCAGGTTTCAGGGTGTAACCCACCTTCCCAATATTAACAATATTTTCCAGTAGCGAGTGTCCTAACATACTGGAATTTGATAATATGACAGATAATTAGAATCTGTGAGACAGACAGTTAATGAGTAGGAACTGGACCACTGAGATGCAAGGGAAACACATCAACTATACTTTGCATTACTGAAACATCACTGTAGAAGGGGAGACAGTGTTGAAAACACCTGTTGGTCTCTTATATGGCTCATTAATTGAGAGAGGGAATGATTACACTATAGCACCAAAGCTGATTTCTAACATATTAGAATATCCCTTATGGACAGCTTGCTGCTCATACATGGCAATGTTGGCCAATGGTTCACTTACAAATCCAGCTTGAATTAATTACAAATAGTGGCAATCATTTCCAATTTCAAAACACTTTCCCTGAGGGAGTAGGCCTTCCTCTTGGTAAATATCACACACTGGACACACAGTTACAGAGAGGTATGTATTTCATTTGTGGCACAACAGCACCCAAGGTGATTCTCCATCACTGAGAAGCTATGTGTGCTATTCCTTATCTTATGCCAAACAGTTCCATTATACAGAGCATTGCAACACAAGAGCTATTGAATTTGGGGAGGTTTGCTCACAGGTATAAGAAAGATACACATGCCCCTATTCTCATGACTAGAGAAAGTTTATTTTTTGAGTTAATGCATGTCTTCATTTCCGGATACAGTGTATAATATTTAGAACTGGCCCTTGTTAACATGTCCGCTGAGTTAACCATAGCACTCAATGCAACAAGAGATGTACTTCAAAAGTTGCAGGCAGACATTAATTCCGTAGCTGCCATGACTATTCAACATAGAATTTCAATTAGACTTCTAACATTGCAACAAGGAGGACTGTATGTTCTACTGAATTCTGATTGCTGCTATTTTATGAATAAAGGTGGAAATATAGCAACGGATGAAGCACAAATTAAGCAGGCAATATTAAGAGGAGCAGAGAAAATGACTGATTCAGGGAGTCGTCCTGCCTATAGCCCTGGCTACCAACAGGATGGTTGAAGAGCACATTTCTAGCACTATTAAGTATCTTTATAGCCATAATTATATTTCTGTGTTGTCTTCAGTGTTGTTGCTCCATGGGACAGCAATTTGTATGTTAAGGGCATCCTTTCAGTTTCTGCAGTTAGAGTTCTACCTACAGTGGAGGAGGAATTAGCACTCAGATATTGTACAGCAGCACACAAAGAGATTTTTGAGTTAATGGCTATTGACATATATCATATAGACTTATTCAATCCTATTATATCATTGTGTATGTATTTGAATATTGATTCCATTGTTAGGTTTCATGTGAGATATTTTGTTTCCATGCTTGTGTGAGAGATATATATTAATCATAAAGAGGGGATTGGTGGGAGAAATATATATATATATATATATATATATATATATATATATATATATATATATACAAAAACAAACAGGTGCAAGCAACTTCGCCACCGCACTTGAGGAGGAAGTTATTTTTTTTTATTGAAGTCAAAATGAAATCACCATCCTTCACCACCGACGCGTTTCGACCTACTGGTCTTGATCACAGTAAATTAGTCCTATCTCCATGTCCCCTATTTATAGTGTCTCTTCTATAACCCCTATCAGTGCATTGTGGGACATGTAGCCTATTTAAAATAAATTAAGTGTTGTGCATTAAAAACCAAGCTCCCAGCACCACAAAATCTGCCCAACACTACACAGATTATATAAATTAATATGTGCACAGAATATCGCTATTAACACCAATAATTATGTCAATTTCGCAACCTATTCTATTGGGACTGTTAACCCTATTTGATACAATTACCTCCGTAATTCCTGTGTATACCTGATGATAGATTGGTACATTTATCTATTATTGTTTTCATGCATTCTCATATACATCCTAAATTAACCTCATTATTTCCTTGATATTTATCTATAAATGTCCTCTATTTATACATCCACAGGTAATCTTATCTAATAACTGTTAACAAGAGCGTTATATGTCCTCAACCTACAGATGATAATGCAGTTCTTCATCCCCATTCAGACCCCTCGGGCTTTTGGTTTTGAGCTGTATTATGAACCGTGACTCCAAACGTCTCAGTTGTAACTCTCTGTCTCCTCCCCTTTCATTTCTACCTACACTTGCAATACCAAAAAATCTCATGTCTGTCCATTTAGCTCCATCATGAGTCATAAGGTGTTTTGCAATAGCATAGGTTGTGTCCTTATTTTGCACAGCTCTGATGTGTTCCAAAATGTGTTTTTTTAAAGGACAAATTGTGCTGCCCACAATACGCAGACCACATGTGCATTGAATTACATATACCACATAGTTGGAATTGCATGTGATCTTTTTGTTGATAATCATCTTGTTACCACCAGAGTCATCAAATTCCTTCACGTTCATCCCAATGCGGCATGCTTTGCACTTCTTACAACAAACAAAACCCATTATTTGGCTCGAGAGCCAGTCCGACTGTTCTTTGATCTGGAAGTAGCTATTAACCAGAAGGTCCTGTAGAGATGGCACTTTTTTATAGGTAACCATAGGTTTTTCCCCTACCAATTTTCACACCTCTGGGTCCTTTCTTATGATGTCCCAATATTTTCTTAGGATTTTCGAGATCAAATGGCTCTCCTTGGTGTATGTCATTACAAATCTGATGGTTGTATCTTCCTGAGGTTTTTTCATCATTGATTTGTTCAATATGTTCTCTCTGGTTCGAGTTCCTGCTTTTAGTTCCCCAGCTCTGATCTCTTTGTATTTGTATTTTCTTTGGAGGAATCTCTGTCTCGTCTCAGTGAATTTTTGTTCCATTTCACTCTCCGTGGAGCAGTTGCGTTTTATCCTGACAAATTTGCCATAAGGTATACTTCTTTTCAATGACATTGGATGGAAGCTCTCTCCATGCAAAATGCTGTTGGTCGAAGTTTCCTTCCGAAATAAAGTTGTCTGGATCCGATTATTCTCTACATATACCATCACATCCAAAAACTGGACCCGTTCTTTACTTATATTATATGTAAATTGGAGGCCCATATCATTTTGATTACATTTTTCAAAGTATTGCAGGAATTCATTTTCTGTCCCATTCCAAATGATAAAAAGATCATCTATAAATCTTAGCCAGATCACAGCTTTCTCCGCTAGCTTTTCATTCTCACCTCCCCAGGATACCTGTTTCTCCCACCAGCCCATGGTCAAGTTGGCGTAGCTCAGTGAGAAGGAAACACCCATTGCTGTCCCACGGATTTGGGCAAAGATTTGATGATTGAATAGGAATATGTTATGTTCAGACATAGTTCTATCATCTTCAACAGCATTTGGGAGTGTATCAACTGACTAATGTCACTTTGTAAAAAGTATTGCACTGCTTTCAATCCAATCTCGTGATCAATAGATGTATAGAGAGACACCACGTCAATGGTGACCAATTTATAGCCTTCTTCCCATCCAATGTCAGCAAGAGTCCTCAGGAAATCACCAGTATCCTTGATATAAGAGCTCAAGTTTTGTACTAACGGTGCCAGAAAGTAATCCACATAAGTAGAAATATTCTCATACAGTGCTCCACAGCTCGAGACAATTGGATGCCCTGGGGGAATTTTTAAGCTCTTGTGTATCTTCGGGAGGAATTATATTGTAGGAAGTGTCGGATTTTCATTTATAAGGAATGTTTTTTCATCATCATTTAGCAAGCCAGCCTCATACCATAAGTCCAGATATCTATTCAGCTCAGAGATCAGATCATTTATGGGATTTCTTTGCAATTTCAGATAGTGATTTTTGTCATTTAATTGACGATAGGCCTCCTACATGTACTGTTGCTTATCCATAATCACAATGTTCCCACCTTTGTCTGCTGGTTTAATTTCCAAATTGTTATTCTCCATGAGTGCCTTCAGTGCCTGCCGGTCTCGTATAGTGATATTTTCACTTTTCTTATTCTTGAACTTAACCATCTTCTCAAGATCCTCGATTACCAAATCATGGAATGTATCCATTCTATACCTGGTGATAAGGCTGGAGAGAATTTGGATTTGGGCTTGAAGTCTGTACGACAGTGTTTGGATGTTTCAATCTGCAACTCCTTCAATATCTGTGTCTCTGTGAGCTGATCGTCTTCAAGATTATGCATCAAATCAAATGCAGTTTTAATATCCAATTTTTGTTGAATGGTCAGATTATGGCTGGTCATACCGCCATCATTATTGACCACTTTATTAGGTGCACTCTTTGCAAAGAATTTTGGCAATTTTAGTTTGTGTACATATTTATATAAATCGACTCTAGTTTCTACATAGTCATAAACATTTTTCAGGACAGAACGTTAGTCCCCTATTTAATAGGGTTCTCTCATCTTGTGTAAATTTATAGCTGGAGAGATTAACTATTAAGTTTACATCCTGTTCCAATTCCATTGGACTGCTCAGTTCTTTGGTTTGCTTCTCAGTGAGTAACCTCTTGTTTTTCCTAGCTCCCCTCCTTGTTTTCCCATATTTCCTTGTTCTGTTCCAAATTTCTTCCCTCTTTCTCGTGTTTGGCCTCTACCTCTGCCTTTCGGTGTTCTCTTATCCATGTAGATCAGTTTCATTTCGTCTAAAAAAGTTACTTTCTTCACATTCGTAGATGTGCCTTCTCCTTCACTCAATTCCACATCCGATTCACTTAGCGATGTCTCCGGGGAAACAGTTGTTTTCTCAGTTCTCATATTCGTTTGTTGTTTCAATACATGAAATCTCTTAGCAAATCTTAGAATTCTGCCAGTTTCATAATCAATTTCATCCCTCCTAAACTTTCTCTGTTTTCGTTCCTCTATTATCCTTTCATATTTCTCCATATTATTTTCCATCATAGTTCTCAATTTTTTGCTTTCCTCTTCCTTGCTCAACGTTGTTATTTTTTCTTCTATTTCCTGTATGTTTTTTACAATCTACTCAATGTCCTTCTTCGCATATTTGATAATAATGCGCATCATATTCTTTGAAAATTCCATGGTATTGACACCCCATTCCTCCAGCATCTCTGATTTAGTATCTGGTTGGTTCGCCAGCGTGAAAATCCTTTCATTTCTACTTATGTGGATTACTTTCTCGCACCGTTAGTACAAAACTTGAGCTCTTCTATCAAGGATACTGGTGATTTCCTGAGGACTCTTGCTGACATTGGATGGGAAGAAGGCTACAAATTGGTCACCATTGACGTGGTGTCTCTCTATACATCTATTGATCACGAGATTGGATTGAAAGCAGTGCAATACTTTTTACAACAATGTGACATTAGTCAGTTGAAACACTTCCAAGTGCTGTTGAAGATGATAGAACTATGTCTGCACAATAATATATTCCTATTCAATCATCAAATCTTTGCCCAAATCCGCGGGACAGCAATGGGCATTTCCTTCTCACAGAGCTATGCCAACTTGACCATGGGCTGGTGGGAGAAACAGGTAGCCTGGGTAGGTGAGAATGAAAAGCTAGCGGAGAAAGCTGTGATCTGGCTAAGATTTATAGATGATCTTTTTATCAATTGGAATGGGACAGAAAATGAATTCCTGCAATACTTTGAAAAACTTAATCAAAACGATAAGGGCCTCCAATTTACATATAATATAAGTTAAGAACGGGTCCAGTTTTGGGATGTGATGGTATATGTAGAGAATAATCGGATCCAGACAACTTTATTTCGGAAGGAAACTTCGACCAACAGCATTTTGCATGGAGAGAGCTTCCATCCAATGTCATTGAAAAGAAGTATACCTTATGGCGAATTTGTCAGGATAAAACGCAACTGCTCCACGGAGAGTGAAATGGAACAAAAATTCACTGAGACGAGACAGAGATTCCTCCAAAGAAAATACAAAGAGATCAGAGCTCGGCAAATAAAAGCAAGAACTCGAACCAGAGAGAATATATTGAACAAATCAATGATGAAAAAACCTCAGGAAGATACAACCATCAGATTTGTAATGACATACACCAAGGAGAGCCATTTGATCTCGAAAATCCTAAGAAAATATTGGGACATCATAAGAAAGGACCCAGAGGTGGGAAAATTGGTAGGGGAAAAACCTATGGTTACCTATAAAAAAGTGCCATCTCTACAGGACCTTCTGGTTAATAGCCACTTCCAGATCAAAGAACAGTCGGACTGGCTCTCAAGCCAAATAATGGGTTTTGTTGGTTGTAAGAAGTGCGAAGCACGCCGCATTGGGATGAACGTGAAGGAATTTGATGACTCTGGTGGTAACAAGATGATTATCAACAAAAAGATCACATATAATTCCAACTATGTGGTATATGTAATTCAATGCACATGTGGTCTGCGTATTGTGGGCAGCACAATTTGTTCTTTAAAAAAACGCATTTTGGAACACATCAGAGCTGTGCAAAATAAGGACACAACCTATGCTTTTGCAAAACACTTTATGACTCATGATGGAGCTAAATGGACAGACATGAGATTTTTTGGTATTGCAAGTGTAGATAGAAATTAAAGGTGAGGAGACAGAGAGTTACAACTGAGACGTTTGAAGTTGGAGTCACGGTTCATGATACAGCTCAAAACCAAAAGCCCGAGGGGTCTGAATGGGGATGAAGAACTGCATTATCATCTGTAGGTTGAGGACATATAACACTCTTGTTAACAGTTATTAGATAAGATTACCTGTGGATGTATAAATAGAGGACATTTATAGATAAATATCAAGGAAATAATGAGGTTAATTTAGGATGTATATGAGAATGCATGAAAACAATAATAGATAAATGTACCAATCTATCATCAGGTATACACAGGAATTACGGAGGTAATTGTATCAAATAGGGTTAACAGTCCCAATAGAATAGGTTGAGAAATTGACATAATTATTGTTGTTAATAGCGATATTCTTTGCACATATTAATTTATATAATCTATGTAGCGTTGGGCAGATTTTGTGGTGCTGGGGAGCCTGGTTTTTAATGCACAACACTTAATTCATTTTAAATAGACTACATGTCCCACAATGCACTGATAGGGGTTATAGAAGAGACACTATAAATAGGGGACATGGAGATAGGACTAATTTATTGTGATCAAGGCTAGTAGGTCGAAACGCGTCAGTGGTGAAGGATGGTGATTTAATTTTGACTGCAATAAAAAGAAATAACTTCCTCCTCGAGTGCGGTGGTGAAGTTGCTTGCAACTGTTTGTTTTTGGATTTATGAGAGGAAATGGTCCATTCCTCACACCTGCACCAGCATGAAAGAGCGCGCCAGAAGCAGGACCAGTTTGTTTGCTTATACATATATATATATATATATATATATATATATATATATATATATATATATATATATATATATATATATATATATATATATATATATATATATATAAATATATATGTGTGTATATATATGTATATGTGTATATATATATGTATATATATTCATATGAATGTAATACATGACAAACTCCAATTCACATATTCACTGTCTCAAGCCCACTCAGCTTCTGACCACTTCTCTCTGCACAAGCTGACAGCCAGCTCCTCCAAACTGCTGAGTGGCATCCCCCCTCCTTCACAAATATATTCCAGTTTACAACTTAGGCTCAAATACTGACCTCTCTGACACCTCCAACAGCAGTGATTACAAACCCCTCCAAGACCCAGGACTTTTCTGTCTCTAACAGACAATCCGCAAGCAAGTTCATAGCTTCCTTTAGCTTAGCTGGATACACTGTTCTCCTGTTTCTTAATTTTTTGCTTGTACAACATTTTCTTTATGTTGTATTTGGGACTGTGGGCCTGATTACAACTTTGGAGGAGGTGTTAATCCGTCCCAAAAGTGACGGTAAAGTGACGGATATACCACCAGCCGTATTACGAGTCCATTATATCCTATGGAACTCGTAATACGGCTGGTGGTATATCCGTCACATTTGGGACGGATTAACACCTCCTCCAAAGTTGTAATCAGGCCCTGTGTGTTATGCTCATTTTGCTTCACCTACAATTCTATATGTTTGTCCATGTTTGGCACTGGGCTTATTTTGTATTTTGATATTGTTGCTTGCTGTGTAGTATAAAAATGCTGCACTCTGGCAACTCGAGGAGAAGGGGACTGAGAGCATTGTTGTGCCCACTGCCTTCTCCCTTGCAGTCCAGCATGCCTTGATACCTTCAAATACAGTTCTTTTATTCCTGCACAGTTGTTGGGTCTGGTGCTTTTCATTCATTGCTCCGGGGAGGGTTATGACAGTTTTCCCTAACTCAGACCTCTTGAAGAAACACTGTTGCTTGCCCTGCAAGCTGCCATCCTCCCAGGCGGATTCTGATTCACAAAATCACCATGCAGACTCTGTTCCTCTCTGTACACAATAGCATTCTCCTCCTCTGTGTGCTTACCAGCCTCCTTTGCCCCCAACCAGGCCCTCTGTGCCTTTTGAAGCTCCTTCTTCCTAGTGAGGCCTTTGTTAGGACATTTTATTTCCTTGGGGAACCTTTGAGCTGGTGTTCTAAATAGGTCTCCAGTCTCTCCTACTCAAACACCAAATCTGAAGCTACAACTGATGGCTTGCCAGACTGCAACATGATTGCGAATAAAACTCAAAAGTTATTAAGGGAGAAAAATCATACCACTATGTTAGGGTGTAATGGTCTACTATATGGAAGTAGTATACACCAATTTCTGGATGTAGAGTACAAATCCAAGTCATATCCTCACCACTGAACTCCAATGTTAGAAGTGGGGTCTCTATTTGGCATTGGTTTGCAACCTGTCCAAGTAGGTACCCTCACTCTAGTCAGAGTAAGGGAGTCACTCAGCTAAGACAACACCTGTTCACCCTTTTGGTAGCTTGACTAAAGCAGTTTGGCTTATCTCAGAGGCAATGTGTAAAGTATTTGAACACACACACACAGTAACACAGTAAAAACATCACAAAAGTACTCCACGCCAGTTTAGAAAAATAGCCAATATTTACCTGAGTAAAGCAAAACCAAAACAACAAAAATACAACATAAACAAGTAAAGATACACATTTTCAAAGATTAAATGTAGTATAATGCTTAGAAGCACTATCGCTCCTACTGGGGCTGTCACAACAGCTTAAAAATTGCAGGGGTTGGGCACCAACTGTGAGGGAGCGAAGGAGCATGGACCAGCTACAGAGTCGTATAGACTCCAGTTACAGCACCTCGGAAAACAATGAGGAAAGAAAGACGTTGCAGTGTTGGGAAGGTGAGATGTCGCTAGAGATGGTGAGACATCAGTTCCTTGCTGTCACTGGGGAGGTGAGGCATTGGTTCCTTGCTGTTAGGCAGGGGAGGTGAGGCACTGGGGAGGTGAGGCATTTGTTCCTAACTGCTAGGAAGGGAAGGTGAGGCATTGGTTCCTTACGGTTGCAGGGGAGGTAATGCAGCATTAGTGGCGAGGCATCAGTTCCTTGGGATGAGTTGGGGTTGATGATTCCAGCAGGTCAAGACGTGAGATGTCAACTTTGTGGTGGTGCAATCATACCATGGTGACACGGTACTCTAGACGCACATTGTGGTAGGACTTTGGAGGTGCCGTGGCAGCATTGAGGCCTGCATTGTAGGTCACGGCCATTGCATTCAGTGAGGACTACAGCTCTGTCAAATGCACCAGCGCTGGGTCAGAAAGCAGCACCAGTTCTGAAGGTGCTTTGGAAGGCAATGTAGCAGTTTCTTCCTGGCTGCACTAGAACTCACTCCCAAGGGCCCAGGAACTGGATTTGGCACCACTTGGCAAGTCAGGACTCTCGGCAAGAGAGCACAGGCATTGGCAGGTTCAGACTTAATCTAATACACTGTCTTTAGCTGTCCCAAAAGGGTTTCATAACCCTTGCAACCCTGCCCCTGTGAAAATTTCTCATGGCAAGATACTATGCACTTCATATTTTTTTGTGATTTTTATCACTCATTAACGCCTATTTTATTGTGCCCTTGGTGAGAGAAAACTAATTTGTACAAGTAAAACCACCATTGCTGAACCTACAAATGCTTTGTCTCCCCGAGTCTGCTTAGGGGTCTCTAGTTTCTTTCCGGTGCCCTTAGACATAGGAAAAAGATATTTAGTTACAAGGGGGTTCCCACATAATGAGTTGTTAATCCCCTTAGATGCAAATGTTGATGAATCTGGTTTGTATTGTTCCTTTTTTGTTTTTTCACTGTGTTTTATTTTTATTTTTATTTATATTTAATTATGCATATGTTTTAATGGCATTGACAGCTTTATAGGGTTTTGTGTTACCCAATAAAAAGGGCATATTTACAAGAAAGTGGTGCATCAGTCCCTATTTGCCACTTTTCTTGCGTCACCCCTGCCCCACCTAACGACACCATGGTTGCACCATATTTAAAATATGGTGCACCATGGCAGTCATTAGGACAATAGCGTCAACATTTTTTAAGCTATTGTGGCGATTTGCTGCTCAAGCTAGTGTGGAAAAACACAGGGAGGCCCATTGATAAAAATGGGTGCGTCATTTTAACCCCTGCTCTGAGCAGGCATTAAAAATGACTAAACAAATAGTGCAGTGAGATGTTGTAAATTTTACTACGCCATTTTTTCAGGCCTCCCTGTGTCAGAACACCCCTCTTGCATACATTATGCCTGGCGCAGGCATAATGTGGAGCAAGGTTTTACAAAGTGGTAAAGTGGTGCAATGCAGGCATTGCACCACTTTGTAAATATGGCACTGGCTAAAGGCCTCCTTAATGCCGCCTTAGCATAAAAAAATGACGCTAAGGCAGTGCAAGGTGGTGCTAGGGGCTTGTAAATATGCCCCGAAGTACTAATGATTGACTAACTGATGTGGCAAGCACTCTAAGGGGCAGGTTTAAGGAAAGTGGCGCTGCACCCACTGCAGCACCACTTTCCTTGCTGCCCTTAGCACCCCCTACCTCTACCATGTGTGCGCCGTATTTAAAATACGACACACCATGGCGCGGGATATGGGTCAATAGTGTCACCTTTTTTATATTATTGATGTACTCTGCAGGAGTAGTGCCAACATTTTGGCGCTACTCCTACAGAGTACAGACGGGCCCATTAACGACTGCTCTCAGCAAGGGTTAAAAGAGCAACAACAAAAAAAGGTGCCATTTTTTCGCCCCCCTTCCTAAAGGGGGAACGCCCCCCTTGCATACATTATGCCTGGAGCACGCATTGACCCACTTTGTAAATATGGCATGGGCAAAATGCCACTTTAGCGCCGCCATAGCATAAAAAAAGTGACTCTATGGTGGTGCCAATGTGGCATTAGGGGCTCTTAAATCTGCCCCTAAATCTATAATCATGTGCAAGACGCTGAGGCCACAAAATTGCATAATTCCAGCAGCCCTCAATATACCTACATGCGGCCATGCTCCTACTTCCCTTACCTGTTGCATGAAACTCAACGAAGGTAGCCAGGAACCTAATATACGTAAAACTAAGGTACTTCTGGTTTGAAAAAGTAGGTAAAGTTGAATATTACTTAATGCTTAGCATGTTTGCTCACGGCAGCACAGTTTATTTGACCCATGAAGTTGCAATAGATTATGGTCCTGATTTGTACTTTTTTGCGCCGCATTTGTGTCATTTTTTGACGCAAAAGCGGCGCACACTTACAGAATACAATTACAAACAATACAATTGTATTTTGCAAGTTTTGACACTTTTGTGTCAAAAAACGTCGCAAATGCAGCGCAAAAAATTTATAAATCAGGGCCAATGTTGGCAGAGCTGTGCTCGTTTCCCCGAGACATGGATTTCCTGATGACCACCAACCAAGTTAAGTAAAACAATAAAGCAAAAGGATAAACTCTGAGTTCAAGAAATATCACAATGTGTTCAAGGCGATCCAGGTGAAGAACACCAGTGTGCTTTAAAAGCAGAAGAGGAAGTACAAGCAAATCAAAGGTAGATTGACAGGAACAGATTCCTTAATGCTATCGATTTCATGAGCATGTTTTTTTTAATCCGGATGCTCGGTTCAGTCAATCTTTATATTGCCCTGGACAGGAAAGCAGGATTGGTAAAATCCATGCCAATTTTAAAAAAGCATAACTATGCGATTGCTGGCGCAGAATGTCATTTGATGCAAGGCAGTTGTTTGGCTTGAGATTGCTTGCAGGCCAGGGGCGCACGCCTTGCTGTATTTTCAAAGTTAGCTAAAAGGCGACTGAGAGTTATTGAGCAAATACAACAACTCGCACACGTGTGGTTTCTTTTCCTAAATTCCCAACATGAAATTCATTCGTACGAACGGGAATGTATGGGAAGCCGTTCATGTCAAAATTACAGCTCCCCATATCGGACACCTCCTGAAATGCATAGCGTGCTGCAAAATAAATATAACACACACCAGAATTAATGTACTGTGTGTCAAAATAATTATGATACCTGGCAGAGTGAATCTGAATTGAACCAAAACAAATATGAAACCTGGCAGAATGAATATGCTACTTAGTGATTAATATGAATAGCACACACACCAAAATGAATAAGAAATATACTGAAATATATATAAATCATACTGAAATTAATATGGCCCTCACTGTAAACAATAAAGCAATCACTGAAACGAATACAATACTCAACAAAAAGAATGGGGCATTTCTTTAAATGACGGACATATGCCAAGAGAAATATGACATACATTGAAATTAATATGGCAGATTGAAAATAATATAAAGTATTGAAATGAATATATTATATTCTGAAAAGAAAACAATGCACATTGAAACTAATACAATGTACATTGAAATTAACATTAAACATGTTGCAATGAATTTGAATTGTGTTGAAATGAATATTACCGAGAGGGCAATTAATTTGAGACACACAGAAATGAATAGGAGATGATTGAAAATGAATATGGCTTGTGTTGAAATTAATGCAATCCCATTGAATTGAATTTGATATGTCTTCAAATGAGTATGATCACAGCTGAAATTCACAAGAGATTTGTTAAAATGAATAAGGCACACCTTGAAATTAAAATGACACTTATTCAAATTAATATGATAAATATTCAAATTAATATGATATATGTTAAAATTGATAAGTCGCATCTTAAACTTAATATGACAAGTGTTAATATGAATATGACATCCATTGAAATAAACTTAACATTGATTGAAAAGAATATAACACATGTTAAAATGAATATGACATGAGTTGAAATGAATATGACCTTCATTGAAATAAATTTGGCATGTTTTAAAATTATTACGAGTAATGTTAAAATAATCATGACATTTATCACAATGAATATGGCTTGCATTGAAAGTGATATGATATACATTGACATGAATATGATATATGTTGCAATGGATATGATTCATGTTAAAATTAAGATGTGTTAATATGAATGAAGCATCCATTGAAACAAATATGACACATGCTAAAATTAATATGACATGCATTGAAACAAACATGAGCTCCACCTAAATGAATTCAACATGTCTTAAAATGAATAAGACCAATGCTGAAATTAAAATGAAACTTGTCAAAATGAATATGTTGTGCTTTGAAATTGATATGATACAGAGCAAAATAAATAAAGCATATATTGAAATTAATATGACCTATGTTGAAATGGATATGACCCGTGTTAAAATTATTATGACAGGTGTTAAGGTGAATATGACATCCATTGAAATGAATTACATTCATAGAAAGGAATATGACACATGTTAAGATGAATATGAGCCACTTTGAAATTAATATGACATCTGGTGAAATTAATATGGCCCACATCAAAAGTAATATGACATTCTGTAACATGAATATCACACTTTTTTAAATGAAAATGAAACTGTGAGATAAATGTAACATGCTTTGAAATGAATTAGGCAAATATTGAAATGAACACAAGCCATGTTTAAATGAATATGACTCCTGTTAAAATGAATATGGCTTGCTCTGAACTTATGTTGATTTGCTTTAAAGTTAATATTCCATATTGAAATTAATGTTACATATTCTCAAAGGGTTGCATTACGAGTTTGGCGGTTTGTGCACCACCATCGCAGTGGTGTGAGCGCCATCTGCTTGGCAGTCAGACCACAGTATTACGATGCTGGCAGTCCCATGGGGAAAGACTGCCGCAGTCCTGCCAGCACCACCAGGCAGCACAGACCACCGCGGTGGCAAGGCAGGTCAAAAAGGCCGATGGAGCCAGTGTTTCGGATGGAAACATTACTATGTTGCCTACCGCCAGCGTGACCATGGCATTCCAACCACCAGACCCCAGCAGGTAGAAACGGAAAGCATAAAGGAAGCAACTCACTTGAAGGCAGTATTACATGACCTGTGCCGCCATGGAGCCCATCACACACACGTCCTGCTGCAGGTGCTGCTCATCGATGGACCCACACAGCACTCACATTGTAACACAATGAAAGGTCAATGGGATGCACAATAGGTTGTGAAACAAATATCCAAAGCTCACGATGCAAACAATACCTGCATAGTAGTGATGGCGACATCAGGAGCATTCATGGACACATTTCACTTTGCACATGCCCCTGAAACAGCATTTGCATAGGAACTGACCCTTCATGTATCTCGGGGACAAACAATATTTGAGCCAAGTGATATGCCTAGCTTCCAAATGTGTAAGCGCAAGTCAAGAAAGTACATACAACGGCAGCAGCATGGTCCAGACATCTAGATGATGTAGCTGTCAGGTACACACATCAAAGTGGACACATATTCAGTCAAATCTAAAGGAAGCTACCACAATTTAACACCCTCCATGTGTGGACTAACAAAACTCTAGTTCCCACACATGAGACGAAAGTACAATCTATATCAGGGGACAAATCTACACCATACATGCTGACATTGGTCAACATAAGATGAAATACTTACCCTAGCAAGCATAACACAATGCAATGATACCCCAATAGGATCATCACCAACATATCCATACAGTGAACATCTACCCTTGTCTTGGGTGACCAACACTTCCCACAAGGTCAGATACTGAAAAACAACAGCAAATGTGGTGGATGTGTCTGTGGGTGTTGTGGTGGTGTCTGGGGGTATGGTGACTGAGGTGTGTGGGGTGTGGGTTGTGAGCTGTTGTAGGAGGCTGGCCTGGCTTGTATTGGGTACCTTAGGTACTTGCACCTTATACCAGGTCTGGTTATCCCTTATTAGTGAAATGTAGTAGTGTTCTAGCAGCTTAGTCTGATAGAGGTAACTGTAGCAGAGCAGCTTAGGCTGAACTAAGAGACATGCGAAGCTCCTGCAATACCACCTCTAGTTACACAGTGCCTATATACAATAAAAGGCAATACTCAGTGTTACCGAAAATAAAGGTACTTTATTTTTGTGACACAAGGCCAAAATTATCTTAGAGGCAATACTCCTTCTGGAGGTAAGTATTATACACAATATATACACTAGACACCAAAATCAGACACATAAATAGTCATAGGATAGTGCAAACAATAGAAAATACCATGGAATGCAATAGGAAGAAATAGGCCTTGGGGCAACACAAACCATATACTAAGAAAGTGGAATGTGAATCACAAATTCCCCCCTAGGCAAGTGTAGTGTGTAGAGGGGCACTGGGGGCATAAGAAAACAATAAAGGTTGGTAAAATACCCCACCCCAGAGCCCAGGAAAGGAGGAGTAAAGTACTGCAAGTTTCCTCATGACACACTAAAAGTCGTGAATAGAGTTATTGCAAGAACAAAGCAAGACTGCAAGCAACAAATGGTGGATTCCTGGACGTGAAGACCTGTAAAGAGAGGAGACCAAGTCCAGAAGTCGCAGAAGATTCCAGGAAGGACAGGAGCACCTGCCGACCTGGAAGATGGTGCAAAAGAGGATTCTCCGGTTGGAAGAAGTCTGCAGAAGAGCACCAAAGAAGATGGCTGTGGGTTCCTGCATGATGCAA
Organism: Pleurodeles waltl; assembly: GCF_031143425.1. NCBI lineage: Eukaryota > Metazoa > Chordata > Amphibia > Caudata > Salamandridae > Pleurodeles > Pleurodeles waltl. The sequence goes on from NC_090451.1 coordinate 476,033,121, forward strand.
AGGATGTCCCACATGGAGATGTTGGATTCAGGTGAGTTGTTGCGCTGGATTAGTCCAACAAGCCTTGGTTCAAGCAATGTCACGTATTGTGCCAAAATGGCACTGCCTGGACCCAGGAGGGACCCGGGGACCTCAACTCAGACTGAGTATGCAGAGGGGGCTTCCAACACTGGAGGGAACCCACAGATGACCAGGCAGCACCCAGAGACGTCCCAGGACACGGGGACAAAGAAGGCGCAAATTCCAGTTGCTGCAGCACTACAAAAGAAGGTCCCACGGCGCCGGAAACAACTCAGCGAGTTGAGCGTCACAGGATAGAGAGCTGGGGACCTGGGCCAGGCTGTGCATGAAGGATTCTTGCAAATAGTGCACAGAGGCCTCAAGAGGTGAAGATGATGTGGTGCACAGGGGTACTGTCGCAAACGGGGAAGGCAAGCTCTTACGTCCTCCAAATTTGAACAGCTGGACCTTAGGACAGTCTGTGTCGACTGGGTCCACCACCTGTGTTCTAAGGAGCACGCTTGTCATCAGGAGAGGAGTCCCAGAGAACTGGTTGTCGTCTTAGAAGGTGGCTGCTGGAGCAGGGAAGTGACTCTGTCACTCCACTGGCGATTTTTGTTGGTCCTTCTTTTGCAGGGTGAAGACAGGGAGTCCCCAGAGTGTGTGCACCATGGAAACTGTTGCAGTTGCTGGCTGGAGCTGAAGTTGCAGAGTTGCAGTAGCCTTTCTGGATACTTTGTTGCAGTTACAGCAGTTCCTGGAGCTGTCTGCGGTTGATCTGAGGTCAGAGGATGAAGCAGGAGTTGCAGAGGATTCCTGGTAGAAACTTGCAAGCCAAATCTGAAGAGGAACCCACAGGAGAGACCCTAAATATCCCTGAGAGGGGGACTGGCTACCTACCCAGGAATGCACCTATCAGGAGGGGTCTCTGATGTCACCTGTTGGCACTGGCCACTCAGAGATCTCCAGAATCCTTGGAAAACAAGATGGCTAACATCAGGGACACAATGCAGGAGCTCTGGGCACCAGCCCTGGAGTGGTGATGGACAGGGGAGTGATCACTCCCCTTCCGTTTGTCCAGTTTCACGCCAGAGCAGGGACAGGGGGTCCCTGAACTGGTGTAGACTGGCTTATGCAAGGAGGGCACCATCTGTGCCCTGTAAATCATTTCCAGAGGCTCTGGGAGGCTACCCCTCCCAAGCCTGAAACACCTATTTCCAAAGGGAGAGGGCATAACACCCTCCTCCCAAAGGTACTGCTTTGTTCTGCCTTCTTGGGACTGCGCTTCTCAGACCCCAGGAGGGCAGAACCCTGTCTGTGAGGTGGCAGCAGGTGTAGCTGCAGTGCAAGCCTCAGAGAGCTGGTTTGGCAGTAATGGTGGTCCCTGGTGGGGCCCACAGGATGCATGGGATTTGCTCCCCAATACCATATTTGGAATGGGGGGACAATTCCATGATCCTAGACACCTGACATGGCCATATTCGGAGTTACCATTGAGAAGCTACATATAGGTATTGACCTATATGTAGTACATGTGTGTAATGGTGTCCCTGCACTCACGAAGTCCAGGAATTTGGCCCTGGATTGCATAGTCATGCAGACATCTATTTGTCACATGCGCAATAACACAACAATATGAAATGATGCTCCATATCCTGCCATGTTGCTGACAGCAGTACAGTATCCTGAAGAAGGTGACATGGAAATAGTCACGTCACACTGAAAACATGTCAACGATGCACACTTCACCATGTGTAAATTGTCCTAATTGAGTCATGGAGGTAGTACTAATGTTGCTCAGATACACTACATATTTGGCATGGAAATGTACACTGTAGTCAAAATGTGCAAATTGACAGGGAGATATGTTGCTAAAATACATAACACAATGAAACAGTTAGCCCCCGGAAAATCACCACTACTATATGGCACCCCTTACAATGACAAAACCTGATTACATCAGTACAAGCTTTTACTTCTTTGTATATTGGAGAGGCCCAGCTATTTACAAGCACTTGTAGAAGGCCCTAGACATGTTGCCCAATGGGAAGCTACATCACTGTCTCCATTTCGGTCCTGCAAACCCAGATGTCCGTGAATAAATGGTTCTACACAACCACATGTGATTCCAACAAAACTGCAAGTCACTCCATGATGTGTGCCAACAGTCAGGCAACAAATCTTTCCCATTTCACATGTGTAGTGCACTTTGCCACTTGATGCCACATCAATGGCATGGAAATAGACATTGTGTATAAAATCTCTAGTCCTACATGTCATATCTCTCAGTGCTACTGAAGTTGTACATATCAAATGACATGCAATGACGGATGCGAGTAGGTATGAGCCAAAAATCAATGGCGACACACTCCTGTCTGTAGCCCTATTGCATATGTCCAATTCCAAAGACAGGTTGGCATGCAACTATTTGTGAGGGAATATAGAAATCGTCCTGTGAACATAGGCCGACGAAGTATGAAACAGCAGTGTACACATTTTGTTAAAAGTGAATGGGACACATGCTAACATGTCATGACAAGGAATTTTGGCAACAGTGATGGGCCATAAATCATGTCAATCAATGGACATTCCACACTTACCAAAGGAAAGTTTTGATCTGTAGCTGCACCGGAAGAACAATGTATGCTCTGTCACATGTGTGATGCCACCTTCACATGTCAGACAGTAGTGAGGCACCTGTACTCTTCACACACTGAAAACAAGTGCCCTCTTAGGAGCAGATGTCAATATACTTACTTGACCAGACACATGGCTGAGGACAGTGATCCATCACTTCTTTTTCTTTGGACTGTATCACTTAGGAGTAGTGGTCTGTTGCATAGAATTTAGACCCACCACAACAACAAACCTTCCTTGATTGATCACTGTACAATGCAATGTGTTGTTCCTGGAGAGCAATTGTTTTGTGGATTGTACTCATTTGTGTCCTAGGTCCCTGGGCTACTAGGCAAGGCACATCAATATGCACCAAATTACATATCTACACAAACAGTTACTCATCTTGTGTGTCACACATGGTCCATCCCCAGTCATCAGGATGAGATGTCAGAACCTAACACATTAATTTGGTTGTGTGACAGGCAGTAATATGTCCTGTACTCATTGTGGCTGCTGTGCTCCCTGCAAATGCCCATCGAGATCCGGGTATGCTACTGCCAGAATGCGGGCCCCTAAGGGGATCATGCTTTGAAGTGTGCCTGCCCACGTTGGGAGGACAGCCCTATCTGAATCTCTGAGATCTTCTGGCCCAGCACCTCAGGTCCTTCCGCCTCTTGCAACAGTGGGCACTTTGCTGGCTATGGACCTCCCAGGGTCTGCACCTCCTTGGTGATGGCTCTCCAAAGTTCCTTCTTTTGATAAGTGTTTATCTATATGGATGCAAGAGACAAATCAAGTGATTACAAACACAAGTATTTGCTCAAATGGTTGTGTCAGACACATCAGAAACACCAAGCATAAAATGGGCAATTTGTCAACACACCACAAGTGTGAATTACATGCCAATAAGTACAGGGACATGAGTACACACTTTTGGATTCATCTGCAGACTAACCCACTACCCTGCTCAATGCCCACAATGACTAAGCAAGCCTAATGACATCAGGTATTCGATGCTCCAGCAACATGTACTGTGATGTGAGCCACAATGAAACACCACACAGCAATGTGGTTTCTGAAGGGTAAACGCGTTAGGCCTGACTGGACAAACACATTTACACTCTGCAACACTGACTCAATGCATACAGTCCCTACAGGCAACTATCATAGCACAGACTTCACTCTTACACTTGAGTGACAATGAAAGGGCTGGCATGGTGGGCACAGAAAGTATCTTCCCTGTGTATGTGTGGACATGTGGCCTACCAAATGCAGACTCATGTCACTTCAGAGTAGGTTTTGGTGGTATGTACCTGTACCACAAAACACTCCGTTAAACATATGTGTCTAACCTACAAAGAGAACAACTCAGCGAGTTGAGCGTCATAGGATGGTGTGCTGCCATGCTGTGCACAAAGGAATTTTGCAAAAAATGCACAGAGGCCTCAGGAGGTGAAGAAGACGCAGTACACAGGGGTACCATCGCTCTCAGGAAAGACAAGGTCTTACCTCCTCCAAATTGCGTCGGCAGGTCCTCAGGACAGCCTATGTCGATGGTGTCCACCCTATGTGTTCTTAGGAGCACGCTCGTCACTGTGAGAGGAGTCCAAGTGTACCAGTCGTCGTCTTGGAAGGTGCCTGCGAGAGCAGGGAAGTGATTCCGTCACTCCACAGGAGATTTCTTCAGTCCTTCTGGTGCAGGATGAAACAGGAAGTCCCCAGAGCGTGCACACCATGAAAACTGTTGCAGTTGCTGCCTGGAGCTGAAGTTGCAGAAGAAAAGTATCCCTTGCGGATACTTTGTTGCTGCTACAGCGGTTCCTGGAGCAGGCTGCAGTTGATCCGAGGTCAGAGGATGAAGTAGTAGTTGCAGAGGATTCCTGAAGGAAACTTGCAAGCAGAATCTGAAGAGAACCCACAGGAGCAGGGGACAAGGGGTCCCTGAACCTGTGTAGACTGATTTATGCAAGGAAGGCACCATCTGTGCCCTTCAAAGCATTTCCAGAGGCTGGGGTAGGCTACCCATCCTCAGCCTGTAACATCTATTTCCAAAGGGAGAGGGTGTAACACCCTGCTCTCAGAGGAAATGCTTTGTTCTGCCTTCCTGGGACTGAGCTGCTCAGACTCCTGGAGGGCAGAACCCTGTCTGTGAGGTGGCAGCAGCTGTAGCTGTAGAGCAAACCTCAGAGAGCTGGTTTGGCATTACTGGGGGCCCATGCTGGAGCCCCCCCAGGATGCATGGAATTGGCTCCCCAAATACCAGATTTGGAATTGGGGGACATTCCATGATCTTAGACATGCTACATAGCCTTATTCGGAGTTACCATTGTGAAGCTACATATAGGTATTGACCTATATGTAGTGCACGCGTGTAATGGTGTCCCCGCACTCACAAAGTCCCAGGAAATGGCCCTGACTATGTGGGGGCACCTTTGCTAGTGCAAGGGTGCCCTCATACTTAGTAACTTTGCACCTAACCTTCAGCAAGTGAAGGTTAGACATATAGGTGAATTATAAGTTACTTAAGTGCAGTGAAAATGGCTGTGAAATAGTGTGTGCACTATTTCACGCAGGCTGCAATGGCAGGCCTGTGCAAGGGTTTGTCTGAGCTCCCTATAGGTGGCAAAAGAAATGCTGCAGCCCATGTGGATCTCCTGGAACCCCAATGCCCTGGATACCTAGGTATCATATACTAGGGACTTATAAGGGGGGTCCAGTGTGCCAATTGAAATCTGTAAATGAAGTCACTACAGTGACACATTTAAAAGCAGAGAGAGCATAAGCACTGAGTTTCAGAGCCTCAGTGACACAGTCAAGCACTATACAGACACACACATTAGGCCATAAACTATGGGCACTGGGGTCGTGACCAGCAGGATCCCAGTGAGACAGACAGTACACACTGACATACAGGTACAAATGGGGGTAATATGCCAAGGAAGATGGTACTTTCCTACAGCAGTATTTCATTATCAGGACATGTCAAATACCCCAGTATATGTCCTACCTTTTAAATACACTGCACCCTGCCCATGGGGCTGCCTTGGGCCTACCTTAGGGGTACCTTACATGTAGTAAAAGGGAAGGTTTGGGCCTGGCAAGTGGGTGCACTTGCAGGTTTATGGCAGTTTAAAACTGCACACACAGACACTGCAGTAGCAGGTCTAAAACATATTTACAAGGCTACTCATGTGGGTGGCACAATCAGTGCTGCAAGCCCAATAGTAGCATTTGATTTAGAGGTCCTGGGCACACATGTTGCACTATACTAGGGACTTACTGGTAAAATAAATAAGCCAATCATGGATAAACCAATCATCCGGTCAATTTAGACAGAGAGCACTTGCATTTTAGACACTGGTCAGCAGTGGTAAAGTGCTCAGGGTCCGAAAGCCGGCAAAAACTAAATGTAGCACATAGTCGAAAACACATATTTATTTTATTGAATTCATTTGTATTCGTATCATATCCGTTCAGAATATGTAATATTAATTTCAATATGTATTGTTAATTTTAAAGCAAATCAACATTGATTCAAGGCAATCCATATTTAAACAGTGAGCATTTTAATTTACACATGGCTTGTGTTCATTTCGATATGTGCTTTATTCATTTCAAAGCTTGCTATATTTATCTCACATAGTTTCATATCCATTTCAATAAGTGTCATATTCATTTTAATGAATGTCATATTATTTTTGATATGGGTCATATCAACTTCATCAGATGTCATATTCATTTGAAAATGGTTCATATAAATCTTAACATGTGTCATATTGCTTTAAATGAATGGCATATTCATGTCAGTGGATGTCATATTCATCTTAACACCTGACATTATAATTCTAACATGGGTCATATCCATTTCAACATAGGTCAAATTCATTTCAATACATGCAATATTCATGCTGATGTGTATCATATTGATTTCAAAGCATAACATTTATTTTGACAAGTTTCATTTTAATGTCAGCATTGGTCATATTCAGTTTAAGCCATGTGGAATTAATTTCAAAAGGGCTCATATTCATTTCATGTCATATTCAGCTTAGCACGTGTCATATTCCTTTCAATAGATGTCTCATTCATAATAACGCATTATATTGGTTTTAACATGACTCATACCAATTGCAACACATACCATAATCATGTCAATGTGTATCATATTACTTTCAATGTAAACCATATTCATTGTTTTACAGATGTAATGTTCATTGCACATTATATTCCTTTCAGAATAATGCATTTTCATTTCAGTACCTTATATTAATTTCAAGCTGTTATATTCATTCCAATGTGTGTCATATTCATCTTGGCATATGTCAGTCATTTCAAGAAATGTCTCATTCTTTTTGACAAATATTGTATGTGTTTCAGTGATTGCTTTATTATTTTCAGTGAGGGACATATTTATTTCGGTGTGATTGATATATATTTCAGTATATCTCTTATTCAATTCTGAGTGTGAGTTATTCATAATAATCACTAAGTAGCATATTTACTTTGCCTGGTTTCATATTTGTTTTGGTTCAAGTCAGATTCACTCTGCCAAGTATTATATTTATTTTGACACATAGTACATTCATTCTGGTAAATGTCATATTAATTTTGCAACATGATATGCATTCCAGGTGATGTCCTATATAGGGAGCTGCAATTTTGACATGAACGGCTTCCCATAGGAATGTGTCTTACCAGAATGAATAATGAGATGTGGTAGGACTGAGAGATGTTACTAATAGTAATGACTTTCAGACTGGTAGCACCGCAAACGTGTGGGCACAATATCTAACGGTTTTTGTGCTCTTTGGAGTGCCAGGCATCTATGTATCCTTCATTCATGCCAATAAAAGTCTGTACAATGCAGAGCTAATAAAGGTGCCAGACTGTATGGCATCTAACTATGTATTAGGGCGAAATTGTGGTAACTATAAATACCAATCTTGTTTATTTAAAACTTGAAATTCATACACAATCTGCCATTTCATTATACACTACTATTATTTTGCAATGTATAGGCTCTCTAATACTATCCCTTCTATTCGCCAGGCACACATTTCATGAAAATTGTGGCTTTTGTTCTGTTTTTTAGCCTGCACTATAAGGTTAATGATCTGGATACTACTAGAAAGCGGTACATTCTTTGTATATAATTAGCTGTAGGACACACAACGACTGCAACTAATATGACTAATGATGATATTCTGACATTTAGATTCACACTTTTCCCATAGCTCAAATGTTTTACATTAGTTTTTCAGTTCTTCTAATTAATCAGTCGGTTGACATCATCAAACAATGCATATCCTGCCGAGAATCTCCAGTCGGTGATTGGGGCAGATATTTCAAGCTACATTGGCGTTGAGCAGCTGCAGCTGCACATAATCCACACAGACGGATTCCAATGTTTTTTTGGAAGCTGCTAAAATAAATATTGAACAGAGGTTGTTGCAACGTAATGGACATTGATCAGATGTGTGCTCCTTCGAAACAGAAATGCTCTATGCATGAGTTCAGCGAGGCGGCGACTTAAGAAAAGATAACTGAGGAGGTACCTTCACATCCTGCAATGTTTCTTAAACTTACAAATGTATTTATAGAACACGCTTTATTGGCCTCGCAAATTCTGCTTGTATTTCGTTTTTTTCATGTGAAGAGTCGGCTATCCGTCTTTTATGAGTTATTGGGACGTTTTTCACTCCTGGGGGGCCCGGAGAACTGCATCCACCCGAATGTAAAGCAGCGAGGAGAATCAGCTGCTCTGCCTTGAGCCCTGGGCGGGAGCTTCGAAAGGAGGGCATTGTCTCCCGCAGCGCGGGGCGAGCACGGACTGTGCCCGGGCAAAGCCTGGGCTATCGGTGGGTCCGTCCACGCCTGTCGGGGCCAGAGGAGGCTGGGCTGGGACACCCCACTTAGGGGCATATTTATACTCCGTTTGCGCCGAATTAGCGTCGTTTTTTTCAACGCAAATTCGGCGCAAAACTAACGCCATATTTATACTTTGGCGTTAGACGCGTCTAGCGCCAAAGTATGAGGAAAGAGCGTCATTTTTTTGCGTGAACGCCTTCCTTGCGTTAATGAGATGCAAGGTAGGCGTTCCCGTCCCAAAAAATGACTGCGACACAAATGCGTCGTATTTATACTCCCGGGCAAAAATCACGCCCGGGAGTAGGCGGGGCAAAAAACCCCGCATTTGCGCCTCTTTTTAACGCCTGGGTCAGGGCAGGCGTTAAGGGACCTGTGGGCTCAAAATTAGCCCACAGCTGCCCTCCCATGCCCCCAGGGACCCCCCCTGCCACCCTTGCCCACCCCAGGAGGACACCCAAGGATGGAGGGACCCATCCCAGGGACATTCAGGTAAGTTCAGGTAAGTATAAAGTTTTATTTTTTTTATATTTTTTTTTGGCATAGGGGGGCCTGATTTGTGCTCCCCTACATGCCTCAATGCCCAATGACCATGCCCAGGGGACATAAGTCCCCTGGGCATGGCCATTGGGCAAGGGGGCATGACTCCTGTCTTTACTAAGACAGGAGTCATGTAAATGGCGTCTGGGCGTCGTTAAAAATGGCGCAAATCGGGTGGAGCCGATTTTTTAGCGTCAACCTGACTTGCACCATTTTTAAGACGCCCTAACGCCATTTTCCCCAACGCCGGCGCTGCCTGGTGTACGTGTTTTTTTTCCACGCAAACCAGGCAGCGCCGGTCTGCTAGCGCCGGCTAACGCCATTCAATAAATACGGCGCCCGCATGGCGCTTCAGAATGGCGTTAGCCGGCGCTAAACTTTTTTACGCTAAACTGCGTTACCGCAGTTTAGCGTCAAAAAGTATAAATACGGGCCTAAGTCCTTTTATTAAGGTGCTGGTGGGTGTGTCTGGTCGAGAATCTCTCATTAGTTGGACCCTGATTTGTGGTCCATCATCTCTGACTTCCATCTTGTGAGCTCATTTGGGTGTTTTTCTTGCCACCTTACCACAGGGATGGTGAAGAAAAAAGCTACTGGGGCACAAATGGTACCCACCCCACCCTCAAAAATCACCTCAACTGACCGCATGCTGGAGAGGGCCATTGGGGTAGTTAGCACGGATATTGCACTGACAGAGAGGAGGCTCTCACTGAATAAGCCCACTATGCACCCCGTTATCAACAGAGAAGGGAATGTGGGAGATATCTCCACTATGGTTTGGGAGAATAGATCTCCTGGTTATGGCACTAAAAGACCCAAGGCTATTGCTGGCTCTTCTTGATGCTCCGAGGTACGAGCCTTTACCATAGGGAAATAAATCGCTCAGTTTCCCTTTTCCCAGCCAACAAGAACTTTAAGAGAGATGTCTGCAGTAAACTCAAGACTGTACCAGGTACAGTAACCCAGACCAGTCAAACTGAGGGTGTGGAGGCATTCCCTACTGCTAATTTGTTTGCTATCTCTTACTCGCCTCTGTCAGGGGGTTTGGGATCAGGAGCCTCAGTCCTGCCTTGTGTTTAAGGGGTCATGTATGTCTGGTGCAACAAAATTAAGGAGATTCTCCATTTGGAACTTTCCCCTCTAGTTGAGCGGCTCAAAGGCTTTGACACTCAAATTGCCTCCATGTCGGACAAACGCAGTTGGGAGTCTCGTAGTCAGAAGGCAAATGCTCATAAGATAGTTATCACACCCTCACATCTATTAAGCAGCTCTGGAACCTTGCCTATTTCAGGAACATCTGAAAGGACCACCTACATCCAGCCTAACAACAATCTTCCAATCACAAAACCATTAGGCAACTCCTCATCTGAGTTGCTCCCTTCCGCAGGAGGTGGGATCAGTTCGTTCTTGAGGGAGCCTGGTGCTCATGTCGGTGTTCTTGCAGACTTGTTTGGAGGGGTTTCAAGAACTTAGTCAAATTTAGGTACAACTCTACCAAAAATTAATCCCCCTCCAGCAGTGTGTCTTTATGTGGTTGTTCTGAATGGAGTACCCCCTTTGCGCAAGGGATAGACTGAGTCCAATGAGGAGCTAAGGGCCAGATGTAGGAAGCATTTTGCATGGTGCAAACTGCGAAAATCGCAGTTTGCGCCATGCAAAATGCTCCTCGCGATGCTCATTCACATTTTGCGAGTCGGTACCGCGATGTTAAATTGCTTTGTGACCGCGAACTTGGTCGTAAAGCAATTCGCAGTTACCACCAGTGTCACACTGGTGGTTACCCATTCGCAAAAGGGAAGGGGTCCCCATGGGACACCTTCCCCTTTGTGAATGTTCCCATAAATGTTTTTTCAGAGCAGGCAGTGGTCCAATGGACCACTGCCTACTCTGAAAAAACGAAACCAAATGGTTTTGTTATTTTTTTTGTATTGCAACTCGTTTTCCTTAAAGGAAAACGGGCTGCAATACAAAAAAAAAAAAAGTGCTTTATTTAAAAAGCAGTCACAGACATGGAGGTCTGCTGTCTTCAACAGGCCACCATCCCTGTGAGTGCAGGGACTCGCTATGGGGTCGCAAAATGCGACCCACCTCATTAATATTAATGAGGTGGGTCTTTGCGACCCCATAGCAATTCGCAGACGGTGTCTGAGACACCGTTCTGCATCCACATTTGCGATTCGGAAATTGCGAGTCGCACCAACTCGCAATTTCCGAATCGCAAATGTGGAAATTGCTACATCTGGCCCTAAGTAACAAAGTACTGGACTGGCTGGAATGCCACAGAGGGTTCTCATTTACATCTGCTAAGAATATCTTGCTGTCTCGCAGAGTAAGGTGGATTGTGCCCAGGCCAGGTATATCTGTTGGTGATTGCATTATAGTTAATTTTAGGTCCCTTTTTTTAGTGTACAACCTTTTGTTTGGACCTTTGAGCGGTAAAGGAGTGAGGAGAAATGTAACTCTGGTTCCACTTGGTTTCTTTTACCGACCAGGTTCTGTGTCTCAGGACCCTCTGAGCTGCCGTTCAGCCTATCCATTCCCAATGACAAATGAGAATAATCAGTTGGGATCCCTCTGTATCGCTGGTGTGTATTCTTTAGCTGTGGTGTAGCATGAGTCTCGCCCCAACACAGGGCTCAGTCTTCCATACCACTCTCCAACCACTTTGATGTCCTCTCTGAAGTGGATTGACTTATAGATGAAACCCCAGAAAGCAACCTAGCAATTTCCCCTTCTCTTCAAGATACCGGTAAAAGTCTGGGTGTCAGGGTTGTTGGGGAAGGCCCCCCATGTAACATAATTGCCGGTTCCTTTACCCTGTTGAGGTGGAACATCACTGGCTTAAAATACAAGGTCACTAATCTGTTATGGCTAGACTTTCTTGAAAAATATGATATTGTAGCCGTTCAAGAAACATGGGTCACTTCTGATCCTTTTTGCCCTGGCTTTGCTTGTTACTCTTTCCCGGCTATCCCCTCCCCACATCGTGGATCATAGGGGGGACTTGTGATATGGATAAACCTGAATTTGAAGGTGGAATGTATAGTGCTAGATCTGGGAAGTTCAGCCTTTATGGCTCTGCGTACAAAGGATAGTCTTAGTGCTTTTACCTTTGCTCAATCAACCTTTAAAGCAAATATTTTTCTAATTTGGTATGCCCATAATTTAAGTGTTTATTTAGGTGATTTGAGACCCTCTGGAACAAAATGCACAGCAGAGTCTCATTATCTCGTTTGTGAGGATTTTAATGCTAAGCTTGGAACTAACATGAAGGCACAGAGCACAGTTAGCCTTGCATTCCCCAAGGTGAGATCTGATAGCAGGGCAGGAGCTATATAGAAATTGCTGAATATGATTTAATTGACCTTGTTGAATTTTGTAATATTAATGGGGCACATCATTCTCCTTTAGAGGGCATAGTCCTCAATCATTGATTAAATATTTGTAACAAGAAACTTCTCAACTTGGTTCTCAAACGGCACCATCTTAGATACAGAATGGGAAGACCATAATGCTTTATGTGTAGTCGGACTTGTTTCATTAAAATCACCCCACCGGCAGCCACAAGACCCATCACACAATATAGCACAGATGGATTAAGATGTTTATGGCACTTGAAAGACCCAGAGGCTACTCTTGCTAGGCTGATTAAGGCCCATCTTTTGATTTTCCTGAGCTGTCTATTTAACGTACAGGGGATGAGTTGTTAGTTTATTTTGATTCCCTCAATCTCAGTATTAGACATCTCCTATTACAGCCAGTTAGAAGTAGGCAGATGGCATGCAATGGTTTGATTCCCATTGCTCTGCTGCTAATTGTAGATTGATGAAAGTTCTCTCTAACAACCCAAAAGATTCTGTCATCATGCAGGAGCCCCACAGAGACTATAAAAATACACTGAAAAGTAAGAAAAAGAAGTTGAATAAGATGGAATGGGAGCTTATAGAGACTGTACTGTCCACCAAGGACAGTAAATCCTTTTGGGATAGTTAATAAGCTGAAACCGTGGGACTCCCCACCAAATTCCCTTTTTAACTGTTGTGTTCCAGGCACAACTTGGGTTAAGCATGTCAGTGCAATGTATCATCTGGCGGAGGACGGGCGTTTGAGGGAACAGCTGAGGAGCAAACTGTTGCATTCTTCTGTTATGTCAGTTACTTTGCAAGAAGCTATGACAGCTATGAGGCAAGACTGAGTCATAAAGCCCCAGGGCCGGATTGGGTCCCCATGGACCTAATTAAGGGGGTTATTCTAACTTTGGAGGAGGTGTTAATCCGTTCCAAAAGTGACGGAAAAGTGACGGATTTACCACCAGCCGTATTACGAGTCCATTATATCCTATGGAACTCGTAATACGGCTGGTGGTATATCCGTCACTTTACCGTCACTTTTGGGACGGATTAACACTCCTCCAAAGTTAGAATAACCCCCTAAGTTTGATGTGGATATTTGAGGGCCCATGTTAACAAATTTGTTTAATAACTGCCTAAGTAGCAAGATCCCTGCCTCTTGATCCCTCTCCTTTTTAGTCCACGTTTTCAAAAAGGGGGATTGCATGGCTCTAAGATGTTATTGCCCCATCCTGCTTATTGATAACACAGTAAAGGTCATCAGGCAGATGGTTTTTCAATCGCTTAAAGCAGTGGGCAAATTCTAATGAGATCTTGTGTCCCTTTCAGTATGGTTTCTGACAAGGGCTGGGTACTATGAGCAGTGCTTAAATTTGAATTTGATTATTGATAAATATACAATAGCTAAGCGTTGTCCGCTGTACCTGGCCTTTATGGACTTGTCAACAGACTATGGGGGTGATTCTAACTTCGGCGGGCGGCGGAGGCCGCCCGCCGAAGTTCCCCCACCAAAATACCGCTCCGCGGTCGAAAGACCGCTGAGGGTATTTTGGGATTTGCCCTGGGCTGGCGGGCGGCCGCCAAAAGGCCGCCCGCCAGCCCAGGGCAATTCAGCCTTCCCACGACGACGCCGGCTCAGAATTGAGCCGGCGTAGTGGGAAGGTGCGACGGGTGCAGTGGCACCCGTCGCGTATTTCAGTGTCTGCATAGCAGACACTGAAATACTTTGTGGGGCCCTCTTACGGGGGCCCCTGCAGTGCCCATGCCATTGGCATGGGCACTGCAGGGGCCCCCAGGGGCCCCGCGGCACCCCCTACCGCCATCCTGTTCCTGGCGGGAGTCCCGCCAGGAACAGGATGGCGGTAGGGGGTGTCAGAATCCCCATGGCGGCGGAGCGCGCTCCGCCGCCATGGAGGATTCTGCAGGGCAGCGGGAAACCGGCGGGAGACCGCCGGTTTCCCGAATCTGACCGCGGCCGAACCGCCGCGGTCAGAATGCCCTGCGGGGCACCGCCGGTCTGTCGGCGGTGCTCCCGCCGACCCTGGCCCCGGCGGTCAGAGTGACCCCCTATGACTGTGACAATAGATCTAAACTTTGGCTGTGGTTGCTGGACTTAGGTGTGGAGTTGGCACGGTTATTGTTTTGCATACACTACATGAAAACCTGAAAGAGAATGCACGATATGGCAGGGAGGGATAAATTTAAGATAATATTAACCTAGCCCGTGGAGTTCACCAAGGATGTCTTGGTGCACCCTTGGCTTTTATAATTTATATCAACAACCTGTGCCCTTCCCTGGCTCAGGCTTCTGGAGGCATTCCAAAGATCTTCCAGGTACCAGTACTGGTGCTGCTTTACGCTGACGATGCAGTTCTTTTGGCTTGATTGCCAGGGGCTCTCTGCCTGCTGGTGGAATCCTTCAAATCTTATATTAGTGATCTAGACCTGGCTACAAACTTTGCGAAATCACACATAATGGGGTGTGGACCTAGAAAGAATAATATATTTCTATCTTAAAGGTGAAGGGACAAACACTGGATTGCATGAATGATTTTTACTATTTGGGGGTTGTTTTAGTCACTGGTTCGTGGCAACCACAGGTTTCCCATTCCCATCAGAAGGTCAGCAGGTCAGCATGTACACTACAACCTACCACAGGCAACAGGTAGGAGGTTAGTTTCTCCATTCCTGAACATCTATAACTACCAGTGTGTACATGCAGCATTATGTGGAGCCAGGGTATGGGGGTATCAGGATGTTACCATTTTGCAGATGACGGAGAATTAAATTTGTAGGTAGCTCTTGGACCTGCCTCCCATGAGCTTGCATGTTATTATGCATTCAGAGCTCAATCTGCAGTACATTTCTGACACAGTTAAGTTAGCACCCTTATTATTCTGGGTCAGTGTCTGAGTGAACACCAAGTCAGGCTTGAAAATAAAGTATCATCGATTGCTAAAAAGTGAACAGTGGGCTTTCCATTCCCTGTTTGGTGTATGTGTACAAAAAGTTGAGATAACTAAGGCCCATATTTATACTTTTTTAGCGCCGCATTTGCGCCGCTTTTTAACGCAAAAGTGGCACATACAATTGTAGTTTGTAAGTTTGCACCGCTTTTGTGCCAAAAATTGACGCAAATGCGGAGCTTAAAAAGGTATAAATATGGGCCAAAATCTTGTAGATTTGTTTGAAGCACCTCGCATTTTGGAAATAAGGCGACACCATGTTGGTTAAGTGCTGCTTTTTAGAATTCTGTCACTCCTAGAGTCTGCAATTCGAGTCAAGTAAAAGCACTGTTAGGGAGTATCTTACTTTCTTTGTACCCGAGGAGCCAGTACATTACTTTGTAATCCAGCTTTCTCGTTGGTAAAGATCGTTGTTGTTCTGCTTTAGGGGATGTACGGTGGAGCAACTTTTTAACTTTCAAGGTGCTCGTGGCCACTTGGAGCTCCGAGTTTCGGTTTCCCCTTCTGATGGCTTCTCCAAACTAACCCTAATGCATTTTAAGTTCTTTCGCATATGTATTCGTTTTATTTGATAAGCAAATTCTAAAATCAACGAGGTTCCACAAATGCAGGGATGCTTTTTTTTGTATGCATTATCTAAAGGGGTTTAGTGTCTGTCATTGTGTCTGTGCCTTTCTTAAAGCTGTGGTGAAATATTGAAAATGGATGTATGGGTAAGTGGAATAAGAACTGTTTATCTCTTTTTGATACTGTTTTATGGCAGCGCTCTGAAATGGCTGTGCTGTATTGGGGGGGGGGGAGGTTGAGGGCTTGAGGCTGGAGAAGGCACTTGTAATACTTCAGATGGATTTTCACTGATTGCCTTTTACGTTGTTCAGCAATTTCCAAATATGTCTTGTGAGTGTATTTATGTATGTTTCTATCAGTGGCTCATATATGGTCTTTGTGTGCTAAATAAAGAGTATTGAATTGAACTGAATTGAATTGAGTTAATGGGCTGGATCACACATTATTTTTTACTAGCACCATTTCACGTCTGGTGGTATGTTAAGGTAGTGCTTACAACAACCCACTTTTATCACCATAATATGAAAATAAGATTTAGAAGGTGGGTATGTGGGGCAAGAACATTTGTGCATGTCCCTTGTGTGGCATTTGGCTTTGGTGATGATGTTTTCTGTTGTTTTTGTGCTGCTGTATTATTTTGTTGTGTTGTACCACAATTGTGTTACATTCTGTTTTGACTATTGCTGTGGTGTCCCTTGTAATGTTTTAGGTTTGTTATAATGTTGCTTTGTGTATGTTGTTGTGTAATGTTGTACTACAACACTTCCAGCAAAAAACAGCACGTCTTGAAAGTTTTGTTATAATGTTGCTTTGTGTATGTTGTTGTGTAATGTTGTACTACAACACTTCCAGTAAAAAACAGCACGTCTTGAAAGTTTCCATGGCAAGCAGCCTTTTACCACTGTCTAAGATGGTGAAATAGCACATTTGAAGCTCTTCATCTGTTTAACGCACAAGCAGCCCAAAACTGCAGAAGTCTAAACCCAGTGTTCGGAGTGTTCCCTTTTGAGGTATGACCGGTGGGTCACATTATGTGACAGGACTTACATAATTAGGGGCATGTGTGCTCAAGAATTGAAGGAGAAAATCATCCTGTCCTACACTTGGAGAAATTACTTTTAGAGCATTTTTCCCCTGATGTGGGAGTACTTCTGATTAACCTCTTCCAGATTTTTTCGGTTTTCCCACATCCTTTCTCGATTTCCTTTGTGTTAAAAAACCTACATGCTCAAAATATGTACATACCATATACATGTGCGACACGTAAATCAGTAAGACCTTGGGGAGACGTTTTAGTGCATTGAAATGTATTATGTAATCATACAGATCCCTTGAATTTTAACACCGGGAAAACATTATCGGTACTCGAGAAATGCTAAATCACTCACTGCTTTGTAGGTAGAAATAAAACACTGACCAACAATCATCATTTTTTTTTGCTTTTCCCAATTACAAGCCTTGCTGATTTCTGCTGGGAGTGATAGGCCATCGGTGGTAATGTTCACTGAAGCGCACTCTCATTGGGCCTCCCACCTTTTTCCCAAACCACCATTATTTCCTTAAGTAGCAGTTTCAATGTGCAGATTTTCATGGAAAGAGAGAATGGGGCTGCAGGCAAGTTCAACAGTCACAGACATGTTTATTATTATGGCTAGCTCACTCTTGAGAAGTACAGTAGATGCCTTGATTGCAATGAGAGGCAAGACCCTCTTAAAGAATAGCATTTTGTGACAAATGTAAAGGTTGTGGGGAAAGAGCACAGTCTACTGAATACAGTAGAAAGAGGTCTTTATCTACGGTCATTCCCACACCACACACTGCAGTTATACAGCTTTTCTCCAGGGTTATCCACCCTTAAAATGCAAACACAATCGGACATTATAGACCATGCAAATATTCCCTGAGAAATGTCTGCCCTGGCTCACTTTTGTACGGGAGGCGGGATCGTTTCTGAAAGCCGATAGTGGTATTGTATAATCAAGGCAAAGAATGAGTATATTAGCCTTGGGGGGCGCGTTTCAGACAAAATTATTGTCATAGAGTCGTAAACTGTAGCTATAATCTGCAATCACAGTGAGGATGTTTACACTGACATATTTCATTCCTGACAGGTTTTTCACTTAGTGAGTGCATATAAAATTACAACTCCCCAGACTCTTTTAAACGACATCCTACCACAATGATTTTCCACAGTAAGCACTGACGAATGGTCCTTAAAAGATCATTTCATGAGTATAAAGATGTTAATTGCCACCTTCAAACAGGAGGCAGCAAGAAATGTGTAGCGCTTTTGCTTCTAGGAGGACTGACGTTTGTTAAACATAACCTTTCCACACCGAGTAACTACACATAACTAGGGCTAAAGCTGACATGGCCCTACATCGATAATAAAGGGGGCGCCATCTGTAACTAACTGGGGTGACATAATTAAACTTGACCTGAGGCACATAAACATTAAGATATGGCTCAGATTTACTCACACAGACGACAATAACATATTGATAACATCCATATCCACCTCCTAGAATATTTTCTGTGATCTTCTAAATTTCTCCTCGATATTGTAACAACTTGAATGAAAACGAAAACACACAGTCCTCCTTTTCACGAAGTTTGTTGTAGTCGCACGTCTGGAGTCTGTAGGCATGGATAACTGAATGATTGAACAGGTAACAGGATTATTACTATGTCTAGCAGACTCAAATTAAAGAAAGAAGTCTATTAAGCTCAACTTTAATCCATATACGAATTTTGAGCAATTCTCTGGTGAGTGTTCATGTGTAGGGGAAACACACATTTGTCAATTTGGTTCTTGAAACGAGACAGGCATATCTCAATTTCTTCAATTATCCCAACAACTGTATCACTTATGATCCACCTTTTCCTTTTATTCTATCTAGTATTTACTATCTGATTAGTCCTCATGTCTTAGTTCTACTTACCTACTTCCTTAGATGCTGTTTTGGCTCCGGTCTTGTAGCATGATTGTAGACTGAGGCCTATCTTGGGTAAGGGACCTCAGGTTGTAAGTGGGGGTCCAGGGTGAAGTGTCTGAAGGTAGGTGAGATCCTTCAGGTAGCAAATACCCCAGAAGCCATCCTAACTTTGGGTGCGATGACTTAACCAGTGTGGAACATTCCAGGCATGGAGTTCCAGTCAGAGAGAAGTACCCCCACTTCTGCAGTCTTAAGGAAAAGGTAAGTACATTGATATGTTCTGGCCCCTTTTCTGACATAATACTCATAACTCCGCCTAAAATTCCCATCCCTGAGCGAACTTATCAGTTTCTACAAGGATCCACATTTAGCACTATTATTACTTACCTCAATTAGGTGCCATACATCACCAATACTAATGCCATACATCACCAATATGGTATACTAACTAAAATATTTCGTTTGGCTGATATCCATTCCCCTATTACAAATGATTGTTTGTTTTAAGTGATCGTCCCTGAGATGGCAAAAGGGCAATGAGTATGCACTTGTGAAAATTATGGGATTCACTTTTTCATGTACTGTTCCCACGTTTGAAACAAAAGGCATGGTTACAAGTGGATCACGCAGGTTTGAATTATAAGTTTAGAGTTTTTTTAATCTCATCCAGTAATTATTGGATGCATTAAATACCCCAACCTTCATTACAATTCAACAGGTCAAACATGCCGTAATTGAACAGGGGATATGTGTACGGCATTTGCCATAACATGCAGATTTCAGTGTATTAAACATCAACCTCTGGATGTCACTGTCAAAAAAACAACAATCTTCACTATTTATTGCACCCAATAAATAAAATACCCTGGGGTATCATTATTTGTGCAGTGTGATTAATAGCACCTTCACTCTGAATGATGCCCATAGTGGTGATATACTTTCATTTAAGTTTTTAACATCAGTACTTCATGCACCATGTTTCTAACTAACTAATCAGATGTGATTTACCCTTGTTTCTTCTTCATGTCATGTGGAAAAGACATGCAAATTAACCTCAAGGAATAGTGAAGAATCTGACGAGCACTGATTATTGGAATGAGTCACAAATGGGTCTGGAATTGATCAGTGGATTGACAGATGAATTAAAAGGCTTCTGATTAGTTTTCTGGGAATTGACAAATGAGGTTGATTCTCCTGGGAGGCCAATCAACGGCTAAATTCAATTTAATGTGTCCTATAAACAACTTGACAGTAAAATAAAAAGCATGCTCCGAATACATTTACAAGGTCCATGAGCTCAAATATTATACTGTAACTTTAACTAATTTACTATGTCAAACAGTTGAATATTTTGTCCCAAATGCCCTTGTGTTTGCTAAATCTTGCACACATTTTCAAGACCCCATATTACCACCGGTATCACATAATTTAAGAGCTTGTAATTATGATGTGTCTGTAAATTATCTATTTATTAGGTGACTCTCAATTGCGCTCTTTAATTAATGTAAACTAAAAAAAAAGAACAGCAATGTCTGTATGAGTGCAAAGACCTCAACTACAATTGCTGACTTGTATTGTTAAAAATATGAACATTTCTTTCTTTCATATAAGTGCGTAATACTATTTAAATGCCCCATGGCTTTTTCTTTAGTGTGAATATAACCCTAATTGTTAGGCTGCGTTAGTAGACTCATCAGTCTCATGTAAATAAACAAAACCATAAAACATTTATATATATATATATATATATATATATATATCTATATATATATATATATTGATAGACCTGACATGCCTTAGGGTGGTCACCCCTACATTTTTGCCTGCCTCCCTCCTCTTTTTGGACTCTGTTTTTGCTGGCTTTTAGACTCTGCACACTTTACCACTGCTAACCAGTGCTAAAGTGCATATGCTCTCTTCCTTTAAACATGGTAACTTTGGATCATACCCATTTGGACTATTTAATCTACTTATAAGTCCCTAGTAATGTGCACTGTATGTGCCTAGGGCCTGTAGATTAAATGCTACTAGTGGGCCTGCAGCACTGGTTGTGCCACCCAGTCAAGTAGCCCCTTTACCTTGTCCCAGGCCTGCCATTGCAAGGCCTGTGTGTGCAGTTCCACTGCCAATTCGACTTGGCATTTAAAAGTACTTGCCAAGCCTAAAACTCCCCTTTTCTAAACATAAGTCACCTCTAATGTGTGCCCTAGGTAACCCCTAGAGCAGGGTGCTGTGTGGGTAAAAGGCAGGACATGTACCTGTGTAGTTTACATGTCCTGGTAGTGTAAAATTCCTAAATTCGTTTTTACACTACTGTGAGGCCTGCTCCCTTCATAGGCTAACATTGGGGCTGCCCTCATACATTATTGAAGTGGTAGCTGCTGATCTGAAAGGAACAGGAGGGTCATATTTAGTATGGTCAGAATGGTAATACAAAGTCCTGCTGACTGGTGAAGTTGGATTTAATATTACTATTCTAGAAATGCCACTTTTAGAAAGTGAGCATTTCTTTGCACTTAAATCTTTCTGTGCCTTACAATCCATGTCTGGCTGGGTTTAGTTGACAGCTCCTTGTGCATTGTCTGTGACACACCCCAAACACAGGGTACTCAGCCTCACTTGCATACATCTGCATTTTGAATGGGTCTTCCTGGACTGGGAGGGTGGAGGGTCTGCTCTGACACAAAGGACTGCCACACCCCCTACTGGGACCCTGGCATACAGGATTGAACTGAAAGGGGACCTGGTGCACTTCTAAGCTACTCTTTGAAGTCTCCCCCACTTCAAAGGCATATTTGGGTATGAAACAGGGCCTCCTCCCTACCACCTGAGACACTTGCTGGAGAAGAAACCTGAACCAGACCCTGCATCCTGCCAAGAAGAACTGCCTGGCTGCTCAAAGGACTCACCTGACTGCTTTCTACAAAGGACTGCTGCCTTGCTGTTGGCCTGCTGCCTTGCTGAACTCTTGTCTTGCTGCAAAAGTGCTCTCCAAGGGCTTGGATAGAGCTTGCCCCCTGTTCCCAGAAGTCTCAGGACCAAAAAGACTCCTCTTTTTCAACTGGACTCCTCATGCGCAGAAAAATTCGATGCACAGCTTGCTCGGCGATGAAAAATTCACTGCACGCCGATCCGGAAAAGACACCACTCGACGCGACGACTGCGGTGCGACCGGAACTTCGATGCACGGCCCGCCTGGACAACGCCGCCCGACTTCCAGAGAGGAAATCGATGCGACGCCTGCTCTGAGGAAGAAAATTCCACGCACAGCCCACCGGAACGACGCGTAGCCGGATAACAAGCCTAGGATTCCACGCACAGACCCTGGGACATCTGGGAATCCCATGACCCACAGAAGGAGACTGCCCGAGTGCCGGAAAACAATGCACGTCTTCCCCGAGTGAAAAATAACGATGCAAGTCCGTGTGTGAAGGGGCAAAACCGACGCACACACCATTTTTCGTTCCATAGAATGACGCACGTCTCCTTGCGTGGAAAATAACGATGCAAGTCCGTGTGTGAAGGGGCAAAACCGACACACACACCATTTTTCCACACATCTCCTCCTCTGCGGCCCTCTGCAGAGATTTTCCACTCCAAACCAGGTACTTTGTGCTTGAAAGAGACTTTGTTTGCTTTTTAAAGACTTAAGACACTTTATATCACTTTTCAGTGATATCTCTACAATTTCATATTGCATCTTTTATCGTTTTGACCTACAAATATCCAGATAAATATTATATATTTTTCTAAACACTGTGTGGTGTATTTTTGTGGTGCTATATTGTGTTATTGTACGATTTATTGCACTAATACTTTACACATTGCCTTCTAAGTTAAGCCTGACTTCTCAGTGCCAAGCTACCAGAGGGTGGGCACAGGATAATTTGGATAGTGTGTGACTTACCCTGACTAGAGTGGGGGTCTTGTTTGGACAGGGGGTAACCTGACTGCCAACCAAAGACCCCATTTCTAACATTGGTGATCAGCGATGAGGATAGGACTTGTATTTGTGCAGTGACATATAGTAGTTAAGTATTTCACTACCTACCCACAGTTGAAGGTCAACTTGATTTTTATCTCTTTTTGCAAATTTGTTCTCCTTGACAATTTTCTAAAACTAAATCCTCACTCAACATGTCTCTGGCTGGGTGTCAAGCAGGAGATTTGGACCTAGCCCTGTTGGGGACATATACTGTCAAACAGCTAAAAGGGTTCTGCAGGGTGATGCGAGTACCCACCCAAGGGGCCTCCAGAAAGGAGGACTTTCAAGTGGTGCTGAGGGCCTTGGCAGAAGCCCAATTAGCGGAGGATGATGAGGAAGAGGAGCCAGAAAATGGCCCCTCTGAGGATTTGTTGCCATCAGTGGGTGAGGTTACCACTGCAATTGTGCCCCCTTCCAGACCAGGGAGCAGTGTCTCTGAGCAAAGCCTGACTGCAGAGGAAAGGAGAGAAGAAAGGGAGTTCCAATTGCAAATGGCAAAACTGAAAATTGAGGCTCAACAGGAGGAAAGAAGGGCAGAGAGAGAAGCCAAGGAGGCTGAAAGAGCTGAAGCTGCAGCCGAGAGAGCTTTGGCTGAAAATAAACTATTGTTGGCCCATGAACTGAGTCTCAAGGAGCTGGAGATCAAGGCAAGACAGTCTGAATCCAGCAGTAATGGTGGCAGCATACAGACAGGACCTGCTGGAGAGAAGAAGGTTCTTATACCCAAAAATGTGGTGCCCAGTTTTGTGGTGGGAGATGACATAGATAAGTGGCTAGCTGCTTATGAAGTTGCACTAGAGGCCTATGAGGTTCCTGAAGGGCAATGGGGTACAGCTATGTAGAGTTATGTACCAGTACTGGGGAGGGACACACTTCTCACACTGGACCCTAAGGATAGAAACACATACCCACTTCAGAAAGCCATTTTAATTGCCATGTGTGGGCGGAACCCTGAGGGATACCGTCAGAGGTTCAGGGACAGCACCGAACAAACCACACAAACATGGGTAGATTTCTTTGACTTTTCCAGTAAGGCACTGAATGGATGGGTGTGGGGCAACAAAGTAGATGATTACAAAGGGTTATATGACTTGATTCTGAGAGAGCATATGCTCAGTACTACTTTTACAGAGTTGCGCCAGCACTTGGTAGATAGTAAGCTGACTGATCCCAGGAAGATTGCTGAGGAGGCAGACCTCTGGGTTAGCACCAGAGTGTCCAAAAAGGTATCTGGGGGGGACACCCACAAAGGTAGTCACGGTTCCCAACAGAAGAAAGAGGGGGGAGATAAACTTACAGATAAGGAACTCTCAAAAGGCCCCCAAAAGAATTCCCAGGGAGGGGGTGGCAACCATTCCTCTTCTAGATTTGGGAAAAAGCCAGGGACTTATGATAAATCAGGGAAATCCAACCCCAAATGCTTAGAGTGCTACCAGTATGGTCACAATGAGGGCGACTCCCAGTTTCCAAGAGAGCACCGTCCACTACCGGAGTGACACCTGGGTTGACTAGTGTAGCGTTCGGGGGGAGATGGACCCAGATAGCTTTAGGGAGCAGGCAGAGGTTTCCCTAGTGTCCCTGGGAGAAAGAGAAATGGTGCCCAAAGCCCCCATGCCCCAAAATACTTCCAAGTACAGGCAGTAGGTCACCATTGATGGGCAAAAGGTGGAGGCTCTGCGTAACACAGGAGCCAGTATGACTACTGTCAAGAGTCAGCTGGTGTCAACAGAGCAGATAGTCCCTAATACATTCCACCAGGTCATAGTCGCTGACAATCGTGAGAGTCACCTACCGGTGGCTCTGGTTCCCTTTGAGTGGGGGGGGGTCTCTGGTACTCTGAAAGTAGCTGTGAGTCGTGCCATGCCTGTAGATTGTCTGTTAGGCAATGATCTTGAGCACACTGCCTGGAAAGAGGTACAGCTCAGACCCCACCTGGAGATGTTAGGGTTGCCTGAGTGGGTGTGCATGACCACACGGTCCATGGCTGCCCGGGAAGGGAGTCAAGGGCGTCTGGAGCCTGGAACAATGGCCCAGACAGCTGCAAAGAGGAAGGGCAGGAGGCGCAGGAAACCTGCCTCAAATGCTCCCACAGTGGTGGACGGGGCCCCTGAGGAGGAGGAGGCCCCTGACCCAACTTGGGAGGACATAGCTGACTTGGGTAACCTACCTGAACTTTCTGGCTGGCAAGTAGAGGGTGGGCTGACCAGGGCAGAATTCTGCAAAGCGCAGAAGGAATGCCCCACCCTTGAGGGTCTGAGGCAACAGGCCACAGCCCAAGCAGCAGGTGAGGCCTCTGGCACTTACCATATTTACTGGGAGAATGATCTCCTTTACAGTGAGCGTAAGGTTCTGGGTCCTGGGGCAGCCCGTGTGCTGGTGGTCCCCCAGTGTTACCGGACCTTCCTACTGGGTCTGGCTCACGACATCCCCCTGGCAGGACACCTGGGCCAAGACAAGACCTTTAACAGGCTTGACACCCACTTCCATTGGCCAAGAATGAGGACAGCCTCAGATAACTTCTGCAGAGCTTGCCCCAACTTCCAGGCCAGTGGGAAGACAGGGAAACGGCTTAAGGCTCCCCTGCTCCTACTCCCAGTCATTGGCATTCCCTTTGAAAGGGTAGGCATCGACATTGTTGGACCCCAAAACTGCCTTGGGGAACAGGTTTATCCTGGTTTTGGTGGACCATGCCACCCGCTAACCAGAGGCAATCCCTCTGAGAACAATGACTGCACCGGTGGTGACCAGAGCCCTGTTGGGAATATTTACCCGTGTGGGATTCCCTAAGGAGGTTGTGGCACAAATGTCATGTCTGCATACATGAAGTCCATGAGGGATGAGTGTGGGGTGACCTACCGGTTTACCACCCCTTATCATCCTCAATCCAATGGGCTTGTTGAGAGATTCAACAAGACCCTGAAAGGCATGATTAGTGGCCTGACTGATGCCATGAGGCGTAGGTGGGACGTCCTCTTACCCTTCCTGTTGTTTGCTTACAGAGAGGTGCCCCAGAAAGGGGTGGGGTTCAGCCCCTTTCAGCTTCTCTATGGTCACCCTGTCAGGGGACCCCTAAGCATTGTTAAAGAGGACTGGGAGAAAGCTCCCAAGTCACCTCCCCAGGATGTGGCCAGCTACATGCTGGCCCTCCGCAACCAAACCCAACGCTTCTGGAAACAGGCCAAGAGTAACCTCAAGCCAGTCAAGAGGTGATGAAGGAGTGGTATGACCAGAAAACCACTCTGGTTGAGTTCTCACCTGGAGAAAAGTTTGGGTGATGGAGCCAGTAGAGCCCCGGGCTCTCCAGGACCACTGGACTGGCCCCTTTGAGATCAAGGAGCGTAAAGGGGAGACCACTTACCTAGTGGACCTCAAGACCCCTAGGCACCCCTAAGGGTCCTCCATCACAACCGGCTCAAACCTCACTTTGAGAGGTCTGAGGTCAGTATGCTCCTGGTCACAGATGAGGGCATGGAAGAGGAGAGTGAACCTCTCTCCGACCTCCTCTCTGTCAAAGAAGGGGATGGGTCAGTGGAGGGCGTCATTCTCTCTGACTCCCTGACTCTAACCCAGAGAGGAGACTGCTATGAGCTGTTAGAGCAGTTCTCCCCCCTTTTCTCCCTTACTCCTGGACTGACCCACCTCTGTGTTCATGACATTGACACAGGTGACAGTCCCCCTGTGAAGAACAGAATTTACAGGTTATCGGATAAGGTGAAGGCCAGCATCAAGGAGGAGGTCTCCAAGATGTTGACTTTAGGGGTTATTGAGAAATCCAGTAGTCCCTGGGCCAGCCCTGTGGTATTGGTTCCTAAGGCTACTGCCCCAGGTGCAAAGCCAGAACTAAGGTTCTGTGTGGACTACCGGGGTCTCAACTCAGTCACCCGGACTGATGCTCACCCCATCCCCCAAGCTGATGAGCTCATTGACAGACTAGGCGCTGCCAAGTTCCTGAGTACGTTTGATCTTACTTCAGGGTACTGGCAGATCGGCCTGACTGAGGGGGCTGAAGAAAGATCAGCATTTTCCACCCCTGATGGCCATTACCAATTCCGGGTGATGCCATTTGGATTGAAAAATGCCCCCGCTACCTTCCAACGGTTGGTTAACGGGGTTCTAGCTGGTAAAGATGCCTACTGTGCAGCTTACCTGGACGACATAGCTGTCTACAGTTCCAGCTGGGAGGAACACCTGCTCCACCTCAAGGAGGTGCTTCAGGCTCTGCAACAGGCAGGCCTGACTATCAAGGCTAGTAAGTGCCAGATTGGGCAGGGTTCCGTGGTGTACTTGGGACACCTAGTAGGTGGTGGCAAGGTGCAGCCACTCCAGGCCAAGATTGAAACTATCAAGGCCTGGCAACCACCTAGAACACAAACTGAGGTGAGAGCCTTTTTAGGCCTCACTGGATACTACCGCAGATTCGTCAAGGGCTATGGTACCATTGTGTCACCCTTGACAGAACTCACTTCCAAGAAACAACCTAGGTTGGTGAATTGGACAGAGGCTTGTCATAAAGCCTTTGATTCTCTGAAGGAAGCCATGTGCACGGCCCCCATGCTCAAGGCCCCTGACTACTCCCAGGAATTTATTGTGCAGACAGTCGCTTGAGAACATGGCACAGGGGCTGTTCTAGCACAGCTAAATGAGGAGGGCTCAGACCAACCAGTCGTCTTTATTAGCAGAAGACTATTACCACAGGAACAGAGGTGGAGTGCTATTGAGAGAGAAGCATTTGCTGTGGTCTGGGCACTGAAGAAGCTAAGACCTTACCTGTTTGGGACTCACTTCAGAGTTCAGACAGACCACAGGCCCCTCAGATGGCTCATGCAGATGAGGGGTGAGAATCCAAAATTCTTGAGGTGGTCCATTTCCCTACAGGGGATGGACTTTACGGTGGAGCATTGCCCAGGTGTTGACCACGCCAATGCTGATAGTCTCTCCAGATAATTCTGCTTTAGCGATGAGAGCTCCCAGGAGGTCGGGTAGCTCTCCCCAATTTCAGCTGGGGGGGACACATGTTAGACCTGACATGCCTTAGGGTGGTCATCCCTAACTTTTTGTCTGCCTCCCTCCATTTTTTGGACTCTATTTTTGCTGGCTTTTAGACCCTGCGCACTTTACCACTGCTAACCAGTGCTAAAGTGCATATGCTCTCTCCCTTTAAACATGGCAACTTTGGATCATACCCAATTGGACTATTTAATCTACTTATAAGTCCCTAGTAATGTGCAC
The DNA here is from genome assembly GCF_031143425.1 of Pleurodeles waltl. NCBI lineage: Eukaryota > Metazoa > Chordata > Amphibia > Caudata > Salamandridae > Pleurodeles > Pleurodeles waltl. Next base: position 476,061,178 of record NC_090451.1, read on the forward strand.
TGTATGTGCCTAGGGCCTGTAGATTGAATGCTACTAGTGGGCCTGCAGCACTGGTTGTGCCACCCACTCAAGTAGCCCCTTTACCTTGTCCCAGGCCTGCCATTGCAAGGCCTGTGTGTGCAGTTCCACTGCCAATTAGACTTGGCATTTAAAAGTACTTGCCAAGCCTAAAACTCCCCTTTTTCTACACATGGGTCAACTCTAATGTGTGCCTTAGGTAACCCCTAGAGCAGGGTACTATGTCGGTAAAAGGCAGGACCTTTGTAGTTTACATGTCCTGGTAGTGTAAAACTCCTAAATTTGTTTTTACACTACTGTGAGGCCTGCTCCCTTCATAGGCTAACATTGGGGCTGCCCTCATACATTACCAAAGTGGTAGCTGCTGATCTGAAAGGAGCAGGAATGTCATATTTAGTATGGCCAGAATGGTAATACAAAGTCCTGCTGACTGGTGAAGGTGGATTTAATATTACTATTCTAGAAATGCCACTTTTAGAAAGTGAGCATTTCTTTGCACTTATATCTTTCTGTGCCTTACAATCCACGTCTGGCTGGGTTTAGTTGACAGCTCCTTGTGCATTCAATCAGACACACCCCAAACACAGGGTACTCAGCCTCACTTGCATACATCTGCATTTTGAATGGGTCTTCCTGGCCTGGGAGGGTGGAGGGCCTGCTCTGACACAAAGGACTGCCACACTCCCTACTGGGACCCTGGCAGACACGATTGAACTGAAAGGGGACCTGGTGCACTTCTAAGCCACTCTTTGAAGTCTCCCCCACTTCAAAGGCACATTTGGGTATAAAACAGGGCCTCTGCCCTACCACCTGAGGCACTTGCTGGAGAAGAAACCTGAACCAGAACCTGCATCCTCCCAAGAAGAACTGCCTGGCTGCTCAAAGGACTCACCTGACTGCTTTCTACAAAGGACTGCTGCCTTGCTGTTGCCTGCTGCCTTGCTGAACTCTTGTCTTGCTGCAAAAGTGCTCTCCAAGGGCTTGGATAGAGCTTGCCCCCTGGTCCCAGAAGTCTCAGGACCAAAAAGACTTCTCTTTTTCAACTGGACTCCTCGTGCACCGAAAAATTTGACGCACAGCTTGCTCTGCGGTGAAAAATTCACTGCACACCGATCCGGAAAAGAAGCCGCTCAACGCGACGCCTGCGGTGCCACCGGAACTTCAACGCACGGCACGCCTGGACAAAGCCACCCGACTTCCAGAGAGGAAATCGACACAACGCCTGCTGTGAGGAAGAAAATTCCACGCACAGCCCACCGGAACAACACACAGCCGGATAACAAGCCTAGGATTCCACGCACAGACCCTGAGACATCTGGTAATCCCACGACCCACAGAAGGAGATGTCCTGCGTGCCGGATTTGAATTGAATTTGGATTGTGTGTGACTTACCCTGACTAGAGTGAGGGTCCTTGCTTGGACAGGGGATAACCTGACTGCCAACCAAAGACCCCATTTCTAACATATATATATACTGACAGCTGTCAGTACCCAGAACCACACCCTAAGCTATCCACTGACAGGTGGCTCAGCTGCTTTAGGGGCAACTTTGGGGTCCTGGCACCCCTCTTGCTGTCTAGAGTGGGGGGCTACCACCTCCTGTGGCAGACACCCTCCTTCCACTCTCCCTTCTGTCAGTGCAGGGGCAACACCTTGCATCTGGACAGCTGCCTGACTACTCAGGACTTCCTTAGGGTCAGGGGAGGCCTCACCAGTGCCAACTCTGTGCTTCCCCCCTACTGGGGCAGAAGGCCTTTGGCTCCCTGGAACTCTCTTTAAGAGTGGCCTACCCTTCCTTTTCTTCTTTCCTTTTCTTGGGGACCCCTGTCTCCTAACTGTAGGGACTGACTCCCCAGGACTTTGGCTTGGGGGGGCGCCCTGGGCGACCACCCCATCTGTGACCAGACTCACCTCTGGGAGGTCATTGCCCAGGATACAATCTAGGGGAAGGTCAGCACTGACTACCACCCTAATCCAGTCAAGGATACCCTCCCTCTCTAGGGACACTATGGCTACATGTTTGGAGGTGACCTCCCCTGTGGCTATCCTGACTTTCTTTGTCTTTCCTGGGACATACATGTCTGGGGTCACTAACCGGTCACTCACTATAGTGTGACTGGCACAGGTGTCTCTCAGGCCAGTGGTAGGGATCCCATTCACTTGAATGTGGTGGAAGCGCCTACTCCCACCCTCAGGGATCACCAGCTTACCATCTGGTCCTGTCTCCCAGCTCAATGCTAAGAGGACTTCATCATCTGAGGAATCCTCCTCTATGGCTACACTGGACAGCCCAGTGCTAACCACCTTCTTTGGACAGGCTACATCTCCTCTGAAGTGACCTGTCTGCTGACAGTCAAAGCAAGCCCTACTGTCCAAGAGCTTTTTTAACTCTGGGTCTAACTGTCTCTGCTGGTCAGAGTGGGAGTGGGATTTACTCTCCTCCTTCTTAGGGTTCTGGGGTACAGAGGGAGTCTCTGTGGTGGGCTTACCACCTCCCTCCTTAGGTTTTTGGGGACCTGTCCCCCCCTTCTTGGAGTCTCCCCCCTGGGACTTGACAACCACCCTGGTTCTCAACCACTCATCAGCTGCCTCCCCTAGCTCTCTAGGGTTGGTCTGCTTAGAGTCCACTAGATGCTGGCGTAACCTTTCTTGGGTACAATTGGTCAAGATGTGCTCTCTCATGATCAGATTGTATAACCCCTCATAAGTATCTACTTTCTAACCAATAATCCAGCCCTCTAGTGCCTTTAGTGAAATGTCCACAAAGTCAACCCAAGACTGGGTACTGACCTTCTGGGTGTCCCTGAACTTCATTCTATATTGCTCTGGGGTCAGACCAAACTTCTTGGCTAAGCACCTCTTCATACTAGGGTATGAATCTGCCTCCTCCCCCCTTAAGGTCAGAAGCCTATCCCTGCCTGAGTTGGGGACCAACTCCCACAAAAGGGAACCCCAGTATTGAGGCCTAACCCTTCTCATTTTGGAGTGCCCTCTCAAAGGCCCCCAGCCACTTATCTATGTCATCCCCCTCTACATAAGCAGGAACTACCCCCTTGGGTAATCTGGGGCAAACTCCCCCATACATGGACACCTCAACTTCTTTATCGCTGCCTCCATCTCTTTTCTCTTTGTATGCCCACTTTTTCTTTTCTAGGGCAGGCTTCTCTGCTTCCAAAGCTATGTATGCTAGCTGGGCCTCCAGCTCTCTTTCTCTGATGGATGGATTCTCTCCTCCTGAAAGGACCCCCTTCCCACCACTAGCTTTGGATCTGCCCCTAGTGACTGTATTTACTGAGGACCGTTCTTCCTCATCCTCACTTGGGCTCAGATGCCTTCCCTCCCCTGAGTGGTTAGAACTTGCATCCTCCCTTCTTTCTCCCTCCTCTGGAGCTTCTTCTGACTCTACCTCTTGGGCCTCAGCCCATGCTGTCAGGGATGTGATCAGGATTTGCTTCCTGAGATCAGTGGTTGCAGGCAACCCTCTTTCAATACACAACCCCCTAAGCTGGACTACTGTCAGTGTGGGTAGGCTAGCCAGATCAAGCTCCATGGTTCCCTAGTTTTGTGTCAACAAAAACTTTTTGCAAAAATTGGAAACAAGAATTTAGAAAAATTACAAAAATTCAATAATTGAAATTAATCCAAATTAAAAATTAAAAACAATTTTTGCACTAGGACAATTTAAAGGATTTTTAATTTGTTTTACCTAAAACTGTAACGTGATATTGAACACAAGTACAGGATCCCGTCGCTGCTTCCAATTATGTTGGAAAATGGGTTATCGGTAGGGCAGGTAGGTACCTACACCTAGCAACAAGCCACTAACCTCCACATAGGTACAGTTAGGTCTCGGTAAATTAATCCCAGCTCAACCCTTGGTAGTTTGGCAACGAACGTCAAGGCTTAATTTAGGAGACAAAGTGTAAAGCATTCAAATATCACAAAACAGTAATTAAATAAAACACAGGAAACAGTTTAAAAATCCAAAACCAATTTTTAAAATTGTTTATATTTTTATCTTTAAAATGACACAAAAACAATTAAAATCGGTTCAGGGGAACCGGAGATATGAATTTTTAAATAATTATTACTTTTCTAGCGCTTAGAAACAAAAAGCGCCAATCGGGTCATCTGGTTGCACCTCGACCGGGGCAAAGTCAAACTTTCAGGTCGACCGCGATGGAGCCCTGCTCGGCTACAGGTTGCGGGAGGCCTCGGTTAAAAAGTTACCTTCTGACTTAGTCTTTATTTTGAAGTTTTTCTTCACCGGGACGAACCTGCCAGTTGAATCCGACCTCCTGGAGCCCTTGTCCGGATACGCGATGTGGGTTTCCTCGGTGGAGACTTTTACCTTCGGACTTAGTCGTTTTTTCGAGATGAAAATCCTTCGACCGGGGTAAACCTGGATCTTGATCCGACGTCCATGGAGCCCTTCTCGGATACGATGGCTGGGAGGTCCCGGTCAACTTTTTACGTTCGGACTTAGTCTCTTTTTTGGATGTTTTTCTTTACCGGGACGAACCACGAAGTCAGGCCGGGTCGCGGTTGAGGCAAGCCGGCTAGAATTTCCGCGGCGGGTCGGTCCCTCTCTGGAGCTTTTTTCCCAAAATTCTCAAATCTTTTCCAAACTTCTGGGGCTTCACCCATATGTTCTTTTAAGGTTCTTTTGGGGTCCACAGCTCACCCCAAGGGTCCAGAAGTTCTGTGATGGTCCTTGGGGGGTGCGGACTTCAACTCCCAGAATGCACCTGGCGCAAACTCCTTTTTGGCCACTGGACAGTGGTCAGCTGGTCGCTTTCTTCAGGAGTTGGTGCAGGGGACTCTGGTTTAGCAATTTTTCACCTGTAGCAAACAGGGAGTCCCTCCTTGAACCAGTTGAAGCCAGGCAAAGTCCTTCTTGTGGTGAAGCCCAAGTGTGCAGCTGGTGCAGTCCTTCTGAGTGCAGGGTCCAGGTGCAGGCCAGGGGTCCAGCAGGGCAGTCCTTCTTCTTCTTTAGTTCCTTTCTTGTTGAATTCTGGAGGGGATCTGAGGCGTGGGTGCAGGTCTGCCAGTTTTATCCTTGCTCCTGGGTGAAAAGCAGGGGGGCCCTGGTTCTCCAATCAGGGACAGGGTTGTCCCCCTGTGATGACCACTTCCTGGGAAGTGTGGCAAAAATCCATCCCAGAAGGCAACAGTCTCTAAAAATCCAACATGGATGAATCTGATTTTTGGAGGTTACATCTGGCTGAGCCCACCCACTGGTGTGGCTAAAAATCATAAACACACCCCTCTCCTGCCCTCTCCTAATCTAATCAAGGGGGCACCTAATTGTCTGGGGTTGCAGGATGTGGGGGTGTTGCTGGGTGCTGCAAATGTCCTTCTCTGCCTTTGAAGACCAGTTTGGCAGCCCTCCCCCTTCCTGCCTCACCATCTGCTGAGGGGAGATTCTCTCCCCCAAGCACATTCCTTTGTGTGAAGCCTGGCAACTTCACACCTCATCAAGGCAGCCTGGCAGAAGCTGCTGCAGGCTGGCCAATCAGAGCACAGCAGCAAAAACAATGCAGAGCTGAAATTGGCAACTTTTTAGGTAAAGTCTAAACTTTTTACCTGAACAAGTTATATTAAATCCAACAACTGGAAGTTGTGGGATTTATTACAACAATTAATTTGATACCAAATTCTTGGTATGTAACATTTAAGGAGACTTTAAAATTTAAAATAAAGTCTGCCCATTCTAGCCTATGAAGGCCATTTACTTCAATGAGGGAAAAACGAATTTGGCTGTTTTTACCTCACCAGGGCTTATACATCTATTTTTATAAAGTCCCTGCTTATAGTTACATGGCACCCAGCCCTAGGGGCACATAGGGCACACCTTAGGGGTGACTTATATGTAAAAATAAGGTAGTTTAAGACTTTGGAAGTACCTTTAATTCCAAAGTCGAATTGCATATAACTTTAATTTAAAAGCAGCCAGCAAGGCAGGCTTGCTTTTAAAATGACACTGGGCACCTCAGCAGTGCACCTAGGTGTGCACCACCTATGATGTGGTCCCTAAACCTACATGCCCTACCATATACTAGGGACTTATAGGTAGGTTAACTTAGCCAATTATAATTAGCCTAATTTGCATATCCATTTTACACAGAGCACAGGCCCTGGGACTGGTTTGCAGTACCCAGGGCACCATCAAAGTCAGGAAAACACCAGCAAAAAGAGGAAAATGGGGGCAAAAAGTTATTGGGCCTCTGCAATCAGCCCTGTTTTCTCACACAACGCAATACCACAAATTGAGAAACCCCACTCCAGGGAGTAGTTCAATCCAATTTCTTTATTTACCACACAGAATGTTCCCACACCAAAGCATTTCTACTCAAGAAGTCTTGATCACAGCCATCAAATTAAAGTGTGGCTTCTGAACTTGTGGAATTGCAATTTAACACAGAGCATGGTCGGAATCTGGAAGTCAGCACTGGTGGGATGCACGTAACAATTGAACTGACTGTAGAGGAGCATATATATATATATGTATATATATATAAATATATTTATCACATATATATGCATAAATAGAGGGGCTTGGGTCAGCACTCTTCATAGGCTGTATGATGGAGCCACACATGGAGGAACAACGCATGCCTTAACAATGTGGTCCGAACCATGACCGCGTTGTTTCCACGCATGCCTTTACAATTAATTTCATTGTAAACACATACCTAGTAAAGGCATGTGTGGAAAAGGCAAGCGAAACGGTATGCATGGTTCTTTCATGCAAAGAGGCCCAAAACTCACCCCATCCCTAATACCTAAACTGACTCACCCACCCTCCCTGAGCCCTAAAAAAAACTATCTCAACCCCCTACCCCACCCCTAAAAACTAAAATACCCCGACCCCCCACCCACCCTGAACCATAAAAAAAACTACCCCGACTCCCCTCCCCTGCCCCATAAACCTAAACTACCCCGACACCCCACCCACCCTGAGCCATAAAAAATGACCCTGACCCCCATGCCTGCTCCTGAAAACTGAACTACCCCAACACCCTCCACCTGCCCTTAACACTAAAACCGTCCCCCAATAAGTAAACTACCCCCACCCCACAGCCACCCTTAGCCCTAAAAAAAAAAAAACAATCCCCCACCCCTGCCCCTAAAAACTACACTACCCCAACACCTTCTACCCACCATGGGTCCTAAAGCCCCACTAAGTAAACTACCACGAAATCCCTAAAAATACTATTGCAACCCCCACCCCGCTCATAAAAACAAAATTACCGTGACCCCTCTCTCACCCTGAGCCATAATAAGAACTACCCTGACCCCCCACCCATGCCCCTAAAAACTAAAGTACCCAACACCACTACCCACTCTAAGCCCTAAATCCACCCCAACTGGTAAAAACTACCCAACAACCATTCCCAACCCCATTTACCTCATTGCATCCTCTCCCAATCCTTTCTACTCTTCTCTCCTCCCTCCTCCTGTCCTTCCTTAGACCTTCCCCCACCTCTTTAAAATAAACTCCCCCACCCTGACCCTAAGCACTAAATAAAAAAATCCAAACCCACCACTCCTGCCCCTAAAAAAATAGCCCAACCCCCCACCCTTAGCCCTAACAAAATACCTGAACCCCTCGCCCCACCCCATAAACAGAAAATTGCCCACCCCTGACCCCCACCCACTCCAATCCTTTTATCCACCCCACACCACTGCCCCAGCCCCAGTACCTCACCGTGTCCTCCACGTCTTCTCCCAAACGCATGGCTTTCTCTCTGACTTAACCACACATATGGGTAGTTTAGCACATGCATGGTTAAGGCACAGGAAAAGACATGCGTTGTTCCGGCAAGAATGGCTACGCTTGTATGGGAAACGTCAGCGTCCTTAAGGACGCGTGGTTAAGGACATTTCCTTTCTTCATACATTGCACTGTTCAGCTCTCATTCACATTTTACTTCTGCCCACCACAACATACAGCATGAACCACTGGGTCACCCTGTTAGATTGTTTTTAGTGTTTTATATTTTGTGCACTAATAATGATGATTACCATGCATTTTGTACAGTTTAAATCAATTTCATGTGATGTGCAGAAGTGTGTTTATTGATGTCATTTTTTCCTATAAGTTGACATTTTAGACTAGTTAGATATCATCTCTGTCACCCATTCCTGCTTTCCCTTGCATAAATCTCTCCTCTGGCTCAACAGAGCATTGCCAAGCTAATGTGTTGTAGTTTATTTACACTTTTATGAATACAATGACCTTTTCACTGTTCCCTATGAATGGAAACACCATCAAGGACTCTTCCACTGCCTTCCTGTGTAAATACGAGTGCATTCATTCACTGAAAATGTAATAGTATAAATGTTTCATAATAGTTAGAAAATCTCCTGATGGTAATAGCATAGAGGGTTCTATATATGGGTTTAGAAATAGCATTGTGCTTATGTGTTAAGGTAGTGACATTTAATTTTCTTGTGTTCTTATTTGCTAAAAAAAAAATACTTTTGTGCACACCATGATAAATTTGCAGGTTGTCTAATGTGTTATTCAAGAATTGTGTAGAAGAACACCTTGATTTTGAGAGCCGGACAACTTTACCATTTTACTAGGGATGCAGTCCAACTTCCCTTTGACTTTGATGCTCATTTTCGACTTAGAAATTCTGCTAATTTTGCATCTGAGAGCCTTCATGGCATTAACTTGGCACTGCTTATTTTAGATTTTTGCAATAAAACCCTGTAATAGAACTTTTCTTGATCTAGATCTCAATTATTCAGTGGGGCAATTACTTATTGTAACTGCTTTACTCAGCTAAATGATGTTTAGGGGTCTGCTAATGTGCAATTTAATCTGTGGGATTACTCTAAGAGGTTATTTATTATGGTGTCAAAATATGGGTTGTCAAAATTTTGGGGTACAGTTTTGGTCCAATATATTTTGGTATGCAGAGGATGGTTGCACATTAAAGAGCACCTCCTTATGCTAAGAGACTTCTTTCAGGATTTCTTTTTGTCCTTTAAACTGTGCTGAGAGATAGTGGATTGTTCCCAGTAGAATTCCTTTTTGCAGAGGAGTTTGACTTGTAATGCTATCCCTGAATGATTTGGAGTTTAAGTATAAAAAGGCCAGTATGTTTCAATGAGCTCTGAGCCTTGCACTGTGTTTGTGATATGTTGCTGAGCTTGGCGTTTTTGAGATGGATTATTAAGCTGAATGGAAAGTGTTTGACTATGCAATGCTGATTCTGGGTTAGATTGGTGGTTTAATCACCGTTGCTCTGCTGTATTGTGGTTATTTGTGAATTTGTTTGCAAATAATTAGTTTCAGTAAGGAAGTGTGTAGTGCAAGGACCTGCATGCACACAGAAAGGGTTTCCAACTTAACAAGCTTTCCTTTTCAGAGTAAATTGTCACTGGATGGGAGTATACCTGGTGTGAATTGTATTTTAAAAATGTACCAGTAATGGGGCAATTATTTGTTCTTGCCTCTATTGATTGTGAGATTTGTTTCACTTTAGTTTGCTGGTTTTCTTTTGTTAAGATTGAGAGGAGAAGTGTTTTATTTTGTGGAGAAAAAAAATTGGAAGGTTTTTCTTGTTCACAGAGAAGTTGAACTTTGATTGGTTAGTCAGCCTGACAGCCACACTAGGATTGGTGCAACATCACCTAAAAGCCTCACTGTTATTGGTTGGTTACTGACAGAGCAGCACTGTGATAGGTTCATGTTTGACAGAGCTGATTGATTTGAGTAAAAATAATGGGTGTTGCATTAAAAAAAAAAAACTAACGTTCCTGTACATTCTACTTATGGTCAGAAATTTTCTGCCATTGGGTTCTATACATGCACCTGGATTTCTGAATGGCATGATTATACTGCTTCTGATAAAAACTTACAGCTTATTTTAGAAGGTACCTTCAACATTAGAGAACTAGTTTTCCTGAAACAAACAATAAATAACTGAGCGTTTTTGCCCTGACTCACACAGGTTGAGGCATTAAACAAATGGGATTAAGTGACTACTGAAAAGGAAAAAAAGACAATGACAATGCAACTGAAGTGTTTATTTAGACAGTGATTGGGAAACAAGTGGGATCTGCAGGAAATTTGCTGGAGAAAGGAAATGATGGTGGATGTGATGGTTTTCCCTGCAATAATTAAAGAAACCAAGGAAAAATGAAACCAAAGGTGGAAAAGAAGCAGAGTCATGATACTCATGAGGAGGATAATTTTATTAATGATGTTTTGAACTCTAACTCTCCTCCATATACTGGCTTAGCACAGGAAACTGGTACAGATCCCAGTAAGTTACCCAATATGTGTGCAGCAAGAGATAGCAGAGCTGTGCAGAGAAAGAGAATAACCACATATTTGGTTGGTGGTTCAACAGCGAGTGCCCCATCTGAAGTTCCAATGACAGTGATGCTGAATATTAGCAAAGATACACTTGCTGTTTCTCAGACTCAGAGTGATCGATCTGTTAGTACAGTCATGGTAGAAGTGACACAGAGAACTATTATTGTTGGTCTTTTAAAAATTGAATTTGGGGAAATGTTACATGGGACGACTGATTTAAATAGACTATTGGCATACAATGTTGATGGAAAGAGGCAGGCAGATGTGCAAACTAAGCCCATGATAAATTAGGGAAATTAGCTGAGAAGTGTGAAGTTGATATCTGTATGATGAAGAATGAGTGGAAAATTATAAAATGTATTAACGCATTATCAAATACAATAATTGGGGCTGGTCATCTTAAGACCTTGCATTAAGGATTTAATTGAAAAGACAAGAGAATTGAGTGGAGAAATTCAGGGAAAAATTAAAGTGAGGAACAACAAGTAGAATGAAGGCAAAAGAAATAGAGAGCAAGGTGAAGAGATTGGTTAGTAGTTCAGAAGTGGGATCAGGAACAACTCTGGAGATTCTATTAAGTGAAGTATATGCAGGAAACCTAGAAAATGTGCCCTGGACAAGAGCTGATCATGATGATTTTACTAATTATTTTCCAAAACTGAGAGTTGAGCCAGAAAAGTGGGGACAAGAAGATTCATAAGTTGGTAACTATTTCACTGATAATGTAAACTGATTGATTGTGATCCTTATTGATTTGTTGTCTGAATGTAAGGCTGCTGTTACATGGCCAAATGAGGGACCAGCTAGAGTTGCCCCTAATAATGCTCTATCTGAGGAGGTAACTAATAAACAAGTGATTGAACATTTGAAAAAGAAGGTGCAAGTAAAGGCTGTTAATTGGGCAACGATTTTCAGAACTTCACAAGAATCAAAAGAGTCAGTTCATGCTTATTATGAGATTTTTTAAATGCCTAGTGAAGTTTATTATCTCGTAAAGAATAATGTCAGTGGTTTTGTTTCTGCTTTCCTTATAGGTTTGAGTATGGAAATGAATAGTCATATACAACAAAGGGTAGTGTGCTGGCAGACAAACAGTATAGAGGAGATTTTGAGCAGGCAAAATACAGTAGTAGTTGGGGTGATGCAAAACAGACGAATATCAAAGAGAAGTTAATGGTTGTTCAAACAGACCAATTTGAAAGAAATGCCCTGAATCAGTTGATGGATTCAGACATGTAATATGTTCAATTTGGAATTTGCATATCCATTTTACACAGAGCACAGGCCCTGGGACTGGTTAGCAGTACCCAGGGCACCATCAAAGTCAGGAAAACACCAGCAAAAAGAGGAAAATGGGGGCAAAAAGTTATTGGGCCTCTGCAATCAGCCCTGTTTTCTCACACAACGCAATACCACAAATTGAGAAACCCCACTCCAGGGAGTAGTTCAATCCAATTTCTTTATTTACCACACAGAATGTTCCCACACCAAAGCATTTCTACTCAAGAAGTCTTGATCACAGCCATCAAATTAAAGTGTGGCTTCTGAACTTGTGGAATTGCAATTTAACACAGAGCATGGTCGGAATCTGGAAGTCAGCACTGGTGGGATGCACGTAACAATTGAACTGACTGTAGAGGAGCATATATATATATATGTATATATATATATATAAATATATTTATCACATATATATGCATAAATAGAGGGGCTTGGGTCAGCACTCTTCATAGGCTGTATGATGGAGCCACACATGGAGGAACAACACATGCCTTAACAATGTGGTCCGAACCATGACCGCGTTGTTTCCACGCATGCCTTTACAATTAATTTCATTGTAAACACATACCTAGTAAAGGCATGTGTGGAAAAGGCAAGCGAAACGGTATGCATGGTTCTTTCATGCAAAGAGGCCCAAAACTCACCCCATCCCTAATACCTAAACTGACTCACCCACCCTCCCTGAGCCCTAAAAAAAACTATCTCAACCCCATACCCCACCCCTAAAAACTAAAATACCCCGACCCCCCACCCACCCTGAACCATAAAAAAAACTACCCCGACTCCCCTCCCCTGCCCCATAAACCTAAACTACCCCGACACCCCACCCACCCTGAGCCATAAAAAATGACCCTGACCCCCATGCCTGCACCTGAAAACTGAACTACCCCAACACCCTCCACCTGCCCTTAACACTAAAACCGTCCCCCAATAAGTAAACTACCCCCACCCCACAGCCACCCTTAGCCCTAAAAAAAAAAAAACAATCCCCCACCCCTGCCCCTAAAAACTACACTACCCCAACACCTTCTACCCACCATGGGTCCTAAAGCCCCACTAAGTAAACTACCACGAAATCCCTAAAAAAACTATCGCAACCCCCACCCCGCTCATAAAAACAAAATTACCCTGACCCCTCTCTCACCCTGAGCCATAATAAGAACTACCCTGACCCCCCACCCATGCCCCTAAAAACTAAAGTACCCAACACCACTACCCACTCTAAGCCCTAAATCCACCCCAACTGGTAAAAACTACCCAACAACCATTCCCAACCCCATTTACCTCATTGCATCCTCTCCCGATCCTTTCTACTCTTCTCTCCTCCCTCCTCCTGTCCTTCCTTAGACCTTCCCCCACCTCTTTAAAATAAACTCCCCCACCCTGACCCTAAGCACTAAATAAAAAAATCCAAACCCACCACTCCTGCCCCTAAAAAAATAGCCCAACCCCCCACCCTTAGCCCTAACAAAATACCTGAACCCCTCGCCCCACCCCATAAACAGAAAATTCCCCACCCCTGACCCCCACCCACTCCAATCCTTTTATCCACCCCACACCACTGCCCCAGCCCCAGTACCTCACCGTGTCCTCCACGTTTTCTCCCAAACGCATGGCTTTCTCTCTGACTTAACCACACATATGGGTAGTTTAGCACATGCATGGTTAAGGCACAGGAAAAGACATGCGTTGTTCCGGCAAGAATGGCTACGCTTGTATGGGAAACGTCAGCGTCCTTAAGGACGCGTGGTTAAGGACATTTCCTTTCTTCATACATTGCACTGTTCAGCTCTCATTCACATTTTACTTCTGCCCACCACAACATACAGCATGAACCACTGGGTCACCCTGTTAGATTGTTTTTAGTGGTTTATATTTTGTGCACTAATAATGATGATTACCATGCATTTTGTATAGTTTAAATCAATTTCATGTGATGTGTAGAAGTGTGTTTATTGATGTCATTTTTTCCTATAAGTTGACATTTTCGACTAGTTAGATATCATCTCTGTCACCCATTCCTGCTTTCCCTTGCATAAATCTCTCCTCTGGCTCAACAGAGCATTGCCAAGCTAATGTGTTGTAGTTTATTTACACTTTTATGAATACAATGACCTTTTCACTGTTCCCTATGAATGGAAACACCATCAAGGACTCTTCCACTGCCTTCCTGTGTAAATACGAGTGCATTCATTCACTGAAAATGTAATAGTATAAATGTTTCATAATAGTTAGAAAATCTCCTGATGGTAATAGCATAGAGGGTTCTATATATGGGTTTAGAAATGGCATTGTGCTTATGTGTTAAGGTAGTGACATTTAATTTTCTTGTGTTCTTATTTGCTAAAAAAAATATACTTTTGTGCACACCATGATAAATTTGCAGGTTGTCTAATGTGTTATTCAAGGATTGTGTAGAAGAACACCTTGATTTTGGGAGCCGGACAACTTTCCCATTTTACTAGGGATGCAGTCCAACTTCCCTTTGACTTTGATGCTCATTTTCAACTTAGAAATTCTGCTAATTTTGCATCTGAGAGCCTTCATGGCATTAACTTGGCACTGCTTATTTTAGATTTTTGCAATAAAACCCTGTAATAGAACTTTTCTTGATCTAGATCTCAATTATTCAGTGGGGCAATTACTTATTGTAACTGCTTTACTCAGCTAAATGATGTTTAGGGGTGTGCTAATGTGCAATTTAATCTGTGGGATTACTCTAAGAGGTTATTTATTATGGTGTCAAAATATGGGTTGTCAAAATTTTGGGGTACAGTTTTGGTCCAATATATTTTGGTATGCAGAGGATGGTTGCACATTAAAGAGCACCTCCTTATGCTAAGAGACTTCTTTCAGGATTTATTTTTGTCCTTTAAACTGTGCTGAGAGATAGTGGATTGTTCCCAGTAGAATTCCTTTTTGCAGAGGAGTTTGACTTGTAATGCTATCCCTGAATGATTTGGAGTTTAAGTATGAAAAGGCCAGTATGTTTCAATGAGCTCTGAGCCTTGCACTGTGTTTGTGATATGTTGCTGAGCTTGGCGTTTTTGAGATGGATTATTAAGCTGAATGGAAAGTGTTTGACTATGCAATGCTGATTCTGGGTTAGATTGGTGGTTTAATCACCGTTGCTCTGCTGTATTGTGGTTATTTGTGAATTTGTTTGCAAATAATTAGTTTCAGTAAGGAAGTGTGTAGTGCAAGGACCTGCATGCACACAGAAAGGGGTTTCCAACTTAACAAGCTTTCCTTTTCAGAGTAAATTGTCACTGGATGGGAGTATACCTGGTGTGAATTGTATTTTAAAAATGTACCAGTAATGGGGCATTTATTTGTTCTTGCCTCTATTGATTGTGAGATTTGTTTCACTTTAGTTTGCTGGTTTTCTTTTGTTAAGATTGAGAGGAGAAGTGTTTTATTTTGTGGAGAAAAAAAATTGGAAGGTTTTTCTTGTTCACAGAGAAGTTGAACTTTGATTGGTTAGTCAGCCTGACAGCCACACTAGGATTGGTGCAACATCACCTAAAAGCCTCACTGTTATTGGTTGGTTACTGACAGAGCAGCACTGTGATAGGTTCATGTTTGACAGAGCTGATTGATTTGAGTAAAAATAATGGGTGTTGCATTAAAAAAAAAAACTAACGTTCCTGTACATTCTACTTATGGTCAGAATTTTTTTGCCATTGGGTTCTATACATGCACCTGGATTTCTGAATGGCATGATTATACTGCTTCTGATAAAAACTTACAGCTTATTTTAGAAGGTACCTTCAACATTAGAGAACTAGTTTTCCTGAAACAAACAATAAATAACTGAGCGTTTTTGCCCTGACTCACACAGGTTGAGGCATTAAACAAATGGGATTAAGTGACTACTGAAAAGGAAAAAAAGACAATGACAATGCAACTGAAGTGTTTATTTAGACAGTGATTGGGAAACAAGTGGGATCTGCAGGAAATTTGCTGGAGAAAGGAAATGATGGTGGATGTGATGGTTTTCCCTGCAATAATTAAAGAAACCAAGGAAAAATGAAACCAAAGGTGGAAAAGAAGCAGAGTCATGATACTCATGAGGAGGATAATTTTATTAATGATGTTTTGAACTCTAACTCTCCTCCATATACTGGCTTAGCACAGGAAACTGGTACAGATCCCAGTAAGTTACCCAATATGTGTGCAGCAAGAGATAGCAGAGCTGTGCAGAGAAAGAGAATAACCACATATTTGGTTGGTGGTTCAACAGCGAGTGCCCCATCTGAAGTTCCAATGACAGTGATGCTGAATATTAGCAAAGATACACTTGCTGTTTCTCAGACTCAGAGTGATCGATCTGTTAGTACAGTCAAGGTAGAAGTGACACAGAGAACTATTATTGTTGGTCTTTTAAAAATTGAATTTGGGGAAATGTTACATGGGACGACTGATTTAAATAGACTATTGGCATACAATGTTGATGGAAAGAGGCAGGCAGATGTGCAAACTAAGCCCATGATAAATTAGGGAAATTAGCTGAGAAGTGTGAAGTTGATATCTGTATGATGAAGAATGAGTGGAAAATTATAAAATGTATTAACGCATTATCAAATACAATAATTGGGGCTGGTCATCTCAAGACCTTGCATTAAGGATTTAATTGAAAAGACAAGAGAATTGAGTGGAGAAATTCAGGGAAAAATTAAAGTGAGGAACAACAAGTAGAATGAAGGCAAAAGAAATAGAGAGCAAGGTGAAGAGATTGGTTAGTAGTTCAGAAGTGGGATCAGGAACAACTCTGGAGATTCTATTAAGTGAAGTATATGCAGGAAACCTAGAAAATGTGCCCTGGACAAGAGCTGATCATGATGCTTTTACTAAACATTTTCCAAAACTGAGAGTTGAGCCAGAAAAGTGGGGACAAGAAGATTCATAAGTTGGTAACTATTTCACTGATAATGTAAACTGATTGATTGTGATCCTTATTGATTTGTTGTCTGAATGTAAGGCTGCTGTTACATGGCCAAATGAGGGACCAGCTAGAGTTGCCCCTAATAATGCTCTATCTGAGGAGGTAACTAATAAACAAGTGATTGAACATTTGAAAAAGAAGGTGCAAGTAAAGGCTGTTAATTGGGCAACGATTTTCAGAACTTCACAAGAATCAAAAGAGTCAGTTCATGCTTATTATGAGATTTTTTAAATGCCTAGTGAAGTTTATTATCTCGTAAAGAATAATGTCAGTGGTTTTGTTTCTGCTTTCCTTATAGGTTTGAGTATGGAAATGAATAGTCATATACAACAAAGGGTAGTGTGCTGGCAGACAAACAGTATAGAGGAGATTTTGAGCAGGCAAAATACAGTAGTAGTTGGGGTGATGCAAAACAGACGAATATCAAAGAGAAGTTAATGGTTGTTCAAACAGACCAATTTGAAAGAAATGCCCTGAATCAGTTGATGGATTCAGACATGTAATATGTTCAATTTGGAATTTTAGAAGTGAATGAAATGACTCAAATTCAAGATGTGAGAATGGGATATGGGCAAATGCAAATGCAAGGTGCTGGGAGCAGAATTATGGTGAACAATTCTGGAATTAATGCAAATGTTAAAATGTTGAAAGGCAACACTGCTTTTTTCTTCTGTGGTAAAATTGGCACTGGAATTGGGAATGCCGACAGTATTGTTAAGAGAATCCTGTGAAAGGTGTGAATGATCTCCAATTGTTCCACATGTCAATACCTTCAGCCTGAGCCCTGCAGCAATATAATAAGGAGAAAATGCCATTTAGTGCAGGATATCAGCAGGATCGATTGATTCTGAGTAATGATTCTTTCCAGTTTTCTGCACAGAGTGATTTCCACTGACAGTGCCTGAGAGGGGAGGATTGCTTACTTGCAGCATTCCTAGAGGTAGACCATTGTGGCCCATACATTGATGGTGAAGTCAATTTCCATCACATTTTATTTTTAATCTATACAGAGCTACCCATTCTACAAACATTGTTAATCAGATTACATTAGGAGTCTTAGTTAAAATAAGACAAACAGAGAAAAAATAAGAGTTAGTTTTGTGCAATTCAACGGCTGTGAATTTATTGGGTAGTGCTGTGCTTTGAAAAACGGAATGGTCAATTCATTGCACACCTCATTGTGTTGTAAATTGTAACACAAGATGAATAGTCGGGGTTGAAAATGAGCTCAAATGATTTGAGGGTTGAGTTGTTTTCAGCTGCAACAAAAGATGTCCCACCACTGGGTTTAAGACAAGCTATTTTGAGGAATTGCTCTTGAAAAGTGATAGGAATAATAAAAGGTGCCGAGCCAGTTTAAATTAAAATAAAACCTGATACCATTTTCCCAAGAATTAAGCAATTTAAACTTTCAATAGAAGCTGAAGGGACTAAGATGTCTGTTAATAAAAAAATGATTGAGCAATGCATTCTTTGAGAGGTGCTTGATAGCCCTTGTAACTCTTCTCTGATGGGGATAAAGAAACCTAGTGGGAAACACTTTGTCATCTAGATTCCTTGAAAAATTAATAAAAGTATCATTCTATATTGGTCAGCAGTACCCGAATCCAGTAGTGATTTTGTTCCACATTCCTTCAGATGCAGAATGATATACAGTCACTGACTTATGCCAAGGTTATACTCACTTCCTCTGCATGAAGACAGACAATTCTATTTAGCAATTCAATTTCAAAATAAGGTTCTCATGTGGTGTAGAAACTCTCTGTGGTATACAGAAAGTCCTTCAATCTTTTGTTGAATTCTGAAGAACGATCTAGAGAAGATCTTGAGATTGTCCTGTAAATCAGTCCTAATACAGCGTATATTGATGAATTGTTGGTTGCATCCTCAACAAAAGAAGACTTTAGAGTTGATACAATTACACTACTAAATCATTTAGCCAACCGTGGTCATAACCTTTCACCAACAAAGATGCAGTATTGTCAAAAGGCAGTAATCCATCTTCGTCACCATACTCAGAAAGGTACGAGGAATGTCTTGAAGGAAAATGTTTCTGCAAGTCTGAAAATGAATCCTCCCAACCCCAAGAAGGAAGCGAGAATTAGGAGTGGGTGACATAACCTACTCCACCAGTGGAATTGGTGGAATTTTGTCCACTCTGCATTACGCTTGTAATATCGAGTTCCAGCCAAATTCTGCCAACCACTACATGGTTGAGTTTTTTCTCACACACAGTTTGCCAACGCTAAGTATGCAACTGCAAGCAAGAATTGGCATGATTTTCAGGCACTGGGGTGGGGCACCCAATGAGATTTTCTCACCACGAGTGGTTGTGGCCTGTCGTGACAGTTCAAGGTGAGAATGCTGTTGCTCAAGTAGAAAATCTACTTGTGCTGCAGCAAAATCAGCTCCAGCAGCAGCCCTCTGGTGTGCTGTGTGGTGCCGTTCATGCTGATTCATTTAGAGTGAACAATGAGCTCCTGGTGCTGAAACATCAGTGCGAGCAGTGCAACATATCAATTTCCACCTGTTTGGGGAACTCCACTGAATATCCTAAAGTTTTCATGGAACTCCAAGGAATTCCACGGAGTGAAACTCTGCAAGTTCCACCAAACCCTAGTGAGGATGTTCCTGGGAAATGTTGGGTACGGTAACCAGGAGAGTTCAACCTTTTTCTTGATTGTGAAACCTTTCATAATGTTCACACACAGTGACATACAAGACCCAGTTCCATTTGACACAAAGTGTTCACAGGCATTCAAGGTATTAAGAGACGGTTTATATGTTGCACCCGCCCATGGAATGCCTGCAATTTGACTTAATTTCTGTACTGGTATGAGAAAGGTGGATGTGCATTATCAATTCTTACTCAGAGACTTGGTGGTATGATGAGGTCAGTGTCCTACCTTTCAGCTGTATAGGATACAACAGCTGTAAGTCTTCCTGGTTGTTTGAAATTGGTTGCAACTGTTTGTACTGTCATCATATAAAGTGAAGAAATAGTGATGGGGCATACTTTTATTATGTCCAACATTCAGTTAGCTCACCATTGCCAAGAACTGTGCCTCTTGCACTGTCACTCCCCACTATCCAACTCATATGGGAGTGGATGTAGTCCATGTACCATATGAACATATCATCGAAATGTTGAGTGGGCAACGCCACCTGCCATGTGCTCATTCTGCCACCCATGGGACAGTTGTGACCTTCCTGGCCAAGTCCAACCCCTGTGGCCTTCCTCCCTCTCTCTCTTTCTCTCTCTCTCACTGTCTCTACACCATCTCGGCCACGTCCCAAGCCCTCCCATCCCCTCTCACCCCTCCCCTTCCCCTTATCCCGGTTAGCTTGTTCCCCCCTGTTCATCCAGGCCAGTGCATTCATGATAGACTATGTCCCTGCTGCACTATGTACAAAGGGTTTCTTGAGCTACCGCAACATTGTACCATATATTGTACCATGTCATTCACTATGTTTCCCTTATGTGAAAACTTAAAGTATAGAATTTTAAAACAAATAAAAGAGATACTATCAACTCAAACAAGGACACGGCACATGACAAAATGTAGGCTAACTAGGGATGAGCAACTCAGCAGTTTTCATTTTCAATTAAAATGTCTGATTCACTAAACCCCACAACACTGCTTCCCTCCCAGACACACATTGTGAAGGCAGGGAAATTGATGAAATGAGGATGAAGGTAATGAAAGTGAACATGATTGTATAGAAGTTACTGATTTATGTACCAAACCAAGACTTGATATAAAAGAGGCTCATTTAGAAATTTCTGATCTGACTTTATTTGTTGATGGTTCTTGTGTGAAAGACCATTATGCAGAATGGAAGCCTCCTTATCCAGTACGTTCCATTTCTGAAATTCTTGAAGCATCCTGTCTGCCAAATGTTATTTTAGATCCAGTCGCGGAATATGTTGCACTAACAAGAACTTGTTGCCTGGCAAAAATCTTCATGCAACAATTTATACAGACACCCAGTATGATTTTAGTGTGGTTCAAGATTTCGGTCAACTGTGGTCCCAGAGAGACTTCATGACATCTTCTGGAGCTCCCATAAAGAATAGTCTCTATATACTCGATATTTCAAGGCAATTCAGCAGCCAAAAGAGATTTCTGTTGTCATGTATCCTGACTTTAAGGCTGGAAAAGATTTGGTTGCTCTTGGAAACAATCATGCTGATCAAGTTGCCAGATATTGTGCAATTGACGATGAAACATCGTTCATGAATCTCAAAATGATGAATTAAAAGTAAGTACAGTACAAAATGCAGAAAATGTGAAGTGTTTCTTTTTTATATTTGATTCAGACTTCATTCAGTGAGTTTAGAGATCTTCAGGAGGAAACCACAGAAGATGTGAAAAGGAAATGGGAGATATTAGGTTACAAGAGAATTCCTCAAGATTTGCATGTTAATTCTGATGATCAATATTATTTCTGATGCTTTGTTATATCCTATTGCGAGGTACATCCACAACATATTACACTCAAAGCGAGACAGTATGATTCATACATGTTTTAAAAATTACTTTTATTGTTGGAAGAGTTCATACTACCATCATTTCATCTTACAGTTTTAAGAAAAACTATTTTATCACAGGATTACAGCATAGGAAAAGTACTATACATTTTCAGCTTTTGACATTAAGACAATAAAGTGCATAGAAATTATAACAAATATTACAAATCGTCCCAATATTAGCAGCAGCTTTTATAATTAACATGAAGAAGTAAAAGCAAATATTGCCCCTTGTCCTGAAATTAAGCAGCAAAACAAACTATGGCCCTACCTATACCAATTCATCACATAGGCTCCAAAATGTCTTACATGTACCAGACCTTAGTGCGTAACAGCACTGTAAACCCTTAATCATTTATATTTATATTTTAGACCACCAATGTTGGAAAGTGGGAGAATCTTCCAGCTGCCAATTTTGTAGAACTATTGACCTTGCAATAAGAGTAATTATAAAAAGTTGTTTCTTCTGCAACAATTTCATATTAGCGTCGGAGCCCAATACTGCCGTCTCAATTGAGAAATTAATCAATAATGTGCAGTAGCATTATTTCTGTAAATTGACCCACAACTGCTTTATTTTTGGATAATTCTCAATAACATGGCTACAATTACCCTCGCCCTTCATAGCACACCTTGAAACAGCTTGCCGATATCTGAGGGTTAATTTTATTCAGGATATTGTTTTATAGAGCAGCCATTTTGTATAATATTCCATACAACAACAATTCAACCCCTTCAACAGGGAGACGTTAAAGCGATTAATCTTATTCCAAGTCTCAGCAGAAATCAAAAGACCCTCCTTAAACTGCCATTTCTCATGAATTTTCATTAACACATTGGTTTCCTCATATTGTCTAAAAGTGGCTACTCAATAACTAATTGATCTACATGTTTTAGTCTCAACCAAATCTTCAACTAAGTTTAAACTTGACATAATTCTTCTGATATCTGATAGTGCTAGAAAGTGTCTTACATGAATAAACAACTATTGGATCAGCATTTTAGAATGTCTAATCACAGGTTCAATCTTGACCCAATCCTTCCAGGTGTTAAAATTTAAAAAATCTGCGATTCTACGAAATCCACTGCTCTCCCACCTGGAAGCGTTTCGTTATCTATTAAAGGAAGGTGGCCAATTACAATATCCATTAGACAAGTGACACCACTAATGTCAGGTATGTCATAATGTTTGAGCAATTTTTCCTTTCGTATTAGGGGCCATTGTAGAATCTTATATCTAGCCTTTTTGGGTGACTTTATAGGACAAATAAATCACCTATCTATCATCAATCTTATATTCCTGTAAAATGTGATTTAAAAAAATAATTATCCACCCATTTTGAAACCTCTTGGGACTTAAATAATCTATGAAAAGTGTGCAAATTTGCAAAATAGTAATTTTTTAGATTGGAAAGAGCAAGAGCCCCATCTTTCACTGGTCTATATAGGGTTCCTAATGCTAATCTAGGTATATAATTGGACCAAATAAAGGTGAAAAACATCCCCTGTAAGTCTTTAAAAAATTCATCGGAGGGGTGCAAAGTATCACTGAAACTAAAAAATTGCACAGAGGTGCGACCGACGTGAATCAGTGTGATACGGCCCACTATCAACATTGTTAAGTTAATCCATCTTGAAAAAAGCACCCCGATCTTACTGAGCAAACAAGAGTAATTAAGTGTGTATAAATCATTAATATTCTCTGTTGTGTAAATTCCTAAATAGTGTTTCATTTCGCTTTTATGAGAGGGTGAAATTCGGGCAGTAATTCTCTAGCATCCAATTGCATAATAATATCTTGCTTTTTAACCTATTAATTTTGTATTCGCCTAAGGTTTGAAAGTATTGGAAAATATCAAAGACCCTCTTCTGATTCTCCAGACTAGGCTTGAAAGACAGAGTAATATTGTCAGCGTAGATTTTAATTTTAGTTATACTGCTTATCAAAGGCTCTATGCTCCTATCTTAGAGCTATAGCTAATGACATTGTAAAGAGAGTAAAAAGTATAGGTGAAAGGGGAGAGCCTTGTCTCGTCCTCCTACTCACCTTGCAGGATTCAATGTCAATGGAATTTATTATCAACTGGAATACTGCACTATTATACATTCGGGATAGGATCTGTATAAAACCAGAGAGGATGGCAATTTCTTTAAGAATGTCAAAAAGGCCCTTCCACAAGACCATGTCAAAAGCCTTTTTGGCATCTAACAACAGTGCTTGGATCGGGTTCTGCTGTTGTTTAAAATATTCTAAAGCCCCGATCAAAAAAAGTTGTGTTGGAGAACATTTGTTGACCCGAAACAAAACCACATTGGTCTGAGTGGACAATTGATCTAACAATTTTGCTCGTGTGATTTGCAGGGAATTTCATCACAATCTTATAACCAACATTTAGAAGGCTGATCGGCCTGTAAGAGTTTATAATTTCCCTACACTTACCCTTCATTAAAAAGTTAACAACTTTTGCAGTATGAAATGATAGTGGGATTTCACCTCCACTTATAATGCAGTTAGTGAACTTTAATATTTCAGCGTTCAAAACAAGCGCAAATTTCTCCTATAACTTGGCTGGTAAGCCATCTTCTCCATGGGCCTTCCCACTGGCCAGGGATTTAATAACCTCCTCAACTTCTTCTAGGGAAAATTCATCCTTCAGAGCCTGTGATTGCCTCTGATTCAACTTTAGAATGGAGATTTGGTATCAAGAAGCATCTCAGTTGAGCAATATCTACTGTTTGCTTCACACTTTATACCTGCTTATAGCATTTTACAGAGGGAGGAAATTGCAGCTTTGAGTCACCAATTTACGAAAATTGAAGAGGCCTTGACTTTCTGGGAGACTCTGGGAGGCAGAACAAAGAATTTCCACATTGGAAGATGAGATGCCAGCGCAGGAAGCTGACTTAAAGACTGCTCAGAAAGAAATGCATCAGCTATCAATCAAGATAGAGGATCTTAAAAATCATAGCAGGTGCTCCAGTTTACCTTTTCAGTGAGTGCTGCAGGGAAAGGAGGTGTCTGGCGGCCACTTTGATCCAAAACAGCTGGTGGAAAAGGCTGTGTTCATGCTGGCAGCCTTTCCATAGACCGCCAGCCCCTTGAGACCCCGCCAGCCCCATTACGAACATTCTGCTGGGCCGGGACATTGCCGACAGCTCCACATGGAGCCGTCATCAATTCCTCAGTGCGGCGGGTGCAGCAGCACCCGTTGCGCAGATCACTGCCCGAAAATAGGGCAGTGACCTGCATGATGTGGCACTGCACGGAGGCCCCTGTACTGCCCATACCGCCCATACGAAGTGCATGGGCAGTGCAGGGGCCTCCAGAGGGGCCCCGGAGCACCCCCTCAACCAGCCTTTCCCTGGCAGGAGAACCCACCAGGGAAATGCTGGGGGAAACAGGGTACATTATCCAGCAGCAATGCCCTGTTGGATAGTGTAATCTGCCATCCTCAGGCTGCCTGTCTGCGGTAGCCTGGCGGTGGCTGAGGGCTGCCACAGATGGCCCTACTGATGTTTATTATATGGCGGTTCAGACCACCATGCCGGTGGCAGTCTTTTCCACCGCCGCCGGCATGGCAGTCTGAACCGCCGGGTTCGTAATGAGCCCCTTAGTCTCAACATGGCACACCTGATGGTTTCTTACCCAGCATTGGCTTACTGTGTTAGTGATCTTGCAGTCTGTCTGTGTGACTCGAACTCGGCCCAGTCACAGCCACATTTCTTCATTTGCGGCTTGTTAGAAATTGGGTCTTTAGTTGGCAGAGGTGTGTACCCTGTCCCAGTCTAGTCAGAGTAAGTCACAACACAACCTAAATTATCCTGTGCTCCCCCGCCGGTAGCTTGGCACAGAGCAGGCAGGCTTAAACCAGAAGGCAATAGGCAAAGTATTTGTGCAATTACCCATATAGTAACACAGTGAAAACACCACAAAAAGTACTTTACACCAGTTTAGGAAAATATATAGGGGCATATGTATACTCTGTTTGCGCTGAATGTGCGTCCAAAAATATTTACGCACATTCGGCGCAAACCTTGTCCCATATTTAAACTATGACGCCCGACCCCGCGGACGTCAAAAAACCTCTGTGTGCGTCATTTTTTGGATGCGGGAAACCCCCTTGCGTTAATGACATGCAAGGTAGGCGTTTCCGTCCCAAAAATAACTTTAATGCCTGTGCGCCTTATTTATACTCCTGTGTCATTTTGACACACAGGAGGGGGCGGGCCTTAAAAAACAGCACATAGCCTGATGTGCACCGTTGTTTAACGCCTGAGTGAGGGCAGGCGTTAAGGGACCTGTGGGCTCACTTCCATGGTCTCAGACCATGGAAGCAGTCCAGAGGTGCCCTTCCCTGCCCCCAAGGACACCCCCTGCCACTCTCGCCCACCCCAGGAGGACACCCATGGATGAGGGGACCCATCCCAGGTAAGTACAGGTAAGTTGAGGTAAGTATTCTTTTTTAATTTTTTTAAGTGGCATGGGGGCCTAATTTGGCCCCCCCTACATGCCACTGTGACCAATGGCCAGGCAAAGGGGACAGAAGTCCCCTGGGCATGGCCATTGGGCAAGGGGACATGGCCTTGGGCAAGGGTGCATGACTCCTGTCTTTGCAGGAGTCATTTCAATGGGGGTTGTGCGTCAAACAATGGTACAAGTCTGGTTTGAGCCATGATTTTTGACTCAAACCTGACTTGCACCATTTTTTGATGTGCAACCCCCATTTTCCCCTACGCCGGCGCTGCCTGGTTTGAGTCATTCTTTTTACTCTGACCAGCCCGCAGCGCCAGCTATGTCAATTCTTAAATAAGGTGCCCACATGGCGCATAGGAATGACGTTAGCCGGCGTCAAAAAGTATAAATATAGGCCATAATATTTAGTTGAAAAAAATAATACTAAAGTGCTAAAGAACCTATTTACACAAGTCAAGAGACAAGCAAAGAGCACACACTCACTCAGAGGCACACAACACCATCACCCATACACCATCCACGCACATCACAGTATACACCCTGACACATCACACCACACATCACCTCGCACATCCACACACATATCACTCACACCACATCCATGGCACCCCAAAGACACCCCAGTTTTTCTGAGGAGGAGCTAAGGGTCATGGTGGAGAAAATCATCCGGGTAAAGCACACACTCACTCAGAGGCACACAACACCATCACCCATACACCATCCACGCACATCACAGTATACACCCTGACACATCACACCACACATCACCTCGCACATCCACACACATATCACTCACACCACATCCATGGCACCCCAAAGACACCCCAGTTTTTCTGAGGAGGAGCTAAGGGTCATGGTGGAGAAAATCATCCGGGTAAAGCCACAGCTATTCGGATCATAGGTGCAGCAGACATCCATTGCAAGGAAGATGGAGCTATGGCAGAGAATCGTCGACAGGGTCAACGCCGTGGGACAGCATCCAAGAACAAGGGATGACATCAGGAAGATGTGGAACAACCTACAGGGGAAGGTGCATTCCGTGGTCTCAAGACACCAGATTGCTGTACAGAGGACTGGCGGTGTACCCCCAATTCCTCCCCCACAACTAACAACATGTGAGGAGCAAGTCTTGGCGATCATGCATCCTGAGGGCCTCGCAGGAGTAGCAGGAGGACTGGACTCTGGTAAGGCAAATCTTTACTACTTTCAACCCCCACCTGCATGCCATCACAAACTCCTACCCCTACCCTCACCCCCATCACTCCACTACCTCACATATATTCCACTATCACAACCCACACATCCCACTACCAAGCCATGCATGCAATAACAATGCATGGACACCCATCACAGACCTGCATAGACACACATCAGCACAGCATGCCCAGTAGAGAGACTCACCCAGGTCACATAATCACAACTCACACATGGCCAAGGTAACAGGGAAAGCACAATTATTCAGGGAAACACACCCTTTGCACAACATGGCACACACAGATACAATAACAATGCATTTGCATTCCAACAGGACCCCTACCCAATGTCACTGGAGAAGAGGTGCCACCAATATCCAGCCCCCCCGAAGAGGCCCACAGTGATGACAGCAGCTCTGCACGCCTGGATCATGATGACTAACCTGGCACATAAGGGACCTCTGGACAGTCGGTTCCCCTGCCACAGTCCCAAACGACCACAGAGCCTCCCCCCTCAGGAACCACCACCACAGCACCCACCCAGCGGGTCCATACCTCTGTTCCCAGGACATGTCAATCAGCAGTGTGTCCACCACTAAAGGGACCTCAGGCCACCCCACAAACACAGGACGATCAGGGACCTGGGGTCAGCGGCAGTGGGCACACAGTTCAGGGGACAGAGGCACAGGACAACAGGGAAGCTGGAAGGACTGCTGTGCGACAGGGGGGAGGACAGGCCCAGGGAACTGACCCTCCACGAGGCACTCTCAAACATCATGGGAACGTACCACCATTCACAGGAGACCCAGCGGCTGCAGGAGGGACAGTACCTGGGGATCAGGGAGGACCTCACCAAAATCTGCACCATCCTGGTCACCATAGCAGGGGTGCTGGCTGACATGGGCAAGACCATGAGGGAGGCAGTGGCACAACAAAGGGCCCCTGACACTAGCCAAATCGAGGAACAGCCTTCCACCTCCGCTGGTGCTAGTGGACAGGAGGCCCCACCACAGGACCAACAGGCCACCAGCACCCCACGCCCTATAGAAGGAGAACCACCCCGAAAAGGTCCCTGCGATCCAGGCAGAGGACAGAGAACATTGCTGAGACCCCCACCTGGAAATAGACTCTCCTGATTGTCACTCTTCTGTCCCACTCTGTCACCCTGTCCACCTTGAACTGCCATTACTCCCCTTCCTATGCCTCATTGGACAATGCACCTGTAATACCAAGAGACTGGACTCTACCTTGGACTTTCCTCCACCATCACCCCAGCCCCTTGCACTTACCCCCATACTATTTAGCACAAAAAATAAACACCCTTGAAATATAAACCATACTGGAGTCATGTAACGATTAGAAAGATGTATTCTTACAACATTCTCAAAGCATTGCATTGTCTAAATTCAAATACTTATACCACAGGATGACAGTTGGTGGGCAGCAGTACAAATAGCAGGAGCCAGAATGGGGTGCACAGATCTTAAAAAGGGAATCCAAAGGGAACAGTCAGTGTCCATAGACAGAGGGTAAGAGGCAGCCATGTACAATGTCCAAAGGTATACTGAAATGTGAAGTTGAGTTACAGTCTCTTACCTGTGTGTCACTGGAAGTACTGCTGTATAATGTTTGTTCTGTAGTCCACACCTTCTTCATCTGCCTCCTCTTCCACACTGTCCACAGAATCCACCTCTGCCACAAGACCAACACCAGGCTCATCCTCCAGCAGAAAAGGCACCTGGCGTCCCAAGGCCAGGTTGTGCAACATACAGCATGCCACAATGATCTGGCACACCTTCTGGGGTGAGTAGTACAGGGATCCACCAGTCAGATGGAGGCACTGGAACCTGGCCTTCAGGAGGCCAAAGGTCCTCTCAATAATCCTCCTTGTTCACCCATGTGTCTCAATGTAACATTCCTCTGCCCTGGTCCTGGGATTCCTCACTGGGGTCAGTAGCCGTGAGAGGTTGGGGTAACCAGAGTCACCTGTAAATATTGAGGGACAACTGTTAGACACACACTAACCCTTAGGGACAACCCTATACTCAGACCCCAACTTATACTGTGTGGGGAACTTGGCCTCACCTAATAGCCACACCCTCTGGAGTTGCCCTATCACATAAGGGATGCTGCTATTCCTCAAGACATAGGCGTCATGCACTGAGCCAGGATATTTGGCATTCACATAGGAGATGTACTGGTCTGCCAAACACACCATTTTCACATTCATCGAATGATAGCTTTTTCTATTCCTGTAGACCTGTTCATTTCTGCAGGGGGTACACATGCCACATGTGTACCATCAATAGCACCAATGGTGTTGGGGATATGTCCCAGGGCATAGAAGTCAGCTTTCACTGTGGCCAAATCCTCCACCTGGGGGAAGACGATGTAGCTGCGCATGTGTTTCAGCAGGGCTGACAACACTCTGGTCAACACATTGGAGAACATTGGCTGAGACATCCCTGATGCCCTGGCCACTGTTGTTTGAAAGGAACCACTTGCCAGGAAATGGAGCACTGACAGGGCCTGCACTAAAGGGGATTCCCGTGGGCTGGGCGATTTTTGACATCAGGTCTGGCTCCAATTGGGCACACAGTTCTTGGATTGTGTTACAATCAAGTCTGTATGTGATGATGATGTGTCTGTCCTCCATTGTCGACAGGTCCACTAGGGGTCTGAACACCGGAGGATGCCGCCATCTCTTCATCTGCCTCAGTGGTTGTAGCGTATGTAGGAGAACGGTGAGCAGAAGGTCATGTTCCACAGATATGGCACAACTGTTTTTAAATCAATGTCACAGAAGTAGTGTGTAAATTCGAGTCAGTAGATGTGCCAATATGTGCTGTGACACAGCTAGGTGCCATGCCATGTGCCCCCCCTGAAATGGCAGCTGCGTCGCAGTAGGCAGTCGATGACCACCACGCAACTCTGCATTGGTTATCATTGGGCCCTATGGGTCCCAGGATCCAATGGCGATGTACGCCAGAGGTGACGGTACGCCCCGCCGTGGAAGTCACCACCCTTTTCTAGCTATTCACTCACTTGCTACCTGACCATCAACAGGAGAGGACCTACACTGCAAGTGCTGCTGTGACCTGAGTTTGGAAGCGACAATGGCTAGAGTGTCCGAGGAAAGGGCCCCTGCCTTCACTGTGGAGGAGTTGGAGAAACTGGTGGATGGGGTCCTCCCCCAGTACACATTACTCTATGGTCCTCCAGACAAACAGGTGAGTACATTGTGAGCATGATGTTTGGGCAATGCCTGTTTGAAGAGGTGTGGATGTAAGACACATGTTGGGGGTGCTAAGACGTCCTGGCCAAAAAGCTGCATGAGAGGTGGTCAGTGTATGTGTGTCAGGGCATGGGTGAGAACTGGTGGGCAATGAGTATGATGGTCCGGATGGGTGGGTAATTACATTTTCCGCTGTCTTTTCCCTCTAGGTCAGCGCCCACCAGAAGAAGGATATTTGGTGTCCCATCCCCAAGGAGGTGTGGACCCTGGGGGTCTATCACAGGCAGGGCACCCACTGCCGCAAGAGATGGGAGGACCTGCGCTGCTGGACCAAGAAGATGGCGGAGGCCCAGCTGGGGCTGGCCTCCCAACATGGAAGGGAGGTCCGTCGCACCATGACCCCCTGATGTTCCGCATCCTGGCGGTGGCCTATCCAGAGTTGGAAGGGCGCTTGAGGGTATGCACAGCAGCCACAAGGGGGTGAGTATGATTCTGATTCCTGACTTTGTGTGCTTTAGGCAATAGCTGGGTGGGTGATGTGGGCTGTGGGTGCCCCTAGGCCAGGGCGATCATGGCAGGGTAGGTCCCTTGTGTGCAGGCTCTGAAGCACTCATACCCCAATGGTCCAAGTGGCCAACTACTACTGGGCAGGGTCCTGTGGGTGTCAGATGCGCTGGTGACTACCTTAGTGACTGGCTGGCCATGGCCTAGTGCATAGGGCTGCTCCCTGTGTGTTGTGTCCGCCAACAGTAGTGGTGTTGCTGGCATTGACCAAGTGTATGCTTTGTCTCTCTCCCCCCCCCTTTTGTTTTGGCACCCTGTCCTTATGTGCATTAGCATCATCTGGTGGAGGAGCAGAGGCACCGGCGACGGAGGGAGCTGCATCCCACATGGCCCATGAGGGCGATTCCACTGAGGGTGAAGGCACCAGTGGGACGGAGGACGAGGGGAGCTCCATGATGGGGACAGGAGGGGATACCAGTGACAGCGATTCCTCTTCTGACAGAAGCTCCCTGGTGGTGGCGGACAACTTTGTGCCCACCCCAACAACAGGTACAGTCGCCACCCCCCTACCAGCACCGCCCTCCCAGCAGCCCCTCAGTGTGTTTCTTATGCCCGCTCACCCAGGAGAGTAGGCATCTCCTTCGCCCCAGGCACCTCAGGCCCTGCCCCAGTCAGCCCTGCTGCCCTCAGTGAGGAGACTACTGACCTCCTGAGATCCCTCACTGTTGGGCAGTCAACCATTCTGAATGCCATCCAGGCTGTCGAGATGCATTTGCAACAAACAAATGCATACCTGGAGGGCATTCACTCTGGCGTAGCAGCCCAACAGACAGCATTTCAGGCTCTGGTCTCAGCAATGATGGCAGCCATTGTCTCTGTGTCTAGCCTCCCCCCTCCAACTTCCTCTACCCAGTCCAAATCCCCTCAACCCCAGCCTATCCCAAGCACATATTCAGACCAGCATTCACCCAAATCAACACACAAAAGTGGCTCAGGCATACAAAAGCACCACACCTGATCTCACAGGCACTCACACAAGCACCATGCCCATGCAGACACAGTAGCATCCACTGTCTCCACCGTGTCCCCCTCCTCCTCTTCGTCCACCCCCCTCCCAGTCTCATCTCCAATCATACACCTGCATGCACTACATCTTCATCCACTACATCCATCACCAGCAGGCCCATCACAACACAGTCCTCACAAGCAGTCCTCACCCCCACAACCATGCACACGTCCCCTGTGTCCTCTCCCTGTGTGTCTGTGAGCCCTCCTCCCAAAGTACACAAATGCAGGCACACACCCATTCAATAGCCATCCACCTCACAACAGCCTCCAGCCCATGCACCTTCACCCAAACTCAGCAGACGTACACCTCCTACAACTACTACCTCTTCCTCCACTCCCACACACCCCCATCTTCCCGTCCCAGTGTGTCTAAAAACCTTTTCCTGGCTAACGTTGACCTCTTCCCTATGCCTCCCCCCGTCCTTCCCCTAGGGCCAGGATGTCTAGATCCCAGGCTAGCACCTCAGCCAACAACTCGGCGTCCGCTGTGGTCCCTTCAAGTCCGAGAGGATCGAAGAGGGCACCCATCAGAGCTGGCAGTGTGCCACCTACCACTGCAAAAGAGCTTTTGACTCCACCACCTGCCCAGGTTAAGAAGGGGCCAGCATGCAGCACAGACAAGACGCACGACCCACCCAGCAAGTCCTCATCCAAACAACAAGAGGACAGTGCCAAGGTCCCAGCAACATCTACCAAAGTGGGGAAGGGAAAAAAAACAAAGGCAAGGCACTTCAGTGCTCGGACCCCCAAGGTGAGGGACTGGTGACCACCATTTGTCCTGACAGGCCAGCAACCTGTACCACAGTAAGCACCGCCGCAACCACCGCCACCTAGCACATTATAATAGGCTAGCTCTGCCAAGGAACTTACCTCCTCTAGACCCAACCCATTGGGACAGAGATGAAATGCCCACATGTCAATCATGATGAGTCTAAATACACAAATCAGACACCCAAAGTAGAATGTCCTTTCATTGCAACCTTCACATACCCCATAGAATGGAGATGAACGGCCAATGGGGGTACAACAACAAACACAGATATGTACTGTCCTACACAGGCCATATCTGTGATATAAATGAGATGGCAGCCTCACATGGACTCCATACCTATACCAGTACTAGTTATGTTTCAACCCTGTACCAATCTAATGAGTCACCCAGCTGAAACAACAGGTGATCAGCACAGATGGGCGTGGTCAGACACCTTAGAGCCACTAACACTCATATGCAGATGGATGGACCAGGTTTGTGTCAATGGGTATGGTGAAACACCAGTTCACATCCATAGGAATGACAGGATGGATCAACACACCTGGCATTTGATCATCTCCACATGCAGTCAGAATGATGTCTTGATACAGGAGTCCAAAACTTACACATAGCTATCCATGATGTCAGATCGACATCTCATACACAGGAAAGGTGGTTCCAACTGATTCACACTAGTCTACAAACACCCATCACCTACTACATTGTCACAGAAGCTACATTGAGACTGCAAACACCATACAACCAGGGCCAAGTACCAGAAAACAGTCAGCACCTACCATGTTGTGGCTGCTGTGCTGCCCCCAAACGCCTATCCACCTCAGGGTAGGCCACCACCAAACTGCAGGCCAACAGTGGGGGTGAGGGTCCGACGGGCACACCTCCCTAGTTGGGAGGACATCCCCAGCTGGGCCTACACAGTCTTTTTGGCACAGCATCTCAGGTCTTCCCACCACTTCCAACAATGGGTGCTCTGCTGGCTGTGGACCCCCAGGGTCCGCACTTGCTTAGCGCTGGCACACCAGATCCCCTTCTTCTGATGGGCATTCACCTGCATGGATGACACAGAAAAAAAGGAGAAAGTCATGTACACATGCCCCATTCCAACAGAAGGTGACACTACACATCTGTAACAGCAAGTTAGCACACATACCCATCCTCATAGCACACATACCTGTACGGTATACCACATGCATGCATCTACTCCAAATACAGTTCACATGGCTGACTCACTGTCACACACAAAACCAAGCACACATGGCTGGCCCATTGGACTCACCTGTTCCTCTGGTGCCCCATATAGCTTTCCATACAGGGGGAGGACCTCCTCCACCAGCTTCTTCAGCTCTTCCTGTGTGAAGGCAGGGGCCCTTTTACCTGCAGGACGAGCCATGATAGCTCCCAGAGGCAGTACACAGCAGCTCACGTAGTGGAGGTTTTTCTAGCAGTGGTGTCAGGAGTCAAGTGAGCAAGATTGCAGAAAATGGTGGTCACTGCAGCTATGTACAGCATGTTCACTGCCGGCGGCCATCACCATTAGCCCCTGGACGCCATAGGCAGCAATGTTAACCTATGAGCAGTTGTACAGCGGTTGCGACTCCCTACCGCCATGACGACTTCCACCGGCAGACTTCGGTCACTTCCAACTGTCCAGAACTGTAGGTCAGGCACCTGCCATTTTGGGCACATGTAGTCGATGCATGTGCTTAACTAAGTGTGTTAGACCCCTATTC
Source organism: Pleurodeles waltl (assembly GCF_031143425.1). NCBI lineage: Eukaryota > Metazoa > Chordata > Amphibia > Caudata > Salamandridae > Pleurodeles > Pleurodeles waltl. The sequence goes on from NC_090451.1 coordinate 476,095,265, forward strand.
GTCTAGATATCTGTCTCACACAAGGGTGTGAATTCATGGTTGTGCTGCATAATAGGCCAGTCATGAGAATATGATGTGTTGAGCCTGTATATATGTGGATAGTTCTGTGTAGCTTCTCTGAGGTACATAGGCATCGGATAACTATAGGTTGATTTAATTACATAGGTTTGATCAGTGCAGGACTGCACAGTCACCCACACATTTTCCTATACATATGTGTCATATGTCCAATCCGACTTACATTTCAGCCAACATGCTGAAATGGCGGTGTATGATGTGCATTTCTATAGTCTGTAATGTTTATGTCAGCACTGTTATGCATCCCTTACAAATGTTAGGTGCCTAGTACTTTACCATGTGCTGCTGACATGTGTCTACTGCATGACTTATTATACCTTCTCTCTTCTCAACATAGGTATACAAGGGAAATGAGACAACCACCAGTGTACTGTCCACTGGTAGACCTGGCAACCATGGAGGACAGACACATCATCCAGACCTATTGCCTGACTCGCCAGACCTTCATGTATCTATGTAGACAGGTGGAGCCAGATCTGATGCCAGGCAATCGCAATCCCTATTAGATTCCTCCCATCGTTCAAGTATTGTCAGTGCTACATTTCCTGGCCACAAGGTCATTCCAGAATACAGTTGGCTTAACCGCAGGAATGTCTCAGCCCATGTTCAGTCTGGTGTTGAGGGATGTACTGTGTGCTTTCTTGAAACGCCTGGACAGCTACATCAGGTTTCCCCAAAGAGCGGATATGGCCTATGTCAAGGCTGACTTTTATCAGATGGGACAGATTCTTCATGTGGGAGAGACCATTGATGGCACCCATGTTTCCCTGGTCCCTCCCAATGGAAATGAACAGGTGTAAACGAACAGGAAGAACTACCACTCCATCAACGTGCAGGTGGTGTGACTGGTAGACCAGTACATCTCCCAAGTGACAGCCAAGTTTCCTGGATCAGTGCATGACTCCTCCATTATGTGGGTCAGCAATGTCCCACACATGATGACACAAATCCACACAAAGAGGGCCTGGCTGTTTGGTAAGTATGCTTTGTAATGTCTTGTCTATGTAGTATGACCTTTCATCACAATCTGACCACTCGCTGAACCTTTAATTTTAATAGTTCTATCATTATGTTCCCAGGTGACTCTGGCTATCCAAACCTTCCTTGGATGTTGACACTTGTGAGGTACCCATCCATGCCAAGGGAACTCTATTCCAGTGAGGCCCACAGGAGGACAAGGTCTGTAATCTAACAAACCTTTGGCCTCCAGAAGGCAAGGTTCAGCTGCATAGACCTATCTGGAGGTGCCCTTCTCTACTCGCCTCACAAGGTTTGCCAAATCATCATTGCCTGCTGCATGCTCCACAATCTAGCCCTGAGGCATCGAATACCTTTGCTAGCTGATGACATGAGGCAGCTGTACCTGTGGCTGACCATGGTGATATGGAAAGTAATGAAGACCTAGAGGAAGAAGTAGCAACTGACTCTAGGACTGAGCTCATCAATCAGTGCTTCCAGTGACATAAAGGTATGTGACGTGAGCCTTTTCAAGTCTTGTCTATGCACAATCAGAAGTGGATAGCTGACATAACACCTCATGACCTTTAACATATGTGATGGAGTGATGATGTCCAATGCCTATGTGTGAGTTGTGGAAGCAGACAGATAGAATGTAAGGTGAAAAGTATTAGTGGTTCACCTCTAACATGTGTTGTAGCAACTGATTCCACCATTCACTTCTGTCATGCACGGACAAGTTTTGAGCTCCTCCCACCTACTGGATGTGGATTTCATGAGTGGGTCCGCTACCAAAGGCTTGAGGTATATATTGTCAGTAGTCAATGATGAATGAGTACAGTTCTGATAGGTGTACATGACAGATAGCCTATTGAATGGATCTAGTGACGGGTCTGAGACTGGTGCTGTATAGTTCCAATGTTGGGGACCATGGTTTGGAGTTATACTACAATAGGCACGCAGTCGATTACCTGTACATGTGCTTACTGTGTCATCATGCCTTCCATCCTGATGGTACTCTCTGTCTTGCTCTAATTGCAGATGGCTCAATGGACTATACCCTGGTGTTACTGTAGATTTCAACCTCACTCTCTGACATCTGTACAGTGACATTACTGTCTTCATGTGTGTTCTGCTGAGGGAGCCACTGTTTGATGGCCATTTCACTGCCAGTTTGAGTCAGGGGGCATTACCAGACCACAGTTGGGTAGTAGAACAATTGTCGTTGTATCATTAAACACACATATACAGTAGGTGTGTCCATACGTGATTCATTGTGCATTTACGTTTTGTGACAAGTGTAATAAATGTGAACAACATAACAAACAGGTGATGAGTGGAGCTATGGTAGATGGGTTGATCAGAGTAGCTTCTACAGCAATTGATCACACAGGTCCAGTGTCCTTGTACCATGGAAAAATTGAGTTCTGTCTCAGAAAATTCAACAGGGTATATCAGTGGCACACAAGGGTGAGAAATCAGGAGAGGTTCACTTCCTGGCAGTGGGTTTGGTCTTGCCATCTGCTCCATCCAGATGTCTGGATGGATGTCCACGTTTGCAGGGGGAGTTCTTCAGCTACAAAGGGAGGTATGTCTGAGGCAGATGGTTTCCTGGTGAGTGGAGTCCCTTGGGTGCCCTATCCTCTGGTGCACAGCATCCCTCCTTCATCCTCTGTCCTTAGGTGCCTGTGCCCCTGGCATAGTGTGCCCACTCCCAATGTGAGCAGGACCATCATTTTTTGGGGTGTTAAGGTCCGACTGAGGTCTCTGTACTGTGGGGTACACAATAGATTGAAACGTCCTTAGGACAAAGGTTTGGGGGTGGTTGCTTGGCTGTGGTATCAGAACAACTGGGGTGGGGGGGATTGATGTGGGCAGCGTAAGGCTGAGAGTCGTTGACTGACCAGGTGTCCTAGATGGTTCAGGTTTCTCGTCACTGTCCAGATATCCAGGCATGTTGTCCTCACTGAGGCCTTCATCCTGAGGAATGCTGACAGTGTCTGGTATCCTCTCCATGGTGGCAACAGCAGTTTACCTGTGGATGGAGTGAGGGACAGAGTACAGTTAAGAAAGTGTGTTTGGTTTCCACTTCATGAGATAGACAGTGATTTACCATGATTCACTGCAATAACAATGACTGATGCTGCACAGCATAGCTTGGTAGTACATACAAGTTTGTGACAGGAGTACCATACTACATGTTGGGTGCTGTCATCAATGATGGTACATATGGCACTTCTGATGGGTTCTGTTACTATCTGATACTTGACATGACTAATCAACTCTGCTACCTAGTGAGTAGTCAGGCACGGTAGTCGTCACACAATATGGCTGCGCATTGCACCAAGATGTCCCATTGTGAACACAGTTTTTGGGTATGCAAGGGTAATATTCCTGTCTCTGGATGTTGAGTATTTGCATATAGTCTGGCATCTTACTTTCCAAATCCATTTTCATTCCATTACAGGCATGGGAATATGTATCAGTGTCCATTTGGATTAGTCACTGAGCTCTAGCTGTGTTTAGCCTTGCTTGCCATTTTGGTGTGCCATTGCATTGCTGTCATTGCCACATATGGTGCTTAATCGTACATTCTAGTTGGTGTAGGTAGTACAATAGTCATAAATGTATGAAATGTGATGTGATGTGCACATTGCAGATTTTCACATTGATAGGTTGGTGCATTGTGGGAGTCATAATGATATGATTAGCCTGTGGTATCCGTGCCCTTGTCATGGGCTGTGTGGGCAGTAGGGCTGTGTGGGGTAATGGTATGCAGGAGAGGGGCATTGGGTGATTGGCAGCTAGGTGCTGTGGGACTTTCAGTGAATTAGGGGGTATTTGATTCAGGCCCTCAGGATGCAGTGTGTCCAAGACCTTCTCCTCCTAAGATGTGAACTGTGGGGAGGAGGTGGGGGCCCACCCCCAGTCTTCTATACAGCTATCTGGTGTCTCGATGCACCTTCCTCCGAAGGTTGTTCCACCTCTTCCTGATGTCGTCCTTGTGTGTGGATGGCTGCCCACTGAGTTAACCCTGTCAATTATTTTTTACCACAACTCCATTTTCCTGGCAATCGATGTTTGCTGGCCCTGTACTCCAAGCACTTGTGGCTCTACCGTGACGATTTCATCCTCCATGACCCTCAACTAATCGTCAGTGAATAGTGGGTGCTTTTGTGAGGCATGGTTGTGATTGTGTTGATGGTGTGGGGGGGGGGTTGTGTATGGAAGGGTGCAGTGTTGGGTGATTGACAGTGTGTGGGTGGTGCATTGTGAGGGATGAACAGTAGTCATGGAATTTGTGTGCTTGTTATGTGTGGGTTGTGTTCATTTAGCATCTGTGTGATGTGTGTGCCTATAGTGTTCGGGTGCTCTCTCTGTGTATGTGTCTGCTCTTTGTCTCCTAATATTGCGATTTAGTAGCAAACGATTGTGGGTTGTGTGGGAGTTTGTTGTGTAGTGGTGTTTGTAGGTGTGTTGGGTGTGTGGATGTGCATCAGGTGTGTGGTATTCAAACTGTCCAAAGTGGTGGTGTGTTCTGTCAGTGGTGGTTTCTGACCTCGGAGGCTCGCACCGCCAATGTTTTGCCACCATGGAAGAACCGCTGAGGTGATTTGTGGGTCGTAATCTGGTGAGGGGATTTGTGTCAGGCTGGTGGTGAAGGTGGTGGAACCACCTCTTTCCTGTCCTCCAGTGCCCTGGCGGTTTCAGAATTTGTGATGTTTTTTGGCAATCTTCACGGTGTAGGTTTTGATATGGCAGTCAGATGACTGCCAACTTATTGGTCTTTTGGTAGCCGCCAAAGCGGCGGTCTTGCCAAAAGACCCCTAAACTCGTAATGAGGCCCTATGTCTTTGGGGAACCCAACATGGGTGAAGGTCCCCATCAGAGTTCTGGTCACAACAAGTGCAGTCACTGTCCTCAGATGGGTTGCCTCTGGGTTTTGTGTGGCATGGTTCACCAAGACGAGGAGGAACCTATTGCCTAGGGCTATCTTGGGGTCCAATGGACTAATGACGTTGATGCCCACCCTTTCAAAGGGTTTGCCGATGATGAAAAGTGGGATCAGGGGAGCGTTCAGCTTTTTTCCTGACTTCCCACTGGCCTTGCAGGTGGGACAAGACCTGCAGAATTCATCTGAGGCTGTCTTTATTCTGGGCTAATAAAAGTGGGTGACAAGCCTGGTGAAGGTTATTTCTTGCTCTACATGTCCTGCCAGGAGTAAATCATGAGCCAAACCCAATAGGAAGGCCTGGTAACACTGGGAGCACACAAGCACACCGGCTGCTCCAATACCCGGAGCATTAGGCTCACTGTAGAGGAGATAATTTTCCCAGTAGGTTAGATGATCCTCAGAGGTTTCACCTGCTGCATGGACTGAGGCCTGTCACCTCAAGCCCTCAAGAGTGGGACACTCTCTCTTTGCTTTGCACAACTCCTCCATAGTGGGCCCACCCTCAACTTGCCAGCCAACAAGATCAGGTAGGTCACCTTGTGGTGGCAGTGTCTTCCCCTGTTGGCTCTTGGGCCTTCTCCTCAGGGACCTTGTCACCCTCAACTGCAGGACCTTCAAGGACTGGTTTCCCATGCCCCTCTCTCTTCTCCTTGGCATCTGTCTGGGCCATTGTTTCAGGCTCCAAATGCCCTTGACTCCCTTCTCACACAACCATGGACCTTATGCTCATACAGGTCCACCCAGGCAATCCCATTAACTCCAAGTGAGACCTGAGCTCTTCCTCCCTCCATGTAGCATGCCCCATGTCATTTCCCAACAGATAAACTACAGGCATGTCAGGGCTCACAGCAACTTTCAGAGAGCCAGCGACCCCCCACTCAAAGAAAGCCAGAGCCACCAGTATATGGCTCTCATGATTGTCAGCGACTATGACTTGGTGGAATGTGTCAGTAAGACCTGCACTGCTGACACCAGTTGACACTTGACAGTTGTCATGCCGACTCCTGTGTCACAGAAAGCTTCCACCCATTGCCCATTAACATTGACCCACTGCCTATTCTTGGAAGTATTGACAGGCATGTGGGCCTTTGGCACCATATATTCATCCCCCTGGGACACTAGGGTTACCTCTGTCTGTTCCTCAAAACTAGCTAGGACTATCTCCTCCCTGAGCACTACACTGGCCAACTTAGGTGTCTGCCCACCATTGAGTAGCTGCGTCCTCTTGGTATATTTAGAGTGATCCTTAGAGTGACCTTACCTGAAACAATCTGTACAATGGGGGACAAACCTCCCTTTCTTATGGTCTTTTTAGGATCAGACTGCGACTTGTTACCACTACTCCATTTGGGAATTAGTTTGGGGGCCTTTAGAAAACTCCTTATTTTTAAACCTTCCCCTTCCCTCTTTCTTCTGGCTGGAACCCTGGCCACCTTTGTGGGTGATTACCCAGATAATTTTTTCGATACTCTGGCGCTAGCCCAGAGGTACACCTCCTCAGCAAGCTTCCTGGGATCAGTCAGCTTACTGTCAACCAGGTGCCGGCACAACTCTGTAAAACAGGTACTGAGCACGTGCTCTCAAGATTAAATTGTGCAACCCAACATAATCATTGACTTTGTTGCCCACACCCAGCCATTCAGTGCCTTACTGGACTGGAGTAGTCAATTAAATCTACCTAGGATAGGTTGGGGAGCTTCTTAATTTCCCTGCATTTTTGGTGATACTTCTCAGGGGTCAGTCCAAATTTGGCAGTCAAAATGGCTTTCATGGGCATGTACTTGACTGTTACCCAACCTCTAATATTAGAAGTGTATCCCTCCCAAGTGTTTCTATGTGTTTCCACATGTTTCTATGTGTTTCCACTTCCCAGTGCTTTTCAGGAACTCTATTTTCCCTCAATGCAACTTCATAAGCAGAAAACCACTTATCAATGTCATCTCCCACCACATAACTGGGCTCCAAACCCATAGGAATACGAACCTTCTTGTCTCCATCAGGTACTGTATGTATGTTGCCACCATCACTGCTGGACTCAGACTGCCCAGTCTTGAGATCTAGCTCATTAGATGCGGTTCATGAGCCAAACGTAGTTTACTTTCTGCTAGAGGTTCTTTCAGCTTCTCTTTCAGCCTTCCTCTCCTCTGCCTCCATTTTCATTTTGCCAACTGCAGTCGGAATTCTCTCTCATTTCCTCTCTGGTCAGGCCATGACTACAGACACTGCCTCCGGCCCTCCTAGTAGCCACATTCCGGGGTGTCCCCCTCAACTGCTATTGATAGCTTCTTTGGGGAGCCATTCACATGCTCCCCACCTCATCATCCACTTTGGAGCGGGCCTCTGCCCAGGCCCGCTGCACCTTTTGAAACTCTACCTTATTGGTGGCTCTTCTGGCAGGTACCAACATCCCTTTACAAAAAGCTTTTCAACTGGTTAACTGTGTACTCCTCCAACCTAGCCAGCTAGTACGCCATGGCTCCACTTGTATAGAACCAGCCAGAGACATGATGTGTAGGATGTATTAAAAAAGCAAAGCAATGAAAATTGCAGAAAGAAACAAAAAATCAATATGTTCTTTGAATGTGAGTAGGTACTGTACACGTAGCTAATGTATGGCACTGAACAAACACAAGTCCTACCCTCACCGCTGATCAGCAACATTATAATTTGGGTCTCTAGTTGGCAGAGGTATGCACCCTGTCGAAGTAGGGATCAGTCAGTGTAAGTCACAACACAACCTAAACTTTCTTGTGTGCATCCTCCGGTTGCTTTGCACAGACAGGCAGGCTTAACTTAGAAGGAAATTTATAAAGTATATGTGCAATAAAGTATACAATAACACAGTGAAAATGCCTCAAAAAGTACTCCACACCAGTTTAGGAAAATAGATAATATTTGTATGAAACAAATAAGACCAAAACAACAAAGATCCAATATGCACAAGTCAAGATATCACTTTTTAATGGTTTAGATTGGTCTTCAGTGGTTGTGTCTTTTTAAAACTTAGTACCTGGGATGCATCAAAAATAATGAACCAAGGAGACTGTAGAGGAGGTGATGCATTGGAAAGTAAAGTGATGCGTTGGCTTTTCCGTCACAGCGGAAGTGATGCATTGATTCTTTCCTCGAGGCAAGGTGATGCATCCATTTCTGGGTGCGCAGCCTTGGCCCCTTACTGCGGCTTGGGATATTTTGATACCCAGGGACAAAGTGTGGAAAATCCAAAACATGTTGTGATGATGAAACAGGTGCTGCATTATTTCCAGAGGAGCCGTAGCAATTTTTCATCCGCAAGCCTGGCACTGCATGGATTCTGCTGGCGATACTTCAATTTTTGCAGGAGTTGTATTGGTTTTCTGGGGCAGTGGATTTTCTCCCTCTGGTGAAGTCTTTGATGGCCTTGAGAATTCTTAACAGAAGGCAAGCTCAGTCCAAGCCCTTAGACATCCCTTGCGGAGGAAAGAAAAGTCCTTCCAGCAGAGTCTGTGGGCAGCAGGCAGCAAGCCCATATGCAGGAGAACTGTCCTTTAAGGAAAACAGTCCAGGTGAGTCCTTTGGGCAGCACAACAATCCCTCTGTCAGAGTCCAGTTGTAGGTCCAGAAGTGTCTTATTTTAGGGGGTTACAGAACCAGTATATGTACCCAAATGTGTGTCTTTGAAGTTGAGCAGTTCCCCTATGAACCCAGTACTTTTTTCTGCTAGGATTTTGTAGGGCTTATCAGTCCTTTGTGTGAGGTCATGCCACTAGCCTTTGAAGTGTATGTGAGAGCCCCTCCACCCATCCTGTCCAGTAAGACCCATCGGTATGCAGAAGAATGCAGATGCAGCTGAGTGTCCTGTGTTTATGTCTGTCTGGGTGGAATAGAAAGTAGTAAGTACAGAGAAATGTGTACTTCTAAAAGTGGCATTTCTAAAATACTAATGTTAAATCCAACTTCACCTGTAAGCAAAATTTGTCACTACCATTTCAACCATATCAAACATGACAATGTCAATCCTTTCAGATCAGAAATTACCACTTAAAAGTATATCAGGAAATTTTCAATACTGGCCTATGAGTGGAGCAGGCTTCACAGTAGTGAAAAACAACTTTGGAAGTTTTCCCTACCACGACATATACAACTTACAAGTACATGTTCTGCCTTTTACTTAGATAGCACCATTCCCGTTGGGCTACCTAGGACCTACCTTATCGGTGACCTAAATGTAATAAAAGGAGAGTTTAAGGCTTGGCAAGTAGTTTTAAATGCCAAGTTGAACTGGCAGTGAAACTGCACACACAGGTGCTGCACTGGCAGGCCTGAGACATGGTTAAGGGGCTACTTAGGTGTGTGGTACAGTCAGCTCTGCAGGCCCACCAGCAGCATTTAATTTACAGGCACTGGGAACATATAGTCCACTTTACTATGGACTTATAGGTAAATTAAATATGCCAATTGGGTAGGAGGCAATGTTACCATGTTTAGGGGAAAGAGCACAAGCACTTTAGCACTGGACAACAGTGGTAAAGTATGCAGAGTCCTAAAACTAGAAAAACAAAATCAGAAAAATGAAGGGAGGCAGGAAAAAGAAGACCACCCTAAGGCTCAGGTCTAACATGGCTTATATAGCGCACCTAGAAAATCTATACTAGTTCTGTTGCTCAGAACCCTAAACATTACACAGTGTAGGCTTGTTTTGTTTCCTGCAACTGCTGCAAACTGAATTAGTATGTCATACAGTTTACAGATATATTGTAGCTTCTTTCAAGCTGAGTAAAGTTGTGGGGAAATAATATATTATGTGAGCATACTTTTTAAAGTTATCTTTTGCAATTGACCGAGATAGCCAGGGTCAATGCTAATTTTTATAGGTTATGTCCTTTATTAATGCTGATGTAATGACTGATTGGAAACTGTGGTTTCCATTATTATTCTAATGATATTCTATTGAGATTTTAACTTAACTGTATATTAACATTATGTGCAGCTTTTCACTTTCATGTAATTATGATGGAGCAACTTGTTGCTTATTTACTATGCTCACCCTTTTTGCTCCTGATCATCCGCTGCTTCTAATATTTATCTTACACACTGTATGTGTTTTCATTCCTTCCATATTATATTGCCTGCTTTTATGGTCATTCAACCGAATAAAGTGTTATGCTACTATTACTAGACTATTTTCTCTCTTCATCTGACCTGATCTTAAGTAGTTATAGTCATGTCGCAAACAGGATTTCAGATCACTCCTTGGTCAAGATGTAAGTGATGGAAGTGGCAGGGTTTAAATTAGATAGACCAACTTAGAGATGGACTTTTAGCAAAGTGAAATTGAAAGATGATGTCTGGTGCTGTGAGATGCAAAATGATATTTCAAACTATTTGAAATTGAATACTAACACTGTCAACGTGGAAAATGTATGATAAGCATTTAAAGCGACCATCTGCACTTGCATAACTTCCAAGTGTATTATGAAAAAAAGGCACTTAGCTGTGTGCAGGGCGGGGTTAGAATCTGCTTTAAATCAAGCTAAGGCAATTGTTTTTAAAAATAGATCTCAAATGCACTAGAGCCCAGGAAAGCTAAGCAGCTAATGCAGAATTATTATTATGAGCAAAGGTATATTTCCAATAGTGTATATCTTCAAAGGATATATATAGAAATGTGAGTATGCAGGACAACTCTTAGCTTCACAGGCCCATAAGTGACAGGCTCAGAACAGAACTAGGTCACTTTGTGATACAATACTAAAGACTCTGATTTTGTCCACAAACAAATTCAGGATACATTTTTAAAGCATGTATCATACATTCGAAAAACACATTTTAGAAATGTTGCTGAAGATTTGGTTTCCAGGTTTTTGGCATGTCAGTTAAACAACGTGGGAAAGAAGATGTTGACTGTGGTGAATCATATTGGCAAATCAGAAGGCCCATTTACAAGGCTCCAAGCAGACTTTGCAGAGATGCCAATATGGGATGGCTTTGTTGAGTTATAACCCATCTGGAGGTCAGAAAGCCCTACGGTTGCTAAACTTTTGTTGAGATAATGAATTCCTAGATTTGGTCTTCAAATATCTATTGCGACAGATTGTGGCTGGCAATTTAGGAGCAAGGTTTTGCAAATAATATGCACTGCCTTTTAAAGCGACCAGAGGTTTCATTCTATTTATCATCCTCACTCTGCTGGTACAGTAGAAAGAATAAATGGAGATCTAAGAACAAATTGGTTAAAGTCTGTTTAAACTAGTTTAAAGTAACTCCACACACTTCCTTTTGGCTTAATTAACATCAGATGTATACCTGACAAGAGGACTCATCTATCAGCTCATGAACTAATCATGGGGAGAGCAATGAGATTGGCTTATAATCCTTCAACTGTATTAGTGTCAATAACAGATGACATTGTGCGTTATTTCTGCTAAGTTCTAGCTTATATGTTGACATCTATCACTCACCAGGTAGATGTGGCAACAGAAGCAATGAAAGACATATTGTGCCATGGACTGAACCCAAGAGACTAGCTAGTGATCTGAAAATATGCCAGGAAATGTTCTCTCGAAAAGCTCTGACATGGACCTTATTAAGTAATCTTGATGACAAACCCTGCACTAAAGTGAGCAGGAATCTCACAGTGAATCTATGCTGCTCATATGAAAAGAGTGCAGGGTCCAAATGAAGCAGTTATGAAAACAACCACTGGTTCACAGAGTCAAGCTCAAGTTCACAGCATGGATCCAGAAAAGGGTAAAAAATTTGCAGTGGGTGAAAAGTGAGTCATAAAAGTCCAGACCAGTGAAAGTGGGAACTCTGGTGTAGAACCTGATACCTCCACTAGTGGTGATACCTTCCAAGTTTAAAGCAGGGATGAGAGTGAAGAGCTGTTGCAATATCAAAGTGAAAGGTATGAGTAGCAACAGGAAAACGTAGGCCCAGATTTAAGAGAGCCTAGCACCATCTAACGTCAAATTAGCGTAGTTTTTTTTACACTAATGTGGTGTTGCATTGCACCACTTTGTAACTCCTTGAGACACATTATGCCTGCGCAAGGCATAATGTATTCAAGGGGGGCATTTCGGCACAGGGGAGGGCAAAAAATTGTGCAAACAAATCTAAGAGATTTGTTTGCATACTTTTTTCCAGTATTTTAATGCCTTCTCAGTGCAGGCATTAAAAGGAGGCTCTTATTGGTTAGAATAGGCCCCTGGGTGCTTTGCAGGATTAGCGTCAACATTTTTTATGCTAATCCTGCAAAGCACCAAACTAGCGTCAACAATTATGACGCTAGTTCCCTAACTACCACCATGGTGCGCCATATATTAAATAGGGCACACGCATGGTGACATTAAGGGGGTGCAAAGGGGCACTAGAAAAGTGGCACTGCATTAGGTGCAGAACCACTTTTCATAAATCTGCCCTGTAGTCCCTGTGCCAATGAAAAACTGGAAGAAAGCAATTCACAGTGTGTTGTACATTTGAGATTGATTAAGATTCAAGTCTATTCTTGTGTGAAAATTCAGATAAAGCAGGAAAAGCAGAAGAAAATAAGTCACTTAAAAGACTGAAAAGAACTTGCAAAAGAAAACATTGTCAACCAGATAAATAAGAAAGACTAATGTAAATCAATGAAAATCCTAAAATATGGAATTACACTCAGAAAATAGTATGGGTGAATCACCTATTGCTAAACGACCAATAAATAGAAGAACACCAAATAAAAAGTGTGCACCACCTGAATGGGTATATCTAGCTACAGTGTCAGAAGAAGAAGAATCAGTCAGAGATCTCCAGCTCAGTAAATTGTTGCCAATACAGTTTTGAAAGTGAGTTCAAAAGTGAATCTGAAGAAAAAGAAGTGAGAAAGTTGAATTCTTGCTTAGGTAAATCAAATGAAAGAAAGCTTGAACAGAGCATGAACTGAAATACTTTTTAAGAGAGGGAAAGAAATAATATACTATTTTTTAAAATTTTTGGTTTGAAAGGAATAAGAAGAAAAGAAAGACAATATTGTCATTTGAAAAATGTTGTTAACTTTGCATGTTGAGCCTCACAATCTCGTTTTGCAGGAAATGGAGTATAGCAAATGCTGTAAAAGTGCTGGTATTATTGGGCTATTAATAACATTACTGATATCAGGTAGACTGCTGTTGTGCTTACTGTCTCTGGTGATACATACTGCCAAAAGCGGTGAAATAACTATGGTGCATAACAAAGATAAACATATTGTCCTTGAACCTAGAGAAATTTTAGTTTGTGAATTTCAAGATAACATCTATACTGAATTGGTAAATATGTACTTTGACATAATGAAGGTTAAGAACTGATTCATCTGTACTTTACTTTCTTCTTTTGTAGGTAAGTGCATCACCTATTCACAGCTTCCAATTGTATATGGTTTATCCTGTACAGTGTTTGTTAGCATGTTTAATAATAATGAAATTTGTCTCCTTACCTGTTGGATTTCAACATGTCACTGGAGGACTTACATATCTCTGAGAATAGAGAGCCTAATCACAGTATTTAATGTGGTAATGTTTGAGAATGGTTGCACACAAAATAAACAGACTATTGGTGGTATGTGTTTAGTTTGAGTGAAGGTGAACATGCGTATATTAGTAATTACAATGAGAGAAGAGTAAAGGTCGTGAGAAATTAGAGAGATGAAAAGACTATACCAGAGCAAACCAAGGAGGAATAAAAATGTAGACTGTCAGATTAACAACCTAGATTGAGAATAGAGCAGGAAAGAAGAGGTGAATTGTGTTTGTGAACCTTTTATAGGGAGGATCCAAGTATCTGTGGCGCAATGACACTAATCTCGATCTGGCCTGGATCAAATCAAGAATAGTCCTCACAGGGGGGTAGGATTGTTTTGGATTTCTGTGGATTTCGGAAGTTTCCATCACAGAAATTAAAGACAAATAAATGACTTTAGGCAAAGTCTGAAGTGTGCTGGGCATTGTGGGAAAGAAAACATTTTGGGATCCATGCCAGGCAAACCACCCAGGAATCACTTGGTGTCTAGTTTAAAAAAATGTCTTTGGTTGGTAGTTTTTCATAGGTGGTGGCTGAGCATGGCCCTAAATACTACAGTTACCCCCATTGCTGATCTCTCCACTTCGGAGTTTAGGGACTTTTGTGTCATGGTCTCTTGACTCACCCACATAAGTAGTATATTCTTATTATCCAAAGACAAGTGGGATCATTGGGTGATACAAAATCTGTGGATCTGCACAGATTCTGGATGTTTTCTACACATACATTTGAGGGAAATGAGTGTTTTTGTCAAAGTGTGAGGTTTGAAAGGGCTTCTGTGTAGGAATTTCTTTTGAGAGCCATGCAAGTCACCACACCCTGGATTCACCAAGGTATTTTGTTTTAAAAAATGGGCAGGTTTGCTATTTGTGTTTAGGTGCCGACTGAGCTAGGGCACAAAATCCACAGCTTCCCAACATTGCAAAAAAATGTATTTTTCCAGAGGAAAAATGTGATGTATGTGTTTTTTGTTTTGGGGCCTTTTCTGGCTGTGGGCACTAGGCCTACCCAGACAAGTCAGGTACCCTTTTTTTCAGGATACTTTGCGGAATGCTGGGTTGTAAGACATTTGTGGTTCCCCACAGATTCCAGACATTTTGCTCACAGAAATATATGGAAATTATGTGTTTTCTATCAAGGTTTGGGGTTTACAAGGACATCTGGGTAGGAAAACATGTGGGGAGGCATGCCTGTATTCCAAATAAAAGCCAGTATGTTGGAAAAAAAGACTTTTTGAACATGCCTTCTGGATCAAATGCAAATATGTGTAACCACAAATTGAGAGATGTACAAATAACCTCTGTTCCTAAACTCAGCATCCGGTGTACATTTCAGAAATACATAGGTTTTCAGAATACCCATTTTTCACTCTTATATACTCCATACTTGGAAAAAATGAAACCCATTCCAAAGGTGCAACCTAGTTGTTGATTCTGGGCATCTCAGGTTCCTAGAAAAGATACAAATCCTATATATTGCCTCAACTGGAAGAGTCTAGCAGACGTAATGGTATCTAGCTTTTGTGAATTGGCCATCATAACAAGAAGGTACAGATGAAAACGTTGTGACAAATGGCCATTTTCAATATTTTTTTAATTTCAATAGTTTCCTTGTGAAACCTTGAAGGATCTTGATAAGTGACCCACTGCTCAATTCTGTCTTCTCTACAGAAATCGATAGCTTTCCGGGATCACTTCTGGGCTTCACACCACTTTCCACCACAAACTGTAAGTAGGCTGAAAGTACACAAATTCAAAAAATGATTTAACTCTTGAATGTTGAACCAACATCTTTGAGTTTTTCAGTGTGAAAATCAACAGCCCTATAGTTTGTTTGAAGATTATTCCTAATGTTGTTGAATGCAAAAATCCAGAGTGGGTGTTAGTTCATCAGATCAAAGGACTGTTGGAAAAAGGACAAAAATGTTTTTAAAAAAATGTTTTGCACTTACAGCCCTGTCCATTCATGACAACTGGTAAGATGGTGACTTTTGCATAGTAAACCTTTTGCTTATGCCATTTTTACAAAAAAAATAGACACTTTTTTCCTGACCTTTTTTTTCAATTTTTCCAAAAAAAACTCACATTCTAGGTACATTTTGGCTATTTTCTCAGTCCCCTCCAAGGAACTCATAAACCCAGGGTACCTTTAGAATCCCCATGATGTTAGAAAGAAAGTGCAAACCTGCAGTGGATAAAATTTGCTGCAAACAAGAATTAATGAGAGATAAGTACAAAGTACACCAAAAAGCCCAAAATATGCTTACTACTGGGGTGAAAAAGCCTCAGCAGTTAAGGGGTTAAGCTAAGTACCCAGCACAACCCCAAACATATATTAGTATTTAATCTTTGAGGGAGGCATGGCCAAGATGGCAACACCACTGGACTGATGAGCGTGAAGCTCAATTAACCTTGTATATCTGGCATCCTCCATCTCCTCTGTCTAGGCAGGGGGAGAGCTAGGCCTGCTGACCCCCCAGGGGACTCGGGTGACAGTTTTACCTCTGGACAGACAGCCAGTGGATGGCTGCACAAAAGAAGACCAGCGAACCGGTGGGCCGCATCGAGTGACCCCAAGGCCTGTCCTGACCTGAAGGGGAGCTGCGACTGTGTGAAGGCCTGGGAGAGGGTGATGGCACAGCATCCGGGCCCCAGCGGCACCCATGACAGTCCCCCTGATGCCAAAAGACACATCTACCTGCTGCAGTCACTCGGGCCCAGTGTGACGCAGGATGAACCGAAGCTGACAAGGAGGGAGCTGGCGCTGGATGGGGCCTCTGCAAGGGTCGATAATGACCTCCTAACGCTGGCAGTCTGTGTATGTCTGAACCCGGATGGACGTGGGCGACCACACGGTGCGATTTAGACACGCAGCCTGGCTGGGCTTGAAGGAGGGCTGCAACAGTGTGAGGGCCTGAGGAGGGGTAGACAGCTCACCATCTGGGCTCCTGCAGCAGCCACTGATGATCCCCCTGGGGCCCATCTACCTGTGGCATTAGCGCAGGCCTGAGAAGACAGTGGCATGACTGCGCAGACCGGCCTGGTGGTGAGTGGCGGCTGCATGAGTCCTACGCCAAGGGGAACGGAGCAGCGATGGTGCCCCTGCAACAGCTACTGATAGTTCCCCACCCAGAGCTCGGAGATACACTAACCTGCTAGCTTTGCGAAGACCCGGAAGGAGGTTGGCTGTGGTGCAGTGTGGCAGTGACAGGGAGGCTGGAACCGCTGGAGGTCTACCGCTAGGGGCAGAAGAGGTTAAGAGAGGATCCGGGGGTGCATCGGAAAACCTCTCCATCTATGTTGGAGGTAACATCACTGCCGTTCTTTAAAGACTTGGGGTCTTGTGGCGCTGCTTTCCCTCCTCCTCCCCCCCAGAGGGGATAACTAATGGGCTAGATACCCTACTATTTCTCCTGTCACCAGAATGCTGTTAAACGTGATGAGGAAGACCAGGTCCATCAAGACACTGTCGATGGAGGCGGCTTAGACATGAACGCCCTTCAATCTTCCAGAAAAAGCTTCAAATGCCCTGCAACAGCTTGAAGCCACACTGTCAACACATTCCATGCAATTTGATAAGGTAGTGCACTCCATATTGGACATAAAGTCCTCCTTGGAAACCTGGTTCGATATGATTTCCTTGGAGGTCAACTTGCTCTGAGCAGACCATCGTAAACTAGACAATCGGGTTGGTGACACAGAGTCCACCCTTGAGGTTGTGGGCCCCTCTGTCCAGGAAATGCAGGTTCGGCTGAAGCGAGTGGAGTCTGAGGTGGCCACGCTACAACGCAGAGCAGAGGATCTGGAAGGACACTCTCGCCAAGATAATATCCACTTCCTAGGCTTTCCAGAATGCACAGAAGGTCCCAGTGCAGAATTATACCTAGAGAGTTGGCTCACTGACACAGTGTTGGAGAGCAAGGTCCCGAAGTTCTTCTCCATTGGCACACCATATGCTGGGGCGGCCCCCACGGACTGGTGCCACCTCACAACTGTTAATAGCCCGGCTGCTTATCTACTAGAACCAAGACCTGCTCTTGCAGAGTTTCCGGACCAAAGGGCCATGGAAATACGAAAACTGCATGGTCACTGCCTATTTCAATTTTATTATGACAGTGTAACTTCAACAAAACTGCTACACCAAGGTCAAGTCGTGGCTACGCAAAGTACATTTGAAATGTGCCCTGCTGATCCCAGCAAAGCTCTGTGTGACTGATGGAGATCAGAACCATATTTTTCACTCTCCAGAAGATGTCTGGATGTGGCTACATGCTAAGAACCTAGCAGGACCACAGGGAGAGGTCACAGAGAACATGGTCTGGCTTATGCCTAAGAGTCGGACTCGGAAAAGGAAAACATTCAGGTCAAAACCAGGTAAGGATCAAATGGAAGCAGCTCAAATGCAGGAAGTCAAGGAACCATCACTTTACATGGCCAATCCCTACTCTCTGATACACACTGAGCAGACACTGGATTCTGGGTCAGACACCGGTGGTTCATCCTCTTCCACTGTACTTTCCCACCTAGGCCCACGGGTCATACCCCGCTCTGAAGATGAACTATAAGGACAATATTCTTGTTAGTAGCACTTAAACAGGTGCCATGGAAGTACCTTATCCGGGGGACCTCACGTGGATGTGGGGGCCAGTCATTGCAAGCAAAGACCCTGTGGTACGGCATAGTAGAATCCGAGAGGGCTCACGCTGCACCCACAAGATACTCTTAATTGGACACGCCTCCCCCTGTTGAACTTTCCCATACGAAATGATCCAAATCCTTATCTGCTGTGCACTTGTTACCTAGTTTGTCAAAGGATGGTATGGGGTTGCTCCACACTCATGCCTGGGGAGTGGGAGTTCTTCACTTTTTGAGGTTTTTTTTTGGTTTGTTTCATGCTGTCTAGAGAAATTGATGGTTACAGAGGAGGTTTGGGGGAGGGTGCGATACAGGTGGGGTCAAGGACTGCCTGGTTATGGACACATTTACCTACTACTTATGGATACTAGATATAATGGGCCTGATTCTAACTTTGGAGGACGGTGTTAAACCGTCCCAAAAGTGGCGGATATACCACCTACCGTATTACGAGTCCATTATATCCTATGGAACTCGTAATACGGTAGGTGGTATATCCGCCACTTTTGGGACGGTTTAACACCGTCCTCCAAAGTTAGAATCAGGCCCAATATGTTTAAATGTAATTTTAGGGGCATAGCTACACGATCCAGAAGGTATAGGATTTATGCAAACCTTAGGCGACAACACATTCATATGGTCTGTTTACAGGAAACTCACCTCACTAGGAGTGAACTAGTTCAAGTGAGCAGAAGATGGGGTGGGTAAGTATATGGCACAGGATACTCTGCGTATGCATGAGGGGTCCTTATCTGGGTTTATCCTGAGGTCCCTTTTGTGAAGGAAAGAGTTTTGATTGATGCCGAGGGCCGCTATGTGGCAGTTGAAGGTAACGTAGATGGACACTCATTTTAACTAATATCTGTATATGAACCAACACTGCGCAAGCAACTTTCCTGGACTGTCTAACACCTCCCACACTCTTAATGCCACAAGCACCAGGGATATGGTGAGGGGACGTTAATTGTATACAAGATACAGACTGGGATAGATCACTTCCTCCCCTTCCAGGTACAGCTGGCATTAACGCCACAAAACACTTAAGGCAGTGGTCTAGGACCATGCTCCTCTATGATGTCTGGCGGATGGGTCACCGTGGGGAGCATGAATACTCCTACTATGCAACAGGACACCAGGTCCACATGCTCTTAGATAACCTGTACTGTAATTCTGAGTGCTGCCCATTGATACGTACATCCGTGCAGAACTCTTTCAGATCATAGTCCGCTAAGGCCACCTTTCAGTGGGGAGGGTCGAGACCAGTTATTCCTTCCTGGTGCTTGCGTACTGAGGCCTTGCATGATACTGTGTTTCACACCATAATAGCAGCACAGATAACTGCTTATTTTGCTGAAAATATGGGAACGGGACCAACTGGCGGAGTAGAATGGGAAGCTATGAAGGTTACTATGCAAGGAATCTGCATCTCTACCTCACGGGCCGGCAGTGCACTGATCCACAGCGTGCTGGGGCTGGAGACACTTCTCCATGCCACAGAGCGAGAAGCAGTCACATCACCTCAGGCCAGATCGAGATTGGTGCCATTGCGCCACAGATACTTGGAGGACCACCAATGGTTGAGTGACCTGGACTATAAGTTCTCTATGGCCCTTCGGCATGCTGAGGGGGACAAACCTGGCAGGGTGTTGGTGTGGCTGTTGTGGAAGGAGGTTCCCAAAACACTGATAGGGGCTATCCAGGACCCTAAAGGATATATTAAAATCAATCAGAAAGACATTAATGATGTGTTAATAAATACCATGAGGAGTTATATTCATCTCCTGGGGACACACCCTTACAACTCATACAAGAATACCTGTGGGAGGGATCACTTCCCACATTAAATTCACCACAATGTTGGGAACTGGAACAACCCCTTCAATTAGAGGAAATTATGACAGCTACCCAACAGACACGGGGCACTAATGGGTTCCAGGCCGATTTTTACGCAACACACCCACAAGCATGTCATTCTCCCCACATCCTTCTGAGAAGCCCTAATTATTATACTACCTAAACAAGGCAGAGTCCCCATGGAGGTGAGGTCTTGCAGGCCACTCTCCATGTTAAATGTATATTATGAAATATTGAGTAAAGTCTTTGCTAATAAGCTACTCCCCCTGCTGAGAACCTTAATTCATTTGGACCAGAACGGCTTCAAACCGGGTATAGCCACACATTTCAACATCAGACCACTGCTAAGGAAAAAGACGCTGCATTGGACTTATTTCTCCCTTCGTGTGATATATGGCCTATGGAAGGTATTTTCATCAACAAACAAGAAATATCTATGAAGTAAAAGCAACAGGAATAGAGGACTCTTTAAAACAGTGCAATTTTTGATTATTGAAGTTCTGAACATTGAAGATTTATAACTAAGTTGGATTAGTATGTGGGGACTAGTTTGTCCCATTGATTTTGGAGGAGCAGCTGGTTTATTTTCCTGTCTCCTACCAGGGGGAGACTCCTATGTTCATACCCTAGACTGCCATCTACATATATGTTTTGTCCTTTTTGTGTTTTAAATCATATGATTGAGTTGGTGTGATTGTGAGCTTTTTATTATTAGTTTGCTTCCCAGGAGGTACAGGACTTTTGTATTATATACTTTAATTCAATAATTAAATGAATGACAATATAAATTGTAAAATAAAAAAGATTTTTTTGATATAAGAGATATACTGTACATATATGCATTTTGACATTGTTGGCTTGATGAATTATCCTTTCAATAGTTGGGGATTCTATTATTCTGGAAGCAATTTTTGAAGGTGGGTCTTTTCAATTTGTTGAACATTAGATGCCGGTGCCATATAGCTGATGCCTCAGAAGCAGAACCTGATGTCCAATTTGCGGCGCCCTTAGATTTTGAAAAGGCATTTGATACAATTAATTGGAGCTACCTACTTCAAGTGCATAAAGCTTTTGGCATGGGCCCTAACTTCCTGCGATGGGTAAAACTATTGTACACTAATTCCAAGGCTTGGGTTCGGACAGGATAATGTATATTACGCTCCTTTATTATAGAACAAGGAACTTGGCAGGGTTGCTCTTTATCACCAGTGCTGTTTGCCTTAACCATGGAGCCTCTCACTGCCATACTACACATGAAAGGGTCAGACTGGAGAGTCCAGGTGAGAGCTATCTGACATATCTTCTCCTTATATGCAGATTCTGTTCTTATTTATATATGACATACTCGAATAATTTGGCAATTTAACAGGCCTCAAAATTAATTGGGGCAAGTCCTGCATTTTCCGGCTAAAGAGGGTTGAGCCCATGATTTGGGCCATAAAGCAATTTCAACTTTATACACAGCGCTATGAAGGGGAAGCCCCCCCCCCACCTCAGCTCAGAGTAAGGAGCACTAGGAATACTCCCTGTCCATGACACTCACAACCCGGCAATGGAGCATGGCCCTTGAGCAATTTCAAAGAATCTCCCATAATGCACGTTGGAAATACACACAATTTATTTACGTGCACCAGAATTATCTCACCCCACATCGCCCCTGCAAGATGTTCCCTGTGACACAACCCAAATGTCCTAGATATAACTTAAAAGGTGCATCATTCATCCACATGGTCTGGGAGTTTCCTCTGTTGCAGTGCACATGGGACCAGGTAATGAAACTGATATCGGATATCATGGAGGTCAAGATCTCCCCCAAGTCCATTGGTTTGCTTGCTGGGTATCATGTCGCGCACCAAACAAAATAGGATGAGTATCAGTAAAAAATTTAAAATGGCCTTGAAGCTCAGTTAGTTTTCACCCTTTGCGTGCCTATTGCTGATGGAAAAAGTCAGTGATGTTTGCCTAACCTGTAAAAAGGTGGGTCTACTATCACTGTGGCTTAGTTGGCCTTCAGTTGATGTATTGTGCAGTAAAAGATTCAAAATAGTGGAGCAAGTTGAGACTCCAACATCATTGGGCAGAATAAAACCTGAGGGCCTGATTTAAGGAAAGTGCTGCTGCACTGGCTGCAGCGCCACTTTCTTTGCACCCCTCAGCGCTCCCTAATGCCACCATGTGTGCGCCATATCTAAGATATGATGCACCATGGCGGTAGTTAGGGAACAAGTGTTTTTGACGATAGCTCAGAGCTTTGCAGGATTAGTGTCAAAAGTTTTGATGCTAATCCTGCAAAGCCCAGAGGCCCATTGTAAACAATGCCGGGATCAGAGATCACAACGGTTTGGTGGCGGTCAAAGTTGTGGTCAGCCACGGCTGTGCCGAGTTCGGCACCACCATGCTGATCACAACTTCACTTTCTGCCAGCCTTTTCACTGTGGGGTTCCCTTGTCATGTCAAGGGCAGTGCAGGGGCCTCCCCGCCAGCACCCTCAGAATGCACAGTGTCTGCTATGCAGACAGTGCACATTCTGAGGGTGCTTGTGTGCGACAACAGTGACCTCAGCTTCCTGAGGGAGTCAAGGCCAATGCCGCCGCATTGTTTCCACCAGGCTGACCATCGGAAATATTGTAATATGATGTTTCCACCGTTGAGCCTGGTGGAAACATCGTGATACGACGGTAGTGAGGCTGCCGCCTTGACAGCAGCCTCACCCCTGCCATGTTGACAGTCTCAGTGGCAATGCCACAGAAATCGTAATCAGACCCATAATCCAAATACTCAATTTAACAAGTAATATAAAAACAAAAAAACAATTTAATAATAATAAAATATGAAATAAATATTTATCAATATAAAAGCAATAATTAGCATTTTCTTCAAATTAAATTCAGAATGATATGAAGGAACTGAAATTATTATCGTTTGACAAAAACAAAATACACACCACAAACAACAAATAAGAAACTAAAATTTAAACCACACATAACAAAAAAGCACAACTTCAATGAAGTATATAAAAACGTAGTAATACAATTTACAGGTTCAACCCCTGCTCCAAACATTTAAAAAAGTATGTATTTGTATTGTTTTTTTTCAGTATCAAGCAAAATAGAAATGTTTTACCAGTGGTGATGCTCGATATCGTTTTCTAACAATTTACAATTACAGACATGGATAAGAGGCTTTCTGCTGTTCCCCCAAGTGTTATTCTGCACTTTTAGGTGCATCTCAATCCATATATCTTTGTTTGATTGCACTCCCCCTACACGCCTGCCATGCCCACCAAATTGCTGACCATTTCCATGGGCAGGCCATCTTTGAAGATCTGATATTCTTTCATCATAAACGAGTCTTATTTCCAATCACTCAGGACTGGTGGCTCACCTGACTCCCAGAAGCATGCATTGTTTCTTTTTGCTACCCCTTCTCTAGGACTATCCAGAACTTGACATACTTTGGGACGTTTTCATCCAACCATATGTGTAGATTTGGATTTCTTTGCACAGAGTTGTATTTAGGCCTCAGTTAACACATGCTGTTGCTTATCTCTTTCCAATATCACTGCACTCAGGGACAAGACTATAGGGTATGAAAGAAAGACCCCTCCTAGGCAAAACCCAATAAAAAAAGCACTAGAGCCAGTTTTTCCATGTTTTTCTTATAACGTCATAGAGTAGTATGATCTCTGCAAGTCTTACATTTGCACTAATCCACAATCTGCTCATATTGCCACTCATTGCAGGGCTGTCAGTGCCTACTCCCATTCCTCTTCCTCCATGGCTCCCACATCGCCCTCCCAGTTTTCCATTTAACTTCAAGAGAATGTTAGGAAAATTATTAATTATCATTTTATATATTTGTAAAACCGCTTTTTCCTGAGAGGGTCATACAGCACCCTATCCTGTGGTGGGGAAGAGTACTAAATCACTAAGCCCTTTTTAATGTGGTTTGTTAGGGCAATGTCATAACTGAACGTATCTAAAGGACTTGCAATATGGCATTTTGTATTCTTTTTTTAGGTTGCTCAATTAGATCAACTCATCTTCCACCCATTCACCTCCCAGTTTGCTAATTCCAATACAGTTCCATCAATCAAAACCTTAGAATCTGTCTACCACAGTTAGCAAATGGCTGTGACTAACAGGGGAGGGGAGAACCTACAGTCTAGGTCATATCTTAA
Organism: Pleurodeles waltl; assembly: GCF_031143425.1. NCBI lineage: Eukaryota > Metazoa > Chordata > Amphibia > Caudata > Salamandridae > Pleurodeles > Pleurodeles waltl. The sequence goes on from NC_090451.1 coordinate 476,119,440, forward strand.
CCCAGGAACCTTGTGGCCTTTCACCAGGCTAACACAGGAGTTTATGTATGAGTCCATAAGCTGGAAACTGCTCCGCATCTCTACAGCACTGCCATTACTTCCTGCCACCAATGGCATGTCTGTCTACCCTGACTGCAGACTCATCCTTTGCTGTCACACTAGGAGAATTACTGTACTTTGTAGGTTGTCAAATATGTGCTCCTTTGACAAACTTTGCTTATTGGGGGAAATCTTGGAATCTGGGGGCATTACATGTATTGGGGAAAGTGTTGGACCTGTGGTTTGGGGGTCAAAATATGATTTAAACTACAAATGTAACATAAATAAATAAAATCTAAACAGTACTATTAACATTCCACATTTCACAATAAAATCAAACATATGAAAACAATTTAAAATAAGCCTAAAAACAACAAACACAAAAATATACTCTTAAATAATTTATATGATTACATATAATACATAATATGTACATACAGAAGAAACCAGCTAGCACAAAATTAATTTTCAGAAATGAATATAACAGTAATTAAAATACAAAGCTAACTACCATTACAAACAGCAATTATTCACTGTATGTATTAAAAACAGATCATTTAAATTATTTGTTTAAATATTTAATTGCCTAAAATTTAAATAAAAAATAAATGTTTAAAAGTTTTTTCTTTTTTATATATGAAGGTAAAGAATAATACTAATCTCACAATACTCTAAACCCTCCAAAACGTTAAATAGCACACAAAACAGTATTTTGTTAATGACAATTATCAATATATTAATTTAAAAAAAAAAAAAACATTTGAAGAAACATCTTTTAACAAAAAAACTTCCCACAAAAAATGCCAAACAAGGGAAAGAACCTATATAACTATTTTCTCAATAAATGCAAAAACTTATTATTTAATTAAATGATTGATAAATAGAAAAGCTAACACAAAAAAAATTGTAAATAATAATAATCAAAATGCTTAAAATGTTTACAATTTTTAGAATGAATTGCACAATGGCACAGTCATTGTTATAAAACCTCCATCTTAATCCCCTGTGTTTCCTGTAGCCCTCTAACTAAACATCATCATAAACAAATTCTAAAAAAAACAAAAAGTAAACAAAATATAAAAAGCATTAAAACCACAAATACCCATTATACATTAGATAAAAAACATTTATACAGTGATCTTTAAAATGTCGATATTACTAACAATTAAATTAATGATAAAGTAAAACAAATCTTACCTGTAGTATTCCACAATTTTTTGACATCACAATATTGCTCAATGATATTAACCTCTTAAGTGACCAGTGGCCGACACCAGGGAGGGGGTTAGTGATTATTTTTTATTTTTTTTTGTTCCCTGGGAGACATGGTAGCTCTTCTGTGTCTCCCCCCGACCCCCACCCGCCCCTTTGTGACGTCAGTGCGCCGCGAGGCACGCTGACGTAACAATGTGGATTTCCCCATCGGCATCGGATTTCGCCATGCTGCCGCTTCCTTCTCCAATAGGGAAAACAGCCACAAACGGTCTTTCCCCACATTCGGGAAGGCCTCGTAAGAAAGGGGAGAGTCTCCCCTTTCTTACGAGGCCTTCTGAAAGTGTTTCCTGGCCCCCGATCGCAGCACAGGGGGCCAGGAAACACCTATAGACACCAGGGATTTCACTTAGGGAGGTTGGCCCCCTCAGAAAACGGGCAGCGCCCCCCCCAGTGGCATATATTTTTTTTTAAAAAGGTAGGCGCCACCCCCGGGGCAATTTGTTTATTTATTTTTTTTAAGAAAAATAAATGGACAGGGGGTCGCCCGTGGGCAGGGGGACCCCCTGTGGGGGCAATATTTTTTTTAGTTGTTGTAGGGTTTCCCTTGGGGCCATTTTGGCCCCCAAGGAAACCATACAACAACAAAAAAATATATAGATCTCTCTCTCTCTATATATATATATATATATATATATATATAGATCTATATATATAGATATATCTATGTAGATACATCTATCTACATGGATATATCTATAGATAGATCTATAGATATATATATATATAGATATATGGTTATATATATATATATATATATATATATATATATATATATATATATATATATATAGATCTATCTATAGATATATCTATGTAGATAGATATGTATATAGAGATAGATCTATATATATATATATCACTTTTGTCAATACGTGTGTGGGTGTGTGGTTTCCCTGGGGGCTGCAATCGGCCCCCAGGAAAACCAGACCCACATATAAAAGTGATATATATATATATATATATATATATATATATATATATATATATATATATATATAGATTTGCCACCAGTTGTCTTGCAGTTGCAGCTTGCGTCTTCAAAACAATGCACATACTTCAACTGACGCTTTTCAACTGTAGCTTTTAGGCAGCAATAAAAAAGTCAAGTATTGTGATTAAGTTTCTGCTACAAAAGGGTCAGACTTGTCTAGTGGCAGTTTTAGTGCCATAAAGAAGCGCAGAAGGTTTATATGCCTACTGCAAAGAGCAAATCTGTATTTTATGTAAATAGCTGAGTACATTAGTAAAGTCAGCCATTACCTGCGCTATAATACAAATGAAATGTATGTGCGGGTGGAGGGCGGCTGTGGAGAGATGAAGGGCACTTTTGCTGGGTGGTAATGAGGGAATCCGAGGACGAGGGAGTGGGAGCACCAATAATGATTGTTGGACTGGGCGCAGGAGGTGCTAAAGACTGTGACGAATGGTATGTGACAAGGCGTTTTTTGAGTGTCTTGAAAGAACGTGCTGATTGAGGGAAGAAGCGCAGGTAAGGTGGCCTCTACTGTTGCACGTATCTCACACACACCATCGATTTTGTGACTGTCTACGTAGGCTAGTGTTTTAGAGCAACAGTTTAGCCAATAGCAGAGATGGTATCTTGATGGATGACTGCTGCCGTCAATCGGGTTATGGAGGACAGCTCTGACATAGGATCAGAGACTAAGACATCAGATACTGAGACAGCATCTGAGGGATAGGACAATGGCGCAGACTCTGGAAATGATTTTTCAGTCGGAGAAGTCCCATTCGATAACTCCTCTTCCAGTAAATTATGAGGGAGGAGAGGGGACAGTCCTGCTGTCCCTTCCCAAGCAGTCTGTGCAACTGGGTAATAGTGGGTTAGCCCAACCCAGAGAGCAGGTGAATGCGGCGGCAAGCAGAGAGAGAGAGTGCTCTCTTGGGAGCTCCCCAATTTAGTTCAGCCCCAAATTCCACCGCCCAAATCGTATTGTGGAGACATCAAAATTATCTATTGCAAAACAAACTGGTTTTGTAAGGCAGGCACCTGTGTTTTTGGTCCTGGGTTCGGCGGCCATATAGAGAAACACACTAAACCCAAACATTTCTGGAAACTAGACATTCGGGGGAGTCCACAGAGGTGTGACTTGTGTGGATTCCCCAAAGTTTTCTTACCCAGAATACCCTGCAAAGCTGAAATGTTGAATAAAAACTCTATTTTTCTCGCATTTCTGTCACACAAACTACAGGAATATTCTGGGATCCACAAAATTCCTACCACCCAGTGATTCCTCACCTGTCCTGATAAAAAACACTACTCCACTTGAGTGCGTACACCTAGTGCCTGCATCAGGAATGGATCACCCCAGGGTCAACAGCTACCTCATGTAAGGACCAACATTGACCGTTGTGTGATCTATTCCTGTCACGGGCACCAGGCCTACCCACACAAGTGAGGTACCATTTTTATCAGGAGACTTGGGGGAACGCTGGGTGGAAGGAAATTTGTGGCTCCTCGTAGATTCCAGAACTTTCTGTCACCGAAATGTGAGGAAAAAGTGTTTTTTTAGCCACATTTTGAGGTTTGCAAAGGATTCTGAGTAACAGAACCTGGTCAGAGCCCCACAAGTCACCCCATCTTGGATTCCCCTAGGTCTCTAGTTTTAAAAAATGCACAGGTTTGGTAGGCTTCCCTAGGTGCCGGCTGAGCTAGAGGCCAAAATCTACAGGTAGGCACTTTGCAAAAAAAACAGCTCTGTTTTCTGTCAAAAAAAGGGATGTGTCCACGTTGTGTTTTGGGGCATTTCCTGTCCCGGGCGCTAGGCCTACCCACACAAGTGAGGTATCATTTTTATCGGGAGACTTGGGGGAACGCTGGGTGGAAGGAAATTTGTGGCTCCTCTCAGATTCCAGAACTTTCTGTCACCGAAATGTGAGGAAAACTTGTTTTTTTAGCCACATTTTGAGGTTTGCAAAGGATTCTGGGTAACAGAACCTGGTCAGAGCCCGACAAGTCACCCCATCTTGGATTCCCCTAGGTCTCTAGTTTTAAAAAATGCACAGGTTTGGTAGGTTTCCCTAGGTGCCAGCTGAGCTAGAAGCCAAAATCTACAGGTAGGCACTTTGCAAAAAACAGCTCTGTTTTCTGTCAAAAAATGGGATGTGTCCACGTTGTGTTTTGGGGCATTTCCTGTTGCGGGCACTAGGCCTACCCACACAAGTGAGGTATCATTTTTATCGGGAGACTTGGGGGAACATAGAATAGCAAAACAAGTGTTATTGCCCCTTATCTTTCTCTACATTTGTTCCTTCCAAATATAAGAGAGTGTGTAAAAAAGACGTCTATTTGAGAAACGCCCTGCAATTCACATGCTAGTATGGGCACCCCGGAATTCAGAAATGTGCAAATAACCACTGCTCCTCAAAACCTTATCTTGAGCCCATTTTGGAAATGCAAAGGTTTTCTTGATACCTATTTTTCACTCTTCGTATTTTAGCAAATGAATTGCTGTATACCCAGTATAGAATGAAAACCAACTGCAGGGTGCAGCCCATTTATTGGCTCTGGGTACCTAGGGTTCTTGATGAACCTACAAGCCCTATATTTCCCCGCAACCAGAAGAGTCCAGCAGACGTAACGGTATATTGCTTTCAAAAATCTGACATCACAGGAAAAAGTTATAGAGTAAAAGATAAAGAAAAATGGCTGTTGTTTTCAGCTCAATTTCAATATTGTTTTATTTCAGCTGTTATTTTCTGTAGAAAACCTTGTAGGATCTACACAAATGACCCCTTGCTGAATTCGGAATTTTGTCTACTTTTCAGAAATGTTTAGCTTTCCGGGATCCAGCATTGGTTTCACACCCATTCCTGTCACTAACTGGAAGGAGGCTGAAAGCACCAAAAATAGTAAAAATGGGGTATGTCCCAATAAAATGCCAAATTTGTGTTGAAAAATGTGGTTTTCTGATTCAAGTCTGCCCGTTCCTGAAAGGTGGGCAGATGGTGATTTTAGCACCAGAAACCCTTTGTTGATGCCATTTTCAGGGAAAAAAACACAATCCTTCATCGGCAGCCCTTTTTTCCCATGTGTTTGAAAAAAACAAATTTTTCACTGTATTTTGGCTAATTTCTTGTTCTCCTCCAGGGTAAACCACAAACTCTGGGTACCATTAGAATCCCTAGGATGTTCGAAAACAAGGACGCAAATTTGGCGTGGATAGCTTATGTGGACAAAACGTTATGAAGGCCTAAGTGCAAACTACCCCAAATAGCCAAAAAAGGGCTCAGCACGGGGGGGGGCAGCAGCTAAAAGGTTAACTACAAGTGTTTGTTTTGCTTCATTATTAAGATAAAACACCTCAACCTGTGTATGTCAAGCCATGGGAGGAAAATGTGATGAGCCACCTCATCACATCAGTAATGAAGGGTATTAGTATCAGGAATTTGAAGAAGTGTCAAGCCAACAGCATGGGGATTGATCACATAATTCTTGGTGTGGTAACACAGACAGCTTGAGGGAAGAGACAAGGTAGCCTACATATTCCAGAGGCACTGAGGCACATGCATGAAACACAAGAACTGCTGAACCAATAAACCCTGGGTGTACTCGCTTCTGAGTTAAGCCAACCATTTATTGTGCATGTTAGGTGATATTGCCGATCGGATTACTTTAAAACAGGTTAAAAAAGAACTTTATTGTATATTAGTCATTTCCATCAATTAGCCACAGAAGCTGCAGGGACTGAGGTTGTGCGCAGAAATAAAGGTTGTGTCTCACTGAGTGTATACATTTAGTAACATACCGGTGGTATGTGCACTTAAAATGAAAAGGGTGGGTTCATTGAGATATGGCTTATGTTCTTGTTTAGCAAAGAGATCCTTTTCCAAAGAAGAGAAGGAATGATGGTGGAAGACTAGTCCATGCCTTTATTGGGTCCAGGCTTGCCATTCAGACAGCAATATTCCAAGAAGCTGGGCACCATGTAGCCCTCAAACCAGCACATCTACTAATTCAATGCCTGTCATATTTAAATCTCATTACCTGTAAATTGCAATGATGTTGCCAAAGGTCTTATGAAGATCATAGCTTTAGTTATTCAGTAGCATCTGGTTGCTTTAGGGCTTGAACGTTTCAAGAGAAGCAATGCCCCCATACTCAGTAAATCGATGTTTGAAGAAATAAAAGGTATAGACGGACTACTTATGGTGACAGAGATCAGATATTTGGAAAAGTTCCAGTTTGACTTTATTGATTCTTCAGAATTGTCTGTCTTAGGAACCACATGGTTCAATGGTAGATTGGAGCGCCCTGTCAATTACGTTTTCCTCGAAGTGTTGTTAAAAGGAGTATTACTTAATAGAAACAAATTTTGATGTGATTTAGAGTTTGGCAGAGGGGGCTACATCATCACAAACATGATGGATATAAAGTCTGCTGCATTATGATCCCACTGTAGCCTACGGAGATCGTAATACAGGGGATGGGATATCTGTTATGTTTGTGAGGGAGTAACCCATCTGCCAAACTCTAATCAGGCCCTTAATCCTTACCCTAGAAGTCAGCCTCAGTCCTGTTAGAAGATACAGCAACTGAGAAAGATTACAACCCAGGACCTATAGAGACTTTTCTGATACAAACAGAGTAAGTTTGTGCTATTGACATTGCTATTGACTTAGTTTTAGGAGAGAATATTACACATGGAAGAGTCTATCCTTTAATGGTAAATGAGGTAGAAATTCTTTAAAAATACTTAAAAGATAATTTTGAAAAAGGTTTTAACCATGGAACAGGAACAGCCATACCTATCACACCAAAGGCATCTTGTGAATGCAGGTCATCTATTCATTACCAGGAGCTAAACAAGATCATCGTTCAAAATTGGTACTCTCTTCCCTTCATTTCAGTTTGTTAAATTAGATTAAAACTGCCAAATGTTCACCAAATTAGGCAAATGAGGAGCCCATAATCTGGTCTTCATTCATGAAGGGGGTGAGTGGAAAATTGCTTTTTATAGAAGGATATGGAAACTATAAATACTAAGGGAGTCATTACGCATTTGGCGGATAGAAAAGGCTGTCCGTCAAACTCCTGCAGTCAAGTTGCCGCCAGTATGGCCACCTCCCCGGGGGCCCCATTAGGAGTTTCCCACTGCATCAGCGGGTGGAAACAGTGTCTCCGTCCGTTGACCCAGCAGAAAACAGCCTATAACATTGAGGCTGGCTCATAATTGAACCAGCTGCAATGTTGTGGTGCATAGGGTGCCCCTGCAACTGTCGCACAGTTCACTGTCTGCAAGGCAGACAGTGAATTTCATGATTAGGCTGGACACCGGGGCCCCTGCACTGCCCATGCCAAGTGCAGGGGCAGTGCAGGCCCCCCCCAGGGCCCCCTGCACTCATCTCTGTTAGCCTTTACATAGCGGTGCTACTGCCATTTAAAAGCTGGTGGAGAGAGGGGTTGTAATCCCCCAGGGTGGCACTGGCCATTTAGGAACACCAGCACCACTAGCCCCTTGAGTGAAGAGAATCTGGTGGTGCTGGCGGTCGTAATGTGGCAGTCAGACCACTGCCAAAGCAGTTGGACCAAAGCTTTGGCTGGGGTCAGACCGTCACCGTGATGCTGGTGGTCTAAAGACCTCCAGGGTCATAATTAGGCCATAAGTTATTCTCTTTGAGCGGTGTAATACTTCTGACGTGCTCTGGTATTTTATAAATAAGATTTGTGTGGATCTATTGGATTCCTTTCTGATAGTGACCTGTAAATCAACATGGAAAGGCTCATGCTTTGTTCTGAGAAGTAGATGAGAGTAATGATTCCTCATAGTAAGTTATGATATGTTACGTGTATTTGTAAAGTACACTGTTACCCTCCAGGGTATTCTGGTGCTGAGCAGGTATGTCTGCCTAGCTCTGCCTATTGTAGGTGTGTAAAATGAAAAGCCAGATCTTCAGCTTCTTGTGGAATTCAGGAAGGAGGAGGAGGTTCTCATGTGGACTGGTAGATGTTTTAGGAGAGATATAACAGAACACATGCTCTCCTGATCTTGTTCTATTTATGTGTGCAAGAAGAAGTCCTATGTAGCAGGGGTGTCTAGGTGATTGGTGGAAGGAGATGCGACTTTTCATGTAGGTGGGACCTAAGTTGTGTAGTGCCTTGAATGTGTGAGTGAGGAATTTGAAATTAGCACATTTGTGTATCGGGAGCCAGTGGAGCTTCCTGAGGTGTGGGGTGATCTGAGTTCTGTGTGGGAGGTTAAGGTTAAGGATAAGTCTGGCTGCCTTGGATGAATTGTAGTCTTCTGCCAAGTTATTTGGTGATTACCGTGTAGAGGGTGTTCCTGTAGTCCAACTTGCTAGTGACTAGGACTAGGGCATGAGTGACAGTTTTTCTAGAGTTGCTTGTAAGTCATTTAAAGATTCTCCTCAGCATCTCTAGGGTGTGAAAACAGGATATCCAATGTGTTGACTTGCATGGTCATGTCCAGCTCGCTGTCAATTAATATTCTGATTTTCCCCGTGTATGTGCTCTGAGCCTGTCCGAGTTCAGCCAGCCACCAGTTTGAGTCACATGCTGAGGTGATCTTGATGAAGATTACTACTTCGGTCCTGTAAGTGTTGAGCTTGAGACAGTTACTATCATCCAGTTAGCAACTTTAACCATGCAGGAAGTGAACTTGTTTCCTGTGTTGTGGGATATTGTCCGAAAAGGAAAAAAAGGAGAGCATGAGTTGTGTTTTGTCAGTGTAGGAGAGGATGATGATGTAGTGTGCGCTGATGACATTGGTCGGAGGGATCATTTATATGTTTATAGGGGGTATGGCTGAGCAATGATTCTTGAAGCACTCCTCAGATGAGCTTGCAGGCTTCTGAAGAATAAGGTGCCAGGGTTACTCCTCATATTGGCTTTTTCCACCACTGTAGATCAGATCATTAATACCTTTCTGAAGAAGACTTGCCAGTGATATTTTGTTAATGGAAAGCTCTGCAAATTAACATAGTGTGGTTCCATCAAAATGGTTCTTATGTACAAGATGAGAGCTTCCAAAGACTGGTTCTGAGTTAGTGTTATCAGTCAACAAGGCTCCCTAGGAAAAAGAAAACAAAACACTTGGTAGCTCATTATTTTTGAAAGGTCTAAGCTTCCACAGGCTGTAAAGAACTTTAGATCCTAATGTATATCTTTCCCAAATAAGCCTTGCAGGTTTATTGCACACGCTTCCCACTCCTACTACACAACAACTCTGAACCATGATTTCCATGTGAAGCTTCCTGATTCATGTGATATCAATACTTTGCTGGTGCTGAATGATAAATTACTTTATCAAAATGGAATACCTCTTACCCCTCATGGAATTGCCCTCAGTATTAGAATTGTTAAATTAGGAATCATGAGCTCCCTTTTATGATTAGCACTGATTGGTGTTATCAGGTCTTGGCTCATTCCTGATGTAAGTCAACTAAAGAGATCAGTACTGTACATTATAGATCTGATAGTTGCCATCCACAGACAGCAGGGCAGACAAAGATACAGAATCAAACAAGTTAGCATTACCTTAGATGTGTTTTTAATAAACCACCCCTTTGAATGGAACTTGTTGCTCCCTTTTGCAGAGTTTCCCTACAATATTTCTTCTATGCAACTGCCTGACTTCACCTTTCCACTGTACTTTGGTTCCAACCCTATATGCTACCTCATAGCATTGTCCCATCTAAAATCCATTCTGTATCCCATGTACTACAGAACATCTGAACCATTGGAAAGTCAATATATGAACTTCTAGTGACAGCTTAGACAGCCTACACAGGTCAGGAGATATCCACAGGCAAGTAAATACTCAGTACAAGATGGTGGATAAAGTTTGTCTCTTTACTAAATTCTTTTTCATTATCAGGCATGTACCAAATGTTTTCTGCTACTTGTATGGTCTCTTTGAGATTCTAGAGGTAGTAGTGAAAGCATCAATCAGACTAACATTATATTTCATATATTGAAGGTAGTTTCATGGAACAGAAGAATTGCTGGATGCATTGGAAAGTGGGTAAAGAGATGTAAAGCTCAAGAACTAGACTGCTAACCCGTACGTGTACTAACTCTTAATCATTTCTTTTTTTTGTCTTAATATTACCTCAAATATGTATATACCCAAGCTTATATAGCTTTCAAAGCTCAGCAACAGTTGTAGTCAGGGGCCTGTGCTCTCTATGAGACACCACAGAAACCATTATACTGGCAATAAGAACAGAGGTATAATCATTGGACGTTATCTCTTCCCAAAGTTCTTTCTAGAGGGTCCCTAATACAAAAGCTGCTGGGTTAATCTCTAATACCCTCTGTTTTCTTATCCATCTCATAAATGTATGTCACTGATCTCTGCTAGTCTAGCCATGTAGGAGACTTCAGCTGGGACCATTTCCTGAATATCTGTTTTCTTGCCAGGAGGAACAAAAACAATTGCATTTTCTTAGTTCATGATGGTGCTGGCCCCGCTCAGCTACTTCACCCAGTGCCCCAAACAGTATCAACTTTGGGCTTAACTCCACTGCCCATCCAAAAATGCTTGCTATCAACTTACTGACTAGTTGCCAAAATTGGATCAGATCTAGGTAGCTAACAAACATGTGGATATCATCCACATCTAGACTTCCACACCTTTTACACCTGGAATCCCTATTTGCCTTGACCATCTCAAGCTTCACAGGGGTCCACTAGATTCTGTGAAGAATGAACAAATGTTTTTTTTTGCCTGAGAGGAGCAGATTTTACTGCAGAGTATAATAAGATAAAATATACTTGCCACAGTTCCTGTAACTCCTCTTGAGGTAGGTAGTCTTCCAATACATTGCATGCTGGTTTCATATTTGCCTTGGCTCCTTTTATTAGATGTAAATGTCACTCAGCTACTTCCTTCTTCATGGTCTTGGCTTCCTGCAGCTCCAATTCGATAATACTGTTAGACTCACAATTTGCCCGATCTACAGTCTTAAACCAAGTGGAAGCTGATAATATTTAAATCTACTTTACTTGTCATACCAGTCACCCCATGGCATTAATCAATCTACCTCCATTAACTGCTCCAATCCTGT